>NC_092505.1:54744125-55994125 GCF_047511675.1 Marmota flaviventris | reverse complement strand
CCAAGAAAGGGTACCCCAGGCTCCTCGGGCAGTTCCAAGGGCCTTTGGAAAATACCCCAACCACCTCTGTCTGTAGAAACATTCCTCCCAGCTCCCTGCCAGTGCCCCACGCTGTGACTGTCCAGTGGAGTCCTCTAGACACACCCAGTGACCACAGGCAGTGAGGCTGTGAGCCTGTCTGGGCAAGGTAACCTCCAGCAGAAACTGGCCATTCTACAAGAGAGCAGGGAGGGGCTGGGGCTGGGGCTCAGTGGTTGAGCACTCGCCTAGCATGTGTGAAGCACTGGGTTCAATCCTCAGCACTGTATAAAAGATAAATAGATAAAATAAAGGTATTGTGTCCATCTACAACTAAAAAAAAAATTTTTTTTAAAAAGGAAGAGGGCAGGAAGACAGCCAGGCCCTTCCCCGGCTCAGCTCAGGGATCCACTAGGATCCACAAGAAACAGCTGCTGCTCCAAGGAGACGAGAACTGGATCCTCCCCCAGCTCTGTCTGCTCATTCATTCAGCAAAATTCATTAAAGATCCACCAGGTCCAAGGCTAGGACCTACAGTCTATGGCACATATACAAGAACCTGCAGACGAGGGTACATAGCCGCAGACACAGGTGTTTGTACACAGATTCAGTCATTTATGCTTGTGGGTGTGAACTATTCCGGGAGTGCTCTGATAATCACTGATATCAAGCTTTGAAATGCATTAGACGGTTTGCTTGTTTGTTTTTTTTTTTCCCTAACATTTACTTCCTTGGAGATGTTTGAGTCCATGTGATATTGTGATGTTATTTACATGAGCCTGGACTCTGAAAACTTCTGCTTTCATAGAAAATGCCAGGGGTTAGGGAAGCCAGCCAGGGGGAAGTAATCAATCCAGCCATATTCATCGATCTATCCGGGAGTGTGGATTAATTGTCCAGGATCTGACCAGCATAGCAGGAAGCTGGGGGTAAACCACACAATGAGAACAGGTGGAGTTCTACAGAGAGAAGCGGCCTCTCACCTGGGAGGACACTCATCTTAGCCTGGGCTAGCCAGTCACAAACAGGGGACATTCAAACCACGTAAGAGTAAACTCCCATCCAGGCACAGTGGCCCATGCCTGTAATTCCAGCAGCTCAGGAGGCTGAGGCAGGAGGAACTCAAGTTCAAAGCCATCCTCAGCAACTTAGGGAGGCCCTAAACAACTTAGTGAGACCCTGTTTCTAAATAAAATATAATAAAGGGCTGGGGATGTGGCTCAGTGGTGAAGCACTGGGTTTAATCCCAGGTACCAAAAAAAGAAAAAGAGTAACCTTCCTTGAAAAGGCCTCATAGCAGATGCAAAAGAATTTATCATCATACAACATTAATTAGGCAAACATGGACCGGGGCCAATGGCAGGCCAGGCACCCTGCAAGGACTGAGACATCAGCAGTAAATAAGGCCTGTCTCGGATCTGAGATACAACCAGTCTAGGAGGGGAATGACAGACGCAGAACAATGTGACAGCTGGTCACTGTGGGGACCAGAGAGGGATACCCAGGAAGGAAAAGAAAGAACACATCCCAGCATGCAGGAGAGGACCCCGGGTAGGCTTCCCTGAGGAGGTGACGGCCGACTTGGGTTTGGAATGCAGAAGGGGATGAGGAGGGACAGAAAGCACTCCAGGGATGTGTGGGGGTAGGGGGCAGTGATGCTGGGGTGCAGGACAGATGGGGCCAAGCCAGCATTCAGGGCCAGAGTAAAAGAAGGTGACGTGCTGGGACCTAGTTTTGGAAATGGAGCATTACAGCTGTGCGGCAGGTGGCCCAAAAGGAGAGCGCTAAATTAGAGAGTTCAACAGCTGTTGCCATGGTCCAGATGAGAGGCGCAGAGGGTGGTAGGGGCGCAGGAGGGGAGGGAGGATAGTCCTGAGCCAAGACCCTCTCCCTAGACGACCCACTCAGGGTGGGAGAGGTGTCAAGAAGGCTGCAGTTTCAGGCAGCAGGAGAGCGGGTGGGTGAGTGAGTGAGGTGGATCCACCCACGCTGGGTTTGAGGTGACCAAGAGAGTGACAACAAATCACTGGAGATCTGTGAGAGTGGGTCTCCAGAGCGGTCAGGTCAGGAGGACAGAAAAAGGTCACCATGAGGGGTAAGACCAAGCAGAAGAAAGAGCCCAAGATGGAGCCCTGGGAAAAACATGAAGGAGGAAGGAAAGGACAGAGGCCAAGACAGGAAAGAGCAGCCACCGCTGGGGAGGGAGGGAGCTGGGAAGGAGGTGGGGCCAGGCTGAGGGGTCAGCACAGGGGGCAGGAGCGCCCATGGCAGTTATGTGGGTGTGAGAGGACTTCCCTCTCAAGAGGGCTGGTGGTGGGCTGGAGCAGAGAGGACAGGGCAGATGGAGGCAGGCCAGAGAGAGTGGGAAACCTATGTCATGGGCCAGCAGGAGGGCAGCAGGAGGAGCTGGCTGCAGAGAGGCAGTTGAGATGGGGAGGAACAGGGTGAAGGGATCCTCCACGAAGCAGGGAATTCATGACAAAAACACTGAATGTTTGCAGGTGACACAAGACAGGAGTTATAGAGAAGACGGAGGTGGTCAGGGCTGGGGCTGGCCACTCGGAGAGGGGCGGGGACATGAGTAAAAACAGTAAATCTCATCAGGAGATCCTTGCCAGGAATTCTGGCCCAGAAGGGGAACCAGCGCAGAAGAAGGCAGTTTCAAGACTTCCCTCTGAGCCACGACGTGTAGTCCTGACCCTTCACCCCAATCTCTGAATCACTTTCTTCCAATTCCAAGAGTCCATCTGCACACAGCGAGTTTTCACAAAAAAGGTCTAAACACCACCACCCTGTCCCTATTGTGTTGTCTCTGTTATGCGCACGAATACACACACACACACACACACACACACACTCCACATAGCTTCAACACAAGCTCACATCTGCTTCTTGCTCTCGGTGAAGCCCCCAGCAGAGCAGCACATGCAGAGAAGCACGTGACAAGCAGATGAGAGGGACACTAACCCTGAGGTTAGAAAAACCTATAACTTTCCTCCTGGTTGACCACAGGGTCAATCAACTCCAGAATGAAGTGCTTCTCTGTCCAGGCTCTGAGAAGGATAAGCCCCAGAGTGAAGCGAGCACAACCAGACACAACCTAACAGAGCAGTTTGGTCCTCAGGTCTCGGTCCTCATTTCTGAGCCCCACCCACCAAGAAGGAAGGGTGTCGCCTTGCTGGGAGCCTGGCTCTGGCTGGGGAGCTGCAAATGCAGGCCCTCAGCCTTTCTCAAGAGTTGGGGGAGGCGGGGACAGTGAGTGCATAGCCTCAAAGAGGTGCCCCTCCTGAGCCATCAAGAGATCAGCTTAAGAAAAAGAAAAAAAGACCATCTCCGTCTCAGGCCAGGCAGGTGGACTGACATGGTAAACCACCAGCTCCGAGGACAGAGTCTCTTCCCTGGCAGACTCTGCAGAAGGCTGACTTTTTCTGCTTCTGGTGGAAAAGAGAGGGCTGGTTGTCCCTGAACGCAGCATAGTGCTGGTGCAGGACATGGGCCCAGACCTTCACCATGTCCTCAGTCACCCTGTTCAGTGTCTGTCTTGCTGACCCTCCATGCCTCCCACTCGTCTGTGAGCTGCGCCCCTCCTGGGCTCTCTGGTAGAATGGGCATGAGGGCCAGCCTCCTGTGTGAGACGGGCTCAGCCGAGACCTTGGCCGCAGTATGCACAGCTGGTCTTTGGGAGCCTGGGCCCTATTAAAATGGTTGTGTGACTTCCCTGCGTGGGCAGAGGGGCGCGTCCCTGCAGGAGGTATGATAAATCCTTCCATGTTTCCTCCCGAAGGAGGACAAAAAGTTGCTTGATGAGTTTAGGGACACTATGGAGTAAGGGTGGAGGGCTGGGCTTGGCCTCCTTCTGAGCTTGGCAGATGGGAGTGAAGCACTTCCTCACAGTCCCGTGGGGATCCTGGGCCCTGAAGGTTGCAGGTGCAGTGTGGCCTGGGACTGGGCCACCCAGTCACATCCTTGGAATGAACTTGTCCTGTTCCTGTTCTCTCCTTCCCACGCTCAGGACAGCTGGCTGAGGTCTGCATCCACCTCTGCATCTCACCCCTGCCCCCCGACCCAAATCTCTACCTGCTGAATCTACAACTGCAGGTTACGGAGACTGGTGGGGGCACAAGATGGGCATTTTGAGGCCTCCCTCCTAAATGGAATGAGATGTCCCAAGTTGACTTTGGAAAACCAGAAGCCAAACACTACAAGGACACTGTGCTGACCCAGCCTTGGGCAGGGGCCAGCACACTTCCCATCTGTCCCTCCAGGGGCTCAGGGGCCGCCCAGCACACCTGCACAGATGACCAGCTGCCCAAACAGACTGGCCAGGGGGTTCCCAGAAACTGGAAGGATGGACAGGGCATGCTGACCTCCCCAGGTAGGTGGGACGGGAGGGGAAAGAGGAGAAAGGAAGCAGAAGCATGCGAGTCTGGGGTGGAGAGTGAGCTACGTTCTGAACACGTCCAAGCACGTGCCACCCCTGAGGCCGCTGGGCCATTCAACTAAGCCAAACTCACCCTTCTCCTCCTGATGACCACAGACCGTTTAAACATTTCCAGATGTCCTTGAGGGCTAGCAGGGGCCGGCAAGTGCAGCCTGCACAAAACAGAGTGCAAGACTCTCTCTTGGGAAAGAGGCTATAAATTACAATTATGCCTTCCCTCCAGGAAAGGGAAGAAACCCTGGGACTGAGGACAGAGGGAAGACAATGGGGATGTCCTTCCCAGGAGGTAGCCCCCCGGCCTGCCATGGATACTGCCTGGGCTGTCTCTGTCCTGTCCAGTCTCCACTGCCACCCTTCCTAAGGTCCAAATGCCGCAGGATGGAAATGCTGTCAAGATCCCCCCCTCCCCGAGAGATGTGCTTAGCGGCAACCAGGGACCTGGGACTTTTCTTAATCAGAGTGGTCACACAGGCAACCCCTCAGACTTTGGCCCAGGCTCCCACTGCACAGGGCAGTAGGCATCATTCCCCGTGTAGACTACCAGGAACACCTCCAGCAGGCTCCCAGATGGTATCCCATGTCCCTGCCGGCTGACGGCCAGGACCTGGGGTGGCCAAGGCTCTCAACCAGCTCTCCAGGGAGGTGCTGCCCCCTTATCTCCGTCCCCAGAGCCACCTGCAGTACTGGAATGGGGTTCTGGGCCTCCCAAGCTTCCCTGCCAGACCAGGACCCTGGTAAGGACAGAGCCAGCAGCTGCTGGAGTCTGCCGCTCCAGACGAGGAGCACGGAGCACGCCTCCTCCTCGCCCTCCGGTCCAGAATGTCTGTCTTCATTTACCTCATGCAATTAAGAAAAATCCACTAATGTCCTGGCAGAAGCGGGGGAAGCAAGTCACAAAACAGTATATCATTTCAGTTTTAACTATATTCATTTCAGTTTTAACTGATTTCTAGAAGGACCCAGCAACATGGGGTAGAATGAAGGGTGGTTTTATGTTCTCTCCTTTATCCTGGTTTTACTGTCCAGATTGTCTTCAAGTGAAGCATGTGGCTTTTATGATCAGAGAAAGAGGGCCAGGACTGTCATTAGAATCCCCGCCCCAGACACCCCTTGGGAGAGTGCTATGCATCTGGGGGCAGGGTATGAACCCCTTGTAATAGACTGACGGACTATGGAGATGGGCTGGGGTCTTCAGGCATCACAAGTTAGGAAGGGGGACCACAGAGATCGTCCCCAACTCTTGCATGTCAGAGCTGGTCCCAGGTTTGCCTAAGGCCCTCAAGCCCCAGGCGAGGACAATGCTATTTCCCTTCCCACTTTCTCTCTTTGTGTTCCTCCCTAGCTCTGTCCCTTGCATCTGTCTCCCTCTGTCTGTCTCTCTGTGTCTCTTGCTCTGTCTCTCATACAGGCACACAAACACTAAACCACCATCCAGGTCTCACTAAAGACCCTAGCACTGCCCTCACCCATTCACCCCATCTCACACACACAGGAGAAACACTTTTTTGTGTGTGTGTGTATGTGAGGGAGGGTAATCAGCCTCCTCAGGAGGTCACCACAATCTCCTTGACTCCAGTACCTCCAAGGACCTGTGACTCCAATGCACTGGACCCCAATGATGGCACACCTAGGAAGACCAGGAATCTGCAGTCCGAGCGTCTAGTCCCTACCATCAGACCACCAACAAGCCACAACCAAGGCAGGCAGGGGAGCAGCTGGGCACAGAAGCTGTGTCATTGCACACTTTCCTGCCACTCCCCCCAAGCCCATACTGTACTGAGGGCAGTCTTCCCTGAGTGGGTCAGGGAAGTGAGACAGGCCTTGGAACAAGTGCTTCCAGCTCTGTGGCCCTGGGATCCTTGTTCTCTTCTCTTGGGATCCATATTCTTTTCTCTGAGCCTGGGTCTCCATCTATCAAACATGCCTAGGGTGTTAACCTCTAGACCTCCAGCTTCAGGCATGAAGAGGCCACCTGTGCCAAGTGCCCACACAGCTGGCCAGGTGCTCGCCACATGGTACCACAGCCTCCCGCCATCCCACCCTCCCCGCCCAGGGCCTGGATCCCTGCTCCTTCCCTGGCCTCCAGCCCTGGCTGCTGAGCACCCCTCAAGGACTCTGTGCAACCACTTTTAAACTGATGTCATTTTCAACTTGTTTTTCTAACTTTAGAAAGATACACCTTCTTTTCTTCATCTTCTTAGCTCTTGACTCAATATGATTTTAAAACATTTTTTTTTCACCCAAGTCAGAAATAATAAAGGGTATGGCCTCCAGTCCTACCACCTTAATGAATCCGGTGTTTTCGCGTTCCCTTCTGGGGAGCTCACTGTGTGTCCCTACGGTAGCACCTCCTCCATCTATAAGCATAGCTAAAACAGGAAATGGCCAAAAAGGCAGCCTGCAGGACAAAACAGATGTCATTTAGACTCTGCACTCAGTCAAGAACTCCACCCTTAAGTGATAATCTCGGGTTATCACTAAGTACCTGATAACTGTTAGTTTCCACAAATTCTAATAATACACTTGTCAAGCTTGTGTGCGGTTTAGAAATAGCAAATTGGCAGTGGGAGTCGGGTGGGGTGGGGGTGAGGAGCTGCTTGGGAAGGCTCTGTGATAACATTGAGAAGTGACAAGTCACAGCCTATTAATGAGGAGCAAGACAGAAAATGAATTTTTTTAAAGTTGCATAAGTTATCAGAAAACCCAGGCGCTGGAGCCATGCTGTGCAGGAGTGAAATGCCTCTGACTGACCCTCCCCAGGCCTGCCCGGCACGTACCAGAGGACAATGACTAACTTCCATGAAGAAAGCCTGACTCACCAGAGAAGATTATGTTCTACGGGCAACCACTCAAGGAGGTGGTCGGAGTACACATTTCCGGAAGACATCACTGAAAACAGTTATAAGAACACATGCCAGCGTAAATCCTTAATTTTCCAAAAACATGGGCCACCCCAAATGGCCTGTTCTCCAAGGGTCATGGAGGAAAGGATGCAAATTTTATTTTTAAGTAAGAATCATTCTTTGGGAAGAAGTCCCCACTTTCAGAAGAATGATGTGCAGAGAGGTTCCCCAACTCTCAAGGACAGACTTGGATCATGTCCATCCTGGCATTTCCTGGTCAGATCATTAGACAAGGCACCCTCCCCCCACCCCGTTGGTCTCCACTGTGGCCCCACAGCCTCTGCTACCTGTATGCAGACAGGTGCTCCCCTGTCTGGCTCCCTAAGGAACAGCACCTGCTGTGCACTCTCCTGACAGCTGGGGCCTGCTTTCTCTGGCACACATGTGCATGCCAACGGTACCCCCACCCTGGGCTTCCCCCTTCCCACGACTTTGGAGATACTTTCACACAGGCTCAGGCTCCCAGAATTGGGAAAGGAGGTCTGGCTGGGAAGGATTTCCTCCATGCCCAATAAGGATATATGCTAATCTTTCTCTCCACAAACCCTCAACAAAGAGAAGAGCTGAATGTGTCTCTGTCTCAGTGTTCTTGGGCATGGGTGGAACTAGCAGAAGGCCAACACTTTCCTCTGTGCCTGGCCTGTTTCCTTACTTTGGTTGGGGCACAGCAGAGGGTGAGGAACAGAAACATACAGAATCACTTTCCCTTCTTGTATCTTGCGTCAAGCGGGAACTCCCGGGTGCTCAAAGACTGCCAAGGAAAGGAATGACTCGCTCATCTGTTCCAGCCCTATATCTACATGGCTGGAAGTTCTTCCTGATGTCTGCCTTAAATCCCTTCTTCTTTGAGAAGAATCTTCTTTCCTACTCTCAAATATTTCCCCCCACTCTGCTATTGGACTTTTCCAAACCGGAAGGGAGGAGGTAGAGGAAGAGGGCTGAAGAAAGGGGGCTTTAGTAAGTAAATCCCTGGCTCAAACTCTGGAAGGACGCAAGAGGAAATGATAGGGACAGAACAGATGTGAGAGGGACCATGTGGGACACATGTAGCAGAGAGAGGCCACTGCAGAGACTGGAGGAAAAAGGACAGAGAAGAGGAAGGAAGAGAAACTTAAGGGTTAATCCTGTTGAAAAGCCCCGCTGGCTGCTGAGGACCCACAGAGCTGCTCATGAATGTCTTGGGGTTCATGAACCCCACTTGCCTGGGGTGCTCTGCACTCAACCACATAGCACCGAAGCAACCATCTGCAGTCCTCCTGCACAGGGCACCGGTGGATGCGTGCCCATTACCATGGCAACTAGCTCTCCCAGCACCTGGGGAGAAGGTCTCACCAGCAACTAGGCCCTCAAGTGATTTCTAACAAACCCCCTCCCCTCCAGGCTCTACCTGCCTCTCCCGGGGGACCCGCAGTCTCCAGCTGCAGAGTAATGGGGAGACGAGCGTGAGCCTTTATTGAGCCAGACAGGTACAGCCATCACACAGCCTTGGGATTCTGCCTCAGGGTCCCCTGGGCTGCGACAACACAGGACCCTGGAAGGGACTCAGTTCTCCATGACTTTGCAAGGATAAGTCCAGCTACTGCCTTGCCATTTTCAACCCTGCACCTCCTGGCCCAGAATCCAGGCAGTTCCTTTACTCCAAACCATCTAGCAGACAGGGCCACCACCACCAGATAATCTTCTTCCAGTGCCATTTTTATCCAATCACTCCTCAGCTCAAGTGCCCAAAATAGCTTGCTCCAGTTTATCAGATCCAATCTAAACATTAGGGTACTCACACCCCTGACACCCACACTCCAACCTCAACCCGAGGTCCTCGCCACTCAGGCATGCCCATCTCTTCTCTGTCCCAATTTTCTGGTCTCTGCCATTCTTGCCTTGTTCACGTGCTACGCTCCCCCCACACACACACACTCCCCCTCAACATGCCCTTGCTCTTTGGTTCTTGGCTTTCAGCCGACCTTCACCTTCAGCCAGCCACGCTACGTGGCGTCTTTCGCCGTAACTACTTGCCATGGTGTTTTTAGTGAAGCCATAAACAACCACCCACTGGTGGGACCCAAATTTCTAGCTTGGCTGCAAGCCCATTGAGGGGAGCAACCCCTTCATTAGGTATCCAGATGCCCCAGATGGACTGAGAGCCCTCGGGGACCCACCACACAGCACTCAGGGACTCCTTAGGGAAAAGCCCCCTAGTTTTCCCACCGGAACCTCCCAGGGACAGGACAATGAGAGTGGGCGCCATCTCTAGAACTCCCCACCAGGCCTCATCCGCGCACTGGCATCTCTGGACCCCAGCCACAGCTGCCGAAGCGAGTCGAGGGGTCACAGCCTGCAGCACTGTCCAGTGGAACTTTCCACCGTGGGGAAAAGCTCTGCAGAAGATGAATTTTGAAGATGTCATGTGGGGTGGGGAGGAAGATAAAATAGCTCATGGGTATTTTTTTTTACATTGGCTACATGTTAAAATGATGATATATTGGATCTGCTGAGTTAAAGAAAATAGATTGCTAAAATAAGTTCACCTGTTTCTTTCCACGTCTTGAAATGTACTTATAGGAAAACCCTGAAGTTCACATATGGCTCCCATCAGGTTGCCACTGCGCTGTGGGAGTCCAGAGAGCTTTGCGGTGCTCAGTGGTTCACACCTCTCTTTGCCCACTGAGGGGTGTGGTGAGGGTCTCATCTTGTCTTATTCCTCTCTTCTTTCCCTCTCCATACTGCTTTATTTCCTTAATAAATTTTTCCCCCTCACTTGTGGTAAAAAACGTAACATGAAATCTACCCATTTAACACATTTTCAGTGGATAGCACAGTATTGTCAACTCTATGCATGTGATGGTAACATCTCATTTTTCAATGTATTTTATCTTGATGTACAACTCTCTGATAAATGCCTCAAATTCTCTGAAGCAAACTGGCATTGCAAATTAGCTCACCGATGAAGACCTTCAGTGCCCTGTGGCCGAATCTCCAGGCCCAGGAGAGCTTTGGAGTAGCCGGGGGAACAGCCAGGCTGTCAGTACCGCCCCTTAGAGTATGGTTTACAGGAGCTGGCTCATAGGGACCCCAAGGAACAGGCAGGCCGGCAGGAACATCCCCTCAACAGGAATGACACAGGAGGTCAGGGGTTAAGAGAGGTGTGCTATGACAGTTGTAGGACTAGAACCCAAGCCCTCTGCCCCCGGACTCTCTCCATTCCACACAGGCTGGAGGGCAGCAGACTCGGTACAGAAGCAACAGTCGCATTCTCTCCTCATCCCAGAAGGCAGTGGCTACTGGTATAATAGGAGGAACTGAGACACAGCTCCAAAACAGGAAACAAATTAAAACGGGAGTCGGTGGTGAGGAGACTAAAGACACCTAAAATGAGAACCTACGGGCCTGGGTTCTAGAATCACCTCTGCTCACACTTCCTCTGCTTTACTTCCTTGGGCTCAGTTTCCTCATCTGGATGCTTCAAGATGCAGCCACACTGGTATCCGCTTACCCCGAGAGTGGGAACGTGAACCCACTCGATCCTTCTGTACAGGAATTTGGCAATATGTGTCAAGGGCCTTAGAAATGTCAAACTCTTTGACCCATTAATTCTACTTCTGAGAATTCTAAGGAAATAATCCTAAATAAGGAAAAAGCTTATGTGCAAAAACCTTCATCTCAGCACTATTTATAACACTAAAAAGCTGGAAATGAGCTAATGTCTAATTATAGGCGGATGGTTCAACTACGATATGGTGGACCAACCTGATGTAATACTACGCAGGTACTTAAAAGAACACAGTATCAACACAGATGTGCTTTGGCCATATGGGGGGAAAAGCACATTATTTGTTTTGGTTTGGTTTGGTTTATGGGGAGCACTCACTTGAGATATGAAAAAGCAGGATATTAAAGAACTGATACTATAAAACTGTAGTTCAATTTTAGAAAGAGAAAGAAAGAAGCACTGCGCTCCTAAGGTGGCTCACACATATACAGTCACAAAGACTAAATGGGAATTCGCCATCATGCTGGCAGTGACTATTCAGTGAGGGGACTGTATAGGGTCTTTTCCTTCCTTTCTGTTTCCAAACGTGGCACAGTGGCATGCACCTGTGGTCTCAGCTTCTCAGGAGACTGAGGAATTACTTGAGCCCAGGAGTTCAAGGCCCAGCCTGGGCAACACAGCAAGAGCCCATCTCAAAAACAAAACACTGTGCATAAATAATTTTGCAATATATAAAACAAGGGTCCTGGAGGTGAAGATCCCCCAGTGCACACCCTTGGCTGTAGCAGGTGAGGGAGCAGCAAGGTGGCAGGGGAGGAAACACCCAGCAACTAAGGCCTCAGCTGACAGGGAACCAGGGAGACCAGGGGCCAGCAAAACCCACATCCAGATGGAGAATGGCCATCCTTACCACTCCATCCCTCCACTTAAAAAATAAAAAAAAAAAAAAAAAAACAAGGTGAGGATCATGTCTGTGGCCACTGGCACTTAGGATGAAAAGCCAGCATATGTCTGACCACCTCTGTATCCCATAACAATTGATTTTTTCAACTTGCGTTCCTTGGAGCCCACTTGGTGGCTGGGGCCAGACGAGCTGGGCAGGGAAAGGAGAGTCACTCACCTAAGTAGCTCTTAACTGTTGTTCCCAGGAGTGCCTGCATTAGAAGGGTCAAGGTCACTCTTAGGAGGCCAGAGAGAAGCTGGGATTCACGGGGGACCCAACCTCCCTCTGCAGTTAGCATGTTTCACGGCAGGAACAACCTCCCCGGAACCTTCCAGCTCCTCTTCCTGAGACCTCTGCTGTGACCCGGAGCTATTGCCAAGCCACCCTAGAAAACCTCACCTGAGAAAGACCCCTAGAAACCTGTCAGGAGACCCTGATATCCCCCTGGGTGACCCCACAGTGCCTGTCCCCCTCCAGATCCACAGGCACAGGGCCTGGCCAGCTGGAGCAGGTGCAGAGGGGCCATGTGGACAGGGGCAGGAAGAGGCAGGATTGTTTTCCAAGGTCAGGGCCAGGTGCCCCTGGGCACTTCAAGGAAGCCCAGTTAGAACTCAGAAAGGGGCCATGGCCCTAGTCTTGCTAAGAGCTGAGATAGGCTAAGGACACGAGCTCAGAGAAAGTCCAGATAAACCAGGAGAAGGAGAGGCCCGCGGTTATCAAGGGACAGGAGGGGAGCCTGGACCACAAGCAGGACCTTTTAAGGTCGATGGCAAGGAGCAGAACCCTGCACTCCAAACACTCCACTTGGGCCAGGCCCAGAGGCAGAATGCTGGTCTGCAGAGCATGGCTCTCACCCAGGGCAACAATTCTTGAGATCAAATCTGGCTGTTTGACAGCACCGGACTGTGCTGAGCCTGGTGGCAGTTTGTTGACGACCCTGGCAGGCAAAGGGGACCCTGAATTGCAAGCGATCTCTCCATCCAAGGAAGAGCAGCTCACAGCACTGAGTTGGGGGTTGTTTAAAGGGGTCTCTAGTCCTAGCTACAGTTTTTTATTTGAGGCAAGAAGATATATTCATATTATGTTTATTACATAATTTAAAATGGCAATAAGGAAAGAAGGAAAGGAAAACATTGAAGTGCTCCTCGGTACTGAAGTGAATGTCAATGAAATCAAAAGATTTCTTTACCAGCATCTCCCATCAATGCCTCCATCTCTGGTGGAGTCTGGAGTAGCACAAGCAGCCCACATCTAGAGCCAGAAAAGCCCAGGTTCCATATGGGGCCCCGCCACCCATGGCCTGTGGGACCTGGGCCCTTGTCAGTGAGGAGATGGTAACAGCACCCAGCTAGAGGACGGCTGCCAGGAAACATGGAGGCAGCGGGGCTGAGAGGCCAAGTGGAGGAAGCGGCCCCTGGCTCCTCCTGGAGACGCTCTCTTCTCCTTCAGTCCATCCACACCAGTGTTCTGTGAGTTCACCAACCACACACTCAAGAGCTCCCAAAAGGTCCCTGCTGTCCATGAAATAAGAGTTAATCCTGGGCTGGGCACAGTGAGGCACACCTGTAATCCCAGCAGCTCAGGAGGCCGAGGCAGGAGGATCGCAAGTTCAAAGCCAGCCTCAGCAACAGCGAGGCACTAAGCAACTCAGTGAGACCCTGTCTCTAAATAAAATACAAAATAGGGCTGGGGATGTGGCTCAGTGGTCAAGTGCCCTTGAGTTCAATCCCCAGCAACCTCCCCCACAAAAAAAGAGTGAACCCTGAGCTGGGTGCTCCCAGCCTCCCACGGGCCTGGTGCACATTGCTTCCCTGCATGTACCCATCTCTCCTTCCTGTATGTCCTTGTTATGCTTCTCTGTTCACTAGGCCTTCAATCTCACCCCTCTTTGGAATCCAGATCATCCTTCAGCCCTTCCAAAGGGACTTCCATCTACAGCCTTCCCTGTACCCTGCTCTGATTCCACCTGGACAGCTGTTCATCCTGCTGCCTATAGCTAACACATGGAGTTTGGTTAGTCGATAAGGGAGGATACTCGATAAGAAGGGAGTAAGACCCAGTTCTTTTGCCTCAGAGAACTTGAGGTCTGACGAGGAAGCAGAGATTTGCCCACCCAGGAAAACTCGGCACAAGGTAGAGCAATCCATCATCAGCATCTGCAGAGGTGGCCCATCAGCGGGGTGACAGAGTCACAGGAGTCACACTGTTGGGCACTGGCCAAGCTCAGAGACACCTCCCAGGGGCCTCACAGGGGGACTTTCCAAAGCAAATAGAGTGGCTGATTAACAAGCTCTGACCAAGCACCCCAAGAGCTGAGAATGCAAGACCCCAAAAAGGTACAGTTCTCACTTCCCAACCTTGGACAGACATGGTCACTGCCCAGTCACAGGGGTATGGACAGGGTCACTCTCAAGCTACTGGCCAGTTTGGGTCAAGTGGCACTTTGGGTCCTTGCCTCCGCCCCCACCCCTCACCCCCCACTCCACAGAGGTCAGCAGGTGGGGGCCAGAGGTGGGCAGTCAGCCCCCACAACCCCCCCCCCGCCTTTGCCGGGGGCCTGGTTCCTGCCTCATCCTCTCTCTCCAGCTGTGTTCCAGAGAGAAGAATGTGCACTATGCCCAGAGCAAACAGCCACGCAGGCCTCCTGGGTAGGGAGGCAGCAGGAGAAAAAGTAGGAACCTCCGTCTCCTCAGACAAGGGCATGTGGCCACAGGGCCTCCGTGTGTTGTCACAGACCCGACTGAGTTCGGCACTAGGGAATTTTCAATCAGATGGATCAAGATGGGAAAACCACAAACCAGGCTTACTACCCCAGCCAGCAAGAAAGAAAGGAGCTCTGGGGAAGTCAAATCGGGATTGAGCATGCCCGGGCAGGAGACCCCTCGGCTTGACAGACCTCTGTGTCATTCTTTTTTCTTGAGTGGGGGTTTGAACTCAGGGGCACTCGACCACTGAGCCACATCCCCAGCCCTATTTTGTATTTTATTTAGAGACAGGGTCTCATTGAGTTGCTTAGTGCCTCGCTGTTGCTGAGGCTGGCATTGGACGAACTTGCGATCCTCCTGCCTCAGCCTCCCAGCCACTGGGATTACAGGCGTGTGCCATGCACCCGCTCATTCTATCTTTTCAGAGCTGTCTTCAGTCCTCTCTGAAAGAGAAAACCCTGTCGGTGTGGGTTGGTCAGTGTGCTCACTTTAAAGTCTCAGCATCTGACCCCGGGGCCTCAGTCTTCCCACAGACTTCAGAGATAACTATGCATCTTCTGCTGTCTTCGGGTGCTAGCAGAGAGGCAGAGGGATGCTAAAGGGACAGGCAGTGAGGAACGAACTTGGCAGCGTCGTCAAAGGGCTGCCCGTCTCCAGGCGGTTCTGCTGGAGCAGACCTGAAAACTGAGAGGGAGATAAAAGCCTTTGGGACCAACAAGCACAGGCTCCCCAGGCCGTGGCTTTAATTTTCCTACCGAGAGACTCAGGCCCTCAGACAGCCTGCGGCAGCCTGACCCCTCAGTAGAGGCTGCGGCCCCCAGAAGAGGCTCTGAGCAACAATCAACAGCTGACAGAAAGGAGAGCAGAGGAAACTGGCTCCTGCTACTACGGCCTTCCATCTTCAGAGTCCTTCCCCTGCTCGGAATGTGGCTGCATCTGTTTTCTGTTGTTATGACAAAGTATCTGAGATGGCATAATTTTATAAAGAAAAAGGGTTATTCAAGCTCACAGTTCTGGAAGCTGGAAGTCCAAGACTGGATGGCCACATCCGGTGAGAGCCTCCTGCTGTTTGACAGCAATGGCAAGGGGGTAGGTGGGGAAGGGGAGAAGCACCAAGGGTGGGGGAGCATGGTGGCACACGCCTGTAATCCCAGCGACTCTGGAGGCTGAGACAGAAGGATTGCAAGTTCGAGGCCAGCCTCAGCAACTTAGTGAGGCCCTAAGCAATATACAAGATTCTGTCTCAAAATGAAAAGTAAAAAGGGCTGGGGATGTGGCTCAGTGGTTGAGCGCCCCTGGCTTCAATTCCCAGCACCAAAACAAATAAACAAACAAACACACACACCTATGAAGGGTGGGTTCCCTTTATTACCTCCCACTCTCAGGTAACTGATCCAGCCTGAGAACTCACTCACGAGGCCAGAAGGTCATTAATCCATTCATGAGAGCAGCAAGCTGTGACCTAAACACCCCCGCTAGGCCCCACCTCTCAGGGCTGCCACACAGGGGCCACCCCCTAACACAGTGCTGGTGGGGACCCACCATATTCCAGGCACAGCAAAATGTAATTGCTCCTGGACTAAGTTCTTTTGGACAGAGAAGGTGGAACTTCCACTTTGTCCTCTCGGTCACGGTCCAGGCAGGGCTGTGCTAAATACAAGGCCCTCGGCCCTCCCTGCTGTGCAACCAGACCTTTCCCAGTCCTGTCCTCCTGCTGCTTTGTCCTGGGGGACTAGCTGACCTGAGGGTATTGTGCCCCCTAGTGCTGGTCAGTTCCCCGGGGTAGGAAGTGGCTTGCCAGGGAGCACCTTTCATAGACAAACAGACCAGTCCAGAGGCCACCCACCCACCACCTCCTGTACTGGGTTCTCATACCCTGGGCCACTCCTCTGCCCCACTCACCCCAGAGCTGGGTAGCAGACGACAAGAGACAAACCCTATGTCCCAGGGCTCAACTGTTTGAACTAGGCAACCCTAAGCCTGCTCACCAGCCTCACCTGTTCCTTCCTGTGGACAGCACAATAAAAGCTCTTGCCTACGTCTCCCCGATCCCTCTGCCTTCTGATGACCCTGGTGCTTTCCCTGTGTGGCATGGCCCAGCCCCTCCTCTTAGGAGCTGTGAGAAACCATGGCTACAATGGCAGTTGTCTCCTGACCACTTGGTCCGTCATACCTGAAGAAGAATAAACCTAGGTCTTAAAATGCCCCACCCAGGGCTCCCTAGTCAGTTCCGAAGGTAACCGTGTTACAGCCCTGACCAGCCAAGAGGCATCTGCATCCCAGCTGAAGGGGGGAGATGGGGAGATCGGCCCTTGAGATGCAGGGTTATTCCCTTTGGATTTCTCCCACGGTTACAGTTACTCGAAATGTCACCATAATGGTTTAATGAGCACTGGCTCTGTGGTAATCATGGGAAGGACGCGGGAACTTGGGAGACTGGGGGTGGGGCGAGTTGTGCTCCCAGGACTCCACCCAGCTGGACTCCACACAAGGCTCTCTCCTCTAGGATCCCACGCTGACTCCTTCGGGAACACACGGCCGTCATCCTTGGCCAGCCCGTTCCTAGCACATCTACCCTGCAGGCCAGCTACTGGTCCTGTTCCTGTGAGAATCCGAGACCCTTTCCATTTTAGATCAAAATTTCTCAACTTGAAGCCATCCACACCCAGACCTGGGGACAACCTTGGAGTTTGGTCAGCCATTTGCCTGAATAGGCTATGACTCCTCTATTCTGAGAACATGACATCCCCTCAGCTGCCCTCCAAATGGCCAAGCTCCATCATCCTGGTCTACTTGATCCCTCAAGGCCACACACCCAGTCCCAGCCGTGACCATTAACTCTACTTTCTTAAGATGCTTCCCACTGTCCCGTGCAGCCTACCCATCAGTGTGCTCCTCTCCTAAGAGGCCCTCACTTCTCAAGAGTGCCACTTTAGCATCCAACAGCAGTCCATGGATTTCTCTGGTCATCAAAAAGAATGGAATTGCAAACAAATGACGAATGTTTTCTCCGATATAAGGAGGCTGACTTATAGTGGGGTAGGGAGAGGGAGCATGGGAGGAATAGATGAACTCTAGATAGGGCAGAGGGATGGGAGGGAAGAGAGGGAGCAGGGGATTAGCAGGGATGGTAAATATGATGGACATCATTATCCAAAGTACATGTACGAAGACACAAATTTGTGTCAACATACTTTATGTACAACCAGAGATATGAAAAAATTGTGCTGTATTCATGTAATAAGAATTGTAATGCATTCCACTGCCATTTATTGTTTTAGTCAATTTTAAAAAAGAATGGAATTGCATAAAAAAAATGTCTGCTATATCTCTGTATCATGAACTATTATTCTACCACAAAAAGGAATGAAGTGCTGATTCATGCTGCAAGGTACATGAGCCTCAAAAGTTTTATGTGAAGTGAAAGAAGCAGACACAAAAAGACACATACTGGATGATTTCATTGATGTAAAACATACAGAACAGGAAAGCCCTAGACACAAAGCAGAATAGTGATTGCCAGGGACTGGGGAGGGGGGATGGAGTGATTCCTAATGGATTGGGGGTTTTCTTTGGGGGTGATGGAAATGGGACTAGATAGAGATAATGGTTGCACAATGTTAGCAATATAATAAATGCTACTGAATCACACACTTTAATGGTTAATCTAGTGTTAAATGAACTCACCTAATTTTTTAAAGAATGGTATTAGATAATGCATCAATTATACACAACGTACAGTGAACACATTAAAAAAAAAAATGGGGGGGGGGGTGGCCTGGGATATTACAAAGAGCTCTGGACCTATAGCAGAAATTCCAAACCCCAATTTTGTGTTTGATGTCTGGGAAACATTAAGCCAACCACGGAACATCACCTCCATGGGATGCTCAATCTGCACGAACATGGCTGTACGGCTAACTTTCAGTGTTGTCGTGAGAATTGAATGAGATGATGTAGGGACATCACACAAAAGACAGTCGTACACTCGGTAAGTAAATTAGTATACAAAATGTTAAGTTTTTTTTTTTTAAACACAGTCATGAGTATCTAAAAAAGAACAAATAAAAAAGTGAGAAAACACAAAATTCTAGCTATATAGTCTACCTTTACATATATAAAAATATATCTCTATAAATAAAATATAGAGGAAATTTAAGGGAGGTAGCTGGTGTTTTAAGCTTATAGAATTTGTTTTGGACAAGGAATCCAGGAAGCCAGGATAGAGCTGGCTCTGCCCATAGTCAGTCTGTAGTCTATGAAATCCCCTTCTCACTCGGCCCTCAACTTCCTGGTTTGTAGAATGGTTTAACCATTATAATGGTCTGGCTTAACGAGACCAATGCAGCCCCTTGTCCCTCTCTGTGACAGGGACTGTGCAGGGTATCATGGGGGTTCCAGAGATGGATGAGTAAGTTCCAGTTCTCGGGGAGTGCAATCCAGTGAGTACTATCAAGGAAGAACACAAAAAAGAGGATGCACAGCCCAGCAAACGCTGGTTCTCAGGGTGGCCACTGGGGAAGGTGTTTGTGGAGCTGGGCCCAAAGGCAGGATGTGACTTTTCTGAGTAGATAGGCATGCCAGTAACAGTCCTGTCCAGGCAGAGTGGCTAGGCAGGAGAGAGACACCAAAAGTTCTCATTTGATTCTCTAGCAAAATAGTTGCCAAAGTGGGATCCCCTGGGAACTGGCTAGAAGTGCAAACCCTTGGGCTCCCCCTCCTCTGGACCTTGTGAAACAGAAACTCTGGGGATAGGGCTGCCGGAGTATTGTTCCTGGCCCTCCCCTGCTTCCTCAACAAAGGCCCAGCAAGAACAAGTGGCAGGAAGACCTTTCCTCATGGGCCCAGATGGAAGAGCTAGGAAAGACCTATTTGGCCAGAGGAGCTATTTATCACTTAGATAGAGGTTGACTTTCCCCTCTCTTCCCCAGCTCACTGGCCTGGGAGAGGCAAACACCTTGCTGGGGATCAGTGATAAACCAGAAGCCTTTCTCCAGAGCCCTCTGCACATTCCCCTCCCACACCCTTTGGTCCCTGCCTGAGACCTGTGCTCTCTAACCCTGAGGTCCCCAGGAGGCAATGGGACTTGCCAGGCTTTCCTTACATGGCCCCAGAGCTGGGATCTGTCAACCCCATCAACCCAGCAGGAGGCTCCCATCCACCCCCAGGGCTCCCTTCAGAGCTGGGAGGATGAGGGAGGGAGGGATGGGGGCTGGAATACAGCTCCTCACTCTTGAGGACAGCAGAGTGACTGGGACTTTCCTTTCTAGAACTCCCCAGGAAGCTGCTCACAAAGGCTCTCACCAGGGCAGCTCCACCCCTGGAAGCGGTTCCCTCCCCTGCTCCCTCCTCTCCTCCTCCTAAAGAGAGCAGCCTGAGGACACCCCCAGGTGTCAGCCAGGAACAGTGGGGGCTGTATCCCAGGGTGAACTGCCTGTTTGGGAAGAGCTCGCCCCTGTGATTCCAAGACCCCTGGCTGCAGTCTGCCCTGGTCTGGTTTGAATCTCAGGTCCATCTCCCATTATCTGGTTGAAAACCAGGGTACGGCACCACTGGGCCACAGTGAGATGAAATAAAATAACCTAACACAAAGGGGGGAGGGGTCACAGCAGCACTATGTCTATCACCACCACGTCCATCCCTCATTCAAACAACTTCAGGAGCTCATCATCCCTAAATCCCCAGCACCAGCTCCTTGGGTCCCTCTCACCTGCAAACCAGCAGTTACACCTAAACACTCTGGAGTCCTGCTGTCTGTCAAAAAGCTCCTCTTCCTTGCCCTGTGCCCTGTCACATGCCCCCCAGTGTTCTGCAGGGCCTCCTGGAGTCAGCAGGCAGGATTGTTGAAGTGTCTCCTTTGAGGAACACCTACCATCCATCATGGGGCCCTGCGCAGAGGGCTGAGCCAGTGTAAGAGCAAAGCAGTGTCTGCACGGTGGAGTGGAACCCTTCCAGGCTTCGGAGAGAAACTGGAGGCTGGAGTAAGTAGGGAGAGTGAGGAGATTCCTGCTGGTTTTGTCTACTCTCATCCAGGGAGTCAGATAAGCATGTGAGGACCCTATTCTGGGCACCTGGAGAGGTGGCATTCTGAGAGGCTGTATCCTCAGAGTTCACAGACTGAGAGAGAATCTTCTACAGACAACCCATCCCCAAGGGGACAAAAGACTAAGCCTGCCCAAGACCCCAGTGTTACCCTGCCTGTCGCCCTGCACTGAGTCCCATCCACCAGGGACACCTCTAAGCTCAGCTCACAGAGTACAGGCCCAGCCCTCCTGCCCTACCCCGGGACTCAGCCAGGGTCCTAAGGCCAGAGCAGAGCTGGTGAAAGCAACTCCTAAACTCACACTCTGGACCAAAGCCGCTGGGCTCTGGCACACCCCCCCAAGATCAGCTGATCCCGATGGGACAGCTGGGCTGATATGTCAATACAGGTGAACAGGCCAGGCAGGGCTTTCTGCCCATGTTGACTGCACAACAAAGTCCCAGGTGGATGGACTGCAGCACCCCCCACCCTCTCCAAGCACGGCTTGGCATCTGTCTTGGCAATCTGTGGGCCCAGTTCCCAAACCCACCCAACAGAAGTCCCACCTTTTCAACCTTCTGCTCCCTAAACAGGCTCTCCAAGCTGCATGACCCTGAGATGCTGCCCCAGCATCCAAGAGCTCTCTAGGAGGCGCCAGTAAGACCCCACTCACAATCTTCCTCCACACAGGGGAGCACAAGAGGAAAAAACAGGAGGGAACAAAGCCAGACCCCACAGAGGTCTGCCCGTGCCTCAGTGGGTACCATCTTAGTTCAGATTCCTGCCACCAGGCTGTCCTCCCCACCAGGAAGTGGGGGAGGGGACACAGAAACAAGAACAGAGATTGACTATAGACCAGCTACTCAAGAGGCTGAGGCAGGAGGATCACTGGAGCCCAGGAGTTTAAAACCAGCCTGAGCAACATAGTAAGACTACACTCCTGTCCCCCCCCAAAAAAAGATTAGAAGAAGGACAGAAGGAAACAGGAAAAACCCGACAGGACTTTCCCCAGGGGCTCTCTGATTCTGAACGTATGCCATCAGTGTAACCACAATGTCCTCATAAAGTTGGTCCCACGTACACTGGGATGGTCAGAGGGGCCTGGCCCACGGACAGTTCTTGCGTGATGTTTTAAAAGTATGAAAACGCTAGTTCCAGTGCTGAAGGTCACTGCGAGGAGCAGGCAGAGAGCTCTGGAGGAGACTAAATATGAAAGCCCAAGAGATGTGCTTGAGAGTTGGGACTCTCAAGTGCAGGACTCTGTGCCCGCTGCGGGTTGTCTAGCTGTGTGGGCGGCTCGGGGACCCCTCTCCCCCTCATTCCTCACTTCCTATCTCTGGCCTTCAGTTTTACCACATACACACAAAAAATCCACAGAACTAGAAACATCTGGCTCCTTCCTCAGGCTAAAAACAAAACAAACAAACAAACAATAAAAAAGGGCAGTCACGGTGATGTGCTCCTTCAATGACTGCCCTAAATAGCCCTGAACACGCACAGGCCTGTGGGGACAGCTGGTGACTGCGGCGCCCACCCGCTCAGTACAGGCACCCAGAATGGTCTTGCAGAGCAGCTCCACAGCCCAGCCTCGGGCTCTGTCCCATGGTCACATCTAGGAGTAACAGGGCCCCCTGGAGCGTCCTCAGCATGGCAGGCAGACCCAGGCTCCTAGGACAGGACAAGCCACTTTCCCTGCTGTCTCCCACCTTCATCCTGGAAACTCGGCCAGTTCATGGGAGAGGAGCTTCAGGCCGTCAGATGGGCCAAGCCAAGGACCAGGCTGTTTGCCTAAGCAGTGACCTTCCCGAAGGCCGGCACTGCGTGTGCCCAGCATTTCCCCTGGCCTGAAGCTCAGGCTCACAGGAGCTCATTCCATCCCTGCGGAGATGGCTGAGCTGGCAGCTCAGGCCCAGGGGTAGGTTGGGGCCTGAAGAGGGTATGTCCATTTCTGGGAGGCTTTTGATCTCAGCCTGAGCAGGGGAGGAGATGTTCCCTCCCAGACAGAAATCCTACAGTGGAACCATAGAAAACAGTTCAGGGAGTGCCACCCCTCAGAAACCCGAGGCCTGAGTGTGTCCATCTAGGTCAGGGACCAACCTTGTTTTCTGACCTGCATGGGATTCCCCCAGGCAAATTCCAAACACTGGGGCTCTTAGAGGAAGAGGTGACTGAACATTCTCCAGAGACACAGAGCAGCAGGCCCCTCTGAGAAACTGATCTGCCAGGCCCACTGTCAGTCTAACCCCAGTGCCTCTTGAAGTACTTGAAGTACTCCCTGCTCTCTCAACAGTGAGGGCAGAGAGAGCAGACTACCTCCCCTCTAATTTGTTCAAGGAACCTGACCATGCCGGGTAGGAGAGACATCAATCTCTCTATACATCCCTAAAGAAGCATACATGGTAGAGAGGAGGGGACACAAAGGGAGAGCAGGGCTGCCCAGTAGACACAGTAATGCCTGGGAGCCACATCCCAGCCCCTCACCTTGTATTGTAAGACCCTGGGAAAGTCATTTCCTCACTCTGGGACAATGAGGACACAGCAAGGAGAGATGACCTAATTCAAATTAAATAGAAATCAGGATAGATGCAGGGTGTGTGTGTGTGTGTGTGTGTGTGTGTGTGTGTGTGTGTAAAGGTTGGCAGGAGCACACTGTGAGCCAACCACATAGAAACTGCTGGGGGATCTGTCTCGGATGACTTTGGGAGACACCGAATCTTCAAAGACCTGACACCCATTCTCAGGCTCCCCAGCCTTCTTGGTTTCCAGGTGGATGATCTAGCACCTTGTTCCTGCTGGCTGCTCTATACCAATCTCACCCACGAGTCCAAACCGAACTCCAGCCCCACCTGCACTTACAATCCTCCCGGCCTCTCTGAACCTAATTTGCCTCATCTCTAAAACACAGGTGGTAGTCGGTATCAGTGAAGTTGCACACTGACACTCCAGAGGAGGTATGGCAAACTCTCCTCGAGAACTGTTCCCACATCCCTGTAGCCAACGATTCTCTGAGTCCAGTAATCAGTTCCAGAGGGACGTGAGCGCTCCAACTGAGGGGGCAGAGAAAACAGCATTTCTGAGTTCCAGGTCTGAGCCAGGCATGACTGATAACTCTCCCCAGGATCCAGATTAGGAAACTGAGGCTCAGAGAGTCTGAGTCATCTGCCCAAAGTCATACAGGTACTTAGGACAAGAAGCAGGGGCTTTGAATGTGGGGCTGTGGACTCCAAAACCCACTGCTCCAGCCTCAGAAACCAGAAAGAACCTCAGGATGAGCCAGACCCAGCCGCAGCCATGTCCCTCACCAGGGAGGAGACCCACCAGGGCTCCCATGGCCCCTGCTGGCCCCTGGGCCTGATAGGAACTGTTTATTCCAGCCTGATATTTTCTGTAAACATGGCTTGGGTTGCCAAGGGAAGGAGAAAAATTCATTTGTTAGTGAGGAATGAGATGGAATCCAAACTTCCTTTGGCTCAGCTAGGTGGAACCATCCAATACCTCTGGTAGTCTCGGCAGACTCTCCCCAGTCCCACGGCATAGCACTGCCACTGTAGGGGCCCCGCCAGATGCCACTGTGGCCTGGTCCCAGCTGCTCAAAACACCTCTCATCAGAGCCCTGGGGAGGTCTTTGTGGTACAAAACAAAATGACCCAGATTCTTCCAGAGTTGGGCCACTTGTCCTCTGGGGGTTACAGCAGCCCCTGGGAGAACTAATGAGCCTCTTTTCAGCGTCTGTGGGACCATTTAGAAAATGATTACTTTTCCTGTGACCAGAGAGAGGAGGTGGCATGTCCCACAGAGGCTGTGTGGCCTTGGGGAGGAGCTCCAACCAGGGAGAACACAATTTAATTACAAAGCCGGGCCTCCGGGTTTAATCTGGCGCACCTTCTCACTACACTGCTTTTCCTTTTAAGTTCTCCTTTATTTTACTCAGACACCACTCCCTTGGGGAAAATGCTTGGAAGGAAACTGAGCAGGCAGGGTGCTGCTTGGAGCACGGGGACCACAACGGCAAAGACCAAATGCCTGTGCAGAACTTTTTTCAGAAACGAATGTTAAGGATACAGAAATCAATAAATGGACATGATGGTTGGAATTAGCTTTAATCTACTTCAGCAAGAGCAGGGGGAAAAGAACAAATGAAATGTGGCCCAAATCGTGACAATTGTTAAATCTGAATGATGGGCATATGGGAGCTCATCATTCTCTCTACTTTGAAATGTTTCTGATCAAATGACCTGAGACAATGCCCCACACAGGGACAGAGGCAATAACACAGGACCCAGGTAAAGGTCCAGAAGCAGACAGGAAAGGAGGGGAGGACCCAAAGCCGCGATGGCAAGTGTCCCTCTGAGGGTCCCATTCTCCTCCAGGACCTCGGCCCCAACAGCCCTCTGTGAGACCTCATTTCCCAGAACTGACTTCAGTCTCTTTCTCAAAAGGGAGGAAAAGCAAGAATTTCTTTCCCTAGAATTTTTATAACCAAAATATTTTGTCCAGTGGATTCAGGGAAGACAGCAGGCTGCCTGACAATGTAACAGCCTAAGTGACCTCTCGCAGGCCCTCTCCACCCCAAACCCATTAGGAAAGAGGGAGGGGGCTCAAAGGCATTGAAGGACACCAGGCAAGTCTCCCACAGAACCATGGAGAGATCCTGAGGTTCTGAGCAAACTCCTACCAGACAGGCCCTTCATGCCCACGAACAGGGCACCCTGACTCCTACGAAGATGCCAACCTCAGTTCTCATTTGCAAAATCCTCTCTACTCCACACTGAATTGTGCCCCTCAAATCCATATGTTGAGACCCTACCCCATGTGACTATGCTTGGAGATAGGGCCCTTAAGGAGGGAATGATGTTCAAATGAGGTCATAAAATTGGGGCCCTGATTCCATAGGGTTGGTGGCCTTATATGAAGAGGAAGAGACTTCAGAGAAAAGACCAAGTAAGGACTCAGCAAGAAGGAAGCCATTTATAAGACAAAGGGACAACTCCCACCAGTCCTAATAAGATACCAATCACCCTGGCTCAAATCACCACCTGAGGACAGGTGGGCAAGCCCTGAGAAAAAGGAGTTCTGAGTGGGTGAGTGAAGGGCAGGTGACAGAGGCACATAGGACAGATGGAGCCCATTGCTACCTCCCTTTCTGAGACCTCCCCCACCCACCCCAAGATGAACACAGACCATGCTATGACAGACCCAACTGCTCGCTACCGTGGAAAGGACTTACTGATTGTCCTGCAGGGTTTTTATTTAAGGGGAGAGGACTGGGGGACAGGGAGTTGAGCCTGAAAAGCCCCAAACCTGCTGCCTTTGACTGCCACCACAGTCCTGGAGTTCTAGGCACACCCCGGCCCAGGGCCAGCCCCTCCACTCACAGCCTTCTCCGTGTGTGCCTGTCGGAGCGCTGCTGCTGTTATTATTACTGTTGTAGTAATCACACTTCCTGATGTTTCTTCCTCGGCCACTCCGGGGACAGCACAGACATTAGCTCATAATAATGCGGTCTTTACTCAGAGGCAGAACACTGCGGGTGCCGGGACTGCCAGCCTCCTCCCAGGCAGAGAGGGGCCTTCGCAGGGCTCTGCCCAGCCACTCGTCCTGCCAGCTTTCCCCCCTTCTCTCAGAAGAGTGGCACCAAAGCTGGGTCCAGATTTGGATGAGCAATCAAAGCAGCCAGAAGCTAAACCACGCAAGATGGTGGAGAAATGAGGGCAGGCACTGTGGCCAAGGAGACAGACCTTTCGCAGACTTCCCTCCTTCTCTTGGCCTGTCCTGTCTTGTCCCTGGGATCCCAGGGCCTAGGGGAAGCCTGGGACATCTCACAGAGGTCAGTACGCTCATTCTCACATCAGTTCCAGAGTGCGGACAGAAGAGCTCCAAGTACTGGATGGGGACATTGAGGGCCTGACAGCTGTGGTCACTAGTCCAAGGCACTTGTAAACAGGCAAAGGCAGAGCTGGGTACCAAACACAGAGCTGCCCAGCAACAAAGACTAAGAAACTGTGACTGAGTCCCAACTTCAGGGAAGGAACAAGGAACTCAGCTCCAGACCAGAGGCGGGCTGATCTCCCTCCCCTAGCTCCCAGTGAAAGGCCGAGTTGCTAGGACTTGCCTCTTCCCAGGCCATAGGACAGTGGCTTCCAGGCCAGGCCATCAGCAGCAAGTTTGGGCTCCCCTCTCATTAAGCCCCTCTGCATACCATCTGAAGCCCTGAAAAGCCAGAGACTCCAGAAGAGCACAAGGGCTATGGCCACTGCCAGGGACAAGCACACCAATCAATGAGATGGTCCTTTCTCACAAAGGGGAGACATAGGCTCAGGGACATCATGGCCTAATAGGAGCCTGGGAATTTTTACATGCATTACCTGGACACAGAGCAGAGGAGTGCCCTCCCAGTCCTCCTGGGAAGGAGCAGCAGGCTGACCTCACAGAAAAGGGGATACTGCTGCCCTGAACAGAGTGAGTGACAGGCCAGTTATTGGGGTCACTGTGACCCTGGGCTCCAGAATGGGTCAGAACAGGCAGCAGCCCAATAGGGCACTGGTCTTAGGGTTGAGCTCACCAAGCAGCAGCCCAGCCTCCCTGACTGCCCACCATCCCATGCTCCCATTCCCACCTCTCTCGTTCCCACCCCAGCTTGGCACAAACCCCAAGTGCCTGATGGCTGTCAGGCTTGTGACACACACACATACACACACACACCTAGGGACAAGGGGAAGTGGAAAAGAGACTAAGGAAATGTCCTTCTTGGCTCTGCCTCCCAGTGTCCAGCTACACCCTGGGCCTCCAGCATCCCACGGCCTCTTTCCCAGCTCGTCAGGTGCTGAGGACTCCACATCTCCTGCATTCCCAAACTGGGTCCTGAAGGGAGGGAAGAAGAGACACTGTCCCATCCTCTAGAAGTTTCCAATCTGCTAGAGCAGCAACAATTATTGTCCTGAGAGTTCCCAGTCTGGTGAGGACAAACTTAGTCCCGGTCCTCAGGGAACAAGTCTGATGAGGAGACATTGCACTTGTCTTTGGGAGTCCCTAGTCTGACGGGGGAGACACACAAGGCCCTTGTTTCCACAGGGCAGCAGCTGGCGGCTGGCAGTGCCCCTGTAGCTGTCCCCAGTCCCAGGAGAGTGAGGTCTTTCTGAGGAAGAGAAGAAGGGTCCTTGGGATCCGCACAACAAGCAGCAAAGCCTTGAAGAAGAGAAGGGGGGGCTGGGGCTGGGGCTCAGTGGCAGAGTGCTCGCCTGGCACATGTGAAGCACTGGCTTCGGTCCTTAGCACCACGTAAAAATAAACATAAAGGTTAAAGAGAGAGAGAGAGAAGGGGAGGGGAGGGGAGGGGAGGCTGCTCAGCTGATGGGGAGAGAAAAAAGAGTAGCCACCCCAGGACTCAGACCTGGTCACTGCCCCCTGTGGGCAGCATCCACCACAGCCCCTGATGTCCTCACTCACTGCCTTGGAGGTGGAAGGAGCATCATTCCTGTTTCTCAGATGCACAGGCCAAGGAGGAGAAGGCCTAGGCAGCCACGGTGGGACATCCCGACTTTTCATTCTGTTCTACTTTTGGCTCCATTCCAGTCCTGGTGTCGCAATGTGGAGGGGACACGGGAGGCTCCAGCCTCAAAGCGAATGGTATGTCCCGAGACAAGGAGATATGAAGTCCATGCATCTGCACTGCACACCCACGCCCATACGTGCCCTACACACTAGGCTCACAGGTCTGTGCGGACTCAGGTCTGGCGCCTGCAGCCGGGTGGGTGAAGCCTGTACACGTGCTGCCTCTCAGCTCAGGCCTGCACCTACCTGCAGCCTTTGTTCCCAGATGCTGGGAGAGACCCAGGGCTGCCCACCTCCTGAGCAGAGCCTGGGGTTATCCTCACCAACCTGGGAGCTCTCTGAAGCCAGGCAGAGAAGCACACCCCAGGCCTCCCTGAGGTACAAGGGTTCTCTCCCAGGGCCTAGCAGGGGGCCCCATGATGATTCCTCTGGAAAGATGGTCCAGTCAGAATCACACATGAGCCCTTCCCTGAGGGCGAGAGAAGAGGAACAGAGATGCCTTGAAGGCAGGGATATTCCTGGGGCAGTCTGCCTCCTGCCACCCCGCAGCCCGTCCTCCAGTCCGACACAGATTTCCCATTCTTTTGATCATTTCCTCCCAGGAATAGACTGGCTCTTCCAACAGGCCCCAGGTTTGAAGGACGTGTGTGTAAGTGCACGCATGTGTACATGAGAATGTCAGTGTGCGCACGCCCATCTGTCCTAGGGAGCAATAACAGTTAATAAATAAGTGAATGGCAAAAATAGCCTCAAAGGAGCTGACAGGCAGAAGGCCAGAGTGGCCGGGCATGAGGCCAGCGCCCTGAAATGCCAAATGTTAATTTAGCTAAAAAGAAAAAAAGGTCCACCTCGAGACTGCCTCCAGCCGCCAGGGCCAGGGTCCGCTGTGGTTTCTGGCACTGACATAGCCTCTCCCCAGGCAGCCTGAGTGCAGCCCAGGCAGGGAGGGCCCCTCTCAGTGTCACCATAACTGAGCGCTGGGAAGTAGGGACTCAGTCTGGTGCACACGAGGTTACGAACGGGCAGAAAGCAGGCCAGCCACTTCCCAACAGGCTTCCAACAACCACCCAGTTGGCCAGCCCAGGTCCAGCCCCAAAGGTCCAACCAGACTGAAGAATGCTCTAGACTCATCACAATCTCATACCCCAGGTTTGGGTCCTACCACACCTGGACACTCACTCAAGGTCGTAGCTGTCGCTCATCCTCACAGACTGCTTAGTTGTCTCCTGTGACTTCCCAGCCTGTGAGACGCGAGGCTTCCTTGTAGCCTCACAGACTCGGAGACCTCCCAGCACTAAGCCTCTGGTGGTCCGTGGGAGGTTTTGTTGTCCTTCCCTGCACACGAGCGTATCTTAATAAGTTACGGAATGAAGCACGTCCAGAAGCAGGTGTACTCCACGCGCCCCTCCCCAGCGGCCCTAGCCCTCTCAAAGCCCTCCACAGGTCATTTACCAGCCTCTCCAGATCAGGCCTAGAGGGAATGCCATTCACAGGGCCAACCTCAGTTGCAGCCAACCCCAAAGTCAGAGAGGGCCTGGCCCAGCCCATATCCTGGTTCACTCTAGTGTAGGGCAGCCCTGGCCCCAGCTCACGGGCTACTCCCACCCCTGAAGGGCCCGTGCTGGTTAGTTGGTGGCCAGAATAAGGACAGAGCCAGGAGAAGAGGGGAAACCCATGGCTTGGCCCTTGACCTTCTTCCACTTCGCCTTCTTCTTGGAGGTAGTACAATTTTCTTCTACCCACCCAAACACACAGGAAGTAAGAGAAACACCAAGCTGTTCTATAATGTGTGGGCATTTCAAAGAACACATCTCTGCTGCTGAGACAGACCACAGGGCATCACTGAGGGTTTTTCCCTTGGTGGTCCCTGTGCACAGCACTTTGCTCACACCAGCAGGCAGCGTGCTCCACAAACCCTCTGGGGTGGGATGATGGCTATCTCCCATTTCCCAAAGAACACTAAGGCCTAGAAAAGGCAAGGAGATTACCAGAAGAGATACTCTCAGGCAGGAAACACTGCAGTGACCAGGTCAGTCCCAACAAAACAACAAATGAGTGAAATATACACTCTCTAAGGCAAACTCTAAGAAAGGCTAGTGTGTGGTATCCAGGCCTGCAAGAATGCCTGCAGGAGTTTCCAGGGGCAGGGAGCCAGGATGCCAGGGTCCCAAATCTTGTTGGCTTGAGATTTATGGGCACCCAGTGGAGGCTCCTGGATTTGAGAGAAAGGAGGAGCTAGGAGGTTGAATCTCTGGATGCCCAACACCTAAATGAAGGTAGAGACCTAATTTGAGGGTAGGAAGCTGAGGTGGGATATAGAAAGTTAAAAAAAAAAAAAAAAAGTAAATAAGGTGGCTCGGGAGGCTGAGGCAGGAGGATTGTGAATTCAAAGCCAGCCTCAGCAAAAGCGAGGCACTAAACAACTCAGTGAGATCCTGTCTCAAATAAAATACAAAATAGGGCTGGGTATATGGCTTAGTGGCCAAATGCTCCTGAGTTCAATCCCCAGTACCAAAAAAAAAAGTAAGTAATGTGAGATCCACCCAGGTCCCCCTGGGAAGAAATTATATTCATATTCTCAGAGGCTAGGGACAGTACCCTGGTTGGGAGCACCGAGGGAGGAATTTGGCCCCATTGGCAAACAAAGCAGAAAGCTAATAGGTAGATGCCTGGGGCCCTGTCCCCTGCTCTGCCTGAAGGCTTCAGCCCTCTGGGTCCCCAGGTAGACCATGAGCCAGGCAGCCTGCTCCCTACCCATCACCAGCCTCTACTGGACTGATGCCCACAATGATATCACAGTTGCCTTTTTCAGCACAAATGGGACCATGTGTATCCACTCTCCTGCACACAGTCTTCTAGAGACACCCCCCGCACCCCCCCACTGCCTCCGAAATCCTCAAACTCCTAGACACAGAATTCTGTCCTCCTCCCAATCTAGTTCCACCTCATATAAATTCCACCAGTCTGGCCTTCCCATCACACTTCTCCCCATGCCCCCAAGCCCTGGAGCAGTTTCTTACCTCCGTGCCTCAACTCCTGCTGTTCCCCTGTGGGAACATCTCTGCCACTAAACCCCCACTCATCCTCCAAGCTAGCTCAAAGAACAATTCTTTGGGGAAGCCCCCTCTGATCTCCTCCTGACACTGGACAAGCTACGCCCATGCCCTTCTTGGCACAGAAAGCATGCTTTGTCTCTGCTGCTAAAACACAGGGTGCATCACACCCTGCCCAGAGGTATGCAGGTCCATCTCCGCTGCACCTTTGAGGTAATGATGCTTAGAGGGAACAGCCCAGACACGGGAGTAGGCTGCCCGGCTCACAGTATGAACTTAGGACTTAGGACAAGTTGCTTAAACAGCAACTTGTCTCAACATCCTCATCTGCAAAGCAGGGATGCCAGTACCACGCCCACCTCACAGGGCCGGGTGAGGACTCAGGGAGTGGATATCCTCACTCCTGGCTGCGCTCAGGCAGCACTTGACACTCACAAGGCACTGTTTCCTGTGAAGGCAGGGGCTATGGCTTTCTGATCTTGGTTTCCCAGTGCCTAGCACACAATAGATACTTATTAAATAATTCGGTCCAACAAACATTGAATATGCAAAGAGAGTGCTGACATGAACAGAAAGAATTCAGGGATGAGGAATTTCATTTGGGGACATTCAAGGTTCATGCAGATGAGGAGACATTGTCTAGGAGAATTGATGGACATGAATTGGGGGTTAAGGCTGGAAAGAACTGCAGTCTGGCTGAATATCTCTGTCCTCGACGATCTGAAGCCTCTTCATTCCCACAGCACCCCTGTCCAGGCCTCTGGAGTACAGTCCTTTCTTATGTGACCCCTGGGCACCCTGTAATGCACACACTGGCAGACCTTCAGAGATCATTTGGCCTTTGCTGTACACATGGGGAAACTGAGGCAGAGGTGGACGTCTGTCTTCTTGTCAGGACTGCATGACCTGCAGTCATAACCTGTAGTATCACAGCCAATGTCCCCACAGTCACCTCAAAATCCCTTTGCCTGCTTCCTCTCTCTGGCTGTTGACATGTTTCTGCTACTAGGCTACTTCCTAGCTCCCAGCCTCTGGATTAGACTGTCTCATCCAGACACCCTCCCCTGCTTCCTCCAAAGCCTCCTCCAGCTCTGTCCCCTGAGAATCCCCAGGCACAGGCTCAGCAGAAAGTTCCCTCCTACCTGCAATCTAAACATCACACCCCGCCTCCCTAAGCTCCTGGTGAGATCCACACAAACACCTCTGTCTCTGCCCACTGCCCCCCATCACTCCAGGGAAAGGGACCCTGACAACTTCAATCCTTTCTTTACCTGGGAAGGACATTATAAGGCCAGCAGGGCATCTGCCTCAAATTAGGGGTGTGGGGGGGTCATTACTTAAAATGCGGGTTCTTGGGCTCTTTTCCAGACTTACTGGATCAAACTCTTTGGCAAGAAAATCCAGGGATCAAATTTTTAAATAGACCTTCCTGGGGAATTCTTGAACACACTGGAGTCTGGGAGCTACTACTGGGGCACTAGAAGGTGAGCATTAGAGACCAGTGTATCAATTTCTAACTGTGCCTCCTGAAGCAAATCACTTAGCTTCTCTGGGCCTTGATTCCCTTATCTAGAAAATGTTCTTAATCTGAAGAAGGAAAAAAAAAAAAAAGCAACACCTACTGTCTGGTTTGTTTTGTGCTGCTATATAACAAGGCACCTCGGGCCTGTGATGAACAGAAATGGCTTTGAATCGTGGTTCTGGAGGCTAGAAGCAGAAGGGGCAGGACTCATCCTTTTATCCAGAACTCACTCTGCAAGAGCAGCAAGAATACAGAGTTTCATGGCCTCATGGCCTCCCAACCACCTCTCGCTGCCGTGGGAGGCCTGTCTCCAACCCAGGTGTGCATTTTGGGAACACGTTCAAATGGTACCACTGGAGATCATGAGGGTCAAATAGGCTCCTAAGTGCCCAACACTGTGCTCTTGCCCCTGGGTTCAATCCCCAGTACCAAAGGTTGGGGGGAAGCAAAGAGCAGAAGACCAAGGGAGCCATATGCCTGGTGGCACATGCCTACAGTCTCAGCTACTCAGGAAGCTGAGGCACATACACATAAACACAGAGGCCAAGAGTTCAAGGCCAGCCTGGGCAACATCGAAAGATCCCACCTCAAAAAACAAACAGAATGTGGGAACACGGGCTGGAACCAAGCTCACAGACCTGGCCCTGGAAGGGACAGGCTATCGCATCCTCTGATGGGGTGCTCCACCACCACCCCACAAGCTCATGTAGCTCCTCAGACACCCCCAGATAGAAGCAGAAATGACACCACCTCAGAGCAGCTGAAGTCCCAGTGGACCTGCCTGTAGTAAAATCACCCAGAGACCTGCAGGGAAGAGAAGGAAGTCACCAAGGGCAGGTGGGGAAGGAGCAGGCAGCAACACCCCACTCAGGGAGATGTCAGAGGGTGACTAATTGGCTTTTCTAGGGCATTGTCACCAATGCTGGAGAAATATTCCACTTCAAAAATAAATGTAAAGTGAATTCCAAAATTAACTCTCCCCAAATAACCCTTTTCCAAAGAAAAGTCCACATCACAGTCTACCTGTGGTCCCTCCTGGAGGACTGACCCTGAGGACACCTCTCTGTCCTGGACAGGGTGCTTCCCAGGCCCCTGCCCACGTGGCAGGAGCTTTCCAATGTTCTCAGACAGGCAATTTTACCCACTTCTCTGTCCTCCCAGAACACAGTGGCTGCAACAGAGGGTCCCTCTCCTTCCTGTCCTGATCCAAAGGTGCCAGAAAAGCACTAACCTCAGATGCACGCCCATCTCTTTATCACCCTGCACATCACCTTCCTGTACTTTCTTAGTCTTTTTGGCTCAGTGCTGGTAACAAATGCATACCAGGAGGCACCAACTATGTCATTCCTTGTTTCTCACAGAGCTACAGCATGAAGAAAAAATGTTGGACTAATATCACTACCTACCTCTATGTAAGCCTAAGCAAATTCATTCAAGCATCAACCAGATATTTAATGAGTATCTACTACAGACACTTCTGGGTCACACTCCAGAGACTCTACGAAATCAAATGAACATAGCCAAGGGCGGAGAGGCCTCAGGTGTCTGTGTGACTTCTCCCTACTCAAAAGTGAAATGTCATACACAAAAGAGAGGAGGAAAGAGCTCATACCCACCAACAGGTGTTTGCGCGTAGCTTTGGGCCTCCAGGAATGCCGGCTGAGGTGTGCCGCTCTGCTGAGGGCTGTCTCGCATTCCCAGGCAGCAGTCATTTTCTGAAATATTCTCGCAATTATTACGGCACTGCATTAAAGCCATTTATCGAGCCACGTTTGGGGTTAATTGCTGCTGATAAGAGCAACATAAATATACCAAACCACAGCTTCGCCTGACAAGATTTTATACACCAACCACCAAGCAAGTCTCCTTCCTGAATTACACGCCTGCAATCATTTTTAGTGGCCATCACTCTTTACTGAATCACCACAATAAACCCTTTAGATATAAACAACTTGCCTTTCAATAGAATCATAAATCAGACTCAGTGTCACCCACATGACCCCTCTGCTGATGAGGGGAGGCTCAGGGCGCAAGTCCTCAATCTTGGTGCATGTTAGAATCCCCGGGAGCATTGCAAATTGCTGATGCTGGGCTGGGGGTGTGGCTCAAGGGTGGAGCGGAAGCTCAGCCCATGTGAGGCCCACCATTCAACTCCAGCATAAGAAAAAAAAAAAAAAATTTAAAGAAAAAACAAACACCAATACCCAGGCTGCCTCAGCTGAGCCTGGACAGTGGGATCAGGTGGAAACTCCTAGAGGCCATGACCTCTCCAGCACTTAAGCTCCAGTGGGCTCCTGGAGGTGGAAAACAGGGGAGTGTTGTAACACATGGCAATAAATACCAGGAGTTTGTAACACACTGGGGAACTGCGCTGTTCACAGAAATGCTTTAAAGGGAGTGATGCCTGTTTCGAATCTGTGTAGCAATCCTTGCCCATACTGGTGGTCCTGACAGTGTCTAGGAACTTGCCCCCTGGCCAGTCTTCAAGGTCCTCCCCCAGCTTCTTGCTGCAAAGAGGGAAGTGAGGATGAGGCATAGGATGGGAAAAGAAACCAGAAGAAAGATGGGAAAGAGAGGCCAATACGGCCCTTTCTGAAAGCACCAGATGGGACATGAGGGTACCCCAGGGGGACAGGGTACTAATGAAAATCAGCGTTCTCTAAGACCAGGATTGGGAGGTGGTGCTTTGGTAGGGATATGCCAGTCCATGAGGGAACGCTGTCTACCAAAGTCAGAACTTCTTGTGGAACCTGAGAATGAAAATCTTCTGCTTTTGTCTCCTCAGTGTTGGGCAACAAGGGGTTTGAAAGTCAAGGACATTCAGAAAACATTTGGGTATTAAACAGATAAGGTCCTTGCCTGCAGAGAGCCAACAGTCAAGTGGAAGGGACAGATAAAGTGACAACCAGGCCTGGGGGTATAGCTCAGTAGTTAAGCATGTGCTCAGCATGCTGGAGGCCCTGAGCTTCATCCTCAAAACAAAGCAAATGACAAACCAACCCAAGTGCTACACAGCCAAAGAAGGGGACGTTGCTAATTTAGTTCTACAGGTCAGATGCTGCAAAGGCAGGCCTATGGCTCCCCTGGGGCTTGGGGTTCACTCTGGCCCCTCTGCCTCTGCAGCTTCCTGGCAGAGATGTCAGAGCCAAGACACTTCCCAGATGGCATGATGGATCCTGTCCACGCAGCATGGTGAAATGCTTACCAGAAAAGGGACTTGGCCAAAGTCAGAGTGGGGAGCAGGGCATGTTGAATGAACAGGCTTCCCAGCCCCAAAAGAAGAAAAATAACATCTCAAAAATCCACTTGGCAACCGAGTTTCATTTTTCCTCCAGTTTCCTTGAAAAGACCAACAGGGCAGAGTGGGTTGAGCTAAAGATGTGGGGGTATTTCTAGGGTGTTGATGGTTCTGGGGAGCTGGGCTTTAAAGAAATCCTAGAAACACTCTAGGAAGCACTAAACCACATGCCTGCCGCTCTTCAGACATCGCCAGGCAGTCCTGATGTGCATCCCGCCAGCCTCCTCCTCTCCCTCCCTTGTCCCACTTCTGCCACCAGAAGATGAGCTATGAGGCAAGCTCAGCCCAGAGCTGAGCTACCCTGGAGTCACTTCTGAGCCCTCTTCTGAGTCTCAGTTCATACTCGTCATCTATAAAACCTCTCAGGAGCTCTTCACAGGTGAACAGCTGGTCCCAGGTGGCCCTGAATGCTTCGCCACAGGCTTGGGCCCATCTGTGCCAGACTCCGTCGGGGAAGGAAGGGAGTTACAAACACAAGCCAGGCATTCCAAAACCATGCTGGGACAACTGCCCAGGAGCAGGTGTACCACCCACAGCATGGAAGGCACCCCAGACCAGCCCAGTGCTGGGCCTGTCTACAAAAGGAGCACTTGGTTTGGGGTCAGAGATCTCGATGTGCACAGCAGCTCTTAAGCCAGGTAACAGTGTAGCCTGAATGAGGTCACCTAACCTCTCTGAGCCTCTATTTCCAAAGCATCCTCAGTCACACAAGGCTGTAGCTCGCCTCCCACCCACAGAAGGTCCTCATGGGCACTAACTTGGGCTGCTGCAAAGTGACACAGGTCCTGCCACACAGTAAGCTAGTGTCACCATGTACAGAGAGAAAACTGACTGAAGAGAGGTTGAGGCAACTCAACCAGGAGCCTACACCACCAGGGTTGTGTCCTGGGTCTCTAGGTTTGTCCCATCTGAACCCATCACCTGCTCAGAGCTGTCACAAGATGTAAGCAACATCATACATACCAAAAAGTCCTCTGTCACCATAAAATGCTAAATAAGAGGTATCAGAGTCATTGGTCTAGGATTCCAGCCTCTAGCTAAGCCCAGGTCTCAACCCTAGGGTCACCCCAGCCTCATCCCTACAGAGTTTAATACCAGTGGTCTAGGGTTGGCCTTGGCAGAGGTATTTTTTTTCAAAGATCCCCATGGGATTCAAGGGTGACCCTGGGATAGAAAAATGCCTATCTTAGCCTTCCCCCTCCCTAGCCCCCCCACCGCCCACATGACCACACACAGGTAACAAATTATGCGTAATGACACAGGGACCCTCAAAAGGACCCTGGCCTAGGTCTATTAGCATGGGGCAAATCCCCCTCCCATCCCCACAAGGACCCTGTCTCACTCCTGTGATTATATGACTTTAGCCATATAGCACATACATGGTGCTTAATAATGGAGTACTGAGATGACGAGTTTAGATGTCTGTGCGTGGTGGTCTGGGCAAGTTCCATCAGAGTTAAGTCGCCTGAGTGTCAAACTACAGAAATCCCAAGGAAGAGCACTGCCATAGCAGACAAGTTCCCTGCAGACTCCAGGAGAAGACTCCTAATTACTGAGTCCTCCACTGACTGAGCCATGTCACAGCCTGGCCAAGAAGCTGGCAGACCCTTAAGTCAGCATGTAATTTCTTTCAGGCCTGCAAAAATGCCACAAATCAAGGGTCTTCTTTTCTCATTTTAAGAAAACCTTTTTTTTTTTTTTTATCACAAGGTCTATTGCCTCCTGTAACAACTGCTTAGAAATCTGAAGAGATCAAAATGCTAACAAAAAAGGGCAGAGAAAGCCACATAATTTTTAAAAAATTAACAATTCAAAAAAATAACACACATTTTTCTTAAAAATATGCTTCACATTTTTTCACATCATCCTTCTAATCCAGAAACCAATATACTAGTGACAACATATTATCAAATAAGAGAGAAGCTCAGGCTTCTATATCAACCAAGTTCTCCATCTGATACTTTTGTGTCCCCAGCAAAGGGCCTTCTCCTCCCTCGCAGTCAAATCCAACCTGCACCAGGATCTGGCTTCTTCACTCTCTGGATTTCGCTGAAAAGGGACCTAGAGATAAGGACTGAAGAAATGATTTTTCAGGCTGGATTCTGTGGTGCACATCTGTAATCCCAGCAGCTCAGGAGGCTGAGGAAGGAGGAAGGAGGATCAAAAGTTCAAAGCCAGTCTCAGCAACTTATGGAGGTCCTAAGCAACTTATTGAGACCCTGTATCAAAATATAAAAATGGCTAGGAAAGTAGCTCAGTGGTAAAGCACCCCTGGGTTCAATTCCCAGAACCAAAAAAAATAAAATAAAATAAGAAAAGAAAGAAAAGGTTTTTCTAGGAGGTGACCCAGGAAGTACTAGAAGGGAAGAAAACCTGAAGGAAGAGAAAGAAGAGCAGGAGAAAGTATGTGTCATCAAGACTGTGACCACTGTGAGCAACCAGAGCTTAATCCTTACAAAGACAGTGTAGAACACAAGGCCAGGAATTAGACTCCTCCCACCTCCAACGACAAGGGAGCTGGGGTACTCATCCACCAGCACCCCCTTCTGATCTGCCCCACCAGCAGGCCCCAAGGGCTGAAGCCAGGGAAATCCCTCAGGCACTAAGGGCTGGAAGTCTACCAGGCAGGAGCCAAATGCCCAGGGGATGCAGATGGGGCACTGACCCATCTCTTACATGGCTTGCTGTGTGACTGTGGGGAGTTACTTACCTTCTCCTATCCTGGTTTCTGCAGCAGCATAAAGTGGATAAACATCTTCTTCACTGTTGATAGTAAGGTTAAGTAAAGGTCTTGCATGTAAGGGATTAGCCCCATGCAGGGTACATAGTGAAGACTCAACGCATGCTCATTGTTTATCATCAATATTCTTTATGAGTTTCTTCCTTTTGGAGAGTAGAGATGGGAAAGAAACATTTGGGGAAAAGGATGATCTGGAATGGCCCATCATTACTTCTCTATGGGCAATAACACATTCAACTCCTGAAGCAAAAGTTCTAGAAAGATATTCAGTGGAGCCCAGACCCAGGCATGTTCATGATGCAGAAGACCAACCTGCTCCACTGTCTACTACCAGCAGAAAACCCCTAAAAGAAACTGAAGCTGGATAAAAGAGGCATCTCCCGGTCCCTTCCAGCCCCATCATTTAATTTTGTAAAGAACTGCTGACCCAGATGGAGAATGAGACTTGCAAACAGGCAGCCAGCCAGTGCAGCCTGGCCAGCCTCCCTCCTGAGGGAGGAAGGCTGTCAAACAAACAGCCTCCTCTAGGTGCCTCTGTAGGTCCACCCCAAAGGCGGGGGCCTCTATCCCAGCAGGTTCTAACAGATGCTAATGACTCCAAGTATGGTCCTTGAAAAACTGGTCTATGTTCAAATATATTTTATGAGGGCTTCATGCAATATCCCTCTCTTGACAATTTTGTGCACATTAACGTGTTAAAAGCTTTAACATCTAAGACTTCTGGTGAACCCAGCACAGCTATCTCTTAGTATTCTGAGGGACTGGTTCTGGGAACCCCTTCTGATACCAAAATCTGCAGGTTTCAAATCCCTTATATAAAATAGTGCAATATTTGCCTACAACCTAAACACATCTTCCTGTGTATTAAATCATCTCTAGATTACTTACAATACCTGGTACAATGTAATGCTATGTAAATAGTTCCTTTATTATTGTATAACTGATAGGGAATAGTGACAAGAAAAATAAGTCTGTATGTGTTCAGTACAGATGTCATGGTTTAAAAAAAAAAAAAAATTTCAATCTGCAGAAAGTTGAATCCAGAGATGCAGACCTGCAGATACAGAAGGCTGACTCTATTCCCTAAATTTATTTGACACAGAACATATGTATGTATGTGAAACATCAATTAACACCCTTCCCAGGGACACACTTAGTGGGAGACTGTGGCCCTAAGGCAGTCCTGGGAAAGCTGGGACCCAGTTGGAACCATCTTTGCAGCCCCCTGTCCTAGCACAATGCCTGGCCACAGTGGGCACCAACATGATCCATTGTTATCTAAATGAATGGAGAGAAAGCTGCAAGAATGACTTAATGATGGTTTTTAAATCTGCGAAGTGACATAGTATCGGCAGTGCCAGGCAACAGCTCTGTTTCTAAAGCACACATTTTAAATTGCAGCGGGAGGGATTCTGGAAGCCCTGCTCAGAGTTTAGGATTACAATCCACCAAAATAGGCTTCCAAGCCGAGCTGCGTCGCTTCCTTCTGTGGAGGTGTTGGTCTAGCACTTCAGCACAGCCCAGAGTCTGTGTGCAGGCGTCTGCCCACCCCTCCACTCATTCATTCACTTGTTCGTTCATTCAACCCTTACTGAGCACCTACTATGTGCTGGGCACTGATGAACATGAGACACTGGAGCCCTTCCAAAAGCAGGTAGGACCGCAGTAAGCTTGTGATAAAGCCCAGGGAACCTCTAAGGGGAGGGAGGGGGACCCTGAAAGTGTGAGGTCAGGAGGCCTCAAACCCAGAGCAAGAGATAGTAGGGGGGGTGCAACACAATTTCACGCTGACACATGAGGCTGGCCTAAAGAATAAAGCTTCCACTGTCTCCTTGTGTTTTGTTTGTCTACTCTCCTTCTTGTGACTATATCCCATTGTTCCCAGTGGCATCCCTGCCCCCACTTACAAGTCCTTGGCCGCCTCATACATCTCCAATATCCTCTCCCTTTCCTTAAGTCCTCCTTCTCCTTCTTCAAACGCCTCCCAATTCCCTAATTGTTCCTTTTCTCCTGCCTTGCTTTTCCACTCCCAACCTCCTTATTCTCCTCATTCTAGACCATCCATTCCTGGCATTTCCTCAGTGGTTTTCATATCCAGTTACCAGACACAAATGAATGAGTAAACCAGGAGTCAAAATCTAGGTCCACTGCTCACCACCCCATCATGGTGAGCCACAGATTGCTTCGCCTCCAACAGGAAGCAGGGTTCTGGGATGATGGGGAGGGATGCGAGAACATGAGTCCCATTTGGTTTCATCACGATCGCCGGACCACCTTCCAGATCTACATCCTTGCATCAGTACACACTGGCCCCACCTAGATGGCACCCAGTGGCTCTGAACAGATGCAGCAGTTTGCTTCTCTAAACAGAGGCTAAGGGCTATGGTTTGAATATGATTTATGTTTTCTAAGGGTCCACTGTGATTCAAGGCTTGGTCCCCAGGCTGCACTGGTAGGAGGTAATGGAACCTTTGGAAGTGAAGCCTAGTAGGAGGTCCTGAGGTCACTGGGGGTGTGAGGTATTTCTTATGAACTCTTGCTAGTTCCCTCTCTCTCTCTCTCCCTCTCTCTGTTTCTTTGCGGGGAGGGGTACCAGGGTTAAACCCAGGTGTACTTTACCACTAGCCCTTTCTCCAGCCCATATTTTCTACTTTTTATTTTGAGGTAGGGTCTTGCTGAGTAGCTGAAGCTGGTTTGAACTTGCTCTCTTCCTTCCTGCTCAGCCTTCCAAGCCACTGGGATTACAGGTGGGCACACAGCATCTTGCTAGTTCTCATGTGACTCCCCGATAGTTTTTGCAAGAGGGTTACTATAAGAGCCAGCATTTGGCTCCACTCAGCTCTCTCTGCTCCTGGTTCAAGATGGGACCACTTACTCCCACATAGGCTCCTGTCTTTGCTATCCACCATGATGTGACCTAATGCTCCCAAGAACTGAGTCAAAGTAGGTGTCATGCTTTTGAACCTCTAGAACCATGAACTAAGTATAAGTAAGTCTTTTTTCCTTATAAAGTTAGCTGCCTTGGGGGTTTTTTGTAGTGACGAAAAGCTGACTGGTACACCTAGAAGGGCATGACGAGAGGACATCACAGAGGACTAGAAGTAGCAATTCTGCTGTCAGACACCAAACCACTGAATCCTAGGGTTGGATATAACTTGAGTGGTCATCTTGGCCGATGACTCCAAATTGTAAGAGTTGGTCATCAAGACCACCTAGGGAGCCTGGTATGGTGGCACACACTGGTAATCCCAGCTACTCCAAGGTTGAGGCAGGAGGATCCCAAGTTCAAAGCCAGCCTCAGCAACTAAGCAAGACCCTGTCTCAAAATAAAAATAAATAAAAATGACTGGGATGTAGCTCAGTGATAGAGAGTCCCTAGGTTCAATTTCCAGTGCTGATGACGATGATGATAAAAAAAGATCATCTAAGAAGCTTTGAAAACTAGATCCAAGCTGTTTAGAAAATAGATCCATGCTGGATGGAGTGTAGCTCAATGTTTTAGCTAGTGCCTAGCAAGCTCAAGGCCCTATGTTCAAGCCCCAGCATCAGAAAGAAAGAAGTGAAGGAAGGGAGGGAAGAAAAGGACAGAGAAGAAGAAAGAATCTAATTCTGGGACCACACCAGCCTAAAGCTGCACTTTCCTAGTAAGGCCTGGTAGTCTGTAATTTCCAAGAAAATTACAATGAGCCAAGGTTGGGAATCAGTAATACAGTGACCCATGCAAACTTCTTTCCACCAAGCAGGCAATTTCCTCAATAATAAGCTTGGCAGATAGCCATCCGGTCTCCACTTGAGTATCTCCATTGAGAGCTAAACACCCCAAGAGACATTCAGTTTGGGTGCTACAGGAATGGCTGGAAAGGTATATCCTACCTAGAATTGAAATTTTTCTACTATTTTCACTTCTTTGCCCTAAACCTGTTCTTGGGAGCAACCAAAAATAATTTACTCCCTTCTCTAATATTTCACAACAGAGGCCCTAGCAATAACACCTTGTCCATCACATTAGGGTTTCTTACCTGCTATGGTCTCCTCTTTTCCCAGCCAAATACCCCTATCCCTCAAATATTATCTCAGAAGTCAAAGTTTCCAGTCCTCTTACCAAACTGGTCCTCTTCCTCTGAATTCTAGAATCAAATACCATATTTCAGACTAGGAAAACTCAATTTCCTGTGAATTAGATATGCATATAAACTCAACCAAGATCCTATCAGCCATCTCAAAAACACATTCTCACCGTATGAGCACTGTCTGTTAACTAGAAACCCCTAGATTTTTTCACAATGCCTTAGAGATCTTTCCCATCCTATATTTGGACATTGCCGGAAGGAAGGAAGGAAGGAAGGAAGGAAGGAAGGAAGGAAGGAAGGAAGAAATTGGGACTTTTCAATGATCTCCACTAAGTTTTGTGTTCAGGAGAGAAAATCAATGTTGATCCTGCCCTCCACCAGCCAGCTACCCCCATCTGGTAAGCATGGGTGAGAAAAGAATGTGCTCAAACGTCACTTATATAATTGCCACCCAAAAAGGGCTTATGGGAACAGGCATGTTGGAGCCCTCAGAGCAACTTTCCACTCCCAGGCCAGGGAGCACTCCTGGGAAGAAATGACCACAAGCTGGACCTGCCACAGATGAATAAAGTTAGCTGAAATAAAGAGCAGACAGTCATGGACCAGATGTTACCCAACTAGAGACTGGCACAACCCAGGAGGTCCCCTCCTCTGGACACCCTGCCCCTTCCCCACTACACCTGTGCCTGGGACCAAAGTGGTAGTTCCATTCACACCTCCCAGGAGAGGAGATGCTACAGCCCTGTTCTGCTGCCAGCTACACTCTCTGACACAGGGACTCATGTCCAAGGACTGTCTGTCTCTAGAAGAGAGCTTTTGTCCAAGGCTTTTACACTGATTTTTAAAACTCTCCTGCAAGGTCAAATAGGTTTCCATGATTGAGCTTAATAACTGCCTGTGCCCTCTTCACAGACAAATGGGAGCACTCTGTTCTGTGTCCCACAGCACAGAGACTTCATGCTCTTGCTTGCAAATCACAACTTAAATTGAATTATTAACAGTGAACTTTCCTGCAGATACAGCAGCCAGGCATTCTGCTCCTTGGCTGAGTCTCCACCATTCCTGAAGTCCTCCCCACAGTGATCAAGGTACCCTCGAAGTCTAGCAGAACATCCCCTACCCAGAAACCTGCTCTAGCTCTTGCCAGGAGCCGCTTCTGTTCCTCTTCACACATTCCCTCCTGGCTGCCTGGAGAAGTAGGCAACACAATCAAAGACAATTAGCAAATATAACTGCTAAATGCAATTATCAAGACAAGCAGACCCCTCTCCACTCCAAATTCAAAGTCAAGCCCCACCCCCAGCCTGCTGGTGCTATTTGGAATTCACTTGTGGCCAGATTTCTCCTGCACAGAAACACAGGTGACAGGGGAAGTCACTGGTGGCAGACAATGACCTGGTCTTTGTGGCAGAAGTCTCCTCCACACCACCCAGCAGTGCACATAGGGCAGCCACAGTGATCCTCCAGACTGGCCACTGGGCCAAGTTCCAGATCAAGGAGATGGCACTCCAATAGCATTTATCATGCTGCTGAGCCACTGCACAGCAGGAAAAAGGGAAGGATGTATTCCTTGGGGTGAAGGGGTTTGCCCGCTCAAATCCAGCCCCCAAACGCACTATGGAAATGGGAGGGAGTGTATACAGTCCCTGAGGAGTCATAGGTCAAGGTCAGAAGAATGAGAAAGGCCCAGAATCAGAAAGGCTAATGGCCAGCCATGAGAAGCCAGCTACCAGCCAAGAACAAACAGGACAGAGCTGGGAGGATCTCCTCTCAAAGTGAACACAAAAGCTTCTCAGGCCACCCCCATCACCCGGGCCAGCATGCCTGCCAGAAAGACAGACATGGGCAGGCACATGTGCTGGCTCACACGTGCACATGCCCTGGGGCAGCCACAGCGGTGGATTCCTGGCCCATGTCCCTACCCCCACCCATCCCTTGCCTCCGCACAACAGACACTCACACGTGTTCAGTCACAGAACATCACCCACACAGTGCCTGTGCCATTCTGGTCGCTGGAACAACTGGTGACAGTTGTGAGTTCAAACAGGCATAAAGGAAGAAATGCAGGAAATCACTGTTTCTCCTAAAGGGCAGGAGGCAGGGAGTAAGGAGCAAAAGTAATACAGGGTTGGGAGGGGATAGGACCCTGCACTCTACTCTCCCGGCTACCCATTCGGGGTCAGAATCTTCTCGGAAATCACATCAAACAGGTTCAAGGTGGCTGTGAAATGATAATACCAAACATTTGAGCAGGTCTCTCCATTCATTATGACCTACTAGGGTAATACTTGGAGGAGGTGACCATCTCCTTGGGTTCAAATGACCACCCTGCCTCCACAGGGCCCAAAGATGCTATCTCCAAAATAATCTTTGACATCCAAGCATGGATCATAGTTGTGGAGTGTGCTTGTTTGTGTGTGAGTGAGCACAGAGGTTTTATGTAGCAGAGTGGGATACAGTCAAACAAAAATGAGGTTGCCATGGCAACAGGCTCCAGCATCATTGCAGCCTATTAACACAAGTGAGGAATGTGTTTGGCAGATGCTCGAGTGTTATTTATGGTATGGGTGTAGCAGAGGGACTTCTAACAGGCAAAAGAGGAAGAAAAACAACCCCATGACGCTCCTACTGTACCCCCGTGAGGCGATGAGGAGACGACAGCAAGACAAGAGCACAGGAGAGGCCAAGGCCACAAACGAACCAGAACCAACGGGACTAAGAAAGAGGGCAGCAGAGCAAGCAGGAAGGGTGAGGAAAGAAGAAGTGGGCTGAGAGCAACAGGGGGCCGCACCGGGAGAGCAGAGAAAGGAAGGAGGCAAGGCATAGGCAGGAAGAGGGAAAGGGCAGAGGAGGAGGGTGGCAGATCCCAGGGGAAGGCAAGAGCCAGAGATACAGGGAAGGGGAAGGAAGGAACACCATCCCACACAGGGGCTGCCCCACCTTGCCTCTTGTTTGTCTCTTGAATAAAAACCGACTGGTTAAGAAAACAAATGCATCTTCTAACTGGAGCCAAGACGTAGAGCCCAAATGTAAGAGGGGCTGGGGAAGAATAACAACATGCACGGGTCAGATAATGAGGCTGAGAACCTGGACATGGGGAGGGAGGGGGCCAGCCTTGCAAGAGAAGGTAAGAAATGCCCAAACAGTTTAATGAGGACCTACTGTGTGTCTAAGGCATCATGGAGAGAAATTCCTAAAGCCCCAAACCTAGAACCCATTCACTGTTACCCTTCTCTCTGGAAAAGTGTCTTCATTTAAAAAAAAAAAAAAAAAAAAAGGTATCTAACCAACTAACCAAGCCACCTCAAAAATACACTCTGGGATACTAATACTCCCACTAATAGTTCCCCACCACCCAGCACACTTTGCTGAAGAAAGAGGAATTTTATAAAGGCATAATCAGAAAGGTAGATCAAGTACAAACAAAAAAAGATACAGTTTTCTCTGAAGCCAAATAGAAACAATGTTTACATTCCCTTGTCTTGGACCATTTCAAACAAACTCTGCTGTACTCAGAGCAGATCATCAAAAGTTAAGTGTAAATCCATCCAAAATCCTTCAGCCAAGGAAAAGTCTTGGGTCGAAAAGAAATGGGTAGAGAAGCATGGAGTGGGAACTGGTGGGGGCGGGAATAGAAAGGAGAATATTGCCTGAGGAACCAGAAGGCAAGTCAGACCCTGTGGCAATGGCATTTCATGCCAAGACGGAGTTGCAGTGCTTAGGTTCAGCTTGTCATTTGGGATCTGATTCCAGTCTCCTGAAATCCTATGTCCAGGACTGCCTATTGCTGTAATCAGGCCCTGTATTCCAAGACAGGTTCAGAAATACCCACAGCTTTCCTGGAAATCGCCACTGTGCCATATAGATGACATACCCTTCCCTCTTCAAAAAAACTACACCTACCAAAGGCAAGAACAGAGATACAACACTTATCTGAGAGCATGGGTCCTCGGGCCAAAAGAGTTGGAGCCTTTATAAGCACTAACAATAGTAGAAAATATTTTCAAACTACCACCTCTCAAAAGATTTCCCTCTCAAGTTCAAAGCCAATCTCTAAAGGGTTTTTTTCCTTCTGATCCTAGATCAGAAAAACTTTAACTTAACATCAACAACTCCACCTACTCCACTCACTGGACCCCAACCAAATTGGCCAGTGGCTATTAAATTGTTACTAAATATTCTGCATTGGGCTAGGCAAGGGAGAAAGTGGAGGAAGGAAAACATATACTTCAGGATCCTTGCATCCAAGGAGGTTACACTGGATGGGCAGCAAACCAATGGACACTGGAGAGGGCTCCTGTCTATGGCTGACTCTCCTATTAACCATGCAGAACAGGGAGAGCACCATGTGGCTGAAACAGAAAGAGAAGACTCCTTACAGGAGGTGAAGTTTTATTTACTCCTTAGCCCACAGTTGGTGAAGAGGCTGTTGGGAGTCTAAAGGACATAGTCAACCCTCTCATTCTCTAGAAAGGGAACCTAGGACCAGAGAGATCGCATGTTCCCTCCCTCCCTATTGCAGAGCATCTTGCAGGTTCAGCATGTCCAGGAAGTTGGGATACAAGGGAGCATCCCAAGAAAGTTGAAACACGCAACAGGATCAAAGTCTGGGGAAGGTAGTAAAAGTAGGGAGAAGGAGAGGCTCTATGAGGGCTGGGAATGTAGCTCAGTGGTAGAGCACTTGCCTAGCATATAGAAGGCCCTGAGTTCAATCCCCAGCAGGGGGTGGGGGAGGCTCTGTGAGAGGAGGCAGATACCAAGAGATGGAAGGAGTGACGTGGGGTCAAGGTCCAAGACACTGACCTACAGCAAGCCCCCCTTAACTCTGTCCAATGGAACAGCATACAATCGAGCAGGTTCAGTAGAGGCCATGGATTGGGATAGATACTAGGATGCTAAAAGGAGAAAGCACAGATGTCTTAGAGGCCGCCTTACCCTAAGGCCTGGGTGGCAAGCATGTCCCTCTTCAAGAAGTTTGAAGCCACAGAAGTTTTATTTACTCATTAGCCCACAGTTCTAGATTTGCCCAATAAGTGCCAGCAGGGCTTTAAAAAAAAAAAAAGCAATGATCAGGAGCACCCTTTGGAAAGGTCATGGTGTTCAACACCAGCTTTCTGCTCAGGCCAGAAGGGGGACTGTGGCCACACACATCTCAGATGCTCCCTCCCACTTTTGCCAACTGCAAGTTTTCGCCTTCTTGCCTTGCACTTCGGTAAAGGAAACAAACTTGTCAGTCCTCCTTCAAGTTCAGTGATATCTCTAGCTCCCAAACCTCTAGCCTCAGACACTGGGAGGGCTATCCTATCTCCTTCCTAGGACAGGACAAGGGGTAGCCAGATCCCTCCTCCCCAATGTTCTATCTAGGTCTGGGTTAACAAGTCAGCAGTGGTGCTCTGGATGGGTGGCTGCTAGAGGGTCCCGCCACTTTAGGTAGTGTCTCTTGTATATACAGGGACTGAAGCTCAGGGAGAGATGGGGACTTCTCCATTTTCTCCAAGTCTTCTTCCTTACTCAAATCCCAGCACTGATGGATACAGTTTGGAGCGTCACCTACCAGGCCAGGAACTTTATAAGTAATAAAAGAGCACTCTTTTGTAAACAAAGACACTGGGGTGCAAGGGGGACCAAGAAGCCACATCTCTGGCTCTTTTCACCACTTTCAAGGGTGAGGGTGGGATCACTTTCTCTGGAATCAAGCCCAGGCCTGCCAAGCCCCACAGTCCAGTCCCTTTGGCGGGGTGGGCTCCTACCTGTTTGAGCAGGAACTGGTCCTGGGCGTTGGTTCGCAGGGCGATGGCCAGGTGGAGAGCAGACAGGAGCACCCCGCTGAGCACTGCAGCCCGCATGCGCACGGGCAGCAGGGTGTAGATGGTGTAGATGAAGAACACCGTCCACCAGATGCCCTCGGAGGCGCTGCGCGGCTGCGGCAGCAGAAGGCCCACCACTTGGACGGCCAGCACCACCGCGATGAGCGCGTAGCAGGCCAGGCCCATGTGGTCCTGGTGGAAGGCTGCGCGGTTGCAAAGCACAGCCATAATGAGGATCACTCCCACAGCGGCCGCCAGCACGGCCAGGTAGGGCAGCTGGAGCGGGGGCCGCGCCGCGTGGAAGGCCAGCATGACAAGACACACGAGCACCAGCACCGCCATGAGCATGGTGAGACTGCTCTGGTTCAGGCGGAAGAAGTAGCGCTGGTACAGCCGCTCCAGCTTGTCCGACGGGAACTTCTTAGAGCGGAATATCTGCAGCAATGCCAGGCAGCAGGCGCCCAGCGACAGCACCGCGCCGGGCCCTGAGCCTGAGTCCTCTGAGCTGCAGCCATCCCCAGACCCTTCGCCGCCCTCGACGGCGCCAGCCTCTACTTCGTCGGCCGCGCGACCCTTGCCCCGTCGCTCCTCCAGGCCCAGCTCCACCGAACGGGGGCGCACCTCCGTCCCGCCCGCCGCAGCTGCCGCTGCCGCCGAACCGCCGCCGCCGCCCGCAGGGGGCGCCCGGGTGCTGCCCCCGCCGGCCGCGCCCCGCCGCTGCCGCCGGCTGCCGCGACCGCAGTCGTCGCCGCCGCGCTCCTGCCAGGCGGACTTGGAACGGAAGCTGAAGCCGAAGCCCCCGGCCAGGGGGTCGTCACCACTCAGCGGAGGATCGTCGTCGTCGTCGCTGCGCCAGCGGCCGGCCAGGCGCTGCTGCTGCGGGGTCACCGACCCACCGGGTTTCTTGGTGGAGCTGCGGGTGGAACCCCCAGGGGCATGGGGGTAACCATTGGCGCGGGAATCGGCCTCCCCCCATGCCGAGCGGTGCTCTGGGCCTCCCCGGGGTGCCGGCGCCGCAGCTGTCTGCGCCGCGTAGCCCGGAGGGCTCACGCTTTTGGAGCCGGACATCCCCCCCTCGGCCTCGTCGTCTTCCTCCTCCCCCGGGGACCGGGCCGGGGGTCTCCAAGGGGAGGGCGGACGGCCGAGCAGGGGGACCAGGCTGGGGTCACACGTCGGGGGCGGCCCGGGGCCCTGCGCAGAAGCGGGGCATCTTGGCACCCCCGTCCTGAGCGGTGGAGGAGGGCAACGGAGGGTGAGCGGAGAGACAGGCGTAGCCCCGAGGTGAGAAGTAGCTGAGAATCCGCTTCAAGAGTCCCAGGTCCGAGGTGGAGTTGGCTCTGAGCTGGGGCAGCAGGGACTGCTCCAGCTACTGCGCCGCGCGCAGAGGGACGTCCAGACCCCTGGCTCGCGTCGAGTCGACGAGGGCCGGAGTTGCGGACGAGGCGGGACGGAGAGGTGTCCTTGCGGGCGGCGCCTCCCCGGAGCTGGCAATGCCCGGGCGCGGCGCTTGCAGATAATGCCTAAGCAAAGCCCAGCAGCTTTCGGAGCGAGGTGGCGGCGAGGGCGGCTCTGCGGGGGTCCCGGCACGGAGACGCAGCGGGTGCCCTTTCCTCACAGCGGACTGGGAGCGACTGGGAGGTGCGGGCGCCAGCCAGCATTATTTTCTTACGAGGGGTGGGGAGGTGGGATGGGGGGTGGAGAGCACGGGGGAGGGGGCGGCGGGCGGAGCAACAGCTCCGGAGCCCTGGGGGGGAGGGTCCTGGATCCCGGGGGAGCTGTCGCCCGCATCCCCCACCTCCCGTGGCGAGAGTGGGAGCGTGGCCCCCGCGAAAGACGAGCCGAGCCTTCCGCGCGTCCGCGCAGGGGGCGGGGGCGAGGACCGGCTCCTGAGGTGCGGCCCTTCCCCTCTCGCCTCTCCCTTTCCCCCAAACCAAGCGTGGCTGGCCCGCACCCGCCGGTCCCGAGAGCTGTCGCGCTGGCTCCGCTAGCCTCAAGCTTCTTGCCGCCGGCTGCGGGCCCACCGCGGCCGGGCGCAGAACGGCTAAGCGGAGGGCGGAATCCGGCGCAGCGCCACCGCCGTACTGCCCCAACGCAGGCGGGCTTCTCTCCCGGAGCACAGCATCCAGAGATGGAGGGCCGGGGCTCAGAAGCAGCCGGCCGAGGGAGACCCGCCGAAGAGCCGCGGCTCCCCGGGGGCTCTCCGGGGGGACCCGCGGGATCTCGGCTCCGGGCGCGCCATGCACGCCTCGGGCCCTGCGCCGCTCCGGCCGCTCGCGCCGCTCCTCCCTTCTTGCCCGCTCGCCGCCGCCGCCGGAGCGCCCTCCGCATCCCCTCCTCCCGCCGCTTCCCCGCCCCCCGCGCCGCTCGGGCCTCGGCTCACAACGGCGCGCGGCCGCCTCCGCCCTCGGCCGGGCCACGGCCCCAGCCTCGGTGGCCCGTGGGCATCCTCAGGCCGGGCTCGGGGGCCGCGGGGGACCCCAGCTCCCCTTCCTCACCTAAAATTCTCGCTGTGCCCCTCCCTCTCTGGCGCCTGGAGCCGGGTCCAGCCCGCGATCCTTTCGCCGGACCTGGGTGACTTCGGTCGTCCCCCGCCCCGAGCTTGGGTTCCTGCGCCCCCAGTCCTAGCTCCCCTCTTTTGTATCCCCCTTTATTCCCCCTCCCCCCATTCAACCCAACTTCAGCCCCGGCGCTGCGCCCCCCTTCTCTGGCCGGGCTCGATTGGCCGCTTCCTGAGCTGTCAGACTCGAGTCCAGCGCGCTTATTGGGCGATTCTCTGGCCCGGCGACCGTGCCAAAGAAGGGCGCGCCGGGCGGGGGGCACCCGGGTAGCGACAGCCGCAGGGAGCCGGAGACTGAGTCCCTGGAGAGACCCGAGGGTCCCCAGAGCCAGACCCGGAAATGGGCAAGGGAGATGCTGAGACTGAAGATCTCGGAGGCTCAGAAACACAACGACAGAAAAGATGAAGATGCAGTGGGTGAGGCCCGTGCAACCAGGGCGGGGCGGACAGGAACGCTTTGGTGGATAGTTACAGAGAGGAAACCCCACAAACAGAACTGGGAACACCTGGCGTTTATAAAGAGCTGTTTACTTGTTAATACTTTTATAAATCTTATTTGATTCCCTCCCAGTAACTCTGGGCTGTGATAGGGGACAGGGCCTCTGTGGTTATTCCCGGAAACTGAGGCTTCAAGAGCTTAACCAACTTGCCATGGGTCACACAGGTCTCCTAACTTTCAACCCAAAGATCTTTTCTTAGCACCAGGCTGCCTCCCAGATTCAATAAGCTGTTTTCAGGAAGGATGTGCACCAGAGCAAGCTTTGAGGCAGGACCTGGGAAGAGGGGATAATGGCCAGATACTCCTGCTCAGCTGGCCAGCAAAGGCAAGGGTGAGGAGGACTTTACTGCCTGTAGCGGGGACCTGGGCCTGTGAAATGATGTGTCTGCCCAACATCGTTTTCCCCTAGAGTAAAGACGTCCTGCAGGCTGTCTCCTCTTGGTGAGGCATGGTGGGGGGACCATACCTCTCACCAGAGGAGAGAGAAACAGCCTTCCTTTATCCTCTTGGTCCTCCTGCCTCTCCTCAGAGGTTATGACCAGGAACCTACGGGTCTGAAGAACTGCCTTATTTCTTTCTGCTGGTCATCTATTTGCAGAGTGGAATATAAACCTTGCCAGAGCTACAGAATGGGAGGAGAAAAATTCCGAGAGATCTGAGTAAACTAACCCTTGAGTAATCATCCAGCCTTTGAGTAATCCATGATTAGCTAAGTCATAAAAAGCAACACAGATTTAGTCAAGAAAAATTCCAGCGCCCCCAGTGTGCAGAGCGGTATGCTAGGTGCTACCAGGAGAGAGTTGACCAAACTCAGGAAGGGAGCAGAGCTGGCTGTTACCTACAGGTCCAGCCAAGTTCAGTGTTGAACAGAATTCCAACAGAGCTCACCTGTGTTCAGAGAGAGGCTGTCTCATTTCCTACCCTGGGAGATCAAATCTGAGTCTAGCAGGGAAGAATGAGGAAGAGGAAAGGAAAGATGAACTAATATTTATTAAGCTACTATGTATGTATGTAAATATTTTATTGTCAGTATCAAAAGACAGCATTACAACAAATTTAGAGATCTTAATTAGCTTTTATTTGCAATTCAAGAATCAGACAACACCTATTCTACAAAATGTATTTGAGTATTTCAATGAGATGAGCAGAGAAGATTGATTTTATGGACAGAGAAGGGCCAAAGAAGCAGAAATAGAGAACAAAAAAATCAAGGTCATTTTAAGTTACTTTCCTTGTAAAGGTTAAATGGAAGGGGACTTATTATGCCTACTAAAACTGACCTGTTTGGTGTGTGTGTGTGTGTGTGTGTGTGTGTGTGTGTGTGTGTCTTCCTCCCTCCCTCCAAATAATTTCTTGAAAGGTCAGATTAACAACTTAGTTTTGACTTGGTGGCTTGGAACTTCAGCATAAGTAACTCCATTTGGGTTAAGTCTGTTGGGCCTAATGCAGGAGCTCAATCTAAACCAATGGTCTCTATAAATTTTATTTATTGTTAAATAACCATTTTGAGAAAAGTATTATTCTCTCCAGCATAAAGATAAGAAAATTGAGACTTAGAAAATGGATAAGTTTGTAGAAGGCCCACTGTTTGCAGCACTTGGCTCCTTGTTCTCTACCATACAGCCATGTAGCAAATACCATGCAGGAGAGATACTCAGATCATAGGCTACTACATACTCAGGTCAGAGGCTAGGTAGCCAGAGAAGTCAAGGTTACTTATCAGATGTCTGTCATTGATCAGCTTCTCCACATCTGAGTGCTCCTTAGCTGGTCATTCCTTTTATTATTTTTTTCAATTAAAAAAATCATCTTATAACAAATACCCTATGTGATTGATGTAGAAAAACTAAAAACAAAGAAAAAATCATATTCATAATCCTACCACCTAGGAAGAACCAACATTAAAGTCCTGATTTTTTTTTCTTAAAAAATAACTGGAACCTTTATTCTATAGTTTTAGTCTGCCTTTATCTACTTAGCAAAATATTGTAGTTTTTTTCATGTCAGTAAGTGTTCACTTATATTATCCATTTTATTGTCAGAGTATAATTCTATTGCATGGATATATCACAATTTATTTAACCAATTCCTACTGTTAGACATTTTTCACTGTCAGAATAGTTTATAGAATGTTTTCATCCTTTTATTGTCACAAACAATGAGCATTTTTGAGGATAAATCTTCACATGCATTCTTAAATTATATCATTAGGAGAGATTCCTACAAGTAGGATTGCTAGGACACAGGATAAGCACATTTTCCCCCAAAGATATTTATAAAATTTAGACTTTCAGTCCTTGCCTCTTTTCCCAGTTCCAAGCTTCCCCCAGCCCATGGATGCTCCTTGGGACACACCCACACCCTGGATTCCATTAATCTAACACTGAGATAATCTCCCAAGTAGCCTGCCGTATTTTCCATTTTCCCACTGTTACTGATATGATCATCCCCAAACTCCCCAGACGTAGTGGTCCTTCTTCTGCCTTTGTCTTTTCATATCAGTTTCTTCTACATTCTCTTACCCTTGTCCAGATGGTCCTCCTCCTTGCCTGGACAATTGCCAACTCTTCCTCCTTGCCCTCAAACCTGTCCTCCACTTTGTCCTCATCTATTCACACCTCCGCAAAATCTTTCCTCAAAGCAGCCTCTTCTCACCTATGGGTCTCACTGCCAACCACTTCTCCATGCCACCAACCACTTAACCACCTTGAACTGCTCTTTCTCCTCTGCAGACATTACCTTTTTCCCCCTACAAATTACACTAGCAGCACCTGGGTAAAGGCCTTATAATGCACCTCCACTCTGCCACCCTTTCCCCCAAACCTGTAGTCACTCCCTCTGCTCCCAGTATATCTTGATGGTATCTCTGTTATAGCACCTGTCTCATTGTATTATCTTGACTTGTTCATAGAATCATCTCCACAGCTTGCCCAACTTCTTGAGGGCATAATTGGTATCTGATCCATTCTGTACCCAGTGCTCAATCTGGTGCCCACTAGTTGGTAGGAGGTTACTACTAGTTGGTGGATAAAGAAAAGGAAGGTATACCCGGGAACTAGTGAACGCATGGAGTCTCAGGGGTGTGTGACTGAGGAGTGCTTGAGTTGCTTGGTGGGGATGGACAGGCGGGTTGAATTCTTCAACACAGCACAGAGGACTCCGGTTTAAAGATAATAAGGAGCCCTTTAAATTGGGGGACAGAGTATCCTGGTCCATTCTGTTTGGGGAGGCAAACTGGGAAAGACGCAGCCACATTGAAAAAAGAAAACAAAATCCAAGAGCATAGGAGACCAGTCAGAAAGCCACTACAGAGCAGATGTTAATTGGGCCCAAAAGTGACCATAGTAATGGAAATAACTCCACTGACTGGAGGAGATCCAGGGCTAAGGCGCAAGTCCAGGGGTTCATCCCTATGAAAAGAAAATCCAGAGGAGCTGCGGTCACAGGGTAGAAAGGCAGAGGTTTTTAAGACAGACTCTAAGAGATTTACATGATGCAGAAAGGATGTGGTCCTTAGGGTCTTCACCAAAGGGCCATCCCAGGCCTTTCTGGAATTAGTCTTTACAGACACCCAGAGCACCTCCAGCCTTAGGGGAGACCTGCAGACATACTCCCTCTAGCCCTTGTCCCCCTGGTGCCTCAGTTACCCTTTAGGACTTCTTCACTCCCTGAGCCTGTTCTTTAGAAGAATATTTGTTTCATGGGGCTGGGGTTGTGGCTCAGAGGTAGAGCGCTCACCTACCATGTGTAAAGCACTGGGTTTGATCCTCAGCACCACATAAAAATAAAATAAAGATATTGTGTCCACCTATAACTAAAAAATAAATATTAAAAAAAGAATATTTGTTTCAGAAATTAGAACACTAGTATTTTAGAATAGTCAGAAATATTTGTAAAAGTGAATACCAGTAATTCTCCCCTACTTAGAAATACTTTGCCGCACTGCCTAAATGGGGAGTCACAGGCCACAGGTATAAGATTTCTTTTAGGATGATGAATATGTTCTAAAATTAGGTTACGGTGATGACTGCACAACTGTAAATTCACTAAAACCCACTAAATTGCACACAGCAAGTGGGTAGACTTTATGATACCGAGTTATATCTCAATAAAGTGGTTGAAAAAGGAATGCCCTGGGAGGTTGAAGGTGCTGTGACAGAACTGTCTGCCATGGGCAAGTCAATGTGAGTGAATTTAATCAGCATGCCTCCCACTAAGGCCCAGCCAAGGCTGGGGGACACTAAGGGAGAGGATGCTTGCTATTAAGAATAACGATATGTTAGGAAGAGGAAAATAGAGCCTTTGGCACCAGGGAGCAGTTCCTGAGGTGAATGAAACCATAGAATGGGAAACACAGTAGAAGAGGTCATGGGTGCCTGGGAGCTGGAAAGAGGAGGGCAGGAATGAAAATAAGTTAGGAATTGGGAGTCAAAAATGAATTTTACAATGGGGTACAGTGGCATATACCTATAATCTCAGAAACTTGGGAGGCTGAGACAGGAGGATCTAAAGGTCAAGGTCAGCCTCTGCAACTTAGACCCTGGCTAAAAAAAAATTTTAAATAAAATAATTTTTTTTTCTTTTTCCCGTCTGCAAAGTTTTGCCCAGGAGAGGCCTGCCCTACAATGAGTTCTTCAAAAGGAATTATGGAGGCTGGAGATGTAGCTCATAGGTAGAGTGCTTGCCTAGTATGTGCAAGGCCCTGGGTTCAATTCCTGGTGCAGAAGGGGGAAAATTTTTTATTTAAAAAAAGGAAAGGAATTACAAAGTATGAGAACCTAAGTCTCTCTCAAGGGTGTAGGGGCAAAAGGAACTTTCCACCCCTGAGGGATTCACAGTTTGAGCCTGGCTAAATAGATTAACAGGAGAAAGGGCATACAAATGTATTCATGTACACCTACCTGACCAACAAAGATAAATAAACTTCATACATGCCAAAATGTACTCAATCCCAGAAAGGCCTTTCTGCCACAAGAGAACAAAGGGAGGTGGGGACAACTGAAGGTACATTTCTTTAAATAACCCAATTGAAGACAATAAAACTTAGATGACCTTAGGTAAAACTATACACCCTACAGTACTCAGCCAATGAGAAGTTGGAGAAGGGACTTTGCACACCAGGGAATCAAATGCTAGTTGTAACTGCTTGGAAGTGCCTGCTCACCCGAACTTCCAATCTGTAAGACCATCAATAAAAGCCTCGCTTTCATGTTATACCTTGGTTCTCTTAGTCCATGCTTTGGATTTGGGCCAGTGAGCTTGTTTCTCACACTAGGGTGATTACACAAAATACGGAACCCACAGAAGGCCAGCTGGTTGAAGCTTAAATACCCATTTCAAAAGGGAGAGAGAAATGGAGGCTATAGGCAAATTTTGAAGAAGACAAAATGCCTTTTAGGGGAGCTAAGTGGACCCAAAGAACAGACAATACCCTGGAACCAAGTTGACCTGGGCTCTAGATTCTCTTCCTGCAGACTGATCTGCTGGAGGCTCCAGACTTCCATAGTCAGGGGAACTTTCAAGAAATCCCCTCCTGCACTTGAGGAGGAAAAGAGGCCTGTGGGGGGTGTCAGGGAGATCTTCATTCTCCTTTAATTCAAAGCATTCATCATACTTTGGAGTATTCCTAAGGCCCAACAAGGGAGAAAACGGTCTTAAATATCATCTCATTCCCACTATTAGGTAGAATGACATATGCACGGGTATTCGCATTTTCAGAGTAATCTCCATACTTCAGACTAGAGGGCTTGCCTTTCCCACAGAGAATGCACTACTTATTATTTTCCCCAAGTCATCAAGTGCCTGGCAGGTTGGAGCACTGAGTGTCCTGAAGGCTGGTCATCCCATGTAGACTTGAGACGACTCAGGCATCTCTGAGAGCCAGCTGGTCCAGCTGGTCCATCTGGTCCTCCACTCTGAGCTCTGAAGAGGAACCAAGGCCAACAGCCCTCTGACTTGACCTCTGGCTCCCTTGGTTTGAAAGCCAAGGATGATGAATTTGTAATTAGCCATCTAGGGAATCAGGACCTAGATTTTTTCCAAACCCCATCCTCACCTCTAAACCTCTGGGCCCCAGGGAACAGAAAACTTTCAAAGAGCTCAGATTGGAGCTGAGGTGGAAATGGCTGATAATAGCTCCATCAGCCACTCTCCCAGGTGTTGACATTTGCATTTTAATGGAGGCGGTTAATGCCTTCAGCTAACAGAGTGACTAATATGTTCTTTCAATTGTTACTGGAGGTAGGTGGGAGACCCTTCGCATCCCAGGACCTCTTAATATTCTTCTAGTCACTTGGTACCTGATAAGCCTTTGGACTCTAATGCCCACGGTCCATGATTTATCTTCTTGAATTTGTTTGCTTTCTTGTACTTTCTCCTGAATCCTTTTTTCCTTAAAGTCTGGGAACATCCCCACGAGTCATTTATTCTTTCATCACACTGATTGCCCATTTGAAGCAGAAAACCATGCTGGGCACAGTTGAGAGGGGGACCCCAAGGTCTATGCCAGCAGGATACCACCCCAAGAAGTCAGAGGTGAGGGATTTCACGGAACCGGAGAATAAAGAGCAGTATCAGCAAAGATGGGCGGTGCAGCTTGGGTCGAGTGCTGCTGGAATACCCAAACAAGACAGCGTGACTTAACAGGAGCAATCTATTTCTACAGGTTGGGTAAGCAAGAAAAGGCTGAGGAGAAGGGTCTTAAAGTATGCATAGGAGTCTGCGAGACTAGATTCAAAACATTCCACGAGTCACAAAGGGTCGCGTATTATATAATCCTGCTTAGAGCAATATCCAAAAGAAGTGAATCTATAGAAACGATCAGTAGTTGCCTAGCACTGAGGATCTGGGGGAAAGGATGGGGAACAACTGCTAATGAGTACAATGGGGTGCGGAACTCTTCTAAGATGGTTTCTTGTGATTGTCTCCACAACTCTGTGAATATCTACTCAAAACCATTGAATTACACGGTTTAATTGAAACTACTTTATGGTATGTAAATTATATCTCAAAAGCTGTTTAAAATAGAGAGGCAGAAACGGGGTCCAAAAAAAACCACCCTATTCCTGCAGGGTGCCATGGAGTTCACCAATAATCCCAGCACTAGGGAGGCTAAGACAGGAGGATTGCAAGTTCACAGTCACCCTCAGCAACTTAGCAAGACCTGTTTCAAAATCAAAGCTATAAATGGGCAGGGGATGTGGCTCAGAGGCAGAACACTCTGGTGTTCAATCCCCTGTAACATACATACAAATCCCTCCCGTCAGGAACTGCTTCACCATTATAGGAAGGATATTCTAGTTTTCAGCTCCTAGCCTTTTCTGTCTGAAGACCCATTTTTAAGTAAAAAAATGTGAAAGACCCTAACATGCTGTAAATCAGTTCATTTTCTGTGGTTGTAACAGGATACCTGAGACTGAGTAATTTATAAAAGAAAGAGGTTTATTCTAGCTCACAGTTCTGAAGGTTCAAGGCCAGGTGAACCCCCATCTTCTGTTTTAATTCACAGCGCAAAGGGAAAGGGGGCATGTGAGGAAGAGAGAAAAGGGGACTGAACTCCTGAGATAGTTAACCTAAGAGAAAGTTTCCTAAGAGAAAGGCGTGAATCCATTCCTGAGAGTAACCCCCAAGACCCAAACTCCTCCCACTGGGACCAACCTCCCAACTCCACTGCATTGAGATAGTGAGGATTCAACACATGGATTTGGGGGGAAGGGGGGGCACACTCAAAGTGAATATGTACTTTCAGTTTAAAAAATACATAATGGTAAAAAGCTAACATAAATTTAATGATTAAAATGGATTAATAATTTGCCACTCCCAATAATATCTACATGTTAGAAAAGTGGTCCTGTATTTGTTGGGGTAGAAACGTTCATGATGCCTACAGGCAGGGCTTAGTGACTCTTGTTCATGGACTCCATGGTCCCTAGGGTCCTTAAGCCCACAGGTTGGCCCCCATTCCACCAAGGCGTGTGTGGTTCAGCTTCTTGGTCAGGCAAATGCTGCCGATGAGCAGAAACTCTGATACCATCTCCACCCTGAGATATTTCTGCCTCTTCAAGATGCTCAGTCAAAATGGCACCCTCTTCCTTCCCAAATCAAATGGGCTTTGCTGAGAGCAGACCCAAGCAAGGAAGCCAGCCAGAGCCATGCCGGTTGGCAGACACTTGTCTCTAGCAAATGTAATTAAAGGCAGCAGCAAGTAAGTGCCTATTAATTTTTGATTAGGAAAGTCAAAGAAAACCTTTGTGGAAGGCAGCATCATGGAACTTCAGGTTGATGGTGAGAGCCTGGCCGTTCCCCACTGTGCACACACGCCTTCCACAAGTGCACGCGCATACACACATGCTTATCTAGTGAACCCACAGACTCTCCATTGAGCATGGGAGACAGTCAGAGACCAGCACCGCTATCCTCTGCAGGGGTCATCTGGTCCCCTGGATCTGTTCCGCCCATCTCCATTTACCCCAGTGACTGTCCACGGTTGTAAATGACTCCTGTAGGGACCTCATATCATGTATGAATGTCTCCCCAACCCGGCTGTCCCCGCACACACCAAATTATGTTTACATGTCATTTTTAAGGTTTGGATGCCCACAGGAAGATTAATATTCAAAAGTCTCTATGGTGAATCCTTCTGAAAAGAAAATACAGTGCTTACTCCCCGTATGTTTGTTTAGTAAGCCAGGGGCCATGTCACCAGGTAAGAAGAAGTGGGGTCAGAGAGCGGTCTGGCCTTAACAGCTGTCCCTCCATCAGGACACAGGGCTCATCCAGCTGGTGCCCTCCTTAGCTCATCTCTCCCTCCCTCCTGAGCCTGCTTCCTAGGCTTCCCACCTGATGACAGGACGGTCTTTCCAGCCGACTCCAAGGAGGCTGAAGGGGAAAAGCGCCAAGCTCGGAGTCACAGTAGCTGAAGCTTCCGCATCAGCTCCACTGCTTTCTAGCTGTGTGGTCTCTGACAAGTCACCTCACCTCTCTGAACTGCAAGACCCATCAAGGACAGCACTGCTTTCCTGCCACCTGTGATGATTTGTTATACAGGACAATGATGTGAAAATCCTTTTCAAATAATTTACCCTCATATAAAATGGGAGCCATTCTTAATAATTGTGAATAAATAAATTCATTCTTTCATAGATACAGATGTTGGTTTCTGAGGCTGGCGTGGAATGAGACACGGCTCTGGGTCTCTAGCTCTTGCATACATTTATAGAGGGCTGTGATAAATATTTTCATGTCGGTGCTGCGTGCGCACCAGTTCCTCTGGTTGTCTGGAGATGTGCTCTTTGATCTCTGCTGTGTTCAAAGCATGGCCCCTGGGGCCACACAGATGAGGTCTCTGGATCTCAAAGACATTGCCTCTTTCAGGATTCTGACAGCCTGCAGCCTGCCTGCCACGCAGACTGCGGCCTTCTGCAGGCGTGGGTGGTGATTAGAGTGGCCTGGAGGGGGGCTAGTGGTGCTAAGTGCTGTTCTCCTCTCAGTGCCCACTCTGTTTGGCCTTGGAGTGGTCCTGCCCAGGATCTGTGTCGCTGACTCCAAAGCTGTGATTGGGGATGGCAAGCCAAGCTGTGTTGGAGATCGTGCTGGGGCTGGCTGACCTTCCCCAAACCCGGATAATCTCTCTCCCTGGCAACAGGCTGGGGCACTGAGGGCCAGTGACAGATTGTGAAATCCTGGGGCTAGGCTTTCTAGAATTACTTAAAAAGAGAAAATAGTAACAACACCTTGCATTTGTACAGTGATTTTTAAAAGGAAAGCAAGCAAGCAAGCAGTCTTTATAAACTGTTCAAGGAGAAGGCAGCTCTGGAACTGTCTGGTAGAGAGTGAACCAGGTGGGTAAGGAATGTCTTGCCTTATTCTTGTCTGCTCAATGACATGGAGAAATAATAACTTTTTCCCCCACGGATGAGAATTCAGAGGGAGAGAAAAGGGGAGTGATTTAATCAAGATCACACAGCATTAGAAGCAGAATTCAACCTAACCTTCTTTACTGGTTTTGTCTGCCCAAACAGGCAGAGAAGATTAAATTGAATGACCCAGCGTTTGCTTTGTGCACCTGAGATCCTGGCATGTAGGCGGCTCTGCATCCTGTTGTATACTCAGTCCAAGGCACACAGGTATCTCTCCCTACTTACAGGACTAATACAATGAGGAGGAGGACGGTGGATCATGAGAAAATGGAGCACCCTCTTGCAGTTTTTTTTTTTTTTTTTTTTAGTTGTAGTTGGACATAATACCTTTATTTCACTTATTTATTTTTATGTGGTGCTGAGGATGGAACCCAGGGTCTCGTATGTACAAGGCAAGCACTCTACCGCTGAGCCACAACCCCAGCCCTCTTGCAGGGTCTTTTGCACTGAGGATCTTTGGGCAAAGCAGTAGCACATGCAACAGAGGTGATGGGTTCACTTCTGCTGCCTGGAGGGGCTCAGTAGGGTTTGCACATTCAAAGACAGAATCACCAAATTCTGGTCAGTGGGCTGAATGTATAAATAAAAATAACAACAACAACTGAATGCAGCCCACTACCTGTTTTTGCAAATAAAGTTTTATTGAAACACAGGCACTCACTGATACTCTTTGTGTCAGTCTGCTTTGTACTACAGTGATAGACGTGAATGTGTGAGACAGAGGTCATCTAGCCCACAAGGACTAAGATCTTCAGTGTCTGGACCTTTAAGACAAAGTTAGCTAATCCTTGCTTCACATCAAAAAACTAACTCAAAACTTACCATAAACCTAGATGTAAGACCTAAAACTATTAAGATTTCTAGAACAGACAAAAAATAAATCTTTGACCTTGGGCTGGGCAAGTATTTATTTGATAGAAAACCAAAAGCACAATTTGTTATTTTTAAAAATATTTAAAATTTTTTGATAAGTTAGACTTTGTTAAAATTAATGCCAAGTATGGTGTTACATGCCTGTAATCACAGCTACTGTCTCAAAATAAAAAATAAAAAGGGGCTGGGGATGTAACTCAATGGTAGTGCACTTGCCTAGCATTCACAAGGCCCTGGGTTCAATACCAAGTACCACAAAAAAAGAAGAAGAAGAAGAAGAAGAAATAAGAATTACTCTTCACAAGACATTATTGAATGAATGAAAAGACAAACCATAAACTGAAAAATTATGAGTGAATTATGAGTTCACATATCTGATAAAGCATTTGTATGCAGCATCTATAAATAACTTTCTAAACTCAAAAATAAGAAAACAATCCAGTAAAAATGAGCAAAATATTTGAATAGTCAGTTCATCAAAAATTTGGGTGAAGACGGGGCTGGGGCTGGGACTCAGAAGTAGATGCCTCGCCTAGCATGAGTGCGGCACTGGGTTCAATCCTCAGCACCACATAAAGTAAAATAAAGACATTGTGTCCACTTATAACTAAAAAAAATTTTTAAAAATGGGTGAAGATGTATGAATAACACATAAAGGTGTGAAAAGATGCTCTATGTCACTCATTATTAAGGAAAAGCAAATTAAAATCACAATAAGATACATTACACCTATTAGAACAGCTAAAATTAAAGAGTGACCAGACCAAGTTTTGGACAGGATGTGAAGCAACTAGAACTCTCACACACTGCTGGTGGGAATGCGAAGGGTCACAACCACTTTGGGAAACAGTCTCGTGGTTTCTTAAAAAGTTAAGTATATGTGTACCATGTCACTCCCAGGTATCTAGCCAAGAAAAATGAAAGCATATAAGTAACATGTCCATACAAAGACCTCTGTGGGATGTGAGGGAAAAGGTACACTCATACATTGCTATTGGGACTGAAAATTGGTGCGATCACTCTGGAAAGCAGTAAGGCGATTCCTCAGAAAACTTGGAATGGAACCACCATTTGACCCAGTTATCCCACTCCTCAGCATATACCCAAAGAACTTAAAATAAGCATACCACAGTGACATGATCACATCAGTGTTTATAGCTGCACAAGACACAATAGCTAAGCTATGGAACCAAACCTAGGTGCCCTTTAACAGATGAATTGATAAAGAGAATGTGGTATATATACACAATGGAATATTACTCATCCATAAAGAAGAATGAAATTATGACATTTGCTGGTAAATGGATGGAACTGGAGACTATCATGCTAAATGAAGTAAGCCAGTCCCCCAAAACCAAAGACCAAATGTTCTCTCTGATATGGGGATTCTAACATGCAATAAAGGGGGTATTAGGGAAGAATAGAAGTTCATTGGATTAGACAAAGGGGAATGAAGGGAAGTCAAGGGAGGATGGGAATAGGAAAGACAGAATGAATTGGACATAACTTTCCTGTGGTCATATATGAATACACCACAGTGAATCTCCACATCATGTACAACCACAAGAATGGGGAGTTATATTCCATGTATATATAGTACGTCAAAATCCACTCTAGGGGCTGGGGCCGGGGCTCAGAGGTAGTGAGCATGGCATGTGTGAGACACTGGGTTCGATACTCAGCACCACATATAAATAAAATAAGGTCTATCAACTACTAAAAAAAATTTTTTTAAAAATACACTTTATTTTCATCTATAACTAAAAACAACAACAACAAAAACCCAAAGAACTCTTGCTAATATTCATAGTAGTTTTATTCATAATTAGAAACAACCTACCAATTCATCCAACAAGTGAATAGAAACACAAATTGTGGTATATTCTTGAAATGGATTAATACTCAGCAATAAAACAGGATGATCTATCAATAAATTTAACAACATGAATGGATCTCAAAATGATTTTAATATATGGTGACACTCACCTGTAATACTAGGACTCAGGAGGCTGAGGCAGGAAGATTGCAAGTTCAAGGACAGCCTGGGAAACTTAGCAAGACCCTGTCTCAAAATGAAAAACCTACAAGAGGGCAAGGGCTAAAAGCTCCGTGGAAAAATGACCCTAAGTTAAATTCCCAGTACTGCACACACACACACAAAAACTGTCATTGTCCCTAGTGGAAGAAACCAGACCGCCCCCCCGCCCCCGCAAAAAAAAAAAGAATATAGACCGTATGATTTCCATTTATTAAAAAAAATCTAGAAAATACAAGCTATGGTGATAGAAAGCAGATCAGTGATTGTCTGGGAATGGTAGGAAACAGAGGGAATTTATTACAAAAGAATGCAAGGAAATTTTTTTGGGGGGGTAATGGATATTCATTATCTTGATTTTGGTGATGGCTTGACAGGTGTGTGTGTGTGTGTGAGGGTGTCATGTGTGTTTAGTTGTTCCTTGGGTGGGTGGTTTCCACGTCCACAGATTCAATCAATGGAGCACTGAGACTAGTTTTTAGAATTGCATCTATGCTGAACATGTATACACATTTTTTTGGTCATTACTCCTTAATAACACAGTGTAACAACTACTTACACACCATTTACATTGTTGGGTATTATAATTTAGAGATGACTTAAGGTATAGGGGAGGATGTGAACAGATTACATGCAAATAGTAGGCCTTTTTGCATAAGTGACTGGAGCATCTGTAGGTTTTAGTTACCTCAGAATCAAAACCCCATGGATATGAAATATATCAAAACATATCAAGTGGCACACTGAAGCATGTCACTCACACAATAAAGAGGTTTTTTTTTGGTTTATTTTGTTTCCTGGCACTGGAGATTGAATCCGGGGGTCACTTTTACCACTGAGCCACATCACCAGTCCTTCTTTATTTTGAGATGGGGTCTTGCTAGGTGGTTGAGGCTGACTTTGAACATGCCATCCTCCTGCCTCAGCATCCCGATTGCAGGCATGAGCTACTGCGTGGCCAATAAAGCTATTTGCTAAAAAGAAGGAAAACTTCTGAGCTTGCAATCTCATCTTCAGGCACTCTGTGTATGTGGAAGCAGTCAGACTGCCTAGCCTCATTCCTACCCAGTGGGCAATGGCAGCTCCTGTCTTCTAAAGCCTTTTCTTCACACTAGCTGATCACAGGTCACCGTCCTGTTGACGTTGTATGACAGGCACTACCAGAATGCTAGGTGCTAGTGTTAGAGGATCACTGCTGCCTCTCCAGCCCACTAGGGCTGATGTCCCATCTCAAGAGTCCTATTTCTTTGAGCAGAAGTTGCTTGTCACCATTCCGGTATCCCTCATTCCGCTGGTGAAGATTAGTGACACAGCCCAGAGGCCATGCTCACCAGTTGAAATTGGAAAGTACTAGAAAGTGCTGGAGATAAGCTCAAGGAGCAAGGTCTCTGCCATTTCTGCAAAGGGAATTCTTCAGTGCGTGGAAAGAGACCTAACTTTTAATAATGAAATTGCCATTACAGAAGTGCCTGTTGAGTGGTATTTCCCCCCTCACACCTCACAACTTCCCAAATCCTCTTGTCATCAAGCTGCTGCTAAAAATAAACATAGAACATTCCAGACACAGGGCTGGGAAAGGACAAGGGGAACCTGGAGTGCCTCATTAGGGTAAAAAGCCATGACACCTGCAAGACAGATGGGGATGTGTCAAAAGAACAGAGGACAACACATGGCTACTGGAACAGCTAAAGCAAAACACAAAGACCTGACGAGAATGTGACTGCAGGCCCAGCCCAAGGCAGCTCGGGAAACCAGCTGTCTGGTGTGCAATGAGACACCTCCCGGATAAGACCACGCTGGGGATGGAAGACACAGCATCAGCCTCCCTGGAAAACTTCAAGAAAGCCCCAGGAATGTGTGCTGGGAAAATCGGGAGTCCTGATTTCTAGCCTGGAGCTACTGTTAAACTCCTGTGCCTGCCCAAGGGAGAGTCTCCAAGTTAGGGCTATTCAATAAAGGTGCAGGTAAGGGAGGAGTGTTTTTCAAACTGAGTTCCCTAGAGGCTGGGATACAGCTCAGTGGTTGAGTGCTTGCCTATCATGTGCAAGGTGCACGGCTTGATCCCTGATACTGCAAAAGCAAACCAAATTGAGTTCCCTGGAACCCTGGACTCCTTGGATACTATGAGGGCCAAGGGGAGCCAGGTTAGGGGTAAGCTCCACGCAGAATGGTTCTGCTTGCCAACCTGTTTTGTGTTTGGCAAGTATAACTCTCTGTTGATGAATTCAGGGGTTGCAAAAATGATCAGTTTGTTCATTTTCCAATTTTCTAAATTAATTTTGGCCTCCCAGGACCCATTCCTAGTAGCTAGATAAAATGATCACCTCAAAGATTCTTAGAGCTCATGTCTCAGTGCCTCCTTCTGGGACCAGAACACCACTGACAAGCCATGTCTCTGTCCAGGGACCCAGCTGCCTTTGCTGTTTCTGTACCATTCCTAGGACATGGGTGCCTGTTGGAAGCTGACCCATGTCTCCTCTATCTCTCCTCATCTGACAGGCCCTTCACCCCAGCCTACTTCCCGCCTGAGAAAACCCTCTGAGCCCAGAGGAATCTTCTCCCTTTGGTTTCTTCAAGACATTCATTCATTCTCTCTATGGCAGGGTTATTGTCATGGGCTGAAGTGTGCTTCCCACCAATTTCCTATGTTGAAATCCCAACCCCCAGTACCTCAAAAGATAACCTTGTCTAGAGATAGGGTCTTTGTGGACATAGTCAAGTTAAAATAAGGTCATTAGGATCTGTCATAGTCCAGTGCAACCAGTATCCTTACAAGAAAAGGAAATTTGCCCTGAGCATGGTGGCACACACCTATAATCCCTGCTACTCTAGAGGTTGAGGCAAGAGGGCTGTAAGTTCAAGACCAGCCTGGGCAACTGAGTGAGACTCTTTCAAAATAAAATAAGAAAAGGGCTGGGGGTGTTGGGGATATAGCTCAGTTGGTAGAGTGCTTGCCTCAGATGCACAAGGTCCTGGGTTCAATCCTGGGCACCCCACCAAGAAAGGAAGGAAGGAAGGAAGGAAGGAAGGGGCTGGGGATATAGTTCAGTGATAGAGCATTTGTCTAGCTTGTATGAGGCTCTGAGTTTAATTCCTAGTATGCAACCCCCCCCCCAAAAAAAAATGCTCAGTAAATTTGGATATAGGTACACACAGAGAGAAGAAGGCCATCTAAAGCCAAGGAGAAAGGCCTGGGAAAGATCCTTCCCTCGTGGTCCTCAGCAGGAACCCACTCTGCCAACACTTCTATCTCAAACTTCTCGCCTCCAGAGCTGTGAGACAGTAGGCTTTCTGTTGTCTCGTCACCAGTCTGTGGTACTTTGTGTGCAGCCCTAGCAGACCATACAAATTCCTTCCCTCTCCCTGCCTCCCTTGCAAACCACTCAAGCTCTCCCAGGGATTGCAGGCTGGTCCCCTAACTGCGGCTTGAACAGGAGAAGGGGAAGAAAGAATGACACGCGTTAATACTTCATAATCTCAGGCAGCTACACATACCTAAGGTTGTATTTGAACAGAGGATCAGAGGCTTAAAACCATCTTAGACATCCCTGGGTGACAAACTGATGAGCATTGCCATGGGGTGATGGTCTTTGGAGGTTCATGGTGTCTTTCTCTCTATTTTGGTGCATATTTGAAATTTTCCATTCTAAACTGTTAAACGGGAAGGACACAGAGAGAAAACAGCACCTCACAGCCCTGGCCTGGAAGATGACTCAGGGGCTTCCTATCTCTGGAGTTCTGTCTTGGTATCATTGAGCCCCTTCTGTCCCTACACCAGGCTCTGCAGTAAGAGGCGCCCTGGTCCCCACTGCCACCATGGCCACAGAAGCCATGGCCAACCTTGAGCTTGGAACTTTCCTTCCCCAGCCAGGCTCCGCAGCACTGAGGCAGCCACAGGCGAGCAGAGCAAGGATGCAGAGGCCCTGCTGGACCCGACACCCGCGGACTTTCCCAAGCAAGGCCCATCGCGCCTCGGCTGCTTCCAGTCCCCCTAGAGGACTCCTTTCCCAGCTCTTCTCTCTCTTCTCAGAGTTGTTTTCCCGGAATCCTATATTTCCATTTATAATACGAAACTTGGGCTGGGGTTATGGCTCAGTAGTAGAGCCCTCGCCTACCATCTGTGAGGCTCTGGGTTTGATCTCAGTACCCTACAAAATAAAATAAAATAACAAAGGTATTGTGTCCATCTACTACTTTAAAAATTATTTTATAAAAACTAAAATACCAAATTCAAGCTGGGGGTGTAGCTCAGTGGTAGAGTACACGCCACAAACAAAATTAACGACTCAGATGTTACTATTAACCCCTGAAAGTACTTTTCTGAGACAGCGACTCTTGCCCACCGCTCCTCCTCATCAAAAGCTCTTGCTGACCCTCAACTCCAGGGTCGGGGCAAAAGAACCCATAGAAACACTTGAAATGGGCCCTGGATACCGTGGGTGCCAGGGTGATGCTCCTCTTGGTACCATGACTAGGTCGTCAATAAAAGGCAGCCCCGTCCTTCTCTACCTCCTGTTCCATTTCAGGGATTTCTCTTTATCTCTTCCTTTTGATTTCTCCTCTAACTCACTTTTCCTTTAGCGCCAACATGAGCGTTGAAATTTCCACTGGCAAAATGAGAGAAGGAAAATAGGCCTTTCGTGGGACGGATTTAATAAATACTTTGAAATTGTCCTTTAATTTTAGGATTATGTTCTTCCATTTTTTGGTGTTCAAAAATCTTTTATTTCATTAAATGGTGGTATCAGTGTATCACCGTGTATCTGTTAGGGTTAAATGGCTGGTATAGCAATCACCTTGTTATTATGCAAGACAGAATTTAATACAAGTATTTACAATTGTTGGAAGAGCTGGGGGTATGGAATTAGGTTGGGCTTCCAGGAATGCCTCCCGTATTAGTCAGTGTTCTGTCACTATAACAAAATAACTGAGATAATTATCTTAGAAGTGTGGGTTTTTTTTTTTTTTTTTTGCATGTTTTGTTGAGGCATGGGGGACCGAGTCCAGGACTGCTCTACTGGACTGAGCTGAGTCCCCAGTCTTTTTCATTTTTTATTTTGAGACAGGGTCTCACTAAGTTGCTGAGCTAGACTCAAACTTGATCATCCTGTCTCAGCCTCCCACATACCTAGGATTGATTATAGGTATGAGCCACTGTGCCCAGCAAGAGAAAATGTCTTTTTTTGGCTTATGGTTTTAAAAGTTCCCTTCCCTTTTCATGCAAACCCAATGCTTTCAAGCCTCTGGTGGGGATGCCATTTGGTGCTATGGTTTGGATAAATGTCCCCCAAAGGCCCGTACATTAAGGGCTTGGTCCCAGTATGGCATTATTGGGAAAGGGTAGGTCCTTTAAGAGGTAGAGCCTAGTAGGAGGTCTGGTCATTGGGGGTGTGCTTTTAAAGAACATATTGGAACCCCAGTTTCTTCCTCTTCCTTTCTTTTATTTCCTAGATGCCATGGGGTGAGCAGATTTACCCCACCCACCACATACTCCTGCTGTGATGTACTTACTGCCTCACCACAGGCCTAAAAGCATCATGGTCAACTAATCATGGACTGAAACCATAAGTCAAAATAACCTTTCTTCTTTATAAATTTACTATTTCAGGCATTTTGTTACAGTAACAGAAAGCTGAGCTAGGAATGTAGCTCAGTAGTATAGTGTTTGCCCAGCATGCATGAGCCTTAGTTCAATTCTCACTACCATAAACAACAATAACCAGCTGACTTACAAGGTGACAATGGTGGGGAGCACATGGTAGAGCAAACTGCTCACCTCAGGGCCAGGAAGCAAAAGAGAAAGAGGAAGGAGCCAGACTTCTATAATCTCAATGGCCTAAAGGCCTCTCACAAGGTCCCACCTGTTAAAGGTTCTACCACCTCCTGATGGTGGCACCCAGGGACCAAGCCTTTAACACTTGGATCTTCAAGAAACATCCAATGCTGGATGTCCAAACAATAGCACCTCCCACACATGGTAGGAGCAGCCTGCCAAGAGTTCTGCCATGTCTGACATGACCAGGAATCTGGAGGGTCAGAAAATCACCTCTATGGGCCTCCATGTCAGCAAAATGCACACCATGGGCTCTGCCTCTTTCCATTCACAAAACCCACTCTCTCATCCCCTGACTTGCCAGCAGAAGCAGCAGAAGCAACAGAAGCCCAGGTCTGGCCGCAGTGCTGCCTTGCAGATCTCATGCTGGTGCACCTGCAAGGCAGAGGCCAGTGGAGCTCAGACCTGGAGCTGCGACTTGCTGCAGGGGTGGCGCGGAGTTGCATGAACCAGTCTCATCGTCTGTCGCTGATGGTGGTTTGTTTTCACTGGCAATTCTGTGGCTGATGCCCCACATTTTACTCATTTGCGAAATCCCAAATCCTGGGGGCAGGGAGTGGGGGTGAATTCAGTCCTCTAGAGCAGCCTCCTCAAGGACAGAAATTGCCACCTAGATTCATACCTGGATGTCCAAAAACCATGTGAAAAGGTGGTCCTAGTCACCCTCAAGGGAATGCAAATTTAAATCACTATTAAGTCCTGATTAAAACCACAGTTGTTCACTGGCTGGACCAACTAAAATGAAAACGAGGGACAACACCATGTCTGCACAAGGACCCAGAGCAACTAGAGTTTTCACTCTCTGCTGCTGGGAGCGTGTGCTAGCACAACAATTTTGGAAAACCACCTGACAAGACTATAAGTAAGGATGACCTCTAACAGTAATTCCATGCTGAATCCACCCAAAAAGCATGTATGGAACGTTCACTGCACCACTGTATTCAAGAGCCCAAAGCTGAATACCCAGATGTCCATCAACAGAATGAATAAATAAACTGGGGTGTACTCACACAACGAACCCTACACAGACATGAGAGCCAACAGACCACATCTATGTGCAAAACACAGGTGAACATCACACACCATGCTGAACCCACAAAAGAGGGCAGGCACACCATTTCTTCCATTTATAAACCACAGAAGAAGGGTCTTAGAAGCTGGATGAGCAGCTCCCCTTGGAGGCAGTAAGAAACGGAAGGGAAGACGAAGGGGCCTGCCTGGTATTGATCCTGTTTCTTGGATGCTGGTTACTCATGTGTGTTCACTTGGGATCTCATCTTGCTGGACACTTACAATTCATGTGTTTAAAAAAAAATTTTTTTTCTAAGTTTTTTGGTACTGGGAATTGAACCCAGAGGTGCTTTACCTCCTAATGGTTAATTTGAATTGTCAACTTGATTGGATTAAGAGATGCTGATGATTGGGCTGGGGATGTGACTCAAGCGGTAGCATGCTCGCCTGGCATGCGTGCGGCCTGGGTTCGATCCTCAGCACCACATACAAACAAAGATGTTGTGTCCGCCGAAAACTAAAAAATAAATATTAACATTCTCTCTCTCTCTCTAAAAAAAAAAAAAAAAAAAGATTAAAAAAAATAGATACTGATGATTAAGAGGTTTCTGGCTGTGTCAGTGAGGGTGTGCCTAGGAATGATTGGCATGTGGGATAGCCAACTGAAATGGAGACCCTCCCTAAGTGTGGGCAGCACCATCCAATAGGATGGTGGCTTGGATGGAATAAAAGTTGGAAGAACTGGGAAGCAGCAGCAGATGCAAGCTGGGTTCTTCTTGAACGGGTTCTTGATTGCTGCTGCGATTGTCTGAGGATATCAGACTCTCGCTTCTTCACTCTTCCAAAGTGGACTCTGCTAGTGATTCTCCAGGGAGTTTCCAGGAGCCTTTGATCTAGGGCTAGGGTAGCATGGTTGATCCCTCTTGTTCTGGGGCTCCAGCCTCTTGGACTGCGCAGCTACTGGTTCTTCCGGCTCTCCAGCCTGCAGATGGCCATTGTGGACTATCCAGCTTTGGTGGTGTAAGCCAACCTAATAAATCCCCTTTTTATAATTATACTTCCTATTGATTTTGTTCCTCTAGAGAACCCTGACTAATACAACCACTTAGCCACATCCTCAGCCCTTTCTATTTTTTTTATTTTGAGTCAGGGACTCCCTATGTTGCTGAGGCTGGCCTCAGACTTGCAGTCCTCCTGTCTCAGCCTCCTAAGTTGCTGGGATTACAGGTGTGCACCAGTGAGTCCGACGATACATGTGCTTTAAAATAAGTATGTTTAGGGGCTGGGGTGGTAGCTCAGTGGTACAGCACTTGCTTAGCATGTGTGAGGCACTGGGTTTGATTCTCAGCACAATGTATAAAGAAATAAAAAAAAAAAAGGTCCATTGACAACTAAAAATATTTTAAAAAATAAGTATGTTCTTTACGAAAACAAAACAGAATCCTTGGTTTCAATTTTTCTCTTTTTCTCCCCTCTGCCCACTCCAGACTGATAGTAATGGTGGCTGCATTTATGTCGCACCTGCTGTGTGCCAGGCACAGTGTCCCCCACTCTGCTGGTTCTCACAGCCTCTGTGCAGGCAGTGGGGTGCTCATCCCATATGATGGAGGAGGCGCCATGCATCAGTGAATGAAGAGTGAGCAAGCAGTTGAGCCCTGAATCCAGCCCAGGGCAGGGGACCGAAGCTTGTGCTCCTCCAGGGCAGCTCATGCTTCACGGCTCCACCGTGCTTGGTCTCTTCTCCTTGTCTGCAGCCTGGGTGATCGGTCCTTTGCCAGGACTTTGGTGACCTCCTGGCTGCTGCTTTCCGTGAGCTCCAAGTCAGTAGTGCTGCGCAGCTGTCACCATTGCCAAGCACCCTGGAGGGCAGCACGCTGCTCCCTAATGACAAGCCTCAGGAGGCCAGGCAGTGACTGTCAGCCACATGCGGGTGGTGAATTCCAGAATTTGTCCTTGTCCTTGGATAAGGGGATGTTTGAGGGAACCCACCACTCCAGGGGCCAGAGCAGCAGGGTGGGGTGACTGGCACCCAGGGCCAGCCCTAGGGTTACCTGCACAGCTGAGCTGTGTCTGCGTGGAGTGGGCTGGGAGCCAGCCCAGGTAAGACCCTGGGTATTCCTGACCTGCCCTGGATGGCTCCTTGGGGACATTCCTGATACCCTTGGGGAATCCTGTCCCACAGGCATGCCCCGTGAAGGCAGGCAGCGCCTCACTCTTGAGAAATTCCATCCCAGCACCATCAGCGGCAGGGAGGAGGTGCAGGCATGGAGCTGGGCTGGCCTCAAAGGGGCAGATGTTGTTAAGGATGACAGTGTCCCGCCCTCCAGCAGCTTATTGCTTTAGTGATGATAGTGACCAACACTTATTGAGTGCTTGCTTGCCTGACCCAGGTCCAGTTTCTCTATGGCATGGTCTCCAGGTCTTAGAACATCTGTGGGGTAGATCCTATGATGATGATTCCCACTTTACAGACAGACAAGGAAACTGAGGTTCCGAAGCTCAAGCGAGATGAGTCTGGCATGGTGGGGCACACCTGTGAGCCCAGCAGGAGGATCACAAGTTTGAGGCCAGCCTCAGCAACTTAGTAAGGCTCCAAGCAACTTAGAAAGACCCTGTCTCAGGCTGGGATTGTGGCTCAGTGGTAGAGCGCTCGCCTAGCATGGGCAGGACCTGGGTTCAATTCTCAGTACCACATAAAAATAAAGGCATTGTGTTGTGTCCATCTACAGAAAAGATGTGCGCTCTCTCTCTCTCTCTCTCTCTCTCTTTCTCTCTCTCTCTCTCCTTTAAAAAAAAAGGAAAGAAAGAAAGACCCTGTCTCAAGATAAAAAAATAAAAAGGGCTGGGGATGTGGCTCAGTGGTAAAGCACCCCTAGGTTCAGTCCCTGGTACATTGGATTAATAATCAATTAATACACAAATTAATAATTAATTAATCAATTTAAGTGATGTGTGATGGACATCCCCTAAAGTAGCCCAGTCTTCCCCCTTCCTTGATTCACGCTGTACTGTCACCTCCCGTCATTTTGGCATGGGCTGGTTTTATTGACTCACTTCTAACAAGTGGAATAGGGCAAAGGTAAAGCCATGTCATCTCTGATGTTGGTTTATAAAGGGTCCGTGGGCTCCACTTGTGCTCTCTGTCTCTCTGGCCGCTCACCTGGGGAAGCCAGGTGTCATGTGGTGATCTTGTGGAGACGTCCACACCAGTGAACTTGGAAGACGTTCCTCCCCAGCTGAACCTTGAGATGAGTGTCATCTTGTGAGAGACCCTGAACCAGAACTGCCCGGCTAAGCTGCTCCACAGATCCCATGACTTAGTGCTTAAAATAACCCAAATGCCGGGGTCATTTGTTAGATAGCAAGAGAAAACTAACACACTTGCCCACGGTCAGCCAGCTTGTCCGTAACAGGGCTGGGATTGGAACCCAGGTTCACCTGATTCCAAAATCCTTGATGATTTTAGCCATTGTTCTTTGGTGCTGGGTGTTGAACCCAGGGCCTTGTGGATGCGGAGAAAAAGGTCTACCTCAAAGTCCCAGCCCCTCGAAGCCCCTGTCTCAGCCACTCCAGTGCACTGCTTTCCCTGCATCATAGAAGAAACACAGTCTGCACTGAACTGACGATGAAGCTGAGAGCTAAGCAAGCTTGGGAGATTGTTAACGGGATTCTGTGCCTCAGTATTCCCATACATAAAATGGGATGACAATAGTGCTCAGTTTCATAGGGACCTTATGAGGATGAAACATGTGGAACTCTTAGAACATAGTAAATACTCCATACAAGATAATTGTGATTAGTATCAGATGAAATAACACATGTAGACGTTGCGTGAAATATTTGGCTCAAGCTCCTGTGAAAAATCAGAGTTCTCATTTGTGCAATGGAGATACCCTACTGTCCTACCTTGTCAGGATTAGATGAGCGAACACCGTGCCTCACACATACTAGAAGCTTAATAGATGGCATTCACAGTATCTGGCACAGTCAATATTCACAGATATTGGCTTTTTTTTTTTTTTTTTTTTTTTTGCAGTACTGGAGATCACCTCCTGCTAACAAACACTCTACCGCTGAGCTACATCCCCAGCCCGATTGACTAATTCCTAAGGACAGCGCATCGTGGACAATGTGTGGCCAGTAAGTGCTGTCAGAACGCACCCCATCAACACTTTCCACCTGAAACACTCCACACTCCCTACTCTGGGATCTGGGAGCCTGTTGGAAGGGAAGGGCAGGGGGAGTGTGGGTTGGAGAGTAGGGGTTCATGGGAAATTTGAGAAGAGGCCTGGACCTTCATCCTGGTCCTTGGGAATGTGCTCCTGCAGAGGCCCGGGCCAGGCCTACAGCACTGGCCAATAACAGGACCCTCAAAGCTCAAATTAGAGGATCATATTAACAAACCCAAGAAGGAAATTGGTTCCATGAACATCCCCAGATCCCTGGGGCTGGGAGGTTTAATGAGTCCCAGCCCAAAGGGCACCACCATTTCTTGTTCCAGTTGGATCTTTCTTGCAATCGCATGTTTTGTGCTCCAGAGGCACTCCAAAAGAAATAAACGAGCAAATAACACAAAAAAGATGGGCCTTCCTCTGCAGCCCTATGAGGAAATGGCTGGGAAAATGTGATGACCATCTTGGTTCAAAGATTTGGAGATTTGCGAAACATGTTTGTACAAGTTCCTTTGCCAACTTCTTCTTGAGCTATTTGGCATATTTGAAGCACCAAATAATATAAGGGAGAAAACAAAAGCTACATAATCCTCAAATGATACTGGAATGTGCTTATAAAAAGTACATCTTCAAGTTGAGTGTGGTGTCGTGCCTGGAGTCCCAGCTACTTGGGAGGCTGAGCAGGGAGGACCACTTGAGCCCAGGAGTTCAAGGCCCACCCTGCCACACAGTGAGACCCATCTCAATGTAAATAAATAGGTCAATAAAAAACAAAAAGTGTATTTCAGAGCATCCCAAACTTGATTTTTTTTCATTGAGGCTCAACAAGTTGACAGTAAACTTCAGGACAGGAAAGACTTGGGTTGAGGTCCTGGCTAGGACACACCATTTCTCTTCTTTGGGTCTTTTCATCCACAAAGATGAAAAGATCAGGCTTGGATCTGATCACTGGTTTTCTTTTTCCTTTTTTTAATTTGTTCTTTTTAGAGTGTATTTTGACATTTTATACCTACGTGGAGGATCCCACTCTTGTAGTTTTACATGATGTGGAGTTTCACTGGTCATGATTTCATGTATGAACCTCGGACAGTTCTGTCCAATTCATCCTACTGTCTGATCATTGGTTTTCAAATTAGGTTCCCTGGAGCTCTGGGGAGGCCTCCACCTCTTACATCAGCCAGGTTACTCCCCTTTTGTCAGACTTCCATTTTAAAGTTCAGATTCTGATATTTTGGAAAAGGGATTTTCCTGCTTAGATTAAAAACAAAAAAAAAAAAAAAAAACTTGAAAGTCACTCTCTTAGATCATCTCTAAGCTCTTGTCTAATTCCAACGTCATTAGAGTCTGTTCAAGAGGAATGAAAAGGGGGTTAAAAATGGCATACAAAATACCGGAGTCAGACTCAAAGAAGAACTTGCCTGACAGTAAAAAGCATAAATCACTGTCACAAGCAACAGGAAAGGAAAGAGGAGGAGTTTCCCCTTGTGGAGCTCTTGGAGAAGAGTAGCAGAAGAGTTTGGATGGTGGGAGAAACTGTCCAGCCCAGGGCGAGGGGCAGATGGGTTGATTCCATGGCTGGAGGATTTCATGGTCCTGTGAAATTCCTATGTGGGCTGAGCAATTCCTGAATGGGGAAAGGCCTTAAAACCACAAGGCAAAGTCCATTTCTCACATTCCCCCCCACTTCTACCCACATTCACTCCTCCCTGGTAAGTGCCTATATCAGTCAGGCACCTTGGGGTGCAGAGCTGTGAACCTGGCAAGACCCTGTCCTCTGGGAGCTTAGCCTCCAGGGAAGGGAGGCCCAGAGCCTGACGGGTAAGCATGGTCGTCCAGTGGCTTTGCACTGCTGCTCCCCAGGAGAACTAGGAGCCACAGCAACAAGGGCCAGGGAGTCCGACCCAGCATCCCAGGTGGGCTTCTTTGATATTTAAGTCAGCTTTTTCATCACTGTGACCAAAAGAGCTGGCAAGAGCAATTAGAGGAGGGAAAGTTTATTTGGGGCCATGGTTTCAGGGGTCTCAGTCCATAGACAGCTGGCTCCATTGCTCCAGGCCTGAGATGATGCAGAACATCATGGCGTAAGGGTGTGGAGGAGGAAAGCAGCTCAGGATGCGTCAATAAGGAAGCACAGAGAGAGTTCCCCTCACTATGGACAAAATATACCCCACCCCAGTGGTCCTTCCCCTCTAGCCACACCCTACCTGCCCACAGTTACCGCCCAGTTAATCCTAAGAGCAGATGAAGGCACTGATTAAATTGAGGCTCCCCTAACCCATCAATTCACCTCCGAATGTTCTTGCATCTGGGGGACGCCTCATATATAAACCATAATTCTCGAAAAGTGATGTTTAAGAGTAAACCTGAGAGATGAGAATTAACCAGGTGAAGAGGGAAGGCTCCCTGTAGCAACTGAGGACCCCTCTGGGAGGGAGCCCCCGGAGGGCGTTGCATCTGGTGGGTGCCCGTGCTGATCCTGCTGCATGGTTTCAGATCATTTCCACGTTCTGTGTTTATCAATCCACCTCGGGGCTATCTCACTGTCTGGATCAGCTGTCCCCACACCCCCAGTCCTGAGCGTGCTTTAAGCCCAAGTGTACATCTGAATCACCTGGGGCTTGTTCCTGCACAGGCTCCTGGGTCCCACCCCGGAAGTCTTGATGCAGTGACGCTGAGGCCATCCCCTAAGCAACACAGCAGGGCACTCCTCTGGGGCCCTGCATTTCCTTGCCATGATCAATTCCCATTCAGAGCCAGCCTGACATAATGCACCTGTTGGAGAGATAGGTGGATCCTGGCCTGGCTGGGAGGTTTGGCTGGGAGGTCGGGCCAGAGGTCCCTGCCATCCTGGGACTGTGGTTTGGGGGAGAACTACCTGGACAGCAGACCAGCCTTCCACCCTGGGGCATTGGGAGGTAGGGAAGGACCTGGGTGTGAATCATGAGCCAGTGCCCTCCACCCTTGGGGCTCAGCCTGCTGGGAGCATACTTATGAAGCCACTGGGAGAGGGGCAGCCAGGGCTGGTTGGAGTAGTGCTGGGTGGTGACAGAGGTTCAGTCAAGCCACACACATTTGGTTTTCTGTCTAACTTTTCTCTGAGGAGTTAGGAGTCCCTGGAAACTGTGTTCTCCAATCCTGGCTCCTAAAGGAGACTATGTGATGTGGTGACAAGGGCAGTGACTTTGGAGTTGGACTGACTAGCCAAATCCTCACCAGGGCCAGGCTAGTGTCCCTCTCCCCTCCTCTCAGTGGGACTCAGGCTGGATATGCATTGTGGGCTCATGGAGGGAGGGAGGGTCTCGTGTCTTCCCACGCTCCAGGCTACCTGGGGCCCCCGCTGGGCAACTCCCCAGGACCTGTGGCGTTCCCTCCCTAGAGGCTGCCGCAGCCAACCCTGGTCACACCCCAGTCCTCTCCTCTGGGGCTGCGGGAAGGAGATCAGGCTGCCGGACAACTTCTCAGGAGGGGGAGTTGGTCAGCTGCGGGGGTCCCTTCTCTAGGGTGAACAGTATCTAGTTGGGTTGAAGGAGCCACAGGGAAGGAAGTTGAGGGGTGGCTGTCCCCCAGCAGGAGGAAGCCCCTGCTGAGGTTAAGCTCAGGGTGAGGGAGACCTCGAGGGAGGCCTCATGAGCCCAGCCCAGTGCCTTGCCTGAAGCTTGCTCTGCCAGTGCTGGGGTGCTGGTCATCCCGGACGACGTGCCTCTTGGCTGGGAGCAGAGTCTTTGCCATGGATCCCCACCGCCCACCCACCTCAGCCACCCCAAACAACATGAGACAACGCTCACCAAAGGAGACCACTGTTTGTCCCCTCCAGTGGTCGTCCACTGCAGCGTGGATGCAGCAAGGGCTCCTTTGTCACCTGCCAGAGCTCTGTCCTCAGCATGCAGCACATGGCTTCAAAGCAATGCTTGGTAAGGCTCTCTGGGGCGGCTGACTGGCCAGGAGCAGAGGAGCACCTGCTGCCGAGCAGGGCACCGGGGGTCCAGATCTGGCTCTGCAGCTTGTTGTCCTGGGCGAGCTCCTCGGCCCTGCAGGGCCTGTCTCCCTCCTCCTATGGAAGAGAGGTAATACTAGCACCTGCCTGGAGGGACACTGGAGAGCCAATGAGGCAGGGGACCAGAGCGTGGGCCTAGAGGGGCTGCAGTCCCTGCTTGTGAACGTCAGGTACTTGTCACTGGAGGAGGCTGGAGAAGGTTCTGGAGTGAGGTCAGCTGGGGAACTCACCCGAGACACCCAGTAGATCAAGTCCTTCGGTCTCCCAGGGGCTTCCTCCTCAAGGAGGCTGAGCCACTGTGGTTTCACCTCACTCGAGGCAGATAGCGACTGCCACGCGGTGTGAGCGGATGGATGGAGAGGGGAGCCCCTAGTGACGGTGCACAGAAAGGCGGCGCTGGCCTTCCAGGGCGCTGAGGGTCCCACAGGGGTCCTCTCTGCCTTCTGGAAATGTCAGGGTCACTGCATCACTGCAAATCTTTCCTGGCTTCTCTCTCTGCCGCTCCCACCTCCTCCCAATTCTCCTCTCTGGCTGGAACCTGAAGAGGCCATCAGCATTTCCACAGTGCTTGTCACTGTAGAAACCAGGGACAGGAGAGGCAGAGAGCAAGAGAGCTCGAGGAAGCGGGGAGAAGAACAGGTGGGCTAATGGCCACGCCACCAGTGGCTTAGAGCTGGGGGTGGGGGGCAGGACGACCACTGGAGGGGACAAACAGCGCCTGGTGGGTCCCTGAGATCATTCCAACCATCTTCCAGCTTTGGAGCCAGATGACCCCTCCCCCAGCCCAGGAGATGAGAGGCAGCGACCCCATGTGAGGCTTTTAGAGGCACAAGGCCCATGTGCAGTGGATCTCGGCCGCGAGCGGTGCTGGGAGGGAGGAGATGGGACACTCAGCCCTTGCAGCAGGTGCTCAGGACAAGAAGGCTCTCAATGGCAGCGGCAGGAGCCACTCAGGCCAGGGACAGCTCCCTGTGTGGAGGCCAGGCCAGGGTCTGCAGCTGGGAAAGCAGAGGCCGGGGTGGGACTTGTGTGCCTGTGTCGTTTTGTTTGGGTTTGGGGTAGTGGAGGGCTGAGCAGTATGAGCAAATGAAGCTAATAGCAAAATTAATCTGCCACATGATCACACACTTGAGTGCTCTCTGCTGCATGGTAATTGATCAGAAATAGCCAACAATCCACAAAAACAAAGGTAATGGAGGTGCCTTTCACCCAGCCAGGCCCATGCAGGCAGCGTTTCTCTCCATCTTTTTAGCTCCCCAGGACCATCATGGATGCGGGGGAAGGTGCACCTTGGGGCCAGCTGGTGGTCAACTGCACTTAATTATTGACACCCACCTGTTCCCTCAGTTGCCCGGTCCCCCAGAACCTTCCTTTTATTCTTCTGGAAGCCCCAGGACCTGCCCCGTCCCCGTCTCCCCAGCGAGGAGTCCTTGGGCCCTACGTTCAGCTGCTCCTTCTTACTATGGTGACCTTCAGCTGCCTCCGTCATGCAATTTATCGATTAACATTTACCCCCCCACCCCGTGTGGCAGGCTCCATACCAGGTGCAGGGAAGACAGAAGTGAAGAGCAGTCCAACTGTCGGGGATCGCCGTGAAACATTTGGGCTGATGAGATGGAAGATTTTTGTTCCATGATGTCTCTATATACATATTATTGCTCACGACCAAGATATTTTTGTAGGACTCAAAAAGAGTTTTTTAAATTTTTATTTTTATTTTTTATTTGAGAGATGAATAACATCCAGTTGTCGATCTGAAGGCATCAATTGCCAGGCAGAGGAAGCCAGCTTTACCATAGCTCATGTGACACCTTCAATAATGCAGGAGTTCCACCATAAGGAGGAGTTCCACCACGTTACCTACAAAGGCCATGGAGCAGAGGAGCAGGCAACTGGTTTTGCTGGGTGAGATGAAAGGGAGGCAGCTCCGAGTAACTTTCATCAAGTTCTGTCTTGAAGGCCAGGTGGTGGTCAACTGCACTTGAAGGAAGGGTGGGGAGCAGTTGGGGAGGAGGGAAAGGAATGATGATGGCAGCTAACATTTATTGAGCACTTACTATGTGCCAGGCATTGTTGTAAGTGCTGTGTGCACAATACTCCATGCAGTCCTCACAATAACATTGTGAGGTAGGTGGTATGATTCCGATTTTATAGAGCAGTGAATTCAAGACACTGGATCTCTGGTGTGTCCTTCCCCACAAGAGATATGTCTAAATCTTAACCACCAGCACCTGTGAACATGAGTCTGGACTCTGACCTTTCCTGCAGTTTTATTTACCTATGATTAGATGGAAAATTTGATTTTATCATAAAAAAAATTTATTTTATCATTTAATTTACCTATGATTAAATGGAAAATTTTAGAAATGAACAATTTTCAAATTTTAAATTGCACACCATTCTGAATAGCACAATGAAATCTTGTACTTTCTTACTCTGTCTTGCCCAGGACATGAATCATTCCTTTGTCCAGTGTATCCACCCTGTATATACTACTGTTCTGTTAGTCACTTAGTAGTCATCTTAGTTATTAGATTGACTTTCGAGATTAACTTTCAAGTAACCCTTATTTTATTTAATAATGACTCCAGAGCAAAAAAGTGGTGAAGTTGGCATTATGGTATATTGTTCTATTTTATTATATTTGTTAATTTCTTTTTTTGGGGGGTACTAGAGATAGAACTCAAGGGCACTCAACCACTGAACCACATCCCCAGCCCTATTTATATTTTATTTAGAGACAGGGTCTCACTGAGTGCTTAGTGCCTTGCTTTTGCTAAGGCTGGCTTTGAACTCATGATCCTCCTGCCTCAGCCTCCCAAGCCACTGGGATTGCAGGTGTGTGCCACTGCGCCTGGCTATTTTTATTAATTTCTTTCTTTAAAAAAAAAAAAATATATATATATATATTTAGTTTTAGATGGACACAATATCTTTATTTTGTTTTAATGTGGTGCTGAGAATCGAACCCAGTGCCTCACGCATGTTAGGCGAGTGCGCTACCACTTGAGCCACATCTCCAGCCCCCTTGTTAATTTCTTAAAGTGTATAATTTATAAATTAAACTTTATCATAGGTATGTATCAAAAGGAAAAAAATTCATAGTGTTTTTTTTTTTCCAATACTGGGGATCAATCCTTGGGCCTTGCACATGCGTGGCAAGCACTCTGTCACTGAGCTACATCCTCAACCCCCAAACAGTACATTTAGGGTTAGGAAGTATTTTGTTTCAGGCGTTCACTGGGGGTCCTGGAACATATTCTCCACAGAGAAGAGAGCACCGCTGTACTTGGAAACGAGTTTTATAAATATAATTAAGGATTGAGATTTCAATTTAAGCTCTTAAGATCATAAAATGAGATTACAGTTTTGGTTCCAGATGAGATCATTTTGGATTTAGGGTCGGCCCCTAAATCCAGTGACTGATATTTCTATGAGAGAAAGGAAAGGAAGGGAAAGGAAAGGAAAAAAGAGATTTAAGTCATAGAGCCACAGGGAGAGGCCATGCTGAGACAGAGGCAGAGAATGGAGCACTGCTGCCCTGAGTGGAGGAAACGCAGAGCCACTGGAAGCTGCGAGAGGCAAGCAAGGATTCTTCTCTAGAACCTTCTGGGAGAGCAGAGCGGTGTCCATAGCTTGATTTCCATCAGCAGCATAACAGCTCTCCTCTGGAGAACTGTTGGCTGGTGTTACCCCATTTCTTGCCCCAATTCATCCCTGAAGGTCCCTCTGATCACATTAACAGTCAGGCTACCTCCTTCACTGGGGTGCCCATCTGCTGACTCTGGGAACCTGGTCCCAGACTTTCCTTAACCACCACAAGCAAGAGCCCTATGAGCTGAGGACCCTGTCCCTGAAATGCATGCTTCTCTCGGGTGTGCCCAGTCCACTAGCCCGGATTGTGCTCATAGTGAGGGGAGACCTATGGGGCAAGGGAGCCCCCTAAGTAGAAAAATTGGGTTTCTGCTTGGATGAGGTGTCTTAGTCTATTTTCTGTTGCTGTAACGAAATACCTGAGATTGGGTAATTTAAGATATAAAAAGAATATCTCATTTTGGCTCTCAGTTCTGGAGGCTGGGAAGACCAAGAGCTTGTCCCCAGCGTCTACTCATCTTCCCATGAAGGCCTCACATTGCTTCAACTCCTGGTGGGAAGCAGAAGGCACAGGCAGAAGAGAAGAAAGGTGACCAAGTCCCTGAGCTAGCTGATCCACTCTCCACTCCATGAGAACGGCATGACCATTTGTGAGGCCGTTGCCCTCTGTCCCCTACACCTCCCACAAGGCCCCACCTCCCAAATTGCCCATGAGGGAACTACATTTTCAACACATGAAACTCTGGGGGATGCACCCAAACCATAGCTAGGGGTCTCAGTGCTTTCCCCAGCAGCAGCAAGCTGGGCAGACGTGTCCAGACTTCCAGTGTCACTGACCATTCAGATGGGTAGGGCTTCTGGTGCGGCAGGCAGAGTTTTCTGGGGTGTAAGGGTATTTGGATACTGGGTACAATTCTGTGCGTCTACCATGTTGGGAATTTGGCCTCTTTATCCTGATCCTCAGGGAGGGCTGAGGGCCCTGGCTTCTCCAGGGAGGTCAGGTCTTCCCACAGCAGGAAAAGAACTTGGTGTCACCCCTGCCAACGAGAGCAGCAACTAAGTAAGGCCTGTGGAACCCAAAGAGGAGGGGGCCAAGGTATGGGGGAGGCTTGTGAAAACGAAAACAGGCCAGTGTTCCCTGGGCTCCTGAGGAGCCAGGCTCAGAGCTCACGGGGACCACAGGGAGCACAGCGCCACCCGCTGCTCAGCAGAAATGACTCCCACGGGGAATGTGACTGCCCACCCCAGGCTCTGCAGGAGGCCTGGACTCCTGTTCTCCACCTACTGGCCCCTGCCTGACATGCCTTCCCCTCCTAGGGTAATCTCTTCCAGGGCCTAAGCAAGAAAGCAAAGTGGCTGCATTGTGTTGGGTTCTGAGAATGTGCTTTTTGTGTCAGTAACCCCTGGTGTGGGGTCTAAAGAAGCCCCAAGGGAAGGGGACCCAGCCTGCAGCTGCAGAAGAAGCTGCATCCAGCCCTGGAGGGACATGCTATTGGCTAGGACTGAGCAGAATGACAGAAACAGGGCCAAGAGCTGTAGGGCTTTGTCGTTTTGTGGGCACTTGAATGGACGGCTCTCTGTTTCCCCGAGGCACAAAGGCAAGAGGATCTCATTGTGGAGCCCCTGCTTTCTGGGCGTGCTGTAGAGGTCGACTTGAAGAGCAGGCTGCTTCATGATGTTCAGAAGAGGCGCTAGCCTGTGGCCTGTGTGGTTTGGGCTGTGCCATCCGTGATGCCCGTGGGTGACCTGCTCAGGAGCCAGGCTGGGCTACTGCAGCTGGAAGTGACTCAGAATGGTGACAAGGGGCTGAGTATTCACCTCAGGGCACCAGGTGGCCCTGGAGCTGAAGTAAAGGCAGTATAGTTAGTATAGTCACAAGGGGTGAAGGTTCTGGAAGCCCACTGGCTCTGCCACTCACCTGCTGGTTGATCATGGGCCAATTATTTACTCTTTCTGTGCTTCATTTTCCTCATTTGTAAAGTGGGAATCTAATGGTGTTGACTTCGGAGAATTACATTAGTTAATATCTGTGAAGAACATGAACAGGGCTTGATGCAGTAGGTGCTCAAGCGCAGCAGGTACTACTGTGCCTCCTGGGCTCCTCTTTCAGCTGACGCCTGTCAACAGGGCAGTCACTCTGCCTTTGGAGCAGAGGCTCATGGGAGAGGCAAACTTGATCAGCTGATCAGGGGTCCTGGGGAGGGAGAGGCCAACATGTCCTCCTTGGACTCCTTTTCTCTTTAGTTCTGCCTGGATCCCCCCAGGTTATCTAGTCCTTTTGCTTTAGGATTTTTTTTTCTTTTTTTTGGTACCTGAGATTGAACCCAGGGGCTCTCAGCCACTGAGCCACATCTCCAGCCCTTTTATTTTTTATTTAGAGGCAAGGTCTCATCAAGTTGCTCAGGGCTTTGCTGAGTTGGCGAGGCTGGCTTTGAACTCATGATCCTCCTACCTCAGCCTCCGTCCGGAGCTGCTGGGATTCCAGGTGTGCACCACTGTGCCCGGCTTGCTTTAGGCTTTTCTATGTCAGCTGTCAGATTCACATATAGACATAATGGTGAAGGTGAGCAGAAGTCCTTGGACAGGGAGCCTTGCCTAAGTCCAGCCCAGTTTACAGAGCCCTGATGGTGACCTGGCCCTATGTCTCCCACCAGCCAGGGCCACCTGTGCTATGACTCCTCCACCCCCACCCCTTCCCCACAACAACCCCACCCCTTCCCCCAGTGGTAGCTTTGGCCTAGGGAGAGTCCCATATTCCTAGGTCCTCTGGCAACATTGTCATTATCCTAAAGCATCAAAAGCCCACCCTGAGTCATGCTGCCAGAGGCGTGAGGACATGGGGAGGTGGGGGGTGGCTAAGCATGGACTAAATCGCTTTTTCTCTTACTCTAAAGCCCTAGTTCAGCCTTTCTGGATTTATGCCTTTTATTCCAGACCGTTGGCTTTTACTCCTGCTCCTGTGGGCTTGAGAGCCCCTGAACATGCTCAAATCTGTGCTCACACCTCTCAAAATACCACTCCTCCTCTCCTCTCTGTCACAGGGTGTCAGGGGCAGGGCTTGCCTGAGAGGTTCCCATCATTGCTCAGAGGAGGAAATGGGGATCCAGTGAGTGGCAGGGAGAGATGAGGGGACACAGGAGACTCTGTGTCCCATGCCCACTCTTGCTACCCCAGTAGGAGAAGAGGAGTTTGCCTTCACTACTGGTCCTGGGGTGCAGACCAACCAGGGCTCCCCTGGTGGTGATCAGGGGCATGTGTGCCCAGGTCCCTGGGCCGGGGCAGGCACCTGGCTTTGGGAATTGGAAGGAGGAGGAAGCATGGCCTGAGGTCCTGGCTATTGGCCACACCTGGGCCTTACCACTGTCAAACTTATTACTCAAGGAAATTTTTGCCTTCAAGGGTTGGAGATACTCTCGCTCTTCTGGGAGTGACCTGTGCACATGTACTAGTTCCTAGGACCTGGAGTTGGGAAGGGTAGAGTCCTCTAAGGCCTGGATGAGAGGCCTCTGCTCTGATCTTTTCCTGAAGCAAGTGCAAGTGCCTTCAACCCTTCAAGAGCCAGGCGAGAGTCCATTGACCCTGCAGACAGGGTAGTATTCTGTCCCTGTTTTATATATAAAAGAGGCTCAAGAAACTGGTGAAGGTGGAGCAAGAATCAAACTCAGGACTGACTCCAAAGTGTTGTGATGCTCTGTCTCCAAGGAACAGGCAGGGGTTGGGGAGGTTGGCGCCAGGCAAAAAATAGAACCGCATGAGCAATAATATAGGGCACTAGAGAGGGGTGCTAGGGGAAAAGAAAGGGAGATAAACCCAGAAGACTGAGGAACACAGAGAATGAGAAATTAAGGGAGGAAATGAAGAAATCAGGCCTTTCTTCATGTTCCTCTGCCACTGGGTATGATGCCTAATGCAATAGAAGACCCTAGACGTGTGTGGCTGTCAATCTAGATGCTTCCAGGGCCACACAAATGAGCACACAGTCCTGGGGGGTGGTCTGGGATACCCTCCTGTTAAAGCGGGCAGCTCCACCCAGTCCCTGTGCCTGGGTTAAAGAAGGAAGGAATGGGGCCAGGGTTGCCAGCTCTTCATCTTTTTCCAAGAGAAGCAGGAAAATAAACCAAACCAAGTTACCTAGGTACACCCTCTGCTTTATGGCTCTTGTTCATGTGCGGTTCTCACCACTAGATCATGGGTCGGTGCAGGACTTGTGCAGATCTGGGAGGAGGTGTGTGTGCGTGTGTGTGAGTGTGTATGTGAGTATGTGTGTGTGTGTGTGTGTTTTGGGGTGGGGTGAGAATTGAGTACTGTGAGGATGAAAACATCCAGATTTTCAGAGAGGAAGGGAAGAGGCTAGGGTCAAATTATTGCCACCCAAAATGCAAAAGGGACATTTTTGCCTTTGGCCTTAGAGATGCCCTCTTTCAGCTCTTTGCTTTCTCCAGGGCCAGGGTCCTCAGCTCCCCACAGAGGGATGTAGAGCAGGATATGAGGAGAGGGACAGAGAGTGGCCGGTGAGGCAGGGGGGTGGGATGCCTGGGGGCAGGGGGACGCGGCTCAGTGTAGCTGCTGGGAAGTGAATCACATTTCCATGTGATGGGTGCAGTTCACACTTTCTAAGGGAGCAAGGAGCCACCAGAGCCTGACTCTTCTAAATATACCAGCCAAGCCAAACAGCTGCCTAGCTCAGAATTGAGATTTATGATAGGAGGCTGGGCAAGCCCCTGGATTCCATACTTGTGGGCTGCGTCCCATGCTACACGTCCCTGATTGGGATGGGGGGTGGCGCAGGGAGCTTGGCCTTACTCCACTCCTGGGTAAATACTTGCAGGAACCCAGGGAAACCCTCACAGGTCCAGGCTGCACAAGCTCAGGTCCTGCTGGAGTCCCATGGTGGACATGCCCTTCCTGCTGCATCAGTACCCCCACCCCAGGGCTGCCTGGCTCAGAGACCCCTTGGATTCTCCAAGCTCCCAGGTATAGGCAGTATCTACATCCTCCTCCTCAGGGCCTGGATGGGTCTCCAATTCCATAATCACCATGAAAACGCACAGCTGTGGCTCTGCCTTCCCGGGGTGAAGCTCAGATCCCTGGAGAAGCAGAACATTTCCTACTTGGAACCCCCAGAGTGCCCTGTATGCTGTCCCACAGGCTGTGGGACAGGGGCAAGAGGAGTGGTTCCATTCTGCCACTGGCCAACGATGGCCCTCTCCTTTCTTAGCACCAGTTTTTGACTCTGTGATGGAGGCTGGAGGTGATGATGCTGCCTGAGGCCCCTTCCGGCTCAGATATGTTGTTTCCCTTGTGCATGAGGTAGGATAGGGGCTTGGGACTTAGTGGCAGGGACAGCTTTCCACTGAGCTGGAGGAGCCGCTTGTCCTTTCCTCTCTTTTGTTGGGAGGTAGAGCAGGAGTTGCTGGCTGCAGTGCTCAGGGCCTGCTGCAAGGCTCGGGAGAGCTGTCAGGGACAGCTGGGGCCTGATCAGCTGCCCAAGTGCTGGGGAGAAGAGGCAGAGATGACCCAAAGAAACTTGGGCTTCAGCTGTGCTCTGAGATGCCCTTGGCATGCAGCACACACCTCGGCAACCCTGGCCGGGCCTCCTGCCCAACCCAGCCCTGGGCAGGGGCTCTGCTCCTGGGCTGCTGCAGATAAGCAAGCTACAGGCCTTCAAGAACCTTGGAAGCAGAGGCCCAGCTGTCAGCAGCTTTGCCTGAAGAAAAAGCTGGGTCTGGAGAAAGCTTTGAACTCAGCCCACCTGCTTCATGCTCAGATCAGAGGCAGAGGCTGTAACCTAGAATCCAGGAGGTGGAGGCCCCCAGGAACTTGTCCTCCCTCAACACGACTGTGCTGCTGGGGGAACTCAATTTAAGGGTACCCCAAGGGCTCACAGAGGACTATGAATCTCTCAGGAGCCAGCTTCCAGGAGACTTATTTATTTATATTATTTGTAATATGCAATGCTACCCATGCTGGCCTCAAACTTGCAATCCTCCTGCCTCAGCCTCCCAAGTAGTGGGGCTTACAGGTGTGTGCTACCACCCCCAGCCAGAACAACCTTTTAAACATGCAAATCTGGGGTTGTTCCCATGTACACGCCTTCAGAACCTGTTGCTTTTGGGATGAAGCCCAGACTCCAGAACACGACCCATGATCCAAAGACCTTCTTTGACCTGTGCCTGATTATGTCCCCAGCCCCTCTGCTGCCCCTCCTCTGAAAGGCTAGCAGGTACTCAGGTGCTTGGCTCTTCCTCCTGGACTTTGCCAGCGCAGTCCCTCTGCCTCAAAGAGGTTCGTTCCCTCCCCACAGTCCCTCTGCCAGTCTCCCCACCCAGCTGACTCCTTCTCATCCTTCCTTCTGCTGTGGCGGTGGCCTCCACGAAATGTCTGCTCAAGAGCCAAGCCTGGCTCTGGCACCCTTCCTGGGTGTCTCCACAGTGCCAGGGTTGCACAGAAAATAAAACAAATAAAACAGGAGACCAGTTAAATCTGAATTTCAGATAAACAATGGAAAATGCTTTAGTATGTCCTTGCAGTTTAATAATTTGCCAAATCACTGTGACCTTGCCACCTTTTTCCATCAGAGTCTTCGTTGCCATCTCTTCTTACCTGTTTACCTGTCAAGATTGTGAGCACCCCAAGGGAGGACTTTTCCAGGCTTGTGTACCCCTGAATCTCGATGCCAGAGACAGCGATGCACACCCGTAATTCCAGCTACTTGGGAGGCTGAGGCAGGAGGATCCTAAGTTGAAGACCAGCCTGGGTGATTTATCAAGACCCTGTCTCAAAAATTTAAAAAAATAAATAAAAAGGGCTGGGGGTGTAGCTCAGTGGCAGAGCTTGCCTAGCACGCTCGAGGCCCTGGGTTTAATTCCCAGCATGGCAAAAAAAAAAAAGTTGTTCTGATTTTTTTGTGGAGGATGGATGAGGAAGAGTGGCAGCTGAGAGGCAGGTTAGGAGGCCTCTGCTGTCCAGAGACAGTGGCTTGGACAGGAGGGGAGGCCGTGGAGAAAGCAGGTTGACTCAGTCTGTGCTCAGGAGATAGGATCAGCAGGACTTAGTAACTGACTAAGTGCAGAGAGGCACAGGAAAGGAAAGGTGGCTCTTGGGCTCTTGCCTTGAGTGGTTTGTGGACGAGGAGCATTCAGAAGGGGAAGGCAGAAGAGGAAGAGGAGGAAAAGGAGGATTGGTGGCTGGGGGAGGGTGAGCTTCATCGTGGATGGACTGAGCTCAGGGTGCTGATGGATCTCTGGTGGAGATGGCTGGAGAGCTCTGAAGCAGATGCATGCCAAGGCACAGGCCTGGGCGTGGAGATGGAGCGTGAAGCTGCAGGTGAACCAGTCTGAGCAGGCGGCCCTGAGTCTGAGCACCATCTCTTCCCTAGCACTTAATCCAGTGCCTTCTGAATTTTCTTAGTGGTAGCAGAGAGACTGAGAAAAGTTGGCCTAGGAGGTGGGAGAAAACCAGAAGAGCAGGCTCGTAAAAGAAAACAACACATCATCAAGGTGGCTGCTGTTGGGGAGGACTGCTGGCTCCCTGAGAAGGAATCCAAGGTCCTCCTCACTCTTCCCCAGCCTCTTTGCTCCTCCCCGAGGAAGAGGAGTGCTCATCTTAATGTTCAGAGTCAGATTCTGATGGAGCTCCATTTGCTAGTGGGAGTGAGAGGAGCTGATGGCATTAAGAGGTCGTATCCAGGGTGTGGTCTCTCTCCGTCTTCCAGTCCTAAGTGGTAAGTAGAGTGGGGCTGCTCTCCTTGTCCCTGGATGCTCTCCTGTCCCTCCTAGCGCAGTCCTCTGCCAGCCAAGGCCAGCTTTGTGCCAAGCACGGTGGCATAGACACTCCATCTATATGTCTCCTTCCCTGAGCTGGGGGCGGGTTGGATCAGCCCTTCTCTTCGTCCCAGGGGTTAAGACCTGAGTGCTGGGTTGGGTGAGTTGAGCAGGACTCAGAGCCTCCTTCAGCCACTACCCCTCACTGGCTCATGAAAGAGTTGGTTCTGAGTTTCTTCTCAGTCAACCAGAACTCTACCCTGGGGCTCAAGCCACAGTCAACCGTAACAGTTTTTGCTTGCTTTCCACTGATTCTTTGTGTGCCTTCACTGGGGATGCAGAGAGGATAAATGAGAATCCTAGGCCAGGACTGTGTATCGTCCCCACCCCAGTCCACTCTAAAACCACACCACTACTTCTATATCCAGCAGGACTGCCCCCCTTTTCAACCATAAGACAAGGACTAAAAAGTATAGATTCCATAACAAGGAGGCCACTAGTGACCTGGAACACAGTCGTGTCAGAAGGTTGGAGTGAGAGGAAGAGAGTGGCAGGTGATAGAAGTCCTTGTAGCCAACTCTTCCAGACAACAGGAAAGAGGTGGGAGTGGTAGAGGACAAGGGGTCAAGGCCAAGATGGGAAGAGCTGGCGAAGAGGAAGTACAGAGGGAGAGTGGTAGTGACAGAGGGAGCTCCTGAAAAGGGGGTGGATGGAAACATCTAGAGCACAGGGAGTAGCCTTGGATAAAGGGTCATCTTTTCCATTCTAACAGGAGGCAAAGGTCGAGTCCAGGATGGGCAAATTGATAGATTTGGTACCAAAATACTGCAGGCAGGCCCAAGGATGAGGCGCAGGGGACAGATTCTGGTTTGATTCTAATGGCACCATGGGGTTGCTGGTCCCAGGCTGGTTTGCTCAGATGGACAAGGTCACATTCACTGGTGTCATTGTTCACATTCATTGGAAAGCAGCAAATGGCAGACTCCCTCCAAGGGATGTTGACACCTGTTTTGCTTGTTTTGTTGGGCTGGGGACTGAACCCAACTCCACCACTGGGCTACACTGTCAGACCTTTGTATTTTTTCCTCTCAATTGTTCTAATTATTTGTCAGACCTTTTTATTTTATTCTGACACTGGGTCTTGCTAACTTGCCTAGACTGGCCTCAAACTTGTGATCCTTCTGCCAAGTGGCTGGGATTGCAGGTGCAGCCATCACATCTGGCTGACACCTAGGTTCTTAACCTAGCAATTCATTTACTTTTTGATGACAGTGGTATATACACAATAAAACCCTTAGAAACAAGGGGTAATCTTCCTGGATCCCAGGCAGAGCCTGCATCTCTAATTTTCCCCTTGGACAGTCAATATCCCCTGATGGGGAAAGCTGCCGGTGACAGATGAGTATTTTTCAAGGTGTGTTCAGGGAGCCTTAGCCCTGAAGATGTTTCAAGGATAAAAGTGAAAAATAGGTTTGGAAAATACTGCACAGCACCCCCTCTCTTAGATATTCAAGACATTAGCAGAAGAACTTTGTTTTAGTGCTTAAATCACAGACCCCTCTCCCTAACATGCCCATATGCCCATCATCACTCAGGGCAAGCTGTGGTTGATGGACATCATCTGTTTCCACAGCCCCTTGGTTATATATGTGGTAGGTTCAACACTGCTGTCATTTAAACAGCTATCTCTAGAAGAAGACTTTCCGTCTGTTAAAGAGAATAATCCATGGCATGGAGAGAAGCATTTAAATCTGTGAGAAAACCTACAGTCCAAGAGTCAAGTTAACTCAAGTCCAGAGTGTCCTGAACACACTGCAGACAGGCATTCTCCGGGCCAGACACCGCCTTATAAGGTGGCCTGACATTTTCTCATGGCCCAAGGCGGCCCTCCAAAAATATCCAGAGACAGAATAAGAGTGGGAACTGACCTCCCTGGACATTTTAAACAAGCCAGCTCTCCACTAAAGAAGAGAACTAACACCTGCTTTGTGAGCCTGCTCCAAAAACTCTCAGCTTTTCAAAACCTAGTAGGCTGTAGGGTCTGCAGTGGAGGGTGCTGTGACCAGAAAACTGGCCTAAAGCATGCACAGAAGCTGCTTTGCTTTAAAAAAGTGCTATTTCCTGTTCTCCTCCAGAATGTGCTTTAAAACCTACCTTTGCTTTATGTGGACAATGAAGATTCGTGACTAATTATCATTAGTGTGCCTTTCTGCCCCTCTGCGTCCTTGGGCTGTTGCTGTTTTCCAAACTCCTTCAGCTCTCAGAGCCCAGATCGCTTGGGAGGTGCTGCCCCCTAGTGGGAAGGCCTGGCTACAACAACGCAGACGCGTAAATGGCGTTCCTGGCAGAGCTGGAAAAGCATGTGGATTGCATCCACCCAAGGCCAAAGATGGATGCGAAAGCAATGTCTTGGGAGTAAGTGCATATTCTGGAGTTAGGGGATACAAATGTGACACACAAATGTACAAAAAGCATAAGATGACTTGTGAAATAGGCTCTGGGTGGTTAAATACAACAGCCTTGGGGCCAGGGCTGTGGCTCAGTGGTAGAGCGCTTGCCTAGCATGTGTGAGGCACTGGGTTTGATCCTCGGCACCACATAAAAACAAACAAATAAAACAAAAGGTATTGTGTCCATCTACAACTAAAAAATAAATAAATAAATAAAGAAAAAACAGCCTCTCACATTTTTATTTTTGCTCATCAAATGAGAGACATTTAGGGTAATTGCTTTTTCTGGGAAACGTTTTTTTCTTGGTACTGGTGATTGAACTCAGGGGTGCTTGCTGAACTCACCGAGCCCTATTTCTTATTTCAAGTTATTGAGGCTGATCTGGAATTTATGATCTTCCTGCCTCAGCCTCCTCAGTCACAAGGATTAGCACCTGGCAGGAAAAGAGATTATTTTTGGTGACAAGACTTGCTTCCATACACTAAGGCTACCTCTCAAAATGAAAGAAAGAAAAAAAAAAGATTAAAGAGTCCCTCACATGTTTAAGAGAAAGTGTTGTTCAAAAAACTACATAGTTCTCTCTTCTGACTTTGATTCTCAGTGCAGACAGGGAAATGTTAATAGGTATGGCTATTTTTGGTAATAGTTGCTTAGAACAGTTTCTTCACCACTAAACTGTACGACAATGAGCTAGCTTATTTGTAAGGCTGGGATTTAAAAAAATAATAATATGAGGAATTGCAAAACTAGTTTTCATTCTTGTTAAGAGGAACAGAACAACACAGTGGTATTTTTGGAATGCTGTGTGTAACAGTGGGTCTCTTAATTATACCAATGGTAGTTCCTCCAGGCTAAGGCTTATGTTAACATAGTACACACAATTGCCACAAAATAGGACAATGACAAATCCAAAAGCCCTAGTTTCTCATTATCACCATAAGATTGTAAAGGTTGTATTTGTTGGGTAGCCTCGATTCTGAACGTGACCACCTGTTACTCAGTTTCAGTTGCGATAATCCTATTTCTTCTCATATATGAGGAGCCTACCTGTGAAAGTGAACTGACTCCACACAGGGAGAGGGCTACCTGACTGCTGTGCTGGGAAAGTCCAGGCTGTGAGCAGACAGCATGTAGGATGGCACCATTGCTCCCACACTCTTGGGCAATGGTGACAGTTAACTCTGAGAAAGCCTGGGAAGATGTAGGTGGGAGCCTAGTGCTGCTGTAAAGGGGGGTCACCTGCCTACCATATGGGAACATTGTGAGGGGAAGAAAAGAGCTCTAGAGCTGGAGGGTCAGAAGTGACCTAGCTGTGAATACCCTACCAGGTCCTTTCCATCACTTCTGTGCACTTGGCAGTCAATTAGCTCCTAGGAACATTCTGGATTTGAAGCCATTTTGAGGATGCTCTTGACCACATCTAGTTTTCGTATATGATGAACACTGCCAGACAACAGTATCTTACCACTCAACTTCCGTTAAAAAATTTATGCTAAAAAAACCCCAAACAAACAAACAAAAAAACCCCAGCCAGGCATGATGTCGCACACTTGTAATCCCAATGGCCTGAGAGTCTGAGGCAGGAAGACTGCAATTCAAAGTCAGCCTCATCAACTTTCGCAAGACCCTAAGTAACTTTGCAAGAGCTTGTCTCAAAAAACAAAACAAAACAAAAAAACTACTGGGGATGTGGCTCAGTCGTTAAGCATCCCTAGGTTCAATTCCTGGTATGAACAATAAAGCAACAAAACAAAACTAAAACTAAAAAAACCCAAAACAAACAAAACAAAAAAACCTCATTCTAAGACAAGGGCTCTCAACCTTTTGCTGATTAGTTTCCTAGTATCCCTGGTTACTTACAGGAGTACTTTATCCCTCTGGAGCAAGCTTGCAGACTAGCAGGGAAGGATGACTTTCTGGAGATGTCTTATGTCTATTTTTCCTGTAAACTCAGAACCATTAAGAACAGCAGAAATATATGCCTGTAATCCCAGCGGCTTGGGAGGCCTCAGACTCCCAAGGAGGATTGGGAGTTCAAAGCCAGCCTCAAAAATGGTGACGTGCTTAGCAACTCAGTGAGACCCTGTCTCTAAATAAAATACAAAATAGGGGTGAGGATGTGGCTCAGTGGTTGAGAATGCCCCTGAGTTCAAGTCCCAGTACCAACAACAACAACAAAAAAAAGATTTTCAAACTGCCAAAGAAAGAGCTGGTGTCTATAACTGAACTGAAAATTCCACATCTTGAAACACTGCATTCAGCAAATCCAGGCAGAGCACACACCAATTTATTTTGAAATGCAACATAGATCAGTATTTTATGAATACAACTTATTACTACATTAACATTATCAGGTAAAAACAGCTTTCAAATGCATGCATAGAAAGTTTAAGCATAGTCTTTGAACTCCTTATTTCTAAATATACAAAAAATACATTTAAATTATATAATTTTAGTGAATCAAAGACTTATAAAATTACAATTTTGGTTTTCACAACATAGAAAAAATACAAAAATGATTATATATCTGGTTGTATAATTTTTTTACCCAAATTTCAAAGGAGCACTGTGTATTGAATTTGATGTTTTAGAATGGTTGATCTGAAACTCAGAACTGAAAACAATGCTCAGGTTGGACCCCATCGACACCAGCCTTTTATTAGAACCACATAACCAATACAACAGGGGACAGGAGGGCCTGATTCCCCACGTGCCTCCTGGGCTCCACACCTTCCTTCCCATCCAAAGCCTGCTTTAGAGCCACTTCCCCATGTGGGAGGACAGTGCTCTATTCCCCATGGAGCCTCTGACTGTGGTGGGGACAGTGTGATGAGATCCCAACCCCAGCAAGCAGGATGCAGCAAGATGCAGATCAGCAGCTGTGTCTGTGAAGCTGCCGTAAACCTCAAAGCACACCTCAAAGGGGCCCCAGTGGGGGTCTGCAACAGCAATCTGGGGGCACTGGGAAGACCATGTCTTTGACTATGCACTGAAATTAAACTGCTAAGTCTGACAAAATACCCACTGAACATCACCTTCCTTGTTCACACTTCATAAGAAGATGTGACATCTGGTGGGGTTGGATGTGCTCAAATTTATAAAATAACATCACCACTTCAAAGGAGAAATTAACTTGTGTTAGGGAGAAAAAGAAAGTGACTGAGAGAGGTTACGGAAGGACACAGTGACATGCCTTACTTATCTGCCATAAGTATTTGAAACACTGATGTACAAAACGCACGTGGGCGGTTGAGACCCTTTTGGAAAAGGGAGTTGTTTGCTCTGTCCTCATTGCCAAAGTTCAATCTGATGTAATCCCACTGTAGGCAGTACAATATTTTCCATAAATGTGACAAATGATAATAGACCTGAATGAAACTCCCGTCCTGCAATGCTGGAAAACCTGCCCTTTCCACCCCACCTTCTGCAACGATCCCAAAAACAACGGAAAAAATCTTAACCAAATCCAGTTATGAGGCTGATATGATCCCCAAGCTGACGCTATTTTACAGTAGAAATACATTTTGGAAAAGTATGAAGAGAAAAAAAGCATAAAAACAAATTTCCCACATGTACAAGAATAGATCTAACTCAAGTGTTGACTTGGCCAAGTAGAATCTTAATGTTTGATTAAAAAATAATTTAGTACACACCTGCCTGCATGAGCTCTTCAAGCTTTTATGGAAAATAAAAGGATTTAAAAATTTCATTTTAAATTAACATTTTTCTGATATTATCAATTATATTTTAAGTGACATTTACTCATCTAAGCTAGACTTTTGAAGATCAACAACTAAAAGAAGAAAAAATAATGAAGAAGAAAAAAAGCTCCATAAAGATACTATATTTATAATCTAAGCTGTGTTATCAATCTCATCTTGGGCTTTACATTTTCATCCAACCCTTTCTTGGGTTTTAATGCACAACTGAACAATTACATAGCATGAAGACATAGCACTATCCACAGGACCAAACTATTCTGTGGCTGCTCCAACATGCAGAGATGATCTGCTTTTAGCTCAAGACTGCCCATTCAGAACATAAGCTGCCTCTGAATCGACAAGTTGGTGGGAATTAACACAGGACCATAGTTAGGCAAATTATCTAGACAGAAGAGTGAATTAAAAATTAAATAACAGTATATAAAGCCATTCCTGAATGCTTTCCCAAACTACATTTCCAAAGCAACACCTTCTATATGCTTTTAATAATAGACTCCCTGCTCCTATGTGACGAGATGGGTTTCGAGTCCATAAATGAGAATAGCTATTGGCAGATACATTACTCAGAGGTGCTCTGCAAACAGTACTGGGCAAGGTACTTGTCACTTACTAGCTATTGAGTTTTACCTCTCAGAGAACTGTAATTTATTAAAATAAGATTGAGGCCGAGCTCCAGGTAAGTTAGGTTCTTTACAGTATACACATACTTATTAAATTCAAGCACATTTCTTAGTGGCAGGCAGTAATGACTCAACTGAAAACAAACGGAAAGGCTCTAGTGGTTTTCTGTTTAAGGGCACTACCCCAAAGCTTCACAGGCATATACGTTTTAGAATTCATTCACTAGATATGAGGAGCTAGGTCCCAGCCATAACTTCAGAGCATTCCAGAGAACAAAGTTTGCCGCTTCAAAAATACAAATAATTTTCCAGCATGCAGTCAAGCACTTTGAGAAGGGAATGCGAACGCACTGCAGGCTGCAGCTCAACTCCGCTGCCAGCTGGGCAGTTAGCTGGTGCAACTTCAATGCTCAGACTGTAACTCTCAAGTAGTTAGTGTTACAGACCTTTATTTACCAGATACAGGAAGGACATAGGAGATAAAATGCCAAATCCCTTTCTAGCGCCATCGTGAATATTGGGATCTTCTGGTTGGAAGAGCATGCGGAAATGGACTGGCCAGGACATTGTATGTAACAGCCTTTTTTTTTCTTTTCTTTTTCTTTTTCTTTTTTTTTATAAAACCCCAGGCCCATGTGACACTGGATTTTGGTTTTTGTTTTGTTTTAGTATTTTAAAAATAGTTCTTACTTATATTCTATGAAACGTACTGGGAACTCAAAAAGTCTGCAGCATTTTTTGATCATTGAAAAGTTTGGTTGGGGGGGTGCAGAAAGCCGGAACTATTCAAATTTCTTGTGTTCTTCAGTATGAGAAAGGATCTTTCTTCTCTGGTGTATCATGTGGAAGTATAACTGGGGAAAAACTGAAAGAAAAAAAGAACTGGTTAAGGAGATCATTTAAAACTGCATGCCCTACTTCAGGTGCATAGACTTGTGGAAGGGGAAAAAAACTGAATTATCTTCTCCTACTTTAGCTAAGAAGAATGGTACAGAGAAGAATGACAGACACTATAGTTGCTATATTACCACCTAAGATGCCGCAGAGCTGCCAAGTAACTTTTTTTTTTTTTTTTTAAATTGTGTTGCTGGGGCTGGAACTGAGGGCTTCCAGCATGCTAGGCAAGCGCTCTGCCACTGAGCTACACCACTAGGCATGCCAAATAACATTCTTTACAATCTTTTCTATTCTCTTCACATTTATTCTGATTAATTTTACAACAGCTAGGTGAAAAATACTACTGATTGAGTTATTCCTATTTCAAAGAGGAAGAATCCAAGCAACAGAGAAGGTAAGCAAATTGCCCAAGGTCTCACAGCAATTCATTAACAGGGTCAGGACCAGGCTCTAGCCTCCTGACCCTTAGCCTATCCCAGTGCGTCTCAGGGGTTGGAGAAAGGGATCTCCCAGAAGCACTTCCTGAAAAAGGTTATTCTTTCAGTGCAAAGACTGAGGAGGAGAAGGAAGCTACAACATTTGATTTGAACACAAGTAAGCCAAGTTTGAATGTAGAAAAAGCCCTTATCAAAAGGAAGCCGGAGCTGGGCACAGTGGCACACGCCTGTAACCCTAGCTTCTGAGGAGGCTGAAGCAGGAAGATCACAATTCAAGGCCTTGTCTCACAATTAGAAATTTTAAAAAGAGGGGCTGGGGATGTAGCTCAGTGGTAGAGCATTCCTGGGTTCAATCCCCAGTACTGGGCGAAGAGTGTGTGTGTGGGAGAAGCCAGGATCTTAGTTACTGGACCTTCTGTTCTTGGTCATCTCATAGAATAACATGAAAAAAGTACTTGTTCTCAAATGAACAGACTGGTGCTGCCTTCCCAGGGACCATGTGGAAATGGTGGGGGTGTTGCTGGCATTTAGCTCGTAGGTCACGGATGCAACAGATAACAGTCCCCAACTAAGAACTGCCCACCCCAAAGGCCTAGTGTCCCTGGTGAGAAATGCCGGTTGGAGCAACCTGGCCTTTTCAGTAACTATAAACTGGGGTTCAATAACTGTGTGAGCAACTCCAGCTGAGATGGCTTTGGTGCTTCTCATTCCTTCCCCTTCCCAGCGGTTTCAGTATCTGGTTTTTAGACAGTAACCTGTATTTTTTGGGGGAGGCAATTTCTACTACTGCTAACTTTCCCTGGATAGTTTCTTCCTTCTTAAGTGGATTCCAAACTGGCCAAATTTCAAATGATCTTCCCAAAGTCCTCCAAGACGTCAGGGGTGTGTCAGGGCTGATCAGCTGCAGGGGAGTCAGGGTGCTGGGCAGCGCTGCCATCCACTCCACTCCCTATCCCCAGGCAGGAAGTATTTAAGAAAAGACACAGAAGTTGAAGATAATTTAATAGTGCGAGGCCTATTTTGGTACAAAAGCAAGAAAACTCGACAAGCTCTATAATCTAAAAATTGCAAGTAAAGATATAATTAAACCATAAATGCTAATTGTAATCATTTAAAAATGTAGGTCCAGTTACATTTCTAGATTTCCTTTAAGAGAGGAAATCGCTGTGAGCTGGGCATGCTGAGGAATCCTTCCCTGCTTGTGTTTATGATTACACTACCCCACAGTGGCTGGCTGCAGTGTCGGGGGAGGATAGTGACTCGCAAGCCCCTGGTGGCACTTACAGTGAGAAGATAAACACCTTCATTCCCACGGTAAGGGCAGTGGCTGTCCACAGGGTCAGATGGCCGAAAGCGGGCAGCTGTGGCTCCTTCTTCCTTTTGCAAGTCCCAGAGGTTTCTCAGGGCCCGAGGGGAAAGGAATGTGTGTAACAGGCTAGGGGGCTGGGGTGCTTGGACTGTCTCTACCCCTCCAATGGTGATTTCTTGAGTGGACAGGGCTTTGACCATCTCCACAGTATTGTCTGGAAACAATTCCAGACATACAGTCACTACTTTTAACTATACTTGACTATGCTGAGGACCACTGGAGATCTCTACCCAGCAACAAGCTACTGAGAATATCGACCTTTTGCTCTCCCAGTTCGGGAGACACAGAAGGGGAGAGCTGCTGGGTACATGTGTGCCTGTCTGTGTGTGCTGTGGGCAAGGTGTGCTCGTGGTCACTGGCAGCCTGCAGAGTGCCAGCTTCTTGGTGTTTCCACCTTGCTCAGTGTTTCTCAACCATTTTGTCCCCATTTCCGTAACCAATTTTTGCCAATGTGAGGGCAAAATGTAAACAAGACTTAGACATCTGCTGAGTGTGGCACATGCTCTATTGTATTGTCACTGCATATACTACAACTGAAGCACAGCAGGGGAGAAGCGCCTTGCCAGGGACTCCAGGGAACACTAGTGCAAAAACACCCCTGGGGCCCAGGCTCCTGAGCCATAATTTGAGGTACATGTGCAACAATGAATCAGGACCATGAAGAAAAGTGTTATTTATATAATACATGTACACCATCTACTTCTAATCAGAAAAGATTAAAGAACCATAAGCTGTAGAAAGAAAACCAAATTTGTTAAAGTAGATTGCATGTCAATAGGAACCTCACCCAATTCTGTACTTTCTTCTTAGAGATAAAAAGCACTGGAAAGTTAGAAATGTGTAGTTGGTGGGGACGGACTGTACAAATTGGTCTCAGTACTAACAACCTGAAATACTTTCTTAGCTAAGAAGAATGGTGAGTGCCAGCAGACAGGAGCGGGGATCTGCTGCACAAGAGACATTTGGGCTGCCATCTTGCCCCTGGGTGGGGAGTGAGGGATTTGGAGGGAATCTTTAAATCTGAATTTGAAATCCATCCCTTTTTTCTGCTCTATAAGAATTAAGCTGCCTTTTAAAAAGTTACATTAGATTTTAACCTCGCCAAGTTCTCTTACCAAAAGGAGGCTGAGACTGGAAAGAGGAAGGGGCTGAGGTCGCAGAGTGCTACTGGAGGACAGTCCTGCCTTAGTCTTAGGTAGCCCTCAGGTCTGTGCTCTCTCTTTCTTCTCTCTCTCTCAAGGTCAAGAAGAAAAATTCTTCAGAACTAGCTATGTTGTCCTTCAGGAATCCTAGCATCATGGAGGGCTGTCCGTGCCTGACCAGCCTTGTCACTACATCAAGAGGGCAGCCAGGGGACTGTGGTTGTAGCTCAGTGATACAGCACTTGCCTAGCATGTGTGAGGTACTGGGTTGATTCTTAGCACTACTTAAAAATAGATAGATAGATAAATAAATAAATAAATAAAATAAAGATATATAAAAAAATACAATAACATTATTTAAAAAAGGGGGGGGTGAACAGGAAGAGGAAAAGGCTTGGCAGAAGTTGGTCACCGGGGAATAAAAAAGACTAGCAGGTGCAGACAGATTTAGGCAGGTCTGGGGAGCTGTTTCTGGCATGAAGGCCTCCTTAGAATAATTGGACATCTTTCAGGCACTCTGAGGTTGGCACCCCTGGATTTCCGTCAGTGTGGAAGCATGTTGTTATGGGACTGAGTCCACAAGACCCTCCCTTCCCTTTCCCAGTTATCCAACCTGGTACATATCTTCTATTCATTAAAAAGTCATGTTGAACTGAAATAAACCCTGGGGTGCCCACGGGAGTGGAAGTGCTCCTCTGAGTGTGCTAACACTGCAGCTGGGCACTGCTGCTCTAGAGACAGGAAAAGGAAACTCTGAGGGAACAAAGAGAGAAAGGTGAAAAACAATGTTCGTTTCTGTTACTTTTTTAGACCCTTCCATGTTTGCTTTTTGAGTGAAAATCAACTACCTTTTACATATGGAGAGAGAGGCCTTTAGGTGTACGGTTCTAGCACTACAGAGGAGCACTTGATAATGAATAAAGATTGGAAAATAAATCATGAAGCAGGATCGCGTCCAAGAATTTCTCCAAGATAAACATTCACATGAGATCTGGATGTAGGTTTTTTTCTCACAATGCATGAAATGCAATTTTCCACAGATGGACACAAACATGTTGCCTGTGATTGTTAGGATGATTTGTCCAGATAATGCTGTGGGCTGAAGAAAAATCCATCCCTGTCTCAGTTTAACCTGGGGCACAGGGGAGACTACAGTATCTTCTATAGACTAAGATAAAATTCAGAGTTGCAAGAGCTATAGTAAGAACCAAGCCAGAAGAAACATTAGCATTAGATATCCTTGGTGTGCAAGAGTCAATTGTAGAATTTACGACTGGATATCAGAACCTTGAGCCACCAGAACTGTCCTAAGAGCCTCAAGCACAGCATTTCCTCTCTGCCACTATGTTCACAGGCACATTTGATACTCTGTATATTTAAACCTTCAGCAATACTATTAAAATAACTGGAAACCATTCTGAAGGAACACTGTGTCCTATTCAGAAGGTTTGCAATGCTCAACAAGAAAATGAGAAATGTAGAAAAGAAACATTTTTATTTTGCTATTTGTTTCTAGTTAACTACCTTAAAATGAAGCAAGACTGCTTACTTTGATATGGTAAATAATGCAAAAATCTTTTCACAATGTTTTTCGAATACCATAATAAGCAGTTCTCAAGAGGCAAGAAAATAAAAATCAAGGTAAGGCCTTTAATGACTTTTTTGTTTTCTACTCAGTACCCCCTCACCCCCAGTATAGAGTTAATCTATCCTGGTATTCAGTGTTTCAAACCCACACACTGAGAAGGGCTGCATTTTGGCAGCTGTATTGAGAAGGGTTCATCTTTATTCTATTTCTAATAGAGAAAATTCCCTTTGACAGTTAGTATTCAATAAAAACCAAAGTGTTCCCAATAAATTAGATTTACATTTACTTGGCTATGCTGCAAAGACAATCAAAGACATTGAACTCTAGTTACTGTAGAGCCAAATTTTAAAATATAAATAAGCATATGCATAACTTTTAACTTACTTGGAATGTAGGAGATCATGACCAGAATCAGGAAGGCATGGTAGTCAAAGGAGAAGTTGTATTTGTTGGGTAAACTGATGGAGTATAGGCCAGCCTGCCTGACAAAGGGCAGAGCTGCATAGATGGTGAGCAGTTCTCCCGACACTCCCATGGGGTACAGCACGATGAAAAGTGTGTACCTAAAACAAAACAAAATATCTGTAACTGAGGTCAGAAGCCAGCTTTACTAAAAGAGTGCTCCCTACCCCTCCAATCAGAACTGATCTTTTAGAAAGTTATTGTTTCTATATTTCCTGTTTAGCTACTGTCTAAATTCAGGTTTTACAAGCCAGTTTTTGAAAAGGGTCAACAGTAGATATATGTTTCTGAATGTTTAAAAAAAAAAATGAACGTGCCCAGTCAACCTAACTAATAAATAACGTTTCAAAACAACTAAGGTGATGACAGATGCTGGTAAAGCCGGGGAACTAAGTCATGCTTTACAGTGAAGGGTTCCGCCCTGGGGGCTGAGGAGTGGAATTGGGGGATTGAGAGGTGTTGGGAGGAAGGTGCTGCTGTCTAGGAGTTCCTGGAACATATGCCAAGTCTGGTCTGTGGACTGAAGAGATAGCACATCACACATGTTTATTGCCTTCCAAATGCCTGTACATACTATTGTGGAAAATGAAGTATATGTTAATTTTATCCTTAAAAAATTAATAATAGCTTCTGGTCATTAAGCAGTTTTTCAGTTAAAACATACCCCCATGAAAGGTCATGCAGTAGCACACCCTGTAATTCCAGCTACTCAAGGGGCTGGGGTAGGAAGAACTGCAAGTTTGAGGCCAGCTTGGGTGACTTAGTAAGAATCTGTCTCAAAATAAAAAATCAAAAGGGCTGGGGGTGTAGCTCATTGGTAAAGTGCCTCTGGATTCAATCCTGAGCACCAAAAAGAAAGTTCTCTATTTTTCAAAAGAATTCAGAAAGCAGTTGCTACTCCTTGGAATGAACCTAGAAACCATTCTGAGATATAAGTACTGCTGAAGGAATCAACAGATATGACTTTAAAACACCTTGAGTTGTTTATGGCTCATAATGAACAATAGATTCCAAACTTCCAGGTGTAGGAACTGTGCTGAAAAATCTATGAAGATAAAGGGAAGACACTCCCCACTGAAAACTTAGCTCTTTAAGGAGGATATAGAAAAAGGAAGAATATTCCATAGGTTGTGAAGAAAAATGGGAAAGACCAGCAGCTTGGGAGGCTGAGGCAGGAGGATAGCAAGTTCAAAGCGAGCCTCAGCAAAAGTGAGGCACTAAGCACTCAGTGAGACCCTGTCTCTAAATAAAATACAAAATAGAGCTGGGGATATGGCTCAGTGGTTGAATGCCCCTGAGTTGAATCCCTGATTACCGCCCCCCCACATCAAAAAAAAGGGCAAGAAAATCTTTCCCCAGGTGCCCCATCCCCAGGGGCTCAGGAGGCTGAGACAAGAGGATAGTGAGTTCAAAGCCAGCTTGAGCAACTCAGAGGCCCTAAGCAACTTAGCGAGACCCTGTCTCAAAATAAAATATAAAATGGGCTGGGGATGTAGCTCAGTGATCAAATACCCCTGGGTTCAATCCCTGGTACAAAAAAGAAAGAAGAGAATTTTTCCTCAGTAATAATAGCAGGGCTTGGTCTACAACTTCTCCTGCAGCCCAGCAGCCAGCTTTCCCAATGGCTGTGTAGGCTGGTTAGTAGCTGCTGTGTTTCCCATTCTTCCTCTTTCCTAATAAAAATGTTTATTGCAAAAGATAATACAAATAAAGGATTTCTCATACTTGACATGTTGGAAAGAATTGGATTATGCCTCTAATTTAATCACTGAACTCATATATTGTCTGGCATCCACTGTTTTTCTTCTGTGAAAAGAAGCATTTTGGTTCCAAGTACAATTTGGATCCTTCAGCTTTGTGATACCCCCTAGCCCCCAGTCTTTTTCTAACTCAGAAAACTGCTTACAACTGTCTCGTGGATTTGTTAAGATAAAGAGATGAACTATCAGCCTTTTGTCCACATCATAATGAATATTAACTGGTAAAAAAATTGAAGCAAAATAAAACTGATAAGCTAATACTACCATGTAATGTTTGCTATTAACTGAAAGTTAATTTAAGAGTCCTAGTTTCTTGGCAAAATTGAGACTGGGAGAATTAATTGGACATGGCCCCAGAACCCTATAATGGCAGAAGTTCATCAACAAACAATAAAATTTGATGATTTGATGGAACAATAATGACCCCCCCCTCCCCCGAAAAAAAAGGCTATTACACCAACTCTCCACTGAGCAATTCAACTGAAAAGAATTGATCCCAATAAAGATGACTTACGGTCAAATGTAAAGACTTCGGGACAGTGCTTCTATGACCCTTATTCTGATGAAATCCACAGCCTAGATTTATTCCCCACCTCTGTCTCATACAATTTTATTTTTAGAAACTCAGAGGCAATATTTACACAATAAAGGGCAAATGTGGTGATGGATAATTTCAAAGGTTGTCTTCTCTGCATGTACTTTTTTACCTGGCCCATTTGATGAGGTAAGGCAGATGGTTTAATAGACTGAATGTATAAAAGGAGTAACGGATAATTTCCGTGATTGTCCAGGCAATAACAAACAGGAGGACGCTGTCTTCACTCTGAACCTGAAGGAAAAGGAAACAAGTGAAAATGAACACAAGTGTTAGGGTCGAAGCATTCACCAAGTGCAGAGCTGGTGCCAGGCGGCAGTCAGTGGTCTCTGCCCTCAGTGGCCGTAGCCAGCACAGAAAGGGCTCGCCAAGTGAAGGCACACATGCGCTGATAAGGGACTCAGTTCATCAACAAGCGAGAGCTGCAGGGAAGGAAGGGATGAGCTGTGGCAGACAAGTGATCTGATGCTGGTGGGACCTAGAAGTAGTTAGGTAGGGAAGTCAGAGGCAAACTGGTGAACAGCTTGGGATCATCACATCAATGTGATTTGTGTGACAACTGGGAATCCAAGGACATTCCATAGAGGGGGAATGTAATAATTAGAGCTGAGCTGAAGATGAGGCTCATTCACTGGGTAAAATGAATTTGGAGGAGGAAGAGCTGCAGACACTGGTCCACTGAGGGCTTCTTCCTGAGACAAGGGCTGGCTTAACTCCCCCATAATTACAGAGGCTTCCATGATCACAGGAGGCATCTAGAGCCAGAACTTTTCCACTACCAGCCTCCTCTGAATTTGTTTTTATGCTGAAAAAACAATAACTGAAAAAAAATACCCCTTAGGTGTTTCACAGGAGACGTTCTTTTGCATGAGAATTTATGGTTGTGGCAATAACTTCCAATACCCCTTTGCCCCATCCCAGCTGGGCTCATAATGGCCGTTTGTTTGAAAATCAATAGTAAGAAACAACCTTACACTGCAATTCACTTTGGTTCCCATGCATCCTAAGTAGTTCATATACTGGATCAGAATTTAAAAACCCGACATGGTAAACTGAACAAATCTCCCAAGATAGATTTTCTCTCCTTCACCCTGAACTGCATGGCAGTCCAGCCTTAACTTTTGCTTCTTTCCATCTGCAGGGTTAATGATTTTTAGCACTTATATTCTTTCTCAGAAAGTGTACATGGAGCGATCCACCTACACAATGAAATAAGTAGTCATTTACATAGCTATTAACTAAATTGCTCTGACAAAGAATTTCATAAATGCACAGTTACTATTCTCTAAAAATAATAAGAATTTTATACTGTCAAGAGCAAGAGTACTTTTTGTTTTCCTGGTGCTTTTTTATTAGCCAAAGTCAAGCAAAAACTAAACCATCTTTAAAGCGTTCATGTCGAGATTTTTTATTCTGTCCACAAACCCTTGCTCAAAATCTGTCTATATTAACATAGACATTTGGAGCCAAGGCATTGTGTGTGTATTTTTTAGTCCTCCTCATCTGAAGGTGATATTTTTATAGAAATGGCTAAAGCCCTGCCTAAAGGATTCTGCGATGAAACAAGAAATTTCACCAGGAGTTTGTATTATAAGCCACCTTGAAAACATGGAGTGTTTTATCTTTTATTTTCCAAAAGCACTTTATGCTTTTCACAAGTAGGAGCTCAATAAATATTTGTGGAGCAGAGGAACAAAAATCAGATTACTATAAGGCTCAGTTCCCTTATTTTTGGTGCCTGATAATAGTTTCTGTGTAGTCTTAGTGACCTTAAAGTAGACAGGTAATAAACACATTAAGCCCTCCACACCTCTCATTTTGACCCAGCCTAGAGCTTAGGACATGATCTTCACTGCTGGACACAGAACACTTTTTATATCACCTGAGTCTGCTCTCAGAGCACAGCTGTGAAGACCAGGTTACAAGTCTTTTAAAAAGGCTGGGGATGGGAAGAACGGCCATTTTGTGCAATATTATAACTTCAGATCAATAAGAAATCCATCACTGTTATCATGAAGGGACTTGGACAAAGTCAGAGATTAATTATATCTGATTTGCAGAAAGATAATTATCCAATAACACAAAACAGAGGCAAAATGTGAAAAATAAGTTAAAAACAGTGAAACTCAAACTAATATGTGTACACTCAGGTTCACAGCGACATTGTTCACAAAGGTCAAAAATTGGAAGCAACCCAAGTAGCCCTTGATGGATGAAAGAATAGACAAAGGGAGCTTTGTTTTCTTGCGGGGGGTGGGGGAGTTTTGGGATTGAACTCAGGGGCACTCAGTGAGCCACATCCCCAGAGCTATTTTGAATTTTATTTAGAGACAGGGTCTCATTGAGTTGCTTAGCACCTTCCTTTTGCTGAGGCTGGTTTTGAACTTGAGATCCTCCTGACTGTCTCCTGAGCAGCTGGGATTACAGATGTATACCACCGCACCCCGCTAAATATTTATACACAGTGGAATATTATTCAGCCTTATAAAGCAAATTTGTATACATGCTACAACATAGACGAACCAAGATTATGCTTAGTGAAATATACCATTCACAAAAGGACAAACACTGTATGATTCCACTCACATGTAGTACCTAGAGTAGTCAAATTCGGAGACAGAAAGCAGAGACAGAAGCTGCCAGGAGCTAGGGTGGAGGAAATAGGAAATTATGGTTTAATTGGTATGAAGTTCCAGTTTGAGAGATGAAGAAAGTTTTGGAGATGGATGGTGGTGATGGTTTACAACAATGGGAATGCACCCGACACACCTGAACCACACACCTGGAAGTGGTTAAAATGGAGAATTTTTTATTGTGTATATTCTCCCATGATAAAAAAATAAAATTAAAGAATAGTAAAATACAATTTAATGGGGCTAAATGTAAAGTTATATATGATTTCAAAACAACAAAATGACTCCAAGTAGAATGGAGAAGACCTTGGCTTATGAAACCAAGAGATTTTGGTGAGCTTGACAGGAGCCAACAAGGTATGAGGGGGCTGTAAACAAACTAGCCAGCAAACAAGCAGTGTTCAGCCCCCGTGACACTGTAGTTTCCTCCCAACCACATTCTAAATAGATCAGACCTCACCTTGGGGTCACAGTCTGTTGTATAACCCCTTGAACTAGCAGAGCTTATCTTCGAAAAGGAAAAAGGTGTACTTTATAATATGTAAAAGAATACCATATGTAAGAGGCACGTGGACCTGAGACTAATGGATAAAATCAACAGGAGACTGATTTGCTTGGATCAAAATGAAAACCTATAAAACAAACCAGCTGACTAATAACATAGGCCACTTCAAGAAGCTGTGTTCCTGGGCCCTGGACATTTATGCAAACTGAGATTGCCCAGGAGAGTCCTACAGAGTATGAAAGGCAGAGCTGGATGGTAGATGATAAGGGCTTCCTTGGAAAAGAGAATACATAAAACCTCTACATGGAAAAAGGCACAGAATTCTGCTGATACTAACTTCCTTGATACAGCTGAAATTTCTTTAGTTGAGGGGGGTAAAAAACGAGTAGAGACTTTAGCAGTACTTCTTAAAAATAATTTGCCTTTACAGGAGAATTGCAAGTTCCAGCCTGGGCAACTGAGCAAGACCCTATCTCAAAATAAAAAATAAAAGGACTGGGGATGTAACTCAATGGTAGAGTATCCTGGGTTCAATATCCATACTGTGGAAAACAAAAGATAAAGTTGCCTTTATCAAAGAAGGCAGGGGCCAGATATTATGATATATACCTGCAGTACCAGCTACTCAAGATGCTGAGGCAAGAGGATCATTTGATCTACAATACTGGCCTGGGCAATACAACAAGACCCCAATTCAACAATCAAACAGGAGAGGAGAGAATAACTGAAAAGATCTACTGACTGCTGAGCAGGTAGGATGGGAATATTTCCCTGGCTATTTATTTTTCTCTTGATGGTAAGGACTTCAAAGGTCCATGTCTCATCATTTGGTTTCCTCAGTCCCAACACAGGGATGTGCAGAATTAACGATCCTTAATTTGGATGATAACTTGTGTTTTTCTCTACAAAAGCCAGAGCTGAGAATGAAAAAAAAAAACAAAAAACAAAAATAATTTATTTATTGGTACCAGGATTGAACCCAGGGGCACTTAATCACTGAGCCAGGCCTCCAGGTTGCATTTTATTAGAGTCAGTGTCTCGCTGAGTTGCTTAGGGCCTTACTTGTTGCTGAGGCTGGCTCTGAACTCGCAATCCTCCTGTTTCAGCCTTCTGAGCCACTGGGATTATGGGCGTGCACCACTGTGCTGGTGAATTGAGAATATTTTAACAAGTAGGAGCCTCTTATTTCTTAAAGGTCGGTGACTGTGTGAAAAACAAAACTGATAGCCTCACAGAAACTTTTAAAAGCTAGTTTAGCTTAGGAAGAAGGTTTTTTTCAGAGGCAAAGTTCAACTCAGCTACTTTTTTTGAATCAAGAACTAGAAACATATAATTTTATTAATTATCAAGAATAACTGGTTTAATATGTTTGAATAAAGATTTGCATGCAAATGTTATAGTAGTATTATCACTTATAATAGCTGAAAAGGAAAAACAACCCAAATATCTATCAAATTGGTAAAAGGATAGGTAATCTGATACATGCCACAATACAGATAAACCTCAAAAAACATGCCGAGTAAGAGGTCAAATGCAAATGACCCCATATTATACAATTTCATTTATATGAAATGTCAAAATCCAGAAAAGGCAATTCTGGAGACAGAAAGTAGAAGAGTGATTGCCAGGGGCTGGGACTGGGAATTAACTATAAAAGGGCACAAAGGATCACACTGTGGTGATGGAACAGTCTAAAGCTAGATTGTGGTGGTGGTTGCACAACTTGATACATTTACTAAAAAAGCAATGAATTGTACACTTAAAATGGGTGAACTTAAAAATTACAGCTCCATAAAAGTGTTTAAAAAAAGAATAAGAGGTTTGCTTTAAATACATAATATTGCCTTTTAAGGGGAAAAGGGGCACTTAGGGCAAAGGAGAAGGGAGATAATGGGGAATTATCAAGGCAAAGGAGAAGAGGCAGATTACTGGACAGTAGTTTAGGACAGGTTATCAAAAAAGTCTTAAGTCTGTGTTTTGGAGCTGCATGTCCACAATGATCAGCACAAACTGGGGGAAGGGGGGGGGCAGTCTTGCCACAGGGTCAGTGCTGCCTGATGCGGCACATGGAGCACTGGATACTCCATGCCACAGATGCGGGTTCCCACCCCCTGCTCCGAAGTGAGGAAGGAGGCGGCAAGGTGTAGGCGGCTTGTGTGATTTAGCCAAGGGAATTTACACAGAAATTCAAGCTGGAGAAACAAATGGGCACAGGAGAAAAACCTTTATACACAAATAGCATCATATGTTTGACTTTAAAAGGCACTGGGAGTATCAGTACATGAAAAGCTGTCACTTTTGTTACATTCAAAGAAAAACAGATGGTGTACATAAGAAAACTACTATTGTAGAAACCCTATTCTTCTTAGCACGTTGGAACCTGCTGCTTACCATTCTGGTTATTTCCAAGAGCTCTCCCTGACCAATCCTTATGGTAAGCATTCTCTTTCCATATCTTAATATTCCTCTCATTGGGAAGAGAAGAGAGGAGAGAGCAAAGGAGGAAGGAGAAGAGAGAGAAGATGAAATTGTGGTAAAACCGAGACAGTGGGACTAGAGTCTGTTCTTGGAAAAATTATGTAGAGTAGGTCTGTTTTAGTCTGTGCTATAACCAAATTCCCTAGACATAGTGGCTTAAAACAACGGAAATCTATTCTCTCATATTTTCTGGAGGCTAGAACCTGGACTGGGGTGGCAGCATGGTTGGTTTCTGGTGAGGACTCTCTTCCTGGCTTGCAGACAGCTGCCTTCCCGATGTGCCCTCACATGAGGGGTGGGGTTGTGAGTTCTGGCATCCCTGTAAGGGCACTGATCCCTCAGCTAAACGGAACTATCTCCCAAAGGCCCCATCTCCAAATGCCATCCCCTAGGAGTCAGGGCTTTATGCATTTGCTATGTGAGTGGGGGGCAGGGCTGGGGAGGCACTGTTTAGTCCAGAGCAACATTCCAGACCAGGTGTTTGCAAACTTTTCTTGTAAAGGGGCACTAGATCATAAATAATTTGGGTTGTGTACTACATGCAGACTTTATCACTTATTTATCTTTGTTGTTTTTTAACAATCTTTAGAAATGTAAAAATGATCACAAATTGCAGGCTTAATTTGCCCTCATAGGTGAACCATTCTAGGTTTCACAACCTCCCAACTTTCCTCTTCCTGTGACCTCTTTACCATACAAATGTCTTTGTTTAGCCTTCCTTTGACAGACTGTGTGTGTGTGTGTGTGTGTGTATTAGATGGGGAGTCAATATGCAGTAATGTGCTGCATCTCTTTCTCTCACTTTCTTTTTATGGTACGAGGGACTGAACCCAGAGCCTTACGTAGGCCAGGCAAGCACTCTGACACTGAGCTACCTCCCCAGCCCCAGTAACCCATCTCTTGACTTTGGATACATTTTTTTTTTTTTTTTAGAATTTTGTCATTATGTGATTTTGTCATGATGATAACATCAGAGTATATTCACACAAATCCAAGTGATGTAGCCAACTATACAACCAGTATACATGACTGTATGTAATACTTTCCTAAGACCGGCAGCATGGATCTGTTTATACCAGCATCTCCACAAACATGTGAGCCACATGTGCTATGATATGACAATGGGTTACTGGCAATAGTAACTTTTCAGTTCCATTATAATCTTATGGGACCGACTGACGTAGGTTTCACTGTTGACTGAAATGTTATGTGGCACATGACTATTTATAGCCAATGGATACTTTGGAAAAAGGAAGGACTTTGTAAGAATATGTACAGGCAGTTTTTTCATGTTACATCTTAAAAATCTCAGTAATTTATTTGTGTGTGCAAGTTACAAATTGCACACACAATACAGACAGCATAAATTTCATTATCTTTAAGCGTATGATTCATTGGTATTAAGTATATTCACCATACTGTGCAACTATCACCACTATTTATTTCTAGAACCATTTTATCATCTCATACAGGAACTCTGCACCCATTAAACAACAGCTCCCCTTGCGTTTGCCTCACTCCAACCAATAGTTTACTTTCTCTAAGAATGTGTTTATTCTAGGTACCTTATATTAGTGGAACCATCCAGAACCATCCTTCTGCCAGGCTTATTTCATCTGGCAATGTTTTCAAGGTTCATCCATGTTGTAGCATGCAACATAATTTATTTCCTTTTTAGACTGAATATTTCATTGCGTACAAACCCCATTTTGTTTATCAATTCATCTGTTGATGAACATCTGGGTTGTTTCCACCTTTTTGGCTTGTGTTAGTCAGCCTTTTGTTGCTATGACCAAAATACCTGACAAGAACTTAGAAGAGGAAAAGTTTATTTTGACATATTTTCAGAGGTTTAGTCCATGGTCGGTTGAGTCCAAAGCTTTGGACCCAAGGTGAGGCAGAACATTGTGGTGGGAGGGCGTGGTGGAGGGAAGCTGCTCAGGACATGGGTATGGGGAAGCAGAGACAGGAGAGGGGAAAGGGCCACAGGGAAGATGAATTCTTTCAGGGCACGCCCCAAGTGACCTGCCTCCTCAAGTCAGGCCTTATTTGGCTACAGTTACCACCCCATTAGTCCATTCAAACCAGGATAGACGGGTTAGGTTACAGCTTTCATAATCCAATCATTTTACCTCTGAATATTCCTGCATTAAGGGGAGCTTTCAGGGGACACCTCATATCCAAACCACAATATGGCTATTATGAACAATGCTGCTATGAATACTGGTGTATAGGTACATACAGTGGCTGCTTTCGATTCTTCTGATTATATATTTAGAAGTGGAATTGCTAGACTATATGGAAATTCTATGTTTAGCATTTTGAGGAACTGCCAAACTGCTTTCTATAATGGCTATACCATTTTACATTTCTACCAAGAATGTACAAGATTTCCAATTTCTCCACTGGTTATTTGCTTTGTTTCGTTTTGTTTACATAATAACCATCTTAATGAATGTAAAGTGGTACCTCATTTTGGTTTTGATTTATACCTTCCTAATGACTAGTGACACTGAGCATTTATTGGCCATTTGCTATATCTTCTTTGAAGAAAAAACTTTCTATTCCGGTTCTTTACCCACTTACAAACCATTTTTGCTCTTTTTAACAATTATGGAGAAAACAACAATAAAAATTATGCCCAATAAGTTACTGAGCTCTTACTACATACAGCCAGGCACTTTTTTTTTTTTAAACACATATTACCACATGAATTCTCATTTGACAGGTGAGGAGAGTGAGGCTTACAGAATTGGAACCCAGGTCTATGCCCTTAAACCTTGAATAGTTTTGACATCTTCTTGTGTTTCAGGCCACACACACACACACACACACACACACACACACACCCCTCATAACACCTGTTGAAGAGGAAGAAAAACTCTTTAGAAATTGGGAACATTTGGATGAAACCCAATATAAGAGGAGCCTGGAGAACAAATATTGAAATGTGATGGTCATCTATTGTCTTGAAAAGCACTGGTTCTCCAATAACACAGGCCCCTCTAAAGGGGAACATAGGATGAAATCTAGATACTATGGCAACTGGGCACAAGAGGCTTACTGTGGAGGACTGAGGAAAGTATGAAAACTATAGGTCGCTGGTATCCAGAGATCTCTGTTTTGTCTGTGAGATAACTTCTTATGAATCAAATGACCCAAGGTAGAATCCAAGAATTCAACATAAGAAACAAACCCTAATGAATTCCCTAAAGTGAGTGTGAATCTTTTTCCCTGAACCTTGCTTTGCTAATAATCTTCTTTTGTTTGTTTTAGCCCTGTTTTACTTCCTGCATTTAATTTATTGTCAAGACTTATCAAAATCTATCTCATAAGTTTCTCTTTTCTATCTCTGTTATGTAGTAGCTAAAATACAAATATACTTTCAATTCAAAATAGAAACAAACTCATAAACACAAAGGAATGCCTTATTAGGTGAACTTCTGACTTTCCAGAGAAGGGATCATCCCCATGACCTCAGCCGTGCCTCTGGGTAGGTATTTAGATTCACCTAAGATTCCTCCTCTCCCCCTTTCCATGTGGAGGAGTCAGTATGGCAGCTGAAAACTTGAGGTGATAAGGGTCTCACACAGGTATGAACCAGAGTCTGGCAGTTGAGGATGGGGGTGGTAAGGAAAAGACACAGAGGTGACGGGTGGAAGAGATGGCTCATGTGGTTTGAAAATCAGGTACAGGGAATAAATTAAACCAAATAAACAAGTAAATCAATATATTAAGGAAAATGAGCTTCTTAATATCGAAGAAACTATTTACAAACATGGAAGACAGACTGCTAGACAAAACATTGAGGTATTAGACTATAATTGGAAGGATCAATATGAACTCATAATTTATGTATGACTGTAATATAGCTATATACTTTCAGGTGTATATGTATATTGTGTGAGTACACGTGTATATACATATACATACATATACAGAAGTATGCCCTAGCTTCCTCTGCTGAAAGGGTCTAGACACAATGACATCTTAGTCCCATGAGCACCTCAACTACTCAGATCTTGGTTCCTAAATAGCATCTTACACTAAAAGGAACCAGCGCTCCTTGATAAAGTGGTTGATTCCAGGGCCAGGGTGGGAAAAGTACAAAATAAGTCTGGAGATCTTTTTGTTGCAGGAAGTAAGGAAATACTCAGTGAATGAGGGAGGCAAACTGAAAGAACACAGAGAAACAGCTCTCACTAGCCAAATCACAGATAATTTTGACATTTACATCAATTTGGACTAATGAAGCCTATAGAAATTCATTAGTCTAAATTGATAAAGATAAAACAAATAAATGAGAGAAAGAGCAAGTTATTCCTTACAGTAGAATGTCAACTAATAGATAATCACCATTTGGTAACCATCATAGAAGTGGTTGATACAGACAGGAGTTATTCTCACAAAATACTAATCAATAAAAAGAAATGGTGAACTGAAGGTGGAGAAAACTGGCAGACACTCCCCAGAAGCAGGTGACTAAGGTCATCATAATGAGGGGTTGGATGGGAAGTCATGCTACCTCCTGAGAAGAGCATGGTGCCTCTCTGTGGTCTTCCTGCCGAGAATAAATAATTGGAACTGGTTATGAGGAAACGCTAGATGTGTCTAGTTGCAGGTAACCCTACAAAATGTATTCTTCAGGGGCTGGGGTTGTGGCTCAGAGGTACAGCGCTCGCCTACCATGAATGAGGCACTGGGTTTGATCCTCAGCACCACATAAAAATAAAATAAAGATATTACGTCTACCTGTAACTATTAAAAAAAATGTATTCTTTAAAACTGTCAAGAACATGAAGGAGAAGCTCTTCCAGACTGAAATGCCAGAGGCCTGACAAGGAAATGTAAATACGTGGCAGGGATACCACAGTGCCACATGTTTCCTTCTCCTGTGGGTCCTTGTAATTACTGCAGCACAAAAGATCAGAATATCTGTCATTCCAAAAAGGAAAAAAGACATTGTTTGGAAAGTAAATGAAATGTGAATGGGCCTCGCAGGCTGAGTGGTAGTGTTGGGCCAAGGTTGACTTTCTGATTTGGAGGGCTACATGTGGATGATGAGTGCCTGAAACCCAACCTTGTGTATTTAGGGAATAGAAAACCAATACAGCAGCTCTCCAGGGTCACAAAAAGACAACATAGAGAGTAGGCAACGAAACAGACACCAAAAAATGCTAATAGCTGGAGAATCTGAGTGAAGGGAATATAGGAGCTTTTTATATTATCCTGGCAACTTTTCTGGAAGTTTGAAGTTATTTCCAAATAAACAATTTTTTAAAAATCACCTAAAACTTAAAGCACCACTCAGGACAATATTAGAAGCAAAAGACAACAAACAAAAACTTATCTGGTTGCTATACATATTGTTTCAGAGTGTGCTGGAAGAGGTACTTATATAATTTTAACAAAGACAAGAACATTTACAACCAAAAATATCAATAAGGACACACTAACAGAAGGTAAGGTAAGAAAGAAGGACTGGGATTTAGAGCCGACTCTCAATTTGTATCAGCATTACTATTGTCTTAGGCCATAAATATGTCAAGGGCTGGCTCACAAACTTGCTTTGAAGAAGGGCTAGCTTAACTAAAACACAAAATCAAATTCTTAATAAATGCTTTAGATTAGGATAATAATGATGATTAAGATAATGATAGCTCCCATTAGCAGGGCTAATTATTCCTTAAGTAGAATAAAAGTAACTGTGTAAATTTTCATCAGCTACTGTGAAACTATTTTAATAAGCATAAAGAACATATTCATTTCTATGTGAAATGTCAATTATATCTGTTATAAACCTCAGGAAAAAAAAAGACTTCAAAAACAGTTGTATGGAAATTTGTCACTAATTTTTTTTGAAAAGATTAAGTTACATTATAGCCAACACATAGGAAACAGTTATTGATCACTTATTATGTGCCAGGCACTGTTCTAAGTGCTTTATATGAGTTAATTCACAGAAACTTCTAGACCACTCCATAAAGGATGGCAGTTGGAGCTAGGAGACTGGCAGAGCTCCAAAGGAACTGGAGCGGGCTGGTATAGTCCCTCAACTGGGGACCTTCTCAGTTAACCCACTTGTATTTGCTGTCAGCCTGATTTTGCTTGGTTGGTACGAGGCTGGAAGCCCTGTGAGGGCAGCAGTCAGGCTGTTCCTTTCTCATGTATCCTATGCTTGGCACAGAAGACACTCAGTATTTGCTGAATGAAGAAGGAACAGATGGCACCCCATATGCTGTCTGAGCCTGCCTATTCTCTGACATGGTCAGAACAGCCTTGGATAGAGAGACCAGCTCTCCAGCTCTTCAGCAAAGCACAGGGCCCCAGAGTTGGTACTGGGTTGGTGACATCAGCTGAAGACTGGGAAAGAAAACACAGTGATTCTAAGGACAATCTTGATCCATTCTCTAACTTGGTAAAAAAAAAAAAAGTCTTGAGTCCTGGGGATTGAACTCAGGGGTACTTAACCACTGAGCCATATACCTATCCCTATTTTGTATTTTATTTAGAGACAGGGTCGCACTCAGTTGTTTAGTGCCTCACTTTTGCTGAGGCTGGCTTTGAACTCTGGATCCTCCTGCCTCAACCTCCTGAGCTGCTGGGATTACAGGCGTGCATCACTGCACCCAGCTTGATAAAAAAGCGTAACCAATTTAGTTAACTATTTAAAAGGAATTTTATCCTTGGAAAAAAAGATATTGAGGGGCTGGGGATGTGGCTCAAGCGGTAGCGCGCTCGCCTGGCATGCGTGCGGCCCGGGTTCGATCCTCAGCACCACATACAAACAAAGATGTTGTGTCCGCTGAAAACTAAAAAAAATTCTCTCTCTCTCTCTTTAAAATAAATAAATAAAATAAACGTTCCAGAGTAACAAAAATTATATATAAAAAAAGATATTGAAATGTAATAAATATTGACAGGTTGGTTTTGTAAAAATTTTTGGATTAGTTTTAGTTTTTTTATATGACAATTTAACCTATAAAATGCCCTTCATGGTTTTATTATTAAATCCACAACAGGGTACATGGTGAACAAACCAGAAAATACTAAGCCTTTTTTATAGAAAATGTGGGTTAAATAAGGAAAATATTAATAGTCATCCTCTTTAAAGGAAAAAATGTGCAACTATCTGTATAGATTTTTTTTTTTAAAACCTTCAGTGACAAAGAAAACTGGTTAAAAAATCTTATCACTACAACATAATTGAAGGACTATTTCTTTTTTTAAAGATTTTTTTTAGTTGTAGTTGGGCACAATACCTTTATTTTATTTATTTATTTTTACGCGGTGCTGAGGATGGAACCCAGCGACTCGCACGTGCTAGGTGAGCGCTCTACTGCTGGCCACAACCTCAGCCCCATGAAGGACTATTTTTTGATGTAGATGATGGCTTTGGACTCCCAAAACAATTCTTGGTCATGAAATCAAAGTTTCTGAACATGCAATAAGAAAAATGTAAGCATGCAGTCAACAAGCAATGTATGATTGGTTCTGCATTTACGACAAAGCCAGGCATGCAGATCTGAATGCAGAAATGTTCCCATTAGTCTAACTCTAAATGCTTACTATGTATTCAGCTCATTTTCTGGAAAAACAAGAAGGAAGGGTGATATGTGCCTCCAGTAAGCTAGCTAATCACTATATCTGGTCCCTTTTCCCATCAAGGGCTACTGTAGAATCAAACAGTCCTTTAAGCTTCCTAACTGCATGGCCTGGGGCAAGTGACCTGTCCTCTTTCACCACTGGCTTCCTCATATTTAAACTTGAGATACTTGGCTTTGCATAGTTGTTGTAGATTAGAAAAACAGTAAGTGCTTAGCAAAGTGCTTGCCATTTAATAAATAGAAGATACCATTATTATTCCACAAAAGGGAGAAATGCAATTCACACATATTAAGTTCTCCTCTATCTATGCTAGTCACTCTGGGACTCAATGCAAACTAGTGGCTACCTCTTAGGCTTAATTACCAAGAAAAAAGTTTTGTGCTATTGTTTTTTGTTTGTTTGTTTGTTTTTGGTTAAGAGATGTCATCCTCTCTCTCTCTCTTTCTGTGAAAAGGTTAATATACATCTACCAATTATGAGAAGTCTAAGGAGCTGCACAGCTGCTAGGCCCTTCCCAAAAGTCTTTTTAAGTCCTGTTTTGAGTCTCTCACCTCCAAAGAGCATATTATTAACTGAAAAGCTTTCATGCAACTATCACCTTCGGCTCAACTCAAGCACAGGGACTGCATAAAAATGGGATCATATTTGGTCCTAACTTGACCATATATATCTCTAAGCCAATTTAAATATCCCATAAGTAATATTTCTTTAATTACAGCAACAATAGCCCAGAGAACAATGTTCCCAGCAAGAGGTTACTGTGACCCAAGGGAAGAGCTGGAGCATATTTACCCCATAGCCCACCCCCAAACCTCCAAATACAGAATCACAACTGTACTCCAGAGGGGACAGGATTTATCATTGTAAGTGAATGTCAAAAGAAAATAAAATTGGCAATATATGCTCAGAAATGTCATGGTTCTTTTATGTTCTATGACAATGTAATAACTGCAAAAATTTCAAGACAGGAAATAAAAATAAAGGCTATAAATACCATCTCCTGGAGCAGAAATATCAAAATGGTAACCAATGGTCCTGGTCCCTGGATGTTCTATTTGGATTTGTATAGTACTTTAAAAATATTTGAACCAGTTTTTAAAAATTGGAAAATTATTTTTTTCTGCCTTTTCTTTAAACAAATCTGCACTAACACTAGCTGGACATTTTTTTAAAAGTTGGGAGATTTTAAATTTAAAATATCTTGATTTCCAGGCTTTTCTTTAAAAATTTGCACTAACCCTGGATCTAGGGGGCAATCACTACTTAAGGCCCATGCTGCTGCTCTTGTGAGGTGGCTTGTATACCCCCACCCCACACCGGTTCCCTTGTCTTTCTTTGAAAACCCCTTGTACAACTGTTACCAGTTGATAACCTCTGCTACAGGCGGTAAAGTGCAACTATACAAATGTAATGCAACATCCCGAAAAATTCTGAAGTTTTATACCTATAAGTGCTACTTAAAATTGGATTACTTTCTACACTTGGTGCTCTGAACATATTGTTCTTTGAAACATGACCTCAAGAGAAGATTCCTTAAACCTGACCTAATAAAACAGGACCAATGCAGAAGGCAAAAGAGATGCACAAGTTTCAAGTTTCAGGTTATTCTGGTAATAAGTTAGAGCAAAAGGAGGTAAAAGGGAGAAAAGGCCAAGATTTGTCCTGTTAAAAACAAACATTTATGGCAGCAATTTGAAGAAAACAAAAGCTAAAACTCTGTCATGTATCAAGCCTAAAAATTAGTTTTTCTCCCCTCCTAAAAGGAAAAGCGTGCCACCAGCATGCACACACACACACACACACACACACCCACAAGTGTACCAAATCACGCCTTACAAATTCCAGAAGTGCACCAGGGTTTTACTCCAGACTTGAAAAGGGTCCTTTCTCTGGAAAATGCAGACAACTTAGTGACAGGCTTTATTATATTTTTTTGGTGATGCATCAGCTTATAGTGAGAACTTTGGAACACAGAACTTTTTGATACAGATAAGTAAAAAATGATTAATGAACCTTCTCCCCTGAAGAAATGAAAACACACTTTATATATATTTCATAGGAACAGGTAAAGTACAGGTATTCATGTCAAGTTTATGTATTTTTTAATTAACTATCTGATATCCATTCTCATGCTTCAAAATAAAGTCATTTTTAAAAAGCTATGGTACACAAAGGACCACTTTGATAAAGAAGTAAGTAATAAGAGTTCCTCCTTGCACATATTAAAAGTTTTCAAATGAATATTAATCAATGCTTTAAAAATGCCACTCATTGTACTGTAGAGCACACGTGTTTAAAAGCAGTTTATAGGTAGTAACTTTTAACTTTTCTTGGCTTTGCTGACATATTTTAGCAATGCTCACGATGCATGCCAATCATCTCACTTTTACAGTGGGAAACAACACTCTTCAAACTCAACAAGATAATAACACTGACTGTACTTCTATGGCACCATTTAACTCAAAACAGAGAGAACAAGCAGGTGACATGGTTCTCCACAGGGTGAACCTGGGATGTCCTGCCATGGTGAATCACGGCAGAGGCCAGGCTGCAGGACTCCAAAAGGGGAGGCCAACATAGCATCCTGGCTTGCCGTTAGGTGAGCAATCTGCTACCTTTCTACCAGATGAGGAGCATACCATCAATGCCACTTCCCAAAACCATTATTGGGATTTGTACACAATAATTAAAAACAAAACCAAAAACCTTGATTCAAAGAACACAGCATATCAAAGATACATTACATATTTTCTCTGACCACTGCCTTCTTTTTTTTTTGGGGGGTGGTGGTGCTGGGGATTGAACCTAGGGCCCCACATATACTAGGCAAGCACTCTACCACTGAGCTACACCCCAGCCCAAGACTGCTGCTGCTCCTTTTTTTTTTTAAATCATATCATCATTCTCATACATGTATGAGGGGGAAAAATGAAAACCTAATTGAAATTAAAAGGATGGGAAATAAATAACATCACATCAAATAGCTGGAGTTGTGCTGTGCAGTATGGTAACTTAGAGTCACATGTGGCTAATTAAAATTCAGTCCCCCAGTTATCCTAACTGCAATTGAAGCACTCAAAGCATTTGCAGAGGGCTAGCAGATACTGTACTGCACAAGGCAAATAGAATATTTCCATCATCACAGAGTCCTACTGGACAGTGCTGGGATAGAAAAAAACTCAAAAAAGAAGAAAAATGTTGTACCAACATCTTTGCATTACTATACAGCACCAAAAAGTTCCTTTTAGGGGCTTGAAATAAACAATTTAAATAAATATCTTAATCCATTTAACTTTGAAACCATGGATGAGAGCTGATATGAACATTGGGATTCAGTGACTGATGACTCTCCACTGATGATACGACTCGTGGGCATAGTTCCATGACACTGAGCTTTGTTTCTGTGTTACTCCTGAATTTAAGCTGCTGACTCATAACTAAACCAACTCAGCTCCCAGTCTATAAATCTCATGTGCAACTTAGAAACTATTAACCCAAGTACAATTCTTTTCTTCTTTCACTCTAGTTCCCTTTCCATGACAGTTCCCTAATGTCAAAAGTCAGGCATATATGTTAATTGCAGGATGGCCAATAACCAGATTTGGCTACAAACAAGCTGCCTGTTATTGGCAAATAGGAGAATACATATATTAAGATACTGATCAATAGCATGGACATGTCTTATGCCTAAAAGGATGTGTTCTAACAAGTTTCTTTGTCAGAAAAATAGGAGTAATATAGGAGACTGCACTGATGTATCCAGAACACAAATTAAATGAGAGAGGGCTTCTATAATGCTTAAAAAAAAAAAAAAAGACTAATTAAAATGTAAAATGCATCAAAAAACCCTCAAATCTGAAAGTCCTGGAGTAGAGGAAAAGGAAGGAGCTGATCAACCTTTGTCCTGAAGGGACTAGGCAACTGGTAGGCCACTCTGGAATGGGGTGGGCTGAGGCAGGTGGGCTCTGGCCCTTCCTCCTGAGTGAGTTCTCACAACATGAAGACAACTGTGGCCTTTCAGGGACTGTGTCTGCTGTAACTGGCCCTTTTCAATTGAAAACTGGGAATGGCATAGGTCAAATTTTAGCCCTTGGGGATGGAGAGAAAAAGAAAATGTCCCCAGAAGCTCCAATTGTCATGGGAGTGGGGTGAGGGGGACTCTAACGAACTAGGGGTTGAAGTCAGGGGTGTTTTACTACTGAAGCACATCCTCAGCCCTTTTTATTTTTTATTTTGAGTCAGGGTCTCATTAAGTTGCTTAGAGCCTCACTAAGTTGCTGAGACTGGCTTTGAACCTGTGAGCCTCCTGCCTCAGTCTCCTGCTAAGTAGCTGGAATTACAGGCGTGCACCCCCATGCCCAGCCTTAGTCATAGTTTGATCAACAAATGAGTTCCAGTGAAGTTCTCCAAGGGTTAAAAAGGATCTAAGACATTGGGAGAAAGGTATCACATGGAATGGCAGCAGTGAACCTAAGGGATCTCTCTAAATATTTTCCAATATTTTTGAAATAAAATCTTTATACACAGTACAAGAAAATGTTGGAAATTGACAAGCAGAAAGACACTGAGAGAAAAACAAACATTCTGATCTTGCCCAAATCACCCAGACCAACTACAGGAACGGCAAAAGGAACCAACTGGCAATGAGGTAACACAATCTTTTTTTTTTTTTTTTCCTTAGTTGTTGATGGACCTTTATTCATTTATTTATGTACAGTGCTGAGAATCGAACCCAGTGCCTCACACATGGTAGGCAAGCATTCTACCACTGAGCCGCAACCCCAGCCCGTAATACAATCTTTAAGTGCCCCAAATTAACAGATGTGGAAATGCTACCACATTTGCCTAAGAGATGCCTGAAGTTTGACAGTATTTGACTAACAATAAAATAACAAAGTTTTTTTTTTTTTTTTTACCTTTAGAGTGGTGCTAATTTTAAAAGTGAAGGTGATATAAATCCACCTACAGAAATATTTAAAATAGAAAGTAAGGAAACAGATGGAATAGGATGGAGACTTTTAGACATCCATCTTCCAAGGGGAACAAAGGATACTGAGTATATCTCAATAGCCTTTTCCTAACTATGATGTAATGTCACTGTGGAAAGGGCACAGGAATTAGAAGACAGCTTCTGGTCCAGGCCCAGTACCTGGGGAGGCAATGATGTGCCTCCAGATACAGCTTCTCAACTCCCCACTGAACGACAGGGAGAAGTGGCTGCCCTTTCTGCCTCACTGTGCCCCATTCATGGGTGGCACGTCCTGGGAAAACCACAACTGGTCACTAGGGATGAGGAACATGGGCAGTCACAGGAAAGAGGCTAACAAGAGGAGCAATCTCAGGAGTTGGGAAAGAACACAAGCTCACTGCAATCCCATCTGAGGGACCCAGCAGAGTAGAAAACCCATGAGAAAGCCAACATAAGAACAGGAATGGGGAAATTAGGGTATTGGTTTATCTAGTGTTTTGGTTTCCATATGAATGAAAAAGAAGAGGAAGAAAGGAAGAAAAAGAAAATTGTGTTCCAACTATAAGGAAGTGGTACTTCTTCCCACACCACCCCCTTTTTAAGGGATTTCAGAAAGCTGCTTAGCAAAATATTGTAAGCTTGAGATCTTGGTTTCTAAATACTGCTACCTTGTTTGCATATACTCTCCTTATCTTCACAAAAACTATGATGTAAGACAGGTCAGATATTAGCATCACCATTTTAAAGATGAGAACAATCCTCAGAAAGTTGAAGTGCTTTGTCGTAAGTTTCAAGATAAGTGGCAAAGCCAGATCTTACCAACTCCTCCTGTAAGTAATGGGTGCCAAGCCTCCATGCTCTACTCCATTCTAACTACCTAGAGGATAATAAAATTATCTCGGGTGGATGACATTTTTGGAAAAGTCCCAGGAGGGCAGATGTTGGCACAGCACTGCTTCAGGTGGAAATGCCCTGCTGAATATCTCTGGGTTGCTGTGGTGGCAGGGCAGCATGAAAAAATGCCCTTTAGCGAGTCCTTCCCAGCAGTTCCTCTCCAGCGCAAAGCAGTTGGATTCCTTATGCCTCTTTCTTAAACAAGGATTAGTCTTGCTTCTTTGATGTGGTAGTTTCAGATCTCCCTATGCCTTAAAGGTGGGCTCTTCAAGCCTGCTCAATAGCAAAGACACTAAATTTTGGAGTAGGCACCAGAAACTCCATTGGAACTGTACCAAATAGTTTAAGAGAACTTTTTTTTTTTTTTTTTTTTGAGGGAGGGTACTAGGGATTGAACTCAGGGGCACTCAACCACTGAGCCACATCTCCAGCCCTATTTTGTATTTTATTTAGAGACAGGGTCTCACTGAGTTGCTTAGTGCCTTGATAAACTGCTGAGGCTGGCTTTGAATTCACAATCCTCCTGTCTCTGCCTCCCAAACCACTGAGATTACAGGCATGTGCCACTGCCTGGCTTGGAACTCTAATTTTTACTTAAAAAACAAAAACAAAACAAAAAAAACCTCTCTTTCTTCTTCTTCTTCTTCTTTTTTTTTTTTTTTTGCAGTACCTGGGATTGAACCCAGAGGTGCTCTACATCCCTATCCCCTTTTCAAAATTTTGATACAGGATATTGTTAAGTTTCCTAGGCTAGCCCGGAACTTGTGAACCTCCTGCCTCAGGAGAATGGGATAACAGGTATGTGCCCCTGGCCCAGACTAAAACTTTAACTTGAAAATAATGGCTCTTGGATTTGGGAAAGAGATGCTGAGATCTGGTTAAATTTCAAGTAAACTAAATATAAATGAAGTAAAAATAAGAAAAGAAAAATTAAATAAAAATTACAGCACAACACACAGGGTATCTAAGGGCATTTTTCAAAACTCAGAATTCACGTAATTACCTGAAAAATGTGGATTTCCTGGCCCCACTCTCAGAATTCAATGTTAAGTGTAGAGTAAGACCTGAAATGTGCATTTTTTAAAATATTTTTAGTTGTCAATGGACCTTTATTTAATTTATTTATATGTGGTTCTGAGAATTGAACCCAGTGCCTTATACGTGCTAAGCAAGAGCTCTGCCACTGAGCCACAACCCCAGTCCTGGAATATGTATTTTTAATAAAACCTTCTGGGTAATTCTGGTCCAAATAGTGAATATATCCATTTGAAAAACTATCTTGGAATGTCTGAGGAAGAGGGTCAATTAGTTGGAGGGATTTGTCCCAGAAAAACTTGAGCAATAAAAATGAAAACAAAACAAGGGGAGGGAGAGAGGGAGACAGACAGAGAAAGAGAGATACAGGGAGTTGGGGAGGAAGAGGGAAAATCAAAGAATTACAGATATGCACCAAGAGAAGGCTGATAACTGATGCACACTGATTTAACAGTAGAATCCTTCAATAGGATAGAACTGTTAAAGAGGAGGTTCACTCCTGGATCTTAGGTAGGGATTTCCATTCCACAGGGCAGCTAGGAAAGTCAGCACAAGGAACATAAGGATGTGTTTACATCACATTTTCAAAGAGCCAGAAGAAGGCAACTCTGATGTAGCAGGAAGACATGGGATTCAGAAGTCTAACTCTAACTCTGCCCTTTGCTGGGTGTAACAGTCACTTGGCATTTCCAGCTTCTAAACTCTAAATGGAGGCTATGACCTACCTCCAGGGATGGTGGTCAAGAATAAATGATACAGCTGTCTATATAGAATACATCAAACAACAACCAGTATAGTTATAAGGAACTAGAGGTTACTAACTTTCTTAAACACTGATTACAAGATTTTTTTTTTTTTCACAGTAATAGGGATTGAACCCAGGGGTTCTTTGCCACTAAATTACATCCCCAACTCTTTCTATTTTTTATGTTGAAAAAGGATCTTGCTAGGTTGCGTAGGCTAATCTTGAACTTGTGATCTTCCTGCCTCAATCTCCCAAATAGCTGGAATTGCAGCTGTATGCCACTGAGTCTAGTCAACACTGATTATAAATTTTCGGAAGCATCTCGCCAAATGGCTAGAATTGTATATTAAGTCTCACAAAGCCCAGCAGCATGCTACAAAGAAGTGGGAAATAGCCACCTGGAGAAATCAGAATTCACGGAACATTCCAGAAGAATGTGGGGAAAAAAACGTCCCCTTATCTAATGGTGAAAAATGATGAGGAAAGGAGAGAAGACTCAGTATTTATGCAGATTACCCCTAGTGAAATATAGAGGTTTTTCACTGCCCTTGGGATAAAGCCATAGTGACAGCCCAGCAGCTTCTTCTTCAACTATTCCTCATGGCACTTCTGCTCCAGGAACATACTATAAGGATCTTACTATATGATCTTACTATAAGGACTCAGGAGAGGATTTGAGGTGGCTTTCCAAAGAGTGCTTAGTCAGGAAAAGAATAGAACAGTGATCTATCTTTGTCAGGAATCTGGGGCTAAGCTTAATCTTCTTTGGACAATGAAGAATATGTGCCCTTATTTTTTTCTAAAGGGGAGTCATGGTAAGGTAGAGAAGCTGGCATTTCCCATTGGAGTTCATTTTTGAAAATGCCAATCCTGTCTCAGTTCAATGAAAAGACAAAGGCACAGACCCAAACAGAGGGTGAAGGAGCAAATGCCAGGTGGCCACAGCAGTGGTCAGCCTGGCTAAAGGGTGGGGAAGGAGCCAGTTCAGGTCTAAGACCCTGGAAATGGACATCTCCTAGATCACTCCTGTGTTCCCCACCCCCATCTCTACTCCCCAGATGGTTGTTTAGTCAGAGCTTTTCTTTGTTCATAAATCAGGGTCTTTGAGAGGAAAAAGGTGGGAAGGTTATTTGCTGAGTTAAGTCAAGAAAAACCTTTTGAGTATAGAGATCACAATTTTTTCTTTAACATCCTGCTGACTCAGGTGTCACACTAGCTGATGGATGAAACTTTATATGTCAAAAGAAAACTATCTGATCACCTTTAGTTTCCACAGTGCTCACGATGACATTTACGTGACTAGCATTCCATGGGGTAAAGAATGAAAATGACAAGTGAGGGTGTATGTCCTACAGGGGCCTCTTGAAAGGAAACATACTCAAATGTGAAACTAGTCGAGTCTTGACTTAAAAGCTGTACCTTAGCACAGCATGTATAATTACAGAAAAACAAGGGGAATGAGCATGAGGAACATGATCAGGCCACTAAGGGTAGAACAAGTCAAATCCATACAGAATATGATGAAAACAAAGAATTCCACCTGTCTCCTTTAGAGGGACTATGAAAAAGAAACTGTATAGTACCAAGAAAAAACACTAAACATTACTATGAGAAAATGAGATATATTTTATTAAGGAGTAATTTCTGAGGTCAATTTCTGTCTGCTTTAGTTATATGGTTCCCACCACTAAAGTAAGCAGAGCTGGATGGAAGGAAAATAGAGATGTTAATAAGATGCTTCAGGAAACAGAAGAATGAAGTCATGTGTAATGCTGTACAGAACAAACTGAATTACAGCTACTGTGAAACCCCAGAGCAAGAAAAATACCATTTGGCCAAGAGAAGGGGCTGAGGAACAGGTGACAGATAGCAAGCAGCTTGGCCTCTGAAGAGTCAAAACAACAGACTTTCAACACAGCTGTCAGAACCTTGGGGAGATCCAGAAGGGAATCTACTGCTATAAACAAAACAATCAATGATGGGTTCTGTTCACAGAAAAGAACTGAGATCCTGGATCAGCAGAAACACTGATTTCTATTTCCATGAGAAAAGATTAAGTCAAATAATCAATAGGATATATGTAAAAACAAGGGACTGGAGGTGACAGAAAGACAGAAAGGATGTTCTTCAAAAAATGATATGCTAATGGTAGCAGAAATTGGGTCACTTTGGTTGCAAAGAAAAATTCTGAATATGCAAATGTAATGAATATATACTGCAAAGCTCAAATGTGATATATTTGAAACCATCTGTTAAATGTCAAGTCTATGCATCTGGCAGGCAGGGAGGACAATGGTCAGGTTCATGTACCTGTAATCTGCAGACACATTTAATAGCTTTTTAAGCCAACCAGTTTTAATGATGTGCCCAGGAAATGCTGACAAATGTTATTAACAACAATTTGACTAAGAGAACTACTTGATTTGGATTTTAAGTATTTTTGAAGTACCTACTCAGCTCCTTTGGTGGACACACTAATATGCAGAGGAATGGTCACTGAAGCAGCTAAAGCACTGGCACCTGGATAATTCATGTGTGACTATCTTTTGGCAAAGTGAATGAACACTCCCTAGTGGACAATACTTTGGCTTCACGTACCTTCATACACTTAATTAATGAAAGCACATATTACCTGTCTAAGAATGTCAATGAGGGCTGAGGGTAGCTCAGTGGTAGTGCACCTACCTAGTATGCATGAGGCTCTGGGTTTGTTCCCCAGCATGGTGTGGAGGGGAGAGGGGACATAAAGAGTCAATACTGAGAAGAAATTTTAATTTACTTGAGACTATAGGAAAATAAAATTATTTTGGTTGGTTAAGACAAAAAGGAAGCAGTATATATACAAAAGTATGGGAGAAAAAAAATATAGGTTAAAAATGACTTATAGAAAGGATTCATAGTCAATGAAGAGATGACGTGCAATTACAAGTAATGCAATTTTCTTAACTTCATAAATAAGAGAACAAAGGGCAACATGCTTGCTGTATGAGAATTTATTTCCCTGTCTTTTAACTTTTTTTTATATAAAGAAATGCAATGACTAAAAAATGTAAGCAACTGTTTTATTTTCTTCCTCCATAGGATAGTTTAGACATCTTCAAGGAAGGAGACAAGATCTTAAAAAAGAAAGCCTGTGGATCTGCAAATTCCATGTGAATATAACAAAAATAATAGTTTTTAATTAAAGTTGATTAAATTTTGGCTAAGAACTTACTAGCTATGTGCATTTTTTCTTATGTATATCATAGAGCAATAAAAATGTTTTAAAAAATCTCATTAGTTGAAAGATAAATGAAATTGTCAAAATACATCTTGAAAAACAAAATGTTTTGACAGGGATTTCAGAAGAATAAAGGACAAAGAACATACCAGATGCTGACAGATAAGCAATTTCATGAGTTCCAAAGAATCTAGTGATGCTGGTGATAGGCTATTAGGACTCAAAAACTGAAAAATGAATCCTCCTTGTAACCTAGAGGTACTCTACCTCAAGGTCACATTAGCAAGAAATACCTTAGAATAGATTCACACCCATGGGATGAGTGCTTTTGCCTCTCAATTCTTGCACTGTCCCTGGGCCTGCTTTGTATCTACCACCACCTAGGCACTCAGAACTGCCAGACCTAGCACATCTGGCAATTCTACAAGCCCTAGAGGGCTGGGTAAGAACAAGTTTGTTCATCCTGGTCCCATGAAAATGAAACTGCTCCAAGAGGAAACCAGTGTCTCCATTCCTACTACAAAGGTGCAAATGCCCAGAGTTTACTATGTTGAGATAGAAACAAGCTCCTAGAAAAATGTAACTGAGTTGCAGACCACACGTAACCTCCACAGGAATCACATTGCAGGATTTTGCCATTTAATCAGCAATACTACAAGATTTGGGGTATGTTTCCCACTTTGGACCCAATTCCTACAGGGCATGCATACTTTTTATCTCTGCTATTTTGGCAAGAGCTGGAGTCTTGTCTTTAGCCATAACCAACATGTCCAGAAGAAAAGCCAACTTAGTAGTATTATTTTACTTTACTTACCTCTTTGACACTATGTGTCACTGCCCATATTAGAAAAACTCTTGACATCACCTGGAAAGAAGTCAGGACAACGGAAGATGGAACAATTCCTGAAAGAAATTTTAGGACGGACGAATAAGTTTCATCATGTAATACATTTCTAATCATGTAATACATTTCTAAAACATTCAAATTTAAATGTTTTTATCCCCAAAACCATCTTGAGCAAATAAAATTTATCTGTATTGATACACACACTAACTTTTTAATGTAGTAAGTATTCAACTTTTTCCTCCCTCCAAACAATAATAATATGCATGGTACCCACAGAATCTGGCTACTTTTCTTAAGTCTTTCAAAACCAGTTACCAAGTACTATATTTTTTACATTTATCAACTAGAACAAAACTACTACTCAACCTTTAAAATACAGCAATGAAGGTTCATTTTATAATATGGGTTTCAAAACAAATAAATGGTGTGTAGGAAATCAATACTGTGTCTAATAAATGTTGAAAGCTCCTGGATATTAGCTATGATACACTCTTTAATGATTGAGTACCTTTTATCTACTTGTATGTTTTGCCAATCAGCATAGCAAAATTAGAGATCATTATCTTTTTTTTTTTTTTTTTTGGTACTGGGGATTGAACTCAGGGGCACTCAACTACTGAGCCACATCCCCAGCCCTATTTTGTATTTTATTTAGAGACAGGGTCTCACTGAGTTGCTTAGCACCTCATCATTGCTGAGGCTAGCTTTGAACTTGTGATCCTCCTGCCTCAGCCTCCCTAGCTGCGTGCACCCCAGCATCTGGCTACAGATCTTTATCTTTAAAACTGTTTCTTCTTACCTTGTCCATTACAAGAATGGATACAACTATTTTCCCAATGTCCTCAATTTACAGCACTGGAACATCTTTATTTCAGATAATCACCAAATTCTGCTAAGCTTACATTGTTTTGGCTTGGCCTATCCCTTCAATTGCTACAACCATAAGCTCTATTAAATAAAGACAAACTACCATCATTATATAGAATTTTTGCCTCCCTTCATTTATCTTAAACCTAGCAATAAGTCATTTTTCTCTAAACATTCTTTTCTCCTTATAACTTTACACTGATAAGGAATTAGCAGAGTTGTGGGTTTTTCAATCCAGCAGCCCTTCTGTTTCTGGACTCACTACCACCACAGCTATGCTTACTAACTTCTTGAACCTTTCAAGTTGCATACGGGCAACTCCACACCTGTTGGAGCCCTCAGCCTGGCTGTAGGTCCTCCTTCCACTTTAAGACTAACTTCATCTTCCTCAGTCATTGAACTATTCTAGACCAATTTTCATTCTTCCAAGCCTCTCTATGCACTCAGACTTCTGAACATTTTTATAATTAGACAAACTACAACTTGCCCAGAGACCAGGTATAAATCAGATGTACAAATGCCTCTATGGGTTGGCATAAATCATTTTATCTCTCATTAACTCTAAAATGAATTTATTAAAGAAAACTCGGGCTTTGAAGAGGAATAATTTGTTTTCCAAAAGCAAACAACATGAATATGTCAAGCTCAATGCCTGGTATACAGGGGTGCCCTATATATCTTTATAGAATAAAAAGAATAAAAAAGTTTAAATGTAGTGATATATAGATAAAAGGCATAGAACTGAGACTCCAGAAATAAACCCATGCATTATGGTCAGTTGACTTATAGTGGGGATTGAACCCAGGGGTGCTTTACCATCCCTAGCCGTGTTTTTTTTTTTTTGAGACAGTATCTCACTAAATTGCCCAGGCCAGCCTTGAACTTGCAATTCTCTTTTCTCAGCCTCTTCAGTAGCTGGGATTATCAATGTGTGCTACCATGCCCAGCACTTGATTTTCAGTAAGGATGCCAAAACAATTCAATAGAAAAATTACTGTCTTTCCAACAAATGATGTTGGAACAAATAGCCACATGTAAAAAGAAAAAGAGTGGGGGGAATGAACCACTTCCCCAGCATGTATTAACACTAACTCAAAATGGATCAAAGAACTGAATGTAACAGCTAAAACTATAAAAATCTTAGTAGAAAGCATAGGTGTAAATCTTGTGGCTTTGAATAAAATAGCTTTTATTAGATATGACACCAAAAACACAAGGAAAAATAAATAAATTGGACTTCATAAAAAGTAACTTTTATGCTTAAAAGAATACCATCAGTAAAGTGGAGACAACTTATAGAGAGGAGAAAATATTTGCAATCATATGTAATAAGGGAATTATATTAAGATATATAAAGAAGTCTTATAATTCAACAATAAAAAGACAAATAAATAACCCAATTGAAAAATGGGCAAATAATTTGAAAGGGCATTTCTCCACAGAAGACATAAAAATGGACAATAAACCCATGAAAACATGTTTGAACATCATTAGCTATCAGGGAGATCCAAATCCAAATCAAAATGAGATATTCACACATAATAGGATGGTTATAATAAAAAAGATAACAACAAGTGTTGGCAACGATGTGGAAAAGTGGAACCCTCATACTTGGCTGGTAGCATTGTAAAACAGTATGGCCACTTGAAAAAAGCTATTGATAGACTCATCATACTCTACTCCAAGGTATGTGTATAAATGAAAATATATTTTTTCATAAAAACTTGTACATGCATGTTCATAGTGGTATTCATATTAGTCTCAAAGTAGAAACAAAAAATGAATAAATAATGAATGGATAAAATGTGGCACATCCATAAAAAGAAAGATTAGAATTAAATAAATAAAAAGTAATGAATAAGTAAAAAGAAATGAAGTGCTGATTCATGCCACAATATTAATGAACCTTAAAGACATTATGCTGAGTAATAAGAAGCCAGTGATATATGCCAGTGATATAAACCAGTACATATGTTGTGATTTAATTTATATATCCAGAATAGGTAAATCTATAGTGATTGAAAGATTAGTAGTTACCCCGAGCTGAGAAGTATGGAGGCAAATGGGAAGCAACTGCTAATGGATTTCTTTGGGGGGTAATGAAAATGTTCTACAATTGATTGTGGTAATGGTTGCACAACTAATTATACACTCTAAATGGGTGAATTATATCTGAATAAAGCTGTTATTAAAAAAAATAAGTGTATGAGTGAAGTACAATGCCTGGTTATGTAATTATGTAATACAGCTAAAGAAGCTAATTAGTGAGTCAAACATTTAGTGAATATACTTAGCCAGATCATACTTCAAATAAGAAAAAGTTAAAAAAAAAAAAGGACTAAGAATTAAAAGTTGTTTATATGAATTACTAAGCATTCACTATATGGAAAGACCACCATTTCTAGCTGCCACTGCTGCTTTGCCTTTTTTTTTTTGTTTTAAACTCAAAAACCAGCTCACCACGTAATAATCTGATTTTTCGTTTCATTTTTGTTCTTTCTTCTTTTGCCACTAAAGCCACAGGCTGGACTGTTGCTATTTGCAGTGGTGCTCCAAGGGTTGCTGCTGTGTTGTGGTGCGGATTGAGCAGTCCAGGAGCTGGATTTCAGATTTACAAGTTTGAAAACCTGATTTTATCCCACTCACCAGCAAGAACCAGGCTCTGGGAGACTGACTCATACTAATCAAAACCACAAGAGACTAGGTAATAAGCCCAAATGTCAATTCATTTATTTATAATAGCTGCACAGTTTTTCTAGTAACTGAACAACAATGGGTTTTTCTGGTGTCAAAATCAGAACGCTTAGTTTGACTTTAAACAGGGTGACCTGGAAGGTCTGGAACAGAGAATTGCAATTTAGGTGAGCACAGATTATTAATTATCTCTCCTGTATCATAAAGCATCTCTTTTATAGATAATTTTAGATAATTTTCTTAAAAACGCTGAACAAAAATTATCAGAATGTTCTTATTAAAAATAAGTTTTAGTTGGGCACAATGGCTTACACCTGTAATCCCAGTGTTCAGGAGACTGAGGCAGGAGGATTCCAAGTTCAAAGCCAGCCTCAGCAACTTAGCATGGCCCTAAGAAACTTAGCAAGACCCTGTCTCAAAATTAAAAAAAAATAAAAAGAGGGCTGGGGATTGTGTTTCAGTGGTTAAGCACTCCTGGGTTTTGATACCAAAAATTTTTAAAAATTCAAGTTTTAGTATCCAAAAACAATGATTTACTATTTTGGTATAGTCCCCACCACTCTTTTCTTTAATCATATTTTAAAGCACAGGTCAATATATTATTTATACTTTTTTGCTTTCCTCATTTAATGCTTTAAGAATTTTCTATTTTTCAAATTACTTTAATGTGAGTCATGATATTCCTTTGAGTGAATATATACTTGTTTATATATTCTCCTTTTGTGGGACATTTAAATTGCCTACAATTTCTTCATATTATTATAAGTGAAGAAATGAAACAGTACAAGTTACAGAATTTTTAAAGAATTTTTAGACTTCTTTTTTTAAAAAATAAGAATTATTTCTTTGGGACAGTTTCCCAGAAGTAAAAGTACTAGGTCAAATGGTATGAATGTCTTTAAGGCTCTTGAAAAACATCACCAAATTGCTTTCCAGAATGTTTGTTAGGAATTTATACTCCCACTAGCAATATACAAGAATGTACACCCTTGGCAGTAAATTTAGAGATTAATTAGCTATTAAAAAGCTGATGAACACTTGTTGGTTTGATGCAGAGGCTGAGATGTCTTGGGCCTTGCAGTCCCTAACTAGGGAACTTGAATCCCCCAAGTGATGTGGTTCTTATCAACTCTCACTTAAGTTTCTCTGGAAGATGCCTCACCTATCACCCAGCAAACAGTTCAGGCCCTTGTCTGACAGCACACTCTCAAAATGACTGCTTTACTGAACCAGTCAGTCAAAAGGCCAGCAAGGAGGAGAGGCCTTTCCTTCATCTTTTTTTTTTTTTTTTTTTTTGGTACCAGGGATTGAACTCAGGGGCACGTGAACCCTGAGCAACATCCCCAACTCTATTTTTTGTATTTTATTTAGAGACAGGGTCTCACGGAGTTGGAATTTGCAATCCTTTTGCCCCAGCCTCCCGAGCCACTGGGATTACAGGCGTGTGCCACCTGCTTGGAAAGAAGGGGCCTTTCTATAAGGAAGACCACGTGAAGGCTGGAAGATCTAAGTCCATCATTGTCTTCAAGCTGGACAAACAGTAGGAGGACACATAGATGAACCCTATTATCTTAGCTCAGAATAGAATTGGCAGCCAGGAGTAGGGCTTACTGTTACTATCAGGTGGATTTTGAGAGAAAATGTTAAAAAATATACTATCTTATTTGCTAGAGGAATGGTATAAAATACAATGTCCACCCTGCCACTTGCCCCTTACAAAAAGCCCCAGGTGGGAAATTTGTTTTAGAGCTTAATGTTATGAAATGTTTGCCCCTTACCAATGATAACAATTATATAACTCAGTTATCCTTTTCAACTTTGTAGCCACAAAATTGTGAGCCAAAGGTTTTGCACACTACATTATTGTATTCTGTGCACGTGTTACACAAATCCTTGAGGAATGTGGACTATAGATAGATAAGGCAGGCCACGTCCTCTTTCTTTTCTCTTTCAGTCAATCCACTGTGATTGCATTTATATACCATTATGTCTCATTTAAACATAATGGCCCAGCATGTTAAAACTCAAACTGCAGATTTTTTGTTGGTGATTACTTAAATCAGTGTTTTCAGATGACAAAGAGAGATTCTGCAATCTTATCAGAAAGCACTCATTAGATCAAATTCACTCAAATAAGATTGTGAGGCACCTATTATAATAACAAATGTTTTTGGAGTACCCATTTTGTGCCAAGTGTTGTCCACCAAGCTGGGATACAATGGTGAATGGTGAATAAGACAAAGCCCTGCGTGGGCTCACATTCTCAGGCTGTAACCTAGGTACTTCAGTAACTCTTATCTTTAGGAGTTTTTCTTAAAGGCAATGTGAGGATACTAAATATTTGTAAATAAGAAAATGGCATAATCACATCTTGGTTTCAGAAAGAGATCTATGTGAGCAGGGCAAATCTTTGGCAAGGCAAGGGTATAACTTGAGAAATAATCATGGGAATTTATGTTGAAAGGGCAATGAACTTGTGAAGCAGATGAAGAAACAGCTGTGCGTGTGTGTAGTAAAAGCTTGTATAAAGGGAATCTGCCTTTCCCAGAATCAGGGTGCTCTGAGGACTCCCCAAACCACCAAGTCCTACAAAGCTGAGCAGTCCTGGAAATCTTTCCTTCCCAGCCCTCCCTCAGATGGACTGGGTATGAGGGGTTGGGAGACTGGCCATATATGACAAAGACAAGGTTGAAAGTTAAACATTGGAAAGACAAGGTAAGACTGAGAACACAGCAGATCAGTGTTCAGGTGGAGCAGGAGGCCACAGTCAGGGGAGGAGCCAAACATTACGGAATACATGGGTAATAAGACCAGACCAAAGCAATGCAAGAGACTCAAAGTCAGTTCCAGAAATTAAAGAATTAAGTAAATGTTAACAAATGAAACCAGATCATAGAATCTCCCTAACCAAACACCAATATACAAAATCAAAAATAACAACATTAAATAGCAACATCATTGGCAGCAACCAAAAAGGAATGGATACAACTTAATGCCATGCCATATATTTTAAGAAATGCTAGCCAAGAAAAAAGAGAAGAGGACTGATTATAGCCCAATTCCTTCCACAAGGTACAACAAACCTTCCTCCAAAAAGTGATACTAATGAATCAACAAAATCCTGACAATATTCGTTAATGGGCCTAGATCTGGAGAGAAACATAAGTTTCTGCCTGGAGTGTAATAGAAACAGAGCCTGAAAGCAATCAGGGACGTGATCGCCTGGGCGCTAGCTCATCGATGCCAAGCCTCTGGGCCCCATACCGAGTTGGAGGATGGATACAGGAATTCTAGGATACAGCAATTAAACAAATCTCAGGACAGATAGAAGAGCCCATGTGTTTTTTTACTTTTATTTATTTTTATTTTTTAGTGATAGACCTTTTATTTTATTTGTTTATATATGGTGCTAAGAATTGAACCTAGTGCCTCACACATGCTAGGCAAGTGCTCTACCAATGAGCCATAAACCCAGTCCCCCACATGTTTTTTTAATACATAACTCATCTCCATTGTTTAAAATTCAAAAAGTATTAAAAAATGCAAAGAAAAGAAACCAATTATTAATTCCTTGTCTCTCATTTCATAATATGTAGGTGAATGTAATAGATGTATTTAAACACATTCTTTTTTCTAATTTTTAACATAACAGCAGCACTTTATACACATTGTTCTATATCTACTTTTCTTCCTTTAAAACATATCCTAAAGCTATATGTGGTGGCACACACTGGTAATTCCAGGCTGAGACAGGAAGTTCACAAATTTGGGACCAGTCTGGGCAACGAAAATTAAAAAAAGACTGGGAATGTAGCTCAGTAGTGGAAAAATGTCTAGCATGCATGAGGCCCTGGGTTCCATTCCCAGTACCAACTGTGTGTGTGTGTGTGTGTGTGTGTGTGTGTGTCTCCTGAAGTTCTTCCGATAAATGGAACAGAAAGAAGTATTCAAGGGAATGATCCAAGAAATTTCCTTGAAACAAAAGAACTAACATCAATTGATCATGAATGACTGAAAGAGAAATGTCTAAATGACTAAACAACAACAACAACAAAAACTATCTACAAAGTGGTAAGAAAATCACCCTGGCTTCAGACTTCTCCAGAGCAACATCTAATGTCAGAAGACAAAGAAGTGATTCTACAAAGGTCTGAGGGAAAGAAAACATGTTCAAGAGCATCCTACCCACCTAAAATGTCACCCTTGTGTAACAAGGCAAAAGGTAAGACATCACTAAATATAAAAAAATTTGGCACACAATACTGATATGACTTTCTTGAGAAACACATACTGTCAGAAATTCATTCAAATAAGATAAATCAAAATAAAAAACTCAGGAATTAAGAAGTCATGGTGGGCTGGGGCTGTAGCTCAGTGGTAGAGTGCTTCCTATACACGTGTGAGGCACTGGGTTCAATCCTCAGCACCACACAAAAATAAATACATAAAAAGATATTGTGTCCATTTACAGAAGAAAGAAAGAAAGAGAGAGAGAGAGAGAAAGAAAGAGAAAGGAAGGAAGGAAGGAAGGAAGGAAGGAGGGAGGGAGGGAGGGAGGGAGGGAGGGAGAGAAAGAAAGAAAGAAAGTAAGTTAGTTATGGTAAAGGGCCCACAGTAGGCTGACCACAGTAGGCTGAATCCATTCTGGTCACAAAAAATAATGTAAATACTTATGAACCACAATAGTAAATTAATCACATAATATAAAAATGAGAGTCAGGGAAGGTAGAAGAAGAAAGTGTGACAATATAATTTCTTTAATAGAATTAAGAGGCATTGCTTAAATATCTAGAATAGAATTACAGATATTGCATAAAACCAAAAAACAGCTAACCATAATTTAAATTTTAAATTTTTATGATCTTTTTCTTAGAGGAATCTTATTGTAAATAATATTTCTTATGGTACAAAAAGCTGTATTTTAATAAATTCAATGTTTTTCATGAAAAGTATCATGTTTTTTTCTTCATAATATAAGCTTTCCATCTTGATTCTTCCATCCATCTTCTTTTTCTTCCTTATGCTAATACGTATGCAAAAAAATGTTCTCTGGAATGATGTTTATGTAAAATTAATAAAGATTTGATCTACTGGTAGAATTTAGAATTTTTTTCTTGTGCGGGGATCACACCCAGGGCCTCCTGCACACTACGCAAATGCTCTGCTACTGAACTACTTAAATGGTTTTACTTCTTGTACTTTTCCAAATCACATGAACTCCTAATATAAAAAAGAATATGAATTAAAATTTCACAACTAAAAAATCATTATGCTTTGCAAGAAATCAAATCTTTACCACTAACAAAACCACAATTCTGAATTTGAACCAATTCCAATCTTAACAGAGAAATTTTCTTAAATACTTTCTCTTAGCATACAACGTAATCTCAGGGAAACAGAAAATGTTCCTGGCCCAAGTGAAGAAAGGGTGGGAGTGTCAGGCAGGAGGCAGAGCAGACTGACACCACTGGCACTTGACGACAGCAGGCTTCTTCAGAGGACAGACAGAGGGCAGTTCTCTGTTCTTTTCCCCCAGAACACAGAAAACTGACCATGCTTCTTGAGGCTGCAGCACCTAAACGCCCCCGGAAAACAATTTTCAATATATTTCACATAACCACACTTATGTTATCAAGCTCTGACAAAAGAAATTTGTCTTAGACTGAAGTCAACGGCTAAATTATGGTATTTATATGATAAGCTCTATGGATTTGTTTGAGGCTGGCATTTCTAAAACATGAACTCAACTGTAAAAGGGCACTGCATTTTCTTTGTGCTAAAAGAATAGTGTTACTAAGTGCATTCATGCTTCATTTTTACAAAAATGAAATGAATATAAAGGGAGAAACCCAAGAAAGCAAGTACAGTGATACTTCATATGTCACCAATCGTAATAAACGTGCAGTTAGAATTAAATCTTTTCCCTTGAGGTGACAAAACAGTCTCTTAAACAGTACAGAGGTACTTTTCAAAGTGGGGTATGCATGCCCTAAAGATGTGTAGCAGGGTCCAGCCCAATGTCATCCGACCAGCAGTCAACTTATTCAAACTCACCAAGAGAAAAGGAAAGAAAATTTAGTGTGGACAGCTCTTCATGAAGTGAATGTGTGCAGAGTACACAGTGGTCTCAGGTCCTGGCCTCTCAGCACACTAACTGCGATTCTACTGTTCAAAGAAAATGTTCCACATAACAGAGGCCCAAACTGTGAGCCAACTATTTCATATGGCATTCAAAAGAAGGAAGAACTCAAACTTCCACCCTTGCAGGAAAAAGCAGCTACCCTGGACTTATCAAGAGAGGATACTAAGTTGCACTGTGATGTAAGAACAATTTAAGGCATTTTTCATGGGAATTTTACCCTTACATATGCAATTCTACTTTCAAGACACCATCACAGGCTACACACAGAGCATCCTGGAATACTGACTTTCCCTGAAATTTTTAGGGGGAGATCAATTTTTATATTAAAATACAAAAAAGAGACTTCAAAGGTATCTGGTTTTGGCAGGCTATTTTGCTTTTACTCTCAAAATGTCTGGGGTGGAACTAGATTCCTCACTGGTATTAGGGAAACTTGGGGGAAGAAATGCTGGAAAAACATTACAATACATAATACAAGGAAGGAAGTTGGGCTTAGGGAAAATAAGGAAAAATAGATTAACACCATGAAAGAAATACTTAAATGAACACAGAGAAGTTCTGTGCACCTGTTTGGGGAGGTAATTGGCTTTTTTTTTTTTTTTTACCCATGTTCTCATGTATTAAATGGCTTTGACTACCATGCTAGATTCTAGTTCACCAATGTTCTTTACCGTCAGCTGTCAAAGCTTCTGCCACTAGCAGCTTACTCTTCCATTTAACTTAGGTTCTTACATAAAAAAAAAAAAAAAAAAAAAAAAAAATCTCTAATAAGCTGGTTTCAAGGAGGAGCTCAGAAGCCTCTGAAGGGAATAGGCTTTTGAGGACTGCATCAAACAGTCAGAGGTTTTTTACATGCTTGTTTACTGGGGGGTCTCCACTTGAAAAGTCTGACTGAAAGCAAAATACAGACATCAAACATATGACACATATCCCCAACCTTTCTGAAGATAGCATAAAAGGGTATCACATTTTGAAAAAGATGAAAATACCACATGCCATTCTGTAAGAGGGCATAGTGAGTCAATTATAAGTCAGGCAACTTATTCAAATTTCTGTATTATAGTTAGCATTCCAATAGCAAATTCCCATTTGATTATTTTATTGTGTACAGAACACCAGGTATTTTAGACCAGACTGTTAATTATAGCCTTGAAATAGGTTCACATATATTTCAACATTAAGACCACACTGTTAGTGTCTTTAAAAAGAAAAAAATTAAGCCAGGTGTGGTGATGCATGACTGTAAACCCAGTCACTTGGGAGGCTTAGGCAGGAGGATCACAAGTTCAAGGCCAGTCTCAGTGAGTTAGCAAGGCCCTGTCTCAATAACAACAATGAGAACAAAAGAAAGAAAGAAAGAGAGGGAGGGAGGGAGGGAGGGAGAGAGGGAGAGAGAGAGGGAGAGAGAGAGAGAGAGGGAGAGAGAGAGAGAGAGAGAGAGAGAGAGAGAGAGAGAAATAGGGAGGGATATAGCTCAGGGATAAAATACCTCTGTGTTCAACTCCCAGTTTGTAGATGGGCAGAAAGAAGAAAGCTATTATATAGTTACTTTTTGCTAATGTACACTAAAAATCCTAAGTACCCTGGACATCAGATTTAAAAAAATTTATTAGGCTGTCTTTTATTAAATTTTATTTCAATACACTTCTGAAAATTCTTTCAAAAAAAAGCTTTCTCAAAAGCCTGAATCTAGCCCAATGGTCACTAACTTGAAATAACACAAGATCCAATGGTTGAGAGATTAGAGTTATACCCTTTTGGCTGGAGAAACCAACAATCACAGGATTTCATTTAAGCAAACCAAGAACACCCTTTTATTGGCAATGTTCTTTCTTCAGAGTTCTACCAAATCATGTGGATAGGAAAGAAGCCTGAAGAAAATGAAGCTTAACTTCATCAGACACTTGTCAAACAAGGCATCTCTGGGAAAGTTCTTACTTAAAGAGCAAGAAACTGCAAGGATTATGCAGTGCTAAAAAAGTCTTGGTTGTTAAGAGCTGGAAAGCACCTAAAAGTTCAGGTGCAATACCTGGTAGACATGAGATGTGGAGAAAGTACAGTGACTTGCTAACATTACATAGGAAGCTGAGCACAACAAATTAATATTAATGTTTAACATTTGGTGATCATTCTCTAAGAAGGGTAATTATTGGTCTTAGTCTTTACATGGTTAGAACAGAATTAAAATACTTGTAATCAATGTCTGAAATGATTGTAATATGAAATGTTTGCAATGTAAAATGTTTACAACTAATATGACAACAGGTTAATGTTTAATACAGGGAAAGACTACAACTATTTTTATCTTTTAAAAAATCAAGACCCTTGCTCTTCCAGGGATGGTGTCTGGAGGCACTCAGAATAATCCAGCATTTCCTATACCCTTGAAGGCTTTCCTACTACACAGCTTCTAACAAAACTAGGCTGTCCTGAAACCTTGGTAATGGAGTGTTTACTTTTATACCAAGAAGGTAGGGGAAGAACCAAAATCTGCATGTGGCGTGTACCCAGGCCGATTTCAAGGGGTTCATGCTGTGAGAACTGAAGTTCTTATGAGGCTGTCTAAATTGTAAAAATCATGTCAGCAGAGCCTATGGTGGTTCCATGCGTGTGACAGGATCAAGTATGCTTTCCTTAAGAATAGAAAAATCACTGTCAAAGTGCTGAAGGCACAAGCAGAGTAAGAAAACAAAATTTAAAAAATTTTTTTGGAATAAATAGTCAAAAGGTTAAAAAACAAAACCCTAATAGGTAAATAAGCAAAGGGCACAATTAACATAAAAGTGGATATAATTAATAAACAAACATTCAATTTCATAATCAGCAAAAAAGCAATATCTATAATTTTATATGATTAAGTTAACGAATATTCAAAAGAATCATAACACCCCAAATGTTGGTATTATGTTGAACCACCATATTTATATTTTGCAAATGGGCACAATCCCTTGGCAATTCAATCTGGCAATATTTTTAAGAGTTAAAAGAATATTCATATGCTTTGAATTAGTAATTACACATGAACATGTACATTAAAGGTGTAAACCAAAGAATAAAAAAATGTATCTATCAACAGAGACACTAAAGGCACAAAACAAAGACTAAAAAGTATATACATCAATAGAAATATTGGCTAAAAATTATTTATAATATTTAGAAAATGACAACAATCTAAAAGTTCTATACTAAGATAACATGATGACACATATAATTCAATGAGATATTTTGTAGTAATTTAGAAGCATCATGAATACAGAAAGATTCTGAAACATCTTGTCATATCAGAAAGCAGAAAATTATTAAAGATAATTGGGGTGCTGGGGTTGTAGCTCAGTGGTAGATTGCTAGCCTAGCACAGGTGAGGCATTAGATCTGAGCCTCAGCACCACATAAAAACAAAATAACAAATAAATAAAATAAAAGTTAAAGTCTTTTTAAAAAAAAAAAGATAACTGGGTCCTTTTCAAAGGGACTCGCAAAACAATATGAAGATGTTCCCAACTGGGCACAATAGTGGACACATGTACTCTCAGCTACTTTCGAGGCTGAGGCAGGAAGATCACAAGTTCAAGACCAGGTTGGGCAACTTAGGAAGACCCTGTCTCAAAATAGAAAAAGGGCTGGGGAATATAGGGCATTCGTGGATTCAATCCCCAGTACTGAAAGGAAGGAAAGAAACACACACACACACACACACACACACACACACACACACACTCTCCTATTGGCCAAAGATAAATCAATTGAACATCAAAAAGAATAGGTATAGGGCTGGGGATGTGGCTCAAGCGGTAACGTGCTCACCTGGCATGCGCGGGGTGCTGGGTTTGATCCTCAGCACCACATAAAAATAAAATAAAGATGTTGTGTCCGCCGAAAGCTAAAAAATAAATATTAAAAAAAAATTCTCTCTCTCTCTCTTGTTTAAAAAAAAAAAAAAAGAATAGGTATAATGCTCACTTTGGCAGCAACATACTAAAACTGGAATGATACCGAGAAGCTTAGTAGGATCCTTGCACAAGGGCGACACACAAATTTGAAATGTTCCATATTTTTTTAGGTCTGCTTAGAGTTGTTTAAAAAAAAAAAAAAAAAAGAATAGTGACAATGGACCAAATCACATCAAATTTATTAAAATCCATGAGCTGATAATAAACTTAAAACCCCAAAATTTTCATTGTCACTTTGACATGCTCTGTTTTTTTTCTGTTTAAGGGGAGTGTGAGTATGTGTGTAGTATATCAAGACCTGTGTGTGTGTATATGTGTGTGTGTTGTGTATCAGGGCCTTCCTGGGTTAGGAAAATTACATTCCTGCTTGTGTAGGAGAAGAGGGGTGTATAAGGTAACACAACACACTAGTCCTCATTTTTTAAAAAAATTATAGACTAATGTTAATTTGTTCTCAGAACCAAATCCCCTCCCCCCAAAATGAAATTGTTTTCTTCTTTTAGATTTGATGAAGCATTTGCTGCTAAAATGAATCAGACATGTTGAGAGATGTCACGGCTGTTGGGAAGTATTGCTCCCTGATTTAAAACTAAACCTTGAACTTTTTAAGGAATTAAAAAACACACTTGACATGGAAAAAAATAACTCACAAACTTTCACTTGTCTTTAAAGGATTCTGGGAAATGAACACATTACTCTAAAAACTGATAAATCGAAAGAAAGAATCAAAGTTTAAAAATAAATAGTGTTAGGGCTGGGGTTGTGGCACAGTGGTAGAGCACTCGCCTAGCACTTTCGAGGCCCTGGGTTCGATCCTCAGTACCACATAAAAATAAATAAAAATAAAGGTATTGTGTTCAACTACAACTAAAAAATAAATATTTAAAAAATAAATAAATAAATATTGTTATGTCACAGAAACAAGGGAAAGGGGATCAGCACCAACAGACTGGGTTGAAGAGAAAGACTCACTTTTCACTGTACACACCTTGTATCTTTTCAATTTTGTACCATGTATACGAATTAACTACTGAAAAAACAAACTCACTTAAGTATCACTATAAAGATTATGTAACAAAATGGAAAAATGATTGTGTTAAAGAAAAATCCCTAAGAATGCAAATGATAGCCACTGTCATTATACTAATGCAGACAATGTAATGCATGTGGACCAGCTCTGGAAGGAAACCAGATAAATTAAATTGTTGACTAAAATGACAGAATTTAGGTGCATTTTCTCTTTATATTAAAATAAATTCCATTGTTACATTTATAATGCTATTTGCCCAAAAAATAATGTTAATGTGTCCAATAAATAATTTCAATGGAAAACACAGAATTTGTGCTCTCCTAGTTATCCACACCAGGAATGGCAGGAAACCCCGGCTATATGAACCTGGAGCCCACAATCAAGGCACCAAGAACCATCTGGGAGTAACTTGACTCTATAGGCAAGAGATCACAGAAGGAGAAAAGAAAGGGTCTCCTGAGGGCTGTGCATACAGTAGAAGTGAAAGTACAAATGACTTAGTCCGCTCTACTTCTGCTTCCCTGAACTGATATGGGGGTGGTGGCAGTGGTGGCAGTGGTGGCGTTCCCTGAGTAGGAGGCCAGCAGAACATGGAAAGAGCCTGTCGACAGCACATAAAAGACACACACTGAAAACACTGCTTGCAGGAGGAGTGAAGCTTGTCAAAGTACTGCAGAGGCTGGGAAAGTGAAGGGAAGAGAAAGAGCAATTATAACCTGAACCTAACAATTCCTTGGCTAATTTTAACTGGAGAGGTGGAATATATCTGCAGCTTGAAAACGATAGGCAAATGAGTGTTCAGGTACAAAAAGACCCAACCCACACAGAACTTTAAATGGTCATTGCAAAAAATTGCATTTTCACATCAATCATCTGCTATTATTCAGATAATATTTCATTTGTGATTCCTCCAAAAATAAATAAATGGCCTTAGGAAGGAAAAAGGAAATCCTAGGTCCAGAGCAGAAGTTTATATTTCTTGTTACAAGACAAAACCAGTAAGAAAAAATTAATGCCAAACTATTTTAGGAATGCTACTTTAAAATTTTTCAGCTATTAATAATGAAAATCAAATATCAACTTGTTTACTTTGGGGGTCAGTTCTGGGGATTAAACTCAGAGGTGCTTTTATCACTGAGCTACTTGCCCAAATCTTCAAAAAAAATTTTTTTAACTTTAATTTTGAGTCAGTGTTGTCCAGGCTATCCTCAATTTTGTGATCCTCCTGCCTCAAAGTTGTCCAGCCTGGTCTCAAATTTGTGATTCTCCTACTTCGGCCTCTTGAGTAGCTAGGATTACAAGTGTGTGCCACTGTACCTGGTTTGTATTTATTTTTTAAACATTGCAATGAAGTTACTTAGCCAAAATTTTCCAAATTTTTATGTTAAGTTACAGCTCAGATAATATACTTATTCACATTGAACTATGTTTATAAATATTTCCTTAAAAATTATTCTAAAATACAAATAATTATATATATATATAAAGATGATACAATAATTATTTCTGGATAATGGGATCAAAGGTGATTTTTACCTTGCTCTTTATGTCTTTAGAATTAGCTGATTTTTTTTACAATGTGTATGTGCTACTTTTATATTAGGAATAAAACCTTTTTATTAAAAACAAACAACAACAACAACAATAAACCCAAACTTGATTTAATGGCTACCATATTACAAATTGTTAAAAATCACAATGGGAACAATTTCCATCAAAACAATGTGTAACTGTTTTTACAAACAACTGATATATAATCATTTTAGTAAAATAAACAAAAAAACCCCAAACAACCCAAAACACAAAAAACAAAAACCATACATAAGCAGTAATCTAAACTGAAAACAGCTTTTGGAAGATTTATTTATTCAAGTACCCCTTATACTACAGCAAATTATGTTAGGAGGAAAACAAGATCATAGACAAGGTCACTGCTGAGATTTATGACTATGTATATTACCTATGGATGAACCAATCTGTTTTTGCTTCCTAACTCCCATTAAAAATATAAAGCAAATTAATTATTCACACCAAATATTAAAATATCACTCTATTCTCCTGCCAGGTGGAAGGACTTGTGGATTGCTCCACGGACTCAGGGCTTTAGCAACCATCCAAAACTGCGGCAGACAATTCTAGTCGCTTGCTTACCCACTGTGCTATTGCCCTCCCTTCCCCACTAACAAAACACTGATCTTATCTGGGGTGGCAAATAAGTACTCCCTGATAAAAATGCTAGCTAGCTTCCTTGGAATCCCCAGCAGCTCAAGGAAGCCATGTGGTATAGTTCTGACCAATGAGAAATAAATGGAGTTTCCAGAAAGTTTCAACTGTGTGGCCACTTTCTGCCTGGAGTGTGAGCACCATATAACTTATCATGTCTTATAGCTGTGGGACCACAAGCATAAAGAGAGAAGTCAGATACTAAGGATGGTAGCTCAGGAAGACAAATTTCTTGTAATCTGGGAAAAATAAATCCTTATTTGTTTAAAGCCATTGTAGTCAAAGTTCTGAGTTGTATAACAATGCAATCCTCCTCATTCTTTTATAGTTGAGAAAAGGAACCCAAAATCTTAAGGAAATTTGGCTGGACTAAACAGGTCAAACTAAGCATATCAGAGTGCAAGACTCGGTAACATTTTCAGAGCTATTTCATTTCAATGATACTTTCTAGCCGTGGAAACTATTATCCTTAAGAAATATGATGGTGAAATTTGGTATAATATTTTTTTCTGGTGAATAATTTTCTGAATCATATATAAAAACAAAGTTCATATCTGAAAAAAAACATTACTATTTTATGTCCAAAAATTTTTAAAAATCTGTTTCTTTTTATAATTTGACATGTGGTATTCATGAGCATCATTCTGGAGTTCAAGAATGTGACAAACTCAACACCAGGTCCAAGATCTATCAGGTTTAATACCAGATATAAATTCAGCATTCAGTCAAAGTATTTACTATGAATAGTTGGTTGCCCTTTAATAGATCATTTTTCTTTAAAAGTGATGAAACTGCAATTACTCCCCCGACCCAGATTATTAAAAAAAAAAAAAAAAAAATTCAACCTACAAGCACTATACTCTAACCATCCAGGTAAATCAGCCACAGATCCAAGATGGAAAATGTAAAGAAAGCAGATAACCTCCAGAGAGCTAGGGAGTATGTATTTCACTTGATTCGTAGCAAGTAAAGTACTGTAAAGAATCCTTTTGCTTTGAACTCCAAAGACATTTAATAAACATCCATGGACTGAATATGTCAATGAACCTTAAGAAGACTGAATACAGATCACAGGTCCCGGATTCATTTTCTGTACAGTGTAGCAGCAGGCCCTTTCCAGGTCAGCTTCAGAGGGTAAAGGGAGGCACTTTGCTTAAATGTGCCAACCTGAAGCTATAAGCCTTTCCTTGCTACCCCACTACCAGGGAGGTGGGGGTGGGATCTGCACTTAGAGTCATCCACTCACTTGGCTCTTGCCATGTATCCATGTATTATTCCTAAAGGAATCTCAAGATAACCAGAAATAGGTATTAGAAATACTGTATTAGGTATTAGAAATACTGTATTAGCATTACTTTAGGTTACTTTTAGCATTAGATAAAGGGGGAAAATTAGGTGATACAGTTGCTCAAACTACAATAAAAGCTAATATTTAGTCAGGGCATTCTATGTGTTTTAGTCAGCTTTTGTATCATTGTGACCAAAATATCCCACAAGAACAACTTAGAGGAAAAAATGTTCATCTGGCGTTCAGAGTTTAATGTCTCAGTCCACAGATAGCTGACTCCATTTCTCTGAATCTAAGATGAGACACCACATCACTGGGGAAGGGTCCAGAGGAGGAAAGCTGCTCAGCTCATGGCAGGATCAAGAAGCAGAGAGACAGAGGAAGGGGAAAGGGGCCGCAGGGAAGATGAAAACTTCCAGGGCACGCCCCAAGTGACCCACCTCCTCCAGCCATGCCTACCTGCCTATTTACCATCTAGTCACTCAAACTAGGATAGAATGATTAGGCCACAACTTCTGCAATCCAATTATTTCACATTCCTGAATTAATACAGGAGCTTTTGGGAGAGAGCTCATATCCAAATCACAACACCATGCATCAGGCCTGCTGCTACATCCATATTAACTAAGTTGCTTGTCACACAGTTCAGTGAGGTAGATGCTGTTATTCTCTTCATTGTACATAAAAGAAGGTAAAGACCTTTTACTTACTGAATCACAGTGAGTCAGTGGTAGAACCAGAATCAAACCCAGAAGCCTGGCTTCAGAGCCCAAATTCTTAACTACTAAGCTATAATACCTTCAACCCCAGGAAAGAAACAACCAGACAACCAAGGTTGCAGTGCCATTAAACAAATTCTTTGTTATTATTCCTCCCTTCAAGAAGCAGAGCCTCTTCCCCTTGAGTGTGGTGTACACTTGGGAACTTGCTTCTAACAAAGAAAAAAGGAGAAACAATGGTATATGACTTTAAAGACTAGGTTATAAAAGGTACTGTGGCTTCCCCTTGCACTCACTCTGGGGGAAGCCAGCTGCCATGTAATGGAGGACATCCCAGCAGCCCTATATGGAAGGCCCTAGTGAGAAAGCAAGACCTGTCACCAGGCACCCTCCAGTTTCAGTCCAATCTTCAGATGATTGCAGCTGGGGACAATATTTTGACTGCAACTGTGCAGGAGACTGAGCCATAACTATCCAACTAAGCTGCCCCTGAAGTCCTGACAGACAGCACACACAGGAACACAGTTTTGTTCTAAGTGACTCAATTTTGGGATTATTTTTAATGCATCAACAGAAAACTACAACAACACCACAAAATTTACTACAGAACCTTTCATCAGAATCATATTTCCGATATTAAACCATATTTTGGTAAGCTACCAATTGTATAATTAGTGATTTTGTGTATCTGTTCATTCCGTGGAAGCAATAACCAGTCTGATCACTATAGAGGGTAGAACAACATATCCTTTATATCCCTTCACAAGCATAATGAATTAAACTAATTAATTTCTGAAATTCTACCCTACTTTCTTTTCAAAAACAGGGTTTGGGAGTTTAGCTTGGCAGTAGAGTACACGCTTATGACCTTGGGTAAGGGCCCTGAAAGGGCACCAAATAATAAACAGACTATATAAAAGTTGAAAGATTATTCCTGATTTAAATTGTCACATACCCTTTCTTTTCTTCCTTTTTCTTCTAAATCAATAAAGGAGCAATATATTCTACTTCCAAAAAATCTATAAGAACGAGCTGTCTATTTGATTCCCAACAGTCTATTCAAGGTGCTAATCTGCCATTATTTATAGACCCTTGATTCCTTTCTGAGCAGCTGTCATTAACAGAACAATTTAGGAATTCAAAACACTTTATTCAACTCAACTGCCTCCTGGAATTATTAGTCATGCTTCTCAAGACTACAACTGTGATAAAAGCTAAAGATGAACCAAGTCTCAAGAAGGCTGTGAAGAAGAGCCACCATCAAAACACCAAGATTAGCTGCTGTTCACTGACTGACGTTCCTTTAAAGCTTTAGTTCTTAATCATTCAGATATCTTTTATCAGGTTGGAGGCTGTCTAGGGGTGCTTTCTGCTCCAAAGTTGTAAGTGTGGTCTTCAAGGCACAACAGAGCTATCATCTGACTACCCATGTGTGCTCAGAAGACAAATATTGGCCTATCTAGTGGTATAGAAGGAAAGTGGAGAAAACAGTGCTTTGGTTTCTAATCTAGAAGTATTTGATACTTTGCCTACCCATGCATCCTCCCCTGGCTTCAGAAATGGACAGCCTCAAGTTGTCCCATCTAAACTCAAGCTGTCTAAAGGAAGAGCAGGGACATTACCAGACTAGTGCCTGAGAAGTGAGGACAGGATATAGTCAGACTAGGCAATGCAGAGGAGCTAGCTGGGGAAGCAAGTAGAAAAGGAGAAATGGAGATAATGTGCAAAAATGAAGAGGCAAGAAAAATATAGAGGAAGAAAAAAAAAGCAAAAAAGAAAGGGGTAGAGAGATTTTTAGGGTAGGATGTAAGGGCCAAGAAGATTTTTAAAATAAATAAATAATAAGCATGGAGAGGGAGAAAAATAATGTTCTCTAAAAGAAAAGAGGCAGAGAGAACAGCAGAGGCAAATGGTAAAAAATAAAAACAAAGGCTGACCCCCCAGGATTTTCTGATTGGGAACCAGGTAATGTCACTAAACTGGTATTGCCACTAATAGGTCTCAAGAATAGAGGAAAGGTCTAGGGTAAAATGATGAGGGAGGTTCTGTACATGTGGAGTGTGAGTTGTCTGCAGAGTACCAAGAAGAGATGTCCAGATGAGCAGCTAGGACAGAAACTCAGGAGGAGGGTGTGGCCCAGAGTGAATATGTGGAAGCCACTGAACCCCAGAAGAAATGGTGAGATTACACAGGGAGATTGTATGAGAAAGAAAAATTAGGTTAAGGACCCAAAGCCAGGAAATATCAATATGTGAGAGACCCGAGGAAAAGAATCTCAGCAAAGGTGCAGATGGCGTAAGACACAGGACAAGCTGGGACAGAGAATGGGGGGTGGAAAAGCAAATGGCTTCACCTTGAGGGGCAGCAAGGGAAGTGCTGTCCTCAAGGAGAGTCATGTTTCCATTAAGGTAAGAAAGTTGAGGGAGTATTTTATAAAGACAGAGGAGAATCTGTTCACAACAGAAAAGTGCTCAGAAAACACTGTGGCCTCTTTTGTGTGCCCCTCTTTAAAGTTAACCTGGGCATAACGCTTGCCCATTATTTCTCTGCTTCTTATCTGTCTCCTGGGCTCCAGAGCGCACCCAAGCATGGTTGAGTTTTGTATCCTCAATCTTTGTCATGTAGGGCCTACCACCAATACAAACTCAATAAATATTTTTGAGTTTTCTGGATGGCAACTGGGAGGTTGGTACAAATACAAGTTTCAAAATGAGATTACCAGGGGCTGGGGTTGTGGCTCAGAGATAGAGTGCTCGCCTTGCACGTGCAAGGCCCTGGGTTTGATCCTCAGCACCACATAAAAAATAAATAAAATAAAGGTATTGTGTCCAAATACAACTAAAAAAAATTTTTTAAATGAAATTATCTTTGACCTATTTCTAGGAATTTACCCAAAGAACTAATAACAAATGTACAAGGCTATAACTACAAGTATAATTATAACCTATACAATTTAAAACCACCTACATTGTGCAAGGACCTGGGTTTGATCTCCAGCACCACAAAAGAAAACAAATCCTACTTACATATAATCAACAAATACAATACACGTTGGAGAAAAACAAAATCCTAATATAGCTAAACAACTGAATACTATAAATCTTCCAAAAATCTAAGAGATCAACAATAACAAATAAAACCCACACAAGCCAGGCATGCTGACACACACCTGTAATCCCAGCAGCTCGGGAGGCTGAGGCAGGAAGATCGCAAGTTCAAAGCCAGCCTCAGCAAAAACAAGACACTAAGCAACTCAGTGAGACCCTGTCTCTAAATAAAATATTAAAAATAGGACTGGGGGGCTGGGGTTGTGGCTCAGTGGTAGCGTGCATGCTTAGCATGTGTGAGGCACTGGGTTCAATTCTCAGCACCACATATAAACAAATAAATGAATAAAGGTCCATTAATAACTAATAAAAATAAAAAAAAAAATAGGATTGGGGATGTGGCTCAGTGGCTGAGTGCCCCTGAGTTCAATCCCTAGTAACAAACCCCCACCAGCAAAACAAAAACAAACAAACAAAAAAACCCTCACACAAAACACATACCCTTAGCACAATTAAGACATAGACTACTATGAGATTTAATCATTTGTAAATTAAAAAAAAAAAAACAAAACACCAAAATTCTAGCACAGCTTAAGGACCCACTGCAGAACTTTGCGCAAAGAGAATTTGGAAAAACGGCACAGAGGAGAGAAGAGCAGAGCAACAGGCCTATATTTGGCTTAAGTCATCCCTGATGTTGACAGTCTACACTTAAGTACAAAAACACTGAAACTGCACCCTTTCAGCCAGTGCACCAAATACAAGGAAGAGACTCAATCTGCAGGACCTGGGGCAGCAATCTGGAAAAAACAAACTTGCTACTAGAGAAGAAAAGGGTAAAAAAGAAGGAAGGGGTGCCCTCTAGTGACTGAATGGTAACAGAGGAATGAGATAAAGAGGAGTTAAAAGGGACTTAAATCTCCTTTACTGACCTCTTCAAACAAAAACCCATCCATAGGGACCACTCTCCAGCACATTTACAAGTGAGAATGTTTTCAAACTAGTACGCGAGTAAATAAATTCAAACTTCCAACTCTGTCCACAAAATATATAGATGAAAGCATTTATAATCATACAAAACTATAAAACAAAACACTGCATGTTCAGACATTCATATGGACCCATCTGTGTCATCTCCACCACATGTGTGGGATATGAAAAACTAATGCAAATGAAGAGGGAACTCCATCTACTGCTTTTGTCATGAATAACAAAATCCTTTGTCTCTGACCCAAGAGTCTCATGTCTTCTGCCAGAATCCATGAGATAGTAACAAACTAACTTAACTATCTTGTAAATAGGATGAAATCTCTGATGCTTTACAGTTCCTAACACTACGAGATGATGAGTTTCATCCAACTAAAAGGTGATAGTAAACTAGGGCAAAACCTGACATTGAACACTGAATATAGCGTGGACTTTATTAAAGTGTGGACTTAAGATAAGTTCACTGTTGTATAGGGTATAGATGGGTATCAGAAGATTACTTTAAAAATTGACAGCTAGATAGTAAAATATTAAATAAGAAAAGAAAGGTCTAGGGCATTAAAAAGGGTATAAATATAATGGTAACCAATATGACAATCAAAAAGAAAATTTTCTAAATATCTGAATAAATAAGAAAATACATCAGGTAGGTAAACACAGCAAATATAACAGTATAAGTGGAAAATATAACATAAACATGGCAGAGTAAGACAAACATTTGTCACATCAATAACTACATATGGACGTTAACTCACTTATTAAAACAGTAATTTTCAAATTGGCTCACAAAATAAGGCTCACCTGTACGTTAATACAGAAGTGATTCAAAAGACAAGTAAAAGAATGTACAAAGGTTTATCAGGCAAATGGAAACAATCATGATCCTAATATATGACAAAGTAGAATCAAGACAAAAAGCATTAAACCTGTCAAAGACAACCTTTTTTCACCACAAAGCCACAGTTTACAAATCAAGTTATAACAGTTAAAACACCTATGCACAAAATAACATAGTAACCATTTTTGCTAAAGGAAATGCTACAGAAGATGCCAGAATAATTAGAAACATTAATAATTAGGGATTTTTAACATTGACACTCTCAGTGCAAGGCAGGACAAATGGACAAAAAATAAGTAAAGGTACAGACAATCTTTTTAAAGGAAATGCTACAGAAGACGCTAGAATAGAAACATTAATAATAATGGATTTTTAACATCGTCACTCTCAATGCAAGGCAGGACACATGGACAAAAAATAAGTAAGGGTAGAGGCATTCTCTTTTTTTTTAAGGAGATATATATTGAATTTTATATCTTGATAGTAAAAGTAAAGTAGGAAATGTACATGCCTTCAAACTTGGGTAGGAGAAAAACTGACCTAAGAATAGTTTAATCATCATGAGTAAAAACATAATGAATAATGTCATACTGGAAGTTGTAGCTAGCGCAATAAAACAAGAAAAAGAAATAAAAGGCATACAGATAGCAAAAAAAGAAATAAAGCTGTCTTTGTTCAAAGATGACACAATTGTCTGTAGGCCAAATCCCAAAGGCCCTACACAAAAAATCCTGGAAATATAAGCAAGTACAGAAGGCCTAAGGATATAAAAAGTCTATTGTTTTTCAGGCTGTGGCTGTGGCTCAGCAGTAGCACACTTGCCTGGCAGTGAAGCACTGGGTTTGATTCTCAGCACTACATATAAATAAATAAAATAAACAACTAAAAAAAAATTTTTTAAAAGTCTATTGCTTTCAATATGTGAGCAATAAGTGACTGAATTTTGAAAGTAAAAAGTAATACCATTTACTATAATACCAAAGAAAAATTCTGAGGTATAAATCCAACAAACAGGTATGGGATTTGTATGTAGGAAACAGCAAAACAATGATAAAAGAAACTTTAAGAGGTCTAAATAAATGAAGAGCTATTCCATGCACTTGGATTATAAGGCTCACTATTTTTAAGACATCAATTCTTCCCAACTTGATCTATAGATTCAACACGATCCCAAACAAAGTATCAGGAAGCTATTTTGTAGATGTTGACAAACTGATTTTAAAGTTTATACAAAAGGCAAAGAACTTGTACAATACTGAGAAAAAAAATTTTTTAAAGAAAAAGAAAAAAGATAGAGGACTATATACTACCACATTTCGAGACTTATAATCAAGGCAATCTTCTGGTATTATCAAAATTAACAGATATACAGAGAACTCAGATATAAATTCACACAACTGATCATTTACTTTTGATCTTCGATGGCCCAGAAACAGATCCATAGCCAATGGTCCTCTGAAAAAAGAACAAAAGGCAATTCAATGGAGAAAGAATATTCTTTTCCAAAGAAATGAAACTGGGACAACAGATGTCCATATGAAAAGAAATGAACCCAGACACAGACCTGTTCACAAAAATTTACTCCACAGACTTATCTGTAAAATGGAAAACTCCAGTTGAAAACAGGAGAAAAATCTATGTGACCTTGGGTTTGGCAACATGTTTTTAGATACAATACCAAAACCATGACTCATGAAAGCTAAAAATGGTTATGAAATACTTTATTAAAATTAAAAACTTGTAAAAGACACTATTAAGAAAATGAAAAGACAAGCTATAGACTGGGAGAAAATATTTGCTAAGAACATATCTGAAAGTATTTGCAGATAAAATATGGAAACAATTCTTAAATTTCAATAGGAAAAACACCACAATTAAAAAATGGAAGGCATATGATTGTAATCACAGCACTGCGGAGGTTGAAGCAGGTAGATCACTTGAACCTAGGAGTTAGAAGCCAGCCTAGGCAATACAGCAAGACCTTGTCTCCATCTAAAAAATAAATAAAAGTATGAAAATATACACCACACCACTCATCACTAGAGAAATAAAAATTAAAATAACAGATGCTACTTGGTCTCTTTATTAATATATTATTTAGCCATTCAACTCCTGCCACAGAATCATGAGTCAGACCATCCTTTGGCTAAAAGACGATTTACACTTTCACTGTGTGATTTAACAGAATTTAGTCATCTCGGTCTCTAGACGGTGTTTCTAATTTTGTTAGACTAACCTGGCTTTTGAAGCTAAGAATAAAAGTAGAAACCATCTCAGCAGAGAACTTCTGAAACACAGCATTCTTTTCATGAAGCAAACAGCTCTTTTAAATTTTATTTTATTATATCTTATAATTAGGAAATATAATCTCCTTCAGGGCAATATGGAAAGATCCAGATTTTTAATACTTCAAATGTTAATGACCAAGTCAAAGGACAGTGATAGAAAAATATCCATTTTTTCTGTTTTCTAGCTAAGTTGATCATTCCTTGATTCCTGCCATTGGTTTGTTATATCTGTTTTTATTAGAAGGGCCCCAGAAGTCCTGTGACTTCCAAGAGAAAAATACTCTTCCTAATACAAGAGTGCCATCTAGTGACAACTAAGGCAAATGAACATTACAGAAAACTGGTGTTTCTTGTATTACAATTCTGCTTTCTGGTAAGACTTTCAAAATTTATGAAGGGAGAAAAATGACAATAAAGTGACTGTACTGGCACTCCCTAACACTCACATAGATCCCCTCAAACATCTAACATTCTGGCCTTTCCCATCACCACTCAGATCAGTGGTCTCCAAAGTGACATAGTTACTGTTTCAAAGAATTTCATACCATCCAGCCATAAGGAATGTTACAGATCAAGTATCTAGTCTAACACCCTAGTTTTTCAGATATGAAGACTAGACCCAGAGGGAAACTGCCTGACTTGTAACACAACTAGGAATGCTTCCAATATGTTTGCCTAAGCTTGGTCTCTGGTGATAGCATACTAATTATCTTATAAAGATGAAATTTTAAATATCTTAAAAACATGCTTCCATTGACACTAAACCCCTGATTATTCCTATGAGGACAGTAAGGAGGAAATTCCCTGGGCTCCCTTCATGGCCCAGGACTTGAATACTACTTACTGAGGGCTTGCTAGGTGCCAGGCAGTGTCTACAAGCCCCAGGTAAGCCTCCACTCTCCCTGTGCAGGTGCTCTGGAGTCTAATGAGCATGCTCTACTTCTCTCTGCCTTCTCGGCATCTCAGTACATTCACACAGAGCACAGAACAACCAGCAGGGCTGGGCGTTCCCAGCAGAGGAAACTGTATGTACAAAATTACAGAGGTGTGAAAAAGTGGTTTATTCAGAGAACAGAGAATGAAGCTTTGTGTATCAGGAGCAGAACATGCTGGTGCCAACACTATCTTTCCTCTCTCCTCTCTTCCTGTTTGGGTAAAAAATGGATCAGAAGGCAACACCATGAGAGACAAGGCAGATGCAGGCTAAGTCAGGCAGGTTTGAAGGGTTTAAATGAGTTATGAAAAATTAAGATTTGAATATGGTCAGTATGGTTTTTTGTTTTTGAGACAGGGTTATGCTAATTTGCCCAGGCTGACCGTGAACCTGAGAACCTCCTTCCTCAGCCTCCCTAGGAGCTGGAATTACAGATGCAATGTGCCTGGCCCTGTCAGTATAGTTTTGGTACAGTTTTGGGGTCAGGATACTGGAAAACTACGTACTTGAATAATGGCAAAGGCAGAATTGCAAAAGAGGGGAAGATTGGCTTTGGCAACCTCCTTCCTAGGCCTCCTACTTCCCACCGTACCCAGGCAACTCTCCAAGATTGAGCTTTAGAAGCCTCGATGCAAGGGAAGAGGCTCTCCTGCTAGGCAAGGCTGTGCTGTGCCCATTACCCCCACTTCCCCTGCTATCACCACCACTAAATACACCTCCAGGCAGAAAGAATGTTTGAATCTGAATAAGAAATGTTCTTACTCACATTTGTGAGAAGGATGGAAATGGGCTTGGGAAGGGGTGGGTGGGGAGGTGTCCTGCCAAGAATAAGACTTAAAGAGAAGCAGCAAGGAACATGAAGGCCATGCCAGCACCCAGTAACTAAGAGGGAGTCAGGCCTCAGGATCAGCAACTTGTTCTCTGGGAAAACAGCAATGTTTATTCTGTTGTATTTTAGATGCTTATTCTCTTGTTCTTCTTCCTTACTATTTAGTAAAATTCATTTTTAAAATGTCAATTAAGCTAAGTAGAACCAAAGAGAGCAGTTTTGAGTCTATAATTCCAGCTACTTGGGAGGCTGAGGAAGGAGGATCCCAAGTTTGAGGCCAGCAGATTCTATCACAAAAGAAAATTTTTAAAAAAGGGTTGCTGGCCGGGGGTGGGGGTGGGAGTGTGAGGGATGGGGCTGCAGCTCAGTGGTAGAGCACCAGTCTCGCATGCGTGAGACTGGGTTCAATCCTCAGCACCACATCAAAATAAATAAAGATTTAAAAAAAAGGGATGGGAGTATAGCTTAGTGGTACAGCACCCCTGGGGTTCAATCCCTAGTATTGCAAAAAGAAAACAGAGAAAGCAGTTTTGGTTTATACCCAGTTGTACCCTGAAGGCTGGGTACAAATGTGAAAGCAGAATTCGGAGTGAGAGAACGTTGAAGGAATCTGTTTCTTCCCTCCACTATAATAGTCTCCTTCCAGCACTGTAACACAGAGAGTTATGTCTGGTTTTAACTGCTACTGCATTATTAATGACTAATGAATGCTCAACTCTCTCAAAATGGGGATGGGGGTACAGAGCTGCAGTTCAAGAGAGTAAAGATTTAGTTAGCTCCAAATAGTTTGCTCCAACTTGGGAGGGGGGAGATCTCTTCAACCACAGCAGATGGAGTCTCTGTGCATTAGCTCTGGTTCCTCCCTGACCCTGTTGATTACCAAATAAAATCAGCTTGGAGCAATATCCTACAACTAATATTAAGGCGCTTGAGAATTTTTTGAAATTCACTTAAAATTTTTAATAAAAGGTGCAATCAGTTTGAGAAGTACGAGCTGGCACGTACAGCAAATATTTGAAACCACAAATCAAAGGTATCTAGGTCCAAGTTCTCTTATCTCTGTCAATGAAATCAAAGTGCTAACACTCAACTTTTGACACACTACCCTCTGGACTATGACAGCTCCTATTCAAATAGCTGCTCCACAGTTATCAATCAAAAGAAAACTTCCAAAGTTATGTACATTGACAATGTAACTTCCAACATGAAGTTGATGTCATGCCCTACCAAGGGTAACTTCATTTCCAGTGTCTCTCCTGTAACTTCCACTCTCAACAAAGAGGGGACAGAGATGACTTCTAGGCAGTTAGCTAGGAACCTCCCCATATCTCATCTTGGAGACACAGGAAAAAGAGTAACTCAATACAAACGTCACTGCATAAAGAAACCATAGCTATTGTTTGCAGGCTTGTAAAAAACATATCATAGGGTGGGTTCCGGTGCTTCTGTTTTTTTTTTTTTTTTAATTCTCATTTTGTAAAGAAAAAATTCTGAGTAAACATGAAGCACTACAAATCTTAGGTTGAGGGCTGCAACCCCTGCATTTTAAAAACCCTGTTCCTGCACTATGAATGGAGAACAAACAGCAGACTCTGAAAAATTGTGGCACAGGGACTCATTTACAAGGACAAAGAGCTCCTAGGGGCCTAGAAGGAATTTGGGTCACATGGGGTGTGACCTTGGAAGGGATTTTGGGATGCTGGCCTCTTCTCTCTTCCTGGCTGCCATAAATGGTGAACAGAGCTCTACCACATACTACCCACAATGGAGTATGCTGTCACAGGCCCAAAGCAACAGGGCCAAGTGACAATGGTCCGAAACCTCTGAAGCTATGCATCAAAATAAACCTTTCCTTCTTATGAAATGACTTATCTCAGATATATTGTCACAGCCACAGAAAGCTGACTAACATACCAAGTCCGACTGAGATCCATACTTTTCATTACCTTAGATGCAAACAAAAACATCCCAAGATTCTAAATAAGTTTCTAAAAGACTACGTTGTTGTAGTACAAACTTAGAACCACAGGAAAATAAACCATCATTATAAAAATAAACTTATGAGTTAAAAAAAAAAAAAGAAGCTCTGTCTCTAGGCTAATGTTGGAAACAATCTATTTATTATTGTTATCATTCATTCTTTTAAGGGACTGAAAACATTCTAGAACAAGTTTTAGAAATCTACAAGAACTTGGTTAAGATCATTATCCAGTGCTCACCAAGCTCCTACTAGATGCATGTAGTGAAGGGTTTGAAGCAGGGGTATGGTGTGTTCAGAACTGTCCTTTGACTAAAGTCTATAGGGATAGTGTGAAACAAGAACTTGGAGCCACAAGGCAATAAATTCAACTCCTGGCTGTAGGGCTTATTAGTCTGTGAGGTTTTTCTTTTCCCTTATTTTTTAATTGATGAATAAAAAATATACATCTACAGTATACATTCTGAAATATGTATATACTGTAGAATGGCTAAATCAAGCTTACTAATATATGCATCACTTCACCTATTTATGGTGAGAACAGAGATAATGAAACCTTGGCCTTGCAAACATTAAATGGGAAGTAAATGATAAATGTAAGGCACTGGGACACAGTAAACACTCCACAATGGTGGCTCATTATCAATATACAAGCCTAGAAGTTCAGGAAGACCCATATGAGAGTCTGGACGAGACATACTGAAGTATTGAGTAAGGAGGAAAACCTAAGACACTCAGAAAAATATTAATGGAATAGAACTGAAAACAGCTAAGGTAGGTGTGTGGGTGCACCATGGTGAGCTCCAGGTCTACAGTAGGTGACTGAATGGCTGTGGCTATAGCTGGTGGTGCCCCTGACAAAGAGAAGACAGGTAGCAGAGCAAGTTAGGGAGTCTGGGTATTGCTGAGAAGGAAGTGCCTGTGTACACACAGTAGTGGGTATTCAGGAGATCAAGGGTTGAGTTTGGGGACAGGGTACAGTGTGGCTCGGAGTGAGAACAGGGAAGAGATCACCCGCAGTGGGTGTGCTCACTCAGAAGAGCAATGAGCCAGAAAAGAACCCAGGAAACACTCATGACCAAGGGGCAAGGAGAGAAAGAGAGGCACCCAAGGAAAACAGAATCACAGAGAACGAGGACAACCAGCAGGTCTTGGTGCTAAGGAAGCTAAAGGAGCAGGAACTCAAGAAGGGGAATCTTTAATGGGGCCCAGTGTAGCTGAGAAGTCCAGCAAGTTCCAAATGTGCCCTTGGAATTTGGCAGAAACTGTTGCTGATTTTAAGCCAGAGAGTAATATTCATCAGACCAGAGGGATAAATGCTCAACCACAGGGGTAAGGTATAAATGGCAGTAAGAAAGCAGAAAGAGTACCATAAATCTGGTAAAAGGGACAGAGACAAATCATGTAGTAGGAAGAGCAAGATGTTGGTTCAAAGGCCAAGTTAAACATTTAAGATGAAGCAATGTGAGCAATCTGTGCACTGAGAAGGAAAAGACAGATGGCAAAGGGGAAAGATGAGACTCACTGACAAACAAAATCTTTGAGAAAAGGATAAGGGTTCTGCATCTATCTCCCACAAGTCAGATGCCACATGGGTCCCTGAGGATGCATGGATAAATTGCAGAATTGGCCTCCAGCAGCTTACAGTCTGATGGGGGAAGCAAAACTGTCAACAAACTGGCAAAAGCCAGTTTGCCTCTTGCACCATGAGAGGGACACAAAAAAGTACAATCTATGAGGAATAGACCCTTGCCAGACCTCGAATCTGCCAGTGCCTTGATCTTGGAATTCTCCAGAACTATGAGAAATAAATGTTGCTTATAAGTCACCTTATTTATAGAAAAGTGCTCCTCAGCTTATGATGGGGTTATAGCCCAATGAACCGAACATAAGATGAAAATATCAGAAATATGCATTTAATACACCTAACCCACTGCACATCATAGCTTAGCAACACAATGCACTGCAGAGTATAGGTTGCTTCCTTAGGGTTGCACAGCTGACTGGGAACTATGGCTCACTATCACTGCCTAGCATGGCATGACTATTGTACTACACATCACTAGCCCTGGGAAAAGATCAAAATTCAAAGTAGAGTTTCTACCAAATGCATTTCACTTTTGCACCATCAAAATAGTTATATATATATATATATATATATATATATATATATATATATATATATATATATATATAAAATAAATATATATAAACTGAACCATTATAAATGGGGGATTGTCTGTACTTTGTTATGGCAGTTCATAAAGGCTAAAATACTCGGAAAATATGTGACAAGGAGCTTTGTACAGAGGCAGCTGAAGGTTAAGAGAGTTGGGCAGCATGGAGTACAGGGTTCAGTCATGTGGAGAAGGCCTGAAGTGGTTCCAGAACTCTCTTTGGCCAAATAGATCTCCCAATCCGCTAGCTTATGCTTAAAATTTATTTAACACTTAAAAAGGGGTACAATTTCTCATCTAAAAATTGCAGATAAAGGACTAAAAAAGAAACATATGTAAGACTATACACAAGCTAAAACCCATGTGTCATAAAATAAAATCATCCAGGCAGGCTTTGGAGACAAACTTGGCTCCGACAGGATACAACTTACTAGCTGTGGAACCTGGGCAGGTCACTTAACTTCTGGAAAAGCTGAACATGTGACAGATGAGCCCCAAATGCCTTTCAAAATCTATTCTTCAAGGGTTATAAAGCACTATTTCTTAACATTTGGGGGACCATAAACTCTTCTGAGACTCTAACAAAAGCTGTAAAATCTCCCCCAGCCCCAAATAGACAGACACATGCATACAAAAATTCTCCATCTCCTTCAAGGTGTCCCTGAACTCCAGGAACAGACCCTGGGTAAGTGGGAAAGAGCAGAAGTGCAACTTTTTATAATGATGATATCCTAATAATTCTGGGGCCAGGTATCACAGAGACCTCTGCCACACCCACAGTGTACAGCCTGCTGTCTCCAACTGCATGTCTTTCTCAACTATGAGTCTCCTCACCTCTGAATACCTGAGTGCCAAGCCCAATGCCCTGAATATAGTAGAAGCCCACTTCAGTTGTGAGTTCAACTGGTCAGAGCCATAACAGTTTAGATCTGTAGTTCTCAAGTTTTCGGACTTTTGGAACTTGCAAATGAGTATCAACTTTCAAACCCTCCTCTGACAGACAACCTGGAATGGATGGCAACTACCATGGGCTTGCTCTGTGCGATCTTTTAACTTCCCCAAACTGATTTTTTAAAAAATATATATATATTTTTTTTAGTTGTAGTTGAACACAACACCTTTATTTCACTTGTTTATTTTTGTATGTAGTGCTGAGGATCAAACCCAAGGTCTCGCATGTGCGAGGTGAGCACTCTACCGCTGAGCCACAACCCCAGCGCCCCCAAATTGATTTTTAATTAGTCAGGTTTAGCTACCATACACTAGAAGTTATGCTACCAGTTCAAGGGCAAAATGTGACAATTCTCCCCTCCCAACAAAAAGAAAAAGGAAAACATACTAGATTTGCTTTTAGCAGAAACCCCTTAGGTTTGTTCTGCAAACCCCTTATACTCTTACATATATATGATATTCATTTGGGAAGGAGGCAACTATGCGCAGCATCCCATTTTAAGAATAAGGAGAAAATGTGCCATTTAAGTGATTGCAGAGGGCTTTTCAACACAGCCCAGCATCAGGACCCAAGCCACATTTTTATAAACATGCAAGTGTTTCTCCATTACCCTTATACCAAGAAAATGGAAGACAACTCTTTTAGATTGACAGAAAGAGCTGGGGAAAATAATAGTGTTCAGTGATAACATTCAAATAATACTTATGATTTTAGAAAGCAGAAGCCATTCTAAGTTGAGCAATTTTATATATCATGATTAAATGATTTCCTTTTTGCAGTATTCAATAAGAATCAAATATTCAAAAAGAATCATCTATCACTTTTTAAAAAGACACAATTGACTGTATATAGTAGGGGAAAATTTCCTTACTTACCTATAGCACAATGTAAAATCTAGAGGGGGGAAAAAGGGGGGAAAAGAGAATTAGTAAAAAAAAAAAAATTAATACTATAGTTCTATTTCATATAAACTGTTCTTTCAGTAAGAGACATGCCTGCCAGCAATACTGATTTTGAAAAACAAATATTTCATTGTTAAACTTTACTACAGACTATTTAACAAAATGTAAATTCTTACTCCGTTTTTTGATTATTCACTTTTACTTTGTGTATCTTTGGGAGATAACATCCTAAGGAAGATTTCATCTTCCCCCCATAGTTCATCAGATGTCAAGGACCTTTTCTAATACATAAATTTACAACAGCAATTACAGCACACCTTCTCCCATGTTCCATACTCTGCAGAACAGAACCGTCTCAGACTGTGGAACACACAGTATGACCGGCCTTTGTGGGTTCCTCTTGCCTCTCAGGCCCTTCAGTGCAGACACATTTATTCTATAAAGCTCCATCCTCAGTCCCCTTCCTGCCTCATTCAATTATCTCACTGCAGAGGTGTTTCCTGGTCCAACTTAGCCTTGGGCCTTAGAGCTCCAAGTCCGTATTCCATACTGCCTTGGCCATCACCAATAGCAGCTCAAACATGACCAGACTCAATGAAAAGCACATCTTTTTCTTCCTAAATTTCTGCTATACCTTGTGATCACCTGCCTCTCAGTCTTTTGGGTTCACCTTCCCCTCACCCACAAGCCCAACTGGTTTCCAAGCCCTGCTGATCCACCTGGAGCCTGTCTGCCCTGTTTTTACTACCAGTGCCTTGAGTGAGATTGCTGCCTACACTCTTATCTCAATGGCAATGGCCAAGCAGTTTCTTCTAAATCCCCTTTCAACTTATCCTTTATTTAGCATTGTTTCAGCACTGGTGACAGTGGTTTAAAAAAAAAAAAATTAAGTAATTTGAAGGCATCTACAAGATTGATTTAATAACTACAAAATTTCTAGATGATAAGACCTAACAGCAATTGTTGTACCTTTTAGAATTTTGACAGAATTTCTCTAGCAGTCACTGAACTGTTTGATCCTAACAATAACCCTGGAAGATAGGCAGGATAGCTATCTCTACTTGCAGATGAGAAAACCAAGGCTCAGAAAAGCTGAATAACCTGTTCAAGGCAGTAGATGACGGCCAAGATAAAAACCTAGGGTTTTTTTTCCCCTACTCTACAGCTTTTTCTATAACATTATTTCATTGTACCCTAGTTATGAGACATCTAGAGGGCAGAATCTGACAACGTTTCTAATCTAAAGCATGCCTGATGAGACTCTGTGCTCATAAACTATAATTTCACTAAGTTTTTGTTTTGTTTTTTGGTGGGGTGGAGAGAGCTGGGTTAAAAAAAAATCAAGCTGTGCCAGGCACTGTGGCACCCGCCTGCCATTCCAGCAGCTTAGGAGGCCAAGGCAGAAGGATCTCAGGTTCAAAGCCAGCCTCAGCAACAGTGAGGCACTAAGCAACTCAGTGAGGCCCTGCTTCTACATAAAATACAAAATAGGGCTAGGGATGTGGCTCAGTGGTCGAGTGTCCCTGACTTCAAACCCCAGCACTCACCACCACCCCCAAAAAAAATCAAGCTGCAAAAATTTCTTGGTAATGGACAATAGAAGAATCATCATGTTGCAAATCATATAATTTTTTTTTCAAAAGAAGACACTGCTAAGAACCTCAAATGCGTAAATATTAACAAAATAAGCTGAACCTCCTACTACGAAGTTAAGGAAAGTAAATGATAAACCTAGATTAAAATAAGGGATGAAGACTTAAATGAAGAGCATCCTTCAAGACAAGCAGACAGTGCCTATTCTATTCTGTAGGAAATGACTGATGGCTATCATGTTTTCTTTGCATGATAGAACAGTAGGTCTTAGCCCTATCACAATGAATCTCCCTCTTTCAATCACAGTATCTTATAATAATGCCTTCTTTATCAACCTGAAGTGAAATTCATAGATGATAACCTACCTACACAAAAAGATTTTTTAAAAACATCCTGACAAAAAGAAAGTAATTTAATTTTTTAAATATGTATTTTAATATATAAATGTTTGGGGATATAAGACATAATTAAGCAGGCAGAGTACATAACCAACTTATTATAAATAAGTTTGGATTTAAAAATAAAACTATTGGAAACAACTTTGGACAAGTACAGGAAAATAAAAGAGCAGACGTACAGACTAGCAGTAGGAAAAAAAATAGTATTAAGTAATAATGGAAATGTACTAAAGTAGAGAACTGAAGAAGTACATTATCTCAAATGAGCTATGACTTATGTATTTATGTTTGTATGTATTTATTGCAGGGCTGGGATTGAACCTAGGATCTCACACATGCTAGGGAAGTACTCTACACTGAACTACATCCCCTGTCCAATCTTAATTTATAAAGTGTGGTGTTAAAATAACCTCCTGGGTTATGTCATGGGGTGGGATACAAAGAAAGTGTCACAGAAAATCTGTCCTGTTAAGAAATCCTGTTGAGATACCCAACCAATGTCTAGTCTATAAAAAGACCTTGGAGACTTTATTCTCTAAATGGTGCAAAGAAGGAAGGAATAGAAGATGGATTAGAAGAAAAGAAAACCCATGATGCGGGGGCTGGGGTTGTGGCTCAGTGGTAGAGCGCCCGCTTAGCATGTTGGAGGTCCTGGGTTCGATCCTCAGCACCACATAAAAAAATAAATAAATAAAGGTATTGTGTCTAAAAAATAAATATTAAAAAAAAAAAACATGATGCAAGAGGCAGCAAAGCAGTGCATAACTGACGGGGGCTACTTTTAGGATAAAATTAAAAACTACAACTAATCCAAAATAAAATTTCTTTTTCACAACCGTGACTTCTTATCATTATACAAACAGAGGCAATAATATGCAATATTATTAGTCTATATTAAGGAAAACCAATGAGATCTTTGCATTACAAGTATCTCCACTAATTTAATAAGTCTGAACAGAAATCTCAAATCTCATATCACAAATTTTCAAACAGTCTCATAGCTTTTGATTTAATACTAAATCACATGAAATCCTTTTCAACTAAATATGCAAGTTAGAAATAGTATAATACTTTCAGAACAGAATGTGCAGATTGAATAAATTATTTTGAGACAATATCTTTATCTCACTTAAGCTTCTCTCTTCATATCAACAATGGTAGTAGACAGAGTTCTAAAAATGATCCCACAAAATTATTGTTCCTTGCTTAACACCAATCTAGGCCCTACAGTGTAGGGATTTGCAAATGCAATTAAGAGTCTCAAGCCCACTGATTTTAAGGTACAGAGATTATGTGGGTGGACCTGACCCAACCAGGCAAGCCCTTTAAAATCAGTTTTCTCTGGCTGGTGGTAGAAGATGAAATCAAATATTGTCAAAGAACAAGCAAGATTCAATACACCGTCACTGGCTTTGGGGATGGAAGGGGCTGTGTACAAGGACTGGAGAGCAGCTCCTAGGAGCAGGGAGTGACCTCCAGCCAACAGCCAGCATGGAAATGCAGGCTTCAGACCTTTGACTAAAAGGAAATGGATTCTGTCAACAACCTGAATGAGCCTACAAGCAGATTCTTTCTCTGGACACGCCATATAAGAAACCAGCTGGCCTGGCAGACTCCTTCCTTGATTTCAGTTTTGTGAAATCCTTAGCAAAGAACTTGCCGAACCCAGCTTCTGACTTAAAGAACTGCATGTTAATATGAGTGTTGTTTAACCTGCTAAGTGTGTGGGGTTTTATTATATAGCAATGAGAAACTAAGACAATGATCTTCCTCTAACTTCATAAACTTTTGTTTAATATCTCATGAAGATTTTTCAATATCTATATGTACTACAAAAACTATGTATTTGTTGAGGTGCTAGCCTGGGGAGATGCACAGAAGGTAAGGAGGGGCTGCAGAACAAACATTAATTAATTGAGTTGGGCTACTTTATACATTGTAGAATATTCAGCCAGTACAATCCCCAGTCACTGTGGTAACCAAAGTACCCTCACAACTTTCCAAAATGCACACTCCAAGGCACTGCTCTTTTTACTTGGAAATATATTTTTTGAAAAAATTTCTAAGATTTGAACTAAAATTATTTTCATAAGTTATCAATGACTCTCCTTCCTTCTTTCCTCCCTCCCTCCATGTGTGTGGCCCTGGGGATTGTAACTATGCAACTGCTCTGTCACTGAGCTATTTTGTAACCTGGTTTCACTAACTTACCAAGGCTGACCTCAAACTTGTGATCCTCTTGCTTTAGCCTCCTCAGTAGCTGGGATTATAGGCGTGTCCATCTGCACTTTGCTGAATTTTATTTTTAATCTAAGGTGAAACACTAATAACAAAGCCACCCCCCTCCGGACCCACCCCCCCAAAGTTTGGCAAGTCTCAAGAAGAATAGGAGTCCAAGAAGCTTTGAAGACCTCAAATGTAGTTCATGGATTTAATGTGATGGGCTACAGTGATTCTCCATTTGTCTCTCAATTCAAAATTCAGCCAGGTGTGGTGATGCATGCCTGTAATTCCAACAGCTCAGGAGGCGGCGGAAGAATTGTAAGTTCAAAGCCAGCCTCAACAACTTGGTGAGATTCTAAGCAACTTGGCAAGACCCTGTCTCAAAATAAAAAATAATAAGAGCTGGGGATGTGGCTCAGTGGTTAAGCACCCTGGACTCAATCTCTAACACAAACAATAATAATAATAATAATAAGCCCAAATGTCAATTCATAAATTTATAATAGCTTCACAGTCTTTATAATAATGGAATGACACAGATTCCGGAGAACCTCATCTAACAAAACTTTATTCTGGTGTCAAAAATCAGAAGGCTTGGGCTGGGGATGTGGCTCAGAGGTGGAGCATTCACCTAGCATGCGTGATGCATTGGGTTCAATCCTCAGCACCAAGTAAATATAAAATAAAGATGTTGTGTTCACCTATAGCTAAAAAATAAATATTAAAAAAAAAAAATCAGAATGCTTAGTTTGACTTTAAACAGAGTGACCTGGAAGGTCTGGAACAGAGTACTGTAATTTAGCTGAGCACAAGATTATTAATTATCTCTCCTCTACCATAAAGCATCTCTTTTTTAGGTAATTTTAGATAATCTGTCTTCTTTTAAAAACAAAAACTATCAGAATGTTTTTATGAAAAACAAGTTTTAGCGGGATGCAATGGCTCACACCTGTAATCCCAGCAGCTTGAGAGGCTGAGGCAAGAGGATCTCAAGTTCAAAGCCTGCCTCAGCAACTTAGAGAAGCCCTAAGTAACTCAGTGAGACCCTGTCTCTAAAAAAAAAAAAGGCTGAGGGGGCTGGAGTTGTGGCTCAGTGGTAAAGCGCTTGCCTAGCATGTGCAAGGCCCTGGGTTCGATCCTCGGCACCACATAAAAATAAAAAATAAGATATTGTGTCCACCTAAAACTAAAAAATAAATATTAAAAAAAATAAAGGAATTGTGTCCAACTACAACTGAAAAATTTAAATTAAAAAAATACAAAATAAAAGGCTGAGGAAGCTATCTCACTTCTCAGTTTATACCCAAAAGACTTAAAAATAGCATACTACAGGGATGCAGCCACATCAATGTTTACAGCAGCACAATTCACAATAGCTAAATTGTGGAACCAACCTAGATGCCCTTCAGTAGATGAAGAGATAAAGAAAATGTGGTATATATACACAATGGAATATTACTCAGCATTAAAAGAATAAAATCATAGCATTTGCAGGTAAATGGATGGAGTTGGAGAATATAATGCTAAGAGAAGTTAGCCAATCCCAAAAACCAAATGCCAAATGTTTTCTCTGATAAAAGGATGCTGATATATAATGAGGATGAGGGGATGGAGCATGGGAGGAATAGATAAACTTTAGATAGGGCAAAGAGAAGGGAAGGGAGGGGCATGGGGGTAGGAAAGATGGTGGAATGAGGTGAACATCATTACCCTAAGACATATATGAAGACACAAATGGTGTGACTCTACTTTGTAAACAGAGACATGAAAAAATGTGTTCTATATGTGTGATATGAATTGAATTGCATTCTGCTGTCATATATAACAAATGAGAATTTTAAAAAAAGGTTTGGGGATGTGGGGATGTGGTACAGTGGTAAATGGCCCTGGGTTCAATCCCTGGTATTAAAAAAAAAAAAAAAAAAAAAAACCCAAAAAAACAAAAATCAAAATTTCTGGAAGGAAAACATCCGACTAGCCCAGTTTGGGTCTGTATGCACCCATGGATCAGCCAGCTGGGGCCTGAAAGGCAGAGTCAGGGAGTAGACATGTAGGTGCTACAGGTCTATCCTCGAACACCCGAGAACTTCCAGAGAGGATAAAGATCACTGAGCTAGGCAACTCCACAAGACGTATCAACCACATTCATTTTTACCATACAGGGGTCATAACTAATGTGAGTTATGATTACCAATATTGAATTCATTTTGGAAATTATTGTACTATATGAATATCTGATTCCATTTTTGCTTAAAACTTACCTATAACATGTAGTCTTGAGGAAGAGATAGCAAAATGTTAACAGTGGTTGTTTAGTCAATGAACTCTTAACCTATATGCATTTTCTTCTCCTATATTTATCTGGGTTTTTCCTACAATGAATATATGATACTTCTTGTTACCAGGAAATACTTTTCCCCTCTCTTCTGGTGTTTATGAGGAAGGATTTCTACCAAATATTATTGGTCTCTCTCTCCATCCTTTAGCTTCTTTACCTTGGGAAAGGAATGATGACTCATCTCAGTGGTAAATTAGAGAAGAACAAATGAGGAAGAACAAATTCAGCTCCACCCTACAAATTCCATAAGGAACCACAAGTTCTCAGGGTGCTACCCTGGCTGCTGCCTTGGATGGAATGGGTGGTGAGTCTTCTGGATTTCAGTTAGCAAGACCATTTGGCTCACACTTAAAGCATGTCCTCCAGCTTAGACTTCAACACTAATAAAAGTGATTTTTAGGATCCTTATGCATCTCCCTTGAGTTATTTTTCAGTGTTCAGGACATAAACAAGAAAAGACTATTTATTGAGCCCCTGAGAGATTCCAAATATGTTTTCAAAATCCTTCCTCTTTCATTTCTTTTTAAAGGAAGTAATAGGTGAAATCTTTCTCATTATTGATATTTTGTTATTTAATTTCACCTTTCTAGCTATAGTCATAATTTACAAACCCATTATTGGCTTAATTTTCTCATTCTAATAGTGAAATGTTGAAATGTCACAGAATTTAAGACTGGGAAAAAACATAATTCAGTTTAATCCAGTGTATTCACTACACATAATAAACTGAGGTCCAGAGAGGTTAAGACCAAGGTAACAAGGATGAACAATGGTAAACCAAGTCTCAGTACCCAAATTTCTTGCTACCAGTGTTTTTTATATATAGTGTGACATCTCTTAAGTACAATTCTTTTATTGCTTTTACAGCATTTCTGCCAGTTTTTCTACATATTTTGTTTCTCTGTTCAGATAATCATTTACTTCTCAGTTGATTCTACCAACATGAGTCTCCCCATCTTCCTGCTACCTGACAAACAGAACTTGAGAGTTTCTCTGGTTTTCTCTAAAATCAGCTTTATCTTATGCTGGGACTGGGCAGTTCTGCTTTTCTTGATGCTTGGTCATGACAGGCTAAATTGTCTCTCCATAAATTTAAGCCAGTCTAGTCTCTTATAAGCAACAGATTATTAGATTTTTTTTAAACCAGTCACCACCAATACACTTTATTTTGATAAAGTATATTAGAAACAATGCATCTGTGCTCTACTGTATCATCCTATAGGTTTATGCTACTATTCTTGCAATTCTCTTTTTAATAGTATTATGTAGCAGATATGAAACACTACTTGTTAAATCAAAAGATGAGCTATCCTTTTTAAAAAACCATTTTAATCTTGTTTTCTTTATTTATAACCTTGTTTTCCATTTTATTATCTGTAACATTTTATTATATTAATATTTTATTTTAAATATATGATACCATATTTTAAATATATTCTTCCATAGAAGGAGGTACTAGAAACTGTTCCATGTTTCATACTTTTTCCCAATACCTTCAATTTTTTCCTACTGATTTTCCTAATCTGAAAAAAAAATCTACATATTTTAATTATTTTTTTACTTACAAATTAAGAAGTTTAAAAATTCTGGAGCAATATAAAAATTACAATTATGTTTGTCTTCCGTGGCTTACCCTCCTTCCCACTTCCTTCTATCCTGACAAAATCTGACATTACCTAATGAAATTCCATATGGACGCCATGAAACCTTTATTATAGTCTAAAACTATATTGTCCAGTGCATTAGCCACTAGCCATATGTGTCTATTTAAATCTAAAAGAAAATAAAATTTATTTTATTTTATATTTCAAAGGCTCAATAACCACATGTGACTATGGGTACTGTATTGGCACACATTTGGAACACTACCATTACAGGAAGCTCCATTGGACGATGCTAGTCTTATGACTTAATTTATCTATTTATATCATAGTGAAATACACTCTGTTAAAGTTCTGAAGGGTTCCATTACTTTTGTAGGTGTTTGCAACATCTCCATTTTTAGGAAACTGCATGGTTATCCAGGAACCTAAGGCTTTCTCCTAACTCCACAAGGATTTTTTTTTTTTTTTTTTCTCCTTCTAAGAAGGTCTAAGTCTAAGGTTCCAAGTGGCTTTTATGATTACATTGCTAAATCTTCTCTTTTCTCCTAGAATTTTTTTTTTAAATGGTTATAGGGATTGAACCCAGAGACCCCCTACCACTGAGCTACATTGCCAGACCTCCTTTTAATTTTGAGTCAGGATATTGCTAAGTTGTCAAGGCTAACCTCCAACCTGTCATTCTCCTGCCTCAGCTGGGATTACAGGTATGTGCCACCACACCCAGCTTGGACACTGTTATTTTTGTTTTGAATTTAAGAACTTCACAAATAGGTGCCCAGAAAGGGAAAGAATTTTTTACAAAGAGCTCCTCTATAGGAGAAACTCCTCTATATACTCTCAATGGCACACCGAGATGGCCTTTTAGTTCAGAAAAGTTTTCTATGATCTTTCTCCCTAATTATAATTTATAAGTTATTCATTCTAACCATTCCTACTTCTGGTATCTTTACTTTTTGAAAGCTTGAACACTCAAGCTGTTCTGAAGATGTGCTGGTTCTACTGTATTATTATTTCTTGAGGTTCACTTCTTTTTCATATGCTTCATTTTCTTCTTGTTCTGATATTCATGCACTCATTACTTAGTCCACCAATATGTAGCATCTCAGTTATGCCTGGCACCCCAAATTTTGTAGTGTTCTTTTTATATTTCAGATAGTGAAATCAGAAAATTTCCCAATGGCTTCTGCTCTGTAATCTACTTTATCTGAGACTATCTATGACAGGGAACCCCTGCCTTTCCTGAATCTTTAGGTTTACCTATTTCTGTGCACTGTGACCTCTTTCCTGCAGCCAGTGATATTTTTAGTTCTTTTTTTTTTTTTTAAATTTCAGCACACACTTTTCTACAGTCATTAGCTCGCTCTAACCTCTTTGAACACCATATCAATTTGCTTCTATTTGCTTGAGTTGTCAAGCAATGAAGCTTGTGTGGGTGGGCTCCTGTTTCCTACAGGCTCCCTCTTCCCTTCTAATGTTGTGACACTTATTAATTACACCCAAGTTTATTTTTCCCCTCGGGTTCTCACTCCCCCACCCCAGCAGTACTGGGAACTGAAGTTACATTGAGCTACATCCCCAGCCTTCTAACACTGTTTTGTTTGTGATATCAGGAATTGAGCCCATGGGTACTCTACCACCAAGCTATACCCCAAGCCCTTTTCCTTTTTTCTTTTGAGAAAAGGTCTCACTAAGCTGCTAAGGGTCTCGATACACTGCTAAGGCCAGCCTCAAACTTACAATCCTCAGGCCTCAGCTTCCTGATCACTGGGATTATAGGTGTGTGCCACCACACTCAGGCTTACTTTAGTTTTGAAGCTGATTTTTCCAGGATCTATTGACCTAGTTTGTGTCAGATATCTCCACTATGATTTGCTTTGCTAGCTTTTCATAAATCTCTTTCAGAGATATATTTTCTCAAAAGGAATCTTCAGAATAAAGGTAACTTAACAAGTGCCTGTAGCTTATGTTTCAGAAGTTCCTTCTTTTTAATATTTATTTTTTAGTTATACGCAGACACAATACCTTTATTTTATTTTTATGTGGTGCTGAGGATCAAACCCAGTGCCTCATGCATGCTAGGTGAGCGCTCTACTTCTGAGCCAAAACCCAGCCCTAGAAGTTCCTTCTTAATATATAACTGTAAGAAGGACATCAGCATGTTTCTACAAGGAAGAAAACTATTAGAGACAGTCATGTCCCCAGACCATTTCACAGAAGCAAACTTGACTTGTGATGTGCTTGAAGCACAGTACCATATTTTAACACCTCAGAATCTAATTACCTAATAGCTCCATGGGGGGAAAAAACCATCCAGAGTTTGAACCACAGAGACAGAAAAACTCTGAGACAAATGGGAGACCTTTTCTTCTTAAGGACACTTCAAGTACTTAAGATTTTGTTCGATTTTAGAGAAATATCTAGAATCAATTTCCTATTTCACTAAGGATTTGAAAAGAATGGGCTATAAAGCATTATAGCCAGAATGCAGGATGGGGCTGAGAAGCGGTAGTGCAGCTTGGAGATCTGACAAATGCTGACTCTCTCCCTCACTGCTCTCCAGAGCCAGTTCAGATAAGCACTAGGAAAAGACCAGAAATGAGACTGGGGTGTTTTTTCTTTTTTGTAGATAAAGAAATAGAAGAATCTGGAAGGGAATGAAAAGGAAAGGGAGTTCCAGTGGTCCTTTACGCATTCCCAGATAGACAAAAGCAGTAAATGATGCTCACAGGTTAAAGTGGCCTATATTAGTCTCAACAGGTAACATCCTTGAAGTACAACCTTAACCCATCTGAATCCTCACTGTTAACCACATAGGCATAGCCAATCATGAGTGTTAATGATGGACAGCTGGACCCAGTTGCACACATCTGTAATGTGAGAAGCTCAGGAGCCTGAAACAGGATGATTGGTAGTTCAAAGCCAGCCTCAGGGGCTGGGGTTGTAACTTAGCAGTAGAGCGCTGGCCTGGAACATGCAAGGCCCTGGGTTCGATCCTCAGTACCACATAAAAAAATAAATAAGTGAAATAAAGGTATTGTGTCCAACTACAACTAAAAAAAAAAAAAATTATACATACACACACACATATGTGTGTGTGTGTGTATAGATAGATACATAGATAGCCAACCTCAGCAACGATGAGGTGCTAAGCAACTCAGTGACACCCTGTCTAATTAAATACAAAATTGGGCTAGGGATGTGGCTCTGTGGTTGAGTGCCCCTAGGTTCAATCCCTGGTACACACCCCCCCAAAAAAAGATGGACAAAAAGAGGTTTATCCAGGTATAACATGTACCAGTAATTAACTCTGTTTTTATGGTATGGATACATTACATTTTGTTTATCTAGGAATGGCATTTTAAAATGTACTTTTGCCACCTAAGTGATGTACTCCTCAGGATTACTCAAGATCCAAATAAAGACAACACATTATTCACACATTTATCTCTTGGCCAACAATACTGATTATCAACATTTTTATTGAAGTTAACTTATAAATTATATCATAGCTGGGTGTGGTAGCACATGTCCATAATCCTAACTATTTGGGAGGCTGAGGTAGCAGGGTCACTTGAATTCCAGGCCAGACTGGGCAACATAGTGAGACCCTATCTCAAAAACAAACAAAAAAAAACGTATCATTATAATCTTCATTGTTTTGTGCATCTTGTGATTACTGTGGTAAATACTTCTTGGATTTTCTACCTACCATCCTTTTTCTAAAAACTGCCCCTTCCCTCCAACCCTTCTGTATTGTTATAGTGACCTTGCTCCTGTCTATAGGTGACTGGCCCAGGAATATACACCTGACTTAAGCTGGACCAATTAAAAGGATTGTAAAATTGGAAGAATGGAAGTAAGATTCTGTTTTCAACTAGCTGCCCCCCTGATTGAAGGAGATACATTCTCAGGAGATCTGGCTGTATTATCTGCCATGTAGACTAAGACACTGAGAAAACTAGTCTTCGGGAAAATAACAGAACAGAAAGAGAGAAGAGTAGAGAAAAAAGATAGAGTAAGAATGACTGGGTTCCCTATGGTGATCCAGTCCCCAAGTCCAGGTCCTTCCTAAGCCCCGGCTGTATCCCTGCCTTTAGATTCTATGGGATACCTATGCACTTATAGTAAATCCCTTTTGCTGTTTAGATTAGTTGAGGTTTCTGTCACCTTATTGTCATCTAATAGTCCTAATGTCATTATCCACAGAAAAGATTAAGCTCCCTTTTAGCAGGGGCTCAACCTCCACACCACTTATTATCCAAACATACTTAAGTTACTACCCACAGAATAATTTGGAAAACTAGTATAAAAAAATACTCAAGACATTCTTGGATAAGTATGTAGAAAACAATTAAATCTGTGCCATTTTATTGAAAATCTACATCACTGTATCACCAATTCAACCTATCTTTGCATCCATTGTGCAAAAAAATCATTTAATTTCCTCAGAAAGCAAACAAGCTTCTTTTTTGGGAGGCAGGTACTGGGGACTGAACTCAGGGGCACTCAGCCACTGAGCCACATCCCCAGCCCTATTTTGTATTTTATTTACAGTCAGGGTCTCACTGAGTTGCTTAGCACCTTGCTTTTGCTGAGGCTGGCTTTGAACTCAAGATCCTCCTGCCTCAGCCTCATGAGCCACGGGGATTAAAAGCATATGGCACCGCAACCGGCAAGTAAGTTTCTTTTTATATTATATTACGGCATGCTCATTTGTAATTGCTTGGAGTTCTAAGTCTTTTAAAACCAAAATGCTATATTTTCCTAAGAAAATCTGAAGTTTTTTGAGTACAAATAATTGTTCTTTCCCTTTTAAAGCCCATTCCCATAGATCATACTAAAATAACATCCAGCATTCAGATATAAATGAATAGCTGAACTTCCTGGATTTACCTTCTCCTCCTATAAACGTGATTTATTATAAACCACTAATAATGCCCCTAAGAATAATTTGCAATTAACCAACATTGCACACAACTAATGATTATATAATGCAGGTCCGAGAGGTGACGAAACTCTCCTTAACTGAATACACAGGAAGTCATCTTAACAAACCTGCTCTACAGCCCTGTCTGAGGGTTATGCCATCACTCAACAGTGCAGTGGTAATTCCCTGCACAGTCCTGGGAGTCTTTACTTCCTAATGTACCGTTTTTTTTCCCAAAATCAAATCCAGAATTTGTCACTAAACTGGTTCTTAGTGGGGATAATAGATATAAAACCCAAAATCTAAAATATTGTCTTAAACCACTATTAAAAATTCAATAGGGATGAACACACTAATCCTTCAAAGTCTAAGATTTGGTTCCCAAGTGGATTTTCTATCACACTGTTTAATGTCCCTTCCTTTCCTAAAACATACTTAAATCTTTAAAATTATATTTCTAATATTACAAAGTTTTAAAGAGACAGAATCCCCTTCAAATTATTGAAGCAGTCCAGTTGGATATAACCCCCTAATATCAGTGCTGGTGCAGTTTCTGAAGATTTGACCTCAAATTTCCTTCTCTGTAGCTTGAGGGAACTATGTTGGCCAAAGCTCTCAGACAAAATCCTCTATATTTATTACTATCTCTTTTTTAAAAAAAATTTCAAGCCTGTAAGTTTAAAAAAAATGGCTCACATTAGGATTGCTAGTTTCCTTAGACTCAAACTGCTAGGGGAGCTGAGCGTGGTAGTAGCACAACTGTAATTAATCCAGCAGCTCAGGAGACTGCAGCAGAGGATCGAAATTTGGTGAGACCCTGTCTCAAAAATAAAAAGTATTGGGGATGTAGCACCCCTGGGTTCAACCACCAATACCGCAAACAAATAAATAAAACTGTTAGGACAGAAAACTGTTTAGAAATCTTTTTTAACCTAATTCTTTTCCAAATATGAAAGACGGATAAGAAATAAAAGAGTTGCCCAAATTCACAGAGAAAGTTGGTAAAACGAGCATAGTTAGAGTAAAGGTACTTAGGATCCCCTGCTGGAAACTCACTTCCTTATCCCACCCACCTGAAATGTGTAAGTATGAGGAGTCCTGAAACCCCTCTGCTATCTAGGAGAAACAAAAACAAAAACTACAGTTTTCTGCTTTGGAAACTGAGGGTGAAACTGCTTTTGAATCACATCTGATTTCATGGAAGTAAATGATTTTTATCTTAAATATCATTTCATGATTCAGATTCCAAAAACTGCCACTGAGATATAAATGTCATGACGGGCTTGGCCTGGAGGCTAAGGTTAATAAAATTGAGTACTGGATCTTCCCTACAATCGAAACCTTTTTCACCACAATGAACTATGGCAGTTATTGATTTTGTGTACCCAAAGATGTCCCTATACCCCCTTTTCCATTAACAAAATCTATAGTCCCTTGGCCAGAAGGCTGGGTATGTGTCCTAAGTCTGGCTAATCAAGTATCACACATCACTGGCAAGAGTTTCAGTATGTAAAAGTAAGGCCAACCCAGAATCTTTCTCCAGAACTGTGTGTGACACAGATGCTCTGAAAAATGAACTTCCTCTCTGCTTCCCACTATGTGGAGAAGCTTTCTGAAGTAGAACCTGAGACCAGCATTCACAGAGAAAGAGAGAAAAGCAGAAAAAGAAGGTCTGGCAACACCAAATATTTGATTCTCAGCCCTGAGCTGGCCTTTTATCTTTTAAGTTAACCCTATATCTTTATCAGTTACAGAAATCAGTACATTCCTTTTTTGTTTAGAATAGTTTGAACTGGGTTTTTGTCATGGGTAACTCAGAAATTCTGACTTATAGGGCTAGGGTTGTGTCTTGTGGTAAAACACTTGCCTAGCATGTGTGAGACACTAGGTTCGATTCTCACTCAGTACTGCATGTAAATAAATAAAATAAAGGTCCACTGACAACTAAAAATATATAGTAAAAAATTCTGATCTATATGTACAGGGAAGAAGACAAAGATAGAGTATGTAACTTCACTATTTCCATTATACAGCCCCAAAAGCCTGAGTTTGCCAACATTTATATTGCCCTTTATACTAGGAAATCAATAAAATTTTGTTTAAAAAAATTTATTTATCTAGTTTTTAAATTTGGATGCCCTGAGCTAGGCCCTATTCTCTCTCATATCTATCACTCCTAACACTCTACTCTTCATCATATGGCTCCTGAAAGTATCTGAATTTCCTAATATTTCCCTAAGATATTCTAGAATTTTAAAAAATTCAGATATAATTAATAAATGTAATAGAAATTAAATATAAAATATATGCCAAGTAACACTAATTAAATGGGATTTTACCTTATCTAAAGCATCAAAAAGACAGTCAAGTATCATTATGCTATGAGACAAAACTTAAACCAAATCTGAGCTATAGCTACATTAATATAATTTAGTACTATGTTTTCCACTTTATAACAATCAAAATCAATAACAACAAATCTCAAACCTACCTCCAATAAGGCTCCAGTTTGGAAGAATTTCAAAGGCTTTTCAATTGAATAATAAAGGCTATGGTAGCTCCCCTTAGCCAGGTATGCTCTGACCAAACCAACTGCTATAACCAACCACCTATTAAAAGAAAAAAGTAATGGGGTGGGGTAAGTAGGATTTAAGAAAATAGAAAAACATGGCAATAACAGAACTTGCTTTTAAAGGGGGCCTCAAGAACCAGTGATCCTGGACTTACAAATGTTTTGGTTTGGATCTTAAGTGTTCCCCAAACCCCCTGTGTTAAAGGTTTGATCCTAGGATTGCACAACTGGGAGGTGGTGAAACCTTTAAGAGGTGGGACCTAGAGGGAGGTTTTAGGTGTGTGTCCCATGGGATTATGGGATTATGGCCTTTTTAGGACTCTCTGGCTCCCTGGCCATGAGGTGAGCAATTTTGCTCCACTAGGCACTCCCACCATGATATGCTGCCTCACCACAGGTCCAAAGCAACAAGACAAAATGATCGTGGGTTGGAACCTCCAAAACTGAATCAAAATAAACCTATTATCTTTATAAGCTGATTATCTCAGGTATTGTTATAGATACAGAAAGGTGACTAACACAGTTTAATACAGTTTTCAAATGAAAAGTTGTAATGCACAGAAGTGCTGCACATCAATAACATCCCACCACAAATGCCTGGCAAAAACACAGTACCACCTCACCCATCTAGAGCTTGAATTTTTGACAAACTTGTCTGTTGAGAACAAGACTAAAATGAAGGAAATAAGTTAATAAATAAATAAATAAGTTAATAAATAAAGTAGGTTCCAGAAAGCCTAACACAAGAGGAAAAAAACCTGTTCAAGAAGCCCACAGAGTTAAAGAATAACAGGATGGAGAGAAGATGGTTTATATTATTTTTACAAGTTTCTTACTGGAACATTCCCATATCTTAAAGCTTATCATTTTAAAAACTGCAAATGAAATAAGAATAAAAAGGTGTTTCTTTAAAATAAAGTACTTTAGCTAAATTTCCCAAAACCAACTCAAGCATGATAGAGTTAACTATAGGCTTATTGATTTAAAAAATGCAAAATGGGAATGCTCAGGCATAATACAAGAAATACTACATTTTTGCTCCACTCTCCTTCTCAAAAATAAATGTTAGAGCCTGGCACTGTGGTGCATGCCTGTAATCCCAGCAGCTTGGGAGACTGAGGCAGGAGGATCATGATTTCAAAGCCAGCCTCAGCAAAACAAGGTGCTAAGCAACTCAGTGAGACCCTGTCTCTAAATAAAATACAAAAAAAGGAAGGGGGATGTATGTGGCTCAATGGCTGAGTGCCCTGGAATTCACCCCCAGTACCGCACCCCCAAAATAGATGTCAGACCTTGTAATTTTTTAAGTTTTATAATTAAACAAGTGATCTTTATTATTAAGGCATGTCTTCTGGAAGGCATGTACCTAAATTGAACCCAAATGTACAAATTTAACTAGGCCATGGGATATGTGGTCTATGCTATTTCTACACACTATTATACAGGAATATCAATTAGGAGTTTATGAAAGAAGAAATAAATTCCTTAACAGTTTTACTGGCCCAGCCGGGCAATAATAATTACTGCTCTAATTTATTAGTATTATATTAGAGCCTTACTTTACCCTCACAATCTCAATTTCTTTTCCTTACTTAAGACACTACTCTATACCTTCTACCTCATTCTCTTATGTTCATCACCCAGGAATAAAGAATCCTTTTTGTCCTCCTCAAATGTACTTTAAAATTCTTCTCCAGGGCAATGCTCTTATCTATGAATGCCCTTGCTAGGGCAAGAATTTTACTTACACACACATACACAACAGATTCCTGAATGTTCTTTTAAAAATCAACCCATGTTACCATTTATGTGAAAGAAATAGTTCTTCACTGACCTGTGAATCAAGAGAAAAATGTTCTTTTGACAAGTTCTGATCTCTCCACACCTACCATTTTTAATACTAGCAGAAGCCTATGATCCTCCCAGGAAATATTTTTTCATCAAGAAAACAAACTACTTAACTGTAAATATATATTAATATTTGTTTAAATATATATTAGCATGTGCTGGTATCAGCATATGAGACACACACAATTAGGTGCCTCCAGGAAAGGGGTCTGAGTGGAAAGGAAAGACGAGGAAGATTTTCATTTGATTGAACTCTGCTAATGTATTACCTAATTCTAAAAATAAATTTAGGTCGAATATTCACTATACAGTTCCGTAAACTACTCTGTAAACTTGAAAATTTTCAAAGTTTTAAGGATTTTGTTTTTTACAAATGTATAATATAAAAATTCATAACAAATGGCCTGATCCTGTAATCCTCCTAACCAAAACCATAGGATCAAAGAACTGCAGGACTGAAGGAACCCTTAAGATCACCTAACCCAACTCTTTAGTTCTTGAGGATTTTTAGAGGAAAAAATCGAAGGCCTAGAGAATGACGGCAATTCATTCAAAGTCACAAGGCTAATGTCAGAACTCGAATTAAAAACCTGCTAAAAGATGGACCTAAAAGAAGGCAACACAAGGGGGTCTCTTCTCCCCTTCCTCAGTAACTCTGCCTTCCACTCCCCAGCTTCTTCCCCAGTCCAACCCCAATCCAGTCTAAAAAGTCTAAACTCCCCTAAAGCATACATCTAAAGCTCACGTCGTTGGCCAAAAACTTTGAACGCTTTCCCACTACCTTTCAGATTAAAGCCCAGCCTGCATTTTGAAAAGAGCCGCCGAAATGAATGGTCACTGCCGCCACGGCTCCCTCCACTCCGCTGGGCTGGAACTGCTCACCGTGCGTGACTGGACGGTGGGCTGTCCTCCGCGCCGCGGGATGGCCGGCCCACCGCCCCCAGACCCGCACCTGTGGCCGGCCCGCTGGTCCCCGAGAGGCCCTCCGGAGCCGGCGCCCGGGCAGCCCTCCGAGCGTCCTCTCGGAGCCCGCGTCTCCCGCGCCCGGGAATTCGGTGCCCCCCACGCAGGCGGAAGCTCGCGGGCAGGGAGTGGGGCCGACGCGATGCCCGGCCGCCCTCCGCGCCCAAGTGCGGGTCCCAGGCACCGGCCCATCGGCTGCACTGCGCGCGCGGGCCGCCGGCCGCAGAGCTCCCTCCCAGCCAGGCTGCCTCTCCGCCTCCACGAGCCCCAGCCTCACCCCGCGGTCATCACCACATTGTAGATGACCAGGTACGCCGTGGCCAGAGGCCCCGGGCCCTTCTTCTTCCGCATGCCGGCGGCTTCGCCCGCCCCGACCCGGCCACCGCCGGCTCCATTCCCTTTCGTCGCTGCAGTCGCCGCCGCTGCCGCCATGTCAAGTGCCCGCAGCCTGCTCTCTCTGCGCGAGCACCTCGGACCCGACTCGACAGGGCGAGGGGGCGGAGGGAGGGATGAGGGGGGCGGGGCCGAGCGCGGGGCGGAGCCGGGACAGCGCCCACGGGGCTGCCATCTTGAGTAAGGGCAGAGACGCTCCTGGCACTCCCGCCCCTCGGCTCTCCTCAGTCGCACCGCCATCTTGGATCAGGGAGAGCCCCTCCTGCGCCGCGCTTCTGGTACCCTCTGGCGCCATCTTGGATTAGGTCAGTGTGGCCCTTGGCCACCCTTGGCTGGGACTGCTGGTTCTGCAGGCTGGGTGCTTGGTCGTAACTGGCCATTCACCCTCCTATAACCCGTGCCTCCGTGTTGGATCAAAACGATTATGCTTTCTTCTACTCATGGCTTTTTCCAATCCCCTTATTTTCACCCCTGTACACAGATCCAAGGAGCCTGCTGTTTTAGATGAGGGTAGTGTTAGGTCGGTGGCAGCGACTTGGTGGCGACTTAGCCTACCTAACAGGTAGCAGACGCCTAGTTGGCTTCTCAACCAGCCCAGAAACTTTAGCAACTTAGCCGGACCCTGTCTCAAAAATAAAAATGGCTGGGAATGTAGTTAAGTGGTAGAGTACCCCTGGGTTCAATTCCCCAGTACCAGGAAAAAAGAAAAAGTATTCACTTCAACATGTATTTATGAAGATGTATAAGGTTGCACTAGGGTTTATGGGGATGAATGAAAGTCCTTCAGTCGCCCAGAGATTACATAAAAGCAGCCAGATGAAAATAAACATGTATTAATTGGTGAAAAGTGATGTCAGATAGGCAATTATTACAGTAATCTAGGCAATAGTGATAATGGTTTGGACCAGAATAGTAGCAATTGAAGGGATGAAAATTGAATTCTGGAAATATTTTAGAACTATAAGATTTGTGGATATAGTATTAGATTTGAATGGGCGATGAAAGAAGCATTAGGACAACTTGGAAGAATAAATTATAAAAGTGATTTTGAAGGCAGAAGTGAGGAGTTTTATATGTGTTAAGTTTGAAATCTTTATTAGATGCTCACGTGGAGGGACTGAGACTGAGGCTCAGGAAAAGAAGCAGATTTTTGAGACATGGAGAGCCTGTTGCCTTATTTTTCCAACTTTGAAGAGCAAGTTGATGGACCAAAATTGCAGTTGTGATCAGAGGGGGAAAAATACTTTTTTGCAAAAGAAATAAAGAAATGAACCATTTTGCAAAACAATCATCTAAAAGCTTCATTCGTTCAACTGATTGTTTTTCCCCCAAATAATCTACTTAATGGGAAAGTGGAAGGTACAAATGCAGTTGGAAATCAATTTAAAACTCAATGTATCTTCTTGCAGTCACTTAGGCCCAACCCCCATTTGTTCTGTACAGTACACAGTGATCTTTTCCAAATACAACTTTGTTCATGTCTACTACTTCCTCTGCCCTATTTCCTTAAAACATCTAAATTACTTTTAGTGACACTTAAGATAAAGTGTAACATATTTAACATGGCAAACATAACTCTGCATAGTCTGGCTCCTACCTCCCTCTTAGTCTCACTTCACACTGTGCTCTCCCTAGTCATACTAGGTTTATCTTAGGTCTTCCAGTGAGCAAGGCTGTTTTCTACCAGAGATTGCACATTCTGTTCCCTTTTGCCTAGAACAGTCCCTATCCCAGCCTTCCTTCTGATTTAAATTCTGTAGTCACTTTCTCAAGGGAAGTTTCCCCGAATTTCTGAAATGAATCCCTGCTATGGTCTCCAAATATTTCTCATCATATAATTTACAGTAATTTTATATTTAGTCCGTGTGATTTCTCTCCCCCACTAGACAGGTGGTGATAAGTCAGGGACTACCATGGTAAGACAAAAGGCTGGGACAACAAAATGGGTCCTGGGTGTGATAAACTATTAATCTTTGTATCATGGCTTTCTTTTCTTTTCTTTTCTTTTCTTCCTAGTCTGTGTTCTTTCAATGAGACCATGATAAAACCACCGAAGCAGAATTTTTGCAAAAGGTGAAATTGTTCCTTAGGAAAAAATCTAAATAAACCCTCCAGCTTCACTTCTTCTTAACTCAAAAATCACTAATTTTGGTGGTCACACAGCTGGCCTGTGTTTTTAGTTTCTCATTAGCTTTGCTGTCAATAACACTTCTGACATGTAGGTTATGATGATAAGCGTTGGGTAAGTTACCCTTCAGGGACCTGAAAGTTACGCTTGCTGAAATCATGGACTCTTTGCTTGGGCCTGCAGATGTCTGATGGGTGACTGAAATGAGATGAAAAGACTTGGCATCTCCGTCTTCATATTATGTCTGTCCCTTTTGCTACCTTAACCTTTGGGTCAGGTTCTGTTCGGCACTGCATGGAGACATGTGGATTGCCAGTTGTAGCTGGGCTGTGTTTTCTTTTACCCCACCCTTCTGCTTGCAGCAGCAGCAGAAATAGCAGCAGCCAAAACACCTAAAGCCCTTCAGCCCTATCACAGGATAATGGTAACCAGCTGCAAAAGTAACTCAACAATTCCCAGGACAGAGTGACTGTGACTGCCTGGTGACCTGAGTCTCATGCAAAAAGAAACATCTTTTGGAGTAGCGTCCCTGACCCGACTTTAGCCACCCCAGCAAGTTGATAAAAAGTTTACATCCCACTTTGTCTGAAGAGCAGCCTGATTCCCTATCCTTCTCAGTGCTGTCTCCCTTCAGCTGCCGCCACAGTTAAAGCCTTGCTTGTGTGTGATCACAATGCTTAGCTCACTCTCATTTCTATTGTTTCCATGCCAAAAGATTCCATCTCCAGTAACAGAATGAATTGGTGGAGCACCAGAGAATTTTAGGGCAATGAGACTATTATGCATGAGCTGTAATGGTGGATGTGCAACAAACAAGAGACTATTTTAAATGACCAGGCAAATTTGAAAAGCTTTTGTATTGTTTAGAGAGATGGTAATGATACTGGTTAATATGGTCTCTGTGCTGATGTTCCAGTTCTGTGTAGAAATTTATAGAACTTTATGGGATGACATTAAAGAAGACCTAAGTAATTAATTGGACAACTACGGAGTTGGTAGGTTGAAAGATCCAATGTGGTAAAGATGTCAGTTGTCCACAAATTAATTTATAAATCTCATGCAATACCAATAAAATTTCCATCAGATAGTTTCTGTTGTTTGTTTTGTTTTTGTGGAATTTGCCAAACAGGTTTATTTTATTTTATTTTATTTCAGTGCAGAGTATTGGACCCAGGGACTCACAAAGGCTAAGCAAGCTCTCTACCCCTGAGCTATATTATCAACCCCAGATTAAAATCTTATATGGAGGGCTGGGGCTGGGGCTCAGTGGTAGAGCATGCGTGAGGCACTGGGTTCGATCCTCAGCACCACATAAAAATATACAAATAAAATAAAGGAATTCTGTCCATCTACAACTACAAAAAAAATTTTTTAATCTTATATGGATTGGGCATGGTGGTGCACAGCTGTAATTCCAGAAACTGGGAAGGGGGATGGGTTGGAGGTGGGAGGCACTGAGGCAGGAGGATCACAAATTCAAGGCTAGCCTCAGTAACTTAGTGAGATTCTGTCTCAAAAAAAATAAATCAATAATAGAGCTGAGGATGTAGCTCAGTGGTAAAAGCAACCCTGGGTTCAATCCCCAGTACCCCCAAAACAATAATAGTTGCAACAGGAGGTGGCAGGGTGCTCAGGATTGAACTCAAGGGTGTTTTTACCACAAAGCTACATCCCCAGTCCTTTTTAATTTTTTATTTTAAGACAGGTCTTGCTAAGTTGTTTAGGGCCTCATTAAGTTGCTAAACTGGCCTCATCTTGGGATCCTCTTACCTCACAGACCCTGGAGTCACTTGGGATTATAGGCGGGCACCACCTCATGCAGCTAAAAACAATAAAATTTTATATGGAAATGTAAAATTGTCAAGGCATTGTGAAAATTTGCTTTACAAGATCTCAAGATTTATTATAAATTATAGTAATTTAAAAAGCATGGTATTGGCATGATGATGGCAAAGAGACCAATGGAACAGAATAGAGACCAGAAAAACAGACCCATACATACAGACACTTTCCTACACGAGGGAGATGCAGTAGGGAAAACATGGGCTTTTTAATTAATGCTGCTGGGACAGTTGGGTATCCAGATGGAAAAACATTATTTTCCCGATCTCTTACTGCCTTAGTCCATTTTGTACTGCTAAAACGGACTACTTGAGACTGAGAAATTTAAAAAGAGCAGAGATTTATTTCTTACTGTTACAGAGGCCAAAAAGCCCAAGGTTATGGAAAGGGCATTTTTGCTGTGTCAATCCTTGGCAGAAGACGGGAGGGTAAGAGGACACATGAGAGAGATCCTAGGAAGGGGTCAAAAATCATTTTTATCAGTGCCAGGTGTGGTGGTGCCCACCTGTAATCCCAGGAACTCAGGAGGCTGAGACAGGAGGATTGCAAGTTCAAGGCCAGCACCAGCAACTTGGCAAAGCCCTAAGTAACTTAATGAGACCCTGTATCAAAATTAAAATTAAAATTAAAAAAGGCTGGGGGGCTGGGATGTGGCTCAAGCGGTAGCGCGCTTGCCTGGCATGCGTGCGGCCCGGGTTCGATCCTCAGCACCACTTACAAACAAAGATGTTGTGTCCGACGATAACTAAAAAATAAATATTAAAATTCTTTCTCTCTCTCTCTCCCTCTCTCACTCTCTCTTTAAAAAAAAAAAAAGGCTGGGAATGTAGCTCAGTTGTCCCTGGGTTCAATCCCCAGACCCAACTGAAAAAAAACAAACAAACAAAAACTTTTCATCAGGAATTCACTCTCATGGTAACTATCCCACTGCTAAGAGTACCAGAAATATATAGGATTATTGACTGTTGATTATATTAATTAGTGTATGTATTGGATAAAAGACTATAAACAGTATGCTCATGATGTAATGTGAGCTGCAAAACTTAGATAAACTACAGAACTTAGATAGACTTAAGTTAGTGATGTAAGAGTCTGTACCCCAGGCGTACTCCCCAGGACTCACCTGGTTATCAGCTGCCAGCACAACCAAGCTAGGACTTAATTGGGGGCCGACAGGACTAACAAAACCCAGACAGAGAGATGGAGACCTCCATCGCTATTGTCCCCCCTGCACCAGACTCCCTGGCCTGGATTGAGTGTCACTGACCCGGACTTAAGACACATCTCAGGTGAGCAACTGGGACCCTTGAGTGTAGACTCAGTTAGGACTTAGAATTAGGATGTGTGTCTGAAGTTTGATCAGCATTAATAAAATAGATTTTATTGAATCTAACTGCACCTCAAACTGAGTCTGTAGAAACTGCTCATGACACCCATACCCACGATAACGGCATTAATCCATTGATAAAGGCAGGATCCTTGTGGCTTGACCACCTCATAAAGCTTCTACCTCTCAACAGCATGGCACTGGGGCTTAAGTGTCTAACCTGTGAATACCAGGGGAACACATTCAAACCATAGTATATGCCATACACAAAAATCATTATCCAACTGCAATGGGAAAGACAGCACTTAAAACTTTTAGAAACTGGTATAGGGATTATCCCTATGACCCAAAAGATAGACAAAAAGTTTTAAAACTAGATATTAAAATTATCAGCCATAAGTCAGGTATGGTGGTGCAGCCTGTAATCCCAGAAATTTGGGAGGCTGAGGCAGGAGGATCACAATTTTGAGGCCAGCCTCAGCAATTTAGCAAGGCCCTCAGTAACTTAGCAAGACCATGTCTCAAAATTAAAAAAAAAAAAAAATAATAATGAAGGGCTGGGGACATAGCTCAGTGGTTAAGGACCTTGAGTAAATCTCTAGTACTTAAAAATAAATAACCAGCAATAAGTGAAATGATTGATACATTTTATGACATTGAATAAAAAACTTTTGTTTATTAAAAGATTGCACAAAGAAGCAAAAAAAAAAAAAAGTAAAGAACAGAATGGGAGAAGATATTTGCCACGCATATAATAAGGATTAGCTTCCAGAATATATAAAAACTCCTTCAAATCTATCAGAGTCAATCACATGGAGAAAGTGATCAGGGACTTGACCAAAGAAAAAATAAAATGGCCAATAAGCATATGCAAATATGTACAACCTCATTATTAGGAAAATGGAAAGTACAAATAAGCACAGTAAGTTACCATTAGCCATTCTCCCATTTGGCTAAAATTAAACAGATAGCACCTATTGTTAGTGAGGATGTTAGTGCAGCAGAAACTCTGCAGACTGCTGGTGGTGAATTAGTGCATTCACTCTGGAAAAGAGTTCAGTATTATGTAGTGAAGTTGAAGATAATACATATTCCATGACCATTATTCTATTGCCAGGTAGATGCCCTTACAGATTCCCTCAATATCTACCCCAGATATTCAAAACAGCATTGTTCATTATTGTCCTCGCACTGAATACAACACAGCATCCATCTATGGTAGAATAAGCAAATAAATCATGGTATATTCTTATTATAGGATCCTTACAGCAAGGCAAACAAATAAACTGCACCTCTAGTCAACTATACGGATGAATCTCATAGACATAATACTGAGTGAAGAAAGTAAGGCACAAATCACACACGGGATGATTCACATCTGAAGTTCGAAATAAGGCGGAACAGAATTATGTTGTTTAAGGATACATACTCAAGTGTCAAAACTATAGAGAAGTTCAAAGAACAGTGCTCAAAGTCAGGAGAGTGGATGCCTGTGGTGGGAAGTATGCGACCAAGAGGGGACACACAGCAGGGATCTGGAGGGGGGGGGGGTTCTGGGCATGCTGGAAATGAGGTGGGTGATGGTCTGGCAGGTTTTCCCTTTGAGAAGATTTGTTAATTTAAGTATTTATGTTTGGGGCTTTTATCACATGTTGGTTATATTTCATAATAAACTTGCTTTTAAAAAAGCATAATGAACATAAACAGAGGCAGAGGTATGACATCCAAGAGCATCACATAGTTGTCTCCATCATTTATTTTATCTATCTATCTATCTATTTATTTATTTATACAGAACTTGGAATTGAACTCAGAGGAGCTCTCCCCCTGAGCCACATACCCATCCCTTTTTATGTTTTACTTTGAGACAGGTCTTACTAAGTTGCCCAGGCTGGCCTCAAACTTGCAATCCTCCTGCCTCAGCCTCCTGAGTCACTGAGATTACAGATATATGCCACCACACCCAGTGGTAGCTCCATCGTCCTCGGTGCTGTTCTTCAGAAAGATGTTAATTCAGAGTGTTCATTTCATTTTTATTCTCATAACTTAGGTGTACTTCATTTATATGTTAGATATACTTTTTATGTTAAATATACAAAAATGTTTTGTCATAAATTAAAAGTAAAGAGAAATTCTGAAAGCAGGGGAATAAGATGGTCTACTTCAGGACCATCCTCTAGGAAGCTGTTATATAGTTAACCTTGCTATGACAAGATGTTAGGGGCTATAGCCATTGGTGCTTTTTTAAAGGGAAACCATGTTGATAGGGAGGTGCCATATTTTGTACCATGATCCTCATTCTCCTGACTGCATACTGGGCATAGATAGTAGGATTCTAAGGCAAAGCTGTGATATGTTTACCTCAAAAATCAGAATGATGGAAATGTCTGGGCTAGAGGTGGGCAACCTTTTTCCTCACCTCTGTCTCCATAGATAAAGCAACTTCTGCATGTAAAATGTGACGTTCTAGCCAAATATCCAGGTTGCAAAACAACAAAGACTAATTCTGGTTAGTTAGAAAAGGATTTTACTGAAAGGATATTGGATGGCTCACAAATTGATGGAAAAGCTGAAGAATGAGTTTTGGAACATGGACAGGAACCATGGGGAATTAGCCAGAAATAGAGACCAACTCAATACCCAGGAAGAATGTGGTTGATATTCAATGGCTTCTGTTATTGGCACCATTACCACTGGACATTGGATTCTGCTCTTATTGCTTTCTCTTCCACCTCTGGAAAGATTCTAAACTGCCATTTGCTTCTTTGTGTTACTCCAGAGTCAAGGTCTTAGGTAGGGGCATCTGACTGCAAGGTCTCATGTCCAAATGCTAGAGATGAGAGAGCTGGAAAGGAACAATTTGCCCACACTTGAGATGATTTATTGGAATTTTCTCAGATAGGAAGTATGTTTAGCTACTCAGAGGTCAAAATGAAAATTGCCTAACACAAGGAATATCAGAAATAGACATATCTAGCCTCTGCCTATCCATGTGGAGGACAACAAAATGAGGTTAAGATCTGTGAAACCCATTGAGCCATGTTTTTGCTTGGAGGTGACATTGTTCACAGAGTCACTGCATTGAAGGGCAGCTCAGCTGCTTCTTTCTTCAGGCTTGCAGGGTACCATTCTTGCTCTCTTCTGGTGTCTCTGCCTCTGATGGAGAATGAGGAGTGAGTGAGTTCTTATCAGTCCTGTGCTATAAGCCAGACAGCTATTTTCAACTCAGGAAGCTAGGAAATGACCCCACTGCCATGGCCCACCAGAGCAGCATCAGAGAGAACTACAACTGTGTGCTTTACCAACCGAGGAGACAGCTGACATTTGGATCCCCATTTGGTTGGTGGTCTGGTTTCTCTATCATGTAAAACCATGGAGGAAAGGCGGGGTGGTGATAGGATTCAGACTCTAAAGTCCACCCTACATGTCCAGGTAGCTAATCCTTTGCTATGGTTTGAGCCCTCTGAAACTCAGTTGAAATTTGCCATTGTGGCAATGTGGGGAAGTGGGTCTTTAAGAGGTGAGTAGGCCCTTAAGAGGGATTGATGCCTGTCTTGCAGAAGTGGGTTCATTCTGGAAAGAACAGTTGTTCTGAGTGCCCTGGCCTTTCTTGCTCTCTCTTCCACAGGCATCCACTGGCTTTCCACTTTCCCACCATTTTATGACCCAGCATGAGGCTCTCACCAGAAGCCAAGCAGATGCCAACCCCCAGAAACATAAGCCAAATAAAATGCTTTCCCTCCTAAATTACCCAGTCTTCCATATGAGGAAAAAAAAAAAGGTGGGGGGTGGGTTATATCAGATACCTTTGTGGAGAAAAGTGGGGGAAGGGAGTGTCTTTGAGTCAGAAACAAATGGTTTATTTTCTGGGGCAAAAGCAGCAGCCAGAGCAGCATCTTGTGCTGGTTCCAGCCCTAGCCACACAGGGCGATCCATTGAGTGCCACATGGCACTTGGCACCTTCAGGAGGTGTGCTATACATGTCGCTGCTGGTCCTCACTCCTCCAGAGGGAAAGAATCCTTATCCATATTCTGGAGTGGAGGCCATCTTATTCTGGAAGGAGAGCTCTTTATCTTTACCATCCTGGACCTTCTTAAGGGCCTGTCCTTCTGTGTCTCCCAGTACAAACATTCTTTTTTCTTTTTTTAAAATATTTTTTTAATTGTAGATGGACCTTTAGTTTATGTATTTATATGTGGTGCTGAGAATAGAACCCAGGGCCTTACACATGCTAGGTAAGTGCCCTGCCACTGAGCCACAACCCTGGCCCCAGTACAAGCATTCTTGAGTTGGTTGTAATGGCCTTTGATCAGAGTACTTGAACTGAGCAGAAAAGTGAGATATTCAGGGTGAATCATCTCTCAACAGTGATTCTACATGAAGGATGTAAGAGTTTTCATTAATCTTGTCTGTCAAATTTTTTGAGTTTGAAAAGATATATTGACACGGAAATCATGTAGAATATATTAAGTAAAAAAGTGGGTTATTCATGGCATTGTAGTAAGATCTTATTTTAATAAAAGGTGTAGGCATAGATCAAGAGAGGGAAAAAATTTGGAAGGGAGTTTATCTTTGGCTGGGAAAGAACATCTGTTGTCTAAAAAAATGTTCTGTTTATTTGTATTTTGCCTTTTCTCATTGGAATACAGTCTTTTTTTGAATAAAATTTCATCTTTGTATCAAAACTATAATTCTTTTTTGTCTTTCTGCCTTCTATAAGGGTAGATGTCAGGGGTGTGGATTTTTAGTTTTGTTTCATTCTTGCTGGTTTAGCTAAATCTCAGATGTATGTCAACCCTCAGTATCCATGGGGGAGGGCTTCCAGGATCTCCCACAGGTTAAAAAAAAAAAAAAAAAAAAAAAAAACAATGCTCAAGTCCTTTCTGTACAATGGTATAATGACATAGTATTTGTATAAAAATCTACATCTATCCTCCTGTATACTATTTTGGGGGGTGCTGAGGATTGAACCCCAGACCTTGCACATGCTAGGCAAGTACTGTACCACTGAGCACTGTACCCAGCCCTCCTCCTGTATCTGCTCACCCCTAGATTACTTACAATACCTTACACAGTGTTTATATTGTCTTGTTTAGGGAATGAGGACAAGAAAAGAATAAATATGTACATGTTCAGTGCAGATTTTGTTTTTCTTTCAGTATTTTCTATCATTGTTTGGTCGGATGCATGGATGTGGACCCTATGGAAGGAGGAAGATGAGAGGGAAATAAAGACACCAAGAGACAGCAAAGAGGGGCTGGGGTTGTGGTTCAGCGATAGAGCGCTCGCCTAGCATGTGAGAGGCCCTGAGCACCACATAAAAATAAAATAAAGATATTGTGTCTATCTACTATATATATATATATATATGAATGAAGAGACAGCAAAGGGGACAAGTAGAGAGAGGAGGGGAATCAGAAGAGACAAGTCTGTGGAGGTTTTTCAAGTGAAATGCTGATGGACATAGACTCCCCTGACCTACCTCCCTTATGACATCAGTAAATTCATTGATGTTTTTGCTCAAGGGAAGATTTTGGTGGGAGCTCAAATAAAGACAATAGGGGGCAATGGTGAGGTGGTGACATTGGGGTGCTGCCTGTGGTCTTTAAACCCATGTGAACTTGCTAGCACTAGTCAAGATTAAATCAACACCTAGAGTAGTGGTTTTTAAACTCTTAAAAATAAATGAAGCCCCTACAGAGCTTTTATTGATGTGACTTAAGGTATTTGATACTCATCAATTAGAAATTAGAAATAAGAAAAACTTAAATCACAGGAAAACCCAAGACCTCAGAATCACACATCAGGCAGGTTTCTGGAGACTGCCCTCTACATTCATGGGTGGACGAAGGTGAAGAAAGGCAAATGATGAGTTAATAGCACTATTAGAACAGAACTGGCTCCATGCTGCCCCTGCAGTGTGAGAGCCACTGGCCAAGACCAGGGCTGGTCAGGTGGGATGTTGATCCCGCTTCTGCTTCCTCTCGTCTCTGGTTTTCTACTATTTGCACATTGACTCTCTTCTGATCCTTTATCTCTTCTCTCTTACTTCTCATTGTCTTTTTTTTTTTTTTTTTCTGGGAGAGTTCTAGAATTTTGTCTCCCAAGGAATTCTTTGAATATTTTCTTTCATTTTTTAAATTTTATAAAAATAGTATCCTCTTTTTGTTTCTTAGATGTGTTTTTTTTTCTTTTTCAGGAAGATAAAACTAAAAATAGTTATTGTTTTATTTTTCTACATGGTTTCAGTTCCTTCCAAGTTCTTTTTAATGTGTGTTTGTCCTCTTTGTCTTTTGTGCTCAGCGATTTTCCTCAAATATCGGGTGCTATTTGGCTGCCTGCCTGTATTTAAGAGCGAGGCAACCAAGGCTGAAGCTCTGTGTGTAGATGGGGCCCGTTCCCTGTGGGCCTTGCTGTGCCATGCCCAGAGTCAGAGCAACTTAGCACTGTCAGACAAATCCCTCATTTGCAGAATTCACTTGGATGTAGTTTGCCTGTAATGTCTGTAGGGAGTGGCTGTACCAGAAAGAGGGATCTGAAAATGTTCTGGGATTCTACCAAGTCCCAAAGGCCTTCAACAGACTTACATAAGAATCCTGAGGATCCAATGGAATGGCCATAACAATCTTCAGAGATCAATAGTAAACTTACAACTGAAGAGGACTAACACAATGTAAACCCAATGAAGAAATGAAGGGCTGGCCTGGGGTGGTGGCTCAGTGGTAGAGCACTTGTCTGGCACGTATGAGGCACTGGGTTGGATCCTCAGCACCACATAAAAATAAAGAAATAAGCCGGGCGCAGTGGCACACACCTGTAATCCCAGTGGCTCAGGTGGCTGAGACAGAAGGATCACCAGTTCAAAGCTAGCCCCAGCAAAGAATGAGGTGCTAAGCAACTCAGGGAGACCCTGTCTCTAAAGAAAATACAAAAAATAGGGCTGGGGATGTGGCTCAGTGGTCAAGTGCCCCTGAGTTAAATCCCCCATACCCTCTCCCTCCCAAAAAGGAAAAAAATAAAGGTATTGTATCCATCTACAATTAAAAAGAGAGAGAGAGAGGGAGGGAGGGAGGGAGGGAGGAAGGAAGGAAGGAAGGAAGGAAGAAAGAAAGAAAGAAAGAAAGGGCCTTTGCTGCAATCTCAACTAGGGTTGCAGACTTCTCAGGAATAAAGAAACATTGAAGACTTAAGCCTAAGAACTGGATTTGGGAATAAAAACATAGTGACTGCAGGAAGGAATTTAGCTTGGCAGAGTCACAAGATAATATAGATTACCAGGGTGTCTTGTGTCTTCAGGTCTCATGCCCAGTTGAGGTCCTGTTCAAAGAGCAACTTCACCCAGCTGAGAAGGTAGAGATCCTTCAAATGCCCATATTTCTTTAACTTTGTAGAATTTTGAATTTAGTAAAGAGGTAAATAAAAGATAAAGATTTAAGGTTAAGATATTTAGGTACAATAGAGAAATAGGTTACCCTGCAATTCCCATTCAAAATGTAAATCTTGCAATTGATTTAGGTTTGGTATTCAAAGTTTATTATTAAATCTACAACAGTATTGGACCATTAAGAGAAGTTAAGTCCCACAGAATTTATAAATTTATTTATGAGACACTTTATTTGAGAAGGTATTTGCTAGGTTTTTTTTTCTTTAAAAGTTTTTAAAATAAGACAAATGAATATAAAATGAAAATAAAATGTGTTAATTACACTTATGAATGCAGCTGTAAAATGTTTAAGAGCACAAATTAGATCTAAAAGGCTCCTTAAAAGTAAATAGTAGAGTTTTGTAGATTTATGAATCCACCAAATAATATTGGGAAACTCAATTTAAAATTTTAAGGAAGAACTAGGTAATACATTTTGCAATAGGTAAATATTAATTACAAAGGAGCAGATGGTCTCTGAATAATCTCTTTGTGCATAACAATTACTCTCAAATGCATAAAATACCCATAGTTAGGGGCTGGGGCTGTAGCTCAGTGGTAAAGCACCTGCCTCACATGTGTGTGGCACTGGGTGCCATCCTCAGCACCACGTAAAAATAAATACAGATACTTGTGTTCATCTACAGCTAAAAAAATATTTTAAAAAATACCCACATTTGCGATTTGATGAGAACCTGCCTGTTTTGCTGAAAAATGACCACACCATGGTGTATGTGGGTCATTTCTTAGAATTGTCCAGTTTTCCAAGAAAAGCCCTCCAGTTCCTTGCTTGTGCAGGAATAACCTAGAGCAGGGCTGGCCTTGGGGGAGCGGCTTTGGGGGAGCAGCAGTTCAAGGACCTGCACTTAGAAGGACTTCACACTTGGTTCAATGCTCTGCTGTCACTGTCTTGAAATTTTTGAGACTTTTAAAACAAGGAACCCCCATATTTTCATTTTTTATTGGGCCCTACAAAATTTTTTTTTGTACCAGAATTGAATTCAGGGGTGCTTAACCACAGAGTCACATCTTACCCCTCCCCACTTTAAAAAAATTGTTTATAGATAGGGTCTTGCTAAGTTAGTTAGGACCTCCTTAAATTGCTGAAGCTGGCTTTGAACTTATGATCCTCCTGCCTCAGCCTCCTGAGCTGTTGGGATTAAGGCATGCACCACAGCACCTATAGCAGGATGGCCCTACAAATTCTGAGGCTAGCATTCTGGCAGCCATCAATGGGAAAGGGCTGGGTTTTTGAGGCTCAGTGTGTGGCTTTTCCCGGGATCCCTGTTTGCTTTCCACATTAGATTTGCCTGTTGTCCACTGGTCCATGGCCTCTCCAGATCCCCTTTCTGCTGTGGTTGGAGATGGGACTGCCATCTGGCCATTTGAGCTGGAGGAGGAGGCGGGGAGATGTCCATTTCTTTGGGTAAATCTGCCGTAGGAATTACCCTGCTTTTTGCTGAATTCTTCCCTACAGACATTTACAGAGTAGGGAATGTTGAAACTTAAAATTAATTCCCAACAAGTCGATCCCAAAATTCTGTCGACAATTCAAGTCTGCTGTGTCAAAAAACACCATGACAACAATTTAGTTTACAGGTTTCAATTCACTTTACTGTTGATTCATCTCATATCATAAAATAGAATAAATGTTCTAATGAACTGAGCATAGGAGGTTGGTTTTATAGACAGAAAAGGGCTGAAGAAAGCAGAAACAAAACCAACAGTGGACTGGTTATTTCAAAGTGACTTTCCTTTAGGGCAGGGACAGGGAGACAGAACACTAGAAATATAACTCAGTTTGCTTTTTTTTTTTTTTTTTTTGGCAAAAGGATTAAGGCAGAAAAACATCACCATCATGCCAATCAAAAGTGGCCTGTTTGGAAAATTTGACTGCTATTTCTCTACTCCTGATTTCTCAGGTTAGATAAACAGCTTAGTTCCAGCTTGGTGGCATGGAACACTAGTGTGTGCCCCATTTTTATTTTTAGCCTGGTCTTTTGGAGCTTAGTGAGGGAGGTGAGGGAGGTTAGTCCAAAACAATGGCCTCCTGTAATTTTTATTTAACAACTGGGTCTTCTCTTTCTGTGCCTTGTGAGGTTGTGCTCTTCTGTTCCTTGACTTTCATTTTAGTAAGGTTTTGGGAGTGACAGAGACAATGGCAGGTGTTCCGTGTGACCAATAGTCTCCATTTGGCTTCCATAGAAACAAACTACTCTTCTCTTCAGGACTCAATCTTTATTGCGTTATGAAATAATTAAATTATGTAACTATGAGAACATGTACAACTGGCATAACGAAGTTTAAGAAGAAACCATTGACTCTCCGTAAATATGCAATTCAGTGGTAACAGAAGTATGTGGGTATCAGTTCATTTATTTTACAGAGGGAATGTAAATTGTGGTTAAGTCAGGCAAGTTGGATTAAATGGGAATTAGTTAACTGAGCTACTTTATTGTATTTTTTGATACTGGGGACTGAACTACTGAGCCACTTCCCCAACGCTTTTTCTTTTTTTAAATAAATTTTAGTTGTAGATAGTCATAATACCTTTATTTAATTTATTTATATGTGTTGCTGAGGATCGAACCCAGTGCCTCGTGTGTGCTAGGCAAGCATTCTACCATTGAGCAACAATCCCAGCCCTGTTTTTTCTTTTTTTGAGATAGGGTCTTGCAGAGTTGCTTAGAGTCTTGGTAAATTGCTGAGGCTGGCCTCAAAATTACAATCCTTCTGCCTCAGCCTCCTGAGTTACTGGGATTACAGGTGTGCACCACCATACTTGGCCTGAGCTATTTTAAATAAATGAGCATGACATTCATCAATAGGATGTGTTACTGGCTTCTTGGACAACTAACTTAAACTTTAAAGATGTGAATATGTCTAAAATGCTCTGAGCAAGTGGATGCCTATCTAGGACCAGACTCTTTTCTGCCCTGTGACATGGGTACTTGTGATATGTTCAGAATGTCCACCCTGGATTCTAGATCTTGTCTGTCCAACTTCTAGTAATCCCTTCCTCTGCCTTCATCTCCTCATCAGACTTTTGCCTCTGACTTTGGAGACCTTGGTTTGCACCTGTGAGTTAATATCTTTGCCCTTTCACAGACACTTGGTTCCTCCAGTCTACCATTTGCAAATTCTTCAGGACAGACCCAATGTGTCTTCCTCTCTGTTTCTTCCTCTGCAGGAAATTAGTTGTAGCTTCTCTGCTTTGACTTAGTTTCCCACTCTTTGTTTTCTATCTTCCAAAATTCTGATGTTTTACACCTGTCATTTCCCATATTTGTCTTCACATCTGAGAGGTCTAATGATCTTTAAAAAATTACTATCAATATAATGGAGGCTCCAAGGAATACAGAATCCTGCTTATCTTCAGTAGCTCATGTTTGGACATCTCTGTATTGTCGCTTTCTGATTCCTAAACCTTTGATCTCCTTGTTCCCCAGAAAATAGGAGCCTCAGTTTTGAGCAATTGGAAAAAGATACCCACTCAGTCTTTTCCTAGGACTGCTTCACAGAGCCCCTTTGTTCTGTGGTTAATATACTGACAGGAAAGAGCCGGTGTGAATTAGCTTTTGTAAATATCAGTTAAGACTTGGGAAACTCTTTGGCATAAAGGTTAAGTGCAATTAAAGCTAATCTTACAGTTAAGCTGAGAAATTTCCTATTGATTGGAAAATAAGACTAATTAGGTCAGATGAGCTTTTCTCTTTTGTTAAGAAGGATAATGTGTAGGGACTGCGAATTAAAACTTTGCCCTAGAACAAGGGGCAGATGTTGCATTTCCTAAACTCACAACAATTATTTTTTGTACAAATGCATTGGTACTTCCAAGATTTGGGTGGGTAGAACTTAATTATTCTACTCTTTCATAGTGCATAATTTTTTTCACATATTTATTTCTGCAGGAGTATAATTAGTTCCTTGACGGTAGAGTCTGTTTCTGATACGTTAGCATCTCTGAATGTCAGAAGAGGGGCTTACCATAGACTCAGGTGCTGTGCATAAGCTCAGTTTATCTCTGTATCAACCTGCTCCCTGTAACACTCTGTTCCCAGCAACCACTATGTTCATCTCTGTTATAGATGAAGAAGCTGAGGCACAAGTCACACTAGCTATAGTAAGAGGTAACAAGGTATTTTACAGATGGGAATAAAACTGGTTAAATCAGAATAGTTAGTTCTAAGGATAGTTTCAAGAGGTACTGGTTCCAGTTGGCTGATTAACCAGGTTAGCATGATCCTACCCCAGGCTACTGCAGTATCTGCCTTCAGTGCTTTCTAGAGAGACCGAACTGGAACTTCATGGACCTTGCAGAATTGGTTGTATGATTATTTTCTAACAAATCTTTGACAAATTTGCTCTGAGGATATTTTTCACTGTAACATACACTCTGGGGCAAGGTTATGGAAGAAGCTCTTATAGCTCAATCTATCTCTCTACTACAGGAGGCCTGTAAAATGTTAATAAATGTGAATAATGTTAATAATGTAAAAATGTTAATAATGTGAATGACCAAATTGACTTAGGTTAATTTGTAACTTCCTTCTTCCTTAGTTATTTCCAACTAAGGAGAAATCTAGTCCAAGAGTCAAATAATGTCTTGTGAAAATTTATCATAGACCTCAAACAAAGACTCTTGGGGCTATAATCTCTGACCTGAAGTCCTTCCTGTAATGTGAGAGCATTTGGCTCACAGATAAGACCTCTGGGTTAAAATTTAAAACCATCAGTTAGAAATTCATTCTGTCAGCACTGGGGATTAAATCCAAGGGTGCTTGACCCCAGCTCTTTTTATTTATTTATTTTTATTTTGAGACAAGGTCTCACTAAGTTTCCCAGGCTGGCCTTGAACTTGTGATCTTCCTGCCTCAGCCTCCCAAGTAGTGCATCATTGGGTCCGCCCAGTGTTAGAAATTTAATGTTGACCCCAAGCACCATACACCTGTTCTAATGGGAAGGGGTCCTGGTCAAAGCCAGCTGTGATTAAATGACTGTCAAGATGGCTTCTCCCTTTTCCTTTTGGATCACTGTGGTGGAAATTCTGCCCCTGATTTTCTCCTTCTCTGTAGAAGAGATATGTCTTATATGTCCTCTTTGGATGCACCTATACCTCAAGTTGCTCCAAGTTCCAAAGACACTGAAAAATTTTAGCCTTGCTGGTGGTCTCATATCACAAGTAGTCTAGTAATTGCTTGTGAATTTCAGGAATATTTAGATTTTGAGGTGAGAAGCATATAAGTGGTACTTTAAAATATATTAAGAAATGAAAAATCTCATATGAATATAAAAATGAATTAAGAATAATAACTGAAGCCGGGTGTGGTGGCACATGCCTATAATCCCAGCCACTCAGGAGGCTGAGGCAGGAAGATTACAAGTTCAAGGCCACCTTAGCAACTTTGAACTTTGCTGATAGAACTTTTTTTTTTTTTTTTGCCCTTTTTCTTCTTCTTCCTTTTTAAAAAAAATGAACACAAAACCTTAATTTACTTATTTTTATGTGGTGCTGAGGCTCAAACCCAGTGTCTCACATGAGTGATACAAGTGCTCTACCACTGAGCCACAAACCCATCCCCAGCTGATAGAACTTTTAATTGTCCATCTACAATATTGCTAATAGAACTTTGGAGAAGGTTCAAATCTATTATGTACAGCATAATAGCCAGTAGTCACATGTGACTATTAAGCATTTGAAATATAGTTCATGAAATTGAGGAATTGAAGAGTGTGTGTGTGTGTGTGTGTGTGTGTGTGTGTGTTACAGGGGATTGAACCCCAGTCCTGGCACATGCTAGGCACATGCTCTATCACCGAGCTACACACCAAGCCCTTTTTATTTTTCGAATGGGATCTTGCTGAGTTGCTGAGGTTGGTCTTGAATTGTGAACCTCCTGCCTCAGTCTCCCAAGAAGCTGGAATTATAGGTGTGTATGGCAGAAATTGAACTTGCAATTTCATTTAATTTAAACTGAAGTAACCACTTGTGACTAGTTACCACATTGGCCCTCACAGATCTAGAATATGGTGATAACTTTGATTCAGGATAGTCTGGGTTACGCTGCAGCCACAAAGTACCCTAAAACCTTTGGTGGTTTGTAAGAACTGAGGTCTATTTCTTGCTGGTTATGAGCAATTCTAGGTTGGCTGGGGACCCAGGTGGAGAGAGTAGCCATCATCCCACATTTGGCCTGTTGTTATGGAGAGTCTTGCACCAGCACTTAAGTGCTTTTGCCCAGAGGACACTTAACACTCTGTTCCCAGCTCATTACCCAACTCTTCACCCAGCCTGACCTACTCAGAAAACCAGGACAGCAGAAAGCCTCAGTAACCCCTGCCACAGACAGTAGCCATCCTCCCTCAAGACACAGAGGAGACCCCAGGGGATAAGGACAGCAGTACTGCTTGTGTTAACTGGAGAAGTGTGTTTCCTCAGAATTCAATTTCCATCACCACCTTCAAACTCGTTAGCACAGATTCATCAAATTCATCCATTCATCAAATGGGAAACAAAGTGCAAATATCAAACATTTTGGTAAAAAGAGACTTCATATAAAGTGTCAGCTGACAAGAATCAGCATATCTTTCTAGTTATGCATAGACATATCTTTTGATGGGAAGATCTGCAATGCAAGGAATATTCAACGGATTTTAATGATGGGATGAAAATGAATGGAATAAAGTGTATTAGTTATTTTTCTGGTGCAGAATATGTATCATACATTTTTTGCTAGCAAGGAATAAAAACAGTCCTTCTCTTTTATAAATTCCTCACCAAGAAAATTTGTAGATCATGATTGCCCTAAAAAAATGAAAACTTTTAAATCTTAACTGGACAATGAATTTCTTCTCTCCAGAGTAGACTATGGAACCACAGAATCATCCATTCCAACACTTAACAACATGTCTTGAATTCTTTCTAGAATAGCCACAATATTACTTGAATAGCCCAAGACATGGGGGACTTATTAGCTGATATCCAATAATGGACTTCCTGTAAGCAGGACTGACAGCTTCCTGAGCACACCCTTCATTATTGAGACATAGAAAAAGACTTGGTTGCCAATAATGAACTTGTCTAATGTCACCAACTCAAACCATGCTCTGGTAAATAAAATCAGTGATGATGATGATTTTGTCACATGTAAAAAACGTCACACAGATTTTAGCATTACAAGGTGCTGATACTATATAAAATATCCTTCTAGAGTGTAATGGCACTAAACTGACACTTGAGAAGAGCTTTGAACTAAATTAGGTCATCTGAATAAACAAGAAGTGTTTACATCTTTTATATCTGTATCTTCTGTTCCTTAGTAAAACACAACACTACAAGTCAGTTTTTCACATATGTTTGGGATAGTGTTTGGTTTTAGTTATCAGGATGTTACCTGTGGACTCTACAATTGGTAGCGTGGAGGAAAGAGAGAGAGGTTTGCAAAGATTGAACAAACAGCATGCACTGTGATATCCTTTATTTAAAAATTGTGGTCTAACTACAGTTGTAGTGTTCTCATTTACCATTCTGATGGCACATAAACAAGAGAACATTAACACAATTCCAAGAAGGCATTAACCTGAAAACACACATATATACCACCCATGCACCCACACAAAACACACACACACACACACACATACACAAACATACACACACAGATTATAGTTCAAACACAAAGTGATGAAAAACGCTTTGAATGCTCTAAATCAAATTAAAACCCCTTTATTATAGTAAACTGTGGCAATACTGTGGTTATAAAGGAAAAAAAAACTAACTTTAAAAAGCAAAAAAAAAAAAAAGGAAAAATACTGGCAATTTGAAATTAGCAAAAGCAGCTAAAATAGAAGAAAAAAATAAGACTGAAAATCAAAATTCTAATGCTGATACTGTGAAGAATTGCACAGAAGTAGTTTAAAATTGGTTCTAAAGAAACTATTAAAAAGTCCCTTGAAATAGTAAATTGCTGCACCTTATAAACAGTGGAAAAGAAAAAAAAGAGTATTTGGAATATTACACACACACACACACACACACACACACACACAGAGGAAATGCACTAGGGTATAGCATCAGTTTATGGTCTTTGTTTATGACCTTCAGAAAGTTTTATAAAGACAAAAACTTAAGTGCCAAGGTTGTGAAAGAAAGTTAAAAATTCCTACAGATGCGAGTCTGAGTGCATTTATCAGGTCTAAGAATATATTTCAAGGCTGGGGGCCAGGCATGACTGATGCACATTTGAGAAGGAAAATATAGTGGACCCATAAGGTAGGCCAAGCTCTTTGGAGAGTGTTGAAAATGAAGATTATTAAACTCAAGACTATCTTGCAGAAGATTTCAAAGTACGTGGAATTCTACAGTTGTTCATCTGTTGAAATTGGTTTCATAGTGCCCAATAAATAATTGACTAACTTCAGCAAACTGGTTTTTCCTACACTGAGACACAAACATCTTTACCACGCATGCAGGCTGGATACTCTGTAATATAGCACAAATCTGAATCCTGATTGAATAAGAAAAGCACATTAGCAAGAATTATTTTTTCCACGGGTTTTTATCCAAATGTCAGAAATTGCTAGACATTTGTGGAATGGGATAAGTTTACATTTCCTACTGATTTTAGAAGAAAAGGATATTTTCCTTTCCTAAGGAAGCCAAAGTCATCCATGAGCCTGGGACCTGTCTTCAGAATCTAAGAAACATAATTAATATGTCCTTAGTGCCAAAACTCATGACAAGTACAGGTTCAGAAAAATAGGTTGAAAGGGACAGGGAAACGGAACGGCCTAACATCTATCTACAGCATACTTTGGAGTAGTGTGCCTTGTAAGTTAAAATGGCTCAACTGCTTTCAGAGTGAAATGCTGCGGTTCTCTGGAGTCTGGGGCTGGGGCAAGGCCTTCCATCTCCAGGTGCCCTCTGAGCTGAACTGTGGCATCCGGGCCCAAAGCCCTTGTGGCCTTTATCTTCATGAGTGTGTTCAGTTGGGGAATTTATGATTTTGTCCAGGTAAAAATTTCTTTTGGTTACCTTCTCTCAAAATCAACTGGTCAGGCATTTTGCTGGTGATTTCCTGAAATGAAATCTAGCTGCACTAGTATCTTAAGGTGCCAGCTAATTCAAATTAATGCCCATCAATAATGCTGCTAGGTATCAACTGCTATTGCTGAAGAATCAACCCCCAAATGGCCTAACTAGAAAAATCTATCACACTAGGTGCTTTTACTATCTCGAGTTTTTTGAGCTTTAGAGAAGCAGTCCTTTTAAAAATGACTTAGAACCCCCTTCTCTCTGGCTTCGTTTCACTCTTCCTCTTCTTCCTCTTCCCCTTCCCCTTCTCCTTCCTCCATGGTTTCCACAATGAGCTCTGCTGTGCAGGTGGCTTCTCCAAGACTGTTGACAGCCTTGCAGGTGTACTTGGCGTCGTCATCCCCACAGACGTCGCTAATAATCAGAGAGCAGTTCCCATCCTCGTCGTAGTCTATCTGGAAGTGGCGGGACTCCCTGATTGACTGGTCGTCTTTGAACCAGACGACCTCAGGGTCTGGATATCCTGCATCACAGGGAGACAACACAGGTTGCAGAGTCTGCTATTCAAAGTCTTTTATCGATTCATACCAGCGACTCTCTATTGATTAAGGGGGTCAAGGGAAAAACTCTGACGCTGGCTCTTCGTATCTGTTTTGATATCTACATTGACACATGGCCATGTGTTATGAATACTATGATCTGAAACCCCAAATAAGGTAATTTCAAGGGTATCCATTTCCTACCCGTGCTGGGCCCTCACCAGCCCTCCTTGAAACAATGCTCCAACTCTGACTGCACACTTAGGGCTGAATATCTTTTGGAGGAAAATACATTGTCTTCTCTTATATAAAAGCTTAACTTTTAAATTAAAAATATTCAGAATAAATGAGCACAAGGGATCTTTTTGGGGTGCTGGAAATATTCTAAAATTGAATTGTGCTGATGGGTGAGTGATGAAAAGTTTACTAAAAATAATTGAGTTGTACACTTAAAATGGGTGAATTTTTCATGGTACATAAAATACAACTCAACCAAGCAGATAACAGCTATATAAAACATGAGAGGAAATGATGATATTGCTAAGAAAAAAAAAGCATATTTGTTTGAATCTGATGCAGGTAACCTGCCTGCAGATAACTGGAAATGAATTCACTGGTTGGCCTCGTTTCATGTTAGTCATGTTTCCACGAAGTTCAGTATTAAAAAGTAAATAAAATAAGCCAGGAACAGTGGTGTGCATATGTAAATTCTAGCTACTTGGCAGGATGAGGCAGGGGGATCACAATGTAGGTAAATTAGTGAGATCCTGTCTTAAAATAAAAATTTTGAAAAGGATTGGGGATGTATGTAGCTTAGTGGTAAAGCATCCCTGGGTTCAATACCCAGTACCCGCCCCCCACAAAACAATATAATTCATACACATAAAATAAATACATATTTTAAAGTGGAGCATGTATATACACATGAGTGTCATCAACATTGCATATATGTATATATACATATATTATATATATAGTATAGGTTTAAACATATTATATAGATATATAGGTTTAAATAAATTATATAGATATAAATATATATAGATGTATATTTAAATCTATACTATATATAATATTTCAACTGTCTTTCTCTTAAAATTTGGATAAGCATTTTTAAAATTTTTATTTATTTATTTTGGAGAAGTGTTTCTAGAGGAAAAAATTTTGGTCCAAGCTAGAATAAAAATTAGACACAAGAATTTAAGAATTGCTGGGGCTGGGATTGTGGCTCAGCGGTAGAGCGCTCTCCTAGCACGGGTGGGACCCGGGTTCAAGCCTCAGCATCATATAAAAATAAAGGCATTGTGTTGTGTCCATCTACACTTAAAAAATAAATATTAAAAAAAAGAATTTAAGAATTGATGGGCATGGTGGCACATGCTATAATCCTAGTGGCTAGGGGAGGGGGCGATGAGGCAGGAGGACAGGAGTTCAAAGCCAGCCTCAGCAACTCAGTGAGGCCCTCAGCAACTCAGTGAGACCCTGTCTCTATATAAAAAGGGCTGGGGATGTGGCTCAGTGGTTGAGTGAAAACCCTAGTACAAAAAAAAAAAAAAAAAAAAAAAAGAAAGAAAGAAACTTAACAGAATTCTAACATTCTTTTTAAGTATAATTTTCTTTTTATCAAACAACATCCATATGCTTTAATTTCTCTTGCAAGTACCAGTGAGAAGTTATACAAATATAAGGAGATAATCTTAAGGAGATTACATACAAAAGATGATCATCACTATGTTAAATTAAAAAGGAAAGAACTCAGAAGACCAAGGACAATGGTGAGGGTGAGAGTTATAGGCGGCGGTTCTGGCTTCGAGCAGAAGCCCATCTGAGAACCTTCATATTACCAAAGGCAGCACAGCCCCCTTTTTTTTAATCAGATGAAAAAAAGAGAAAAATTGTGGTAGACAAAATATTTATAAGGCATCTAGATAATATAAAGGTGAGGAGAAAATTTGTTTTCTCCTTCCTAAGGCTGGGTTATTTTACTCAAAGGCATCATGGCCACAGTGATAGAAAGCTGCACAGAATGGGAGACAGGGTTTGTTCGGAAGGCCACGCTGTGCTGTGTGACCTTGGGGAAATCGCTCAATGAACTTTTGTGCTTTACGTGCTCAGAACAAAATGGGGAAAAAACTCTTCACTTTGGTTGGCATGTGAAAGTCCCAGACTTGAAGCAAAGAGGCCTGACTTATCCTGCTCCTAGAATTTCTAGAATGTTGCAATCTGTGGAAACAGAACAGCTTTGTGTCATCAACTCTGCTAATTTCTCAGGCACCATGCCAAGATCCCTTAAGGTCCTTGGGTCCTAACTTTCCCTTACTTTCAAGTCACATTGCATGCTCTCCCTCTGAGCTTACCAAGCCCCTACTTTCCCCTTTACTTCATGACTTCTTTTTTGGTACGGAGGATTAAACCCAGGGTTGTTTTTTTTTTTTTTTCCCCCAGGGTCTTGCTAAATTGCTGAGGTTGGCCTTGAATTTGTGATTTTCCTGCCTCAGCCTCCCGAGTAGCTGGGATTACACACATAAACCCCCATGCCCAGAGGCAACAATATCCTTCCTTCCTTCTTTCCTTGGTACTGGGGGTTTGAACCCAGGGATGCTGCTGAGGATGGCTTTGGACTTGTGATCTTCCTGCCTCAGCCTCCCAAATTGTTGGGATTATAAGTGTGTGCCACCACACCTGGCACTGTTTCATGACCACTTTAAAGACTTAAAAGATTTTCCCTTTTCATGTATGGGACCTCACAGAACTACTAGGGCCACTGTGGGTTAGATGTCAATTTATAGATAAAGGGCCTAAACCCAGCAGATTCATCCACTGTCACTGAGCCTGTCAATAAGCAGTAGAACTTGCCAACTCCAGTTCTCTGTCCTTTGTGCCAAGCTCCCTTTCAGTGCCTCTGGGGGGAATTCACAGGCTTCTCAGCAGTTCGCAAAGCTCACTTCATTATGCATGTTACACAGCCAGGAAGGCCCACAATAAGCCTGGTGGCTGGGGTAAGTAGGTGAAATATCAGCTGGGCCCGTGGGAAAGTCACTGAAGGGCACTACCCTTCAAGAGGCAGGGTGGAGGGAGTGGCCCTTTGGAACCGGCTCCTCCTGACCCAGTGCACCTCAGAGTCTGGCTGTTCCTCCTGCTGCAGCACAGCCCTGCCATGTTACACAGGCTGCTCCTGGGCCACCCCTGGGGTGTGTGAGAAGCAGAGCCTCAGTTTACCTTCGATCTTGCAGTCAAATCTAGCAGCACTTCCCTCCACGACTTCAAGATCACGAATGGTCTTGGAGAAGTAGGGTTTTACATGGGGCTTCTCCTCAGCAACGGCTTCGAGGAAAGCCTGGGAGACATCTTCTAGAAGACAAGGAGAGAAGCTGGTCATTTCTTTATTCCTTGTTCTCTCTTCTCCCCTGGTTTAAAAAGGCTGACTTAAAAAAAAAAAAAAAGAATTTGCTAGAATTTAGCAAATAATGCAGCTTAGTGAAGTGAATCATAAGCACTTCTCCTGGGGATGGTTGGCCTTCTGCCAAATGGTTTCTGGCAGCAGTGAGAACTGTACCCAAAACAGGGAAATGTTCAGCCTCTCTCCGCCCTGATGCCAATACATTGAAAGAGGAAGTCATCTTCAGAAAGGGGTTTTGGCTGCATTTCCTGCTGTGTCAGGATGGGTTGAGGGCGTCTGAAAAGGACAGAACCTCTCCAGCCTTCCTATTTCAAGGATCCTTCGCCCTCCTACTGCAGCAGGATGCTCACCTGCTCCTTGGAAGGGAGGAATCAGGTTCTAGAGGCACTGTCAACTTGCCCGAGTTTTGTGTTCCACGCTTAGGTGGACTCGAAGATGTATGGCTGTGGACTGGTATTATGGGATAGGTCCAGGGGAAAAGATGGAACTTGGAGGGGCTCCTGTGTCTACTCTCGTCTCTTCAGGCTACGTCTGAGATGTGTAGTGAGAGGCAGGAGTGGCTCTGGAGGGACCAGACCCACATGCTACAGACTGTCGCTGGCTGCAAGGAAGCTCCAGAGCAGCCAGCAGCAGCCTCGCCAATTACTCTGCCTCTGCACAAAAGGAATCTAGACTCAGTGTCTCACCTGTGGATACCAAAAGCATCAGGTAGTATGGGATCGAGGGGCATCTCTGGCCAAAAGAGGCAGTTCAGGAAGATAACTGCCAGCCCCTGAGTGCACCCAAAGCAGGGAGAGGCCAAGGCCTTGGCTGAGGAGATGGGTGGGACGGCACCCCAAAAATGGTGGGCAAGGAGCTAACCTCTCATCTCCAGGAGGCTTGCTGACCAAAGCCCACTCAGCCTAACTTGTTTCAGCAGCATGAACAGTGGCAGAGAATGTAGACTATACACGTTAATTTTTGTTCCAAACAAGACTACAGGACAATGGAAAAATGGAAGGATATTAAAAAATTTAGACAACTGTATATGATTTTTATTTTGTCTTTGCCTATCAATATATGTCTCAATTTTTTAATAAAAGAGAAGTTTTTAATAAGTCCTTATTAATTTTTATGCAAAATAGAGGGAAAAGAAGAGCCGAGGTCATCTAGTTCTAGTAGGCATAGAATAACTTTCCCACTGAAAATAGTTAAACACACGGTTAAACAATTAAAGAATACTCGCTAGATTTAGTAATTGTTGTCAGGGAAACCTAAAAGTACTCCTGAATTTATCCTTGTAGGATACATTAACACACACACACACACACACACACACACACAGCCAAACCCCAAATATTCAAAATGCTCCTCTACCCCAACCCTTTCTTTTTCACCAACTGGCTGGAAAAAAAAAAATCTTCTTGAATTTTTACCAGGCTCCTTACCTTCAGATTCTAGCTTTTCTGCATTGAGCGGGCTGGTTGGTGATCCCGTTGAGGATTTCCTGCCACTGAGCCCTGAGATCATTGCCATAGAGGACAGTCTTCCAATGGCTCTCACAGCATTGCCCGTTTTCTGGAAAACAGACACAGTCTGGACTCAGGCAGTGTCCCTGGTTCCAGTGGAGCAGTGCCGGGCCTCCGGGGAGAAGAGCCCAGCCTGGGAGAAACAGCTGCTCCCTGGACCAAGGGCCTCCCGAGCGAGCGCAGAGGTCCTGCTGGAGGACTGAGCCCAACCTTGCTCTGCTCAGCACTATCAGCGTGTCCGAAGATGTTCGGAGAATGGAATGGGGCCTGGAGCTGGTGTGTGCGTTAATGTGACTAAACAAGGTCAACATGAAACAAAAACCCTTTTCATACTGTGCTTCAACTCCCATAAAAGGGATAGTTTATATAAAGCAACTGCAGGCTGAGACAGCTCCAAAGACTTATTGCTGACTGGGCCCACTGGGGCTGTTTCTTGTAAAACAATGCCAGTGAAAGGATTATAACTGGTCAAGAGAATAGTTACTACAGATCCCATGGGTCCTGATGCACAAGGAAAAAAAAAAAAAAAAAAAAACCAACATTCTGTTGACCTTGGGAGCTCCACTTAACCTCTCTGGACTTCAGTTTCCTTCTGTGTATTAGGAGGGTTTGGGCAAGAAGATCTCCACAGTTCCATTTAGCTCAGTCAATGATTTAGAGTCTTAGGAGATTTCGAGAAACACTTGGGCTGGCCCCAGCACAAGTCTCTGACAGCACAGTGGAGTCGAGAGGGGTGCTAGTCCCTGCTCTACACTCAGGCATCGAGAAGCAGCACCCGAAGAGGAACTTTGGGAGGAGTGGAATTGCTGCTGAGAAGGATCAGAACTTGAGATCTAGTTTCTTTCTTTTATACTTTTATTGATTGATTGATTGATTGATTGATTTTTGTGTGGTGCTGAGGATTGAACCCAGGGCCTCGCACGTGCGGGGCTCTACCCCTGCGCCATGACCCCAGTGCCTTGAGATCTACTTTCTCTGGATTGTGAAAATTCTACCAAGCATAGGATTTAGGTCAAGAAATCTTCAAAAGTGTATAACTGTGTTTCTCATCTTTCAATAAAGTTTCTCACCCTTTTTCTAAAGCCAGTGGGAATGACTAAGATAAGAAAGCTATAGCATGGCCAGGTCTCTCCATCTTGCCTCACAGCAGCTTTCTTAGGCATCCAGAGGCTGACATCTGCAGAAGCCCAGCAGCTATGACCTCAGATGGGCCACTTGTCCCCTTCTGAGAGAGCAAAGAAACAGCCTTTCCAGAGGCCTGATGCTCTGCACTCGCTCACCGGACCACACACTGCACAGGCAAAAACCGTTTTCCTCCTGAATTAACTTCCCACACTTAAGAAGCTCAGTAAAGCCTCAATTTATCTGGGAAGTCAGTGTTTTCAGTAAAAGGATTATTTCAGCTGGGCGTGGTGGCGCATGCCTGTGATCCTAGCAGCTCAGGAGGCTGAGTCAGGAGGATCCCAAGTTCAAAGCCAAACTTAATGAGGCCCTAAGCAACTCAGCGAGACCCTGTCTCTAAATAAAATATTAAAAAGGGCTAGGGATGTGGCTCAGTGATTAAGTGCCTGCCCCTGGGTTCAATCCCCAGCACCAAAAAAAAAAAAAAAAAAAAATTAAAAGCAAAGAACTTCAGGATGCTAAGGAATCATACAGAAAATTGTCTGTGTGTGGTTTAAGTAGAGACCTACTGTTGCAACTGTGATCACTTTTCCATCATGCCCCTGCCCTCTGAGTCACACCCTGGACAGACATTCCACCTTGCTCTGTCCTCTGGCCATCCACCCTCCACACATGGCACTGTACTGTGGGTGTGCCTCTGGACCTCTGCTGCCATGGTAGAGCTGGGTCACTCTAAACAGAACCCAGGAAACCTCAGCGGGGTGATGAAGAAGGAAGACGGTGAGCAATGACAATGCAATGGTGTGCAGAAGCCCAGTGGTTTTGCAGAGAATGTCCCTGCAGATGGACACCATGTGGCAACATTTCCTGCTCTCCTGGGAGAGGCCAGTCACCAGTGGCCTAGCTGAACTGTTTGTTGGCTAGTGTATGGAGAGACCTAGTTTTTCCCAAGAGAGCTTGCCACGCCTTTAGGAATCCCTAAGAAGATAATAGCCCTACCTGGGCCATCAAGGTCTGTCTCAACAGCCTACTTCCTGATCAGCCTAACTCTCAGAATCCACTCTTCTCTGCTCTCCATTCCCTTTATCCAACACAGATTGATTTGTCCTTGGCTAGGCATTTCTAAATTCAGAGGGATTATTCCCAACATGAGCCAGGTTATTTCTATAACTACTGTGTGACTTGTGCAGGTTAGTTTTCCTTTCTGGGCCTCAGGGTCTTTTCATCAGAATATTCTGATCTTCTTGAAACTCTAGTCTTCCACAGAAAGACTGATTCATACTCATGACTATGTAGTAGGGAACACCCCCTTTGAGCTCATGGGCTCCCTAATTCCAGACATCTGGACAGAGATTGATAAAGACCATCTTTGCTTATGTGATATGGAGAGATGATATCTTTTCTCTTCTTGGTTTTATTTTGTAACAAAATGACTAATGTGAAATTATCAGAATGAGGCAATCAAAAAGGGTTATGTATTTCAGAGGAGGCAGCAAATATGTTAACAAGCAAGTAGTGTCACCCAGAGAAGTGTTCCAGCAGATGTAGATATTCAGCATATAATTTCCTAACCAGGGAGAAACGCAAGTGCTTAATAAGGAAAAATTTAAAAATAATCTACATCAGAATTCAATCTTTGGAAACTGATTTGTAGAAAAACATTGGTAAGGAAGTTATTTGTCAGGCTAAGAAAGAAATATATCTGTATGTTCTAGTCTTCCAGTTTCAAGCCTTTGAGCTGAAAATTTTTCAGTTGCTGCTTTACCAAGACCTTTGGGAATTTGGAGAATAAAAATCAAAACAGCAAAGTTTCAATTTTCTAACTTCCATCCTTGTTTTGAGAAAGCCTTCTTTTCATTGGTGGGCAATTACCAAGGTAGGGCAAGATCTGTCCAGACCTTGAACACAGTGGAGGAAACCCGGCCCTTGGAAAGCGAGTTAGAATAACCCACCATCCCAGGTTGCCCAGGATTAGGGGTTTCCCAGGGGGGGTCTGTCTCTGGCAAACCGAGTCGAGCTGGTAACCTAGCACCTATCAGCCATCCAGGCCCCACATACATACCAATAGCCCGAAGACTACAATGTCTCCTGACAACATCCAAATAGGATGGCCAAGCTTGGTCTGTGCTGCTCTAACTAAGGCTTCTCCCCTGGTGTCCTTTGATCCATTCTGCTGGGATCTTTGGTTCCCAGAAAATAAAGATGGCTACCTATAGGCCTCCAAGTCCTGGTCTTCTACTCTAGTCTGCAAGCAGAAGCCCTGTTATCCTGCCTGACCCATCACCATTGCTATTCCTCAACAACAGGGCTTTGTAAAGTTCTTTCTGTATAAATTTAAAATACACCTTTCAGAATAACTTATTCTAAGATCTATGATATGATTGGCCATCTATACCTAGTCTAGCCTTGCTTGTAGGGATTTATTTCCAGATTACTTTCTCCTGGGCCTTTTATGAAAACCAGGACAGTGACAAGGTTCTTTCTAGAGTTGGCTGGGCCACCTGTGCTCACCCTGCCCTATTCCCTCCGCACAGCTTACCTCACGTCTTTCACTCCATTTCTCCCTGCCCCACAGAACGGGACTGGCTGCCCTGAGAGCCAAGTTGAATGAAGTTGAATTTAAACTGAAGTTTAAATGCAGAAAACATTTCCCTGAGGAAGTGACTTATGACAGCAGGGCAGACACAGCTGAATTGTCACCAGTGAAATTACGCTTCAGGGACGTTACGTGTTGAAAGGGTTTTATGGACTACCTTAACGTGCCGTTTTGTGAAACCTGACCATTGATTTTGCACAAAAATTATTTCCAAACACTTTTATCTATATTAAAATATGGAATTGAAGCACTTTCTCTGAATCCTACCCTTTTCTTCCCTGTTCCTCTTCTAGAAAACTCTATGGCTAATAATACTTAAATGATAAGAAAAAAAATTAAGTGATTAAAATATCAGCATAAATTTCTGTTCCCTGGCTGATCAGACTTGCTCCTCTCCCACCTTGTGCCTTTTCTCTGCCTAGCCTAAGGTTCAGGTGTCCTCCTGGCTTCAGTACTCCTGAGATGTGCGGAGGTGATAGGCCTGCCCTTTAACAAACAGCTTCGTCCAAGCAAGATCCAGTCAGACTTGCTGCTGTGATTACTGCCCCACCCTGACTTTGTTTCCAGAAATACTTCTTTGAGCTCTTCCAGCCAGAGGATCATTAAGTTAAACCAACCATTGATTTTGTGGACCTCCCCTCCCCGCCCCAGCTTAAAAAAAAAAAAAAATTCCTACCCTCATTCTAAAGGACTCAGAAGGTAAGCAGCACAGGTGTTCCAACTCATCTTGCACTTGGCAGGGGCCAGGAGACCCACCCAACCTTTCCCAGGTGCATGTGCAAACCAAGAACTGCCCTCCCCTGTGAAGGAGCTGTGGCTGCCTGTGCTGGGGACAGTGGTCCCTTGAGCCCCTCACCCATGGGCCCTCATGATTCTTTGCTCTCTCTCTCAACCTCTTGTGCTTTCATGGGAGTTTTTATGGTTTGGTCACCAAGGTGGTAAATAATAAGTGTCCCTGTGACTTCCTTTTTCTCCATCACACAGGCATGTCTCAATCCCTAGGTCCCCTAAGTTTCTAGCAGAAGCATATCCCAGCACATCCAGGGACATCCAGTTCCTAACTCTTTCTTTCTTCCACTTGTTCCTTCAGGGAACCCATTCAACATGTAACGTTCCCTGGGTTCTAGCGCCATGCTTAATTCTAGCGCCATGCTTAATTCCTTAATTCCTGCCCTGGAAGCTTTCCTCTTACCCACAGCAATTCTGGTGGAGACTGGCCCCCCTCCCCTGCCCACACTCACATATATGGTTATGGAGAGCTATACTGATAGTTTATAGCTCCTAGTGTGCCTTATGTCCTTTTATGTCTATCTGCTTCAGATCCCTGCTACATATACATTCCCTGACTACAGACCTTGTCCTCTTCAGTAATCGAGAATTTTAGAATGTAAATTGTGATAATAAAAATAATCAAAAAGTGAGGATGATGGTGATAAGTGCTCTATGGTTTTGGATAACAGGTTTTTAAAAATTTTAGTTGCAGTTGCACACAATACCTTTATTTATATGTGGTGCTGAGGATCTAACCCAGGGTCTTCCACATGCTAGGTGAGCACTCTACCACTGAGCCACAGCCCCAGTTCAGGATAACAGTTTTATTCATCTTGTCATTAGAGGCAATTTGGACTATGTGTTTTGGAGCCAGGTTTTAGATTGGATTCCTGGTCTTTCCACTTGGCTGTGTGATGCTGGGGGACTTTTCTGACCTTTTCTCTACCTTAGTTTGCCTGTAAAGTGGAGAAAATAATAGTACCTACCTCCTGGGATTAAAAGACTCTATGTGCAGCAAATGCTCTGGATGGCTCTGACCGTGGCCAGCCCTCCATATGCATTCACTGCTGGGAGCATTTTTGAATGTTCACTACGTACCAGGTGTTGTGCTAAAGGCTGTAAGATTATCACATCTAACTCCCAACAATGCTGTGAGCTGGTGCCAATGTCCCCACTTGACAGATGAGAAAATGAATTCACAGCAAGGCTAAGTTACTTGCCTTAGGACACACAGCCAGTAACATCCAACCTCCCTATGGAGTGGTGACAGTCTCTCTAGAGCATGTGCCCTCCTTCTTGATCACAGGGAGAGGATGCCATCACACCACCTTTGAGGAGGCCACATTCTCCGGGGTTGCCAAACAGACCTCAAGGAGGCCTTGCTCATTCCCAGCTAAGAAGACATGAATGTCAGTGAGGGCCAGGCTACAAAGTCCCTTCCTGATCTCTCTGAGACAAAGCTGAGCAGGATTGGAGAGCCAGCTGTACTTGAGAAACTACTTCCTCTGCGCAAAGGACCCTAGCTCAGGAGCAAGAGAACACTGTACCTTAAGAGCTGCCTACAGTGGTCCCAGACTATTTCAGAAACACAGTTAGACTTCCCAGGAGAGGCAAGAGCCAGCTGGGAGTGAGAGTGGCTTGAATAAAGCCAACACAAGAAGCAACATCCCAGTCCAAATGAGCCCCAAATCACCTGCCATTTTCTTCTTGCCATGTACTTCTTCATCCGGTCCTTGGAGAGCTTCTTGGCCTCCATGTTCTTGGTATCTTTCATTAGCCATGGATGCTGAAGGCACTGGGTACAGTCCAGGCGGTTTCTGATGGAAGAGAGATCAGAGGACTTCTGAATAGGAAGGGACCTCAGTGATCACTGGTCAGATCAGAAATGGGAGGTTACTGTCTCTGTCCACATGGTGCAGAGCTCAGGGCTCCCCACACCCAGTCCATCCATCATAATCAGGGGCAGTGTGCACTTGTCTTTCCCCTGTCTTGGTCTCAGGTACACGGACTGGACCCAGCCTGGGTCAGGGTTTGGAAGGCCCAACCACCAGGGAAGCAACTGGAGTCTCTAGACTTGCTCCTGGAGTTCAGGAAGTGTCGGTGCCGCAGTATCTGGGTATAACTGGCACCATATTTCAGGGTGGGTTCATTCTGCTGGTCACATGGGGGCTGGGATCCCTGGAGGCCTAATTCTTCTGCTTCCCCTTCTAGGGAAATACAAAACCTCTGACAATCACTGAATTCTCTCACATCTTATGGTGGGGTTGAGTGTCAGGTTTTTCCTATTACAGCTCAAAGAGGTATGTCCTACATACAAATTATAAATTATGGAAATCTTAGAACTGCATTGAAACTCAATATAATCTTTCTGAAGGCTCTTGGAATCTAGAAATATAACAGGGCTGTCACTTTAGTTGTAACAGGACTAATAAACCCAAAGAATCAAATACTAACATACTTAGAAAAATGACTAGAAAGAAGTATAGCAGCAGGAGGTAGTGATCTTTAAGTAAAGGGATTATGGATGGTTTAAAATTTCTTCAATTCTTCAAATTCTCTACAATTTATGCATTTTACTATATAGAAGAAAAAAGATTTTTAAAAGTGATGACAGATTTCTGGTTGAAGAACTGCTAAATATAAGAGTTTATGGGAATCTAGCATTTTAAAATATTTGATTAAAATCAGTCTTTGGTAAGACAATGTATAAGCAGAAGAGCCCAACAGCCTGTTACTATATTAATTTAAGGCCAGGTGAGAAAATAAGCTGTATATTGCATGTACCAAATCTTCAATGAATGAAGCTTGGTTGACAAAAGCCATCCTTGGACCAGTCATTAGGAGAGAAGTTTCCACCTGGAGGGTGGGGGATCCCTCACCTTGGAAATGAACCTAACCCACCACAACTTCCCCGCTGTCCTTGGGCCATGTTCACTTCTGATACAATGACCATGACAGCCAAAGGCTATAAGCATTGTCAAGGAGTGTAGACGATTGCCTCTGGGGTTGTTGGCCCTGAGATGGCTAAAGAGGACAGAGGGGTGGGTGGATAACAGGAGACCCAGATGCAGCCATCTAACAGAGTCTCTGATATGCTTTAGTAGCAACTGTGCTCTCCTGTCCCAAATAATGTTACTACCAAGGAGAAGCAAACTGCAGCCTCACAGGGTCCACGGGCCAGGCAGACAGGCAGAACCTAGGCTGCAAAGTCACTTGCAAATGCTGAGCCTCCTGCAACCCCTGGAGGCAGCTGCCCCAACCCTCTGGTCCTTCAATATTTAACACTACCCATCTCTGAAGGGTTGCAGCTGCTCCCAAGGCCCAAATCTGACTGGAGCCAGGCCTGCCTCGTCTGGCCATCTATTCACAGAGGGTGAGTGCTGATAGACTGGGGGTCCCACCTGACATCCCCAAGGTTCCCAATCCTGGCAGCTCTCCCTGTGCATGCAGAGCTCCCTCACCTTCTTGCTTTAATCTAGCTGATTCTGCTCACAAATGCCGCAGAGCCACAGCCACAGCCACCTGTAGCCTCCTCCCCTTCAGTCTCCCCCACAGCTCCACCTCCAGCTCTCACTGAAATTCCTGGGCCTGTGTGACTACCCTTTCCTTAGAGCTTGGCCATCTGTGTGCCCAGACACAGCAGCCTATCCCCCGACTTCACAACTGCTTTTTGTGCTATTAGGTACTGGGCCACATTCAGGCAGGCAATTCTTAAATAAGTTAGATATGCAAAAAGCACCTCACTGGAATAATCTGGGGGTGTGATAAGGACCCTCCAACAGGTTTCAGTTGCCTCTGTATCTGCTCTCACAGATATAGGGAGGGTGGATCCCCTGTGAGCCTTGAAGAGGGGCTGAGGTGCCGGCAGGGCTTCATTAGGTTACAGCCACACACAGAACCATTACCCACACAGAACATTACCCTGCAGCCCTCTTTAGCGCTCACCTTTTCCAAAGAACTTTCTGTGCTTTTAGAGATGGAAACAGTGTCTGGCACCAGGACCAGGGGTCTGGGGGACCCTTCCTCTCCCTGCATGCATGCAGGCTGGTCTCCCACTGTGGCTGCCCTCCCCTCCTTAGGGAATAGCAAGACTGGACTGGGGCCAAGGGGTGAGGGAGCCCCACCAAGCCAAAGAGAGCCCCAGGGCTGGGAGGCCAGCAGGACTGAAATCCCAGTCCTTACTTCATGTCTTTCTTCAGCAGGTTGCTGATGAAATCCTTGGCATCATCAGAGATCTCATCGAATGCCTCGTCGTCGAAGTCCCAGGTGGCAGAGGTAACGTTGGCTAAGGTCTCGTTATCGTTGTCACCCATGAAGGGGGAGAGGCCGCTGACCCTGGGCAAGAAAAGGAGGGCGGCAGGGGTGAAGGGCAGGTTGGTGGGGTGGGGGATGCAGCCCCCATGTGAGCACCAGGTGAGGGCTGGCAAAGCCCCCACCCCAAGTTCCTCCGCGCGCCCTTGCACCCGCCTTGTCTTCATCTTCATCTTCAGGAAGAAACAAGGTGTCCCCCCAAACCATGGGCTTGTGTGGTCCCAGCTGTTCTCAGTGGCTCACTGGTGTCCCCGCCTCTTGACACCACCTGCCTGCCGAGAGGCTGAGGTGGTCTCACCATCTGCCATGTGGCTGAGGTGGCAGGAACGTGGTTTTTAAGGACTTCTACATGGGACACCACAGGCTGATGAGCCCCTCTGCCCTTATCTTCAATTTTCCTCAAAGCCCATGCTGGCACTTTCCCCTCCAGAACCTTCTCTAGGCCCCTTCCTTGGGCTTGGGTCTCCACCCTTACCATGGCTAGTCTCTGGTGCCCACCATGGCACCCTGCCCCTCCCTTTGAGACCCTCAGCTCTTTCTTTCTCTCTCTCTCCCTTCCCCACCAGCTTTCAGCTCCACAAAGGGGTCCCAGCACAGGTGGCTCATCCAGCAGGAGCCAAATGAACTCGTGGGCTCTGAACCAGCAAGGGGGGTTCAGAGCACCGTGGGCATTTACACCACCCTCAAAAGTGTCCCTACAGGTGCCTGGCAGAGGACAGAGCACAGCCTCTTCATTTGCTGGGTGACCTTGGGCAATTCCTCTTATTTCTGTCACCCTTTCTTCTCCTCTAAAATGGAGAGCCACTGCTTAACCATAGGGCCACCATTTCTTCAGCAACAGCAAACATCTACCAAACTTTACCATGTTCCAGGCGTGAACAGAGGAACTCATCAAACCTTAAAACCACCCTAGCACACAGAGAGCTCAGGAACTTTGCTTTACGGAGGAGGCAACTGAGGCACAGAACACGGGTAAATGACCTGCCCAAGGATTCCCAGCTGGTGGGACAGGAACCCAGGTGTGGGTCTCTGGAGGCTGCTGCTAAACTACTGCTGAACTAGCTCTTCTGTGAAATGAAGGAAGCCACTGTGCACACAGTAGCAGCAATCTGTGACCACATATATGGGACCATCCCTCTGGGTCACCCTCCATTGCCTCACCAACCTCTGACGGTAGGAACAACTCATTTACCAGTTGCCCAAGTCAAAAAAAACCAAAAAAACAAAAAAAAAACCCCCACAAAACTTGGAAGGTAGAGAACCTAAAGCCAAATAGAACAGCTCACTGCCCTGACCTCTCACCTCATCTACATGCCAGCGATGACCCCACCACACTGACTGAGGCCCACTGCACGGGGGTGCCAGCTGCACAGCTGCCTGGAGTCCTGCCCTTAGATGGGCCCCACACTTGGCGTAATGCCCTGCTGCCAGCATCTTGGAATCCTTAATAAGGTTTCAGCAAGTGTCCCTACTTTTTGATTTTGTAAATTATGCAGCTGGTCCCAGCCTGATCCCATCTAAAACCCCATGAGATGCATCTGGGGCTCTCAGGCCATCAATCTCTCAAGTTAGAGCTTTATTAATGTCCCTTCTCCCAAATCCTTATAAGTCCATCACCATAAAAATAATGCAATCACAGCTTCTGGAGCTGTTTTGGCATGGAAACGGCCTTGGCTTACGAAATACACCCACAGCCAAACACTGAATTTGGTGGAACAAAACCCACCTAGAAGAAAGCTGGCCATGGGAGAAGCCCTCTGGTAAGAGATTTTATAAAGCAAGGAAAGCTTTTGCAATGAGAATTATCTCAGCCTAATCAACATATTTGTGTTTTTGAATAATAGACTTTGGTAGTTGATATTTCTTAAGGCAGGACACTGATTTGTTTTATGAAGGCAAAGAGGTGACAGTTCCCACTCCTGTCACATTAGGGAAGGGTGGGAGTTTACCTGAGCCTGTACTTTGCCATGTGATTTCCTTTCCCCTCTCTGGGCCTCAGTCTCCCCTTTTATACACCATGGGGTCTGGGCTAGATCTCCCAGGGGCCTCTCAGCTCCCTGCATCTCTGCCACCCTCCATGGCCTCCGTGAGCCCCATCAAGCAGCAGCATGTCTCTGCCCATCAGTTACCTGCTTCTTCTTGTCTTTATATTTTCTATTTTAAACAAAGAGGGGGAAAGTCTTGCAGCACTCTAAAAGATGGCAGGAAAAGCAAACAAGCCTGCTGTGGAATGCTGAAAGGTCCCCTTCTGCAAGCCTCCTTTCCTAATTAGGAACTGTAATCCTGCGAAGATAGGTCTTAATCTCTGTGCTTTTCACAGGCAGGGAGAGCCTCCTGGCCTCTGGCCTCTGGCCCTCCTCCCTCCTGGCAGCCAGCCATCTGAAATACCCTCTGTGTCCTGTGTCCTGGCTGGTTCTTCGCCTGCTGAGGAACTAGCATTCTCCCTACCAAAGAGCACATCTCTGGAGTAAAACATGGAAAATACAGGTACACAGCAAAGGGACGAAGAGAGTTCAAATTTCCAGTGATGCTATTTTCTGGATGGTTGGATTTTGCTGGATTTTTTTTTAACTTTCTTTTTTGGGCTTTATTAGAATTTCCATAAGAGATAACATGTCTTTTTCTTTAAAAATAAAAACAAAAACCTCACTATTTGTTAAAAATCAACCAATGAACAAATACACTAATGTTAGCATTACAACACAACTCTTTCCCCCTTCCTAGTCGTATTTAGTTTTTAACCAACCTATTTATCTGGTTTTCACAAATGTGACAGGTCTGGGCAAAGTCTCGGGGTGCGTTACTTTTTCCTCACTTCACATCTCAATATGTACAGTCTCCATGTTCATGCTGAACACTGAGGAGTGACAAAAGTCATGTATGCAGGACACTCTAATTTCTCCATTCTTCTGTTTCACAGTACTGGGGGTGGGGGTGTCAAACACAGAGCCTTGGCTCTACTACTGAGTCACATCCCCAGCCCCCCCTTTTAAATTTTATTTTGAGACAGGGTCTCACAAGTGGCCTTGAACTTACGGTTCCCCTGTCTCAGCCTCTTGAGTAACTGGGATTACAGGTGTGTGCAATTGCACTTGGCTACCAACTCTAATTTCTTCATTCTTATTTTCAGTCCAGAACTTCACCGGGGAATTTAGTGCAGGGGCCTATCCTGCTATCAGGGCAGAATCTCAGGACAGCAGAGGGCACATAAATGACTCTTGGGCTACACTTTCTCCATGTTGTTTTTCAAGGTGCAGACCAGCAAGGGGACCACATATCTGCCAGCAGAGCTACTGACTACTGCAGAAGGACTTCCTCTTTACCCCATTTTAACTTTCAGATACCCTGATGGCAACTTGAGAGGGCTGGGCAGGTCCACAGAGGACCCAAGTCTGGTCTTTTTTAATGGTTGAGGAAGCAGTGGCCTGGCTTTAGTCCTGTTAACCACAACCCAAGTCCCTGGACAGCAAGACCTGAAGGTGGTGGCCAGGTTTGGCAAGGGAGCAGAGAGCCTGGAGGTCATAAAACGTGAATCAACAAGCACATCAAACTGCAGCAGTGGAGAGGGAAGGACAGCCCTGGGTAGGGAAGGCAGAGGCCACCTGCTCCTTCCGAAGAGCCCTGCATCTAGACCCCAGATGCAGGATGTGCCCTGTACTCTGCTTAAGCATGGGACTCCCCCCAGCTGACTGGGCTGCTGTCCCCAGAAGAACTCAAAAACTGCCACTCACCTCTCCTCCCTTCTGGTATTCCCCCCTTCCCAACCATACACCAGGATGGGGGCAGCCCCAGCTCTTGACCATGCAGGTACTCCACAAATGAGCTGAAGTGAGCCAGGCGTTGGGGTGCATGCCTGTAATCCTGGTTACTCCAGAGGCAGAGGCAGGAGGATTATGAATTTAAGGCCAGCCTGGACAACTTAATAAAACCCTATCTCAAAGTTTAAACAAAAAACAAACAGGTGGGGGGCTGGGGATGTAGCTCAGAGGTAGCACACTTGCCTAGCTTGTGCAAGATCCTGGATTCAATCACCAGTACTGAAAAAAAAAATTTATAAATTGAAGTGGAAGAATCCATTGTTGAGACAGGAAGATGAGAGGGAGGGGAAAGTGGAGTAGCGATTGCTGCTTCTTCTTCCTAGTGGTGGTGGAGAGGAGGAAGAAATGGAGGAGGGATGAGGCAAAGCACAAAGCAGAATCCCCTCCCCGAGGCAGCAAGAGAACACCAAGTGCTCAGGAAACAGGAAGGGGAGATGGCAGATGGAAGGAGGTTTTAGAAAAGGAGGTGGGTGCATAATTTCTTCCACATGGAAGTGTGGCCTGGCGCTCTCTTCCTGCCAGAAACCAACTGGGTCTTGCTCATTTCAGAAGGCCTCCAGGAGACCTTCAGAACCAGGAGGGAGAAAACCCAGGATTGGAAGTGAGCAGGGGCAGGACTTAACCAGGTTTCTGGGCTGGGTTTATGAAGGGGTGTCATAGTGAAGTCACATCACCCTGGGTGGCCTGAGGCAGCTTTCTGGAGGTGCCCACCAAAGACCTGCTGAATTACAAAGGTGTTATCACTTGGCTACCCGCCTCCTACTTGTCGTCTTTCACTGGCCCCAGAAAGGAAATCAGGAGGGATTCTCTGTTCGAGGTGGAAGCCCCCCCAGACAGGGACTGTCGGACAAACGACTTGGCTGGAAACAAGATGAAGCAGGGCAGAGGATGCCATGGAGGCACCAGAGAATCTCTTCTGGGTGCTTCCAGCATGACTCCAGAGTTCTGTATGGCAGAGGCTTACGTCATCTAGCTGGCTCCAACTTTTATTTTTGGTACCATGTGCTCTGCCAAGAGCCCTAGCTCTGGAGGGGAACTCCCAGACCCAGATCAGCATTGAGGGATCAGCTCAGGAGCATCCCAGAGGGCAGTGGCCCCCGGTGGTGGGTGTGGGAGTCAGGGCATTGTGTGGAGCTAAGCCAGGGCTGAGCCAGCACCTCTCCTGGGCTCCACTGGTTTTCTGGACACACATACACATCTATCTCCTCCCTCCTGACATCTCTATGCCAAGCACCTTCAGGTTGGTGCCCCATGCATCAAAATTATCCTTCCCTATTTCTTGGTCTTAGCTCTAAAGGTAATATAGTAAATGGGGTAGCCTAGAACCCAAACTACCATGTCCTTCCACCTAAAAGAGTTTTTATTTTAAAATTAAATGCTCTTATGACCTAGTCATTCTATTTCTAGATTATATACCCAAAAGGAATGCATAGATAGACTCACTAAAACATGGAGACTTCTTTTAGACTTCAAATTGGAAACTACTCAAAAGCTCACCAATGCAGAATGGATAAATTAGCTGGATTGTAGTCACAAAAATGGTCTGCAATGGCTATGGGTACAGAGTTAACAGTCTACAACTGCAGATAACAGGAATGAATCTCACCACTGGAGCAAAAGAAGACTGTGTGCTTTTATTCACATGAAGCCCAAGAACAGGTAGAACCAATCCACAGCAAGACATGAGGACAGGGGGTGTCTCTGGGGAACAGTAACTGGGAAGGTCCCTGATGGCTGCTGGGCCTGGTGGAGTCTGTCTCCACCTGGGTGAAGCGCAGGGTATGTTCACTGAAAGCTTAATGACTAGTCCAGTCCCTGCTGTCGCTGACCAGTTTGCCTGAGGCTGTCCCCATTTTAGCCCTTAAAGTCCTGTATCCTGGGAAACCATGGGTCCTGTGCAAACTGGGACTCTTGGTCACCAGCCCAGACTGTGGGAAGTGGACAGCCAAGTGGCCTCCATGGCTCCAGTTACCTCAGTGCCAAATGAAAATCAAATTCCTGCCACTTCCCACTTCAGGTTTGCGCAGAGGATGGAACCAACCCCCGGGTGGAAATTGGTGTTCTGGACACACATACACGTCTATCTCCTCCCTCTTGACATAGAGGCCCCCTGCTATGGGACAGGAAAACACTGACACAAGCAGGGAGGCAAAACTCATTAATGGCTGAAGTGGGGCCTGGGCACCCAGCCAAGCCATAGGGCAGCAGGGTCTGAATAGAGTGAGCTGGCCAAGGATGGCTCCTGTAGGACCAGGTGTTTCTCAGGGCTCAGAAACCAAAGCAAGGGCTGAGTATGGTGGTGCGTGCTGTAAATCCTAGCAACTCAGGAGGCTGAGGCAGGAGGATCATGAGTTCAAAGCCAGCCTCAGCAATTTAGCAAGGTCCTAAGCAACCTAGCAAGACCCTGTCCAAAAAAAAAAAAAAAAAAAAAGGCTGGGGATGTGGCTCAGGTTAAATGTCTCTCCGTTCAATCCCCAGTACCAAAACAGAAAAGAAGCCAGAGTGAGCACTGGCCAGACCCAGGGCAGCTCCGGAAGGGGCAGACTGAGCCCAACACTCTCTGCTCTTTACCACAGGAGCCAGAAGAAAGGTGGGGCTGAATTTACTCACCAGCGCCATCTCCTGGAGGGCGCTAGTGTGAAGAGAGGAGGGAAATGTAGACTGGCCTGGGATTTCTTCTCCCCTGCTCTGGGGTGGGCTGTTTGTGGGGGAGAAGGCCCAGGGAGAGGAAGAAGGAGACTCCCTGGGTTACAGAAACTGGCAGAGTTTCAACTGAGGGAGGCTGTCCTCACGGTGGAGAGTAAAACAACTCCTGGGCTTACCAAAATCTCTACTGCACCAAACTCATCCCACTCCTACTAAAGCTTTTGTAACAGTGATTCCAAAACCCACGGGGCATCAGAGTCACTGAGACTCTTCTCCTGGGTATTCTTCAAGATCTTCCTTTAGTTTTCTATGAAAAACTTTAATTTTCCTTTGATTTTGACAATAAAAAATAACTTTTAAAGGCATCTTTGGGGAGACCATCTCAAACCTATTGCCCCATGAGTTCAGGGATGCCTCTGAGGCTAAAGACTGCCTGTGGCCTGAGGCTTCAGAAATGAAATCAACGTGATGCACTAAGAGAGCGTGTTCTGGAGCTTCCTTACTCCAGGTGTGTCCTTGGACCAGCACCTTGGGCAACCTGGAAACTACTAGCAGCGTGGAGTCTCAGGTCCCCCAGACCTGAGTCAAAACCTGAAACCTGAGTGAGAACCTAGGTGACTCATACATGTTAAGGGTTGCAAAGCACAGGTCTAGATCGATGGCCTCTCTTTCCCCAGCTTAGTAATCGAAATGGTCATGTTTTCCACCTGACTCCCCAGTTCTAATTACTGTATTGCTTTCTGTTCCTGTTTTCACATTGAAGTACATACTCTGGGGTCAGAGACCAGGCTGGTGGTTGAGGTCCTCATCCCAGGAGGATGGGGTGCTGTCCTTGCAAGACAATGAAGATTCCCAGAGATATGCACCTGGGCTCCCTCACTTCTTTGTGGGCCCATCTATACAGGTGATGGTGCCAGCTGCATTTACCCTGCTCCTGACCAAAGGCCCCAGGCTGTCAGCACTTGGGATCATGAAGGACCTGGCATGGGGATCTTGGTGTGTGGTCTACATAGCTCCAGAAGAGTGAAGCAGGCCACTGGTGCTCTGGGAGTCCACGAGCATGGTGGGCCATCAGGAACCAGGAATGGGAACCTGTTGCCCTTTTGCTCTGGGGTGGGCTCCCCATCATGACCTGCCCTGACCCCTCCCTCACAACATTATGGCAGCCTGGGACCCATCCTGTGGGACTCTCTGACCCCCTCCCCCCACTGCCTTGGGACTCACAGGATATAGCAGATGACCCCGATGCTCCACATGTCAGTGGCATAGCCGATGGGTTCATAGTTGATCACTTCTGGAGCCACAAACTCTGGGGTGCCAAAGAGGACCTTCAGAGACCCTGCATTCTCTGAAATCAAGACAGAAAGGGGTCAATTGCCAGCACATTGTAGAGCCAGGTCAAGGTAGGTATCTGTCTTGTCTGCGTGATGAGCCCCAAACTGGAAGGGACAGACAAGGGCTGGGTGCTTAGATGCTCTCTCCTTAGATAACCATACAAAGGCACCTGGCCTCCTCATTAAACAGGTGCATCAACCCACCAGAGAAGCCAACAAACCACACACTTACCTCAGATGTCCTGAGAGGGATGGGGAGAGTGAGAAGAGGCCACTGAAGCACCCGCCCCTGAGTGGTCCTTCTCTGTGTTATCTCCCATAGGTGGTTCCCCAAGGCAGGGATCATGACTTATACTCAATAACGTCTACCAATCATTGTGTCTTACGTACTCTGCTACATACTTTGCAAGGATTTTTCTATTTAATATTCTCAACAATCCTGAGAAGTAGGTGTGATGTCCATGCTACTGAGCACGAAACTGAGGCCCACACAGTAAATCAGGTTCAAGACCTCAACCAGGTGGTCTATTGCTGAACCAGGTTCCCTCCATCCTTGTCCCTCTGCTCCTCTCCTGTTGCCCCTGTAGCTCCACGTCTCTTCTCTTAGGAGCCCTGGGATGTTCGGTGGCCTCAATCACACATGGTGTCTCTCAGTCTCAAAGGACGGGAGCCTGTTAGTTTTCACAGGGCAGGGGCCTGCTGCCGGAAGCTATCGTCAGCATGTTGAGTTGCAGGCCTTTGCCCCAGGGGCCACATCTGGTCTTGTTCAACTATGCAGGCCCCATGGCAAATGTTCTAAAACAGACAGCACTTAATAGCTGTCACCCAAACCTTCCTGTTATGGTAACCACGTCTATTCTCTGGTCCTTGGTGGATACCACTGTTGCCACAGTACCCCTCCCTCAAGGGAATCTGAACATTGTGTTCCCTGGCTTTGACACTGCCAGCTCCTGAGGCCAGTTCTTCCCTATTCATTTACTTTATTAATGGGTACTTCCCAAAGGCAGGCCGTGTACACTGGCTGCTAATCCCACCCTGTCCCTGTAGCAGGAGAGAGCAGGGAGGTGTGTTGCCTAGTGTCGTCAGGCAAGTCAAGGCCTATCAGGAATTTCCTCCCTCAGCGTCCTCTATAGCAATAACATGGCCTCAACCAGGACTGGACATCCTGGGAGGTTTACCAGATGGTGTTAGCTTGGCCAGTGACTTCCTGATTTCCACAATGTAGTGAAATAAAGGACAGCTTCAAACCAGCCTGGAGCTCCTGTTAACTGGGCAGTGACTGCAATGGGAGAGAGAAGCCTTTTGCTCAGTTACTGAAACATCAAAGACTGCAGAGCAGAGTGGCTGCAGGTAGTTCGTGAGGCAGTCACTGACCAAAACGACTTCAGGATGGGTATGAGGCCCCAACCACTTCTCCCCTTCTCTCCTCCACTCAGGGTACGAATAGCAGAAGGGCTACAGAGCACCTTGGACTGGGCTCCAGTCCTTCCAGCCCCAGCACCTCCCCTGGCTCATGGTGGGATGTGCTGGGCACAGCACCTACACATCTCCTACTCTGTGAAGCGGGGCTCAAGAAGTCCACCCTACCTACCTCTGGATGAGAATCAATGGGATTTAAAAAATTTTAATTTTTAAAGTAAAAGTACTCTGGAAACTGTGCAGTATGATGTAGATGTGAGAGGCTGCCATAATCAAAATGAGTTTTGCTGAGTTTTGCTGCTAATGACCCCCTTCTCCTCCTTCTCATCAGATAAGTAGCTAACGCCTTGCCAATCGCAGGCACTGCTGCTGTTGCTTTATTTTAGGACCAACCTGTTTGGTCCTTATAATAAGCCTACGAGGTATTGTGTCACACAGTACTAAATGGTTGGGACTGACTTTGAACCTGAGCAGTCTTCATGGTCTCCCACTTTGGCCCTGATAATGGAGCACAAACAGCTGCTTGCTACCACACAGTGGAAGAGAGGTAGTTCAGCCTTACCCAGCCTTCGGGCCAGACCGAAGTCAATGAGCTTGATCTTGGTGCCCGTCTTGTTGACGCACATGATGTTCTCAGGTTTGAGGTCCAGGTGCACGATGCCCTGCTTGTGGATGTACTCCACCCCCTCGGAGATCTGCCGCATGTACTTGATGCACTCGCGCTCTGTCAGCTCAAAGTCCTCATCGATGATACGCTCAAACAGCTCTCCTCCCGAAACACTGTGGGGACAGGAGGTTGGAAGGAGGTTGGAAGGGCACTGTGGTCAGATCTTAGGATTGTGGGGTTGTGCTGGTGGGGTGTCTGGCCCTGGTAGGATGGGGGAGGGGCACTTACTACAGCTTTATGAGTCCCACTCTTCCATCATGGGAGGGGGGTCAGGGTCTCCTGGTTTTCTGCTTTGAGTGGGGCGCTGCCCTGCCAAGCTGCTGGGGGTCTCAGGGAAGGATCTAAAATCAAGAAAGTACTCAGCCCAGACAGTCTCAGGGGTGTGTGTGAATGGAGGAATCTGGATATGATCTCCTTAGCAAAAAGGGTAACCACTGAGCAGTCTCTTTCCCTCATAGGACCACAGATGAACACACAAAAAATTCTCATACCCTTGCTGTGTCTTTTAGTCACAGGGAGCTGAAGTTTAAAAGATAGTTTCCATAAGCATTGGTTATGGAAAAATATTTGTCTGTTAAGGAAGCCTCAGCAAATTTTCTAGAATTAGTTGGCTATAGCCCACTAAACTGACAGGTTTGCATACTCTGGCTAAGCCTAGTATTGGTTTACTTCCTCCAGCCACTAACTATTGTGCCTGGACTCCTTCCTTGTCCACACTGGAAGTGTAATCCTTTGTACCTGGATAGACTCTGGATCCTGGCCATGTCCATTTCATTCTACTCCTGGAACCTACAGCCTGGAGTCCTGTGCTAAAAGCTGTCCTGGGCCTCAGCCAACCAGCATATTGTCCTTAAGTGCAAATGCACAGCCCTGCTAAATACAACCCCAGCTCTTGGGCCACCTTCCTTGCTTACTGCTCAGCAGGTTTAAAGCATGTCCTTGGCAACTTATGCAGCATTCAGATACCAGTACACTCTCTTTCCTACAACAGACTGGGGGTCCACCAGCTGGACAAGGCTGGATAGACTTCCTCCCAGGACTCTGCTCTTACTTGAGTGTCCCTTCTCCTAAGGGGAACATCATGAAGAGATGAAGGACTGACTGAACACCGTCTTTCTACCTTTTACAAACTATGTAAATTTTGGAAAGTTAACCCTCCAAAGCCCTAGGTTCCTTATTTGCTGTACCTCCCTGAATTGTTAGGAATGTTGAAAACTTTGTAAAGTATCTCTCTTGACACATAGGAGGTGCTCAGCACATATTATTGTTTGACAACCTCTGGTGGGCCAGGTGGATCTTGCCACTGACCTCTGTGGGAGAAACAGACAAGGATGCACCAAGCTCATCATGGCCTGTCCACCTCCATCACCATATGATGTTGGGACAGGACTAAGCCAGGAAAGCTTAGTGTATGCAAGTAGCCACTAGGGGGCACTAAAACTGATGCTTAAGAACCAACCCAAGAAGAAGGTTTCTGCACAGCTAGCAGGTGGCGCCCTTGTCCTTAAGCCCTCCATTTCTATTGCTCTCCACCAAGGCTTTGAGACAACCTCTACAATGTTAGGTCTCAGGTGAGTCTTAACACTTCTGTGTCTCAATTTCTTCATTTGTAATCTGAAGATAAAAATATCACCACCCCACAGGATTGCTACCAAGATGGATTGAGTTAATCCAGGCAAAGTGCTTAGAAGGCTTCCCTGTCTAGAGTTTGTCTATTCCTCCCCTCTAGATAGGGCAGAGGGTAGGAGGGGAAGGGAGGGGGCAGGGGTTAGCAATGATAGTGGAATGTGGTGGACATCATTATCCAAAGTACATGTATGGAGACATGAATTGGTGTGAATATACTTTATATACAAACAGAGATATGAAAAATTGTGCTCTATATGTATAATAAGAATTGTGATGTCGTGTATTCTGCTGTCGTGTATTTAAAAAATAAAATCAATTAAAAAAAGGCTGCCCTGTACATAGTAAGTGCATGCTGATTATTAATTTTTTATTTTAAAGAATACTTGTGGCTCTCACTAAAAATACAGATTCCCAAGCTTCTTCCCTGGAGATTCTGATTTAGGAAACCTTGGGAAGGATCTGAAAATCTGTACTTTTAAGACATACCCAGTTACTCTATTAGTCAGACAGGTTGGGAAATACTGGCTTACTCCACTACCATCCTGATAGACAGCTGAAATCCACACCCTAGAAGAAATTCCTCCCTATTTCTCTATATGGAAAGCTCTTTCCTTCTGTGGGCATCTGTGCCTTGTCTCAAAGTTGTTTGTCAGCATGTCTGCAAAGGTCTGGCTCACCTCCAGGCCTTGCACCTGGAGGTATCTGGAACAGACAAGATGCCCCAAATGTTTGTTTATACTATTCTGAGAAAGCAAGCAACCATTATTTTCAGTGCCCTTGGGAATGTCTTGAGGCAATGAGTAGCAGATATCTGAGCCACGGAGATAATTACTGAGGCACTTCTAGAGATAACTTATTCATTATCAGTTCAAATAGGTTTGCTCCTATTCCAAATAAGGAGGATTAATGGCTCTGAAAGTTTCTCTTCAAGATTCTCTAGACTATGGTGAAAGTATAGGCTTGGTAGAAAGAAGCCACCATCCACAGAGATAGGATAATGCCAAGGGCTAAGACTGTGCCAGAGGAAATGTGTGCTTACTAAATTAATAGTGAGTGAATCAATAAATGAAATACCTATTATCACCAAGGTTGCCTGTCCCAAGGGATCAAATTTATCCTCAAATCTTTAGGCCTTGGCCAGCCCTCATTGGCAGCCAGAAGGGATGATGCTGGCCAGAGACTCTCTACCCAGGCCCTCTCCTCCTTATCTCATGGCTTCCAGCTGGATGCTCTTTGATCAATTTTGTGCAGTAGCACAAAGGAGAGGTCGGCCACCAATGACTCAGCCTAAACCTCACACCCTCTTCAGTGCTCAGGGTCCCACCACCACTTGGAATGTACCAAATATTTCCAAAAGGACAAGCCCAGGCTCCAGGCCATGTCTCAGAGCAGCACTGCTGTAGGATGGGGGCTTGTCCAGTAAATTCAGAAGTTAGAAAGGCAGAAAACACATGTATTCTTCTTTCTCACATATCTGAGACAGCTGAATGGAAGAAATTCATTTCTTTTTCTTTTTTTTTGGCGGGGGTGCAGGGGTACCAGGAATTGAAGTCAGGGGCACTCAACCACTCAAACATTTCTGTATCACCAAGCTTCACTCTTCTCTTGAGTTCATTTCTCCATCAAGGAAGAATAGCAAATTATACTGTTAAACATCAACCTTTCCCTCTCTGTGGCCCATCTTAGGATGATTAGGCTGGAAGGGAATATGGATGGAGGACATACGTCCTGCTCCCCTCTTCTTGGGTCCAGAGCCCCAGCACAGGCAAATGAATCTTCTGGCATCTGTGCATGTAAGACTTGCTCTTGTCCATGGGGGAGGAGTGGGGTGAAGGGATGAAAGCCAGACCAGCTGAGACCTTCTTATGTTTCTCCCTGCTTTTTCCATCCAGCTTGCCAACTCTCAATTCCAAGCTAAGTATGGTATTCTGCCCACTGGTGCTGCCGCCTGGCCTTACCCAGGCTCGGCTGCCTCCTGCCCCCTCTCACGAACTTGCTCAAGGTTTAACTTCTAAAGATAAGACATTTCTACACATGTCCTCATATGCCCACTCTGCCTGGACTAAGCAATTTATTCTAGAACAACTGTGAAAAGTCTCAGCCCCTGGAGTTTTGTAGGGGGTAGGATGAACGAGGTTATAGACATGGGCTAAATACTTCCTGAGAGTGGGGGGCTGGGGGCGGGGTGGTGTGAGGGTTTGATCAGAAGATGCAAGTGAAGATTTTCTCAGAGTCATTTATGATTCCACAGAATTGTAGATTTTTATAGCTAAAATGGGAGGCTTGGGATTAATTATTCAACCCAAATACTTCTTTTCCTGGTAGAATTGAACAATTATAAAATAGAACTTGGGCCAAGCTTCCTGATACTAGGAATCTGTTCCATGAAACCTAGTTCAATGTTAAAATGTTGACATCATACTTTTAAATGGAAAAAAGGCCAGGAGACAGAGGAAATCAATGTATGATACTGATAGTCTCCCCGCCAATCACAGGGCACTGTGTCTTGAAAGCATTGTTCCACTTAACAAGGAGACCATTGTAACAGCCTCTTTTAGGTATAATAAAACTAAGGATTGGCACAGTTGAGTAACTTGTTCAAGGTCAGATAACAAGCAAGAGACAAAGCTGGGATCTGAAGTCAGGTCTACTTGACTCACATCTGCACTCTTAACCACTCTTGCCTGTCCTAAGGAACATGTTAGAAAAGGAGTATATTTAAATGTTGCTGTGATCAGGGGAGAGAAGAGGTGGCTATTATTCCATTCACAGGCCTCATCTTTCCTGGGGAAGAATGCCCAGACACTGAGGAAGCCTTTCCCAAGGACTGAGATCCCCAAAGTTCAGAATGCGTCACGCAAGGACGCTGAAGGCAATTCTATAATGGCTGCAAAAATTTCAAATGTGCAGACCCTTACATCCAGGGCTCCCTCACTTCTGGGAATGTAAGCTACAGATATACAGAGGCATGTGAGGTTATAAACAATGCTTATTTGCAAAAGCAAAAGACTGAAAACTGCCTGACTGCTTATCAAAAGCAGATGGCTTAAAGATGTGTGCTGTGTCTATACAGCAAGATCCCATGAAGCTGTGAGAACGAGGGACCGACTGTCACACTGCATGGGAAATTGCAAAATGTGGGATAGCAAGTGCAGTAAGTTGCTTTGTGTTATTGTGCAGGAAAATAAGAATGTGTGTCATATATGTTCATATTTTCATAAAGAAACTTTGGAAGAATACAGACAGAAACCAATAAAATTGTTTACCTCTGGTGGAGGTGGAAGTGAGGTAGAAAGATGGGGGACAGGGGTGGGAATAAAACTTTTCACTGTGTATTTACTTATAATTTTTTGATGTGATTTGTATATTTTCAAAAAATTCTGAATATTCAGATGAGCAAAGGAAAAAATGCAGATACCATGGAGGACACGTGACTTACTGGTGCCATTGTGTTTGTGTAGTGTGTGGGCGTGTGTGTGTGTGTGAGAGAGAGAGAGAGAGAGAGAGAGAGAAAGAAGGAGGGAGGCAGAGGATTGGGATACAGAGGGAACAATGGATTCTGGGAAGCCTTGGCTGGAGTTCATTTGATCCATTCCCCTGCCTTTGCACAACTCAGCAGAGAAAGGGCTACTCTAGTGAGTGAGAAATCAAAAAGGCAAAAATAAGGGTGGAACAAGGTCATGCAGAGGCTCAGTGAAAGGACCAGCCCCAGGTCCCCTTTACTTTTGTGGGGAGTCAGGAAGCTGCCCTGTCCTTTCCCTTCAAGCTTATACTACCTCTAGGTGAGAATGCCCTGCATGAAATCAAGGACATTAGAGATGGCTTTGGCCCTTTTGTGAGGAGACTAGAGGGGAAAGGATTCAGGGTCTGGAAGATGTGCCAGTGAGGAAATGAGCACAGGATGACAGGCAGGCCACCGCCCAGTGGGTCAGGGACAGTTCTAGTTCCTACTGGTCAATCCTGGCCACAGGGTGGGGAGAATCTTGCCCAGTTCAACTGAGTGCAGCTCTGTCTACCTTGGGTCAGACATGGCTGAGGTGGGACAGTGGGAGGGACACAGGTGGGGGATCCCAGTCCCGCATGCCACTCACATCTCCAGGACCATGACGATGTTGGCCTTTTCTTCAAAGGCGTCCACACACTGGACCAGCTTGGGGTGGTGGAGGCAGTTCATGATGCTGATCTCCTGCCGGATGTTCTCTTTCTCTTTTGCTGAATATGCCTTGAAGAATTTCCCTGCCCAGATTTTTCCAGTTTTCTTTTCTACAAGTCGAAAGACTTGTCCAAATTTCCCACTACACACACACCAAAAAAAAAAAAAAAAAAAAAAAAATGGGGGTGGGGGAGAAGAAAAAAGCCAAATTTAGTCAAGATTTCTACTAAGTTGGGCTCTCAAACCATGGTGACAGGACAAACCTGGCCTGCATCTTTTTACAGTCAAGGTTTGACTGGAACCCAGACAAACCTGTTGGCTTACATATTGTCCATATTTGCCTTTGTGCAGCAATGGCAGAACTGAGTGGCTGTGACACAAGCCTATGGCCCAAAGAGCCTAAAATGCCACCTACGTGGCCCTTTATGGGGAAAGTTTGACAATCCCTGCTCCAGATCAATGAAGTATGCTGCTATTTGGTCTTGGTTGGTGGCTTCCCTTCCCTGAACAGGGACCCATGAAGTCGGGTTGAGTCCATCCTTCCCAAATACAGGATTATTGAGTCGTTGCCTTCCGCTCCAGTCTAGCACCATCTCCTGGTGACAGCCCAGGGAGAGCCCTGCGGCCGGTTACTAGGGAGCATGAGGCTTCTCTGTGACAGAACTCATCCTAGCAGGGCTATCAGGGCAGACTCCTTTCCCATAGTAGTTAAGTGCTTTGCATGGCTTCTTTTTCTCTCCTTCCTCTTGTTCTCCTCCAGGGAGAGACGGCCTGGGGTCCTCCACACCATGGGGGGAGTCAGCGGGAACACTGTGGAGCAGGTTCACCTCGGGGATTGTTGGGGCCACTTCGCATGTTGATGAAGCACTGGGCATGGATGCCAGCCGGGCTCCTCTACTTCTGGGGACCATACGGAAGGGATCCTAAACATCACCCCACCCACATCCAGTTGTATTTCAGGGCTGTGCTGTGAATGGAGGCACAGAAAAGGAAGGCCTTCCCAAGGCTGCGACAGGACTGCAGGAGGGACTCTGTGGTAGTCTGACAATGTGCAGCCAATGCTGCATTCCTGGGCTGGTGTCCCCCATCCCCACGGCAGGAATCAGGACAGGAAGAGGGGCACTGGGCTTAACTCTGGGGCTGCACCACCTTCACCCTGGGGTCCAGGGGCGGCTTCCCACTCTACTTACGATCCTAGTCTCTCTTCAATGTCATAGAAGTCAGATACTTTTTGTTCCGTGTTGACCGTCACTGTTCGGTAGTCAATCTCAGTCTCCTTCTCATCTGGAGGGCATAGAGTCAGAGTGAGTATGAGCCATCAGATCCCCTGGCTCACTCTGCTCCACCCTGAGAGGCTGACCTAAGGCCACCTGGCCAGCACTCACCATCATCGGACACCTCCACTTCATCCTTCGGCTCTGGGGGAGACAAGGAGGGGCAGAGAGAAGATGGCGATTAGTGCTGAGGTCCATCGAGAGCAAGGCATGCTGTGGCTCTTCCTGGGCACCAGACCTCCCAGCCCAGACCTCTGAGCATCCTCTGGAGTCAGTCAGTTCATACTGTAAACAGGGCCAGGTGCAGACTGGCAGGTCCTGGCCTCAGCACCAGTCCCTCCACTCCCCCACCAGGGTTCAACTCCATCCCTTTCTTTCTAAGCCCATGGCCCTGGACATATCCTCTTCCACATCTCTTCCAGTACCTCTGGACTTTCAGAACCTACACACAACTGTGACAAAATCCTTTTCTGCCCTGGTTTGAAAGTCAGCAACTTACAATTGCTTCCAGTGTCAAATCTATGTATCTATTTGTTGGACATTTTTTATGGGATCCCAGCAGTATGCCAAGCATCTTGTCAGCTATGTGGGCATACAAAACAAAACACATACAAGGCATGATCTCTCTTATGATTTAGTTGGAAAGGCAAAAACATATATACTTGAAGTACCAATTACAAAGTGTCACATAACCAAGTGCACATCCTCGAGGTACACATTCGACACACCATGGAGGGAGGCAAGACAAAATGGGGCCGAGATGTAAAGTCAGGGCAGTTGTTCATGGAGGAGTAGGCTTGAGTTGTGTCTTAAAGGAAATGATGGACACAGTGAGGGGTCAGCAATGGCACACAGCGAAGCCAGCAGGTGTTCAGGAGGCAGGCCTAGGAGGGACACAGGCAGCCCATGCCAGCTGCTCTCACGGCTATGTCAGGAGTGAAGGGTGACATGGGGGTCAGGCAAGGTGTCCCCCAGATCACATCCATTTCTGAGTGCTAGGTTCTCCTTTGCCTTGATACATGCTTGTCCCTCGACAAAAGGGCCACTTTGGCCTTGGCCGAGTGCCTTTCCCTTTCTGGGCCTCCATTTCCTCATCTGGAGAAAGGAGTTCTGCCAGGTGACTTCTAGGGCCTGACCAGCTCTGGATGAGCTGCCGTGTAGTGCTCTGCACTCCTCGGGCACCATCTGGGCCGTGTTCTGGCCGACAGGGATGAAGGGAACTTTCCTGAGGAGACAGAGCAAGGAGGTGACAGAAATGGGAGGGAAGAAAGGATTAAAAGTCTGTGAATGTGTGTGTGAGTGTGAGTGTGTGTGTGTAGACTGTGTGGAAGTGTGTGAGGGTGGGTGTGAGTGCGCACTTGTGTGTGAGTGGGTGTGAGCTGTAGTATGGGAGCGTGTGAGTGTGTGGGATGGTGTGGGAGTGTACAAACGTAAGTGTGTGAGAGTATGTGTGTGAGTGTGTGAGTGTGAGAGTAAGACAGGGGAAAGGGTGTGACTTGTGGAAGCCCCAGCACAGCAAGGCTGGGGAAGGTGGCCCATGTGTCAGCATCTCCTGAGGGGCCGACACACAGCAGGTTAGCTGGCAGGGCCAGCGGGATGGGGCTGCGTTAGGAGCCACACTCAGATCCGTGAGGGAGTGGGCGCAGCTTGATCTGTGGGTGGTGAGTCCCCCTGTCATGCGGAGGGCAGAACAAGGACTGGAACCTAAGCCGTCAGGGAACAGTAACAGGGTAAGGGCCACTTGCTGAAAAGGGTTTGAGAGTTATGAGCCTGAAACCAGGAGCAAGAGGAGCTGTGATCTGTTTAGAGTGCTTAAAACGCTGCTGACAAAGTTTAGTTTTAAAACTAAACATGAGAGTACTGGGAAGAATAACACGGACACAGTCATGGAAAATGAAAAAAGATGAGGATCCAGATTTTAGCTGGGGAAGCGCCAGGATGGGGCGCCACAGAGACTGCCGGACATAGGCCTAAATGATCTGTTTTTCCAAATTCATAGAGCTGGGAGTTGAGTGCCACCGTCGAATCCATCAGTGACAAGGGTGACCTGAGAGGATGCACCTGGTCAGCTGAGGGAGGACTGAACTGTTCTAGCCTTGAAGATGATGCCCCTGAGATGTACAGTGAACTCCAGGGAGGAGCATAGTTCCTCAGCCTCGGGCCCTGGGCCTCAAGAGCTGCCATCAGGACAATGTGCACTGGCCACGACAGGTAGGGTCACTCTGTGACCCTTGGTATCCGCTCCCAGGACTCTGGCTGTTGTTGACAATTGGAGGGCGGTGATGGAGCTGGATGAGGAGTGGAGGGCCACTGGAGGGAAGGGCTGCCATGATGAGGCAAACAGAAAAGGGTAGGCCTTTCCGGTTGGGAAATAAGTGGTGATTTAAAAGAAAAGCACACAATCACCAAGGGAGAGGCCAGGGTGACAGACCGTAATCCACACAGCACCCTATCGCCTGAGGGAACCATGCTGCGCAGGCAGGCCTCGGTAGGAGAAAGTCATGGGAATGGGAACTCACGCCCTGAGGGGCCACAAGAACCAGGAACAGGTCCAGAGGATGTGTAGATTAGTTCAATGAAGGTGTTTCAAAGAGGGTTTTCAGAGAAGCAAGGGATTCGAGTCCTTGTTCACTGAACACCTGGTGGATGCCAGGCCTTGGCCTGAGTCTCAGAGACAAGATGGCGGTTTCCTGCAGGGAGGCCCCAGCACGCTGACCTGCAGTGCCAGGGCGGAGACAGTGGTTCTGATATACTCAGCACCCTTTATTTTCTTGGTTTCCTGCCACATTTTCCTGGTGTGGCAAAGGGACTGGAATGTTCTGAGCAGCAAGATGAGAGAGTGCAGGCAGGCTTTCTTGGCCTGGTGTCTTTCAGGGTTTGTACTCTGCCAGTCAAAGAGGGGCAGTGCGAGAGCCATGAGGGGTCTTCTGTTACTCTGGCATTAGGGACCTTCCCAGGCAGCCTTGGAGAAGGCCTCAGTTCCAGAGCTGGCCTCTCCCCATCACCCTGTTGCCAGTCAGACAACTGCAGAGCTGGCTGGCCTTCTGGCCTCCTCCCAAACACCATGCCTGTCCTCACCTCTGCGTCTCACATGCTCCGGCTGGGGGACTAAACCTTATCCTTAGGGATTCAATTCTTCACTTTTGTCTGCAGGGGCTCTTGTTATGACCCCAGCCTGCTGTGTCCCCTTCTTCCCTCCTCCTCTTGTTTTGTTTACATTTCTACTTGAAGGGCAAGGCGACCAGGAGGGCTGGGGTGGGCAGAAGAGGAGCAGGGGAGAGACCACAGTTCAGCAAGCCGAGCTTTTGGAGCATTTAGGGCTGCAGCAATGACAAACATGACCACTTGGTTTCCATCTTTCCACTAAGGAATGAGCTAAAATTGTAGAAGAAAGGACTTGAGCTAAACATTTAAAAACAACAACAAAAACCCTCTAATTAGAATGAGCTATGAGATTGAAGAGCTAAGTGGAAGAGCTATTTGGCTGAGGGTTCTGAGATATTCCTGAAAACAGATGAGAATCTCCTTACCCTGGAGTGGTGTTCCAGAGAAGACCAGCTGAGTGCTAAGCACTCACACAACACAGACCCAGGGAGTCCCCTGGACAGAACAATGAACCTTTCTGCAGCAGGGGACTGCTGCACACCCAGTGGGCACTAGAGGGCACCGTGGCCCTGGTCACATCCTCTAGGGCCAAGGTGGGGCTGGAATCTGGGACAGGGATGGCCTAGGTTGTGTAGCTCTGACTGCCCTCCAGATTACAAGGAGCCCCCAATGGGGCAAGAAGCCTCAGTTCCAGCTGTTTTGCTAACAACTATTTAGACTAGGACAGATGAGGAGTAAGAGACAAGTGGATTTAAGAGTCAGAGCAGGATTGTGTGGGGTAAGTGGAGTTCAAGACCTGGCTGCATGGGAGAGCCATCACGGCAAGGCAAAGAGAAGTCACTGAAGTCGGTGGGGAGCCCACTTTGTTTTTTCACTGTATCCCCAGTGCCCAAGGCAGTGCCTGGAGCACACAATGGGTGCATGTCCTGCTGAGGACTGGGATGTAAACAGGGATGGAACTGAGATCAGGATGAGGTTAGGAACCTGAGGTTGCCAAGGCAAGAGGCAGAAGTAGTGATGGTGGTGAAAGTACAGCCCACGTCAGCTGGGCTTTGTGGAGCAGAGTTAACAGGCACTGCTTCTAATACAACCCCTGTAGCCCACTGCTCCAAGAAGTGACCTCCAACTCTATTCATCTGCCAACTCGGCGCGTGTGCGCGCACACACACACACATATACACACACTCCACTTCTCTCTCAGAGCTGTTTCCTTTAAAATTGAAGGAGATGGTTTTACCGGTTTATAATTCACTAGCATCTGAGCAGATCAAGGAGAACTCATACCTAACTCTTGCCAACTGTTCTCCTTCCCCCCTACTTGGATAATCTAGCTGGGCCTGGGGTGGGGAGCAGCTTTCTGTCTGGAAGTCCTGGGTGCTAGGACCCATCCTCTGGATTTCAGGCGATTTCAACATTTCCCTTTGTCTGCCCCAGCGGGTGGGGCAGCAGTGGACTCTAAGAGCCCACTAGCCTTCCTGCTGAGGACTGCAAGGCCACAGCCCTGCCTGCCCCTCCTCCTCACTGCTGTCCCAGCTTCCTGGAGGCCAAGGCCTTGCAGCCCCCACCTCCAGGCCAGCTGCCTGGGGAGGATCAGGGATTCTAGTTCCCACTGTCTGCAGCTTAGCAGGGCTCTGGATGATGTCCCTTCTAGCCCATGAACATTTCTCACCACAGTTCTCCCTTTTCCTGTTACTCTTCCAAGTCATATCCAGAAAACATACAGACTGGAACTTGGTCCTCTCCTGGCCCCCTCCCTGTCCTGCCTGCTCCTGACTCTGCCCGTTTCAGACTGCTGTGTGATGTGGGGAGGGGTGTAAGAGGGCAGCAGAGGGTGGTTTTGTTATTCAGATTCCCCCAACAGAACCTGATGCCAGCTGAGGCTCTCAGGAGCTGCCCAGGTGCCTCCCTGGAGCTCAGGGTTAACGGTGCCCAGCACACAGGCTGCTGGGGTGACACAGCGAAGTCAGTATGTTTTCCATTGGTGTCTCCTGTCTTTCTTTCTGGAACCCTCTTTTAAATAGAAAGTGAAAATTTATGAGGTTAGGAAACTGAGGTTGCCAATTTTTATTCCCAATTTTTAAAATTCAAGAGAGGTAAGGACACTTCCACACTCATGATGTGTCTGGTTACTTCTAGGAGAGCTCCCTCCCCAACTCCTTTGGCACTTGAGTCTCCCACAAATGTCTCTGCCTCACACTCTTAAGCTTTGCTCTCCCCAAGAGCATAATCCCTTGTATCTGTCCATGTTCTTTCTTTCTTTCTTTTTTTTTTTGTACTGGGGATTGAACCCAGAGGTGTTTAACCACTGAGCCACATCCCCAGCCCCGTTAAAAAAATGTTTTATTTAGGGCTGGGTTTGTGGCTCAGAGGTAGAGTGCTGGCTTAGCATGCATGAGGCACTGAATTCTATCCTCAGCACCACATAAAAATAAAATAAAGATATTGTGTCCATCTATAACTAAAAAATAATTTTAAAAAATGAGATAGGGTCTCATTGAGTGCTTAGGCCTCTAAATTGCTGAAGCTGGCTTTGAACTCATGATCCTCCTGCCTCAGCCTCTTGAGTTGCTGAGATTACAAATGCGCACTACCATGCCTGGCCCTCCACATCTTTTACTGCCCCCAACCCTAACTGTATCTTAACTTCACGGCACACCTTTCCTGCTCTTCCCACAAAACTCCTTGAGATAATGTTCCACATTCTTGGCCTCTCTTTCTTCTATCTATTTCCTAACCAGGACAACCAGTTTTTCACCCTGTGGAAACTCTATGGACTTTGATCTCAAAGCTTACTACCAACCAAAGGGCTGAATCCAAAGATCCTTCTGATCCTTCATCTCTTTCAGTTTAACATTTCTTAACTTGCTCCTCCCCCTGCTTTTACAATGGACTCCAACCTCCTCCTAGTTCTCTCCTCTCCCAATCCTTTCTCCTGGTCCTGCAGACTCTTGCAGCATGCTATTGGTGTAAACTTTCTCTGTCTTCCTCTGGGTGATCTCATCAATACCCCTGGCTTCAGTTATCAGTTAAACAGTGGAGACTCCCAAATGTGCAACCCTTGCTTAACCTTCCTCCTGAGTCTTGGACTCAGTAATCTTAAGTCCCCTTCTCTTGGATGTCTTTCAACTCAACCTGTCTGAAACGGGAGCCCCCATCTCCTCCAGTACTCCCTGTTATCTAACCTCCAAGTCACTCAAGCCCCAGGGCCTTGCTAAATTGCTGAGGCTGGCTTTGAACTCGCCATCCTCCTGCCTCAGCCTCTTGAGTTGCTGAGATTACAGGCGTGCACCACCATGCCCAGCCCTCCATGTCCTTTCCTGTCCCAAGCCCTACCCTTCCCTTGGTCTGGCCAAAGGATTACAGGCTTTAGGCCAGATGGCTCTCAGTTCAAGCTTCCACTCACCTTTCACAAGCTTTGTGACCTTGGGCAAGCAGCTTCACCCTGCTAACCCTCATTTCCTGCCTGTAAGATGGGTATGATGACAGAATCTACTTCATTGGTTTACTAGGACTGAATGGAATGATGCATGTAAAGTGATTAGCATATTAATACATGGCAGGTGCTCAATGTACATCAGCCACGATGACTCACAATAATAAACCTCTAATTGGCTCTTGAATTTGTGCTCAGTTACCCAGCCAGGAACTGCGAGTCACCTTAGACTCTTCTAATTCCCCCCTCAACTCTCGAACCAAAAGGATATCAGGAATGGCCCATTTTAGCTCCTGAGGCTTTCCTTCATGCCTTTCTCATCCCTCTTCTGGACGACCCCACAGAGGCCCATCTGGAACCTGGCAGACTCCAATCTCCTCCCTATCACTCATCCTCCATCCTAGGGCTTCTCAAACTTTGATGAGCACACAAATCTCTGAGAAGTGGATCCCATAAAACAAAGACTCCAAAGGTCTGAGGTGTTGGGGCCGAGAGTCTGCAGTCTAACAAGCTCCCAGGATGCCAAGGCTGCTGGTCCACAGATGGCATCTTCTCAATCCCCTGCTGAAAATTTTTGATGAATTTTACAACTTTACCTAAACTGCCTTTTATCTTACTTCCTCTTCTGTCTCACACAACGTATGCCCTGGCTACACACCAGCTTCTCCAAAAGCCCACCACTTCCATCACTTCCTGCCCTTGATCACGCCTTCCGTGCCTCTTGGAATCCTAATCCCTTTTCCAAGACATGGCTGAAGTGTCACCTCCTCCAGGAAACCTCCAGTCTGCAAGATAAATTCTCCATGCTTTCTGCCACATTCCCTCAGCTCTGTTTGTAACACTGCAGTAAGATGTACCCTATCTCATTGTAGTTGGCTGTATATACATCTGTCCCCCTAGACTGAAGCTCCTTGTCTTATCTGTCTTTGCATCCCAAGTCCTGACACTATCACCCGATGGTGGCACAGTACTAAAATTGCTGGTTCAATGTGTTTCTTTTGAAGTTTAGGGGATCAAACCCAGTGCTTGGCGCATGCTAGGCAAACAATCCAAATCCAAGCCACTGCCCCAGTCCACAGGCTCAGTGACTTTTCAAAGGTCCTATGTACTTCTTTAAAAGTATGAATCAGCATCACAACCTTAGAAATCAAGGCCACAAAAGGCCCCACCAGCCATTGCTCATGTTTCATCCTTCCTGTGCACCCCTCTCGGCACAGTCTTTACACACTTAAGCTCATTCATGCACACTCATCTCAAATGGGCAAAAGGTGGAGTAGCCTACCCTCCGGTTTCTCTCCCACGGCTGTGAGCTCAGACTCCTGGCTCGGCTCACTGGTTCCGTAGACATTGATTGCTCGCACGCGGAACTTGTACTCGCGGTCAGGCAGCAGTTCCTGGACGTTAAAAGAGGTGCTGCGGCATGTGGCTAGTTCCTTCCACGTCTTGTCCACCGAGTCCCAGATCTCAACACTGTAGGACTGTACGGCACTGCCCCCATCATATGAAGAGCCGTACCAGGACAGGGTCAGCGAGGAGCTCCGGATATCAGAGGCGCAAGGCGTGCCAGCTGGGGGGTCTGGCTTATCTGGGGATTAGAGAAGCAAATATCACCCAAACTCTCCAGAGCTGCAGGGAAAAACATTCTTTTTCCTCCTCTTTTTTATGGTGCTGGGGATGGTGCAGGGCCTCCCACATGTAGGCACATGTAGTGCTCTACCACTGACCTACATCCCCAGCCCAAGAACATTCTTGAATTAGCTCTGTTGTGGGGAGAAGCAGCCTTGTGAATCCACGTGGAGGGACCTATTCTGGTTCTCATTTCTCATCGACAGCACAGAAAGCCCCACACATACCTACTTGCTTGGAAAAAAACTTTTTCTGGCTAATTTTCCAAATGACAAGTCATGATTTCCTGTAGTCTGCTCAAGTCATAAACATATTTTTCAGAGTAAACAGATTGAGGAAGCTGCTTAGGAGGCGTGGACTATTTCCCATCAAAAATATGTATTGGGAGAGAGTTGAGGGTGTGTGTGTGTCCTTCATGTCAGAGGCCAGTGACCTGTGACATAACCAAGGTCTGCCTCCACTTTCTCTAGAACTTGAGAAACATCCACCCCACAGAGGGACCAGATACCATAGTGGTTGAGCTCTGAAGTCACACAGATTCAGGTTGGAACACAGACCTGCTCCGGTAGCTTTTAACTGCTCTGCCTCAGTTTCTTCATCGGGATAATGTAGATAGTAATAGCATCTGAGTCACAAGGTTGTTGTGAGAAGTTCTTAGGAAGTCCTTGACTAGTCATTGCTATCTCTGTTACAGGAGTTTTGTTCTAACTTTATAGCACACAACAAATCACCCCTACCTACCTCTTTTGTTTTGCTTTGCTTTTGGTGCTGGGGATTGAAGTCAGGGCCTCCTGCCTATGCATGCTAAGCATGCGCTGTACCACAGAGCTACACCTCCAGTCCCTGCTCTCCCTCTCTGTTCTCATAGGACTGGTGTATAATGACATAAAGAATTTCAAAAGCAAACTGCAATAGCAAATCCCAGCGATTCCTGACTAAGGGACAGGAAATAAGGCTGAGGACACTAATAAGAAGTGGCCCTCTGGGCTAGCCAGCATTTCCCTTCAGGTGATCTGGGCTCAGAACCAGTAAGGCTGCCAATTTTAGGTCAAACCATGGTAGTTAACACTTTAATGAGATTCTTGAGTTTTGATGATTTTTTTTTTGTTGTTGTTGTTAGTTGCATATCTGAACAAAACTCCTATTTTTCAGATTTAGTTTCTGTAGATGGTTGGTTACAGATATGTGTGTTAAGTAGAGATAATCCCCTCATCCCCAGAGTACAGTTTGAGTTCATGGAGCCTCACAAACTGGCAATTTAAACAATGCTATGTGGATTTATAAATATGTGAACCCTAGTAAATTTGAGACCTGTTTGTCTGTCTTTCTCATTTGGAAAATGGTGTTAATATGTACCTATCTCTTAGGGGTTTTTGCAAGGATCGTGAAAACAAATGCAGACAAGTAAACTACTTGACTTCTACTCTCCCACCCCAGCTAGACAGGAAGGCCAAAGGGAATTCCTGCAAATGACCCCGTGACTAGGCGGAGGGAAGAAAACTCTGCTTGTGTGTACGTACACAAGGATGCACACATACAAATACATATTCTTATATTTACATAGTCGTTCTCGCCCCTCCCCCAGCTCTGCTTCTTCCACATTCCAGCTCAGAATCCAAATCTGTCCCCAACAACCCAAGCCTGGATCTTGCCCTGAGAATGATTCTGGGAGCCTGTCAGAGCCACTTCCCAGTGTTGCAGCCATGCTGGAGACGTGTGATGGAACCACTTTCACTGGTTGTTTAATATGTTCTCTTAGAAAAACTGTTTGTTCTGAAAGATATATTGGTCTTTTTAGAAACATTTCTGGTGTTGGCTAAGATGTTTATTACTCTAAACTCTCTTAGCAGCAAGTGGTTCAAGTCTTCTCAAGACCAGCTAAGGAAGTAAAAAAGCCTACAGAGAGATGAAACGCTCACTGCCCTACCCCAGTGCCTGGGAGACATGTGACTGGACACAGCTGGTTATGGAGGGTGTCCCTGAATGCAGATACACTCCATGGGCAAATTTTCTCCCTTCTGTTTTGACCAAGAAAAGACAAGTTGGAGGAATGAGCATTGTATCAGAGGTAGTATTTGGACCTTTCCTATTACAGGGTTCTCTAACTTACTTAGTATATAGTTCACCTCCTATAGCACAAGAGAAGATACAAAATTTGGGGAGGGAGGGTTTAATTCCAAGTGAAACTTCACCACATAATTGGTGCCCAATGAAGAGGGTCAGAAAAGACCCAGCTCTGAAGTCTTACAAGATTGGGAGCCTCCTTAGAGCCACAGGCTGTGCCTCATGTTTTCTGTTCTTTGTACCTACAGACCCCACACAGAGGCTGAGCTGGCCAGAGGTGAGAACCCTCAGGATGGATCAGCATGCTCCCATAAGCCTCCACGCCAAAGACAGACACAGTGTGGGAAAGACGTGCTGGGCAGCGCCTGGCCAAGGGGTGGCTGGCTCAGTGTCTGCGGCCAGGAGCCCCACACTTCCTCAGAATTCTCCCAGGCTTCCCTGGAGACTTGACTGACAGAATGGGAATTGCTTCTAAGAAAAGGGTCCCTCATGGTACCAGCTTCAGGATTCTGTGCTCAGCAAACGTTCTTATTTCTGGGGAAAACGGAGGATCCTGTCTGTGAAGCTTCCCACTGGAGAATCTGCCCTTGCCCTCTCTGTGGGTGCCCATGTGAAGTCCATCTGTGGCTGGGCCTAACCTGCCTGGACATCTTTCCACTGGTGCTGAATCCAGCAGCTATTGGCAGGGCCCCCCATGGTCATCTACATGGATCATCCTCACCCTCAGAGGCTAAGGCACTCTGCTCACCAAGGAAACCCAGCTAGTCAGGGACAGAGCCAAAAGGAGATTCCACAAAGCCTCAGGACCCTGCTTCAGGGCTTGGTACTTTCCAGGCTAGGGTAGGAGGAGATCAAGAAAGCATTTTACTTAGCTCAAGCCAGGCATTATGAAGGGAAATCTCTTGTAAATCATGCAAGTTCCAAACTCAGATGGTATTTGGGGATTATTGGGCATTTGGGGTTCTCTCTGTTGTGTTTTTTCTCTTTTAAAGTTATTCAAAGAGACCTATTTTTCTGGTGCTGGGTGAGTGAAGGTAAGGAATCCATCTGGATCTGCGGCTCACTCCCTCCTCCTGGAACAGCCCTCCCTCCTCCCTCAGGCAGCAGACCAGGGGTCAGGGGCAGGAAGAGACAGAGCATCTCAAATTCCTGGGCTGCCTCTTAAAATAATAATAAGCCTCCAAAATAGCTAAGCATCACTCATTGAAACTAACTGAGGGAAAGGCTAGTTTTTATTATTGTTTTAAAAATAGGAATAATAGAATATCTGCAAAGAAACTAGTTCTTCAAAGAACATGCCATAAAAGAAGTTTACTGCTAACAAGTGGAAGTTGCATTGAACTGGCCTTATTTAGTTGGCCGGTAAATAGATGCTTCTAAAGTGCTTGAAAACTGTCCGGAGCAGGCCGAGCAATTCCTGTTTTATCTCATTTACATTTCACGTCTACTTAATAAACGCTGATGAGATAATACACAGCTGTCCCTGGATACACACAGGTAAATCAGCTTAGTCCTGGTTTATTTTGGACTAATTCTAAATTCATGGGCCCTGAATGAATGCGGCTTCGCTGCTCCCATCAATGCAAGTCCTCATTTTATTGAGCAATTCTATTCTTAGCCCTGCGAGGGGGAGGCAGACAGAAAGCCCTGCTCTCCATTCCATTCCCCTCCCAGGACGGCATTTAGCATGCTACTTCTGCCAGCTGGCGGGCAGCCACACCAATGGCCCTGTCAGCACTGGCCACGGAGAATAAGAAACTCAACCATAAAAGGGCACAACTGTAGCCCATGCAGTGGGGATGGAGGAGGGGAGTGTATGGCACCACGCGGGGGTGGCCAGGATGGGGGTGGGGGCGCTGGTTCCAGAAAAACAGTTCAAAGCTGTTGAGCCCCGTTACCCAAGCAGGACAGATGAGCAGGAACACCAAGGAAGAGTGGAAGCTGATGCCGGCTGATAGGACTCGGGAGCAGGGCCAAGCCAACTTTCAGATACTGCTCTAAACAAACAACTCTCGGGACCAATCCCCCAAAGTTCCTGACTCCTTGGGGGAAATTAAGGAAATAAGCACCTGGAGTCGCAAAAGAGAGAAAGAGTGAGGAGAGGATCCTTTTCCCCCTTTAGGAATGAGGAACCCATTCCCCTCTCAGATCCCAAACTCCTGACCTAAGGAATCAAAGGGGTCAGAGGAAGAAAAGGAAAAGGGGAAATGGGCCAGAATGACAGAAGTAGATGGAGGAGAGCATGGGCAGAGACAGAGGCATGGGGAGGGGAGGGCAGGAGAGAAGGAGAAATGCAGACCAGACGGGGTGAATCCTCTCTCCTGGGACCCTGGTGTCCAGCGGTCTTCTAGGGGGTTCTTCCCATCTAGGGAGCCTCACTGGGTCTGCAACCCATGGTCTGTTCTAGTATGTGCTTTGGGCAAGTTCATTGGCCACGCCACTTGTCTCCCCACCTTTGTCCTTTGTCCTCCTATCTTCCCTATTCACCTGGGTGGAAAAGACTCCCTCTTCCCCAGCTGCTCAGGTCCTGGAGGGAGATGCGGCAGGGTTTCCCAAGGCTCAGTGTGGAAAAAATGGGGGAACTGATGTCAGCACCTTCCTGGTATGCGGACGTTTCTCCAAAAGCCTGCACATCACCCTCTAGATGAATTTTCTAGACAGAGGCTTCCTTCATATTTGGGGACATTCTGTACCCATTCACACACCCATAAGTAGTATCTGGAGGACAGGTATCTGAGTGCTCAAGATCCAGCTTCCATGTGGTCCCTGATGCACTGTTATTTGTTCCCAGTCTTCCATTTCCCCTTGGTAAGGCTGGAAGTATCCCTGTCCACCTAAGTCCTAAGTCCTAAGCATATGAGATGAGGATGAAGAAGGGCAATTGGGATCCAAGTCAGGGCACCATAGAATGTCGGGGTTACAAAAGTCCTTTAGAGTCCCCTTCTCCAGCTTCCAACCTAATGTCTAGATACTTCCATAGAGAGATTCCAGGGGAAGAGTTCCAAGCACTATAGCCACATGAGTCCTGTTCTCAGAACATGCAGAACATGCATGTTCTGCATGCCCATTGGTGTGTGCACCAGGAACACACATGGGGAAGTCTAGCTAGCAGGACTAGTCAAAGTTAAGGGTAATGCACAGTTGAGAATTTTGTGCATGGCATAAGGGTCCAGCGGAGGGGTTGAGGTCAACCTCTGCTCCCTGAGGCCCAGCCATGAACCCTAAGGGTGCAGCATTTACACTTTGCCCAGGGGGTTTCTTTTTCTAATTTTCACAAAAGTACCCCATAAACTTGAAAGCCAAGAACAAATGCAAAACCCACAACAAGTCTCATTAAATACATCAGTGAACACCAATTCAAAGGCTTTCATGAGCTCAACATGCAAAGGCCCACACAGGCACAAGACACGGTCTACTCTCCATCTGTCGCTCCTTCATCTGTTTGTTCCTCTGCTGTGCTGAGCACCTGCCCCTTGAAAAGCCAAGACTGATGGAGCTGAGCATGGCTAATGGTGAGGAGCAGTTAAGAGAGTGATTTTGGTGTTTTAGGAGAGAGCTGGCCAGGGCTTGAAAACTGATTAGGAAAGAGGAAGATGAGTTGAGAATCGGTCTGGAAAGGGACTCAACTTATTACAGGGTGTTGGAGATGAGGGAAAGGGAGTTCGGATTAGGAGGACTCTCAGAAGAGCAGGCCCCGCAGACTAATGGAGTATGGGGGTGAGGTGTGAGGGGCTGAAGAGCGCTAGGGGTGAAGAAGCTGACCCTGCAAAGGATTCGCCCAAAGGGGTGATGGGAGACAGGAGAGGAAGATGGGGGACAGGGGACTGACTACAGCAAGACGAAATATTACATGCCTGTGTGTTTGGCTAAGATGGCCACATCTGTGGGCTGTGGGAGGAATCAGTAGAGCAGAGAGGTGGAATATAAAGGAGAAGCAGGGAGGTGGATCTCCAAGAACCTGGGATCTAGAGCACAGGATAAGGGGGCAGCCTCAAGTGCAACCAAGGTGGGCCACCCCAGAGCCTGGAGGGTGAAGTAATGGTGGGACAGAAGTAGACTCCTGGAGGTATGGGATCACGAAGTTGAGGAAATTCATGCCTGATGTCCTGGATCTCAGAGTGAGAGGCCAAGGCCTGCGGGGGGAGGAGCTTGAGAAACAATGCTGGCCAGAGACAAGGACAGCACTGTCTTAGCTGAGCCTGGAGTCTAACCTTGAGTTTGTGGCATCCCGAAGTCAGACCCAGGAGCAGTGAAGTTGGAAGGGAGCACTGAATCCAGGTGGGGATTTGTAAGGGGACACAGATGGTAGCAGACATGAAGGAGAAGGCATTAAAGGCCATCAGGAGGGAGTGAGAAGTGGAGGGGCCCAGGATCTCCAGTGTTCAGAACGATGGGAAAGCCAGGAGGGACCTCATAGGAAGAAATGGTGCTGGGGGTGGGGGTGAGGGCAGGGTCTAGAGTTCTGCGCCAGCTTGAAGGACAGATATAGGGTAAGAGCTAGGAAAGGGGAGGCTGGGGGACAAAGGCCATGGGCAAAGAGAAAGATGGGACAATGGTGAGATCCTGAGGTTTGGGCATCCCGCCTGGGGCTCACGTCTACCCTATCCCCCAACCTCCATGCCACCCAGTGTCCAGACTCACCCACGACAGTGAGGTTGACCTGGGCCTGCCTGCTGCCCAGCTTGTTCTCCACCAGCAGCGTGTAGCAGCCGCAGTGCTCCTGGCGTGCAGCCAGGATGGTGAGCTTGCTGCCAGTCTCGCTGTTCTCCACCTTGATGTTCTCGGACTCCTGGATCTGGTGATGGAGGGTGGAGCAGCCGCTGGAGACTTGGGCCAGGAAAGGAAGAGGGCTCCTCCCTGGCTCTTACTCCAAGAGACACTGCTGGACAAGCTGTGGGGGGCTCCATCTTGTCTCTGAGTTCCCCCTAAATCCCTCCTCTCCCACCTCAGGCTCCCTGAGGGTGTCCAGATCAGGGATGGGCATGGTGGACAATCTATCTCAGCTAGCTCAGGAGGGGACCAGTCTCTTGCTACCACTCCGGGGTGGGATGATAGAATGCATCTGAGCCAGGGCAGCCACAAAACACACCCTAGTGGGCTCCCGCCTCTGCCTTGCTGACCAATGCAGTGGCTGAGAACTAACTACACGTGGCTATTTAAATTTCAATGAAGTGGAAACAGATCCATCAACTGATGAATGGGATAACAAAATGTGGTCTTTATTATTCATCTATAAAAAGAAATAATGTACTGATTCATGCTACAACATTGGCAAGCTTTGAAAACTTTATGCTAAGAAAGAAAACACAAACAAACATCTAAGATAAACCTGGTGGTGCACACCTGTAAGCCCAGCAACTTGGAAGGCTGAGGCAGGAGGATTGCAAGTTCCAGGCTAGCCTCAGCAACTTAGCAAGACCCTGTCACAAAGTAAAAATATTAAAAAATCTGGGGATATAGTTTAGTAGTGAAACACCCATGGGTACAATCCCCAGGACCCGTCTCCCTACAAGAAGGGCTGGGGTGGGGCTTGGTGTTATAGCACTTGCCTAGCATGTGTGAGGCCCTGGGTTCAATCCCCAGCACCACACACACACAAAATCCAGACACAAAAGGTGATATATTGTCTGATTCCACTTAAATGAAATGTCCAGAATAGGCAAGTGTATGGTGACAGAACCCAGGGTAGCATTGTCAGAGGCAGGAGGAAGGGAAGGAATGGCTGCTGGTGAGCCTGTAACTTAAAGAAGTGAGTGAGGGTGAGATTAGACAATGATGCTTGTACAACCTTAGGAATCTGTCAAAACTACTGAATTGTATACTTCAAAAGGATGAATTTTTATACTACATGAATTATATCTCAACAAAATTGTTTAACAATCTTTAATTAGTTGAAATCAAAAATTTAGTTCCTCGGTTGCTAGCCACACCTCACTGCTCAACAGCCACACAGGGACAGTGGCACTTCTGTGTTCAGCACAGACACAGAACATTCCCAACACTGATTGACAGAGCTGGGACTTGGCCAGGTATCTCTGAAAAGGGATGAGATTCTGTCTTATTTCAGATAATAGTAGCCCAGACAAGCCAGGGCAAATGTCCTTGGGATGCCAAAGGCCAGCTTTCCGTCTCCATCTCTGATTCCCATCCTACAGTCCTCCCTGATACTAGCAGCTTATTGCTGAGCGTAGAGCAATTTGAATGGTATGGAAATGAGCAATAGAAGACCTTCTGTAGGGCTCCTGATCCAGAGCCAGCCCACCATTCCAGGACCTCTGCTGATCACACACATGGGCACACACTACCCATGCGGCAGTGGTGGAAAGGCTGGGTCCCCCAAGTTCTTTTAAAAGCTCGTTGGAAATTCAAACACTTTTCCACAGGAATCATCATTGTAAGTCCTAGTCTGAGAGCCAAAATTCTATTCAATATATAATTTACTCTCTGAACACTAAGATGCACCTTGATTTTTTCAGCCTGTGGCAAGTTTAAGCCGTTATCACAGAAGGAATCAGCAGACTAGTACGGGATTACACAGAGCTCATGGTATCTGAGCCGTCATCTGAGGTCTTGGTTTAATTTTCCTGACTCTGAATGGGATTCTAGGCAGATACCATGATGGGATGAGACCCACGAGTAGTTTTATTTTACAAATTATCTATAAAGCAGGGATTTTGGTAAACTTGGAAGAAACTGTTAGTAAAACTTAGGTTTGGTGGGTGGATGATGGGTAGGTGTGTGTCGGGGGGGGTCTCTCTAAACTGATGAAAAACATTTCTCACTCCTTTTGGCTCAGGGGCTATGAGTTGTCTTCAGGCCACCCCCTCCTGTTACTGACCTGCTTTCGGAACTTCATCCAGGTACAGGTGATGGGCTGGGTGCCAGTCACTTTCCCGAACAGCTCCACCGACTCTCCTGCACGCACCTTTTGGTCCTCGGGAAACTGGATGATCTGAGGAGGCATAGCTGGAGAGGACAGGCAGAAAATGAGCAAGATGGAGGAGATCCCAGGCCTTCTGGCCTCACTGATGTCACTTACTATCTATGCTGGGATGCTGGCTCCTCCCTTGCCTTCCAGAACCCTCAGGCTAACACTGAGGGCGCTGACCCTTGTTCCAGAATATCTGAGCTCAGGGACAAGCTAGGTTTATTCTTTTCTTTATCCTGATTTCCTTTGGTGTGATCCACACAATTTATATGCCATAATTCTCCACTTATTGGTCACATTGGAATTTGCATCTCACCCCAGTTGTTTGAATCTACATCTTACACCCTACATCCTACAGGAAAGACTGTTCATGGGTTTGGAGCTAATGGAGTGGTCATCATGTGATTGTTCAAGTTTGTCAAGGCTCACAGGACAGTGCACTAGAAAGGGTGAAGAATACTGCAGGGAAATTACACCTTAATACAAAAAGTGGGAAGAAGCCATTTCACCCATGAGATCATCCCTAGTCGCCCTCTACAAATTGCAGCCCCTGTGCCCAGTGCTCCTCACCAGGCTTAACTCATTCAGTTATTAATTTGCTAGTGCCCTGCCATCTGACTCCTGGACCATCTAGCTGACAGGATCAATGCACTTCACACCCTTCCGTGGAGAACAGTCAGGGAGTCTGTAAACAAAGACATATCAGAGTAGGAAACAGAAGCAGCACAAAGTGGGTCCTCCACATGGGGGCAGAGCAGAGGGCGGAGGGTGTGGCAGAATTTCGCTGAAGGGATGAGAGAGCTGCTATGTCTACAAGGGAAGGATGCAGCAGGAAAGAGGCCCAGGCACCAGGCTGGCCAGAGGCCCTGTTCAAGGAGCAGATTCCGCTTGATAAATGCAGAGTTTGAACTGAGGAAGGGTCTTCTGATCATATACCCAGTGGGCCAGTCTAGTAGGGTAAAGGAAAGCCCCCCTGGCAGATGACTGCCTGGCCCCAGGTGGGGCTGTGACTAATTACCTGCCTTCGGAGGTGTCTTGGGGGCAGGTTTCTTTTTCACAGTTGCATCACCTGAAATGAAAATGTTCACAAGTTATTTTCTGTCTGCTCTGTTTTTCCACAAAGCCCCTGAATCCTGGGAGGATGCTGTCTTGCCCACTGGCCCCTCATCTGGGGGGAACCCTCATTTGAATATGTCTCTCCAGACATCTCCCTGAGCTTCTCCTACAAACAACCTCATAATCAAATGGACGTGAGTTCTCAGGGGCCTCTGGAAGAGTCCCTGGAGCCTCCAATGAGATCAAAAACTCAAAAAATGCTGAAGCCATAGTCCTATTCATAGAAGATAACCCCAAACTGACTAACTACTCTCTTACCCTAACTTTCAGGAAACTGCCATAGAGGAAATTATGTCAGATAAAGCAACTAAAATTAGCCTTTGGTGTGGATCCAAGGATCCCAGGCTTCCTTTGGGTCACAGACTGTGGACTGGTGGCTTCTTCTTCTTCTTCTTTTTTTTTTTTTTAATGTTTGTTGAATAGATCAATGAATGAATGGCATCCTCTCTTCCTACCCTACTTTCTCTAAATAACTCAAATAAGAAAAATGACTCAAAAAGAAAAGTTGTACAGTACAAATCTATCCACTTGGCTAAGTAATATGGTACATAGGCAGACATATCCTCAACTATTTTCATAGCTTGTTTTCATATCTCTTTCGGATCTTTGCTCAAAAGTCCTTTAACCTATTTATTGAAGTGACTGTAAATGTACATGCACACAAACACCTGCTTGTGAAGCTTACAGTGGCCATATATATAACTGCCCCAAATCAGAAGATATGCCAGTGTCCCTCAACTGGAGAATGGATGGTCATGGAACAGTGATACAATGAAATACTTCTCACCAACAAAAAGGAACAAACTGTGGGTACATACAACACGGAGGAATTACAGCTATGAGAAACCAGATTCTAAAGGTTTTGTGCTGTGTAATTCTAGGTATATGATATTCTAGAAAAGGCAAAACTATAAGGACAGAGAACAGATCAATGGCTGCCAGAGATGGGGTGGGAGGGCTGACTATCAAAGGGCACAGAGGCGACAGAATTCTTATCTGGACTGGGGTAGTCATCATGTGATTATACAAGTTTGTCAAGGCTCACAGAACTGTGCACTTGAAAGGATGAAGACTACTGCAGGGAAATTACACCTTAATAAAAAAATGGGAAAGCCATTTCACCCATGAGACTGTCCGTTGCCACTCTCTACAAATTGCAGCCTCTGACCTCCTTACCAGCTCTACATTGAGGAACTATCCCCTCCAGGTACCATGTGACTAGCCATATACTTATTTGCTGTTAGCAGTTCCCACCCACTAAAGTGTACGCTTTCTGAGGGCAAGGATTTTTCTTTGCTTACTGCCACATACCCAGTGTGCCTGGCACACATTAGGCCCTTGATAACTGTTTGAGTGAGTTACTTTTAACAATTACACAACTATGTAGCTTCACCTCTGAGGACTGCAGAGCATCAGCACCATGTCCTGGGCTGGCTGTGGAGCTGCTGGTGACCACAGGCAGCTTAGCTAACTGCATGAAAGATGAGCCATGCATTTCTACAGAGGGAAGAGCCTGCCACCTGACTGAATTCCCCAGGATGGCTGCCCAAAGGAGGCAAACCAACAGAAGCACCCTGAGAACACGGAGCTGATGGCTACAACTACGTGGCTAGGCCCAGGTCGAGGCCTGCTTCCCCAGGTTCACCCTGGCTCACTGCGCTAATTCTCCATCCACCCTTCTCCCAAATCAGAGGGTCTTCTATGTGCCAGGCAAATGCCAACCAGTACACTCCTGCCGGGGTTCTGGGGGCAAACCAAACTATGTAATCTTAGTCAAGGCTTATCTTCAACGCCCTGACTATTAGGATGTGTATACAGCTGGAAGGGCTTTTTTTATGTCTTGTTTTTAAACCTTTTGCCATAAAGGATATTTATAGGACATTTGGCAACACTTGAATAAGGTCAATAAATAAGATAATGGTATTGTATCAGTGTTAGTTTCCTATTTTAACCATCAAACTGTGTATTTATAAGAAATTATCCCTGTTTTTAGGGAAAATCCACACTGAAATATTGACGTGTATGAGTATTATGGATGCCACTTTCTTTCAAACTGCTCATAAAACATAAGTATATGTATATACATGTATGTATATGTATATGTGGGGGGGGAGGTAAGGAGAGAGATGAGAAAAAGAGAGGGAAAGGACATAGGAAAAACTAAACAGTAAAATGTTAATATCTGAGGAATCTGAATGAAGGGTATGTAAGAATTATTTGTACTCATTTTGTAATTTTTCTCAAAGTCTGAAATTATTTCAAAAGGTTATGGTTTGATTGTAAGGTGTCCCCCAAAAGCTCATGGGTGAGACGATGCAAGAAAGTTCAGAAGAGAAATAATTTAGGTTGTTAGAGACTTAACCCAATCAGTGAATTAATCCCCTGATAGGGATTCACTGAGTGATAACTGAAGTATTAGGGTGTGGCTAGAGGAGGTGGGAACTGGGGTGTGGCTTTGGGATATATATTTGCACCTGGCAAGTGGAGTCTCTCTCTCTCTGTTTCCTGATCACCATGTGAGCTTCCTCTGCCACATTCTTCTGCCATGTTGTTCCTGCCTCACCTGAGGCCCTGAGGAATGGAGCCCACTGTCTACGGATTGAGACCTCTGAAACTGTGAGCCCTTAAATAAACTTTTCCTTCTCTACAATTGTTCTGGTGGGGTCTTTTAGTCACAGCAGCGAAAGAGCTGACTAAAACAAAAAGAAAAGTTAAACAGAGATAATAATTTTAAAAATGTGCTAGTCAGTGTGGTTGTTTACGCAGAAGACAGACACAACACTGTGGGCTGGGGACCTGGTCAAAAGGCTGTGGGGCATGAGAAGGACCTGGGGACTAGGGAAGGAAGAGCTCCCAGGTCAGCAGCAGACAGGGCTTTGAGCGGAGAGCAGGGTGGTGTATGGTGGAGGGTGTCTTGAGGGCAGGGCTGGTAACAGAGTCCAATGGTGTGAAGATACTGTCACAAAGAAAATTAAAAATATGGCTACCATGTTACACTAGTCACATTTAGAGTGCTCAAGAGCCACACATGGGTAATAGCTCTCACACTGTGCAGACAGAACACTCTCACCATTACAGAAAGTTGTACAGGACAGTGCTGGTCTCAAATGCCAAGTTTGAGAGTTAGGCCTTTGTCCTTGTGAATAGGGAGTTCTCACAGAAACTTCCCTTAGACTGGGCTCAAAGTCCCCTATAGGTGGTTCTGGCACCTGGAAGACAAGGGTATCCTGTTAGGAGGACACTGCCTAATCCCAGAAGGCACTGATCAGGGCTCACACAGAAAAAAATAATACAATTGAGAGACAGAGGGAGGTAGAAGGATTACTTTAAGGTTTCTTGCTTAGATAGATGGGGAAAATTATTTTGAAGGAATATGGTATCTAGGAGTAAAATATGTTTGGCTTAGTCAAGTGAATTTGGTGGATGAAAGAATCAATGTGTATGTAGGCTAGAAGCCCAGGATCAGAATTCTAGAGAGAGGTTGGTGGAGACTAGAAAAGAAAGCTTTCAGAATAAAACCTGTGATCAACGAGGGAACTGTGAAGCTGGGTTGGTTGTTTGGGGGCAAGAATGAGATGAAAGATGAGAAGGGGCCAGGTCTGATCCCAGGTGGGGGCTCCCCGTGAGGAGCTGCATGGAGATGGGTCTGTGGAAGCACCTGAGACTAGTAGGAGGAATACCACCACAGAAGGGTGGAGGACAGACTGTGGGAAGGGGCTCCAAAAGAGAAGAGGACTAGGGTGACAGAATGGGAAATGCCAAGCCAAATACTCTCCTGAAGTGAGAGAAGAGGACAGGTTAGAAGACAGAAGGCCAGGACTTAGGGGAGAGGGTAGGAGAACATAAAGATGCTAGAGAGGAAGAGCATGGAAAAGCCAACTGTGGACTCCCATGACTGGCCAAGCCACAGAGTCCCTGCCCTCCTTCACCCTGGGCTGCTGGGAAGTCGAGGCTTAGAGGGAAGGAGAGAGGGCGTCTACCAAAGATGATCTGACTTTCTCAGGAGGAAGAGGCCTTCTCTTAGGAACTGAGTGGGGGGCAGTGGTGGGAACTATTATGGGTTGGATAGCATTCCCCAAATTCATACCTTGAAGCCCTAACCCCAGTTCCTAAAAATGTGACTTATATTTGAAGACAGGGCCTTTAAAAAGGTGATTATGTTAAAATAGGCCACAAGAGTGGGCCCTAATCCCATCTGACTTGTGTCCTTATAAGAAGGAGGGAAGTGGCAGCGGGGATATGTGGGGAGTCAGGGGGTGGCATGGGAAGAGCATGAAGGAGAGAAAAAGAAACACCAACTAACTGGGGGCACATGCACACACACACATACACACACAGATCATGTGACAATACAGGGAGAAGATGGCCATCTACAAGACAAGGAGAGAGACCTTGATATTGGATTTCTGGCCTCCAGAACTTCAAGAAAGCAAATTTCTATTGTTTAAAGCACTCAGCACATGGTGCCTTTCTATGGCAGTCCCAGAACATAATGCTTATAGATGAGCTCTGGCAGGGTGGGGTGGGGGAAGGAGGTTGATAGTCCCTGCGTGGGGAGCTGGGAGCTCACAAGGAGATGGGGCAGCAGGAAATCAGATTCCTAAGTCATACCCTATGCTTGGTGGCTCTGGGTTAACATATGCAGCTACAAGTAGAGTCCTAACTAATATGGATCTTTCAATGTTACAGTTAAGTAAGATTGAAGGCTGTATTTTTGTTTGTTCTATAAATTTGGAACTACACTGTTTGAGTTGGCTAGCATTTGAAGCTGGTTTGATTCCTATCAGTAACAACAATTTTAAATGTTAAAAATGTTCTGTATGCTATCCATATTTTATATGACCATCTGCTGGAATCCATTAATGATGTTCTGGGCTCACAGGGAAGCAGAGTCATTGAATTCTAAAATCCCATTTCTTTCAGAAGGAGTTCCCCATATGGTTCTTACTCCAAACACACACAAGTAGGGCATCTCACCTGCTTTCATTTCATGGAGGAGATGAAGTCTCCTAAAAGTCAGGTGGCTTGCCAAGTTCATAGAACCAGGCATGGCCTGGCTAGAAATAGGACCACAGCCTCCTGCCATCTGGTGTCTGGCTGCTTTCTTCTCCAGCTAAGGCTGAGGCTCTGCTCCAACCCAGGTCTTTGGAATCCTTCTCTGTCCTACAGAACTGCAGAGGGGCCACAAGCTCTGGAGCTAGACTTGGGTTCAGTACTGCTTGTCACTCACTAAGCTGTGCGGCTTAAAACTTGTTATTTAACTTCTTAGAGCTTCAGTTTCCATATTTAAAAGATGCGAGAAACATAAATAAAATCTGTTATAAAGAAAACAGAGCATACAGTGCATGCTCTACCACCAGCCCTTCCCCCGCCCCCTTCATCCCTCTTTCCCAAACAAACAGACCCCCAGAGGATTTCTCCGCTTCTTCTGTAGCTCCTTCAACTACTTAGCGGGCCACCTATAGATCAGTTGAGCTTTGCACCTACATGAGGCTTCCATGCAGCACCCTGTGCTCCTTCTCCCCAATTTGGATCCTCTTGCTGGTCCAGATGCCCAAACTCTTAGTACTTCTTGGGTTACTACCCAGTTTCCTCTTCTCTGGATTAAGGCTTATTAGTTTATTATTTCTGCTGGCCCTTTGCCTCTTGTCCCCGTCTCCAATAATCCAACCTTTATATACCCACCACTATCATAGAGGAACATCCTAGAAGGAAAATGAAATTCAATCATTTTGCAAATTCCATGTTGGCTACTAGCCACAGGGAGTTGGGTGAGGAAGGCAGATCCCCCTCTAACTTGTCACGAAGTTTGCCCCTCTGAGGAGGGGCTCAGGCACCTCCAAGAGGCAGGAAGCCCCAGACAACACACTTCTCCTGGCACAGCCTGTCCCCCTCAAACTTTCTGGGTACTTAGTCTTCTTTTCTATCACCCTCTCCTATCCACATTTTCCCGTTTCCTGAGTCCACACCTCTGCATCCAACCACCCAACCATCATCTCCTCGGGAGATGCCAAACATACTGCAAGCCCACATTGCCAAAACCATATCCAGGATCTTCTTTCCAAACTGCTCCTGACCTCATCTTTCCAAGGCCATATCTACTCACAAATGCCCACTGATTTCATCAACTAAATACCTGCTCAATTTGCCCACATGCCCTTCATTGTCACCCAGTCCAAAGGGTACCACCCCTAGGCCTCTGGTCTCCCAGCCTTGTCCTAACACATCGGTCACCCCCAAAAAAGTTGTCTTTCTCAAATAAAAATCTGAAGTCATTCCAGTGACTAAAATCTCTCCAGTGGCTACCCACTGCCACTCAGGACCAAGCCCACCTGACCTGATAAGGGCCCTGAGCTATCCCTGGCTTCCATCTTCATCCTTCTTTCCCATTGCACCCTCTTGGGGAGCACCTCCATTATGCCCTCTGTACTCAATATCCATGGTTCTCACAATTTAGCATGTATTGTGATCACCTGGAGAACTTGTTAAAAATAGATTCCAGGCTTCCAGGTGCCATGGATGGTCCCTGCACAGTCCCCTGGGTGGCAGTGCTCTATATTCTACATTGAATTTCACCAGCCTTTTGCCTTCAGCTCCTTGTACATGCTGGGGCCCCCTCCCTGGGCTGACTCTTGCACATTCTTCAGACAGGTCTCAGCTCAGTCATTGCTACCACCAGGCTGGGTTCATGTCCCACAATGCTCATCCAATGCACTGCCATTGCCAAAATCAGCTCCTGAAGTTGGAGACTATCATGCTAAGCAAAATAAAAATCCCCCCAAAACCAAGGCCGAATGTTTTCTCTGATATGTGGATGCTAATTCACAAGCGGGGGAGGCAATAGGGAAGAATAGTGTTATCTTAGATGAGATAGAGGAGAGTGAAAGGAGGGGAGGAGAGGGGAGGTGGGGATAGGAATGATAGTAGAATGGAACAGACATTATTACCTTATGTACATATGACTGATGTGATTCTACAACGTGTACAATGAGAAAATATAACCCATCTATGTATGCTATGTATGATATATCAAAGTGCATAAATTCATTTTACTGTCATGTATAACTAATTAAAACAAATTAAAAAAATTAAGAAAAAAATCAGCTCCTGATAAGCATGTATTACAGCAAGTTGCCTAAGGACAACAATAGGGTCCCTTCTGTATCCCTGGTGCTTAGCACGTTACCTGGCACATGCTTGACAAGTAGCTATTCAAGGAATGAGTGGAACCCCAAAGGTCTTTGTTATCTTGGAATTCCCAAGGATTACCCCACCCTAGTCCTGGGCTCTGATGATGAGAGAGAGAAGAGCCCTGGGATTCCTTGTGCAACTTTCTGTGACAAGGAGAAGTCTCTGTTCTGTCACCTTCTAGATCAAAATGGGTAGGTGTTAAGCCCTCCTCAGTAGACAGGAGAGGGAGTTTGGAAGTGAAGTAGCCCAATAAAATAATCACATATCAAAGCATCAAATTTGAAAGCCTCATGGGAAAGCTGGGGCAGGGCTGGGGAAAGCAGCTTCCTCATGTCTGACATCAGGTAATCTGACTTTTGCTTCTGGTCCAGACTGACCAAATCTAAACTAACCCCCACCTCCAGAACTTTTCTTCTGTCCTGGAAGAGAGGGAATCAGTGTCTCACAGTCTACAGACCACTCAACCTGAAGACATAAGTGCATCCCTGCCAAGAGTGAAAAGTCTGAGAGGAGAATTAGGGAGCTAGCACTAAATGGCCTTGGGTACAGGCAGGTCCCTGGATCTCTGCCTCTCTGGGGACATTTCCCTTTTTAAGTAGTTAACTAAAAATCGGCATCAAACCCTTCACAATTCCCCAAATCGGCATTCACTTTCTGCAAAAGGCTCCTGAAAGGGACACGGGCTGGGTGGAGTGAAGTGAGCACCTACTCCAAGAAGGCTGAATCCTGCTGCCCAGCACTGGGGCACGTTCAAGGCCCCTTCCCCTTCCGCATGCTCTGGCCTTCTTCCAGTGTGTCCTTATAGATTTGAGAAGAAATATTGGTTGTTTTCCTAGAATGAAAATCTCTGGGCAAATTTTCCACTCACCTTCCTTCACATTAGGAAGGTTCTAGGGGGACATAGCTCCTCTGGTTAACGCAAACACCCATTCCCAAACCCCCAAGACATAGAACATCAGGATATTTGTGAAGGAGGCAGCTCAAGATGGTTGGGCAGCAGGGCCAGCAGGGTGCCCCTAGGTTCTTCCTGGGGAGGACCCATCACCAGTTAATTGAATTATGGAAGATACTGGGTGAGCTGGGGAAGAAATTAGAGGTAGCAGCCTGGTGGGTGAGCATCACAGAGTCACACACATATGTGTGGAAGTCACTGGGCACTATTATACCCATAGATCAGCCACCACTTTGGTTGGGAGAAAGTGGAGTTGCTGCCTGCTTTCAGAGATGTTTATGGAAAAATCTCAGCTTCTCTCCAGTCCCACATCATTCACTATCAGGCAAGTCTTGATGCTAAATCCTAACCTCTCCAGCATTTCCTTTCAGCCCCTCGCCTTTTTTTTTTTTTTTTTTTGGTATTAGGGATGAAATTCAGGGGCACTCAACCACTAAGCCACATCCCCAGCCCTATTTTGTATTTTATTTAGAGACAGGGTCTCACTGAATTGCTTAGCGCCTCGCTTTTGCTGGGGCTGGCTTTGAACTCATGATCCTCTTGCCTCAGTCTCCTGAGCCACTGCTTCCAGCCCTTTAAGTCCTTTCAGGACCTAGCACTTCCCCCAACCTGCAAAAAATGTTTAGAAGAAAGATTTGATTTGGGGGAAACCTTCACAAAAACTGGACATTGTTTGATATCCAAAAATGCTTTCAAACTGACACGACTTTTGGTTTCAGGGAGACACATGGGTTTGGAGGTGGTGGCGAAGATATTTAAAAGCATCAGCTGGGCTCAGTGGTGCACACCGGTAATCCAGGAACTCATAGAGCTGAGGCAGGAGGATTGCTAGTATGAGGACAGACTCAGCCAACAAAATGAGGCCCTGTCTTAAAAAAAAGGTGGGTGGGAGGTGGGGCTGGTATGTAGCTCTGTGGTAGAGCACTTGCCTGGCATGCATGCATGAAGCCTTGGTATAGCAAAAATAAAATAAAAGCATCATGGGCTGGGGATGTGGCTCAAGTGGTAGCGCGCTCGCCTAGCATGCGTGAGGCACTGGATTCGATTCTCAGCACCACATAAAAACAAAATAAAGATATTGTGTCCACCTAAAACTAAAAAATAAATATTAAAAAAATAAATAAAAGCATCATAATCTGAGACAGTCTAACATAGTGACTGGGATGGTCCAATGTCAGAGATGAGGCTCAAGGCCAGGCATGGAATAAAAGGGATGTTCCATCTGTATAATCCTTAAATCGCAGTGGAGATAGGAACCCTAAAGCATAGAACTCATGAATTGATAGAAAATCAAATACTGATTATGAACCCACTCAGGGGCCAGCTACTCAAGTTGTAAAATGCTCATTGATCTCTTCAAAAGATCACCACCTTATACAGACTAATAGGAGAAATCCGTGAATCCGCTTATTAAGCTGGTATTAAACTGGAAGGTAGACTGTGGGTTGATGAGAGAATGCCATTGTTCAATATCAAATTTCCTGATTTCAATAATTGTACTGTGGTTACATTCTTAGAAGACACACAGTGAGTTAGAAGTCCAGGGCATGGATATAAAATTTGGTCTTATATGGATTCATCCACCCAAATGAATATATATGCATAATATATAGAAAATGATAAAAAAGGAACAAAATGTAAGTAATTGTTGAATTTCAAGTAAGGAGCATTCAAGAGTTTCTTGTACTATTCTTGCAATTTTTCTGTAACTTTGAAATTAGATATAGAAAAGATCCCAGCGAGGGCATGCAGCAAGCACCCTGATAAGCCTCTGAATCCAGGTATGCGTGCCAGCTGCTGCCCTCCCTATCCCCCAGCTGAATGACAACCAGACCTCTGCCAGTCCTGGGGGCCCAATCCCTCTCTCCTCCTGCTGCCCCAAGGGCTGGAGGAAGCTCTGCTCAGCTTGTGTGGACAGCACAGAGTACATCCCTGAGAGGACAAGGTGCAGGGGGCCGTGACAGGAGCGTAGATCAGGCTTGGCATGACAGTTCTACTCCTTCCCAGCTGGGAGGCCCTGGGGCATGATAATTTTGTCTCTTAGAATCAGTTTCACTCATTTGCAAAATGGGAACAGCGATCACTTGTAGCAGAGCAGAGTGAGAGAGCGGAAGTGACCTAGCCAGAGCACCTGAGGCTAAGGCTGCTGCCCAGGGGGTCCGCTCAGCTGTCCTCACTCTGGCCTCTGCGGTTTCACCCCAAGCTCCTGCCTGCCTCTCTCCCTCTTATGTTATCATTCCTCCTCAACCAAACCACACAAATTACACTCCTCTCCTCCTTCATAACCTGGTCTGGAGGCTCCCTCATTCTAACCACCGCCCCCAGCCCCAGCCCCGCACACCATCTCCCTCTTTCATCTGTGAGCTGGTGTCCACCAGGTCAACTTGTGCTTTGCTCCATTTCCTTTCATCCTCCTGACAGCTCACTCGGAGCACACCGATTTGGCTCTTCAAGTGCTTGGCCACAGTGAGGCTCCCAGGGGCCCCCAGGACACAGTGGGGGTAAGCTTTGTCCACTCTGCCCCTCAACTGCTGGCTTACAGGACCAAACTATCATGCTGGAGAGAGGAGGCCATGCAGAGAAGGATCTGGCCACAATGTTTGACAGGAAAATCACTCACCCTTCCCTCAGGAAAGATGGATTTCCTCCTTAGATTAGGTACTTTTTGGCCCTTGACAAAAGCACGCAAACACACACACACACACACACACACACAGACCACTCATGAAACTGGACATGTCTTGGACTGCGGAAGGTAATGCACGTGGCAGAGAGAGACAGACTGCAGGATTTCATTTCTATGGGGAGAAAAATCCTGCTGATGTATTTATATATTCACAAATACACAAATACGCAGAAAGAAGAAACTGAATACATTTGTGGGGTGAATGGATTTGGGGGTAGATGGAGTTATGGAGTTAATCCAATCACGATGTGTGCATTTTCATAGAGCTTTCTGCAAGCTGTGCCCCTCCACACCACAGGGTGCCTTGGGAGACCCTCCCAGGGTGTCGGCTCTACACGGAGGCAGCAGGAAGATACCCTTCTGCTGCCCTAGACCGACAGTGGGGGGCACCAGTTTCCCTCTGGACAGTTGCTTTCCAGTGTGACCACACACTGGAATGACCTGGGAGCATAAACAAATACTGAAGCCCTGCTCCCACCCGAGGTTCTGATTTAATTAGTCTGGGGAGCAGTCCAGGCAGTGGTGGCTTCCAAGCTCCCCAGGTGAAACTAATATGCAGGCAGGGCCGCCAGCTGCGGATCCAGAGTTGGATGATGACAACTTGATTGGGGTTTTCCACAGCCTCCTGTTTTCCAGGGCAAGGAGCCCAGCTCTGGGTCTGCTCATTGTCTCCTGCTTGTTTTTCTCCTCCACAGTTCCCCTTTGACCTCTCCTCACCTCCCTCAGGATCACACTGGACAGGAGGCTGCTGAACCTCTGCCCCTGAGAAGTGAACTATCACATGACACCCTAGTCACAGTCCCGGTGTTCTTTTCGGGACAACATCTCATCTGCTTTCATTTCCCAATATTGAACATGGCATGGTCCCAGAAAATATTTGGAAAGAATAACTATTATCCCATCCCTACTAGGTTCTTCTTAGATTGGTTTTTCTGCGCTTCCAATAACTTATTTAATGTCCACTCTTGATCTTTGAAGTTTCTTGATAGTGGTCCCTCCACTATTCTTGGGGATTACTTCCCCACTTTGGGTAAATATCTTTTCACTTTGGTGGCCCCACCATACTGCAGTCTGACACCCCAGGCTTGTGTTCAGGGAACCCAAATGCATTATCAGGAAGGTGAACACATCGCCTAACAAAAGAAGGAAAGAAGGAAGGAAGGAATGGAGGGAGGGAGGGGGGGGAGAGAGGAAGAAAGAGGAGAGTAAGGTGAAAGTCATAAAACACCGCTACATAATGGAAAAAGAGAAGTGGTCTTCTGTATCATCAGGATGATTACTTTCCTCTATTTGTCTAGGTAAGAACCTGACTTTTCTGCTGTTTGTTTTAAAACAGTGTCTTGGGGCTGTCCAAGTAACCTGCATCCTGCTAAAACTGGAGGTTTCAAAGGATAGTTCTGCTAATGAAACTATACTAATAATCACTGTAGAAGCCAGGGCTGCTCTATGACTTTTGCCTTCATGGGCTCCTTCATCCTTAATACATATTTAATTGAATATTATATATATTATATTTTAGTTATATAAATTATAGTTCACAATTTCTCTGGCATAAAGGATGACTATATTAATATTATGAACTCAAAAAATTGTCTTTGAACAGTTCATTTTTTTCTTCTAATTTTATAGGACAGCACATTTTTGTGGGCCTGTAAAGCAGTGTGTGCTCTTGGCACCATGCCAAATGGGTGGATAGGCCCTGGGGGAATCAAGGTCGAAAGGAAGGCGTAACTGTCTATGGTCTGGATCATGGAGAAGTTCCTTTCATCCTTGCATATTTATGTCACTCTGCAATTTGACTCTGAGAGACACCAGGGAGGGTCCTCCAAGAGCAAGGCATAGCATGTGCCATTCTGAGGCTCATGCTAGGCCCTCAAGGAAGGTGCCATGAGAGAAGGACCTGTTTCCACGCTTGGTAAGGAGACAGTTGGTGGATGAGGGAGCTGCCAATGCTCTGAGCTCCTAGAGAGTTACTTTGAGATAAAAGGAGGAAGAACTCGGGGCTGATCTGGTTTTGCAGTGGGAGTTTGTCAGAAAGGTTGCCCATGGAGAGAGGTGCCAGAGCACAGGCATGCTGGGGGGACCTCAGGGGATGGCTATGGTTCAGTGAGGAGCTCAGTCTGGCTTGAATATAAAATAGGAGTGAGAGAGTGAGAGGCAGAGCTGGGAGAGAGGTGGCAGCCAGGACATAAGGGACCACATGTACACAGGCACAATAGTTATGTCTAGGCATGATCTTGCAAAAAGTTCACTTGTATGGGATTTCACAGGTGCTGGGGACCACTGGTATTTCAGTTGGGAATGATTACAATTTAGAGAGGTTCCCTGGCAAAGCAGAGTCAATCGAGGAGTGATTCACTCTTGCAGGGAGTGGGGGTGGGGCTCAGTAACAAAGTAAAAAGAGTATGAGTGATGTTGAGGGGGACAGAGATGTGCACAGGTGGTGGACAGGTTATGGGGGAAGGAGGAAGATGAGAAAAGGTCACAAGAAGGTCACCGGGTACTGTGGCATATGGGCAGAAGCCAGACCTGGAGACACTCAAGCCAGAGGGATGCTCAGGAGACAGAGGCTCTGACACCCGTCTACCCCCCACCCCCACCCCCCCCAATCCTGGGTGTCCCTTGAGTTTGCGAGGCAAAGCAGAGCCAATACTCACTCTCCGTTCCTAGCACAGGGAGAAGAGGGCCCCTGGGCCTCCGGGATTTCATCTCCGGGGCCTTGGTGTTCTTAGTGTCTGGAGCATCTGGAACAAAACAGGGGACACAAACATCACTGGGAGGCTGTCCAAGGAGATGAATAGAGGAGGCACCTCAGTCAGGATCCCACCTTAAACCTCGTATGGCTCACCCATCCTGCATTCCTTGGGAGGCCCTCGGCGCCTGCTGGGCCGGCCCTGCCTCCACTGGCACCAAAGAAGGAAAGGCCGCCATGGCTGATAAATCAGGTGGTAGGACAGTCACCCTGGCAAGATGGATGGATAGGCTACTGGGAGCTGGTTAGTACTCCCCTCTGCACAGGCTGCCAGAAATACCGCTGCTGTCCAGGCTGTGGCCGTCCTACCCTCTGGCTCAGCTCCCCCATCTTTTCCTTCCTTGGGCCTTGACTCACTCAGCTGAATGTTCCAGACTTCCAAAAACACTTTCAAAAAGAGGTCTCACACAGAGGAAGGAGAGGACGTAGCTCACGGTCTGGAGGGGCTTGCGGTCAGTCTCTGATTTTTTCAGACATGCTGTTGCACTTGGCCCATAACAGACCAGATAAAGACCTCAGAGCAGGCAGCTAGTGTGCCTCTCCCCTGAGACTGAGGCGAGGACCCACTTGAGGGCTTCTGCTATCCCTCCCCAAGGCAGGGATGGTGCAACATTGCTGCAGCAGCTAAATTAGACACGATGGGGATGGGGACGGTGCTCCTCAGGCCTCTGCTCCAGGCTCCTTCTCCCATGCTAAGGCAGAGCCCAGATAATGCCTGAGGAACCCTCCCTTGTCTAGCAGCAGGGACTCTTCACTATGGCTGGGTGGGGCTGGGCAGAAAAAGCCCCCACTGGGCCCCCAGGAGAAGGGACTTTACAAACTTGTGGGGAAACCATCTAGGACTCAGATAAGAAATACTTGCTGAATCAATGTCACCATGCTCTTTGGTCTTCCTTTCCCTACAAGGAACACTTTTTGGGGACAGGTTGGGTGGGTAGCTCTCTGAACCCCCTTCCTATCCTCCTTTTCCTGCTTGGGAGGAGAGGAAACTCAGAGGGAGGAAGGAGGGTGGGGCACTTTCCAGAGGCTTTGGCCACTTCCTGTGGCTTGGCTGGGGAGGAAGGGCTATCTTGCTCCCCTCCCTTTCAGGATGGCAGCCCTGGCTGATCTTACCTCATCTGGGCTCTGGGGTGGGAACCAGGTGCACAGAGTGAAGGGGCCAGGGACATATCCTTCCTGTCTCATGGGCTCTCTGAGCTCTCACCTGGAGGCATGTCTCTTTCTACATAGCATCTGGGTCCCTGCCTGCTCTAGAAGTGGAGCTGCCTATGCTATCCTTCTCACACAGCATCATTTCTGAGACTTAACACTAGTCAGCCTCCCTTCCCACCTCCTGAGGCGAGGACCCACTCGAGGGCTTCTGCTGTCCCTCCCCAAGGCAGGGATGGTGAAACATTGCTGCAGCAGCTAAATTAGACACGGTGGGGATGGGGATACGGTAATCCCGTAACAGAGGCACCTTGCTGGCTCAGTTCAGAGGTCTCTGGGCTGGGCAGGAGATGGGGGGCTCACCACTGAAAAAGGGCAAAAGCCATATATATGGAACTGTGGGAATGACTGGATCGTAAGTAGGACTTTCTATTAATCTATAGCAGAAGATGGGGATAAAGGGACAAGAGTGGAAGAGATCCTTTGAAGCAGTGCTTGATAACCCAGCCCCTAACCTGCCCCCACGGCATGTCACCCTAATCCCACCACTGTCCAGAAGTGCAAAGGAGCACCAGATGGTGGCAGGTCTTTGCCATCCATAGCCAATGCCACCAGGATCTTAGGGAGCAGCCCACACCCCAGGGCATCAATTCCATGTGGAGCTAGGTAGAGGAAGAGAAAGTCCCCCTAGGACTTCAAAGAAAGTACATGCAGAAATTTCTCTTTGCCCTTTTCCCAGAGGAGGAGTGGAGGTGGGGATGTGCACAAAGTTCTGCATTCCTTGGTTCAGATCTCTCTTTCTCCTGGTGAGTCCCAGAGCATAGAGAAGGCAGAGAAAAAAGGACTGGTTTCCCCACCACCCACAGGTGGGAAAACTGAGTAGAAGCAAGCAAAGGAGGAGAGGCCCAGTTTCCCTGGGCTTCTGAAAGGAGGGATGTGCTGGGCTTTACTTTCAAGCACCCATCACAGAAGGATGAAGAGAGGACAGTTCTAGTTGTGGCTTTGTCATCAGCAATCTCAAGAACATGGGCAAGTCACTTAAACTGTCCCATGTCTCTGTTTTCTTATCTGTTCAAAGGGAATGACTCTTGTTTTCTCTACCCCACAGTGGCCCAAGTCCCAAAGGACAGAATGCATGCAATGGGGCTCTGGAGACCAAGAAGGGTCTTTTGCCTAAGTGAGCTCACTCTTCCTGCTAACCACGATCTCTCACTCCTCCGAGTTGACTTTAACATTTTCTACCTTCAGAATCCCTGCACCAGCCCCTATCATTCCTGCACTGTCCTCTGCTCTAGGGTGCTGCAGGCCCCCCAGATGTGTGAGTAACCACACTGGATGTGCTTTGAGCCTTGTTTTAAGAAGTTTCACTGCACTTTATCTTTCAGTCTGGCCATGAGGAAAAAGGCTTGAGTTTCCATTTCAAACCAGGCATACTCTAGGCCTGGAGCCCCGTCCCTCCTAAAGTGCCAACACTGTGGGGGCTGTGCATGCACCAGGGGCCCCAGGCAGGGATGCTGAACCACTGCGCCTCCTCCATGAGAACCGCAGGAGGAGTGGGCTGGAAGGACCACACGCTTAATCAAAACCAGCTTTGTGCTCACATGGCTGTCCAGGGGATAAAAATAATAGTAATAAAAGTTTAAGAGCAGCTTGTCTTTTCTGTCTATTTTAATCTATTTTGTGATGAAACTGAACTTCATTTCTAGATCTGGGCCTCAGGGCTAGAGTCCTTTGCTGGCCTGGTGTGCACCCAAAGGAGTGTGCAGAGGGAAAATGGAGGTGTAGGGAAGTGGGGGGCCTTGACAGAGAGAGGGAAACTTGTCCTTATACGGATAATGCCTCACCCTTTCCACTCCTGGGCTCATTCTGGACTCACACCCTCAAGGGGACATTTGGCATTTTTTCTTTTGTTTCCCCCAAGAGGTTGGATCCCTGGGCTCTGGCCCTAGGCAGAGGAATGAGGTCTTGGGAAGCTTCTGAGAGTGGGTCTGAGCTTCTAAGAGACCCATGAGGGGACAGAGCAGAGGGGCTGGGCTCCAGCCTCTCCCAGGAGGTCGTCCATTCTTCCTCGCTGGCCTCTCTTTCTGCCAAAGACCAAGCAGCTTGCTAGCATGAAAGGATAGCACTTTCTAGTTGGGAACTTGAGCTCTTTTCTGGCTCTGAGGTTTAGTGAGTCGTTGGGGAAGTTCCTGAACTTTTCTGAGGCTGATCTTCCTCATTGGAAAAATGGGAATAACACCAGCTCAACAGAAGAGGGACGGAGGAGTGAGTTACAAAATAACAGGTGACATTTAATGGGTACTTGTTCCACACATGTGTTCTGCTGAAGTGCTTTATGTGCTCACACAGGGCGGAACCACACCATTCACCAATACTTAATTACTTTTGGCCTAAAAAATAGCAATTCTATTTGGTTGAACCTAATACCCATTAACTGCCTGTGACAACTTAAAGAATCAACGTGAAAGTGGGAGTGGAGTGGAGAATATATATAGAAGGACTGAAGCCAACGAAGGCTGGGTCCAACTCAGTGACAAACAGCAATGCCAATGGTCCTGGGGGCAGTGGGCTACAGTGCTAAGCAGCCAAGTCTTGGGGTTAGATTCCCAATTAGTCAAGGTGAACTTGAGCAGGTGACTTGCTCTCTGTCTCAAATAGGCCGTTGTTGCTATCACTGCCCTTTAACCTTCTTGTCAAGGTCACCGATGATCTCCAGGTTGCCATATCTAGTGGCCAATACTCAGTCTCCCCTCTACTCAACAGTAGCATCCAACACTTGATCCTTCATTCTTTCCTTCCTCAGATTCTCACCATTTAGACCTGGGACACTCCCTCTCCTGGATGTTTTTCTCCCTGAGACCATTCTTTTGTGGACTCCTGTCCTCTCCCTGCCTCTCAATGTTGGAGTCTACCTCGCTCCTTTGTCCCATCTCCATCCACATCCACCCCTGGGAACCTCTGTCAATTCCAGGGCATTTGATGGCCTCTACATGTGGATGGATCCCCATTCCCTGATCTCCCTCCCCAGCTTCAGATTTATCTAGATGCCTGTCTATGTCACATGTTTCCTTGGGCTGCCCAATGGGCATCTCCAACTTCACATGCACAAAACTCTCGATTGTCCCTCCAACCTGCACATTCTGACTTCGGCAGGCTGGCACTGCCATTGATCTTCACTCTTCCATGGAAACTAAGTCTTCCATGCAGCAAGGACGGGGCGCCTGGTGCCTCCCCTTTCTCTCTCCATATCCAACTCATCAGTGAGTCTTATCAGCTCTACATCAAACTAGATTTATGAATCCAATCATTACTTGTCACTTCCACTGAGCCTATATGCTACTGTCTCCTGCCATCTGATCTCCCTGCTTTCCTCTGTATCTGTTCTGGGTCTGGTCACCCCACACAGGGCCCTGAGTGATCCTTTACAAATGTCCAGAATTGTCCCATCTCACTCAGAATAAAATCCGGCTTCCTCGTCGAAGCCCACACAGCCTTGCCGAGCTGGCATCTGTCCTCTGCAGCCTCACTCCCACCACACAGCCCCTTGCTCCCGGCCCCATCAGCCTGGTTGCTTCCTTTTCCTGGGGAGGACAAACATAGCCTCACCGTCACCTCTTTTCTCTTACCTCAGGGACTCCTTCTCTAACTTCCTGGAGGTCTCTGTCCAAAAGTTCCTTCCTCAAGAGGGCTCAATAATCCCCATATCTGAACAGCACCCCCTCCCACTTGCCCCCCTGGGCCTTCTCCACAGCAGGCAGCATTGTCTGAAGTAATGACATGTCTCTTCCTCTGCACTATTACTTCCCCCCAATAGAAGGTCAAGTGCTGAGAGCAAGCACTCGTTCTGCTGTGTTTACTGCTGCTAATGCTCAATCCTAGAGGAGCGCCTGGCATGGCGGGCACACAAGTCTTTGTTGAATGAATGAGTGATGGCACAGGTGCCCATTGGAGCACCTACACAAACATGGGCGACCCTCTGTGGTCACAAAGCCCCACTCTCACTGAAGCTAAGGCTGGGTTGCCTTGGGGGCAACTGAAGAAGGGAGACCTGAGTTGGGAAGGACTGCAGGAGCCTGTGAGGGGCTGAGGTGCCTCCTGACTCCTGTCCTGGGATGCTGGCTTAAGAAGGACTTCACCTCTCATCTGGGTCTGGATCACATGAGTTACTTAGTCCCATGTTCAGAAGGACTTCCCAACAGAAAAGGCTGGTAATGAAGGAGACCGGGAGCTCTGCCATGGTAACTCACTTTACGGGGGGCTGGCAGGTCATGGGAAGGTACAGACCAGACCCACTTGAGTCCTGCCATGGTGGTCTGGGATGTAGCTTACTGCTGGAGTGGGGGTCCTCTTAGATCTAGTGTGCCTGTCTGTGTGACCTGGGAAGGCTGTCCACCCGGGCTAAGTCTGTTTGCTAATGGAGGAAAGCTTGTCCACTATTGGGTAACCAGAAAATCCAAAATATGACAGAGTCTCTGGCCATGGTGGCCACGGAAGGCCAGTTTTTTCTCCTCCTGGACAAGTTTTCTGGAAAGTCCTTACCCACTCGAGGCTTAGTTCTCTTGTGTGGGGACAAATTGACACTTGCCTTCCGCGTGTTTGGAAGGAAGGGTGATACGATCATAACCAAGAAAGTGCCCAAACACTGTCACACAAGAGAAAGACCCAAACAGCAGGACTAAAGCTGTCAGATATGCTGTATTATCAGGTCACCTCCCTTATACTATGTACAGGAGAAACAGACATGTGGCTGACACAAAACTCGCTTTAATTTTGGTACTAGGGATTGAACCCAAGGGCACTTAACTACTGAGCCACATCTCCAGCCCTTTTTGTATTTTATTTAGAGAAAGGGTGTTGCTGAGTTACTTAGGGCCTCACTAAGTTGCTGAGGCTGGCTTTGAACTCACAATCCTCCTGCCTCAGCCTCCCAAGTCACTGGGATTACAGGCGTGTGCCACCACACCCAGCCTACTGGGCTCCTTTTGATGAGATCTTGAAATATATCATCTTATTGGCTATAGACACATGATCTTAATGGTGTTGGGCACAGGCTAAATGACAGCAAGTGACTTTCAGGGGGTATGATCAGCCCTGCTAAGTGACAGAGGGAAGCCAAGCTGAAGTTAGCACAGTGAAGAGGGACCTCACTGTCTTTCAATGACTGGTTCTGTCCAGAGGTCAGGCAGGCAGCTGCAGAGAGAGAGAGAACTTGGGGGCCCACCCAGGGCCTGGGCTGTGAACTCAAACATGGTTCCCTCTTAGGGCGGGGAGTCCCTTCAACCCAGTGTCATTCATGACTCCCGTTAACAACTGGACTAAAAGCTACAGACCCCTCTTTTCAGAAAGATGCTTAGGCCCATATATACCCCAAGTTTTGCCTGCAATTTCAAAGGGTACTCAGACCCATTGGGACCTGAGTGTCATGCCCTAGGGAATGTGGACAGTGAGAGGAAGGGACACAATGAAGGCAGGAGTTTATACAGGGTGTCTAGCACAGATGTAGCTGCAAGGGTAAGAAGAAGGAAGGGAGAGGATGAAGAGGGTTGCCTGTTTTTCTCTCTGAAAACCAAACCAAACAAAACCTAATTAGCTGGGAGTTGGTGTGTTATCTCAGCTGGTCTTTCTCCTAGCTTATTCCCAGTCTTCTGCTAAGATTCAGCTCCTAGTTTGCAACTAGGGGCCTGACCTCTGCCTTTGAGGGAACCAAAGATAAATGGTGGGGGTCATCAAGATTAGTGGGGAGTGTAACAGACTCTTCCAGTCATCCTCAGTGTGAAAAAGGCCCCTTAAGTTGTAGAATGAATGTCCTTAAAAAAAAAAAAAGAGATTCCCAAGTACATTCTGTAGAAAAAAAAGGAAATTTTATTTTGCAAACAAATCTGGAAAAGGTGCTGACATTTTACAGATAAGGAGAATGGATTGCTCTCCTGCCTGCAGTCAGTCATGTACATAGGAATTAGAGAGCCCAGGAGTTCCCAAAGCAGACAACCTCATTAGCAGGTTGGTTTCCTAATAGATTAGGGGGAATCAGCCAGAGTCCCAAGTGAGGAGAGAGGCTGTTATAAATTAACTTCCGGGGTCAAGTTTCCAGGAAGGCTACAACTGGGCACCTGAGAGTGGGACTCTGACCTGGGTGGTGACAGCCCAAGTGAGGAGAGACACACAGGAGAAAGTAGCAGCCACTGCCTGGCCCAGAGTCTCAAAGCATGTATCATAAGCCCTGCTCCCAGCTGACCATGAACTCTGCCCCGTCAGATCTGCTTTTTCAGATCTGCTTTCTCACTGAGGTGAGAAAAGGACATTACCAGAAGTCTAAGAGGACAGTTTTAGCTCACCTTTTTGGCTATTAACAATGTGATTCACATCACCACTGCGTGTTTTTAGGAGGCTTTTCTTTATAAGACCTTTCTTCCTTTCTCCTGTTCATTACTTACAGTAGAGCTCAGTTTTATGATCAGGAAATCGGATTATGAAATCCAGAATGAGGACTAAGATTCCACATTTTGTGGGATGGCGGTGAAACAGGTTAGGATCTTACGACTCAAGTGATCCCACTCAGGAGCCAGAAGAACAACAAAGCTGTTCTTCAAGATGCCTTATTTGGACACTATTTTTTGACATGTCACTGATGGTTATTAACCAGGCATTTCAAGGGCAAGGAACTGTTTTCCCAAAACTACCTTTTTAGACATTTCCAGGCAAGTCCCAAAATACAAAGAAAGGGAACTGGATAGGGAATCCTTGAGATGGGGTTCTGCCCTGGCCCAGCCCTACTGTGACCAGAAAGCCTTCCTCTCTGAATGGCCTCAATTTTCTCATCTGTCAAATGAGGGTGTAACTCAGTGGTAGAGAATTTTCCTAGCATGAGTGAGGCCCTGGGTTCCATCCCTAGTATCGTCACAACAACAACAACAGCAACAAAAATAATGTTGTTTGTCTAAACTATCATGAGGTTCATTCTACTTTCAAGTCTCTAATTTTACATTCCTCACCCCAGGAAGAAAAGAGTCATAAATGCATACTTCCTGCGTTTCTTTAGGACAAATCCCAAGCCTCACAGTGAGGCCTTGCCCCTTCCTAAGAGGGAAATTCCACTCAGACCTGACAGGACTGCTCTTTCTCCCATATCCCCTCTCCTTCTGCTGTGTTGCTATTACCCTTTTCTTTTGGCAGAGGTGGCCCTGTCCCCTCTACCCGAAGACTTAGCCCGACTCACCTCCTCCAGGATGGCTCCCCACATCTAGCTCCCTCCTCACGTTCCCAGGACCCACACCAGCTCTGTGCCGCCAGCACTCACACTTGTTTGCTGTGGCTTGTAAAATACTTGTAGTCATTTTCCTGTGGGTGTGTCCTTTCTCCTGCTTGGTGCCCTTGTGCCCGGATTCCCTGCAGAAGGTTCTGGGTGTGGGGGATTAGGACGAGGAGGGTAGGAGAGGGTGAACAGCCCCTCCTCCTGGCAGGGGCATAGAAAGCGGCCACATGGGTAATCAAGTGGGACTGGCACTTTCTTTTCTGTCTTGCTTTTGTAAAAGGTAGCTTGGCACCTACCAAATGAACGCCCAGGTAGAGGTAAAGACAGCTGGGGGCAGTTCAGTTCAGGTGTGGGAGGGTATGAGAGATGGGACCCTGGATATGTGATAGCATGGGTGGGTATGACCTACCGTCCACGGTGACTTGGCAGGAGCACTCCGCCTGGCCGGCACCATTCTTGGCTACACACTTGTATAGGCCTCTGTCCTCGGGCAGAGCCTTCTCGATGGAGACGGAACAGAGTGAGCCTGGAGGAACAGAGAGAACTGTTGAATGCACCAGGCAGTTTCTTAGTACCTGTCCTGGCATCTGAAGCATGGCAGAGTGTCCTTACATAGCAGCCCCTGGGAGCCCAGGCGAGAGGCCCTGGGGAAGTGATCCCTCTCCTCACGGAAGCCAGGGCATTCTCTGCTGATAAACTACACAATGAAGCTGAGTCCTAAATACACTTATCCAGGCACCCTTCCTCCACCCAGAGAGTCCTTTTACAGGGACATAATACAAAAGGACAGGAGGAAGAGAAATAGCCTCTGTCTCTGGAAAGCATGGATATAGCAGAGGAAATAGCTGGATGAGGCTCCTCACCAAGAGGGGGAAGGACTCAGGCCCAGGCTGCAGAGCTCTACTGCACCCAGTGGCAGGGAAGGGGGCTCTGCCAAGCTTGCAGCAGTGACTTTGCGAAATCACTCTTAGGAAAGGGAATTTTGAAAAGAAGTGGGTGTGGGAGGGTTAGAATCCTTGTTCTGCAAGGACATTGGCCTGTGGGAAGCTCTGTTGGGTTGAAGAGGTGACTGTGGCCTGGGACCTTGGCACTGGCTTTTCAGAAATGGGGTCTAGAGAATCATGACCAATGAGGAGCACTGGACAGTGGGAGCACTTGGGGTTGCCTCCCTTTAATGTTGGGTCTTCTGGTCACCTCAGAGTGGGGTGAAAATGGCCTTCTTTCCTACTGTCCTCACTTGGGTCTATTCTTGCCCCGACCCACCTCTTTGGGCCTAGTTCTCTCATCCCAGGGCTGGTCATGTCTCCTCTGGAGGCCCCTCCTTTAGTTTCCCTCTGGGTGTAAGGAGAGACCAGCTGAGGACCAGGCCTGTTGGTCAGGCGGGAGGTAGCAGTACCCTCGTTCTTGCCTTCAGGCTCACATATGAGGAGAAGGACAGAGCCAGAGCCATGGTAATCCTGTTGTCTAGAGTCACCCACCCCCAGCTCCCATGGGCCATTGGTACCAATGGAGAGAGCTGTGTGTATCCTGGGTGTGTGTGGCCTGGAGGGGGGTAGAGCAAGACTGGAAGGGAAGCCAGTGGGCACCATTCCTAAAGGGCCTTCAGATTTCAGCATACCCACCTACTACAAGTCCCACTTCCACGTTTACATGTATGCACAGACCTGACCAAAAAAAAATGCTAAGGCCCCCAGAGGAAGGAAGGATGACATCAGTGCTGACCAGAGAACCTCATTCAGGCTGGAGGAGAAAGTTAGGGCCTAACATTTTCCTGGGGCAGGATGGCAGGCTGATCTATGCGCCAAACCTCCTATACCCTTTCACAGACCCTAACCCTTGGAAAGGCGTCACTCTGTCCTCCATGGCAGAGGGCAACAGGTCCTGGTCTCTTCCCACTGTGTTGAAAAGATAATCTGCAGAAACTGCAGCAGAAAGGATTTAGTTGGATCTTTACACAGTCTGGTTTGAGAACGAGAACCATGAGGCACAGGAATAGGGGAATGAGGATAACCATGTTCTAGAGAGAGAATACTTTCCATTCATCTGAATATGGACAGGAGGATACTAAGACGACCTCTGATCCCTCAGAAACCAACCCCACCTGGGAATTTCCCCTCAGTCTGGGCTGAGCCTCTGAGAACAGAACTCTGTTGAATCCTTGGTTTTCTTTCAGTTTCAGTCTCCAGCTGCCTTCAGCCTTAAACCAAAGTTAGACACACTGTAGACAGTCATGAGCCAACGGCCCAACCGGGAGGGCAGCGGAGCACTTGGACATGGCCCTGCCCCTCCGCCCCAACTCTTTCAAGCCCCAGAACTGATCCCAGCCACGTGCGTGGGCTGGGGGAGAGCCAGGCAGGCTGGGAGGCTGGCTACCCCAGATGAAGAATCTGGTATTTCCTGTGGGACAGCTCATTCCTGACCTCCAGAAGAAAACTGTTTCCCAGCATTTTTTTTTTTTTTTTTGAGAAGCCTCAGCCTGGTGGGGAATTTTGAGAAGGGGGAAGGGAGAGGTCAGGAGCAGGAATCTACTGAGCAGCTCAGCAAGAGCCCTGCCTGGGAGAGACCCTCCTGGCCAGGGAGTCAAGCTCTGGTTTTGAAGTTCCCTCAGTTCTCCAGTTCTCTCCTTTCCTGAATGGGTGGGCAGAGAGGAGAACAAGAACAGGGACAGAGATGAGGACAGGGAGCAGTCTGAAATGCTGAAGGCTCTGCTAGGAGGCTGCGCTAGTCAGCAGGGCCTCCCTGACCTGGTCTCCCTGAAAGGCCCAGACCAGTAGTATGACTCACCTCCAGGTCACCTCCTCAGGTATGGTGCCCTCCTTGTCACCCCTATGCCCCCAGCCCTAAGTATCTCTCTCCTCTGCTCCCAAGTTACCCTGAGCTTGTTATTGCCAAAGCACCTCTCTTAAGGCCATTGCAAAAACACAGCTGTCTCCTATACTAGCTCTGAGGGGAGTGACAATGTCTATCAGGAATGCTTTTCCTGAGTCTGGAATGCAGTTGCAATAAAAAAAAAAATTGCCATCCTGAGAATGACAAAGGTGCATTTCTGCAGCAGGTGATCTGGCAGGATCTATGCAAATACACACACACACACACTATATATATATATATATATATATATATATATATATATATATATATATATATATACACACATATATATATATATAATCTATGAACAAGGTAAATAATTTCTAGAAGGAAAAAAGTTCCTAAGTCAGCACTGAGTGGATTATATATACGACAGTAGGGACTAGAACAAGGCCTTGCACAGAGTAGGTGCTGCAGAATTCTACCTTTTATAGGATGGACTTTCACAGTTTGAAAAAGAAAAAAAAAGCCTGCGTGAGATTCCGCCTGGAAGGCAATTAAAAATGAATCATTTCTTGATAACAGCAACAAAAATGAGACCTCATTATTAGACTGGGAGAAATGCTCTGAGGGGGAAGCCTGGCTGGGAGACAGCAAGCAAACCATGAAGATAAAAGCACTTTTCAGGGCCACAGCAGCTCTGCTCTGGGCTCACAGGCCTTTGCCTCCCACCCTGCATCCAAGACAGCTCCAGAAAGGGGGGCCTGGATGCCTGTCTCTGGGGGGTAAGCCCAGCTGGTAGCACCCTGCAGTTCTGGAGATGCAGAAGGAGGAAGGACACTTGCACATGACTGTCCCTCCTAGTATTAACTCATGGTGAACTGCAACTAAAGGCTGTCAAACCTCTTCTCAGGATTTCCTCGGGCCTAAATGGGGTGGATGTAATTCTGTTTGGGGAATCCACAGGTTCTGAGGCTGATCCAAGCTACAGATATCAGAGACATCAGAGAAGCCCCTGAGACCTATAAACTTTTTCCTGTAGCTGCTGGTATTATCAGATACACAGACAGATGAGGGAGGAGGGAGGGCAAATCTTTCTTGGCTGAAATGGTTACAGAGGTCTGAGGAAACATCCAGAGGTGGTGAGTCTTGATAGAAGAGATGACAGGATTGGAGGCCAGTGCAGTAGGGTAAGTAGTGTTCATAGCCAGGGGATGGGGCAGAGAGGTGCGGAGGGGTAGGAAGGTTGGGGAGGTGGCATAGTCTTGGGGAGATGGGCATAGTCAATCCCTTCTTCCTCCTCCATGAACCACCTCAAACCATCAACTTCCTTATTTCCACTGACACCTGTGGCCCAGACACCCCCTCAGTGGTCTGCCACTCCTTCCTCTTGCCCACCTAGCCTGCCCCCAACCTGCCTGCCAAGTCAGGTGTCAGGTTCCATTACTTCTCTTGCTTCTTGAACTGGTTCTGTCTATGGCCATGGCTACTGTGCTGGTCCAGGCCTCACCACCCTTCTCCCTGACTCCTTCAGCAGGTTCCATGCCTGTCATTTGCTCATGGAGTCAGCCAAACCCCTAAAACCAGCTTTGTGCACAAAGTTCCTCATTCCAGAATCTTGCACAAAACTCCCTTTTGCTTTGAAACTTGAGCTCCTTGGCATGAGATAGGAAGAAATTGGGGACAAACCACCTTCTCCAGCCCATATGGGCTAGGAGCCTTCCTCTGCTGCCATAGGCCCCCTGCCAATTCCCCGCTGCCTGTCTGGTGGCTTCAGGGCTCAGATGGATGCCCAGGGCTTTCCCAAGGCCCTTTCCCTGTGGCCCTGGCACTCAGCTCCTGTTCCTCCAGACACACTTTGGGTAATTGGCTCCAACAGTTTTATCATTGTGAGCCCGTGTTCCCTCTCCAGGTCCACTGACGACAGGTCTTCTCCTGCAGTAGGGCCTACAACAGTGGCAACTGCGGAAGCCTTGAGGCACACTTGCCCCCAACAAAACAGGGGCTCTTATGGAACTGATGAGTGAAGGGACAGGGGCAGGATTATTTTGAGACAAGGCACCCTCCCTGTGGCAAGACAGGCCCATTTCAAGGTCTACTCCCTCCACTGTAGGGAAAATACCAGAAACTTGGCGAGCACAGGAGACATCATCCCCCAGCCCCCAATTATGTGGGACTCAGGGCCTCACACATGCTGAGCCACGCCCCCTCTCTCTCTCTCTCTCTTTTTTTTTTGTCTAGGCATGGGAATGCAACTACATGAGTTCAAGTCCCAGCTGTTACTTAGGAGCTGTGCAGCATTGGGCAAGGTGCTAACTTGTGTTAGAGGGACATCATAGTAGTTGTAAGGACTAAGTGAATGGGAAATGTTAAGATGCCTAGGACAGTATCTGGTGTTCAACTGTTGCAAGCTATTCTCATTTTAAAATATTGAGAATATTGTTTAAAGTTCAGGATTATCTCTGGGATTATCTCTGTGATCCTCTCCTACCCCTCCTAGTCTCTACTTGTGGTGGTTTTTTAGTAACTTCTGCTACTGCCTCTCTGGACCCAACTATTGCCTTTGGGGCAGATTCTGTGGGAGGCAATGCTGGAGTAACTGGTGTCTCTATGCTCTTTAACAACCAGTGACCAGCAGACAAAACTTACTCCAGGCAGTCAGGGTGAGGGAAGCCAGTGGCTAACGGCTCAGGAGTGTTTCTGAGGTCAAGGCAGGGGTCTACCTCATACTTCTTAGTTAAAACATTATTTATAAGGGGCCACTGAACCTAGTGGTGGCTCTGCATTTAAACTCCACACAGGTCCCAGGGCTAAGTGGCTTTGGGCATTGTCCCCCCCCACCCCCGCCACCTGCCCTCCCTGCCATTGTCTGAATCTTTCACCAAGGCTGGGGCAGTCATACCACACATGTCACCTCACATGTTCCAAGGGTGATGGCTGCCCATCTTCCATCCTGCCCAGAAAGATCACTACAAGGTAACTAGGAAATGCTCCTGGTTAAGTTTTCCAATCAGTTTGACCAAGAGTTTTCCAATGGGGAGGCCCCCAGTGGGCATAGGGAAAGCTGTGGAATCCACTCCCCTGGATGTGTATGTGTTTGCCCCAGCCTAGTGATCCCCCATGACCATCTGATTGTGGATAACCCAGAGGCTGAGCTAGCAGATGCTGGGGGATGGAGAAGATGCCTTCTGGAGGACTCTGACCATCTGAGGACATCCATGAGAAAAAGTTACTGTGTGAACATGTTTGCAAAATACAACAGGTTTCTTTCTCTCTGTTGACAGAAATTTCCAATTTCCCCTTCAGCCATTAGATTCAACATGCATGGCTGTTCCATATTTGCTGTCTGAGATGCAGAATGAGCAAGAGGAATGTTGCTAATTCGAATACTTCCTCCCAAGCTGAAAGTGGGAGGCATATAGTGGGATGAGGGGTAAGGGATAGGTGGAGAGGGGTGTGACCAGAGGATAACCCCAAGAGAGCAGAGGGAAGAGTGTTCTGCTGTCTCCACCAACCTGCATTTGCTGGGACTGTCCACTTGGCCTCTGCAGTGGCTGCCCTCTGCCCTTCAGAGGTAAATCCACCTCCTGGGGAGCTTCTTCATGCTCTGCCTTGGCCAGAGCCCCCAGTGGCATCTTTCAGCTCAGGAAGGACCCTATTCCTCTGCTGGCCACCAGAGTGGGGTGTGGGCTATCTGCTGGCCTCTGAGCTCCTGTCCAAGCTTGGGATTTATAAAAACACTTCCAACCAAATTGAGGGGCCAGGGGAAAACCTCCGCTCAGCCCTTCTCTTCTCTAGGTATAAAGTGGCCCACCTGAGAACTCCAGACTCCAAAAGACCACAGATGGCAGGATTTGACAACCCCCCCCACCACCCAAGAATGTGAAATACCAGCAAACAAACGTCTCATCCAAATTAGGAAGCAAGCAGCTCTGTCTGTGTATGTGCTGTTGGGGCTGCACTGGGATTTTGAATTCCCACACAGGTTCCTACAAACCCACAATGCTCTCAAGATGTAAGATTTTGTTGACCCCAACTCATAGTCCCATACTATGCCGCCCTGCATATTCTTCCCCTGGCCAAAACTTCTGCTGCTTCCACAGCCCAGAGTCCCTTCAACCCCATTTCCCAGCCTACAAACAGCCCTCTCCATGCTCAGGTTGTTGGGCATCACTCAGGCCCACTTAAATTCTGGGGAACCATGGGTGGGGGTGTCATGAGAGAACTCTGCCAGAAGACACCAAGATATAGGCTTACACCACAAGGATCAGAGACCCAGCTGTCACGGCCCAGCAAGGGGCATGTACCCAAGGTCCCTGAGCAGAAAACCTATCCTGTAAATGAGGTTGAACAGGGACTGGGCATTCCAACTCAGGCTATGGGCGATGAGTGATCATCAACCAGACAGAGGCTCCATGAGCCAACAGTGGCCCTGGTACAGGGTCCCTGTCTTCCCTGACCCCACCCTCATTTACCTTCTTGGGAGAGGATGATGAACTTGGTGGTCTTGAGTGTCTTTCCATTCAGTGTCCAGGTGATGGTGGCTGGGGGGTCAGAGGACACCTGGCACTGGAGTAGCAGCTTTTCACCCTCTGCCACATGGACATCTTGTAGCTTCTCCTTGAAAGTTGGGGCTGTCCCTTGGCTCTCTGGTCTTTTCTCATTGTCGGTGGCCCCTCTCTTGCAGTTCACATCATTCTTAACCTCCTTCTTCAGTTCTTCTTTCCCAGCTGGTTTCAGGGTCTCGGCAGGCTTGGCATTGCCCACGGGTTTCAGGGTCTCGGCAGGCTTGGCATTGCCCACGGGTTTCAGGGTCTCGGCGGGCTTGGCATTGCCCACGGGTTTCAGGGTCTCGGCGGGCTTGGCATTGCCCACGGGTTTCAGGGTCTCGGCGGGCTTGGCATTGCCCACGGGTTTCAGGGTCTCGGCGGGCTTGGCATTGCCCACGGGTTTCAGGGTCTCGGCAGGCTTGGCATTGCTCACAGGTTTCAAGGTCTCTGCAGGCTTGGCATTGACCACAGGTTTCAGGGACCCTGCAGGCTGTGCGTTGCTCACAGGCTGGGGACTTTCCACTGCCTTGGCACTCGAGGACTCGGCACTGCTGCTGCCATTCTCTGCTGGTAATTTCTTCTTGCTGCCCAGCACCGAGCGAAAGTCAGGTGTGGCAGGTTTTGGAGGTGGTGCCTTCTCAGGCACGGGGGTCTTAGGAGTCCCCTTCTTGGCCAGGACAGAGCGGAAGTCAACCTGCTGGGGGCTGTGCACCTTCCTCTCTTCCTCGGACAGAGTCTTTGGCTTCACCTGCCGCTGCAAGTTGGCGCGGAAATCCATCTGCTCAGCTGGGATCTCCTTCAGGTCTTCTTCCGACAGAGTCTTGGTGCTCACCTTCTTCCCCAGGAGGTCGCGGAAATCCAGCTGCTCCACCTCCTGCTGGCGGATGGCCTCCTCTGTGTGCAGCCGGGTCTCCACACGCCTCTTCAGCAGCTCCCGCACGTCCTCACAGTCTTCCTCCTCTGGGCAATCCTGCCCTTTCCCAGGCCAGTCTGGCCTCAGGGTCCCATCACGGTCGCCACCACCATCAGCACCAGCTCCTCTACCACAGAGGCCCTCACAGCTGGCAGGCTCCTGCCCCCTGCAACCAGTGAAGGGAAAAAGAAAAGTAGCAGGAGGAAAAGGGGCCGGGAGAGCCAGAGACGTCAGGGGAGAGCAAATCCCCGAGGGCGGAGGGTAGAGAGGAGGGGGAAGGGGAGGTGGGGGCCAGCCAGGCTGTGTTTATAGAAGGGAACATTGGTGAGAGGCACTCGCTCGCTTAGTTGGTTTATTACATCGGTAATGACTTCAGTAGCCTTATAAGGGTGTGTGCAAAAAAAAAAAAAAATCGCCCCCTCCTTTCCTCTGCCCTCCCTCTCTCATTCCCTTCCAATCTCTCCCTTTGGTTCTGGCAGCCTCAGCTGGAGGATGCAAACAGTGTGCGGCTGCTGGGCTGGGGCTGCTAGGCCCAGGAGGAAGGTGCCGGTGGTGCCCGGGGCCTGGCCTGAGACTGCTGGGGCACTCACCGTGGGGATTCTTCGGCAGGGCTGTTCTGTAGCATCAGTGACACTTGGCAACTGCATTCGCCAACCTTGTTCCTAAAGAATTCAAGGGACCAATAAGGATCAAGAGGCTCCCTGGGCAAAGGGCCCTCTCAGCCCAGGGCCATGAGGGGCACAAGGCAAGCATGAACTCGGTCGAGGGTTGGCTGCCCACCAGGGAAGATGGAGATCACAGGCTTAGCTGTGCTATCCATTCCAGACTTAGATTTAGGTCAGAGCTCCCTTATCCTGAGGTCACCCTGTGTTTTTCCCAGTTCTTATTTTAAAAAGAAGAGAAGGGAAGTTTCTGGAGAGCAGCTAAGATAGGCACCTAGATACCTACCTTTCTGGAAACATATTATATAATATCACCAATCAATCAATATAATTGGGGGAATAAAGGCTGGCCCTGCTGGGGACTGCAATGGAGCTACTCGGTCCAGACAGATAGGCCCAGCTTAGCCTGCCCTGTGACTGCAGTCTGACTCCATGCTCCCCCAAAACAGCAGTACCTATTTCCCCAGCTGCTACTTCCCCTCCCCCACTCTATAATGAACCCCTTCACCCCACCAGTCTCTACTCATCAGCCAATAGCCTGAGACTAGAATTTTTTGGGTTAAAACAAAACAAGCATCTCCCTCCATGGGTGGCCCTTTTTCTTCCTCCTTCAGGTGAGGAAGGCTACAGGCGTCTTCACATCCACAGAACTGTTCAGGCCCCATGGTGCAGGGCCAGCTGAGGGAAGGGGGCTGAACTACAGCGCCCTCAGGGTGGATTTACCACAGATGGTCCCTCTGGCCCCACAAGGCTGCCCTCTGCTGGCATTTCTGAGCCTTGACCAATTGGGTGGGGTGTGTGGGAGCCAAAGGGACTGCAGGAACCCAAGGACTGTGTTTCACAATCAGGTTCTGGTGTCTTCCATACCCTTTGTCTTTTTGGTTCTCTACAACATGCCAGAGAGGCAAAGACCACAACTTTGCCCATTTTAAGGGACAGGAAAGGAGACTCAGGAGTTTACACAAGACAGTGCTGGGACTCTGGGGGTCCCACTCAGTTCCCTGAATGCACCCATCTTATTAGTACCGCAGGGGGCAAGTGTGGCCCAGACCCCAGGACAGACTTGCCAAGCTCTGTGACAGGTTCCTTGTGAAATCCATCTCATTTAAACTTAGGAAAGATTGTGTCAGCATGTCTTTTTAGGGAAGGGAAAGGAATCTTATAAAGATGGAGGAATCTGCCTAAACTCCCAGAGCTAACTAGTGGGGAGCGGGACTGGGAGCTGGGTCTACCTGAATCTAAGACTCCGACTGCACCCTTATCTCTCAGTATGGATCTGTTCTGGGATATGTGTGAGTCTCTGTGCACATTTATGTATCAATCACAAGCATCTGTGGGGTCCACCCAGGAGGCACCAGATCTGAGATGGGAATACAGGCACATGGCTAGTGTAAGCACAGGAATTGGCATCTGAGCATGTGCCTGTGTGTATCCTGTTACTGTGGTTGCTTCTCTGTGCCTGGCCTGCCTCCCAGGGGACAGACACTAGTAGCCCATGGGAGCTCAGTGTTGCATCTCCCCCTTAGCACTGAGACCCATGTGAAGCAAGGTGGATCTTTGCTACTTTCCAACCTGCCTCTTGCCTGTCAGTGTCCCCTAATTGTCCTTCTGCATGGCGCCCCTGGCTGTGCCAATGCAGATATCCTCCTGAGATCTCAGCCCTTTGCTCCTCTCTCCTCCCCTGTCCTTTCCTTAAGGCTCTGACTCTCAGAGGACCCTGACTTAAGGCCTCATGCCTGGAGAGCTTCAGGGCCTAGGATGCTCTTTTGCTCCACAGCCTTGTCAGTCCCAGGCCCTGGGAAGATTAAGGGCCTGCAGAGTATCCTGAGCTCCCAATGGTCACAAAAGCTCGGGCACTTATAGAACAACCACTCAAGGGCATACTGGTATTGAGGCTCAGTCCCTAACACCCCACTTCTACTAGGCTGCTGGCCAGCCTTAGGCCATCTTTCCCCAGTCTTTTTCCAAGCCAGTGTTGTGGTACCCAGGGTTGGCATGAAGCAGAACGACAAGATGCCCAAGGGCTGTGTTTACCCAGTAGCCCTTTTCGGCACATCTTCAGTTGAGTTTCCTCCTGTCACAAGTAGAACATAGCCCAGATGCAGAAATCAGGAGCAGATGCTGACCAGATGGCCCTACTTTACCCTGGCCACACCACTTGAGGTTTTAACTGGTGGGAAACCTTGTTCCCTGAGCTGGAGTAAGCCTTATCTTCCATTGGGGGAAGGAGTTAAGGGCTTCTGTCATTTGCCATGATCTGTCCTGAATGTGAAGAGCATGGGCACAGATAAGTCTCTCAAAGCCTTCTGCTCAATCCATCCCAGGCCTCACCCTGAGGTACGGGGCCCACAGAACAGGGATATTAAGGCTATACACTAGGGCAACTATTCCTACAGACAAAAACTTATATCTCCACTGGGCCTTTAAGACAAATTATGTGTTCATTTGGAGCCTACATAGGTCAGAAGGCCTCTTGCCTTGGGCCCACATTCCTGGTAACCTAATCAGCTGGAACAGCCTCTTAAGGCCATCTTCAACATTTTCACACATCTGGCTACAAGCTCAGGTCTGGGGCTGAGGCTGAGGCCTGTCCTGGTGCTGCCACAGGGGACATGGGCTATCACCCTAAGAGCTGTACCTTCCACAAACTCACAGAGCCCTCTGCTCCTCCACTTCCCAAGCCCTGAACAAGAAGCCCACTTTCTAGTTGTGAAGTCTTGGACTCCAACCTGCCCTGAATCATCCTCTGGGATGATTTTATACACAAAATTAGTTTAAAGAACCAATTTTCTGGCAAGTGTCAATTTTTCAAACATGTCAGCTGGAATTTGGAGCTGACTTTTGGCTATTTTCCCTTTCTGTATAGAAAGCTAGGGAAGGGAAGGGGAGGTAGAAATGCACCCATACATGCCTCAGGACTTTAGCAGGGACAGACAGAACTGCCTTTCCTGCCTCCATACCTCAGGTTTCCTCCCAGACATCCAGCTTCCTCCATGAAAGGCATTACTCCCTGATCTAGGTCTGCTTTCCATTGGGACAAGGCAAGTGGGAAGTAAAGGCGGCCCCTGGCAGGCCTGGAACATGCTCCCCAGCAGAACTTTCCACTGACTTGCTCCATCTTAGCTGGGGACAAAGCCAAGGTCAGGGCAACAGCCTCCCATAGGAATGGAGAGGCCAGACTGTGGGGAGGGGAAAGAGGCAAGGGCTGCAAAGATAGAGATGCCACTTCCCAGGTCCCCCAGTTCCCAGTGCACTGGAGAGAAACTCCCCAAACTGGGTCATTAGAATAGAACAGTGTCTGATTTAAATCAAAAGACAAGGGCTCGAACTTGGGCTCTGCTCATGGCCTTTGAGTGGTCATAAGCAAGTCCATGACGGAGACCTCAGTTTTCCCAATTATTAAATGAGGAGGAGGTTAGACAGCATTTGAAATCCCTTTCAGCTGAGGACAGTCTACATTTTATGACTGTCCTCAGCTGGCCCCAGACAGTCTGCTTGCCGACCTCCCAAAGTAACCCTCCTCTCTGGGCTGGTAGACTTCCCATAGCCCTTTGCTTTTGCTCTGCTCTCCCTTCCCACCCTCGACCCTCTTCTGCTCAGTCTATTCAACAGTCAACCCCTTCTCATTGAACATCGGCTTTTCTTTTTCCTCTAAATACCACAGAAAGTCCGTCTCCTCTAAGATGTCTGGCTTGTGTAACATGAATATTGTCTACTTCTCCATACAGACAGCTCGTCAGCAAGCATTTTTCAATCGAATCAGTTTTCATCCTTTATACTGGTCTAGGGAGTAAGAGTGGGGTCTCCTCACGTGGAAGCAGATTTTCTCTCTTGGTAACAACAAAGCAAAAGGCAGTTGATGTTTCCTGAGCACACTGCTGATGGTAGAAGGGTGACCAGCAGCCCACAACCAGGTCATTGAGCTTAGCTGGCATCCACTGAGTCTTGCCCAGATCAGCAGATCTCCCCAGCAAACTCAAAGACTCCTAAGGGATAATAAATAGTTTTTAAAAAATGATTATTTTTAAAAATGCCAGTAAGTATTGGGATGGTTTGTTATCCAGTAAGAGCCAACTGATACAAGGATAAAGCATGTGCCCAGAAGGACCCAAGGGGATGGGATGCATACTGAGATTTTTTCAATTATTGTAGGCACCATTCCCATCATGGCAGTAGCCTTGACATATAGTCTATTTATAGTTCAGAGCCTTGAGCACGATGGGCTGAGAATGGAGACATGAAAAAGTCCAGGAGAGAAAGCTCCTTGCAAAGTGGCCAGGCACCTAAGCCCGGGCATATCTAACCATCCTCAGGACATGGAACAACCTCCCGTCTTCAGGTCAAGGTGTGGACAAGCATTCGTCAATGCTTACACCAACCCAGGCATGGAATTTTAAGATTTGGAGAATTTTAAAGGTAAAAGAACATTTGACAAATGACTACCAAATGCTTATTATGGGACAGATACTTTTCTAGGTGTGGGGACACTGTGGTGTGCCTTCATGGTGCTTACCTTCCCCTGTAATCTAGCAAGATCTCAAAAAGGTAAGAAAAGAGGAATGGGGAAAGGTAATCTCCCTGCACTGGTTTAAAAAATGTCTCCATCTTCTCTGAAACTCCTCTCTCCAATAGGCAGAACTTAATTCTCCTCCTCTTGAGCATGGCTGTACTCTGTGACTCACTTCTAACAGCCAGAATGTCAGAAGTGATGGTGTGTGACTTCCCAGGGCAGGTCATAAATGACATTGCAGGTTTAGACTTGTGCTCTCTTGGGCCACTATCTCTGGGAAAGCCAGCTGTCGTGTCATGAAGACCCTCAAGCAGGCCTGTGGAGAGATCATGGGGCAAGGAGCCAAGGCCTCTTGCCAAGTCACCTTTGAAGCAGAACCGCCAGTCTCAGTCCAGCCTTCAGAGACCTTAGCTCCTCTGACAACTCAACGACAATTTAACAAAAGAAAAACCATCCAGCTAATAAGCTGCTTCCAAATTCCCAACTGCTATGGTTTGGATATGGTTTCAGTGTGCCCCTCAAGGGCTCATGTGTTGAAATTCAATCTCCACTGTGAGGTATTAAAGAGGGTGGAAACTTAATCCAACCATGGTGTTTAGCGTGAGACTTTGGGCGATTAAGATTAGATAAAGTCATGGAGGTGGGGCAAGAATGAATACTGGTGGCCACATAAGAAGAGAAAAAGAGAGACAGAGAGACAGAGAAGGACAGAGACACAGATACTAGGACACAAGTGTGCTCCCTCTTTCTTGTCATGTAATGCTTTGTCCCACCCTGGGACTCTGCCAGCAAGAAGGTCATTACCAGGTGCAGCACCCAGTCTTGAACTTCCAGAACTATAAGCTAAATCAACCTCTTTTCTTTATAAAGTTACCCAGTCTTCTCAGGTATTTCATTATCCTAATGGAAAACAGACTAACACACTAGATCACAGAAATGTGTGATAATAAATGTTTGGTTTCAAGCTGCTAAATATGGGGGTATTTTGTTACACAGCAATAGGTTACAAATGCATTCTCTCTATCCCCCTGTTTCCACCTTTAATCCTTTACTCCCTCCTTCTTATCTTCCATATACCACATGACATGCAAAATCCAGAATGTAATATGACAGAGACTTCTGAGGAACTGTGCTCAGAAGGAAAGGTTCTTCGTGAGAATCTATTCTACTCTAGTGTAACAATCAATTTGCCAGCTTCACCAAGCTTGTACTTGCTTTACCTAGAAATCCAACCCCCACATAAGCTTGTGCTTCCTCTGGCTGCCCAATCTCAGGATAAGGGAGCCAGGAATCTTGGGGGAAGGAGATAAGGGAGGCGGCAGGACATGCAGACTCACTTGAGCAGGATCTCATACTGGCCAGCATGCCAGGGCTGCACGTTCTTTAGAACCAGGGTGAACACATCCTCGTTCTGCAGTACTTCAAAATGGACAGTGTGTCTGGAGAGGGCTCTGCCGTCTCGGAGCCAGTGCACAGTAGGAAAGGGGTCACCAGCTATGGCACAGGAGATGAGGACACTCTGGCCCAGGGAGGCCGTCACCGAGCGAGGCTTGCTGATGAACCAGGGCTGGGTGCCATCATGAGGCTCTGGAAGATGGCAAAGGGTAAAGTGAGAGAGGAAGGCCCTGCAGCACAGGCATACACCATGTCCTCCCTAGTGGCGGAGTGGGAAGACAGCGTGTTACTCAAAGAACGCAACAGCTATTCCAGAAATCATCTCTACAGACATACAAACACAACACACCTTTTTCTTGCGTATCATTCCTGATTATGTTCTTAGAGGAAGCTTTAAGATGAATACTCCCAAAGCAAGGGGAGAGCCCAGAATGAGCGGGCATTGGGCTGGGTGCTGAAGATCTGCATGAGATGTGTCTGATCAGCAGCTGATCCTTGCAGTCTGTGTGCTTTACTTGCCTTTCCTCTTACATACGTGCTCTCTAAGGGCAGGGACCAGTATGCCCATAACCTGCCTCCAAAGTTCTCCTTGCCAAATTAAGTGTATTGTAGGCTTTTCTCTTAGCACTCTATTAGCTTGTCAGCAGTAGCCCAGAGAGGGCAGGGACTTTAGAAGGCTTGTAGGGTGGGGCGGCGTGCTGCCCTCTCAGCCAGAGATTGAGGTGGAAGATAGGGAGCTGCCTCTGGGGCTGGGATGGGACCTGCAGTCTGCTCATCTCCATATTGCTTTGGGAAAGGCCAGGCCCGTACCCCCATCCCCCAGAACAGTTAAGCCTCACCTTGCACTGTGAGTACAGCCTGAGTGCGGACCTCCCCGGAGCTGTTCCAGGCCTCGCAGGTATATGTACCTGTGTCCTCTGGAAACACTTCCTGGATGCAAAGGCTGTGTTGAGTGCCTTTCTGTTCAAAGTGGAAGTCCTCAGACTCCTGGATCTCAGTCCCATTGTGCAGCCAGATGACCTCTGGGGGTGGATTCCCTGAAGTGAGAGGAGGGGTGAGGAACTAGTTAGGGCACGACTTCCTTGGTCAGGTAGCAACTGTGCACTTGACACTGTAATATATATAATTGGTTTTTTTTTTGTTTTGTTTTGTTTTTTGTACCCAGGATTGAACCCAGGGGTGCTTAACCACTGAGCCACATCCCCAGCCCGTTTTTGTAATTTATTAGAGACAGTGTCTCGAAGTGTTGCTTAGGCCCTCACTCCAGCCTCAGGCATGTGCCACCACACTCAGCTAATACTATAATATCTTATTAAATATTCTACCAAACTCTTTGCACCTTCAGTTTTCCCATCTGAAAAATAGGTATTCTAATAGCATCTATCTTGTAGGTTTGTCAGGAAGTACACATGAATGAATCAAACCTCCTTTAGCTGCCCATTAGAATAAGATCTAACACAAAGAAAATACCAAATGTATACTCATTGTGATTATTAAACAACAGATTTGGGGAAACCAGAAAGAACTGAAGTGAAAATATGATTTTGGAGATGAAAAACGAAAACCCAGGAAGAATGGTTCTTAAAATTAGAATTCAAATAGCTTTATGATACTAAGTAGATCGCTGGGTTCAAACTGAATATGTTTTCTGCTCTGCACTCCCCACACAGGGTATCCGGTGCAAGTAATAGTGACTTCATGGTAATTTCCTTGCAGATTGTCACCAGAAGAAGAGTCCAATGAACATTTCATTTTTCTACCATACAAATATCCTAGGACACCAGCTTGCATAGGATTTTCAAACATGGCTCTTGGTGGACAGAACTGTCAGTTTTCACCAATCTATTTTTTCTGGAATTTTGGGAGGCATGAAACAATGGCCAATGGTGAGGATTTCCTCTGATGTAAGACCTGATTATAAAGCTCTGCTTTCAGAAGAGCAAAGTCCCTGAAATAGGCAGCTGGGGTATGCTGGGGGGCAATGGTCCCTGCAGAGGCTTAAGAGCAAGCAGATGACTATTTGTCTGCTGTGTGTCAGACATCACATGCCTGGAAGCCAGGTGTAAAGTGCCTCCAATCTCTTCCAACTGGAGGACTCTGTGAGTGGTATGGTACATATGGACAGGGGAGGGGACCCAGTTCTCTATTTTGGGGCTGTAACAGGATGGCCTCCAGCCTGCCGGAAAGGGAGATCATCTGAGCATCTCTACAAAGGTGAGCTCTTGGGATCTCTTACTTGTCATCTTTATTGCTTCTATAGTTCAAGAGGAACTAAAAATCCAGGGAAGTGACCTCCAAGCTGTCAGAGGCACTGATCAGGAACCAAGAACCATGAAGGCACTCAACAGTAACTATGGCTGCCCCCAGCCAGGAGCACTGAGCCAGAAGCTTCCCTGGGCTTCTTTTGCTCACACCTTGTCACAAGCTCCTGTTGCCCTGTCCCTGTTTTAGAACGACCTCTACTCTATCCTTTCACCTTAAAATTTGGAAAGAGCAACTGAGATCATCTTCTGAGAGTTGTACCAGGTTTTGCACCAGTCTTCGGAACTTTCCAACCACATTGGCCACACATGATTCAAATTAATCCCTCACCCCTCTGCGTCTGGCCACCATCTTCCCCAAATTCATTTAACTTTGAATTAGAAAATTCTACCTACAGAGGCAGAAAAGAAAAACCAAAAGGCCTTTTTTCTTTTGGTCCATTGTCTGGTGGCCCTATGCTGGTTTTCTGGTGGATCAATGTTCTGAGCAGGGCCTTGGGGAACAATACCTATACTGCAACCATGGCCCTTCTCACAGCATCCCAAGAAGAAAGACATAGAGACAGACCTGACACCTGAACTGTCATGGTGACCTGGCTTCCATCCATGACTTTGAGATCAGAGAGGCCTTGTAGGAAGATGGGCGCCACAGGCTGGTTGGGAGACAGAGGCAGAAGGCCACTCTTTCCGTCACTCTTCTTTTCTGTGTGGTAGACAACAGAACATCAAGTGAGCATTATTTCATTCATTCATTCATTCAGTCAGTCATTTAACAAAGAGACCAATTATCTATGCTGAGGCTCAGGTTCTAAGTGCTTCCAGAGTGTTTGGAGGTGCTGGAGATCTTACAGAGGAATCAGATGTGCCCCGTTTCTCTCCTTGACATGACAACACTCTTGCAAGAGAACAGGGAGTGAACAATGAGATCTCTGTAGAGCTACTCTTAAACCAGGCTCTGCTTCCTCAGGAAACCTCAAGGAGGAATCTAACACTTGGTATCTTATGAGGTTATTTTTTCTTAAATTTTGTTTACTTTTTTGAATAAATGATATAATCACATGGCCCAAAATTCAAAAGATATCAAAGAGTCTGTGTAAAGTCTTCCACCCATTCCTTGGCCAACCAAGCAACTCTCCCCAGAGGCTACCAATTTTCAGTTCCTGGTTCATTTTGCAAGAGATGATCTATGTATACAACATACACAAGCAAATAGATACATTCTTTTTCTTTTTCCTTTTTGTTTTTTTGGTGCTGGGGACTGAACCTCAGATCTCATACATGCTAAGCATGTCTTCTACCACTGAGCCAATTACCAACCCTATTTTATTCTTTTTTTAAGAAAATAAACTATAGGACTAGAAATGTAGCTCAGTAGTAGAGTGCTTACCTAGCATGTGTGAGGCCCTGGGTTTGACTCTAGCACAGTAATAACACATTCTTTAGAAAGGCTAGAATGACCAAGATTGACCATCCCATGATTGATATTGGCCAAGATGTGGAGCAGCATAGATCTCTCATACACTGCTGGTGGGAATGTAAATGGTACAGACCCATTAAAAATAGACTTGGCAGTTTCTTAAAAGGTTAAGCATATACTTCTCCTATAATCTGGTCATTCTGCTCCTGCATATTTAATCAAGAGAAATGAAATCACAAATCTTCACAAAGACTTATAGTCATAGCAGTTTGATTCACAATAACTCCAATGTGGAAAGGACCCAAATGCCCAAAACAGGCCAACAAATAAAGAACTATGATATACCCATCACAACAGAATAACACAGCCAAAAGGAATAAAGCACTGGGAGGCACCACAATGGGGATAAATCTCACCATCATTATGCTGAATGAAAGAAGCCAGACAAAGAAAGAGTACATATTGGATGAGTCCATTCATACAAAATTCTAGAAAATGCAAAGTTTAAGGATATAAAGCAGGGCTGGGGTTGTAGCTCAGTGGTAGAGTGCTTGCCTAACATGTGCTGGGTTCAATCCTCAGCACCATGTATAAATACATAAATCAATAAATTAAATGAAGGTACATTAGCAACTAAGAAAAAGGACAGAAAGCAGATCAGTGAGTACTTGGGGCAGGGGCTGTGAGGCTGGATTATAAAGGGCATGAGGAAATAAGTAATGGAGATATTCATTTTTTTAAAGTCACAGTGAAGGTTTCATGGAGGTAAATATTCAAAACTCATCAAATTAAATTCCTTAAATATATGCAGCTTACTATACATCAAAAATACCTCACAAAAATTTCCATCTGAGAGGGAGGGACAGCTAGTGAAGGGCCAAAACCAGAGTGACTTTCTGGGTATAACCAGGTTCATTCTTCCTCCAGGCTGACCTCACCCCTGTCTCTGAGGAGATAAGGTATTTGCTTACTTTGCAGGACGGCCCTGGTACAGGATGAGCCCTCAGATGCCCAGTGTCTATCTCCCCACTGGTTCTGTGAGCCAGAGGGTTTTGACTTTCAATAAGTCCATTTATGCTTTTGTTTTGTTTTTGGTTTTGGTTTTGGTGGGAGCAAAGCTATGGTTTGAACTTACCAAAACTTAGGTGCTCTACTACTGAGCTATATTTCCAGCCCATCATGTTAAAATTTGAATCTCATATTGGTGGTATTGGGAGGTGGGACCTCTGGGGGAATTAAATCATAGGGACACTGACCTCATGAATGGATTAACATATTTCTCAAGGGGCTAGGTAAGGTTCTCTTAATCTGGATTAGTTCCCACAGGAGTGAGTTGTCTCTCACAGGACTGAATTAGTTAGCAGGAGAGAAGACCTTTCTAAAGCAAGCCTGGAACCTCCCTCCATCTTTCTTACTGGTTTCTCCTTCCTGCTTTTTGGCTATTATATAAAGCAACACAAGGTCCTCACCAGAAGGGAATAGAGGCAGTGCCATGCTTTTAGATCTCCAGAACCAGGAGCCAAAGTAAATCTCAATTTTTTACAAGTTACCCGGCTTCCTCTGTTTTGTTATAGTAACAGAACACAAACTAATACAGCTAGAAGATCTCTAAAAATCCAAGACTTTAGGAGCAAGGCTTTGGGGCCACAAAAACCAGATTTTCTTCAGGAAGCCTAGAGCCCTGGGGACAGTTTCCAGTGTGCTTTCCCCACCTGGGCAAGACCTAACTCCAAACTTGCTACTGAATTTTTATCATCAGCCAATGAAAATGAACTCAGGCTATTGCAAAGCTCTGTGGGCCTAGCCTCTGGGCCTGTGGGAGGAGAGAGGCTGAAAGTTTCCCCCAGAGCGGGTGCTGGTGGGGGGGCAAGGAGCAGGAGGACAAGAGTGGCTGAGACAGGTGAGACCCATGCTCTCTGCTGACAAGTTGGGGCTCTCAGGAAACTGCTGCTTGCCCCATGCCTGCAACTCAGGCATCCATCTTTGACAGAGGGCAGCCAAGGGGCCTTGGCCAAAGATCCTGGGAGAGGGATTGGGGGCCCAGTATTGGAAATGCATAGATCTATCTTATTTCCCCTATTGGGCTGCAGTGGTGGGGAAAGCTGGCCGCCTCAGGAGAATTTAGGAATTTCCTGTCTTGAACAGACTGAGAAGGCTTGAGGACAAAATGTTTTTGCCTCTCTTGTACTCCCTGTTCCTGCCTCTCTGCCCAAGTCTGAGCCCGAGTCCCCAGCATCACAGAGCTCCCTGCAGATGGGCTTGAATTCCTGGGTGCTGCAGGAACATCCCAAACTCCTGCCTGCTTTCCTTCCAGCCAGTGGCAGTCTGCTGACTGCTCTGCCCAGTCCAGTGACCCTGCCCTCTCCTGGCTCTTCTCACTGCCTGTTTTCTGGCTGAGGGCTTCAGCAAAGCTAAGTCACCCTGTGGGCCTCAGCCACTGGGTTTAAAAACCTAATCTGCCTGCACCTTCCTGAGCCACCCCTGGAGATGAGAAGTGTGTGTGAGAAGGTGGCCTGGGAACTGCCTCTACATGTGTCACCTCAGGACTGGGTTCTTCCAAAGCTGGTATGTCCGCCTGCATCTATGGAGGGGAGAGATAGTGTGGTGCCGAAACCTAGGATGTGGTGCCAGATTCTGGCCTGGGCAAGTCCTGTCCTCTATCTGAAGTTGGCTTCCTTAACTGTCTCTGGGGATAGTATCCTCAGGGTTCCAGGGAGCTCTGGAGATGGTATGAGAAAATACCGTGTGCAACTACAGACGCCTCCTTGGCTTACATCCCATAAACTCATCAGAAGCTGAAAATATCCTAAGTTGAAAATGCATTCAATGCACTAAATTCTTGAGCATCCTAGCTTAGCAACACAGTCCATTGTGGAGCATCAGCTTTTAACGAACATGGGGCTTACAGGTACCTGCAGCCTGCTGCTGCTGCCCCAAATCTCAAGAGTATTATATTACATATCACTGGCCCAGATCCAAGTTCAAAATTTGCATCCTGAAGTGTGGTTTCTGCTGAAGGCACACTGCTTTCACATCATCATGAAGTTGAACCATCTTAAGTTGGGGACCACAAGCATTTGTTATTGGGGCATATGGAGCCTGGCATGAGAACCAACTCAAGCCCACCCACCTGGACTCAATTAGTTGCAGGGCTTATCAGCAGCAAAAGAACCAATTAGAGCCTGGGCCCTCACCCAAGGATTACTGACTCATTTTTATGTGACCTGAGGCAAGTACTGAGAGGAATACAAACGTGAAGCTTAAAAATACCCTGGGAGATAGCTCAAAGTAAACTGAGAACCAACTTTCACTGCATCTCCCTGGGAGACGAGTGAGAGTGACTTTGTGGGAAAGGACCCAGGCAGGCATTTAGAGCCAGGGTCACCACTGCCTCTGACCCTGCTCTTTCTTCCCCGAAGCCCTGAGGAAGAATGACACGACTGGGAGCAAATATTCAGAGTGGACCTGTTCCCTGTTCCCAGGCTGCAGGGTGGGGCTCCTGATTGTGTTGATTACCCCCAGCATGTGCAGGCTGAGTCAGCATGGTGTGGTGACCATGGATTCAGGATGGTGAATGGCTGCATCTTCCCGAACATTCAACAACAGGGTGAGAAAACCAGCCAGCTCCCTCCACTCCCGGCACTGGGATTAAGGAGCCAGGGAGAATATTGGGTTCTAGGCAAGTGGCTTCCTTCATGCAGCCTGAGAAAAGCCCTACCAGACTTCTAGAACTCCAGTCCCAGCCCCATCACCCTATTTCATTGGTAGTGAGACCAGAACATGCTTAGGGGAAGTGATATGTCCAGAGCCAGTACAGGTAGACCTAGAGCTCACAGCCAGGCCTTCTGATGACAAGGGATATCTCTAAAGGGAACCAGCCTTCCCCAGTGACCCACAGTGAGCACTCACAGTGCCATCGAGGACAAATGCACCATCAGTGGCCCACACGCTAGGCTCTTGACAACCAAGAAAAACAAAGCAGAGCAGAGCAAAGCCAGGCAAAAAGGGCAACGTGTGTGTATATTCCATTTCATTCCAAAGCCAAACAAATCATCCTGGCTCATGTGTGGCCCATAGGCTCTGCATCAGTTTATGCTCACTCTTTCGTGGACTTCATCAAATGAGAAGAGACAGATGGAGACTGGCATTCTTAACTCCTGGCCCTAGCCGTGTGAGCTGCAGCAAGTCCCCCCCCGCCCCAGGCCTCAGTGTCCTGTGGTCTAAATTGATCATGTGGTTATCATCAATTACCAATGACAGTGCAATGCTGATAAACGTAATGCATGCCGTCTACATGATAGAACAGCAGGGCTCTTAGGTGACTACAAGAAACAATATGTAAAACAGCTAGAACAAATACCTGACACACAAGTATAAAAATAAATGTGTTCTCACTTACCTAACCTACTGACTTTTTTAATTGGGCAAACTCAACCTGACAATAAACTATGAGAAAAGTCCCCCAAACTAGGACATTTACTTTTAATAGGGCAGAAAAGGAATTAATAGTTGCCACTGAGATGAAATGATAACAATTCTTTACAAAGTCCAGTGCTTTGTGCTTCAAAAGTGTGTTTACAGCTCACCCAGTGTCACTGGTGATGCCCTGTGTGGCATGGGGCTGATTATGTTCCCATGTCCCCGTGGGAAAGTTGAGACTCAGAGAAGGAAGTGGGCTGTGCTGAGGGCCTCCAGGGCTGAGGGTACAGCTGGCCGGGTCCTGGTCTGGGTGCCTTCCCTCTATTTACTGGGAACACAGGCAGGTCTCTTAAATTCTTCCAGGAGCCTCTGTCATTGCTTGTGTTCACACCCAGCGCCATCAGTTGGCCCAGAGACTGGCTTCTCTGGGGCAGTCCTTACCTAACCTGGCTTGAGGCCGGGGAGGGAAGGCCAGAGTCAGAGGTGAGAGCCCCCAGCAGCACCAGCCCAGGGAGCTAAGCCTTCTTCATTTCAGTGGGAGGAAGGCAGCAGACACTGGCCACAGTTGCAAGGGAGGGGTCACTGGGACCCAGGACAGATGTGCTACTCAGCTCCAACAAGGCCAGACTAAATATACCCCAGGCCTTTCCCACAGCTGTGCTTCCTGCTCTCTGCTGAGAGCAAGCTCAGGGAGGGCCTTCTTCCTAGGATCCAGAGGAGCTGTTGCCTCCTTGGCTTACGGGTCTAGGGTTCCGGGTGTAAACTGATTCATCTGTTGCTCTGGTTTGGTATTGACCAATGACTCTCCAGGCACTCACTGGCTGCCTCAGTCATTAAATGAACTGCCACTGTTCCATTTTGAGAGAAGGGAAGAGGATCAGGCCTGTCCTCTAAGGGAAGTGACAAGAATTAAGATGAAGAATAAACTGCTTATTAAGAAGTTCACGGACAAGTGAAAACCATGCCACATAGACCAACGCTGTTAGAACCACTTGAGAAAAGGAAGGAAGTAGGATAAAGGGCAGAACAGGCAGCAGAGAGAAAAGAAAGAAGAAAGGGAGGGGACAGGGGGAGGGAAGGACCAGGGAGGGAGACAGACAGAAATGAACTCACCCCCACACATACACACAGACCCCTCTTTATCATCCTACTGACCCACAGTTTTTCCTTCTTGCTAATTTTCCTTTAATTTTTGACTCACTGGAATTTTTTTTTTTTTTGGTTCTGGGGATTGAACCCAGGGCCTTGTGCATTCAAGGCAAGCACTCTACCAACTGAGCTATATCCAGTCCACTGGAAGTGGTTTTTGAAGACAGTTCCTAATCTTGATATTAAACATTAAATTCATGTTCTAGTGAACCAAAGCATCAAACGAATGACTTAGGGGCCCAGAGCAGCAAAGCAAAAAGGACATGTGCAGAAGCTGTAGGAGCCAAGATCTACTGTGGGTAGCTGACTTAACCTTTCTGTGCATCAGTTTTCCTCACCTGCAGAGTTAATTCAAAAGTGTAAAGTGAAAATGTTATGGGAATTAAATGAAACAAGTCAGTTTTTTTCTGGACAATTAGACTTTTTCTATTGAAGCAATATTTCTTCTTAGAAACATGAATAGATAGTGGTTTTAGTTTGGAAACAAATGCAATGTAACATTTTGCAAAACTGTTTTTTAGAGAAAGAGTTAAATACCCACAGAATGGGAGCAATTTGCTACCTTTTGTACTAAATCTGATATAACCAGAATAACCTGTTCCTCAAACCTCTCAGGCTTGATCAAAGTCTTCAGTTCTTCTTGGACTTAACATTAACAACCTTTTTCAGCCTTTGCCCTGGTGGCTGGCTGTGATCTCATTGTCTTCCTGTACATAATAATTCTCCTTGCTCTTCCCTTCAGGATCCTTCCTTTTCTTTTTATGAGTTCAGCAGGAAAAACAACTTGGATCTGAATTTCCCCTTAATAGCATTTTATTTATTTATTTATTTATTTATTTATTGCTGGCCAACTTTTGCTGGTCACCTGCTACTTTTGGAAACCCCACATTTTTGATCCAAGTTTACATTCAATGCATGTTTGTCTGTATCTTGGATCTACAAAAGATTTTCTTTTGGCTTTGAACATGAGCTATTTTCCTTCGATATTACAATGCAAAATACCATTCCAAAAGCAGATCTGATTTGCTCCAAACCCTGCTATTCTATGGAAATTCAATAAATCATCAACTGAGGGGGCACTGCAGAAGCCATCCTCCCCTCTTCCTTTATTTGGTGCTCATAATCCAGCATGTCCAGGGATGGGGGCTCAACCTCCTCCTTCTCCTAAATTCCAGGATTAACACTGGGGGAGTCATAAAAGGAGGGCTCCTTTTGCCCAGCTGAAGGGCAGCCCAGCCCATTCCCATCTCCAGGGCATTTGTAAGCTGAAGATCCCCAGGGAGGCTTTTGAACTCCCTTTCAACAAAAGTCAGTCTCCAAACCAAATAGAATCTTCTTGTAAAGTCAGCAAAAGGGCTACTTTCACAGCATTATAAAGGATTCGTCCTCCCGTAGCTTGGATCTCTTTTGGCATTCCTCCTACTGGCTTCTCCAGAACTTAAGCAAATGGGAAGGGACGTGTGCAAGGCAAAGAATGAAAGGAACATGACGTGTGACATCCTGAAAAAGATCTGTTACCAGTAATGATAGGGCTGCTAGACGGGAGGCAGGGATCATTGCAGCCACAGCCTTCTTACAGTCTTAAAAGTTATAATCAAACTCTAAACAGAAAGGTACATCATCCAAGCCACCCAATGTCCCCAGCCAACGAGTGCCTGGAAACCACACTCCCCATCACACTGTCCTAACATGGGACACACTGTGCCACTAGGAAGAGAATGCTGTGATTCTGATGGCATTCTTTTTTTAAAAAAATTATTACTATTATTATTATTTTGTTTTGTTTTTGCAGTGCTAGGGATGGAACCCAGGACCTCACACCTGCTAGGCAAGCACCCTACTGAGCTACACCTAGCCCTGGATGCCGTTCTTGACGAAGGTCTCCAATAAGGAAATGGCAGGAATGACCTTTTATGGGCTGTAGAAGTAGACAGATACTATCTCGATAATTATCCAGTTAGTAAAATGAGGCTCCAGTTCTATAATATGTACACGAATGTGCATATCTCCACCCTCACAATTCTTCTAGAACGTGAAGAACCCACATACTGTACACATCCTATTCTGGACTCAACCTCTACAAAACTAAAATGTTGGTTGCACGTTGATTTAACATTTAATTAAGTGTTTGCCTTCTTAGAGCTTAAAGGGCTTGTTGGCAGATGTTTTGGGTGGACTAAGATTCTTGATATATTAAAAAAAAAAAGGACAAGTTAAAACCAATGTTTATCTTTGTCTTTCAGTAAATTTCTCTTTAGCCTATATGACTATTTAAAAAGTTGTCAATATTTTTAGCTCACAGAAGGCAGGGTCATGCCTGACGCCAGTTTGTGTCCAACCTGTGCACAACTTGGGAAGAGTGGCTCAAGCTCAAATGTGGTTGAAGAAGCCTCTCAGGGTGCCTGGTATCAATCTAAAATAACTGTGCCTCTGGTGTTTTGAGTGTGGAGTGAATAGCTATCCTCACTGGGGTGTGCCATCTTCCTTAGGGGCTCTTCCTCACAACAAATACTCTAATGAATACGCTGACTAAATTTTATTTCTTATTTTAGAGATCATCTGTTTAAAAACTTATTCACACTTTATATCCTTAGGTGCCTCTAATAGGCCCCAGTAGGCTTTTGGTTAAATAAACAAATCGTTAGACTGAGAAACTATGTCAAAACGGGGTACAATTAGCAGATTATTAATAAATCGAGTCATTTAGGAATTTTAGGAAAGATGCTCCAGGGTAAAATAAACTTAAAATATTCTCGCCTAAGAAGCACCCCCAGCCATTACCCCCAAACAGTGAATTCCTTCTCTATTTCAGATCTTCCTGGGCTCCACAGGAAGTTGGGTTAATCACCTGTTATGCTTTATCTGGGGTTAAGAGGGAAGACTATCACCTGATTAATATTGGGGACTTTTCCTCCCCCTGTCTGCAGGGAGGAAAGAAGGCATATTTGTTGAGGACCCTCAAAAGCTAGTAGTGGGGCTGGAGTTATGGCTCAGAGGTAGTACACTTGCCTAGTACATGTGAGTTCAAGCCTCAACACCACATAAAAATAAATAAATAAAATAAAGGTATTGTGTCCATTTACAACTAAAAAATATATTAAAAAAAATAAAACTACTTGTGGATCTCCTGCACACCCCAGTGAGCACCAGGCACCCAGAAAAGAGAGAAACTGAGGGAAGGCCCATGACAGGCTCATCCTCTTGGTGGGTCATTGAGCACCTTTCATGAGGCAGGCCCTGTTCTGCACACAGTGGGGAAGACCTGGCCCTCCCTGCAGGGGTAGAATAAACAAGGAATAAGCAATTACAATCAGATTTCATATTTGGAATAAACTACTTCTACATACCCCTAGAGGCTCTGTATGATGCACCCTGCTTCTCTCTGTGATCTCAGGTTCTGCCACTCTGCCACTGGCTCACTTGGCACAGGCCACACTGGCTGTCTTGCTGTCACCTTGCTCCTGACTCAGGGCCTTTGCATGAGGGCACTCTTTTCCAAGTCTCTGAGGCTTCCTTTACCTCACAACTAAAATTGTACCCCTCCCACTGCCCTCCCCTATTCTCATGCTGTTTGTTTTATTTTATTTTTTTAATGTAGTGGGACATAATATCATTATTGTATTTATTTATTTTTATGTGGTGCTGAGGATCAATCCCAGTGTTTCACATGTGCTAGGCAAGCACTCTACCACTGAGCCACACACCCAGTCCCCTCACTTGTTTTCTTAACAGGACTTTCCAGGATTTGAAATTAAACCAGGTGTTGACTGTCCCCACCAGAACATAAGAACCACGAAGGCAGGGTCCTTGTCTGAGCTGCTTATTGTAGTTTCTCTAGTACAATACCTGGCATAAATAAAGATTTGTTGATAAATAAGCATGATAAGAGAGTCCAGGGTGTTCAGAGAACCCACTCTGGAGAGATTAGGACAGGCTTCCAGAGAACTTGACATTTGTGGAGCTTTGGGGAGAAGAGAGCAACAGAGGAGGAGAGGCAGGGCACAAAGTGGCCTCAGAAAATGCCACAGACTCTGGATGATTGCAAAACCTTGGCAAAAGGATAAAGAGGTGAGAAAGAGTGCCCACGTCTGGCGTTCAGCATGACATCTGCTGAACTCTCAGATGGAGCTTGTCTCCTGCAGAGCTGCCCCCAGAACTGGCTCCTCTCTGAGGAAAGGCAACTGGAGGGAGAAGCCCTGCTGAATGGCGCCATCTTGTGACCACAGACCTTGGGATGAGGCACAGGAGTCCATGGCTTTAGGTCACAACCTCAGCACCTCCCTTCTCTGATTCATTCCTCTCTTTTCCAGAAAATACTGTAGCAAGCCCACCTTTTGGTAAAATCACTCCCCAGAATATTTTTATCTTGTTTAAAAGTTGGGACATTTGTCATAGCAGCACATATTAGCACTTCCTGTGTTCTAGAGACACTAAATGTATTCATTTGTTTAATCCTCACGGTACCATGAGTGACCACGTGAATCCCCATTTCACAGAAGAGGAAAATGAGGCCTGGAAGGCTCACACCCAGGCGTCAGGGCTAGTAAGTGGTGAGCAGGAGTCACATCAGGCAGTCAGTGCCACATCCATACAACCCCCCATTAATGGGTGCCATAATGGGGGTGACAGAGTGAGGCCTAGGCAGCTACAGGAGACACTGGAGCAGCAGTCAAGGCAGTAGGAAACAAGGGCCTCCACCTGTCCCCAGAGGACCTGGAGCCAAAGGAACTGCCAAGAAAACAAGAAATCCTTCACAGCTGAGGATGTTGCAGGACGCAGACCCAAGCCCCCTGAGTGCCTTGGGGCACAGTGCCAGTGGTGTCACTGTGCCAGGTTTGCCCTGTCCAACCCTGTGCAGAGACAGCCCGAAGGCTGCTGGGCATGAGCACGAGGCTGTGTCTCAGCCTCGATCACCATTTATGGTATCTGAGCCTCTGTCTGGCCTTGACAGGCCCGTAAATCCCCCACCAGAGGGTTCTCACTCACGCAAGCTGCGTTTAGAACAAGGGGACTGGCAGAGTCCTTGCCGAGACCGCTCTTCCTACTTTAAAACACATGTGGATGGGCGATCATTCGCTCCCCACCCCATTCTCCCCCCAAGACCCAGGAGTCAGAAGAATAGCCCCCAAAGAGTTCCTGACCCCTCATCCGGAGACCCCACCTCTCTACACCCATAGCTCAGCTGCGTCTCTCTAATCCAATCTAAACACAGACAACCCAGGACAGGCCCTGGATTAGCTGGCGGTTGGCTGAGGCTGGTGAGTAGAGTCTCAGTAGGGAGAAGGCAGAGCTGCCTGGCCCATTGTGTGCTGTCCTCTGGTCCTTTATAGACTTGGGATGTGCCACACGGACCTCTGAGAAAAAGCAGCTGGTGGGAGGGAAGAGCTGTTCCCCTGGCCCCTGGAGACCAGGCTCTGAGCCATTCTTGCTCCCTCAGAAATCTCATGCCACAATCTCCCAAGGCCCCTGTGAGCCATGAAATTAGAACTATGAGGATAACTGGGAGAAATGTGTCCACCAGGGTTTTGGCTGGGAAACTCCCAGGGCCCGCGGCAGCTCTGACCCACGTGGGGAGGGCTTCCTGGAAGGAAGGGGCAGGCCAGTTCACCAGTGATTCTGTGCCGAAGCATTTCTTTAGAGAAATCAGGTCCACTCCGGGTGGAGAGCCCCACAGAGTCAGCATCAGCCACATTCTCCATGGTTGTGGGTTCCTTTGTCCCTAAGGGATGGACAGTGCTGCTTTGGGATAGGGGAAGGACCCACCAAAAAAGGGCCTGAATAGAATAGCCTGGGCTTCATGTCTCAGGACCTGGGCTCAGAAGGCCAGCTTTACTTGCCAGCATGCTGCACTTGGCAGAGTGACCCTGGCTTCATGAGACAGACCTCCAGACTCTTCTGTGTAAAACAGATAGCACCCCAGCCCCAAAGCCACCAGTCTTAGTGAGTGACAGAGGTGAAATAGTAGGCTACAAACATTTATTTTCCCCCTTTTTCCTTTTCTGTGAAACCATCTCCTGCAGCCTCACAGCTCTCTGCTCACATTATAGGGGGCTCTCCTGAGAGGCCTGAGCTCTTGGGGACAAAGGAGGAGGCATAGTCCCCTGCTAGCCTGATAGGGAAGACACATTCATCCAGCCCAAGCACCCGGAGGACCCAGTTATGCTCAGGCACTGGGGTCACATGCCCCAGGTGAGAGAGGAAATTGGCTTACCTGAAGGCCCTGGACTCAAGAAGCACCTGCCCGGGAACTGTCACCATGCCTGATTCCACAGCCCAGACAGCTCAGTCTTGAGTCTATGGCTCCCTGTGATTCCTGGGGACTAAGTGCTTGCCCAATCAATGAATGACTGTGATAATCAGATTACTGGACACAGGCTGGTGACACATAAAAACAAGTCTGGGGTGCTGAGGAGGAGCAGAGGCAGAAGGAGAAGGGGACAACCTGCAACTCTCTAGAGGCCTCAATACCCACAATCTGTTACTTAGTGTCCCCAGGACACAGTGGGTCATTTGTAAGACCCCTACGTTCTCGGGGGATTTGGGGTACTCCTCCTAAGCCTTCTTGGAGAGTGGGTGGTTCTCCTCCTACCAGATCCGGAGCTTCTGGAGCCAGGGGAGCCCCTGTCTCTTTCCCCTGCATTTCCCCTGGCTCTGACGGGGTGAATGGGCAGGAGATTGGCTCCTCCCACTGGCACACCCCAGTCACATGAGTCCCTGGAGCCCATCTCCTCCACCTGCCTGACTTCAGGTTTAGAGCTGTCGCTTGAATCCCTCCTCTGAGCCTAGGAGGTTCTGGCAGCCTGTCCTTTGCCGTAGCCACTGCTGATCAGGAGTGGTGTGCAGCAATGTCATCTGTACCTCTGCTCCCTGATGTGGGCCAGTAATATTATTTTCTACAAAAGTGTCCTTCCTCCAGAGCAGACATGTCTGCAGGAAAGGTGTCTGTAGGCTCCTACCATGGACGATGACCTTGGCGCTGCAAGACACTTGTCCTAAGGAGTTTTCGGCCAGACAGGTGTAGGTGCCATTGTCCTCTGGCAGGGCATCCAGGACGTTGAGCTCAGCCACGCCGGCCTTGCAGGTGGAGTGAGCATACTGGATGGGCTGCCCTGTGGAGGGAAGCACAGGAAGCTCAGACCAGGGAGCACCTGTCCTCAGCAGGGCTGCTGCTGTCATGACATTGGGGCTGGCCCAGCCCATGGAGGGCAAGCCTGGACTTGGAAAGACAGGGGAAAGAGATTCTGGAGGAATTAGGAGGGCAGAAGGGAAAGGGACACAGTTCTGGGCATTCTGTGCTAAGTTAATAGTCCCCATTCCATACTGTCCACTTCACAGCATTCTGCGCCTGGAAGGGATCTTACAGGGTCATTTGGCCCATAGCCCAGGCTCAGAGCAGACCTTGCCTAGACAGAGCACATGGCTCCCAGTTCCTTTTAGATGTCTCTAGAAATAATGACTGCATTTCCCACTGCTGATATTTATCAGAAAGCAATTCTGTATCCCCACCCTAATGTAGCAATTAGGTTCATTTCTTCTGTGCAATTAGGTGCATTTTAGCATTTATGGAAAGATAAATATGGGGAACTAAAACCTTCTGTGAGAAGCCCTTTATTCATGTCACTTTACACAAAGTCCTGTGTGGAGACAGGAGTGTATGCAATGAACTTCAGTAGTTTCCTTAATACTGTATGTTCCTGGGACTTTATCATTTCAGGATATAACCTTTAATTTCCAGGAAAAAAACACAACACATCTCATTACTGAAGATTCTGGACTTAGAGCAGGAATGTGTCCATCTGCCATATAGGAAGCAACTGTCAGTTCCTTTCCTTGCCAGGCCTCAGAGTCTTGGTTTACACTTCATAAAATTGGGGGTGGCTGCAGGGGGTGGGAGAAAGTACAGAAAGAAATGCTTTCCCTGTAATGCAATGTTTTCTTCTTGCACATAGCAACACTTCATGTCTCCATGATGGTTTGGCAAAGAGACTGCCCAGCCTGCCACAGGGCTGGAGGAAAGAGAATCTTCCCAACCCTCATATGAGTGGGGCTGGTAGGAAAGGCAGGGGCTGGGACCCTGCCACTGAGTGGATTAAACACTGCTCTTTGCTTTATTATTTATTTTTTATTTATTTTTTTATTTTTTGGTGTTAATGACACCCCCCAAAACCTCTTCCTTGAGATTACTAACACTTTCCTTACTGCAGTTAAGGAAAGCCTCCGCTGTCCAAATGTGCAGACAAGCATTGTAAGAGCTCTCTTTTTACTTCAGCAAACCTATTTTGGTCCCACAAACAGGGAGCTGTTAGCTTAGGGAGTCAGAATGGGGAGTCATGAAACTCGACTTGGGGGGAGTTGGACAGGAAGTAGTTCACAGTCAAGAAACCCAACTTGAGCACAATCTCCCCCTAGTGGTAAGAGTGTGGAAATACCAAGATTCACTAAATTCATTCCTGAGAGGTGTAAACCAGGGGTTCCATAAATTACAGTCCATGGGCCAAATCTGACCCGTGGCCTATTTTGTACAGCCTGTAAATTAAGAATAGCTTTTACATATTTTTAATGGTTGAAAAAAATGAAAGAAAAATTCCTCTCATGAAAATGACCTGAAATTCCCATTTCATTGTCCATAAAGTTACAATGCAACACAGCACACTCATACAGCATCTATACTGTTTTTATGCTGCAACAGCAGAGTCTAGTGCTCATACAGGTTGTATGGCTCAAAAAGCTGAAAATACTTACTATCTGGTCCTTGAGATAATATGTTTATTGACCCTTGTTCTAGACTCTGAACCAGGCAGAAGTTTAGTCCTTATGTCCATATTCTGTTCTAGCCTCAAGGAGGCTGTGTCCTTCCAGTCAGAGGGCCCCACAGGATTTCTGTCTTTAGGTGAGGTGTGGGAGGAGGGATAGCAGACCTTAGTTCTCTTATCTGACCAAGCTGACTTCATATGGGAAGAATACATGGCACTTTCTCAAAGATCCTTTCTAGCAAAGCATGAGCAAACTCTACCAACATGGAAGGTTCCCAGGCCATGTGTCATGACATAGACACAATTGGGTGCACAGGGGATGGGTGTTGCCTCTTAAGGAGCCTATTTTACCAAAGGCAAGAGCTAGTAGAGACCCCAAACCTTCTGTTTCCCCCAGATTCCCGTAACTAAAGGAGTCAGTATTCAGAAGTGTAAAGTTGGGGTGTTTCAGGCCTCCTGACCACTCTGTGGTGGGGAAGGCCAATGCCCGTGCCTCCTGACTCTCTGTATCTCCCCAAAGCAGGCCTTGCCCAGTCTCACTCATTTAATGGATTTGTTCTCAGTTATAAAATCAGAGTTCTTCCATACCTTTGAAATTAGAAGGCCTTTTTAAAAACAAAAGGATGATAATATACAGTGATTAATTTTTTCAAAGGACCTTACTTGAAAAAAAAATTGGCATGTGTCTATAGAACTAAAATTAACATTAGAAAGAACTACTGGGGGTGGGGTTGTGGCTCAGTGGTAGCACACCTGCCTAGCATGTGTAAGACACTGGGTTCGATTCTCAGTACCACATAGAAATACATAAAATAAAGGTCCATTGACAACTGAAAAAATATTTTTAAAAAACCCACCAGCCACTAAATAAAAGGCAAGCGCCCACAACAACTTCTGGTGTGGCTACTAGTTTATTCATTTATTGTTTGTATATTGACTCAACAAATATTTACCAAGGAACTCTGATAGGTCTGACTGTAGGGAAAGAAATTAAATTGTGTGTGCACCCATGTGCCAGGCACCTCATTAACCACTTCACATACATGGACTCCTTTAGTTTCATAACCACCCCCTCCAAGGACAATGGCATTGTTCCCACTGTGCTAATGAGGAACTCAGGCTCTGGCAGGGGAGAAACTTGCTCAGTCACTGGGTACCAGACTCACTTTCTGAGTTCTCTCCATACCCTGGGCTTCCAGGGGACAAATCGTGTAGAGGGAGAACTGAGAATTCAAGGCAGGGCTCCAGGGCTCATGGGGCTGGGGATGGGAGACTCACCATTGAGCAGCCAAGTGATCTGGGGCACTGGGTTCCCCTGTACGGAGCACTGCAGCACAAAATCCTGGCCCTCGACAACAGTGCAGTCCTTTAAGACACTGGAGAATGAGGGGGCCTCCCCCATTGTAACCAACCCTGGGGGGGAAAAGAATAGACAGAACATCTCAGATCACAGTTTGCCCACTCTTGTGACTGATCATGGGCACCCCAAGTCTCACTGGCAGATGCCATGCTGCCCTGGACACTGGGCATGCTTGGAATATTGGCTATATCCTGTCTACCTTCACACCTTGGAAACAGCAGCACCAGACACCTGAGTCCCAAGCAGGGGGATGGCCAGGGGTTTTTCACAGGCACAAAGCACCTTAGATCTGGGGTGCTCAGGACCTGGCCCTGCCTGCTCTCTCTCCTCTGACTCAGGCAGCTCCTGTCTGTCTTGACCTTTGTTGTCCTGGGGACATATTCTCCTAATGTCCTATAGTGATTACAAAGTCTTGATAGATTTTTACTTGTAGAGACCAGACGCCTACAGTGAAGCTATTTCAATTTTAAATTATGATTACTATTTTTTTCCAATTCCAGGAATGAATCAAATGACAAAGACTGACATGTGTTTTAGTTTTCCAAGTGTGGTCTGAACAAGGGTTCAGAACTGCTGGGACCTGGAAATATGCATTGATTCTTATGTACATTCTATTTCTGGAGAACCTCTAAGCTGAACTTTCCAGAAGGCTTCTATATCAATGAACTGGGAAACACTTGATGGTTTGGGGCCTTTAATTAAGAAAAGTAGGAACAGATCATTTACTTTACACCAATTAGAACATGGTGCAATGGGTCAAGATGGCTGAGGAGTGAGAAGACATATCCCTGGTGCTTTTCAGCAGTGACTGTTCAATGCGGAGATGAGGGGAAAGCCATACTACATCACAGCAGATTGTGGACAAGAAAACAAGTAATAGAGAGCCTACTATGTGCCAGGCACTCTTCTAGATGTGACTGTGAAGATACAGCCAAGGCTGCCATCTCTAGCTCACATTAGAGGTGCAGTTCATCATTTCCCATAGTCAAGTCCAAGGTGGGGCAAGTTTCAGAGCCAGCTCTCTGACTCTACAGCCACACCTTGTCCTCTAGACCCTAAGGGAAAGTTAGGCAGTGGAAGAGCAGTGACAAGACAGAATGACAGTGCCTCTGAGCAGGCTCAGCACAGAGGAAGGGACAGACAGACAACCCAAGAAGTGTAGGGAGGCCCCATCTCTACCCTTCCCTAGTCAGTGTCAAATTCCCTCACTTGAGGAATGTCTCAGGAGTCATCAAAAAGGCGATGGGCTTTGGTGCCAGGACAACTAGGGTTAGAATATGCCATCTTCTGTAAGGCATTTGACCCTGGTCAAGTCATTTAACCTCACTGCAGTTGAGTACCCTCAGGAAAATGGGTGTAACTATAATTTTCTCTTAAGACTGTTGGACTAATTAAATGAAATAACCCAAGTACAGCATTAGCACAAAGCCTGGCCCACAGAGCATCCTCAGTGGGTATTTATTACTACCATCAAATGGAAGCTGTGCACAGAAACTCCACTACTTGGAGCAAGTGTAGTTTGAGGGTGAAAGAGAGTGTTTGAGGTCGTCAAGCAGAGCGAAGGGTTCTTTTCTTTTCTGCACAGGGAAGACAAAGGGCATGCTTGGAGGGAGAAAAGAGAGGCAAAAGGGAGGCAGAGGAAATTGTGGTTAAGTAAGACCTTCATAGAGGGAAGGGACAGGAAGAGGTCTGGTTGGGGAAACAGCTTTCCTGCAGTGAGAGGAAGGAAGGAAGGAAGGAAGGAAGGAAGGAAGGAAGGAAGGAAGGAAGGAAGGAAAGGAGGAGGGGGAAGGAGGGAGGGAGAAAGGGTGTTGGTAGTAGATGCTAACAGAGCACATGTCATATGACCTGCATCTTGGTAAACTGTCAAGATGACCAGGCCTTGTGGAGGCTGGAGAAGTTGTAGGACAAGACAGGGGGTCGCGAAGCACTTCTGGAATGGCAGAGTAAAGCATAAAAGCAGTGAGAATACTAGCACAGAGAGTCTAAATCAACTTTTCCAGAATTCTGGAGATTAACCAAAGGCTTGCAAATTTCTGAGGAGCATTCATTTATGAACAAACAAATGAATACTAGAACCAAACCACCACCCCCAAATCCATCTAAATCTCAGTAAGAACAGAAAGGTTTGTGGCAGCTTTGAAAACCAGCAGCAACTAGGGTTATCTGTAAAAAAAACAGCCACCTAGCGGGGACAGAATGGGGTCAGAGCTCCTGAAAAAACCCATTCCAAAGAGAACCACCACTGTTGGACAGGTCTGGCTCCATCCAGGGCTGCATTTTCAGGACTGTCCTTATTTGACCTGATTCAGAGCTTGATCTATGTCAACAGTGCTATCTCAGTGTGTTTGTACAAAACAATCAATGACAATGGCTTGACATCACAACTACTCAGGCAGCAATGTCAGATGGGGCTAAGAAGTCTGACCAAAAATCTTAAAAGAAAAAACTGGGCTTTGAAAAATTCTGACATACCTCTGGGAGCCTAGAAGGCCACCTGCAGGTGCAGAGCTGTGCACATGCCCAAGAAAGACCTGAGGTGGCCCTACTATCACCTCTGGCTGACCCAAAGTCTCTGAGAATGCAGGAAGTAAAGGCAAAGGCAGCTAGAGCACTGAAGATATGCCCCAACACACACAGAAGCCCTGGGAGAGGGTTGGAGAAAACATGCTGGCTCAAGGCATTTAAGGAACTTCTATCCAGTTATTAACCAATCTAGCAGAGACTTCAGTGGCCATATATGACAAGTAATCCCATGCTATAGTTTGGATCTGGAATTTCTTCCAAAGACCATGTGTTGAAAGTTTGGTCCCCAGTCCATGGTGCTACTAGGGGAGGGGTGGAATTTAGGAGGTGGGGCCTAATGGGAGGAAGTTAGGTTGCTGGAGGAGTGTCCTTAAAGGGGATACTGGGACCCTGGCCCTTTCCTGTCTCTTTCTGCCTCCCAGCTGTTATGAGGTAAGCAATTTCTTCCTCCACACATTTCTAACATCATGTATTGTCTCACCACAAATCCATAAGCAAAATGGAGCCACTGCATGGACTGAAACCTCTGAAACTGAATCATGAGCCAAATAAACCTTTACTTTCTCTTAAATTGTTTTATCTCAGATATTTTGTCACAGAAATTAAAATCTGACTAATAATCTAAACTTTACAAAACGGGAGAAAATGATTACAAATCATATATCTGGTAAGGGACTTGTATCCAGAATATATAAAAACTCTTAAAACACAACAATAAGAGTGGGCCTTCTTCCTCCATTGGAAGTCCCAAAGCAAAAAAACAGACCTATTTGGAAGTAAGGAGGGAGATGCATTTAGGAAACACTATCTGATTCTGTTCAAAGAAAGAAATAGAACGTGAACAAACATCTTTTATGGATCAAAATCCCAGGCAAGATCAGAAAGGGGGCTTTTGCAGCTCCTTCCACATGCTCTTTAAAAAAAAAAAAAAAAGTCTTATTTGGCTGGTGGCCCCACATCCCCAGAATGCTGCTTCAGGATGAAGCTAGGCATGGAGCTAGTTGCAACAGAAAACCTGAGAAAGGGGTTTCTCTTCCCTCTTAGTTCATACCCACAAAGATTCAAAAGGGAGAGTCAAGTTGACACCATAAAAAATATCCTGAAAAATGCCAACGAAAATTGAAGACAAGGATGACCCTCTGATTGTTTCCATCTTAGGCATATTTGTCCTGCATAGATATCAGGTCATATGTCCCCGAAACCTGTCCAGAATTGATCAGAATAAGGTCTACTATCTTTAAGAATATACAAAATAAAAAATAATTTTAAAATGACCTAGTTAAAAATGGATAGGACATGTATTTCCCCAAAGAAGACGATAAGCACATAAAATAATGCTCAGCATCACAAGTCATCAGGGAAATGCAAACCAAAATCACAAGGAGATGACCGTGGGAGGCTGTAATTAAAAAGTAGAAAGTAACAAGTGTTGGTGAGACTGTGAAGAAACTGGAACATTTGTACACTGCTGGTGGGATGTAAAATGGTGCAGCCACTGTGGACAACAATCTGTCAGTTCCTCAAAAGGTATTACCACATGACCCAACAATTGTACTTATAGGTATATACCCTCAAAATTAAAAACAGGCATTAAAAATAGATATTAAAAATAGGTAGCCATGGAGTGGACAAGTGGGTAAACAAAATATGCTATCCCCATACATGGAATGTTATTCAGCCACGAAGATGAATGAAGCTACTGGCACGGGCTATAATATACCTGAACCTTGAAGTCATTCTGCTTAGAGAAAGAAGCCAGTCACAAAAGATCACATATTGTATGATTCTGTTTATATGAAATGTTCAGAACAAGCAAATCCATAGAGACAGGAAGTAGATTAGTGGGGGAATGGGAAAACAAATAGTGTCTAATAGCAGACAGGAGAAAGTGTTCTAAAATTAGATGTGGTGACAGCCACACAACTCTGGATATATTAAAACTCAATTAATTACACATTTTTAAAGGATGGCTTTTATGTTATATAAATATACCTCAGTAAAGCTACCACAGAAAACAAAATAAGATAGGGAGCCAGACTGAGGTGAATTGCCCCAAGATGGGAACAGGCTAGAAACTGTCTCTTGCAAGATTTAGATAAACTCACAGAAAGATGAAGGCATAGAAGAAACAGGCTCTCTGGGTAATATCATTAACCTTTGGTGTATCTGACACCTCATGTCTGTCCCCTGCCCAGACACAGAGCCCTGGCTAGGCTGATGAGGCTGAACTCTGACCTGTGAGCCCACCTCCAGGCACTCCCACCTGGAATGGAGGATACCTCTTGCAAAGGAATGAACCAGCGCAGCTAGAATCCCAGTTAAGAAGGGAACCAACAGCCAAATCCCCTCCAACTCTTTCCCATGGGCTTCCCCTGTCTTAGGGGCCATTTGTGTGACCTTCCAGAAATGTTTTATAACACATAAAAGCATCTTTCGCATGTACGTACGTAGATCTTTTTTTCCTTTAACACAAATAACAAATGATACGTGCAGCTTGCACTTTGCTCTTTTTCATTAGTAGTGTTATCTTGAACACATTTCACCGTAAGAGTTGACAAAGGTAGCCTGGTATTCTAGCGTGTTATACACCACTAGGGCATTTGTCATGGAAATTAAAAATGCACAAGATACAGTGTAGAGAAAATGACATAGTGAATCCCTCTGCACATTTTTCTTTAAATTTTTCATTTATATGTACCGATATTGCTTCATTGATAACCCTGCCAATGCTTCCCAAATGTGGATTATTTCTAAGGAAAATATCAAAAATCATCATTTCACTAATAATAACTCAATTTGTATCTCTACAATGTTTGAACTTAAAAAAAAAAAACATGAGATCACCATTACAGCTTAAAATAGAGTTCTTTTATATCAAATAATCTTGTTGATATTCAAATTTTTGCTGGTGGTCTCATAATCATTTAAATTTTTTTTTTTGTAGTTGTAGATGAACAGCATGCCTTTATTTTATTTTTATGTGGTGCTAAGGATTGAACCAGTGCCTCACACATGCTAGGCAAGCACTCTGCCACTGAGCTACAGCCCAAGCCCCCTTATAATCTCTTAATTGTTTCAGTCAGGATTCATATAAGGTCCACAAATTATAATTAGCAATGTCACTTTTGTATCTTCTTCTTTTTAAAAAAATATTTTTATTAGTTATTGATGGACCTTTATTTATTTATAAGTGGTGCTAAGACTGGAACCCAGTGTCTCACACATGCTAGGCAAGCGCTCTACCACTGAGCCACAACCCCAGCCCACTTTCATATCTTCTAATCTGAATTTCCTATAGCTTGTTCCTCCTTCACGTCTCTCTTCCTTGTTTTGCATACACTTTCTTTGTTGAAAAGAATGGGCAATGGTTATTTGTTCGTAGAGTTTCCAATAGCCTGCAGCTTGCTGATTCTACCCTGTGGTATTGTTTAATCAGTTCTCAGTGGTATTCCAGGGGTCTAGGCCCCACAGTATGCATTTATAGTTAAGGGGAGATTTTATAGAAAGATAAATGGGTATTAGAATATTTATCATAGTTTTGTTTTGTTTTCTTTTACTTATAGTGCTAGGGATTGAACCAAGGGCCTCATCCATGCTAGGTAAGCACTCTACCCCCAATCCTATTTATCATAGTAAAAAATAGAAATAACTGATTTGAAAAATTCAACAATATTATATCTCCATTCATAAATCATGCTTGAAAGCATAAATAATTAAATAATATAGAAATAATAACAGAATATTAAATAATAAAGATGTTTGTTACATGAGCAAACTAGGATAGAAGATAGCATACTAATAGCACAAAGCTGATTTTGTTCAAAAAACAATAAATATTTATTTTGAAGTCATAAGATTATATGTGGTTTAAATGCCCCCAAATTAGCATCTATTACTTTAATAATCAGATATTATAATAAACATAAAAGATGTGGTATCCCACATCATCTCACATTTCCCTAAATCTGTACACTTAGTGAATACTTGGTGCTCTGAGGTCACAAATATTGAGTCATGGCACTACTTGGACAGCTGAGAAACCTAAAAGAGGTAGCACTCAGCTAGGCTGGGAGTGGGGCTGGGCATGCTTATTTTGAGGTGATCCTGATGTGCACCCTTGATTAAGAATCACTGTTGGGAAAAAACTTAAAATCAGCATACTGCAGTGATGCAGCCACGTCAATGTTTATAGCAGCTCAATTCACAATAACTAAACTATTGAACCAGCGTAGGTGCCCTTCAACAGATGAATGGATAAAGAAAATTACACACACACACACACACACACATACAATGGAATATTACTCAGCCTTACAGAAGAATGAAATTGTGACATTTGCCGGTAAATGGATGAAACTGGAGAATATTATGCTAAGAAAAGTAAGCCAATCCCAAAGAACCAAAGGCCAAATGTTTTCTCTGATATAAAGATGCTAATTCACAATAGGGGGAGTGAGGAGAAAGGAGGTATTTTGGACTAGACAGAGGGGACTAAAGAGGGAGGAGATGGTTTAAGGATAGAAATGATAGTAGAATGAGCTGGACATTATTACCCTATGTGCATGTATGATTTCATGACCCATGTAACTCTACAACTAGACAAATGAGAAGTTATACTCCATGTATGTATGATGTGTCAAAGTGCATTCTACAGTCATGTGTAACTAATTAGAACAAATAAGAAATTTATTAAAATAAAAAGAATCACTGATGGAGAGCAATGTATTTGGCCTTAGCACGTGGGTGGTGCTGTTTACACTCAGGCCTGGGTGTAGGGCTGTAGGAGATGAACCATCTGCAACTGTGAAGCACCCATGAATTGTCCTCCTGCTGAGGATCCAGGGGGACCTGGAGGAATGTACTCACTTTTCACTAGAAGGGTCCAGCTGCAGGACACCTGGCCTTGGCTATTGGAGGCTGTGCAGCTGTACTTCCCACTGTCCTTGGTCTGAGCTCTCAGCAGGCAGAGGTAATGGGACCCGTTATCTTCATAAATCTCAATGGTGCCTTCTTGTCTGCTCACTGGAACGTCTTCCAGGAACCAGGTGACTTCAGGCTTTGGGATCCCTGAAACTACAGGGCCAGGTGAAGAACATGAGCCTCCCGCAAAAAACACACTGTGGGGCAGGGTGAGGAAAGCCTGACTCCAAGGGAAGAGCTTAGACTGGGATGGTGGGATGGCCTTCCCACTTCTGAGCCTGTTTCCTTACTCCTAACTTTAGGTTCCATAAGGTTCCAACGTCTTGAGATAGTCAGGGTCCTTGTGGAAAAGAAATGCAGGGGTGATGGGCCAGGTCTCCTGGTCAGCCAAAGCCAGGAAGGAAGGAAAGAGGAGACCTACTGTTTATTGTTTTGATGAGGAGGAGAAGAGTTTTGTTCATCCAGAGTAGTCAGAATTAGGGCATAGGGCCTATACTCTATGTTGCAAGCAACAACAGACCACCATTGGCTATCTCTCTAAAATAAAGGATGTTTGTAAACTGAGTCCTTCCTGAAGGGAAGACCTCTGGCTTCCTGGGGCACCTAGTCCAAGGGGATGGGTGGATATAGAAGGTACAGACCAGCTGCATACTGAAGGACGGAACTGGCCACCAAGGGACTACATTTGGGGACCAGTAACCTTAATCAGCTCTACTCACCCTCACACCTAAATTTGACTGCTTGGTCTTCACTGACTTCCTGGCTTTGGGGCTCACTCTCAAACTTGGGCCATGCTGAATGGCTCTGGCTCTCCATGGGGATTTTCCTGGTAGCAACCTTGCTCACAACTTCTGGGCTTCCCAGGTCCGACAGTCCTGTAGAAAGGGTGGCTGGCTGGGGAACAGATGGACTCATCTCTTCCCTAGGAGACAGGGTTCCCATGATTGGTGCTCTTTGTTCCGGCTGGACTTTTGTGGCTTGCAGGGTGATGGTGCTGGAAGTCTTCTGCAGGACAGGGGTCTGTGGTAAATGGAAGGAACTGGAGAATATTATGAGGAGAAAGGAGGTATTTTGGACTAGACAGAGGGGACTAAAGAGAGGGGAGGGGGTATGGGGATTCTAGGTGAGACCCCCGTTAGCATCACCTTGGGCTCCTGCAGGGGCTGTGGCTGGCTGTTTGAGGTGTAGATGGGGGACTGTCCTCCCCGGGGGCTGGAGCAGTTATTACTTGCAGCTGCAGTCTCCAGGCTGTCGAGTTTCGGCCCCTTTGAGACTCCATTGGTCACCTCCTTCCTGACATCTGAATTGGGGACCTCTACTCTTCTCCCAAATGACCTGTGTAGTGGCAGTGGGGTTAGAAGTGGAGGGGGGAGCAGGAGGGACAGAATAATCATTTGGTTATCCACAAGCATCTCTCATCATAAGCACAGATTCCAGGATCACAAAAGCCTACCAATTAGGGGCAATTAAGAACAAAAACATTTCTTTGCAGTTTATTCACTTTGCCAAGACACAGCACCAGCAGCTATTCTTGACCCGTCCCTGTCCTGTGTCTCCATTCAGAGCCTATTTTATCTACTTTTCTCTTCTCCCTGGTGCCCTGAGTTCAAACCACCCAGTCGGTTCTCCTTGTCCACATAGCCCTTCTCCAATCCAGTTCCACAGAGCAACTGTAGTCAATCTTTGAAAAACATTAATCGAATTGTGTCACCTGAAGCTCAAGGGTTTTCCAACAGCTTTCCACTCTATTAAGAATAAAACTGGGGGCCAGGGACACAGCTCAGTGTGTTTGCCTAGCAAGCACTGCCAAAAGAATAAAACTAAGCCTCATACAATTCCCCGAAGAGAGCACTGTCTTAGGACCCTCTCAAGACACTGTTTAGGCTGCAGCCACACAGGTGTTCTTTTGGGGGCCCCTTAGCCCACCTCTCACCTCAGAGTTTTCACACGTGTTAGACCCTCTGTTTGGAACATGTTCTTCCTGAACTTTTCTTCGCGTGCTAATATTATACTTCATAGGTCTGAGCTAGAATATGAAGTTTTCAGAAAGGGCATTGCTGGCCCTGAAATCCAAATTAGTATTTCTCTGTCATTCTTCCTCCCAGAGGGACCACAGTTGTAATTAGGCATTTGTGAATGTCTGAAGCCCTTCTCTATGGTAGACTGCACTCGTGGTCTAGCTCTGCACCTCACATACAGGACAGGAGGCAGCTCATGAGCACTGGCTGGGTGAGTGGGGGGATTCTCGCCTTCCTGAACATGGCTAACCTGGAAAGGTACCGGGAGGATACCGAGACAGAGGGTGGCATGGAGCTTTCAAGAGTCTCAAAACCAATGATAACCCTGATGTAGAACTGGATGGCATACTACAAAAGGAGAACAGAGCAAAACACAAACAAAAGAACACCCCACACAGTCAATTCTCCTCCCTGTACCACAACTTGAAAACTCAATGCATTTCTTGATGACATCATTCTTTTCTTGTGGAGCATTTCAAGATGGAAAATGTGACAATCACAAAGCTTAGACCTACCTATTGGTATTGTTCAAACCTGGAAGAAGAGGGAGAGGAGACAGAGAGTTAGTGGAATATTTTATAGACCAAGAAGAGAAAACAATAAGACCACATCTCTTTCCTTTATTACAGAGTTTCCATGTCCCAAGCACTTCCCAGTCACTCTGGCCTCACCCTGCCTCGCTGCTTCTGGCTTCCCTGGTGCTGAACTTTTTGAGTTGTCTGAGAAACTTCTAGTCCTGGAAAGCATAGAAGCTCCAGGGCCTGCACTCGCTGGGCTTTTTGACGGTGGCTGGTGCCCTGGGCCATGGAATCTACTCCCTTGCATTAAACAGAAGGAAATAAAAATCAGTGCAGGGACAAACCAACCAACCAACCAACCAACAAAAACCCATCTAGAAAAATGTCAAACCCAAACACTTCTAACTTACCATGACCCTCAGGAACAGGCCCCCAAAAGTGTTTGGTTTTGACAAATACATACTTTAAAAAACACATGGAGAAAGTGAAATTTTATTCCTTTCTTCCAAGAAAAGGCATACAATATACTTATTTCCTGCCATGTTATTTTTAAACTTTTATCATAGAAAATTCCAGAATATACAATACTAGAGAGAAGGCTGTCACAAACCCTGAGAACCATCACAAGATTCAGGAAAAAGCAATATGTCCCCAGTCTCATCTCCCCCTTTTTGTTTTGTTTTGTTTGATTTTTTTTTTTTTTTTGAGTACTTCAAAACAAATCCCAGGCAGTGTATCACTTTATCATTAAGAACCTTAGCGGGGAGTGGCTTTTAAATTCAATGGCTAGTTTTGAATCCTGCAAGAGTTTTATACTTCACCACATAAAGCCAAATCCTGTTCCTTTCATAAGGCATTCAAACTTCCAGTTCAAACTGTGATATCCTCAAGTCCAATTCATCCACATCCTCCAGATTAAGTTTAATGAATAAATTGGAACTCAGTCAAGAGAAAAAATAAATAAATAAATAAATAAATTCAATGGTAGGTGAGTAAAGGGAGAGGAGCTAGAACCCTGTTCCAGATGACTGACAGCAGTTCTAGACCCAGAGCTTGTTGCGAAGTTACATTCTTTGGTCAGGACCAGAACTTCTTGTTTTAATGCTGTCCAATGGAATAGAAAATACCAGCATGGCCAGGCATGGTGGTGCACACCTATAATCTCAGCGGCTTGGGAGGCTGAGGCAGGAGGATCTTGAGTTCAAAGCCAGCCTCAGCAACTTAGCAAGGCCCTAAGCAACTTAGAGAGACTGTCTCAAAATTTGAAAAATAAAATAGAATATGGGAGATCTTTCCATCTTCTAAGGTCTTCTTCAATGTCTTTCTTTAGTGTTCTGTAGTTGTCATTGTATAGGTCTTTCACCTCTTTGTTAGATTGATTCCCAAGGTTTTTTTTTTTTTTTTTTTTTTGAGGCTATTGTGAATGGGGTAGTTTTCCTAATTTCTCTTTCTGAGGGTTCATCACTGATGCATAGAAATGCATTTGATTTGTAGGTATTGATTTTATATCTGCTACTTTGTTGAATTCACTTATTAATTCTAGAAGTTTGGAAATTCCTTAGAAAACTTGGAATAGAACCACCATTTGACCCAGCTATCCCACTCCTCATCTATACCCATAGGACTTAAAATCAGCATACTATAGTGGTGCACCCACATCAATGTTCATATCAGCTCAATTCACAATAGCTAAACTGTGGAACCAACCTAGATGCCCTTCAACAATTGAATGGATAAAGAAATGGTGGTATATACACACAATGGAATATTACTTAGCATTAAAAGAGAATAAAATCATGGCATTTTCAGGTAAATGGATGGAGTTGAAGAATATCATGCTAAGTGAAGTAAGTGAATCCCCAAAACCAAAGGCTGAATGTTCTCTCTGGTAAATGGATGCTGATCCATAATGGCGAGGGGCATGGGAAGAATGGAGGAACATTGGGCACAAGGGAGGGAGAGGAGGGGAGAGGGCATGGGGGCAGGAAAGATGGTGGAATGAGATGGACATCATTACCCTAGGTACATGTATGACTACACATGTGGTGCAACTCTGCATGGTATACAACCAGAGAAGTGAAATTTGTGCTCCATTTGTGTACAATGAATCGAAATGCATTCTGCTGTCATGTATAACTAATTAGAACAAATAAAAATAAAATAAAATAAAAGGACTGAGGATGTGGCTCAGTGGTTAAGCGCCCCTGAGTTCAATCCCTGGTATTAAAAAAAAAGAAAGACAATGCCAGTGTGCACTGTACATACATCAAGGCTGTTTCATGAAACTTGTTTCAGTTACATACGTTTCTTCGCATACATATGTTCTGGGTTGTGGTGTCCAACAAATTTCTTTCTGTGGAATGTAGCCAAAAAAGCAAAAGGGGCAAGGTGGCATAGTTTCTGAGAAAGGAGGGAGATAGAAAAGAGAAAAATCACCCAAGGGAAGAGGGAAAAAAGGGAGGAAGAAGGAAGCAGCCTTCCTGATCCTCAAGCCAGAGCCAACTTCCGTGACTAATGAAACTGGTGACCATTGGCTATCATGCCCAGTGAAGTGATGTCCACCCCTTCCCACCCACATGCTCTGGCTTCCCCAGGCTGGACCTGGAGGAACCAAGACAACTGTAAGGAGGACGCATGTTCAGATCTCAAAGGAACAAGTGACAAGGGCTGATGGTTCTAGAAAGGAAGAGTGGGGATAAAATGGGATGCTAACATGTCCAGTCTGGTGGAAAGGAAAATGGGAATACTAAGGAGAAAGAGTTAAGTTGAGGGAACATCTGGTTTGAAGGACAAAGTAGATAACAAGTTAAGTTTTAGGCAGGGGTGATAGCAAGACGTTAGCAATGTCCACTCTTCTAATTGGCAATTAGAGGTACAAAAAAGGTGTCTGAGTGAGAAGGAAGAACTGAAGACACAGGGTGGGGCCATGTGTAGGGACACAAATTAAATGGGCAGCCAGCTCAGGGCATCTTCCTCTAGGGCCAGAACTGTACTGCAGGCCCATCTCCTTTTCTTCCTGTTAAAGACGCTGCCCCTGGGGATGTGTGGGTAAGTGTGTCACATGTTTACACATACAGATGTGCAATGAGCAACCATCCTAGGGTGGGGGGTGTTCAGACACCTGGAAGGGGTCCTCCTGCATAGTCCCGCACCTACCTGGGATGGAGAGCTCAGCTGACATGGAGGCCTTCCCTGACCCGTTCACCACCATGCACGTGTACACACCCACATCATCCTGGGTGACCTCATGGATTTCCAGAACCTGCATCCCATTCTTCTCAGACATAGACACACGGGCACTTGGCTGCAGTGGGACGTTTCCCTGTGGATGGCAGAAGGGTGGCTTGGTCACAGAAGTCTGCTCACCTTTAGGCACTGTCCTCCCACCTCCTGTCAATCCTGTGGGACAGATACTGGGCGGCGCAGCCCTCTGCTCGGGGCTCTGTGAACATGCTCAGAGGGCATGACTTGAGGTTGTGTCTATGGTGTGGTGTTGGGTCCAGCTTGGAGAAGGCACTGGAAACTGTTTCAAAGGAGCCCTAGCTTGAGATAGGGAGCCCTATATTCCTTACTTCGGTGCTTCATTGCTTTCCTATTCCTTTTATGCTTTTCCCAGGGTGAGTGTGGAAGAATTAGGAAGTAGGCAAAAGGTGTCCTAACACCCACATTTATCCAGGAGTTTCAACTCCAGGAAACCTACTCTCCCTGGCCTTGACCCCACCTGTTCCTTTGTTCTTCACTGCCTGCCCCACTCCAATGCTGCTGTCCTGCCTCCACATCCCGCCCCCCGCTGGCCACTGCATTCCCTTCATCCAGGCCTGAATGATTTATGAAGCACTTTCACATGGAGTCTCCACAACATTTTGAGTTAGGTGGTATTGTCCCCACCTCACAGATAAGGAAACAGTGTTCCAAGAGATCAAATGACTTGTCCAGTGCCACATGCTTTGTGACACAGGGAGCTGTGACCTCAAGCCTACCATCCTAACTTCCTATTCCACCCTCGAGGTGTTCGGGTCCGTCTTGCTCAGAAATTTCATGATATTTCTTGAGCACAAGAATTAGAGCAACAGGAGAGAACACAAAGGGGGACGAAACCATGCATCATCATCAAGCATACAAAGGAACCTTGTGAACCCCCTACGGATGGAACAGAAGGAACTGACTGAAGTGACAGACTCCTAGTAGTCCCAGGGTCTAACGCCGAGCTCTCAGGGCCACCTGGCCTGGGTCAGAGTCAGGAAAGATGAAATCTCACCTTGAGCCAGGTGACCTGTGGTTGTGGCCGGCCAGTGATCTTGCAAGAGAATCGCCCCATCTGTCCTTCTCTGGCCATTGCTCGGCCCAGCTTGGTAGCAAACTTTGGGGGACACTCACCCCAGATGCTAGGACAAGACCCTGCTGAGGCTGAATATCTTCCCCTGGGAAGAGATCACAAGAAAATCCAGTCCTACACAAGGCAGCAAGTTGATCCTCCTCCCTCCACCTGTTCCAAATAATTTAAGTTGTAATCAGAAACCATTCAAGGGTAGCCTACCCAACTCTAGACCTTAAACAATTTCTTCTGCCACTTCTGGAAGAATGTATAGCACCAAAACCTATTTCCTGTACGACTTGGGCTTGCAGCTACACTTCATTTCCTAGTCTCCCTTGCAGTTAGGGACACCTGAATTCAACTGAGCTCTGGCCAAAGTCCGGGTTTTGGCCAATGACCATGAGCAGAGGTGTTGTTGCAAATTCCAGGGCTGACTCATAGAAACCTCCCACAAGGTTCTCCACCTTCTTTCTTGCCCACACCACTGGCTAGATGCAGATTCCAGGAGATGGAGCAATAAAATGGAGGAAGCCTGGGCTGCTGGAAGAGAACATGCAAGACTCTCCACCTGCTCAAGAACATGTGAAATGAACTCCCCCTTCCTAGGACAAAAAGTTTTCCCTGTGGTAAGCCTTTGCAATTTGGGGCTTCTTTGTTACAGAAACTACTATTACTTGCCCTTTCTAAGTCTGCTCATTTAAATCTTCTGACTATTGTCTTGACAGAGTTCTCTGCAGACTATAGTCATGCCTCCCACTTCCTTACCATTTAGCAGGTGGGACCAGTCAAAGGGGGTTACCCACAGAAGTTACCAGGTCAGGAGGTATTGTGGGAAAGATTTGCTTCACTAGGTTCCCACCCTTTAATAATTACAACCTATGTGCTGGTCTAGTCAGCAGAAAAAACCAACTCAACCCTGAATCCGGCTCAAACATCCTGGAACTTACCCCAAGGTTTTGGAAACAACGGGTCGATCACGCTTCTTCTCAAAACTCCCTGAGAAGAAGTGAAACAGAAAGAGGGCTGAACAGTCATGTTGGAGCCACCAACATGAAGCAATGATAAGAAGATTCAACAACAGGGGCAGGGTGAGACAATGATGGTAACATAAGCATGTGTAGAGTCACTGTGGGCATGAACACATTACCACATGAATTTCTTGCAGTAACTTAATGAGGCTGGTACTACACTATCTTATTTTTTAAATGGTTGAGAAAAGTGTGAAAGAAGTTACCCACACAAGTTCCACAGAGCCAGGAACAGTGCAGGAATTTACTCAGGTCTGCTAGGTTCTAGAACATTTCACCACTCTGCTAAGTTTTGAGGTGTCACTCAGGATCTTCCACTGGGGATTATCTGTGATGATCCAGGACCTCTCCAGGACAGACCCAGTGTAGGAGGAAGGGAGATTTCCAGACATATCTCTCTTCATATCTACTCATGACAGATACAACCAACACTCCATCCTTCCATGGAAGGCCCATCAAATAGCAGCAAGCTGGAATGAAGCAGGACAGGTCACTGCAGATGAGCTACAGTGGGGCCAGCATCTCCCAGGGAATCTACTATGCTGTCCCACTTGGCACTGCCAGTCCTGGCTGAGAATTTGCCACATCAGATGCTGCTAACCCTGAATGGGCAGGAAGCAGTTAAATAGCAAACTCAGGAACACAGCTGGGGTCAGCTGGTTTTATCCAGTTGCTATAGCTGGGGAGAAACAATTCATAATGGGACCAGGAAATAACTATGCAGTAGTGGGTTGATGTGGTTTTTGTTGTTGTTGTTGTTGTTGGTTTGTTTCTTGAGACATGACATGGAGGAAGAGAAAGAGAGGATATTTTTGAGATGGTGAGCACCCTGGAAGTTGTTCTAATTTTGTTGCAAGCAATGAATTTTTATAAAAGCCTACCCAAGGCATGCAGGAAAAGGTGTAAGTCATTTTGTGATACGAGCAAGTAGTCACAATGGGTAATTTTCAAGGTGTTAATTGAAAAGGGTAAACTTCTTTAAATTCTTGCACAGATCACATTTATATGACTGCACAGGAATGCAGGAGTGGAGGAGGAAGACCATGGCTGAGTACATCCCTCAGCCACACCTGTTTTGAGGTTTCACCAGAACTTCCTGCAAAGGGATCAACATAAAGCACCTGCATCACATATGACTGGAGAGGACTACACATGCATTTCTGTTTAACATAACTACTCAGTGAGCTTGGTCTAGTTTTTGTTCCATAACGTGATTTGGTTCTTGTCATTCCATTCTCAGTTCAAGGTTAAAAGAATTTCTAAACTGATAAAAAGAGACTTGTTCTGAAGGATCTAGACGTTAAATATAGTAAAAAAAAAAAAAAAAAAAAAAAAAAGCTGGCCCTCACACACTGCTAGAGAAAGGTAAACCATTCAGTCCTTCTGGAAAGTTTTTGAGCAAGTAAAAATCAAACTTTAAAGATGCTCTGCTCTGAGCTGGGAGCTATGGCACACACCCACATGTAATCCCAGCGGCTTGGGAGGCTGAGGCGGGAGTATTGTGCGTTCAAAGCCAGCCTCAGCAACTTAGTGAGGCCCAAGGTAACTCAGTGAAACCTGTCTCAAAAAACAATTTTTTTATTTTTTTTATTTTTTAAAGGGCTATGGATGTGGCTCAGTGGTTAAGTGCTCCTGGGTTCAATTCTTGGTACCAAAACAACAACAACAACAACAAAATACCCAACAATAACAAACAACAAAACAAAATGAAAAAACTCTCGGCTCTTGGACCAGAACCTCCCTTTTTGGGACTCCAAAGGAGAAAATGCTAAAAATAGAAAATGAAGTTTACAGAGATGTGCATTTTGGTCTTATTTGTACTAGATGTCACACAGTACAAAGAAAATGTACTTACATTTTGTTCTTCCATTAAATTTTTTAAGAATAAATGAAACATACAGAAATATGTAAAAATAGTATCTCATTTGCTCCTGGTGGACTACAAACAGGCTATGATCATCACCACTCCTCTGAGCTCCAACCTGACTACCATCTTGTCAAACCCAATGGTTAATCCTCTATTCCCATGTCACTTGGATGATTGTACCATTTGGCATGTAGGCCACTCCCTTCAGGCACTTTCTCTTCTAGATTCTCATCTTTCCAGGTTTCTCATCCCCCCCCCCTCCACTCTTCTCCTCAGCCTCTGCTGCTGGGGTCCCCTAGGGCTGGCCCTGGGCACTTCCTCAGCTCTTGCTACTCTCTCCTAGGGAATTTTAGCCCCATAGCTTTAAATATCACCTACAAGCTGATGAGCCCTCAAGCCATATCCCCACCAGAACTTCTTATTCACTCATCAGGGTATCCAGAACATTCCCCAGCACATTGTAGGTATTCAAATCTTTGTAAAAAAAAATTTATGAACAAAGAGTGACATACAAAATTATATATTCAAGATGATCATCATTGGGTAAAAATATAACACCTAAACACAAGAAAATAATCGATAGAAAAGATATCAAAATGATAGTTATTGTGATTGTTTTGGACTCTCAGTAATTTAATTCAGATGTGTTTTCTAAAATCCAAAAGTATCATGGTAAATAAACAAACAAAACATGAACTAATCACAAGGGGAAAAAAACGGAGGGTAAGAGACAGAGAAAGTAAAATCTGGCACCTAAATGAGGGTAGACAGGGCTTCCAACACATGCTCCATACAGTCACATTACCCACACAGTCCCTACTAACACTCTCATTGCACCTATCAATACTACTGTGCCACTCATATCATCTTGGAGTAAAAAGGATATAGGATAAAAATCAGACTGATCAACTGATGAAAGGATCAACAAAATCCATTTATCCACACAAGCCATAAAAAGGAATGAAGTACCGATACATGCTATGACATGAATGAACACTGAAATCAGTATGCCAAGTGAAGGGACAGACCACAAAGGCCACATATTGTAGGATTCCATTCATATGAAATGTTTAGAAGAAGCAAATCCATAGAGAAAGAAGGTATCAGTAGTTGCCAGAGCCTTGGGGAGGAGAGAATACTCAATGCGTATGGGATTTCCATTTGAGGTAATAAAAAACGTTCTGGAACTAGACAGTGGTAATAGTTGCACAACATTGTGACTGAACTTAATGGCACATCTTAAAATGGTTAAAAGGGTATTTTTTTTTAACATGTATTTTACCACAGGTTAAAAAAAAATGAGACTGAGCATTTTGGAAACTCATAAGCCAAAGAACAAAATTCTTTAAAAAAGAAAAAAGGTGGCATTTCTCCATAGACTTGCAAAAGAATGCTATTTAGAGGTGCTTCTGTGTCTGAGTAAGAGCAATTTATGGCATAACTCAAGGGCAACACATAAAGCAGCCAGCTAAAAGTGGAACTGAGGAACACTTATTTTAATGTGAGTTAACACCAGAGAGTTAAGATCAAAACAAAGAGAATTTGGGCTAGAGTAACTAACAGGGTCTATTAATAGGAAAAAATTTAAGTTGCAAATTGTCAGATAAGGCAAAATTAATTTTGCAAAAGAATGAAAATCTGGCAGAACAGGAAGGCCAGTTTGAAAAATAAGCGGAAAGGGGATTAAAGTAGAAAGTCAAAAATAGAAGGGTGAGTTAGGAGGACTGAAGACAGGGTTAAGTTGGCAAGGAAAAGACCAAGACACTGAAGGTATTTTAACAATTTGGCTTGGATTTTTCAAGGATGAGTAAAAGAGAAAGCCTATCAGGTTTTAGGTGTGAAAAGTTCAACAGAGGAGGGATAAAATTAAACCTGGCTCTTTCCATCAAAGGATATAGAAAGATGGAATGCAAACAGAACATACTGCTCAAAAGATGACTAATGTGGTCAAGACTGAGGAGGAGAAATTCTTCTTAAAAGGTGCAGAGACATAATTTATCATTCAGGCAGGCACTCTCTCAATGTACACAACTAATGCTTATGCCAGGCCAACAGGAGTGGACCCTGAGTGTTCCAGAAATCTAGAAAGCAGTCGCCTTGTGAGCCAACTTCATGTTTCTTAAGGCCTGCTTAGAAGAGTACTCCAACTCTGTCAGAATAAATGTCCACTTCTTATAACATTTAGTAGTGTCCCTGTGCATCCAGAATTATCCATACATATGATTTCAAAAAGAAAATAAATGTGGAACCTTAATAAAAATATGGAGACACAGAAGGAAAGCAAATTATCATCCCCTGAAGTTCAACATGTAACTCTTCACATATGACTATTTCAATATGTATATGCTCAGACACACGAAAAGACCAGGAAATGCTCAAAGTTTGCATCAGCTCATAGTGCGTGTTTGGATTTAAAGGTGAATGATCAAAAACCATGTTGTATAAGTAGTTGAGGAAAATGAAAGCATACAGGTGGAAAATAGAATAAAAATCGTGCTAGGGTAAACAACAGAGCAGATGTTATATAAAAAAGAAAGAAGAAAATAACCTTAAAAGGAGATAATGTAGGCAAGAGTCTTACAATCCTACCATACCTTAAAACACACATTCCATGAACCCTTTGAACAAAGGAGAAGTAATAACAAGAGGTCATAGAGGAGCAATGTTAGGATAAAACCACAAAATAACCAGCTTTAACATGCATTCCGTTTATAACAGAGATTCAGCACTTTACATCAAAGTTTTTAAGATATGTAAGGTAACAGTAAAATTCCATGAGCCAGGCATGGTGGCACATGCCTATAATCCCAGAGGCTCTGGGGACTGAGGCAGGAGAAACGTGAGTTCCAAGCCAGACTCAGCAACTTAGAGAGGCCCTAAGAAACTCAGTGAGACCCTGTCTCTAAAAATAAATAAATAAATAAAAATACAAAAAGGGCTGGGGATGTGGTGCAGTGGTTGAGTCCCCCTGGGTTCAATCCCTGTACCAAAAAAAAAAAAAAAAAAATTCAATGAGACACCTACATTTCATGTGTCTCCACCAATTTAATGCTCTTTAGTTCTAAACCTATTGAGTTTCAAGTCTCCTCTTATCCATATTTTGAAGGCAATAGTACAGGACAACAGCATAGTAACTGTGTTCTACATATATATAAGTATATAAACTAATTTTGTATATATATGATTTAGTAGAAAATGTGCACAGAGTAAATTTTTCAGTAATTCTGAACTATAACTTTATTCCTTTTAAGTTCCCTCTACGTAATGAACCTTTCTTAAATCATATGGCATGTTTTTGCAACCTCCTGAAAACCTTTTTTGGTGTTATTTAGGACTAAGGAACCACTGACTTACATGTTTGGGTCTGGTAGGACTGTAAGGAACAGGGGAGAGATCCTGCTGTGAGCACATCCTGCACCCTGTGCTTGCCCAGCAGCTCCCCAACCCTGGGGAAGTGCTTCTCCTAAGTGCCCCCTAGAGGGTGGTACTGACTCCACTTAGAGCCAGTGGCTTAAGAAAACCTCTGGAGAAATGCCTGGATCAGAGCTCCTAGTTGAACATTAAACTTGATATTCAAGAAAAAAAAAAGTGAGTGAAAAAAAAAAGTTGAAACTAAAGGTCACTGCAAGTGCTCCATGTGTGTGGATATTATTTTTGCAGAGTTTCTGACTCCCCTTTCTTCTTGGAATCACTATGCCTTTCTCTTGAGGCTCAGATTTTACTCTACCTTCCATTGTAAGTACCAGTCTTCCTGTAGGAGCTCTGGCTAGGAACTGAATCAGTATTTCAGTATCGATGAGGTCCTCAAGAAAGCCACACAGGCAGTCCACAAATACTTACTGAGCTCCTACTATGGGACAGACCCTCTATGAGTCAGGCCCTGTGTTAGGTTTCAGCAGTGTGCATTCAGTAACTGATTAAAAAAACAAAAAGACATACATCTTTGCCTCTGTGGAGTTTACAGTCTAGTGGGGAAGAAAAACATTGAATAATACTTATGTATAATTTAGACACAAATAAGCTTAAGCATAAAGAATGGTGAGAACTGAGTGCTTTGGGAAAGATCCCAAGCAAGCCACCTATGGTAATGAGGGACAGTTTCCCCAAAGCAGTGCTTTTTAATCCAGAGGATGAGCAGGATTTCTCAGTGGAGAGAGGTGAGGAGCAGCCTGGGCCATGGCTCCAGCTGAGAGAGACCTTGGCATCTTGGCATCTTGTGACAGCTGGAAGGTCTGTGTGGCTGGAAATGAGTAGGCAAGGAGGGTGCTGGAGAGGTCAAGAGCCAGCTCACACCTGCAGGGTCTCGTTGAGGAGTATGGGTTTAATTCAAAGGTAATAGTAAATCACTGGAGGATCCACAGTGAGGGAAGTAATAAAATCTGGTGTGAACTTTTAGAAAGATATTTTAAATAGCATTATGGACATTAGAGCAAGGTATGGACAGAAGCAGGGAGACCAGTGGGAGCATTTGTAACAGATAAACAATGATATTGGCAGCTAGGACCTGGATGGTGGCAGTGGGGATGGAAAGACATTAACAAATAACTGTTCTGCTCCAGACCTATGGAACCAGCATCTTGGTGTTAATGAGATTGCCCAGGTGATGCATGCATTCGTATATTTGTACTGAAAAATCTTGCAACATTGGTAAGATCCACCCGTAGTCCAGATTTCTTCTGCACCTGCCAACTTGACTTTTCCTGGGCTCCTGAGCACATGTCCTTAAAGTTAAACCTGACATGACTCTCCCTCAAATGCAAAGAACCTTCTTACCACCAGGTATGGGGGACATCCAGCACTTGAGCACCTATTCTCACTCTACCCTATACTCCAGGTCACTCTGTGGACTTGATGGACGAGGACTACCCACCACCTTGTTCATTCATGTGGATTTCTCATCTTATTTTCTATCTAAGCCTTGTTTATCCCCAGATGGGACCTTCCAGAACCATGATGAGCAAAACAGTAGCCACTGGCCACATGGTTACTGAGCACTTGAAATATAGCTAGTCTGAATCTAGATGTGCTATAAGGGTAAGACACACCCCAGATGCTGAAGAATGTAAAGTATCTCATTAAGAATTTCCACATTGATTAAACATTGAAATAATATTTTGGATATGTTGAGTTAAATAAAATATGCTATTAAAATTATTTCAAGTGATTTTTAAAATATGGCTACTAGTAAGTTTAAGATGACACATGTGGCTCACATTATATCTCAATTGGACAGTACCATATTAGAGAACAGACCTGGGTCCCCTCCACTAGTGGGGAAGCTCCCTGAGGGCAAGCACATGTCTCATCCTTGTTCTTCACCGAGCCTCAGGGCTCAAGCTCTGTGGAGGTGGGCAGGTGTCAGTGTTGGCTTCCACGAGCCTTTCCAGGGCTCAGACCATGGCTCCTTTCCACAGAAGAAGGCCCTGAATCACTGCATGGTCCTGTTTTCAAGGCACTTATCCTCATGTGTGATATGTATGTTTCTTGGTTCTGATTGCCAAATTGGAAGTCAAGTTAGGAAGCTTTCTCTCTTACAGGTTTCCCTCTGTAAGTAGCTCTAAGATGTTGAGCTCAACCTAAATTCTTTCAAGGCTTCCTCTCACTGGCTGCTATTTGCCAGTAGCTGGGCTGATCCTTACACCACCCTCTGGGGCAGCCATCAGCTCCAACTTACAGAAGAAGAAATAAGGCTTAGAAAGGTTAATTTCACTATATTCAGAAGTCAGTAGAGCTAAATTCCAATCCAAGACTATTAGACTTTCTTCCCATTGTACAACACTGCCTCCTAAACCTGACTCATAAAGGGTAAAAAGGCTCCACATATTAACTACCCTTTTAATTCCAGGAACTCTGCTCTTTCTGGGTAAGAACATCATTAGGAAGCAAAATACATGACATTGGTGGGGCCACCAACCACACATCAGTTGACATCGGCCTGATGCTAAAGCAGAATGTACACAGGCAAACTCAATCTGAAAGGGGTTGCAGCCTCTAGCCCGTTCTCCACCTCTGTGGGTTAGAAGGCATAAAGCATCTTAATGGGCCCAAGTCTCTCCAATTAAAACCAAGAGGCAGGGTCAAGAGACTAAGCCTTCTCTCATTCCTCAATCCTGCCCCACTGCCTTTCCCCAGCCATGACCTGCTAAAAATGTTCTCACTTGGTTAAGACATCAGATCTAACTTCCTGAACAATGGCAATTGAAAAAACAGGTCTTCAAGTTTTCTAGGTGTCATATACCTCCCCTGCCTTCTTAAAACGCCCCCATCTTCCCTTAATCGAATCATAGAAAATAAGGTCTGTTCCAGGCGGTAGAGACAATGAAGTTCATAGCCTTTATTCTGCAGAAACCAAGGTCCAGAGGTTCAGAGTCACACATTGGCAAAAGTTGAGATAAGGGCTTTGGACCTTGCCTCATAGCTCAGTTTCTATTTCCCCAGCTCGAAACAGGAGATCAGAAAAGGGGGACAGAGTAATTTTTGTTTGTGAGCCTCAACTCAAAGTTTGGGCATTGTAAAGTGAATAATATAGGGGACAGCACCACCAGAATGGGAACAATGAGGTCCATCCCAAGACTTTGACCAGAGGCCCCTTTTCCACCTGGAGTGTCCCAGCCATAGGTACTTTGAAGGTCATTAAAATGAGTGAGTCACTTGGTTAAAGAATTTAAGGAAAGCATCCAAACTATGCATACTCTGCTCTGTGAAACAGCCTGTCTGCCCTTCCATGCTGTGGGGAAACACAGGGAAAGTAGGACACAGAGTGCCACTGGCCCAGGTGCATCTCACTCCTTTCTGGAACCTTCCATGGTTACCTTATCCCTTCATCCACAACCCTCACTCATAGATCCTGAAAACCTGGTTGGGAAAACAGTCTTCAGGAGGGTAAAAAAATGAGTTTGATCCTCTGGCTTACAAGTGCTTAGAAAGGCCTAGAAGGGTTGGGGGAAGCCTATCTTACTTTGGAGGGGCTGGCAGACCCCCATGTCTTTCAGAATTAGGCTCTTGAGCATCAATCAGACAGTGGCCTGACTTGCACACGTTCTGCCTAGTGGAGTGGCTTCAGCATGCTTCGGGTACACCATGGCAAAAACAACAACAACAACAACAAAACAGTTTCACTTATGGTCAAATGCTTCTTATAAAAGTTTTAAAGTTAATAGGATTTTTTAAGTACAGAGGGAAAAAATACAATATAACTAACCAGTGTTAGCACACCGTGAGTTTATATCCTGTATATCTTTTGGAGTTACACAATATTTTTATACCGGGTGTGTGTTACTTCATGATGATGCTAATGAAGACACATGGTGTTCACCCATTCTCCCAAATATTCAGTGTAGACCTATGCAGGGAAGGTTTCAGATGCTGGCAGTGGGAAGGGTGAAGCTCCTCTGTCTCCCTGAGCTTCCATGCAGTGGGGGTGGAGGAGACAGATATAAGACAGTGATAAGCCCTAGAGGTGGTGGGAGGATGGACAGTCATGGGTTGAGCTGCTCAGAAAGCGTTTGTCTAAGGAGGAGACTTTTGAGTGGAAATCTGAAGCATGTGAGGATGAGTCAGGTGTGGGGCTGAGGGAAGAGCTTGTCTTTAGGCAAGGAACCCAGAGTGAAGTCCCCAAGGTCTCACTTAAGGGAAAGCAAGAAGGCGGGGCATGACCCCCATGGGAGAGCAGGTGAGGAGGGTAGAAGGTAGGTCTGGGGCAGATCAGCAGGGCTTTGAAGGCCTCTGTAAGGGGTCCAGTGTCAATGTCAGTGTGAGGAGAAGCCACAGAGGCTTGAGCAGGAAAGCAAGCGATTCCTAGTTTGCCAGTCCAGGGGTGCCTCCCTTTTTCTTGGGGACCACATGCCTCCCATTAAGATGGATGTCCCGAGTCCGGGGATGGGGTGTGCTTTCTTTTATAAGTCAGTCCCTCTACATCCTAGGAGAGGGCAGAGGCAGGAGCTGCAGGGCTCTGCCTTCCGAGACTCACCTTCCACTGTCAACTCCACTGTCACCTGGCGGGTGCCACTACCATTGCGGGCTTCACAGGTGTACTTTCCCTGGTCCTCCTCATGGACAGCATGAATCTCAAGGCTGAAAGTCCCTCGGACACCACAGTTTAGAAGGAAGCGGCCCCCGTTGGTGATGGGTTGCCCATTTCTGTGCCATGTCACCTGGGGTTCTGGGTAACCCCGGACCTTCAAGAAAAAGAAGAAAGGAGAGAGATTATATCTCATGAATATTCCCTCTGTGCCAGTTCCCTGAGTGCCTGACACACGATAACTCATTTAAGCCTCACAACAACCCTCCAAAGAGATAACTACTTTTATCCCCAATTTATAGAAGAGGGAAATTGAAGTACAGAGTTTGGGTCATTTTCTTTCCTTTTTTTTTTTTTTTTTTTGAGGGGGGTGGTGCTGGGGATTGAAACCAGGGCCTTGTGTATGTGAGGCAAGCACTCTACCAACTGAGCTATGTCCTCAGTTGGGGTAATTTTCTAAGGTCTCAAAGATAGAAAGTGGCAAGGTCAGGCATTCTGGCTCCAAAGCCACAATACACATGATTCTCAAGTCTGAAAGCAAATTGGGATGTTGCGGGGCAGCGGCGGGGGTGGGGGGGACTTTCAAAGAATGCCAGTGCCCACACCCCAGCTTGGACCCATTAAATCAGAATCCTGCAGGGATGGGGGGCTGGTGCAGAGTGAGTGTGAGGATTCTAAATCAGTGCTTCTCACTCTAACACAGGAAGAATCTCTGAGGATCCTGATGAAATGCACGTTCCACCTGCACAGGTCTGGCTGGAGGTTCTGCAGCTTGGGACAAACTCTCAACACTGCTGATGCTGCTGGTCCCTGGAACTGGCCTGGTGGAGGGAGATCTATAGCCATTTGCCACACACAGCAATGGAGCACTTGCAGTGTGGCTGGGGAGACTGAGCTGCCCTGTCGGCATACACTACACACTGGCTTTTAAAGATAGTATAAAAGGACATACAAGATCTCAGTAATTTAGGGCTGGGGTTGTGGCTCAGTGGCAGAGTGCTTGCCTCACATGTGTGAGGCACTGGGTTCGATCCTTAGCACTGCATACAAAAATACACACCTCTAATAAAGGTGTGCTGTCCATCTACAACTTCAAAAAATTTTCAAAAAATCTCGATAATTTAGAAATGCTGATTACATGTTGAAAACATAGTGCTTTTTATATATTGCTTTAAATAAATGGTTAATTTCACCTGTTTCTACTGTTTTCCTACTGGAACAGTGGCAATTCCACGCATGCCTCGCTTGGTATCCTGGGACAGTGCTGCACTGAACTGTTGCCTTTCTCCAACAATAGTTTGTAGCAGATATCGACTGAGCACGAAGTGTTCGGCACTTTCTGAAGTACTTGGCTCATTGAGCCTCAGAGCAAGTCATTCAAAGAGAGGACAACTCTCAGAAGAAGGGGAAATGCAGAAATAAATTCCAAAAAGAGAATTCCCTTTGAGTTTCAAAGAAAGTAAGTTCCCCAGAGGCCTCAAACACCTGAAACTCAGCAGGTTCCCCAGGGTGGACTACTCTTTGGAGGAGCAGGGTTCAGTGTGGTGTACAATGCAGTCGAGGACAGAGCATTGGGGACTTGAGCACTGGAAAGTGCACAGAAAACACCATAGAAGTCTCCTGAGAATAAAGTTGTGCTAAGAAATAGTGGTAGCATAGCTTTGATCCATGTATCCACTCCAAGACAAGAGAGAATGGATGCAGATAAAGGGAAAGCAAAATTCACTGCATGAACCCAAGCTGCATTTACAAAGAAAGTATTCAATGACCTCAGCTGAGTCTCCCCTGTCAGATCAGGGAGTGATATCATACTGGCTCACAGGGGAGCTCAGCACACAGCCTGGGGATCCACACACCCATATATAATCATGTCATTGTGGACTATGTTGATATAGAGGTTCATTTAACAGGACATTAGATAATGACTACCCACATTGAAGCATTGTTCTTTGCATTTTCAGAAAACAACTAAGGCAACCCTCTTCTACAGTAGGAAGCCCCTTGGGAGGCTGGTCAGGTAGAGTGAATTTGCAAATCATCTTTATTTCTCCTGGACCCTGTTAGGCAGGGTTGACCCACCCTCCCAAAGATGAAAACAGGTCTCCTGTCAGCTTCCAAGAAAAAAGGTGCCAAGCTGGCCAAGTGGGAGGAGATAAATCATTAATAGCACCAAAGGTGCCCTAGCATTCCAGCAGCAAGCACGCTGGCCCCCTGCAGGCCAGCTTAGTGGCCCATCAGGCCCCGAGGCATCAATGATTTACTGGCGATATTGCAAGCCTTCAAGACCTCAGGGACATGATCCCTAGGTCCTTTTCTCTTTTCTCCTCATTGTCTACACATACCCCAAGTTACCTCTGAAATGCCCTGTTAAAATAAATACTCTAGGGATTTTTAAATGAGAATATTTAAATATGAGAATTTTAAATAAGAGAATACAGACTCAATGAAACTTTGGTTTTCAGAGGACCTCCCACATAAAGAGTCATTTTTTTCTTTTTTCTGGTATCAAGGATTGAACCCAGAGGGGCTTATCTACTGAGCCACATCCTCAGCCCATCTCCTCTTTTTTTAGTTTGCTAAGTTGCTGAGGCAGGCTTTGAACTTGTGATCCTCCTCCCAAATGCTGGGATTATAGGCACCCGGCTCACATAAAGAATCTTATTTGACTCTCACAACTCTACAAGGGAGGTGTCTTGGGTTGGGCTATCCAGAAAGAAAACCTGAGGGCTTCAGAGACCTTATTTGTGAACCTTGCCAACACCCAGGGCAGTAGGAATAGGCCTGGTTAAGGGAACCCCGGTGGGACACCAAGAGTGTCCATGACAGCACACAAAGGCAATCATGTTGTCGTTCCACAGAGCTGAGAGAAGAGTGGAGGCATGGGTGGTTTGCCAGTGATCTCACGTGACAGATTAAGTGGCACATTTAAGACCATAAGTTTAGTCTAAAAGTTGAGTGGCTGTTTCCAGGGCTCTTTGTATATAAACTTGTGTTTTTGATGAGAAAAGTTCTGTAGAACCAAAGCAGTGTTAAGTGTCTACCCCTAATGGACCCTAAATCTCTTAGAGATTAAAGCATGATTTTCTATCCACTTTAGGAAAACATCAAAGGGTTCACAAAAGAAATGGTCACACCATAAGCAAGACTTAGGCCATTCTCCTGGATTCACAGCAAGACCAGAGCGGGGCCTGGGCATGCCCACGACACCCCTAGGAGACAGTATGAGAGCCAGGGCCTGAGAGCCTGGGCTTGGCCTGGCTTCCTCACCTTTTTGGGTTGTAATTCCTTCCTTTCACTGAAGAGAAAATTGCTCTTGATATCTAAGGTTCCTTCCATCTCTAAAGTATTTGGTTTTAAATGGTGACCCAATCTTGGGGAATTCTTTCCTTTCCCCTCCATTCTCCTCTGGGCCCAGCCCACAGCCTTGGCACCCTCTAATCATCTGAATGGGAACACCAAGTGACCACAGCGGGAATGCTCACCAACATGAATAGGCAGCTTTGAGTTTTAACCAGGATGAGTTTTTGGAAATGGACCCAAAAAGGGTCATTATGGGGAGAATCATATTTTTGCCACAGCAACCACATTTAACTGGAGGTTGTGTTCTTGAACAGAAGCCCGGTCTCAAATCAATCAAGGGCATAACCAACAACTTGTCAGAAAAATAAAGATTTAGTAACCATGATCCCTATAATAATTTTAAATAGTAAAACTGTGCTCCAGCTCCATAAAATGTCCTCAAAAACCTTTATGGCCTCAAAGGGCCTTTAAAAGGAGTGGGGCACATTCTGTGTGTGAGGATGGTTAAGGAGAAATCTGGGGGGCTCTGTTACTCTGTTACCCTCTCATTTGAGAGAGATTTTTGAGAACCTGGTGTTGTCTTGAGATTTACTCAGTTACTAAAAGGGAATAATCCTCAAGGGCACCAAGCCTTTTGGCTTTTTTTCTAACATGTCAGGGTCTTTTGACCCATTCCTTATCACCCTAAATGGTCTGCCACAGCCTAAACCCAGAGTAATAGCAGGGTCTTTGTCCCTAAAGCCCGTCCAGGACTCCAAGCCACACTCATCTGCCTTTTCCAAGCTTTGTGAGTAGCAGAAAGGTGGTGATCCTACTGCCTTTGGGGACCCACTTTGTGTGTGTTCTGTCCCTGGAGGGGCCTGCCCTGAGCACACACTGCAAGCCCACACAGCTGCCCAGCACAGCTGCAGTGGACCAACTATCAGCCAGGGCTGGGCAGGAAGAAGGAACTGAGGTTCTGCCCACATCAGGGATGGAGGGAGACCAAAAGGGAACAACCAGGACTGATGGAAGGCCAGAGAGAAAGAAATAGCCCAGGAGAGCTCTGGGGATGGGGAAGAGGCACAAAGAAGACTGAGCAGTAAGGAATCTTCAGGGCCTGAAGGGGGTATTGCTAAGTATTTATTTGATTGTTGAGTCACTGAATGGATGCTGGGAGAGGCTGACCCTGGAGGAGGGGACATGCAGGAAGCCTGAGAGATGGGCCATCTCCCCACGCTGACAAAGCCAGCTCAGCAATACTGTGTTGCCCACACACCCACCCACCCACTCCGCACACTACACCAAAGTTCTCGCTCTGTTCCAAGGCAGGTTCTTTATAATACATCAATAGCCCAAGATAAATGATTAGAACAGGACCGGTGATATAAGAACCGAAGAACAGGAAGTAAACCAGTAGTGCTGAGGAAGTGGTTGAAGGAGCATCAATCCTCTGCCCATCTGAGTATAAGCTCAATCAGGTGATAAATGGTCATGGCTGCACAGAAAAAAGAATGAAAATATCAACCCCCCAAAACAAATTAGACCACAGAAACTGTCTGTGCGTCTTCTTACCTCGTGGGCATATTAGAAGGATGAAGAGTGAAGGGCAAGCCATGGGCAGGGCATGACCAAGCTTCGGAGCCTGTGTCTGTGTCAGCAACTGGCACTCGGCCTCACGGGCAGGCACTTAATTAAGGCTTAGAATAATCCCCTTGCCAAGAGTCAAAAGCCTCAACCGAACCCACAGAATCCATCAGGCAGAGATCATACCCGCTGAAAACAGCAATTAGTGAGAGGCTTAAACTGCTGGCTACTCCCCGCCCCCAGCCCCACTTGACAAACAGTGAGGACAAAAGTGCTTCCAATAAAGATGAAATCAGAATGTGCAGAAGCGTCCCTCCAACAGGCTTGGCAAATGCAGATGGGTCTCCATGGACAGAGGCTGAAAACTCCCTATGTTCTGCCACTCTCACTTCTATGGCATGTTTTATTGTCCTGTGATGGAGACACAGAAACCTCTGCCCCCTGCATCTGCAAGTCTGAGGACTTCCTGTTTCTTTCAGTGACAACACAAGGCAAGTTATAGCTTGGCAGCCTTGGGGACACTGCAGGCCCTTTTGGATCTTTGGAAGAGGAGGGAGTCTATTTTCTTTTATCAACACATGCAATTTTTTAATTCCCCTTTAATTATACAAACATCTAAGCCATTTGAAGCAGCCCAAGAAAGACAGGATTTGAAGTGTAATGGGGAACTTCTCACACTGATGATTCCTTGTTCCCCCCAAATTCCTTGTTTACTTGGTTTTCATGTAAAAACATGGTTGAATTCCAGTCTTTCTAGGATGGTTGGGGAACTGTAGTGTCCCTGGAACCTCTACATAGAGCTTGGGGTTCTGGCCTCTCTTTCTCTCACCACAAGTTTCCAAGGACCTGGTCTTTAGCTAGTGAAGTAGCCCCAGGAGATCACTGTCCAGCTTATGCTACCAAGTTGAGAAACACTCTCAGACATACTGAGATATTAATAAGAAGCACGTAGCACTATAGAGGTTTAACAAATTAATGCTGTGATTTGGTTTGATTTTGATCTGCTCAGTGTCTTCTCACCTTTCCAGGGTAAATGCCATACCCCTCCTTTAAGGAGAATGTTCTCTCTCCCTTCAACTCACTGCATGAGGATCTGGTGGAGAGGTCCAGTGGGCTCTGCGAGCTGCCTGTTTAGTACTAGGTCAAAGTACTAGGTCTCAGACAATGGGCATGTGATCGAAGCCAGCCAATCAGAGATCTTCCCTGAAATTTCATCTCTGGATCCTGGGAGAACTGAGCCAGGAAAATGTTAAGCCTGAAAGTGAGGCCACCTCTCCCACTCCCACCCCTCACTTTCTTGCCTGTACTCAAGAGGAGCAAGCCATCTGGCGAATAAGAGCTCACATATGTACAGAAGAAGAGAAGAAATGGACATGCAGCTTGGCAGAGTTGTGATGGTCTCTGATCTACTCAGTTACTTGAGACGATACATCTTTTTCCTTAACCAAGCTGGAGTTGATTTCTGTCACTTACAAACAAGAGTCCCAACTGATTCGGATAAGTATATGGGCTCTGGGGTCAGACAGACCTGTCTTTGGATGCTGGCTGCTCTGATCACCAGCTGCCTGGCTTTGGGCAAGTTGCTTAACTTTACCTGGCCTTCAGTTTCCAGGTCTATAGGATGGGGATGATACCAGAATCCATTTCCATGGAAAAGTTTATGATCAAATGAGATGGCAAACATACAATATCACATTAATAGATTCTAAAAGTTAGATCCTCCCTCTTTTTTTAAAGATAATAATTCTTTAAAATAAGGCCCCTTGGAATCTGTTCAACTCCCAGCTTTATTAACAGTGTGAAATTATTTTTGCCCTAAGAAATCTCGCCTCTGGGCTTGGTGAGCTCCATCTACACAACTCGTTTCCTCACAAACAATTTCAAGGCATCACAGCCTTAATTAGGTACAAACTTAACGCTTTCAGAACCCCTTCTGCTCTGGTTACATTGGTTTATTATTTTTATTTAAAGAACTACACCAGCTTGAAAAGTGATCTTTTTTATTTTTGTGTAAAATAACAATACAAATAATAAATTACATTTTAAAACAAATATTCAGTCTGTAGTCCTACCCCACTCTTATTCCCTTCCTGTAATACCATGTGCACTTTCAAGATGGGAACCTTCCCCTGGATTTCTGCCTCACTGACTAATGCAGCCCTGGAATTTCAAAGAGCATGGGTGAATGTCGGGAAGGAAATAAATCTGGAGTAATAAATCTGAACTTTCTAGCCAGTCATAATTTTACCTGCAGACAGAGACATACTTCATGGGTAGAAGGGATGGATGGAGCAGAGGTCTGCTTCCCAAGCTACAGAGAGACCATTACCCCAATCAGCAAAGTCAGGGGCCATGAGACTGAGAAACTGTCCACAGATTGTCCTGAGAAGGCCCTGTGCTATGAGAACATGAAGTACATCTGTTTGAAAACAGAGATGGGCAAAACTGACCCAAGGGTCCCAACAATCTGAGAACATCATAACTTGACCGTCTTGGCTTTGTTTCAGAATCTGTGGTCTCTTTGGGCTGCCTTTCTGATCCAACACCTGTGTTGACACGCATGTTAATCACACAAAGTGCTCATTTTGCTTGGGCTCTGCCAGGTGGAGGCTTCGAGGGAAGGAGTGGAGCAGATGGGGAAATGGAAACAAGATCTTTTATGCCACCTGCATCAATATGGCCAGGAGACAATCTCAGTGACTCTGTTGGAAAATAACCTGGCACATGTGGCAAAGAACAACCACATGAAAATGTCACTTTAAAAGGGCAGAATGTCTGCTCCATCCTTCCAGTTGCCCAAAGACATCTTGATTTGCATAGATACAAATTATGCCAGAAACGTTTATGTCCAAGAAGAAATCAAAAGTTGTTCCTTGTGCACTTTCAGTGTCTGGCTGGCCATCTGGCTAAAAAAAAAACCAACCATTCTTAAAATATTTTCATTCTCACCAAAACTATATGAATACATGGTTAAAATGCCAATTGGTTCTGTAAGTCATAACAAAAGTAGGCCTCTGGATGGGTGTGGTGGAGCACACGTGTAATCCATGAGGCCACCTCAGGAGGCTAAGGCAGGAGGAACGTGAGTTCAAAGTCAGCCTCAGCAAAAGCAAGGCACTAAGCAATTCAGTGAGACCCTGTCTCTAAATAAAATCCAAAAATAGGGCTGGGAATGTGGCTTAGTGGTCAAGTGCTCCTGAGTTCAATCCCTGATACCAAAAAAAAAAAAAAAAATCTTTTATGGACATTTCTTCTAGTATTTTTTTTCATCGTTTCTAAACAATAGCCTTACACAACTATTACTTTATTCTTTTAGCTTTAGGCATTACCTCTGTTATGGTTTGAATGTTTTGTCCCCTCCAGAATTCACATTGAAACTTAATTCTCAATGCAGAATTATTAAGAGGTGTGAAGGTGAATGGGATTAGAAGTCCCTACAAAAGGGCTTGATAGAGAGTTTGATTCTTCTTGCACTTCTGTCTTCCACCATGTAAGGATCCAGCATTCTTCCATTTGGGAAGATGCACCAGCAAGGGACAATGGAAATAGAGACCCAGGCCAATTATATTACATTCTTGAACTTTTCATTTTTTCCTGGAGTTACTAACTGCTTTGCATTTGGTTTAATTCATTTTTAAAGTACCTCCAAATTTTCCAGAGAACTATAAATTTTCAGTAGTGGTCAAGGACATCAGAAACTCATCTTTTGCTTTTATTTTTATTTTTTTCCTTTGGAGATGCCTCTCCTGGAACATTCTGTCATTGTTTTCCAATCTAAGCTGGATGCTTCCTAGGCTTGATACCCTAGTGATCCTGGGACATTCCTCACCATCCTCTTTCTTGGTGTATGCCACAATTTGTTAGAACATGTCTGTCAGTGACTTCCTAAGAATGAATGCTTGCAAGGTGAACATTTTCAGAACTGGCAGTTCCAAAAATGTCAACATTCTACCTTTATACTCAAATGTCAGACTTCTGTCTGAAATTGTAGGTATAATAATAATAATAATTTCTCAGGATTTTGAAGGTTATTTTCTGGTATCTGAAGGCAATTCTTCTGGCAACGGAGTTGCTGTGGAGAGGCAGGATGCCATACTGATTCCCTGATCCTTTGTCTGTGGTGTGTGTGTGTGTGTGTGTGTGTGTCCTTCCTATCCTGGAGAACTTCTCTTCATCTCTGATAGTATAGATTGGACTTGGTGTGGGTCTTTGCTCAACTGTCAAGTTGTACCCTTAGCAGGTATTTTCATTATTAGCAATGCATATCTTTCAGTTTTGAAAAACTTTTGTATTTTGATAATTCTCTTGGCTATTGTTTTCCATGTTCTCTTCATGGAATTCCTACAAGCTGGCTCTCAGCCCTATTAGATTGACCCTCGACATTTCTTTTCTTGTTTGTTTTCCACCTCAGTCTTTAATTTTCTCTGGGAGATTTCTTTGACTTTAATCTCCCAACCAGTTTACTAAATTTATTATATTATTTTGGTTATTATTAACTTCAAAAGCCCTTTCTTTTTCAGTTTTTCAAAATGGTTTAGAACCATCTCTTCTGACTTGATTTCTGAGGTGAGACGAAGTCTCTCTGAAGTTCTCTGTTGCCTTTGGCTTCTACTTGGCTCCTTTTTTATTTTTTGTTCTTTGTGGCTCTTCCATAACAGAGGCCTCCTTTGATATCTGATTATCCCCCACTGATTGTGCATATATGTGAGTGAGGAATTCGATACCTCGTGGGAGGGGATGGGGGGGTTTCAACTCGTTAAGATCTTACGACAGGGATATTCATTTAAAAGCCCCTACTGTCAGTATCAGTGGACCTTCTCTCTGGAGATGATTGGAGTCTTGCTATTTTTTGTTTTGGTGGTGGTGGTGGCAGGGGCACTTAGTTAAGCCTGTCTATCAGCATTTAGGGCAAGGAGTGAGGGAGGGCCTGGGGTCTTATTTCAATACTTCACTCAGCACTTCTCCCTTGCATAGGATGCCTTCCCCTGCCTACAGATATACCTTGGTTAAAGTGATTCTCTCCACCTGGGAACCTACCGTCTTTGGGGGTGTGTGGGCAAATGGAGAGGATCTGAGGGCCTAACTGGTCCTTTTTGGACAGAAGTATGGTTAGACAAAAATCTGGTTTAAAAAAAACAAAAACAAAAACAAAAACTGTCCTTCAGCTTTCAGCTTTATTCCACAATCCAGGCCTTAAGAGTCTTAGATGCTTCCCCCCCCCCCTTTTTTTTTTTTTTTTGGTTTTTCAGGAACTCTGGCACAAAATGGATTTACTTTTTATTAACTACTCCCCTAACCACATGCATGACACAACATAGAAAGCTTAAGTACAACTCAGTCAATTCCTATTCCATTGTCCACCAATTTGTTGACATCTCTCATCTGCTGTTGTCTCTCCCCAGTCTCTCTGTCCTTATGGCTGGCCTCCAACTTGTGATCTTTCCACCTCAGCCTCCTGAGTAGTTGGGATTATGGGCATGCACCACTGTACCCAGTATCTGTCCTGATAGGTTTTATAAGTTTCCAATTTCTTTCATTAAAAACAAATTTTAAGGATGGGCATTATTTTAAAAAGACAGAAAATGACAAGTAAGAGCAAGGATAGGGAGAAACTGAAATGGTGGGAATGTGAAATGGTTTAGCCGCCATACAGAAGACAGTGTGGCAGGTCCTCAAAACATTAGAATACAATTATGATATGGTCTGACAGTTCCAATTCTCAGTATGTAGCCAAAAGAATTGAAGGTAGAGAGACTTCAACATGTATTTAGATGCTTGTATTCATAGTAACATTCACAATAGTCAACATAGAAGCAACCTAAGTGCCCATTATCACAAAAACAGACAATAAAAATGTGGTGTATTTGTTTAGTGGAATATTATTCATCATTATAAAGTTAGGAAATTCTGATATGCTATAACAAGGATGAACCTTAAAAACATCATGCTAAGTGAAACCAGCCAGTCACCAAAGAATAAGGACCGTATGATCCGTCTTACTGTGAGGCACCTACAGTAGACCAATTCAGAGACAGAAAGTAGAATGGCATTTCCAGGGCCTGGAGGTGGGCGGGAATAAGAATTTATTGTTTAATGGGCACAGAGCTTCAGTTTTACAAGGTGAAAAGGGTTCTGGAGATGGGTGGTGACAATGGTAACACTGAGTGAATGTACAGTGCCACCGAACTTCACACTTAAGAGTGGTTAACATGGCAAATGTTATTTATTTTACCACCATAAATAAAATAAATGAAATAAATATGTAACTCTTCTGCATTCATTATCTGTATTTTTATCTCTTTGCCAAATATTACACTACCTCTAGTACAATCACATAAATTAGACCAAAATCACATTTCTGCTTTTAAACTTTCCAATGACTTGTCATTGTATTAAGAATAGGACTGGCCCCTGCCTTTTTCTCTCCACCTCCTCTCTCTGTTTTCTGTCCTTCATTACACTATTCCTGCCACTCAGGCCTTCTTTCTGGGTCACCTGGGAGTAGCTCCGTCTACTGGAGCATGTACCATTGGTGCTATAAAGGAGGCCGGCTCAAGGATACAGGAGCACAGACAAAGGTGGAGGCAGAGGCAGAGAGCAGGCTCTACAAGGTGTTGCTATAAGCTGAGCAGGAATCCTCAGTGTCTGCCCCCAAAGGAAGTGGGGCAGGGTGACTGACAGGCTGGGGGCTGGGGGCTGGGGGCTGGAGGGTGAGAGTTTGTAAAAAGTAGCCATTCAAGTTTACACCAGAGGTGAGAGAGCTCCCAACAGCTCTGCCCACTTCAAGCAGAGGCTGGTGTTAGGAAGGAGAACTAAGGGAGTGCACGCTCAGCCTCAGAGGAGCCCCAGGGCTCCTCCACTAGGGCAAAGCTCCCTCCAGGAATAGTTCCAGTTTAACCAGAGCAGCTCTCCTCAGTCACTTGTGCCTGATTTATTGCTCTTGCCAATTTAATTCCACAAGGCACAGCCCTCTTGAGAGCTATTGTTCAGGAATTTTAGGGCAGGGCTCTGGGGATGCAGGAAAGAGAAGAAACAAATACCAACCACCCTCAAAGGCAGTCCTATTGTGGGCAACCCATGTAGGGTGGTTCTCTGGGTGATTGTTGTTGGTGCACTGGGAACACCAAAGGGGTGTGAGCCCTAGTTCAAAACCCTCATTTAAAGCAGATTTAGGCTTTCCAGTCTATCTAAGCCACTGAAATCTGTTTTATGAAGAAATGGAGGGAAAAGCTGCCCAGTTATTAAGTTAAAAACAAAACTCAAACTTTCCTTTCTCCTGTCCTGCCAATGTCCTTTACAACTATGTGATCCTCAGGGAGGAAGGATCAGTAGGGGCTGCGGCCCTGCTGAGTTGGCACAAAGGTGGTGGCTCAACAAGCAGCAGCCAGGGCCAGTGGCTGGGCTACCTTCCCTGTCCCGAAGCTGGGGTGCAGGATCTGGGATCTGGCTTTGGCTTGCTCAACCTCTGGCTGGTTGAGGGGATTCAAAACCAGCTAATTATGCTGTGAGAGAAACATGAGGGTTTCCTGTGGCTGGAGCTTTGTAGCCCTTGTAGCCCTTCTCCCACCTCCTAGAGCAGCCCTCATCAAAGGAACAGGGTCAAGAGGTGGCCCACAAAAGGCCTGGGCTTCTGCTCTCCTATTCAAGTCATAGGAAGTTGTAAGAAATTATATGAGGGCCACTGCTAGACGAAAGCTCTGCTTCTGACTCTTGGCTGAGAAGCCTAGAAGAGGCCTTAGCATCAGTATGGGGGATCACTCAGAATTGTGGGAAGCCCCAATGGGCTGACAAAAAAGAACATAAAGGCTCAGTGGCAGAGCACGTGCTATGCATATATGAGGCCCTGCGTTCTATCTCTGGCACCACAAACAAACAAACAAAAACCAAATACATGTCATAGTCATCTCCAGTCTGAGTAGCCAGGAAGAAGAACGAATAGGGTAGGGGAGTCCCATGGCAAGTGTTAGGAAACATCAGGGAGATTCCATTTATAAGGAGGAATAATGCCTGAGGGATCCCAGGGAGAGTGACCCTGATGGCTCCTGATAAAATGGTCCAGTTTAGATTTTGTGTTGTTAAAAAATGGGTTTTAGGGCTGGGGTTGTGGCTCAGCGGTAGAGCGAGCGCTCACCTCGCTCGTGAGGGGCCCTGGGTTTGATCCTCAGCACCACATAAAAATAAATAAATAAATACATAAGGGTATTGTGTCCAACTACAACTAAAAAATAAATATTAAAAAAAGGTGGGCTTTAGGGTAGGTACTGGAAGAATATATAAACTTGTGACACTCTGGAGAATCCACATTAGCTTAGAAAAGCTGAGACTCCCACCATTACCATTTGGCTTCTCAAGGAGCCCTAGACTCTGGGAATGCTGACAAAACTCTCTACCTCCTAGCAACCATGTCCCCCAGTGGCCACTTCGCTGATGCGGGTGTCCACCACAGCCTCAGCAGCACAGGGGTTCTCACAGTCCAGAAGAAAGGGGCATGCCTGTGACCAGAGAGCTGCTCACTCTCTCGCATAGGGCTCATTCCAGAACCATTTTCTGTTAGGAGCTTTAGAGCTGGGTCTGGGCCAGGGTCCCAATTCCAAGGTTGGTGTTTTTCCCTTCCCTTTGCTGGACAGGAGAAGTGGAAAAAAACAATGCTGCCTTGGTCTTCGGCTTCTTCTGAACTGCCTCTGCTGCCTCTCCTGTGTCTGCCCCACCAAAGTAGATGTGCAGGCCATGCACACAGTTGATGTCCCCGTCCGAATTCTCAGTTCTGAAGGCTCTGCTGGGTCTTCTGAGGGGAGGACCACAGAACAGGGTAACCCTGACCTCAATGACTCACTCAGTCCCCCTCTAAGGCAAAGACCCCTATCACCATTCAGGGATCTGACCAATGCTGCTGCTGCCCCCTGGCAGAAGACCTAGTTCTTTAAATATAGCTGGAACTTGGGTACCAGAGATAGAGCTCCAGGTTGTATTTATTTGTAAAGCTGAGAAAAATAACCTGAAGCCAGGGTAAAACCCCAAAACAATCAATTCTCAGTTAACTCCCTGCTGCAAAAGGTATAATGATACTTCTATTTCTCTTTGTCTGTAGATGTGTCATACATCAGATTTCCCATAATTCTGTTCTTCTAAAACATATCCCCTTTATACCATTAAGTGAACAGTGTGGATGCCCTTGAAGCATACATAGCTAGTGGAACCAGGCTCTGTCCTCACTGCTCCAGGCCCACAGAGCTCCCCCAATTACTCTAGTCCCCTGTGGACTCTCCCCACTCCCAACCCGCAGCACTTACTCCATTTTCTAAAGCGACCACATTTTTTTTTAAAAAAAAGTGCACATTGATCTGATCACAGTACAGACTGCTTAAAATCAGGCCTGTCCCAGAAAATCTGGGACAACTAATCACCATTACATCACCTTCCATATTTCTTTCTGCCTACAGCAAGTACAGGACCATATTTGTCATAAAAAAAAAAGGGACACATTATCTGATGAGAGATTTATGGGCAGCCTCCAGGTGCGAGAAGGAGCTGGTGTTATAAAAGTTTCAACATCAAAATATTGGAACTCCAAGGATATTTGGATGACTTTACTGGAAACATGAGAATATTTTAAATCAGAGTGGCTCGTGGCCATCTGAGATGACAGCACTTATACCAGCCACACAGGTTATGCTTTTGTTGATTCCAGGTATATTTGGCACAACTCACTACCAATCTGAGTTACTCAAGAGAGAGACCAGACACTGCACCTGGTTCGAAGTTCTCTATGCCCAGCAGGACCACCAAATCCTGGGCTGGACTGTGTGGATGGCTGATTGATGTCTCTCCCCTCCAATCTTTATATGGCAACTCAAGTGTCACTTCCGAGATATCTTTGTTGATTTTCCAAACCAGACCATGCTATTATGCTCTGGCGGCACCCAGTGTTTTTCCTTTAGTGGGCCTTGCCATGATTTAAAATTCACCCAAATGCAGTTAACTGTTGCTGGTCTTATAGCACTTGACTGTCACTGCCTGTGAAAAGGACTGCAATGGTTTGGTATCACCGGTGAATTACCAGTTCTCAACACAATGCTTGGCACACAGTAGGTGATCAATAAGATTTTGTTGTTTTTCTTCTTCTTCTTAAGATACAAGGTCTCACTATGTTGCCCAGTCTGGCCCCAAATTCCTGGCCTCAAACCTTAGCCTCTTGAGTAGTTGGGACTACAGGTGCATGCCACCACATCTAGCTATCCAGAAGCATGAAATGGTTTATCTGGTAGGTCTCAATACTCTCTCTTTCTCTCCTTGGCTTGATATTTTTATTAATTTGAATTTATTATAATTTATTATTTGAATGATGACTGTGAGGCTGCTTATGAGAACTAGCTGACATCAATACTGGGAGAAAAACACGCTGGCTGTCAGAGTCAATGTTCTAAAGAACAAAGGTCCAAATAAGAAATGAGGGGAACACAGTTCTTGGGAAGGTTCTAAATTATCAACTAGACAAGGCATTTCACATGTAAAAGGAGTGAAGCACTAGTTCTAAACAGTATTTAAGTTCTAAACAGAGCAATGTGCCCAAACTAGGAGTGGGTAGTCCCATTCCCCACCACTGGGACAATGCTTCCAGGTACAGATGTCACATGCTAATGGTTCATGGATGACAGATCTACATGGTGATGACAATGCCCAGGGCCCAGCTGGCATCTTGCCTATTTATTGAATGAACATATGAACTAGTTAAGGAAGTGAGCTGTCTTCAATGAATGACAAGCTCTAGTAAAAGAAAGCCTACATGCAGACAGGGAACAGGGGTGAATGGGTCCAAAGTCAGGGGAGGTGGATTTAGTCTCATATAAGGAAGGACAACAGTACCTGAACAACCAGGCCAGCTGCAATCGGGTGGATGCCCTTCCCCAGAATATTCCTGAGGAGGTTGGACTGTCTGCTGGGGATGCTGTCACAAGAAGCCTCTATATTCTCTAAGGTGCCTTTCAACCTAATAACTAATGTTCCAAGAATTCAACAGAACTGATTGCATAAAGGTGAGAGAGAACATGAAAGAAATGACCTTTGGGCTACAAATATGGAGCTTGAAGTGATCTGTTTCTTGAAGGCTTTAGTGAGCCCAACCACAAAACTCTCTGGCTATAAACCTTTCAGGAGGCATTTCTTCTACTGTTCCACTGACCTTTACAGGTTTTCTATTTCATTTTAGTCAATTTTAGCAGATCCCATTTTCTTAGAAAAACATTTACTACTTTCAAGATCTTCAAATACATTATCAGTGTTGAAACTGAAAATCTCATGTCTGCCAACTCCTGGTTAGTACTTAGAGCCCCATTCCTCTTTTTAATGTATACTTTGTTTTTCTTTGATTGGCCTAGTAGGGTTTTCCTATTTCCTATTCCAAGACCAATAAAGTGATAACTACTGCTTTCAAAACTATAGGAAAATTAAATTTTTAAATGTTGCTGAAATAAGGATAATAATTGAACTTCATTTTTCTTTACCCATGAAATTGGTATAGTGATGCTGAACCTTATAAGGCTATCTTAATAATTTGGAAGTAATTGTCAAAAAACTTAGTAAGATTCAGTAATCCTATTTCTAATATTTCCCTTGGGAATTATGTCCATGATAATGGATATAAGTTTGTTCTAATTTAATTAAAAGATCAAATATTAGAAACCTAATTATGAAAAACACAGTCCATTTAAATTAACTATGGTACATCAATAAAACAAATATTATGCCACTATTAAAAATTATCTTGGAGAATTTTGAAGAATATGAATGTTGTTATGTAATGAATAAAAAGGAAGTTTGCAAAATCATAGTTATATAAATCCATAATTGAATTTTTAATAACCCATATACTCTCTTCTGGTAAAAGAGAGAAAAAAGGCTGGGCGCAGTGGCCCACGGCTGTAATCCCAGCTGTTCAGGAGGCTGAGGCAGGAGGAGCACAAGTACAAAGCCAGCCTCAGCAAAAGCAAGGTGCTAAGTAACTCAGTGAGACCCTGTCTCCAAATAATAAATACACAGTATGGCTGGGGATGTGGCTTAGTGGTTGAGTGCCCCTGAGTTCAATCCTCAGTACAAAAAAAAAAAAAAAAAAAAAAAAGGAGAAAAGAAAAAAGAAGTTACAAGGAAATATACCAATATATAGAAAACTGTCACCTCTGCATGGTGCGATTATTTCTTTAAGTTCTATACTTTTTAAAAAATGTATAAATAATAAGCATAGTTTACTTTTAAAAAATATTTAGTTTTATGTTGACATATATATCTTTATTTTATATTTATGTGGTGCTGAGGATCGAACCCAGTGCCTCTTGCAAGCTAGGCGAGAGCTCTACCACTGAGCCACAACCCCAACCCAGCATAGTTTACTTTTATGAATGGTTAAAAAGAAGTTTAAAAACATAACTTACTGAAAGCCAAATTATGCAAACTTACTAGGAGCACATTTGTAGAAAGCAAATTTTAAAAAGAGATTGACAGTGACTATCCCTTCAGAAAGAGTTTGAGGGAGGGGTGCATCACACTCATCATACTGTCTTTAAGGACATTCAGCTGAGATGGGCATGGCCGGGGATGGGCTGGGGTAAACTATGGGACTTCAGATGCAGTGGCCCTCACACTCTGATGGAAGGACCCCACAGAGGACAGTGAGGCTCTCAATTGAGGCATATGAGCGCTGGGCTTTGAGGTCTTCTTACTTTAACTGGTGCCTAGTGGGATAGCAAAGAGGACTTCAAAGGAATGTGGCCCATCCATCAGCATCCAGCAGGCACCCAACCCCCACCAAGAGAACCTCTCACTAGTTAATGCATCCTTCAAGGAGGACTCTAGCCAGTGGTTAACTCCAAGTCATGTGAGAAATAACATCTGGTGACCTGGCCAAATCCTCCCTTGGGTTCAACTGGTTTCAGCCTTCGAGCTGGAGTCTGAAGCTGGGCAGAGCCACCTCCTGTCCCTAGCTGAGGCTGCCAGGGCCTTTGGCAGAGACCTGGGCCTGAGCTCTGTCCACACAGCAAGACAGCTTTAGGGCATGGAAAAGCAAGGAGAGGCCAGGCGCCAACCTTCTCCCCAGCTGTTTTCAATAAGGCTCCACTTCTGAGGTTGCTGGCAGATCTCTGGAAAGATCAGAACCAACCTCACATAATGTTTTCCATCAAACCCACAATTAAGTAATATTCTCTTAACTCATGAACTGCACAAGAAACGTTTTCCCTGTCACTTCTCAGCCCTCCTCCTAAGCAACCCACCAGCAGGTCAGGCTGGGGTTATGGGCTTTCATAGAGTCAGTAGAGACCATAAGACAGGCCTCCAGAGGTGAGGCCACTCCTCCTTCTGCCACGCAAGGATGCAGAGAAAGGAGGTCTGGCCTCCAGACATAAAAGCTGCATTATGCACATCATTTCAGTTAATCCTCCCAATGGTGCTGTAAGGTCAGCATTACTACACTAATTTCATAGTGGAAGAAAATGAAGTTCAAAGAAGGTAAGCAATTTGCACAAGTCCCAAAATTTCAGGCTCTCCACTACAGTCCACCATGTTTGAGGGGAGTCAGATAGGATTAAAGGCAAGGAAGCTCCAAGTATCAAAAAATACACCAAAAGACATCCTAGTCTTTTGGCAAAATATTTCACCATAGCTCCCCAGGGTTCACTCTTCAATTACACTATTAAGCACTGCACCTTTATTTTGTTATTGAATAAATGAATGACTTTACAAAGGCCTAAGGATGAGGGCACCTTCTCCGTGAGTTCTTCCGAACTTTCTTGCCTGGTTTTTATTGCACATTTTATAGTATTTTAGACACTAATCATAGAATATAGGGTCTGGTTCACTAACCAGTGTTGATTCATCTAGTGGATGAAAGCTTCTAGAACATCCTCCTCAGTTACTGTGTTAGACATTGGGGATACAAAGATGGTTAAGGACTGGTCTCCACCCACCAGAGACACTACTATAATGAGGGAAATGGAGAAGGCAGATTCAACATGCTCAGCCCAAGAAAACAAATATAAGTTCAGTGAAGGCATAGGCATGCATGGACATTTTTGCACCTCAGTCAGGCTGTATCAACACTCAGTGAGCAATAACTGAGCTTTCAGTGTTTCATATCTCTTAGAATCTTACCCAGTAGAGGTATCCCTCAATATCCATGGAGGATTGGTTCCAAGACCTCCCAGAGATACCAAACTCTGTAGATATTCAAGTCCCTTACATAAAACAGCAGTATATCATCTCTAGCTTACTTATAATACCTGTGCAAATGTCGTTATACTATGTTTAGTGAATAAAAATGGGAAAGAAAAGTCTGTTCAGTGCAGACGCTTTTTTTTCCCCCTGAATAGTTTCAATCTGCAGTTGGTTGAATCCACAGATGCAGAACCTGTAGTCAAGGAGGGCCAACTGTATTTCTTGCACACCTATTTCAGAGTCAGGAGGACAGGTGTGGCACCTGCCTTGAGATGCTCCCTCTCTACTAGGGGAGACAGTTAGTATCTATCCCAAAGGCTCCTAGTCTGCAGCCCAATGAGGCAAATTGACAAACTCTGAATAAGAAAATGATTCCAATGGAAAGATTAAAATTAATAAAAATGTGGGCCAGTGCTATGATATGTGGTGAAGGAAAGAGAAAAAGAGGAAGACTACTGAGCGGTTCAATACTTGACCCTATGTGGCTGGGGAAATCTCTGCACTTGAAACTAAGAGGTCTACCCCATCCTGGGTAGGTCAAAGTCAATGAACTTCAAGAAGAAGATGGCTGACCTCATTCAAAGCTCTCCTTATGCCTCTGGTGTTGTCCCCCTGGCCAGCCTTGGGTTTTAATTTTTTTTAAATCACCTATATCAGGTATTTTGTTAGGTAGTTCAGCATCTTGATTCGTGGGCTATCTGGAACTTTCTGACCAACAGAACAAAGAAGTCTGACCCCCCAAGTCGACTCGCTGCTTCCCAGCTTCCCTGCCACCTCAGCAGACCTCACTGTGGGTCTCCAGCTTGGAGTGGACTCCCTGGCTTCCTGACTCTACCCTTCTGATTGCTGGGTACTTGCAGACCCTGCTGGTGCCCCTTGGGTACCACAATGAGGAGGCCAAGCTGGAGGGCAGATGCAGACTTAAGTCTAGGACAAGTATCTCAGCTCAGAGAGCAGGTTGGCAGATCCAGGGAAGAGCTGGGGCTAAAGAGGCAGTAGAGAGAAGTGCCCCAAACTGATGGGAGTGAGTTGGAATCTCACAGACCAGGGAGTAGATGGGCCATGTTAATTGGTGCTGTGTCTCATCCCTTTCCGACAGTAGTACAAGCTGAGGACTACCCTTTGGAAAGCACTTGAACTGAAAAATTTTCAAATCTTTTGTTCCATTAATCTCTCTACTGCCATCTAATCGATCCCCAGGGAATTATATTAAATATGGAATTAAAAGCTTCACAATAAAGACATCCATCCGATTTTAATCAATAAAAGGAAATATTGGAAACCTCCTTAATAAACTGCCAACAGAAAAATGATTCAGTAAATGGTAGCATATCAAATTTAATGGAATATTAACCATTAAAATGACATTGACAGAGTGTTGGGTAAAAGCAGGATGCAAAATACTATGAATGATTTTAGTTATGGCTAAAGCTACTAAGCACTTACTACATTTGCAGCAGAAATATTTTATTTAAAACATGCCATAATATAGGTAGTATTATCCCCGCTTTACAGACAAAAGAACAACTTAGCAGCTAGGCAAATTACCTGAGGTCACAGTCAGTGAAAGATAGTAGTGAATTAAATATCAAGTCTTTCTGATGGGTCTCAGAGAAGTAACCAGAAGACCAGACCCAGACCTCCTGGCTGCAAAGTCTGTGTTCTTTCTACTCTTTCCATCGCCCTGCTGCACAGAGGTGCTTGGTTTTCCACTCTGATGTTTTATGATCAGCTGAGTTCTGGCAAGCACTTGTTTACAAGCACAGAGCAGGCCACTGCTTTCTGAAAAAGAGGTCAAGGTGAACTGGGTCTCCCGGAGGTATTTAACCACATTCCAGCCCTGACCTGAGCTCAGGAGAGGAGAGGATGGTGGGGCAGAGACAGAGCCAGGTCCTCACTGTTCTGTCCAAACAGCATCTCTCACTGCCTTTAAAATCCAGATAGTTCCCTTATTTAGGCATAGGTAATATACACACATCTCCAGAGTTCCTTCCAATTTGGTCTTATGATTGCAACTTCCCAGCAAATGGGTTTATTTCTAAGAACCTCACAGTCAAATTTGTAGCCATCTTTAGCCACTATTCAAGATTGTTCAACACTCATTTCTGTATGCTATGCTTTCCCAGGTTTATTATTTCCTGTCCATACTTTCTCTCTGCTCTTTTTTGGTTCCTCACCTTCACTTCAGTAGGAGATCTAAGCATTATAAAAATCCACCTATATGATGCATTCCTAAAGCAGGTAATACCACGCCTTAGGGGATAAAAATTGGTTCTGGGAGAGCAAGGGAGGGGAAGGGAAGGAACATGGGGGTAGGAAAGATGGTGGAATGAGATAGACATCATTACCCTAAGTACATGTATGAAGACATGAATGGTGTGAGTCTACTTTGTGTACAACCAGAGATATGAAAAATTGTGCTCTATATGTGTAGTATGAATTGTAATGCATTCTGCTGTCATATGTAACAATTTAAAATAAAAAAATAAAAATACCTTCTTGCAATGTTAAAAAAAAATCTCCTTTTAGGTATAAAGCACATAAAGATGTATTCTACCGTACATAAGCAGAGAGTATATAGAAGGAATTAAATTTTTCTTAGGAGGATGGTAATGAAAAATAAAAGGCTGAGGATCATTGATCTTAAGAACCCATAACCCACAGAGAACCCCTTCCATGACACAAGATCGTCAGGCACACCACTGTCAGAAGTAAAGTTAGACAAGATACACAAATCCAGCCACCCTTCCTCCATTGCTCAACCACTTCCCATGTCCTCCTCCACCGGCAGCTGAAACCTGCAGTATAATTTTTGCTTCCATCTCTAAAGACCAACAGCTCTTACTTTAGGGGCTTATAGAATAACTTGCCTTGGGATGGTGTGTTCAAACGCAGGTTCCTTGGTCTCACCTCAGAGAGTCTGGGTGCCCAGCAGATTCTGATGGACCCCACTTGGAGAAACACTCGCTACAAAGTACTTCCATTTAATGACTCAGGCACAAAGGTGTCCAGAATTTCAACCCAAACTCTAAATGAAGGGTGGGCTTAGAGACTGATTTGATTTTAGTACAAAGTAGGCCTTCTCCAGATAATTTATTAATCAGGGGCTGATATATTCATTATATATGTGGGGACTGACTGATGCTACACTCTTCCAGAAACAGTCCCTCCCTCTCCTTTCTGGACTTAGCAGGGGCAGGTCTCCCCCATTCTCTGGCCCAAGGGTAGGGCATTTGAGAGTGGTGCCTGGGCTAAGCAGCCTGGCTGTGGGGGGCTACCGCCAGGGGAATCAGTCTCCATGGGCTCCTCGTCCCCTCACTGCTGCGATGATGCAAGCCAGTGTGACAGGCTGCGGAAAGTATGTCCAGGTGCCTGGCTCTCCTCAGCCTAATGCCTTTTAAATCAGGATCCAGATTTGATTCGATTTTCCTTGCTTTCCTGGCTCCAATTCTTTCAGGCTCATTTTTCACTCCCCTGTCAGGCTTCCCAGGGTTTGGGGGCTGGGTCGAGCCAAATCCTTCACACTTCACAGACAGCTCCCTCCCAGGCTTGGGACGCTGCCCTGCTATACCAGTCACCTAAACTCCAGCTCTCAGCACGTCCCACGCTGCCCTGCTGCTATGTCCTGCCCCCAGACCTTCTGGGGTTTCTGAGTAAGAGGGACCTGCATCTCATGGAGGAGCTGCCTGGGGACTCAGCATGAGAGACAAACCAGTGAGTGTATTCCTCGTGCTCACCTTTTCTCAGCCAGCTGCCAGGACACAGGTATCTATTCACCAATCACTGCCTGCCCCCATCACCCTTCATTTCAGAAAGTTCTGAAGCAGAGGCAGGGGACAGTGATTGGACTTGAAGGGCCATCAGGACTGACTGGGGTGTCCGAGCATCCCTCCTACCTTCCCACATAGCATTCAGCACTCACAGCCGATGTATGTGTGAATCAGTGTCAGATGTGTGGCTCTAGAGCCTCAGCAACCAGGATGTGAACTCCCTGAATATAGGAACATTGTCTTAGTTCTCTGTCATCTTTTTATTCCAGGGGTAGCAAATAACCTGCATACAGCTAGCAGTTACTAAAGAGAATCAACTACCCTCTCAAGCAAGTCTCCTGGCATCACAACTGTCACATAGCACTAGGGGTCAGCTGGTGAGTATACTAATAGAACCACTAGGACTCTTTTCCAAAATCTTGTTTACATTTTTATTCTTATGAAATCATGGAACATCAGAGCAGGAAAGGGCATGAAAGTCAGCAAGTCTGATCTCCTCATTTTATAGTTGAAGAAAACTAAAGTCCATAGGGCAGAGTGCAGCAGAGATTCAGGTGCATAACCAACAGCCTTGCTCTCCTTTAGGATCATGCTGGCATTCCTAAGAGCAGCCATCTCCCTATGGTAACCAACACACTGCTGACCAAAGAGGTTGCAAAAGATGGCATTTTGGTCATCAGGCTGGTTGAATGTGCTAATATATTCAAAATGACCCTTGCTCAGTGATGACCTAATTAAACTTTACTGAATATTTGTCATAGCCAGAGCTCCATCCCAGAGGTTGTGAAGAAACTAAAGATGAGTAAGAAATAGCCTCAAAGAGCCCCCTTTCTAAGTGACCAGCACCTAAATAACCAGAACACACAATAAAAGTTACAGTACAAGAAACACCCAGTGTGATCCCCAAGGAAGACTGGCTCCCTGCTAGAGGTGACATTTGGAAGTGGCTGGGCAGCACTCTGATAGACTTGGGTACAGACTCCAGTTAGAAAGGATGACAGAACTCTACCAGGCAAATCCCAGGATCTGCTCAGGCCACAGGGGCTCAGCACAGGGCAGTTTGGATGAGGGCAGGTTCAGGGAATACATCCCACACCATAGAAAAAGCTGAATGCCAGCCAGAGAGCCCGGGCTCAAAAGCTCAGGAGGGCAGCTCGCTGGGAAGAACCTCACATAGAGAAGCCTGGAAGGAGGAGAGCGAGGAATGCCCAGAGACACAAAGCCAGCAAGTCTTTGACACGTTGGCCTGCAGGTCCACAGTCAGATTTAATTAAGCAAAGGTGCTTAGACTCTGCCTCATTCCTCATTGAGTTTTCCTGGGGATCACGGTGCCCTGATAGCCCCTGGCCTTCCCTGCATCTGTTTGACTTCATTCTACCTGTATGTCTTTTCTTAAGTGCTGAGGACTGGGAGAGAGGTAATAAGCTCTGGCTACTCTTGACCTAGAAAGGCTTCATACACTATAAAATGCTACACAAATGTGCAGTACATTATTAAAAATAAGATGATCAGGGCTGTGGTTGTGGCTGCCCAGCAGTAGAGCACTAGCCTTGCATGTGCAGGGCCCTGGGTTCGATCCTCAGCACCACATAAAAATAAAATAATGATATTGTGTCCAACTACACTAAAAGAAATATATTTTTTTAAAAAAAAAGATGATCAGGACAAACTATAAAGAAAACTCTACAGCCAAGATACAAATGGGGTCTGAACAAGATAATAAAATATTAAAGATGGAAACAACTGTCAAGATTATTTGGTTCAGCTCCGAATCTGATGCGCAGATAGCAAATACCACAATCCTTCCAGATGATGGTCCAGCCCTCCTCAAACATGCCCGGTTCTAGACAACTGTCTAGCTCCTGGTAAAATGTTCAGCAAACTTCAGTTGAATGAATCAAATCCACTCAAAATCTATCAGTAACAAATGCAGAACATTAGTGAGGTAAGAGATTAATACTTAGAAAATTTGTACACTGAATAAAAATAATATCTCTTTACTGGGCACCTACTGGGCACCAGGAGCTGGCACTGAAGTGCTCTTTTTAAAAAATAAGACCTGTGAAATAGAGATCACACACTAGAAAATATAAGTCACAGAATTTCAGATCTCAAAGGACCTTAAGGATCATCTAAACCATAACTGTAAAAGAAAGAACTGACAGGGTTCACAGGAGTTTGTTGGAAAGGTTTAAAGCAACCAGGTACAACCAGAACCCCAGTCCAGGGTTCTTTCCACAGCACATTTTCTCAGTCATCTAATTAGATTCTAAATCGTAGAGTGCAGGGTATAACTCTCCTACAATGTGACAATGCAAGAGAATACAATAGGACGGAAGAGCTGGAAAAGAACTCAGGAGAAAAAAAATAATTTTGTTACCAAAATCCACAATTTATTAGTTGCAAAATCACTGAACATGGTGTGCATGTTTGTTTTTTCTTTGTATTCCAGCATCCGGAACACAGAGGAAACTTAGCTCAGGGTCATTTTTTTTTTTTTTTTAAAACAAAAGTAGCGACTTTATCATTAACTTTGAATTTGGAAGGGAGTTGCATACAGTAAATAATTTGAACATTCTGAGTTCTGCAGAAATTGCATGAATGGGGATGAATGTGCCAGCATTCAGTGACCTCCCTCTAGACCATGCCAGCCCAGCACTCCTGGAGAGGAAGGTCCAGGAGTGCTGGGCTGGTGGTCTAGAGGGAGGTCACTGAGCAGGAAAACCCTAATCTGGGTTCTTCATCTCTTAACGCTTTTTTGCCATTCAACTTTGTTTCCATTTCAAGGAAGACAGTGGAGATCATTGGAAACAGTTAAAATAATAGTAGCATACAGGCCCTATCAGTGTACCAAGTTTGTTGTCCTTGTAACCAATAATTGGCATTTCCAGCAAAGGCAACTTCACTTGACTCCTACAGCCCCACTGCGGTGAACACCATTCTACTTTCAAATTCCAGGTGTCTATTTCTTAGTGTAAGAATTGAAACAACACAGAGTGGACTTCTAGTATGAATGATGAAGAGCTTCTCTGACCAATGCTACCTCCCTCTTGCCAGTCCTGTCTTGATTTTTAGATCTCTTTTTGGACATTTATAGCAAGATCACAAACTTGAGCAGGAAACCCAAGCATGGAAAGTGAGCCCGCCCAAGGAATGGCTTGATGTTGATCCTGCCCATCTTCTGCTGTCCTACTATGAATACAGAAGGGAAGAGAAATGGTTAAGTCATAGTTGGCAACAGACAATGGCCTTAGTGTTGGGAGATGGCTGGGAATGGTGGGGATCAGAGCAACTGGAAAAGCCTTGCTTAGACATAGCAGATGGCATCCACTAAGCGAGTGTGGCCATGTAGGAATGGTGCCAGTTCTCTCTCTTCCTTTCTCCCCTTCTTTCTTCTTTTAAATATATTTTTTTAAATTGTAGATAAGCACTTTTTAAAATTTTATTTATTTATTTATTTATATGTGGTGCTGAGGATCAAACCCAGTGCCTCACACATGCTAGGCAAGAGCTCTACCACTGAGCCACAATCCCAGCCCCTCTTTCTTTCTTTTAAAGAAAAGCCACTTATAAATGAATCATACATACATTTTCCCATTAGTAAATCTTGACTCAAACTTTTTGAGAAAGTCACTGGACAAACACAAAAGATCTCTGTGTCAAATGTGGCCCAAGATTTGACCGTTTTTTGCCTTAAGCCATAGACTTAGACCTCTGTTATTTAATCCTTGCATTTTAGGTGGTACCTTTTCATTCTCCATCATGTAAAACGAGGAAGGACACCAGCATCCCCATGCTTGGCTCCTCCTCTATTTTTCCTGTCTCTACCATTCACCACTACTTCTGGCTTGCCAAAGCTTATGGAATTATTTTCTCTTCTGTAACTACAATTAATACTTTTTATCTGCATCTATGGGTTGATTTTAAAAAGAGAATGATGTTCTTGATAGCAATATTTTATGATGTACATGTTTGCCTCAAATGTCTGATGGCCATGAATTAACCACCCACAATAAAGAAGGACTACAGGACTAGTTTTCAAATGTGAACAGCCCTGATGGATTTTCTGCTACTTAGATGTAGTCTTGTCTCCCTGAGTAAGGGGCTGACTACAAGTTCCATGTGGGACGTGTCTCTGGGCAGGTTGCGCTTAGAGGGGCCATAGCACAAGTAGAGAGCACATCCAATTCATTTACACCTCATGGAAAAGTGAAATGATTTTATTTTTCTGAGCTATTGACTAATATCTACATTATAAGCTTCAATTTTCTCCAAATAGATGGTTAGTAAATAATTCTTCTTTTATTCACCCTGATTTCTTCTCCAAAGTCCACTCCTAATCTTCAAACCCTTTAATGTCAAATTAAAGGCTCTCACTTCTGCTGAAACCTCATCCACAAATGCCCTCTTCTCCTGCTTATAGTGCCACTTTGAATTCACTCTTTTGAATTTCTTTATTTCAATTGCATATGTGGCAGGAAGGAAAATTACTAAGTCTGTTCTGTCCACCCTCTAGGCCTGAAGTGGCCACCAGCTGCTGGCAACTGCAAAGTTTCAGCAAAACTTGTTCTGCCATTGCCCCTTCTGGTGCTTCAGGAGCTCTATGACGCCCAAGTAGCTTACACCAGCCACCTAGAATGACAATCTGGGAGCACATGCAAGTTTGCTGGGATGCCGAGGCCAACAACGTTTCTCTCATCAAGAGATGACACTGTTCTCTGGATAAGCTTATACCCTGGGTAAATTTTTAAAACTTTAATGTCATGTTTTTATTGTGACTAGAACAACTATTTTCAATGTATCTTCTATTGGGTCACAACCAATACCGAAGAACTGAATTAAGTATAAAAGAATGCTCTAGATTGGCCCTGTCCAATAGGACTTTTTTGTGATGATGGACATGTTCAATAATGAGTTGTCTAATATCAGCATTTTGTAGCTATTGAGCACTTACAATGTGGCTAGTGTGGTTGAGGGAATGCATTTTCAATTTTACTTTATTTTTACTAATCCTAAATTAAATTTAAAAAGCCACCCATGGCTTGTGGCTCTCCTATTCCACAGTGAGCTCTAGACCTTGAATAACTCACTCATCTAGGAAGCAAAAGATAATAAACACTAATAAATTATAAATTGATAAAAAGTAAAACTGAATCATATATAGAAGTGTCATAGAAACTCAGAGGGTGCAACCAAGGGATAAAAAGTTCAGCATTAGAGCTCCATGCTAATGTGAAAAAAGAATGCCAGGTGAGGGCTGGGGCTGGGGCTGGGGCTCACTGGTAGAGTGCTCGCCTAGCACGTGTGAGGCACTGGGTTCCATCCTCAGCACCATAGATAAATAAATAAATAAAATATAGGTATTGTGTTCATCTACAACTAAAAAAAAAAAAAATTAAAAAAAGAATGCCAGATGATGTGGGGTAAAATGAGCCAGTTGTGGGTCAGCATATGCACATGGGCTTATTTGTGTATAAAAGAATATTCAGATATATGTTCATATTTACATAGAACATTTTCAGAAGGATGCCTAAATTGTTGAGACAGTAGCTACCTCTGGAGAGTGGAAGTTAAGGATCAAGGGAAAGAACATTTAAATTTTATTTTAAAAATAGTTTAACATTTAAATTATTTTCTCTTCATAACAAAGTTATAGGCACAGAGTTAATTAGTGAGTGGTACATTCAAAGGCCAAAGCAGTCCACTCTTTCCTGTGGCTATTACTCATGACTGACCTTATGTGATTATTGGGAATATCCACATCTTATAACCATGGCTCTTCTGAACTCTAGTAAAATGTTTTTAATAACCAAACATACTCAAAGGGAAATAGAATTTAAATCAATAAAATGGAGAGGAGACAGGTGAAGTGGTGTGTACACACACCTGTAATCCCGGCTACTTGGGAGGCTGAGGCAGGAAGATTGCAAGTTCCTCAAAACAAAAACTAAAAAGAGCTTGGGATATAGCTCAGTGGTAGAGCACTTTCCTAGTAAGTACAAGGCCCTGGATTCAATCCCGGGGTTAGAAAAGAAAAGAGTGGAAAGCCAGGCGTGGTGGCGCATCCCTGTAATCTCAGTGGCTTGGGAGGCTGAGGCAGGAGGATCACGAGTTTAATGCCAGCTTCAGCAATGGCAAGGCACTAAGCAACTCAGTGAGACCCTATCTCTAAATAAAATACAAAATAGGGCTGGGGATGTGGTTCAATTCCCAGTAGCCCCCTACACACACACACCAAAAAAGAATGGAAGAGAGCATTTTGACACTGAGGAAAGGAAGGGAGCAGAAGGGCAGGGATGTGGGGGCAGGGGAGAGATTGATGGTGAAGGGATGAATGTCAAAAGGGCTGATGCATAATTGCAGGGGAATGGGAAGAATGAAGGAACTTTGGATTGGGCAAAGGGAAAGGAGGGGGCATGGGGATAGGAAAGATGTGAAATAGACATCATTACCCTAGGTACGTGTATGATTACACAGATGGTGTGACTCTACATTGTATACAATCATAGAAATGAAAAGTGGTGCTCCATCTGTGTAATGAATTGAAATGCATTCTGTTGTCATGTATAACTAATTAGAACAAATAAAAAAATAAACAACTACCACCATAAATAAAAAATAAAAAATAAAAAAAATCAGGCCAAGTCCCTGGGGACTTGACTGGTCATGGATAGAATCTTAGACATTATGTTACCTTGGTTCTCCTCAGGAAATCAAACATCTCTTGAACACCTGTCTGAGGCAGGCACAAAGATGAATAAGAAAGAGTCGTGGAATTTGAGGAACAATGAGACACAAGAAAGGGTGACCTCATATGGTGCAGGGAATGCAAGATTTGGATCCAAAAGAACTGGCTCATCACTTCCTGGTGTGACCCTGGTACCAGGTTCTGTAATCCCTGAGCTTCCATGACCCCCAAGTCCTTCCTTTGCAAAAAGTGGGAATAAAAGCTACCTAGTTGTGAGGACATGATGATCAGGGTGACATGCCTAGTCCCAGTAAGCCATCAACAATGCTAGTTCCCTTCCTAGCATACTCTGTCCTATTCCTAACCCCAATCCATTAAGAAGATAAAATATTTTCCTTGTTTACCCTCTCTTTCCCCAGGGGATTCAAATCACAGAACCCGTATTGCATACACACTGGCCGGAGAGGGGACCAGAGCTCAGGTCTGCCGGATGGAAGAGGGGAGGAAATAGGCAAATGCTGGCAAGCTATGGGCCGGTCCTAGGAGGACTCTGAAGCACTGCTGAAGAACTTTATGCAATGGGGAGCTACTCAAGGTCAAGGACAGGAAGCAGGGACATGGCTCAGTCAGACCCACATCACTTAAGTAACAGCAGGAAGGATAAATGGTGAGGGCAGAAGTCAGAAACCAGTTCTCAAGCCTCTCCAAGCCTCAACTTAATCACCTCTCAATTCCTATAATAAAAAATTGTTGATTGAACGTATTCAAGCATCTAATCACACAGTCATATCCTGCTGTTTTATACGCACATGTTCTTCTCCAGAAACACATCATGAAGACTCCTGAGGACAGAAAGCAGGCCAGGAACTTCCTCTGAATTTCTCAGGGCACTAAGGGCAACAGTCAGCACTTCTGAGTTGGAAGTGAGCTGTGAAGAAGGCCCTGGGAGAACACCACTACTGGTTAAAATGGGAAATGAAAAATCATTCCTGCTTCCATGGGTCAGGTTTTCGCGTGTTTTCTTTCCCCACCTCTTCAGCTTAAAAATACACATGCTGCGAGCAGGCCAGACTTAACCTTTAGTCATGAAGCCCACCTCAGCAGACACGGAGGCCAGCAGTCTGTCCTGAAACCTGATTTGGGCTGAAACCTGATTTGGGCTGCACTTCTCAAGCTGCACGGAAGTATTAGCTCCTCAGATCTGCAGCACAGCCAGTGCTGCAGGCCAGAAAGTCCTGTGGCCACATTTGCTTTTTTTTTTTTTTTTTTTTTAATAAGAATAAATTCCAGGGAAGAAATCTCTAGTCATTTCAGCACTTTGCAGAACAATCCGAGGCGACTCATCCACCCATGAGACTGGGGGGCCCTGGTATGTGTGCAAGGAAGCCCCAGCTGCTAATGGGCAGTGGTGCAGTGGCTCAGCCCTGGGCACTTATCTTCCCACCCTCCTTACATCTTGACAGTGGAGGTCCTCCCAGAGGAACACAGGCCTGTCAGTGTGCTCAGAGATACTCCTGGGTGCTGAGCACCTGGGGGATAGTTTCCTTCTAGTGCACATAATAATGGACTGGCAGATCCCCTTCCCTGTGGAGAGGGCAGAGCTGGATGAAGGAACAGGAATTTCCAGAATGCCGGTTCAAGGCAGGGGCTCAAGTTGTCTGGGTCTAAATGGTGGTGCTAATGAGAAATGGAGCCAAAGTTCTGTGAATTTCTGAAAATATATTTTTGAGCTTTGGGCTGGCAGAGCCAAAGAAAGAAAGAAGGAGAAGAAAAGAGGCAGCTTAGGGCAAATCAGTAGATCCTGATAAAAGAGTAGTTGCTCTGTAAAAACATCGGCTCAGCACTTGGCCCTAGGGATGACCTCCTTCTCCCTCATCCCAGGCCTTGCTGGGTCAAGCCAAATGGCCACAGCCAGGGAAGAATGAATTCTTCTAGAATGCTTCAACTGCAGGACCACATTCAACTCAGACTAAGTACCCTCATTACTGTCAGTAATGAGGGTACTTAATTGGTAAGGGTAATTTGGTAAGGGTCTGAAGGAGTTTTTTAGTTCCTCCTGTGTCGTGTCTCCTTCCCTATTTATTCCCATCCTTTAGGAGGATACTATCTCCCCATGCATATCATTAGATGCTTATCACTTAGGAATACTCTTTGTAAAATGTCCTGAGTGAATAACCACAGCCAAAGATCGTACCCTGGAAAGTCTTTGATCCTTAGGAGTTTTGTCTCTTCTTTGTGCTGGTCTTTATGCTCCCGCCACTGCTATCCTCCTGTCTTCATCCAATCCTTAGTGTGCTGGCTTGTTGCCTCATGATTTTAAAACGGCTGCCTGAGCACTTGGCATTACTTTGGTACTCAAGGCAGGAAGCAGGGCAAGGGTGGAATATGAGAGCACAGGGGTGTCTTTCTTCGTCTTCTTTTTAATCAGAAAAGGAAAAGCTTTCCCAGAAGCTCCCTTGATGACTTCAGCCTGAACATGTCACTGGGTCACCCTGAGCTGCAAAGGAAGCTCCTCAAGTGGCCTCTAGCATGGAAAAGGACAGGGGCAAGACAGATTGGTAATGGGTTATGCAACTCCTGTCCAAAGTGTCTGCCACAAAGTGGGAAAGTCCTAAAGGATGTGGGGGACTGAGACCACAGAGTTTAGAGCATCTAAAAAAAATGTGTAAACACAAAGATCAGCTAGAAATGTCACTATAGTCATCCAAGTCCTCCCGACAGAAAGAAGAAGACAGAAGAGGAGACTCATTTAATCCTTTGTCAAAAAACAGGCATAAAAAGGAAATGTAGGGAGTGTAGGCAATAGTTTCTAGCATTTTCAGGAAAAAAAAAAAAAAAAAAGCATAAATTTGACCCAACTTGCAGTCACCAGCTCTGAGGTGGTGGGAAGCAAACTTCCACAACTTGCTCACATCTCTGGTAGCCACTGTTTTTCAGTGAGGGGAAAGTCCTAGGCCCCCTCACAGGAAGTGTGGCACCTTTCAAGAGAGGAGAGGGACACTGGCAGAGGTCCTTAGGCAGCAGCAGTGGAAGGAGGAGAGGACTCCTGCGCTGTGGTTGGACCACCAGGGCAGGGCTAAATTTTGAAGGCACGTTTAAAAAAAAAAATCTATTTACTTGTAAGAGATTCTGCAGGAGTTCAGTCTCCAGAGAGCTGAGGTCTTGTGATGGTGTGAAATGAACATGGGGAACAGTAAAAAATGAACACCTGGAGCAGGCTGGGTGCCCACAGAGGAGGGTGGGCACTGTGGGCAGGTCAAGAGGCAGCTGTAAATGGGAATAGAACCAAGGACTGGGCCCAGTGGGTACCCATGTTTGGAGCACAGTCTATTAAAATGAGCAGATCCTGCTCTAAGCCATGACACTCCAGGGCAACACCACTTTACTGTGAAGACACCAGCACAGGAACATCCCTGTTCGGCTTCATCAATATGAAGCCAAGTAAAAAAGTCATATAGGGAATACTGTATCTTAAGAATACTGTAGTTTACATTGCCGCAGTTTAGATCTTGAATGTTTGTCCAAAGGCCCATGTATGGTCTTTGGCTGGTGACACTACAGGGAGGTGGTAGGAACTTGGGAGGTGAGTCCTAGTGGGAGGTCTTTAGGTCATTGGAGGTTTTTCTTCTCACACTCCCAGGTGCCAGAAATGGCCAGGTGTTTTTCCTCAGATAAAGAAGCCTTAGATTCATAGAAGGTATAAGAGCCTGGGCACGCTGATCACCGGGCCACTGCTTACTCTGTGCTATTTCCAAATTGCATAATTCAAAGACATGGCTCCTTCACAACTCACAGGCAGCAATGGAAGCAAAGCTGCCATCAGATATAAGGAACCTAAGCATGTCTTCTCCACGCTTGTTTGAATCAAGTAAGGAGCTTGTCTAACAGAAGTAATATGGCAAGAGGGTTGGGGTGGAGACAAGATCAGTTTTGTTGTCTAAGGCACTTCTTAAGTGTTAATTTTTAATTTTTAATGTGTATAATTCAGTATTTTATAAATATATCTGCAAAGATGTGCAACTACCACTTCTAATTTCAAAACTGTATCATCATCCCCAAAAGAAACCCTGGATCTATTAGCAGTCACACCCCATCCTTTTCTCCTCCTTGACCCTGGCAATCACTAATCTATGTTCCATCTTGATAGACAGTCCAACTTTGACTATTTAATATAAATTCATAGCTGATCTCTTTCTTTTAGCATAATGTTTTCAAGGCTCATCCATGCTGTAGCATGAATCGGTACTTCATTCCCTTTTATGGTCATCTAAGCCATTTCTGAACACCCAGGGACTGAGTGCTCCCATCACTTCTTTCCGGCCTGCTGTGGAGAGAAGAGGATGGCAATCAGCCAGGGCAATAAAAAAGAGCCCTTATGGGGCTGGGATTGTGGCTCAGTGGTAGAGCACTCGCCTAGCATGGGCGGGACCCGGGTTCAATCCTCATAAATATCCTCCCACATAAAAATAAAGGCATTGTGTTGTGTCCATCTATACCTAAAAAATAAATAAATATTCTAAAAAAAGAAAAGAGCCCTTACTACATTGGTACAGCCCACAGACATCCCCAAATTTCCCCTACAATCTTCTCCAAGTAAAAGATACAAAAGGACTTTAGGTCAGATCCTCTAGCAAACAGTCTTCATAGGACAGGGCTGTGTTTAGCACAAAATTCAGTGCAGCCATAGCCTATTTTCAAGGCAGTAGCCTTGGCATACTTTTTAGATGACCACATGGCCAAATACTAGCACAAAGGTAAAGCCCAGGACCATGCAAGAACAGCACCATACCCCTCACCTAAGTTGTCATTTGCTAGTGTCACACGAAAGCCTTTTAGCTAAGGCATTTCCTGGGGTAGAATCCCATGATTCATTCCAGGACAAATGCTCCTATGACCTCTCTGGTACCCAACTGCACCTCCATGTCAAGTTGATGTGAGTCCACCACTTTACGAACAGGCTTTCTGACTAGGCATAGCATTAGGTTATTCTTACAGCTGCTCTTCAATGTTCACATCTTCTCCTATTTCACACAAAGTAGACAAGGAATTGTTGTTCCCATTTACAGAAGAAGAAATGGAGTTCCCAAGGCAAGAGACCAAGATTCATTGACAAAAGGGAAGAGAATAAAAAAAAAAAAAAAAGCAGGTCCTATCTTTCATCTCACTATTCTGGGTAGACCCACAAAGTCAGCTAACCAAACAATCCTTTCAGAGCAAAGGCAAGAGAAAAATTATAGTCAATTTTCCCTGATGTGGGGGATACATATTTAAACTCAAGCTGTGTTTTCCTGCCACTAGGTCATATATTCTATAATTGGGAGGCACATACCCAGAATGTGACTTATCAACAGCAAAATATATCACAAAAAGCCAGGTATAATGGCACATGCTTGTAATCCCAGCAGTTCGGGAGGCTGAGGCAGGAGGATCATGAGTTCAGCAAAAGTGAGGCTCTAAGCAACTCAGCGAAACCCTGTCTCTAAATAAAATACAAAATAGGGCTGGGGTTGTGGCTCAGTGATCACATGCTCCTGAGTTCAATCTATGGTACCCCCCCCAAATATATATCAGGAAAATTAATTTACATGTCCCTCTCCATTCCCAATTTCCCCAACATAGACCAAAGTCCACTATAAACTAGAAATAAGAGTGAAGTCATATATATTCGATTTATATGAAAGTCCAAAATTAAACCAGGTCTGCTACCAGGTCCAGCCTGTTAAGAACAAGTTCCTGCCTGGCCTCCCCCAGCCTCCAAGCCACACTTCTTACCTTCCCATCAAACTTGGCAGTGGCTCCTTCTTTGATGCACAGGTTCCGAGGAGGCAGAAGGAAAGCAGGGGCTTCGGTCAGGGGCATGGAGTCAACCTTGAAGGACCCACACTAAGGGAGGTTTTGGAAACGTGTGATGAGGAGACCAACTTCACATCCCCTGTGGTCTGCAAAAAGGAAGGAAAAGGACCAGGTCAGAGGAGTCAAAGCGCAGTGCTGTCTTCCCTCCACATGGCCACATGCCCAGCCTGGGGGTGCAAGCTTGGGGAGGAGCAGTGTCTACCTGGAGCTTCTTTCTGGGACCAACAAGGTTCCAGGGTAAGGCACAGCCTGTGCCACACTCCAGCTCCTGGGGCCAGGCTTGCCTCCTCATTCCCTCTGGAGAACTTGCCATCTGTCCCCCGTCTCCCTCTTCTAGGAAAGGGTGACTGGGACAGGAAGAGAAGAGCTGAATGGCTTAGGGGTTTTATAACAGGTATCTGAAATCTTCATTGAACAGTCACTGATCCTTCAGAATCAGCATTTACAGGAAACATTTGTAGCTGAAAGTAAAAAGTGTTTTGGGCTGAACTGTGAGAGCTCATGGGCTACACAAAAACTGGGATCCATTCTCCAAAAAGGTAAGAGTTTCAGGTTAACATGTAAGGACCCTGGAGGAGGGGAGGGGAGGGGAGGGGAGCAGAAGAAGGAGTTTGTGGAATGAAGGAAAGAAAGCAGACTAAGGACTAGATTTTTTTGTTTTGTTTTTAATGTTTTTAAGTTCCATAATTAGAGAAGAGAGATATTTTAAGGTCATACAAGCTGACTCAACTATTTATAACAGAGGCCCAGAGAGGGTAAATCACTTGCCCAAGGAGACACAGTAAAATGATGCCATCACTAGCAAGAATACCTGAAGCCCAAACTCCTGGGCCAGGCCTAGGGACACTAGACAAGGTGGGGCTGGGGGCTGGGGGCTGGCAAGGTTAGCTGGAACAAAGGGGCCAAAGTGAGAAGTCACCCATGGCTACCCATTACAGCGCTGATCAACTCTTTTGCAATGTTTAATTATTCTCAACTTTTAAATGTTTCATAATAAAGCCTGGGAAAAAAAAACAATATGCAAAACTAATAAATTATTATTTACTCTACACTTGTTCTGTTCCAAACACTATATGGAATACTTAATTATCTTATTCAATTTTTTATTACTTTAGTTTTGATTGACATATGTGTGTATGTACACATATGGTATAATGTGATGTTTTGAAACATATATGCATTGTGCCATGATCGAATCCGAATAGTCAGCATATCAATTGCCTTAAAAATATTCATCATTTCTTTGTGGTGATGACCCTCAAAATCTTTTTCTCTGGTTATGTTAAAGTATACATTATTGTTTAACTACAGATTCCTGTCTTTATGCAATAGAACCCCAGGTCTTATTCCTCCTATTTAACTGTAACAACCCCATGAAACTGATATAGTCATCATTTTGCGAATGAGGAAGCTGAGCTCAAACAGGTGGAATAACTTGCCCATTATACAGCTGACCATCAGAAGTGGAGGAAGAATCCAGATTTGCCAGGTTCCAGAGCTCTTTTGTTCATATCAGACAGCCCAAAGGAGAACAACATGAAATAGCCACAATTTTATTATACAGAATGGTGAGGCAGCTCCCTCTGACTTTGTTTTTATGAATATAGAAAAACACATATTTGAGAGAAAACACATGGTTGAGAGCATTTATGTTTCCTATCTTTTTCTCACAATTTTTCTTAAAACAAAGTGGATAGAACTACTTTTTTTTTTGGTACCAGGGATTGAACTCAGGGGCACTCGACCACTGAGCCACATCCTCAGCCCTATTTTATTTTATTTAGAGACAGAATCTCACTGACCTGCTAAGTGCCTTGTTTTTGCTGAGGCTGGCTTTGAACTTATGATCCTCCAGCCTCAGCCTCCCTAGCCTCTGGGATTACAGGCATACACTACGGCACCTGCCTAGAACTGCTTTTAATATAATTTTAAATATTCCATCCTTTGGGTGTTTGACTGTCTCCCCATTGCTGGCCATTTGGACAGTGGCTAAATTTTTTTATGGTAAAAACTCTTACAATGAGCCTTAATCTGTGTCTAAATCTATGTCTGAGTTTCTGATGATTTCCTTAAGCTGGACTTACAAACCTGAGTTCTTGGTTGTAAACAACAGAAACCAATCTGGTTCTCATAAGTGGAGAAAGGCTTTCTGAAAGGAAGGTGGGGGTGGGGGATCCAAAGCCTAAAGGAGAGGTGGGAGAACCCCACCGAAACTAAGAGAAGCTGGGTGGTCAGATGCAGTCAAGGTCACTGGGTATCAGCTGTCACCACCTGGAGTACATCCTAGTGTCCCTGTGCCAAGTTCCTAGTTCAGGAAGGAGCCCTAGCAGGCTGGGGCAGCTCCAGGATGGGACCATATCTTAATCACCATGACATCCCTGGTGCCTGGCACATCACAGACACCAAACAAGCATATGCTGAATGAAAGAGACGTCTAGTTTTGCCTGTTCTGTTCATTTTCTTTGGCTATTTGGTAGCACACTTAAGTTCCACGCTATGGGTCAGGTAAAGAGTCACCAAGGAACAGTGGTGTATGGGTCTTATTTTTTTTTTTTTTTTTTAATTTTTTATTGTTGGCTGTTCAAAACATTACATAGTTCTTGATATATCATATTTCACAATTTGATTCAAGTGGGTTATGAGCTCCCATTTTTACCCCATATACAGATTGCAGAACCACATCAGTTACACATCCATTGATTTACATATTGCCATACTAGTGTCTGTTGTATTCTGCTGCCTTTCCTATCCTCTACTATCACCCCTCCCCTCCCCTCCCCTCCCCTCTTCTCTCTCTGCCCCCTCTACTGACATTCGTTTGTCCCCCTTGTATTATTTTTCCCCTTCCCCTCACTTCCTCTTGTATGAACTTTTGTATAACTCTGAGGGTCTCCTTCCGTTTCCATGCATTTTCCCTTCTCTCTCCCTTTCCCTCCCACCTCTCATCCCTGTTTAATGTTAATCTTCTTCTCATGCTCTTCGACCCTACTCTGTTCTTAGTTACTCTCCTTATATCAAAGAAGACATTTGGCATTTGTTTTTTAGGGATTGGCTAGCTTCACTTAGCATAATCTGCTCTAATGCCATCCATTTCTGTATGGGTCTTATAATTAGCTTGTTTACATTTAATATCTAACTAAAATAGGGCTCTTTTAAAGTATAAATTAAAGCAACAAAGTGGCTAGGTTTGTTTGTAACTGGGCACATTCTCTGCTTGACAAACCTTGCTTTCTCTTTTACTGATAAGGTATTAGCTTTGCAAACAAAATTCCATTCCTAATGATAAGACTTAAGACCTGACCACAGCAGGAAACAATGAAGTAAACACTATGTAGCACTTAAATCAGAAACTGTACTAAACACTTCACAAATAATAAATGGTTTCCTTTCCTCCTTACAACAACATTATGAGACAGATAATCTCATCATCCCCATTTTAGGGATCATAAACCTTGTTCTATGTCACACAGTGGGGAAGAGAACTGGCATTTGAACGTGGGCATGAGGCACCTGAGCCACTATTCTGAACCACTGAGTCTTCTGGCCTCCTGAAGCAGTTGGCTGGTGGGAAGGGGGTTTGATGTTGATGTAACAAGGGAAAAATTGAGAGCTGCTCAACTTATGTACATGTAAAATTAAGATTATTCTGTATTGCTAAACATACAATCAACAACCTTAAAAGATGGATGATATTCTGGGATAAAATGCTTGTAATGAAAACCAAAGAAGAAATCAGCCCACAGATAAACGCACAGAGGATATGACTTGAATAGAAGTCAAGCCCAAATAATATAAGAGTAAAAATAAAGAATGATGCTTTTTTTCTTTAACTAACCAAACTGACATTTAATGCTAGCCATGGGGAGATGGGCATACTCATATCCTCCTAGGGGCAGTATAAATTAGTACAATCTTTCCAGAAAGCAATTTGTCCAAAAGATTCTAAAATAACTATCCATCTCTTTTCCTAGTAATAGCACATTTAGAAATATATTATTGGGAAAGAATCAGAGATGCAGCCCAAATTTTATAGATAAGAACACTGATTGTTGACTGGGGATATAGCTCAGTTGGTAGAGTGCTTGCCTAGAACACTGATTGCATTATTTATAGCAAAAGGTAGACATGTAAAAAAATCTACTTAAATATCCAACAGTGAAAATTGGTTACATATGGTGGAATACCAGGCAGATATAGGAGTACATATTTACAAGGGAAATAATGATAGGAATTAATGATATAGAAAGTTTAAACTAAAAACAATTTATTATGGAAAAATTCAAACATACAGAAAAGTAGAAAGAATGATACAATGAGCATCCCAAAACCCCGTATTTAAATTGAACAATTAATATTCTGCCATATTTAGTAAATTGTTGTGTTTCACATATGTCTTTGAAACCATTTCAAAATGATCACCATGTGATTTGTTCTAGGTGATACAACGATTGCACATGCTTATAGGGTACAGTGTGAGAGTGCGATACACGTATAGAATGTGCAATGATCAAATCTGAATAATTAGCATTTCCATCTCCTTAAACATATATCCTTTTTTTGTGTTGGGAACTTTTGGCCACCTCTCCTCTAATTCCTTATAGAATATATAAATTGTTGTAATCCATCGTTACCCTCTGGTGCTACAGAAACTGGAACTTAGTCCTCTCATCTGACTTCATTGGGCGCCTGCTGTGCTGCTATGGTTTAAATCTGAAAGGCCGCCCAAGGATTCACATGTTTAATGTTTGGTCCAGCCTGTGGTCCTACTGGGGGGTGGTGGAACCTCTAGGAGATGGAGCCTAGTGGAAGGCAGTTAGGTCACTGGGGCAGGAAGTGCCCTTGAAGGGGACACTGGGAGCCCAGCCCCTCCTCTCTTACTCTTTTCTTCCTGGCCCCCTGTGAGGTGAAAAGCTTCCTCCACCACCACATGCTCCCTGCCATGATGCTCTGCCTCACCTTAGTAATTGAGTCAGCTGACCATGGGTTGAAATATTTAAAACTATGAGCCAAAATAATCCTTTTCTCCTTCGACTTGATTTTTTTTTTTTTTAGGTATTTTGTTACAGCAAGAGAAAGCTGATTAACACAGTACCCATCATCTAGCCTTCCTCTCTGCCCCTCACCCCTGCCCTTTCTAGTCTATACTTATCACTATTTCACTTTCCATTTCTATGAAATCAACTTTTTTAGCTTCTACATATGAGTGAGGTCATGTGATATTTGTCTTTCTGTGCCTGGTTTATTTCATTGACAAAATGTCCTGCAGTTCCACCTGTGTTGTCACAACTGATAGGATCTTTCTTTTTATGAGTGAATGATATTCCAATGTGAAATATGCCATATTTTCTTCATTCATTCATTCATTCATTGATGGACAGCTTGGTGGATTCCATACCTTGGCTATTGTGAAGAGTGCTGCATAAACATGGGAATATAAGTACTTCCCTGACATAATTTTTAATGTTTATTTTTTAAGTTTTAGGTGGACACAATATCTTTATTTTATTTTTATGTGGTGCCGAGGATCGAACCCAGTGTCTCACACGTGCCAGGCGAGCGCGCTACCACTTGAGCCACATCCCGAGCCCTCCCTGACATAATTGTAACAGCAAGAATCAGAATGTATTCATTCACTCAGGATGTATTTATAGAACACCTATTATGTGCCAAACTAGGTGCTGGGTATACAGCAGTAAATTATCCGTGGGGGGTGGGGGTGGACATTGAGTGTGTCTGTATTTGTGTGGTGTAAATAAAGTGTGGTGAGTGTGGAAACATAAGGTAGGTGACATATTTAGGGATAAATGGGGTATAAACCTTCCATCTTTTTGGCCTCAGTTTTCTTTTCTGTCATTTGGGAATAATAACAATCATATGAGGAAGGGAGAACTGGAATAGGAGTATATATAAAGCCCAGAGCACAGCATAAAATGTATTCACTAAGTGCTAACTTCCCACAGCAGCAGCATCCACTTCCCAAAACTAAGCCAGCCTCACAAGCTTAAAGACACAGACTCTGTCACCAAAGATAACAAGAAGCCCAGGCAGGCCTGATTACACTCGGGCAAGGTTGCTGGGGCAAGGGGCAGAGGCGGAGCTCCAGGAGGCAGCTGGTAGGAGCCCAGACTGACTGTCAGTTTCCTGTAGCACTGTTCTGAGCATTCTAGCAGCACCACTCACGGAGTAAGAAGTATGTGGCCGGCATTGCGCAGGGCACACTCTCACTCAATCCCAGCTATCCTGCAGGCAGTTCTGATTATCCTCTGTTCACAGATAAGGGTAGGGAGGCTCCGAAAGCCATCTATGCTTGCCTAAGCTTGCACAGCTAAGAAGTGGGGGGAAAAAAATCAGACTGTAAGGTCATACTGTGCTGCTTGCAGGAGACTCCCAAGACCCAACGTGGCATTTCCTGCCATTCCCAGTAATGTAATAGACAGAGGCCTGGGAGAAGCCCGAAGGAAGAAGGGCAGCAAATGTGTCTCCCCTTCTGCTCTCAGGCTTTCAGGGGAGCTGGAAACTAGGAGAGGTGAGATCAGGTCCAGGACCCTTTTTACAAAGCCTCAGGATCCAAGACCTGCTGAGGCCTATTATATCTCTTGAAAACCCCAAATGCTCTCATTAGAGAGCACACACTTGGCTATCCAATCCTAGGAATAATCTGCCTTCAGGTTATGAAAGGTACATGCCAGTCAATACAGCAGGGTAACACCTAGTCCCTGTGGGTGATTCCAGGGGGAGGATTACTGAACCACCCTTGGGAAGAACCACAGCCCAGTCCCAAGCTGGCAGTCACACCAAATAGCTCCACTCACCCCCAGCCCACTGCCCTGTCCACTGCCATCATCAGCACAGATTCCTGCCATGCTGCCAATTAGCGGCTCCTGACATATTTAGGGATAAAAAATGAATAGTAAAATAAATCAAGCCAAACCATCTTTGTTCCTCTCTAATCCTTCATCAGGTCAGGTGCCCACATTCCAATCAAGAAAACAGAGAGGCTGGGTGATGTCTGCAATTTCTCTATCAGCAGAGCAATGCTCAGTAGCTGGAGTCAAATGCACCCAACGAGGGGGTTCATTCAGTACCAGCTAAATGCAGAGCAAAGGACAGAGAAGTAAAACACAGGGGAGTGGGGATCGAGAGCTAGAAGGCTCCCTCCCACTGATGTTTGGGCCAAAGCCCACCTCCAAATAAAGTTTCCACAAGTAACATAATTTATTAGTTATACAAAGCAGTACTGAGTTAATTGCACTTTAACTTGATCAAAAGCACTTTAAATCATCTCTGGAACCCAGAAAGGAATACTTTCAACTATGGCCAATACAGAGTAAAACTCTGAGGCAAAAAGACTCAGAAAAAAAGTTTAAAAATCAGTGATCAATTATATAGCAGAATAAATTTAGAGAAACCAGCTATGCACTGACCTACTCAAAGTATACATTAACTTTCAATGATGGCTGTCCCAAGCACCTGATCAGTGAGTAGGGTGTCCTTGAAGTACCAAGCCTGCTCAGCTTTCTGCCACGAATCCCCCAGCAGCACACATTAGAGCCGACACAACCACCAGGGTGCAGATGCCCGGGCACTGACAGCTCTTCTCTCCTCTTAATCCTCTGGGCAATGCACTTAAATCCTGACACATTCCCTAATCACTCCTAATCCTAGAGAGAGCGGCTCCTCGCCTGTGCCAGGCTGACTGGCAAACAAAGTGGGGCAGAGCCACAGACGCACCTTACCGTGGCCTCTCCCCCGGCAGCTCTCACATGAGTCAGGACGCCAGGCAGTCACACTTCACCACCGTGCTGCTGAGATTCCTGTCCAAGTCCAGAGAGAATGGAGAAGGATCAGAGGAAAGTGGCCAGAACCCAGGGCCAGACCAAAAAAAGTTAAGGGGCTTTGTTCTAACTCTGCTCGCAGATGTTGCAACTTGCCTTCTGCCGGGCAGCCAGCTTCACCCGGGAGATCTGTTGTTCTAATCCGCCCAGCTGGGGTGACCTTTGAAACCTCTGGCTGCCAGCTGCAGAGGCTTTCAATGGAGTCCCAGGGAACCAGGGGTGGAAGCTCACAGGTTTTTACTTGTTCAGAGATGCAGATTCCAGTCTGAGTGTGGAGCAAGGGGAGGACCCTGTCAAGCAAAGAGCTGAGACCTTGGATGGGCTGGGCACTCCCCCAGGTCCACATCTGGCACAGAATGCCACTCCAACTCCTTGGTACATCTGGCCTGGTATTACCACCCAGGGCTCCCGAGACGTTTGCCTCCTGAGACCTGGCTCTTTCTTCCTTAAGCTGAAGAGGTCTTGTTTATGATCCCTAGAATAGGAGGCCAAGCCAGGGAAACGAATGGATCAAAAACTTCTGTGCTGTGATTCTTGGAAGGAATTGGGCAGAGATCTGAGCCAGGCCCCACCGGTTGTGTTCAATGAAGCACAGAACCTTGTGGCACTGATCTGCCGTGGCAGAGCCTCAAGAGCCCTCCTCGGGGCACCCTTCTACATGAAACAGCAAGGTGATGCTCAGACAAGATCTTCTCTTGCAGGGGACAGAAGGTATTTCCAGTTGCAGAGGAATTGCTCATCCTATGCAACTCAGACCTTGGGACAGACTGTGGCAGTCCAAGTCAGGAATGACATGAATTTAAGCTCTGTTGGGTCATGTCAGATTCTTGAAAAGCTGGTTCCTTCCAACACCTAGGGGACCCTCCATCCTCCAGCTCAGCAGTGCTCAAATGTTTTTGGTCTCAGGGCTCTCGTTTATATTCCTAAAAGTTAATAAGGATCCCAAAGAGCTATCACTATCAAAATTTGATATATTAAAAATTAAATATTAATTCATTTAAAAGGATCAACAGTCTGTATGTTAACATTATTTATTTATGTATTTTTAAAAATTTATTTTGAGGCAGGGTCTCACTTTCGTTGCTCAGGCTGGTCTTGAACTAGTATAGGGCTTAAGTTCTCCTTCTACCTCAGCCTCCTAAGTAGCTGAGACTACATGTGCAAGTCACTGCACAAGGCAACATAAGTATTTTAAAAAGAAAAATATATTGTTCAGTTTTACAATTTGTATGTGTGTGTGTGTGTGTGTGTGTGTGTGTGGTGTGTGTTGCTGGGCATGCTAGGTAAGCGCTCTGCAAATTTCTTTGATGTCTGGCTTAACAGAAGACAGCATGATTATCATATCTGCTTCTGCATCTATTCTTTTGTGACATCACAACATTTGTAGCTGCAGGAAAATGCCACTATACAGAGAGATAAGAGTTGGGGGGGAAGCAAATAACATCCTATATAAAAATAATTTGGAACTTACGGCCCCTTAAAAAGTCTCAGGGACCCCCAAGTGTCCTCAGAGCATATTTTTAAAACCTTATTTTTGTCAATCTTCCAAATCTTCCTATTACCATCTATCTCACTTCTGTCCTTAAAATCACACATAGAAAGGGAAAAGTGGTTTATATGAGTAGTGGCAGGCAGCTTTAAGGGACGGACGAGTGAGGAAGAGGGTGAATCAATATCTAATTTGATTCCATCTTTTTATTCAGAGAGAAAAATTGAAGAGTTGTAGACTAGAGAGATTTGCAGCCTGAGAAGGAAACTGATGAGAAACCTTTACATCAATTTAGTCTTTGGCCAACAGTGAACATACACCAGCTGGGAACACCTAGCTCAGGGAGATGGTCCAGCAGTTTATGCCTAAGAAAGAAAGAAATTAATGCAGCTCACCACTGGGGAACGGAGGCACAGTCAGACCCAAGTCTTCCTGATAGTGGGCAACACTACGATGACTGGAATGGACAGAACTTTGAACAACAATTTGGACAAAGACATGGAAGGCTTGTCTGTTGAACCCAAGGGTTGCATTAGGTACCTAGGAATGGCTAATGTGTTAGAAGTTAAATATGACCCTGAAGATCCCCAAAATGGATCACAGGAAGTTAAATGAAAAATAATTTTTAAATTTCTACACTGGGATCAAAAACAAATGCCTAAGTACAAAATAGTTGATTGGAAACACTGAACACAGACTTCTGGGCCCACTGAGACTAGGCATGGTTCCCTGCTAGGTGGACCATCAATCCTTTATGTTTCTTCATCCTGAGTATCACAGTTTGCAGTCATGTCATCAAGTGGTTCACCAAGCAACATCTGTGTCCCCCAAGGGAATGTAAGTACACCAGGCCATTGGTCCTATATGTTTCTGTCACTACTGTATCCCCGATGCCTGGAATATTGATGAGCATATAGTTCTCAATAAATCCTTGTGAAATGCAGAAATGAATATAAATCTGGATTAAAACATTTAAAAAGCCACTTCCAAATGATGACATTGTTTAATTTTGTTGTACAGGGAATCTCATGAATTGTTAGCAACCATTAAGAAAGGAGCAGATGAACAGATCACAAAGATAACAAAATCTAACGCCCTGAGGAATATTGGTATTTAGCTCTAAATGCATAGGCACTAGTCTTCCTCTAAACCTGATATATAACTCAAGTTTCCTTCCTATTCTTCTCAGTCTTCCTGCCTGTGAAATGGGCATAATCTGCCCTGGGTACTTTCTCTGGGTTTCCTGCTAGCATTCCCGAGTGACATCTGGGCATCCAGGTCCTGGGTTCCCAAATGAATGCATTTAAAGCCAGCTAATGTTTATTCCCCAGAGCTGAGCTCTCCCCAGGACACCAGGCAGCCCCTCCCTCCTGGGCCTTTTCTCTAGGAAAACACATTAAAGTAGGGCCCAGACTCTTACAGGCAGATGAGCTGCCACATCACCCAGGCCACATCAGCAGAGTAGCAGACCACAGGTGGGAGGTGCATTTCAACCAGGCAGCACAACCCTATGTGAGCACATCATTGGCAGATAGCTATTTTAAAGTGTCTTAAAAGCAGACACAACTCTCTGTCTCTCTCTCTCTCTCTCTCTCTCTCTCTCTCTCTCTCTCTCTCACACACACACACACACACACACACACAGAAATCAAGTCAAAGTCAAAGAAACACATCCACCAAAGCTCACAGTGTAGGGTTGGGGCTGTAGCTCAGTGGCAGAGCACTTGCCTAGCATGTGTGAAGCACTGGGTTCAATCCTTAGCACCACATAAAAAATTAAAAAATAAAGGCATGCTGTCCATCTACAACTACAATTTTTTTTTAAAGCTCACAGTGAGAATGAGTGGGCCTCCTGCTTCACTTGGGATTTAATAAGAGGCTGAGAGAAAATTCCTGCAATAAAAGTAATATGCAAAAGAAACCAAAGCCAGAACCAGAAACAATGATTATAACCAAATGAGCAAAATCCACATTCTAGCAACAATCCTAAAGTTCACACATTTCGTTGACACGTACAAGCAGCCCAACCTGGACTCTGGCACAGAAGATCAGGAGGCTCAGTCACTATTCCTGCTATTGCTGATGTTGTTTTATAATTTCTATCAGAGGCTCACAGGATAAAGGCAGCCTGGTCAAGAAGAGGGCCACAGGAGAAATCAGGAGCCAGCACAAAAGGCGAAAGAGCGCAGGGGAGTCAGCAAGCCTCATGCTCGTTGCGGCTCCACTCTAGCCAGTTGTGTGACTTTAAGAAAGCCACTTACCTGCTCTGGTGCATGTTCTCTCTACCTGGCTTGAAGCATCTCCCTGGATTCTTCCTGCCCTAGTGCATCTGTCTCTTGGATGCTGCCTGCTCCCCACAGTTCACGTAAGCAGAGAGCAAAGATTCCAGAGGGTTGCGGGTGGGGAGCAGTCAAGCCCAGAGCAGAGTCAAGGGGCAGTCAAATCAGGCAGGTGCTCTTCTTGACCCTTGAGACACACCCAGGTAGACCATAAAGACACTGGAGACTGGGCCAGTGCCAGGGATGGTTACCTTTGCAGTTATCCTGCTTCTCAGCCACTGGCAAACTCCCAGATCAAGTTCTCTTTTTCAGTGCATCTTGTCAAAGAGACGGCCTGGGGCTGGCTGCAAAAGCTAAGGGGAAACTCCAGGGGGAAAGGGGAGGAGAGAAGGGAAAGAGAAAGGGAGCACTAATAATAACCACTTTGCTGAGCCACTTACTGTGCCAGGCATCAGACTAAGTACAGAGGTGACTTAGCTCATCCAGTCCCTTAGTAGAGTGGCAAATATTAACAGAAAAATTAATGGGGCAGGGCACTGGGGAGTACCATTTGCTTACAAAGTAAATCCAATATATTACTTTTCTTTCAACCATGTCATTCTTCCTCCCTATTTTGAAAAAACCTAGCACACGAGAATTGGCTGCCAAAGGCAGAAGGTGTTGAAAGACTAAAGAAATAAATGGTCAAATCCAGTGCACAAAGTGGACTTATGTACAAAAAGTTTGGGGTGGCAGGAGGAGGATCCCCACATGAGCACACTATGAGGAAGGAGAAAGGGACTCCTATGCTGAGCTAGACAAAGGTAGGCCAAAACCAAACAGAATGTACCAGGACTTCCTCAAAAAAGAACATGTCAAAATGTCAGTTAAGAAGCAGTTCAGGTATGGCACTGGACACTTACTACCTTAATGACATTGTTTATCTTATAGGGTTTAGAATGCATGCCAGAGTCACCCAGTGGGAAAAATGACCCAGATGGCTATAGTCAGCTCAAGCAGGATCTCCACACTCCCCACCTCCAATTCTGCAAGCACTTAATAATTTGACTTATTCTGAAGCAGGAATCTATGGAGAGCAGGTGGGTTTGGGTAATCCCCAATAGTAGAGCACCCTGTTGGTGTTATGGAGGCAAAGGGCTGAAGGGATACCAGGAAAGGTGAAAGAGAAGGGTCACCTCTCTGTGCCAGGATTCTGCCTGCCTTCCCTCCTCCCCAGCACTGGTCAGTCTATAGAAAAGCCTAGGAGGGCCCTTGGAAAAGAAGGCCCAGGAAGGATGGGAGCCTCAGGATGCTGCTGAACAGTCACTCCGGAGCTTTGGCTCCGGTCTGGCTCAAGGTCCCTCTCTTCCCTGGGTTGGCCTGAAGCATGTGCCATCCTTCCACTTTCTGCAGGTGTGAGGGGCCGCCCTGCCCATGGGCTGAGCATCCCCTCTCAGCCTTGAGTAAAGGGGGTGTTGGACTGACATCGCAGGCCATGCACTATGTGAAGCAAGTGGCCTTCACCTTCGCTCAGCAAAGAAATGCTTCAGCTCTGGACTGGAGTGTTACTCAATGGGATTGGGCAACCCCCTTTGAAAACTTATCCCCTGCCTTATTTGGTGTAGAATATTCTATCGAATGTCTTTCCCCTATAAATAGAGCGATTCTGTGTATACTCGCTCTCTTGCCAACTTGGAAGAGGACCCTTGAGGTCGCAGAGCAGTCCTGCCCTCAATCTGAGAAACCCATGTCCATGTGTTGCAGGATTTCTTCACCGTTTTCTTAGTTTAATGTTGCAGCCAGCTCCCTTGAACCCAGTTCATCTTGTCAGCACAGGTCAGTGACAAGATGTAGGGACCTGGCCCTATAGGGGTGAGCTGAAGGGACAGACACAGAGGATACTAAGCAAGGAGGGCCCTTGGATCCTGAGGACACAGATGCAAACGAACTCTGAGAACCTGCCCAGGGCTGGCTGCTAAGCACAGTCCCTGCTCCTCTCACACAGGGTAGGGGAGATGCCAGCATCCATGGCCTGGTTCTCCTGGGAAAACATTAGCTCTGAGCCTGGACTATCTTTTAGCCAACCGGAGGAGAGAGAAGGAGAAAGGTGCTTCTGTGGATGTCCTGCCCTTCCACACAGGGGCCAGAATATGTCCCCTAAGGAGAAGGAGCAGGGAACACTGTAGAATGGAGGGGCAGTGAAGATCACCACAACCACACCATCCACAGTTTCTGCCGGGGCCAGAGGCAGTCACCGTCACCCTTCTGGCTCCGGGCCATTCACCATAGACTCAAGTCCCTTATTGAGAAGCCCAATCCTCCCCCAAGTGACACAGCATAGAAAAATGAGGTTTGAGCCAATCTGCTTTATCCACTCTCTGCTCCAGATTCTGCATTTGAGATGTGAGTTTTCAGTTCTTTCTAATTACTCCCATCAACACCATCTGCCTCCTCTGGCCAGAACCCAAGGCCTGGCAAACAGCATCATGGATTTCCAGTGTTCCTTCCACTCAGCACCGAGAGAAGCGACCAGGTGTACAGAGAAGCAATGAGGAGGTTGGCTCCTCATGCCACAGGACAGAAGGTGGGCTTTTCCCATTTGATTTGCAGGTTGGCTACTTCAGTTAGAGGGAGGACCAATTCCTATTCCAGGGTAAAGTTGAGAGCTGAATGATAAACCAGCCAGGATAACCACAAGAGTAACAATAAATTTACAACCTACATGAGATAGGTGGTGACTGCAAGACAGCAGACATTGCTGGAATGATCACAATCACAGCCTTTGTCTAGACATACCTGGACTTGAACCTTGCTTCTGCCACACTGCTGGGTGACCTTGGGTGCCTTACTTAATTTCTCTAAACCGCAATTTCCCCATTTGTAAATCCATTTTGCAGGGTTGGGTGATTAGAGGTAACCTCAAAAATCCAACACACAGTTGATATTCATAACATCCAGTACATGGTAACAATGACAAGCAAAGTAATTTTCAACAATGCCTTGCACACATCCAGCCCTCAATAAATAGTAACTATAATCATGCCACCCAGAACAACATTTTGGTCAACAACTGTATATATGAGATTGTTCCATAATATTATAGCAAAGCTAGAACATTCCTTTCACTTGGTATCACTGTATCTGTCATAACACCAGAGTTCAATGAGTTATATGTTTGAGGTGATGCTGGTGTACACAAACCTTCTGTGCCTCCAGTCATATAAAAGTATAGTGCATATGATGTATAGTGCCTAATACTTGATTCTGGTAATAAATAATTATGTCTACATATTTACTATGCTTTTTATCATTATTTGAAAGTACACTCATACTTTTAAAATTTTACTGTAAAACTGAATACCACGTTATAGTGACAACAACATCAAATGTCTCACATTTACGTCCCTTGAATGTATTATTTTTTCTTGTGCTTTATTTAATCTGTTGTTTTGTTCATCGTGGCCCTGGAAGCAACAGGCTTCCATGTACACACACCACACTGCCTAAGTCTATCAAAGGCTGTACCACTTAGATTTGGGTAAGTACATTCTATGATGTTGGCACAATGATGAAAACAACTGACAACCATTTCTTAGAAGATATCCCTGTCATTAAGTGTTACAAGACTGCATTAATAGTCAATTGTAATATGATGATGAAGAATCTGAGTATCACATTCTCTTAAATATTGTGGTTCATTTAAATATTGCAGCAATCACAAAGGACAGATTAATTCATGCCTTTAAATTAAATTATTTTTGTCAGTGATTACTAGACTAATAGTTACTACATTATAATAACAGTTGATTAGACAATTAGCACTGCCTCATCTTTCCAAATTCTGGTTTACTGTTAGCACACTACAATATGGCTAGATTGCAGTGTCAGAAATAGAAGGGAACCTAAACCATTTGGTCCACTTCCTTATTTTGCAGATGAGACAACCAGGGCTCAGGGACCAGAGCAAAGATCTCTCATTTGTAAGGGATAGATAACAGGTCATGGGCTGGGCGCAGTGGCTATACCTGTAATCTCAATAGTTGGGAGGCTGAGGCAGGATGATTGTGAATCTAAAGGTCCCAAGCAATTCAGTGAGACCGTATCTCAAAATAAAAAATAAAATAAAAGAGAGAGAACAGGTCATGGCAATCTAAAAGGGTAAGCCCCAGTATAAAGCTGATTCGGGTATGTGTACATTAAAGCAAAGAAACTCATTTGGCAAAAGGATGCACCAAGAGGAATTTTGAAAAATGCGGTCATTAAGTTGATTGACACAGGCTATGGAGGACCCTGGGGAGAGTAATGCTACCAAAACAGTTTTTATTTAAAATTAACACCTACCTAATGATTTAATAATTTATGATAATTAAATCTCACTATATATTCAGTGAGTAAAAGTCCTTATTGTACTGTAATACCTGAAATTGAGTGTTTAAATACACTTGCTAAAAAGACTTCTCATATGACTCTGTATGTACCATGAGGTGAATGATACTGATTTATTGAATAAATGTCTGTTTTTAGAAAAAAAAGATTGCACTTTAACTTTGCAACATTCTGAGATATTTTATAACTCTGTTTTGTTGATGGAAAATCTGAGGCTCAAAGACCTAGTGACTTGCTCTGGTCGTGCTACAGCTTGGACATGGTTAGAGTGTGTCCCTAGGGTTCATGTGTGGGGAGTTTGATCCCTAGTGTGGCAGTGGTGACAGGTGGTGGGGCCTTTAAGAGGTGGCACCTAGGTCACTGGAAGAACAGCCCTTGGAAGCAATTAAGGAAGTACTTGTGAGACCCCTGAATCCTGAAAGAGCAAGTCATTCAAAGAGTGAGCTCTATCTCCAAATCACTCTCTGGTTTCCTGTTTCAGGATGTGATCTCTTCCTGTTACAAGTATTCCCACCCTTGTGACACCATCCACTGTTAGGCCCTCAACAAAGGTCAAACCAATGGGGCCACCTGATCTTAGACTTCAAACCTCTAAATCTGTGAGCTGAATAAACCTCTTTTCTTTATAAAGTTAGACTGCCTCAGATATATAATAACACAAAACTGACTAATATAGGCCATATAGTCAATAAAGCTGAACTAGAATCTAGTCCTTTTGAACTCTAGATCCTGGTTCAATTCAGTAATTTGCTCAGGAATAATTTATAAAAAGACATTAAATTTTATTACAATAAACACCACGCCAACAAGAAATTTCCAGTATTTGTTGAAATTCTCTTTGATTTCATTGTCATGATATCTAATGAATACAAATTTGACTAATATAGTCAATACCTAGTCCAGGAAATGCCCCATATATTTGTCCTAAACGAATGGGTGACTTCATTTCAATCCCTTATGCCTAAGGGAGAGGCCATTCATGCATAATGGCCTATCTCTGGTAAAACTGCACAGTGTTGACACCACCATCAGCACAGTCTCTCCCCACACATAGAGCTCAGACCACATTTAGAGATCATTGCTTCTGCTCACACCCAGGAATCTCTGTATCCTCCCCCAAACCTGCTGCCTTCTCTGGGTTCTCCTGCCCTCTCTTCCCACAGGCTGGGCACAAGCCCAGCCCCCACCTTGTGTGCTGCATGAAAAGTGTCAGGAGAAAACTGTGGTAGTGTGACAAGCCCTGATTTCCACACACTATTAGTCCCCTGCTCTCTCCACCAGTCTGCAGTGTGGGTGAGAAACAATGGCTTAGTGTTTTATGGAATTTACCTAGGGTGGTAGAGGGCTGCCAACTTGAGCAGCCAGGTTTATCAGTCCAAGGACAGAAAGTCAGGCTCAGGCACATCCTGCTCTCCTCCAGCCTCTCCACTCTCCATGCCAGGCAGCTGCTGCTTCTACCACCCAGCCCCATCCAGTCCCACCAGAGGTAGGGCTACAGGGAGCCAGCCTCTCTGAAGTTCCTGCAGGATTCGTTGGTACCCGTTTCAGGTCCTTTGTGGAGGAGAATTACATACCCCAGAAACCTGGAATATCACAACTAGGAGGGACCTTTGGAACTATCTAATCTAACCTCCATCCCCATAGGGGTGCAGCTGTGTGATCTTTGGGGAATTGTGAGGGTACCTCATTCTGGGACATCAACTTTACTCAAAGATTTGGGGAAAGCATTTTTATATTAAAATCAATCCATTCACATTATTGTAAAGAATGCCAACTGTAAGTCAAATTTATGAATAAATGTAAGAATGTAAAGAAATGTTTTCTGCAAGCTGCTTCAGGCTGCAACCCGAGCCTCACTCCCAGAACACATGCTTTTTTCTCTGCGACCCAACGGGCAAAGCTGGAAAAGCCCTGCTCTAATCCAACCCTTCTGTTTTACAGAAAGGAAACATAAGTTCTGGATGAGTGAAGGAACTGTGAATCACATGTCTATTGTCCCAATAAAACATAACCCATTTATTAAATGTTGACTGAAGCTATCTCTGCAGGTAACTTAGGGTTTAACCTAAGTTCACTTTAGTTCATTTTTACCTAAGTTCACTTTAATTTTCAAAGGAACTCCAGAAGATAGGTATTACTTTCATTTTAAAGATAAGGGAAAGACTCAGAAGTTAAACTGAAATCTCAAAGCTAATAGTAATAACCACTTGTGAGACCCCTGAATCCTGAAAGAGCTAGTCATTCAAAGGGTGAGCAACCAGATTTGAACCCAGATCTCTTGACTCCGCAGGTTCAGATCGTTGGTAGCAATTCACATTGTTGAAGATACTTTGAGGACTGGAGCTGAGTGGACTGGAGTCCAAGGTCCTGGTGGTTTGTCCTGGCTCAGCCACTAGGCAACATACAGCTATAGAACTCAAAGGGACTTTAGCTCACCTTCTCAGTCCACGGATAAGAAAGCTGAGGCCTAGGCTTAAGACCAGAGCCACCAAATTTTAGGGACAAGGTCTGTTAACAGTGGGGTCTGGGGAAGTGTCCTAACTCTCTGTCCCCCTGGGTGCACTGGCACACAATGCACACTTCCCTTTTCAGATGGCAGCTCAAACACTCAACCTCTTGCCAGTGAGCAGCGCACCGGATGCTAGGGACCTCATCTGACCATCCCAGTTGCTCGGCCTGAGACAGCGTGACAGTCTGCTAATGATGAGCTACGCCTGGTGTGCCAGGAAGTAGAACATACACACAGCAGCCACAAGCCAGTCCTGAAAGCATGCACAACCCTCAGCAAGGAAATTCCAGAAGTTTGTTAATTTCTGTGGTTTACATCTATAGAAAGTCTTCCTCCAGACACTGCATGCTTATGCCCCTGATGTCTAAGAGCTTACTCCACAGCCAGACAAGGTCAGCTGAGATAACAGGGCTCCCTCTTGACCCTAAGAAGGGCCTACATTATCTGAATTCAAGTTGCTCACTTGGACCAATCAAGCCAGGTGCATCAGGTTTGTGCTCTCAGGATAGCCTGGAGAATGAGGGCCTAAGGCCAGACACACACACTGTCTGTCTACCACCAGGTGTTTGCTGAGTGCTCCCAAGGTAGTAAAGAGCATGAATGGGTGAAAGGTTAAATAGAGTGTGGCAGATGCTCCCTTCTCCCACAGTGACATAAAATGCTGCAGGAAGAGCCAGGACACCCCCTTATCTCCCAACCTCATTCTGCTCAGGTTCCCATTTGTTCCCATAATCTACACCCTGCCCCCTCACCCCCCACATGCACCATGACTGCCCTCCCCTCTCCCCTGCCCTTTCAAACAGGGTGGCTGCTCCTTGGATGAAGGGATCAATCTGCAGTCCCCTGCAGGTGACAAGCAGGGCTGGAATCCTCAGGGCTGGAGTTGGTTTTGCTGAGCCTGGAATTCTCAGGCCCCCACCTAAACTGGCCCAGGGCCTTGGTGCGCAGTCCTCACTGCTCCATTTCTGACTCTCAGTGGAATAACTATTATCTCCCCCGCCTAGGGGAGCAGCAGGTGGAGCTGTGAGAGGACAAATTAAGGTCAAATACAAGATGAGAAAATTATTGTTGCCTTCAAGCACTTATTGACTATCCATCACCTGATGTGCCAATCAAGAGTCCAGGATTCTCCCAGACCAAGACCAAGGGCATCAGGCCAATGGGAGGGAAGACTCACAGCATTCCAGGGTGAAGGGACAGGAGTCAGAGAAAGCAGAGACTTGGGGAGCAGCCTTGGGTGGGGATATACTCCTCATTTTGCCTCTGAGGAGGGCCCTGGACATCAGAAACCTATTGGAGGAGAGCAACTATTGGAGGAGAAAGGTTTGGGTATAGAGAAAAGGGGGCTCATGGCCCCTGCTGACTTCCTCCTGGCTCTACCCCTTGACTCCACCCACACTGCCCCAAGCTGGAGCTGGTCTGCAGGTTGCTGGGGTCTCTCCTCTGCTCATAGCTAAAGCTAGTGAAGTGTACCTGGCCTCTACAGGATGTTCTCAGACTGCCCCTGGCTCTCTGTAGAGCTACCAACTGGGGGAGCTATTTGTATTTCCTCTAGACAAAAGGTCCTCTCAACAGGCTCAGGAATCCAGGACACCTCTGACCTGTCCTTTGTGCTCTGTGGGTAGGCATCTGAACCCACCTGAGGTCCAGATGTGATGCCTATGGCAGGGCTGGCTGGGAGTTCAGTCAGATCCCCAGCTGGCCTGATGGGACCTCACGATGGTCCAAAGTTGGAGGCCCTTCCACATCATGTCCTGCCTGCCTCTCTCCAAAAGGATTCCCTCAAGTTCCAGTGCCTCGGAGGGTAGCCTGTGTGTTGCTAACATCTGCTCCTCACCATCAGCAACATGGCAACCACAGGGATGGGCCTATTTTCTCCTTTAACAGTCTGATTTTTTTAGCAGTTCTGCCTGTCTCTTCATCTTCAGACTTTATGGAAGACACTGATGAAGCTAACAGGGTTCACTTCTTCACTTCTGGCTGTTGAGAAAGAAAATGGGGACCTTGGGAGCCTAGAAGAGAAGGTCTAGAGAAATTCAATGGCCCACCCAGGGCACAGCACATCAGCAGGAGGGTATTAAGGAACCTCAGCTCAGAGGTGTTACTCAACTGGCTCCCAGTGGTGGGAGACAGTACCTGTCCTCTTCCCACTCTCTCTCTGACACAGGAAGCCACTTGCATAAGTCCTTTCCCACAGAAGGCTCCATCAGCTGCTAGGGCAAGGAGACAGGATGATACAGGGTTGCCAGGAAGGTGAAGGGCTGCTGTTCAGTATTAGAGGGGCACACACTCGACTGGGGAGCATAGACCTCAAGGACATGGTTCAACTTCAGGGAACTTGGAGTCCAACTGGAGAAACCAGATTAATGAAAGAGAAAAAAAATGGAGCCCTAGAGGTGAGGAGAGTGGGATCTAGTAGGACAATATCCTGTTCACAGGTCCTAAATCTCTTCATGTTTTTCTACCCAATCCTGACATTCTGCACCTGCTGAGGCCACTACTAATGTAAAAGCAGTAGTTCATTTTATTAGCCTTCAGGCTTTCAAGAGCGTGGCATTTATGGGATGTAAATGCCGTCTCTCCCCCACAGTAACAAGATTGGTAGAGGACTCTGAAGAGAAGTATGGTGCTTACCATTCCTACAAAGCTTTAAAATATCAATTCTAGTTGGCAGAACATTTTCTTTCAGGCAATGTAGGGAAGCTTCTACCTCGGGGATAGAGCAGCCACCTGCAGGCCTCTCCAGGTGTGACCGATTAGGCCTATTTATATCTCTATAAAAACATCTATTAAATTCATAATGGAGGGGCTGGGGTTGTAGCTCAGTGGTACAGCACTTGCCTCGTACATGTGAGGCCCTGGGTTCAATCCTCAGTACCAAATAAATAAATAAAAAGATAATTTTTAAAAATTCACAATGGAGGTGCTGGGGTTGTGGTTCAGTGGTAGAGTTCTTGCCTAGTATGTGTGAGGCACTAGGTTCGACCCTCAGTACCACATATAAATAAATAAATTAAATAAAGATATTAAAAATTCAAAATGGACTTTTAATTACTACCCTCTATTTCTAGTTACATAGTATTTAGCAGAATGTTATTATCTGGAGCTTTTATCTTTAATGCTTAATGTAAGGACCCATTTTAATCTTACTTTTATTTTTTTTAATCATGAGTCAATTCAAGACTTTTCTTAGAGAAAGCAGCTACAGCATGGGACTTCTCAGAGTCCAGCATCTGAGAGAGATTCAGGGCACCCACAATGAAAATCTCTGGGCCTCAACTCTGCTTCCCTTATACCTATTAATTGGGGATGGTTTCCATCTTAATGGCCTCATCCCTCTCTGTTTCTGGGTCCAAGTGCAAAAGTGACTGTACTATTGATAGTACCCAGTCCCCATAGCACAGCTAAAATCCAAGGAGGAGCAGGTGGGCACCATCTTGCTTATGCAGCTTCGGTTTAAGCCCTACTCTGGTACTTCCTCCCTCATTACAAGTTCCTCTACCTCAGGAAGCTGTGCTTGGCATCAGGTATGCTCTGATCTTTGCAGGTTCCTGTCAATTCGATGTATAGCCTGGCCTCCAAAGTACAGTGGGGCAATGCTTCCTCCTTATCTCTGAGCTAGAGACTTAAAATAGCCTCCAGGCCCCAGGTGGTGGCACATGTCTGTAATCCTATCCACTCAGGAGGCTCAAGCAGGAAGATTCCAAGTTCAAGGCCAGCCTAAGTGAGGCCCTAAAGCAATTTAGTAAGACCCACTCTCAAAATTTAAAAACTAAAAATTCACTGGTGATGCAGCTCTGTGGTAAAGCACCCTAGGTTCAATTCCCAGTATATAAAAAAAATACATTAAAAATAGTATCCAGGTGCCACAAGGTAATTTCTTGCTTAAGTTCAGGAAAAGACAGTCTACCCCAACACTCAGCACCTGCACCCCTCAACCAACCAACAGAATGAAACATCTACAAAAATCTAGATATCTCTTTACACTAGCAATCCTGGCAGCACTAGTCTGTTGGTTCAGATACATGGTTAGCTGCACAGGTCTGGCTCCTCTACTGACTGGGAACTAAACTGAGCTGAGACTGGCTGCAAGCAGATGCCACCTACAGGTCCTTTGCCTCTTCCCTCCCAGTCCTCCCAAGATGTCCAGGCAGGCATCTTGGGGCACTCAGGGTCAGATCAGTCCTCCAGGGGGCACAATTCCATCTCACTTTTCTTGCAAGTTGAACCTAGGCTAGGCTCCCAGGCTGGTTCGTGGATGGTCGACATGGCACTGTGTTCATTATGGGTGACAGGGTCAATAGAATGGAGGGTAGCATCAAGAAGTAAACAGTGCCATAGGCTAAGCCCCCATCTGCTTGAAGTGCTCATCTACCCTTTGAACTGAATTTTGCAGGAGCCACGCCAGACTTCCCCATGAGAAGTCAAGAACTTCTGCAGGGAGAAGTGCTTCAAGGTCGCCAACAGGGGACAACTCAGCTGGCAAATTATTTACTCTTATTGCTTCTGCTCAATGGAAATTTTAGTGATTATGTATTACGGGTCTGTGGCAGGTAAAGAAGGAAGCAAGAGGAAAAAGGATCTCCTGGGTCAGAGATGGATATGAATTTTAGATTCATTGTGGGGCAGCTTAGAAATAACCACCTTGGTTATCTTCCATCCAGTCAGGAAGCATAGCTGTACCTTCTACTATACCTGGGTTACTTCTCCATCAGACTGGATCTACCTCAGCTTCTGAACCCAGGGGTTCTCTACTATGGAGTTATATCCTCAGCACCCCCTTTTTATTTTTTATTTTGAGACAGGATCTCACTAAGTTGCTGAGACAGGCCTCAAACTTGAAATTCTCCTGCCTCAGCCTCTCAAGTAACTGGAATTACAGGCATCTGCCACCACACCCAGCTACCATTTACCATTTTATTCATATAGATTCATGTACATATGTATAAATAATGTATATATGTGAAATGTGTATATGCATATATTTCAAGTCTTTTGTACTGGAAAAAAAAATTTTGTACATACATTATCACTGGCTTTATTTTCCATGTTTTTTTTCAAGCTACCACAAACTTTTTCCCAGATACAGAACACTTTTTATAAATTTTATTTTCAATGACTATATAATATTACACTGAGCAGATCAACCTTAATTCCTTCAGTCAATTCCATTATCAAACTATTATTTGTTTCATTAAAACAAATAATGTTTGTCAATGTTTCACAAACAGAACTCTTCCAGATTATTTCCCCAAGATATATTTCAAAATTTTTCATTTCTGAGTCAAAGCATATGAAATTTTTATGGTTCTTGAATCTGGGTTCTTTTTTTAAACTTTTTTTTAGTTGTAGATGGGAACAATACCTTTATTTTATTTATTTATTTTCATGTGGTGTTGAGGATTGAACCCAGGGCCTCACATACGCAAGGCAAGCGCTCTACCACTGAGCCACAACCCCAAAAGGAATCTGGGTCCTCTTGATCTCTGCCAACCTACCTAAAGCTAACTCATGTTAAATATTTCTCCCAAATATTTTACTCTCCTTTCTCAGCTCTGGTTTGTGCTTGGTCTCTTTGATCCTGTGCCAGGGTTGGGTAAGGGATCCCCAGGCACTTTAAAGGGATGCACGCTTAGATACCCAACCAAGTGAGGCAAGACCTTGGAAGTGAGGCAAGCATTGAGCAAGACAGGAAAGCATCCAAATCTGAGAAGTCACGAAGTTCAAAACAGCTGTTGTTATCAAACAAAACAGAGGCCTCTGCCCTCTCCTATAAAATTCTGCCAGCAGAGGCAGCTGTGGCATGGATTCCAGAGTCTCTTCCACTCTGCTGGAACCTGCTCCAACCTCAAGGTCCATCTCTTCTCTAAGGACTTCCCAGGAGGATACATGAGCTGCTAATGTCTTACCTAAGACCAGGGTTCACAAGCACCTGCCATGACAAAGTTCCCACCAAGTCATAACAAGTAAGAAAAACGGGGACAGCAAAAAAGGGTCTTTTACAGCTCAGTGCCTATAACTTAGAGGCTGTCCTTCCATCATGCTAAGTAAGCCTGTCCCCCAAAAGTCAAAGTTCTAGTGTTTTCTCTGATGCACAGAAGCTAACCCACATTAAAGGGGGCAGGGTAAAAAAAAATAGAAGAAAAATCAGTGAAGCAAACAAAGGGGAATGAAGGGAAGGGAGGAGGGAAAGGATAGGGAAATGAATCTGACCTAACTGTCTTATGTACGTATGTGAATATACCACAGTGAATCTCACCATCATGTAATCCACAAGACACTAATTTAAAAAAATTCTGTAAGTAAGCAGCAGGAAGATCAGTAGAATAGAGGGAACAGAACAGGGGGTAGGAGGAAGGGAGGGGAAAGGGAAGTACTGGGGACTGAATTAGAACAAACTGTATTTCATGCTTTTATGTCAAAATGAATTCTATTGTCATGTATAACTATAAAGAACCAATAAAAAACATTTTGTACCATAAAAGGTTTATTCTTAATGAAAGAAAACAGAAGATAGCAGAGACTGGAAACAGATTTCTACTGTTAACAAGTTCTTTCTATTTTTCAAAAGAATCTAATGTGTCATCCTTAATTTCCCTGGTTCATTAGAATTCTTAGATAAATACTTCTTATGTTTTATTTAAATGTCATGAAAGACAAATGACATCTTCCCTTACTGGACAAAACACTTATAAATCAATCAATAAATAATGGTACACATCCCACTCAAAAAAGAGAAAAGTAAAAGGCACAGGAAGTCCAGATATAAAAGATGGTTAACTTCAATGTTTTCTTCTTCTTCTTCTCCCTCCTCCTCCTCCTTCTCTTCTCCTTCTCCTTCTCCTTCTCCTTCTCCTTCTCCTTCTCCTTCTCCTTCTCCTTCTCCTTCTCCTTCTCCTTCTCCTTCTCCTTCTCCTTCTTCTTCTTCTTCTTCTTCTTCTTCTTCTTCTTCTTCTTCCTCCTCCTCCTCCTCCTCCTCTTCCTCTTTTAAATATTTATTTTTTAGTTGTAGTTGGACACATATCCTTATTTTATTTATTTATTTTTATGTGGTGCTGAGGATCGAACCCAGGGCCTCAATCGTGCTAGGTGAGCGCTCTACTGCTGAGCCACAATCCCAGCCCCTATTTTTATTTTTTGTACTAGGAATTGAACCCAGAGGCACTTAACCACTGAGCCACATCCCCAACATATTTTTGTATTTTATTTAGAGACAGGGTCTTGCTGAGTGCTTAGGGCCTCTCAAGTTGCTGAGGCTGGCTTTGAACTCACAATACTCCTGCCTCAGCCTCCCTAGCCACTGGGATTACTGTTGTGTGCCACTGCGCCCAGCTTAACTTCAATTTGTAAACCCTGAATTCAGAGTTTACTCCAGATGGTTTTTAAATTTTAGAATAATAAATTCTAATTTTAAGAAATCTAAAATAATGATAATAATAATAATGGCTGTCTTTGTATCTAACTTTATGGACTTCATGCTTTTTGGAATGAATATGTTCTTTTGTTTATTTGTAAAAATGTCAAGGCTTTGTTTAAAGTTTGCTGTTCATCACATATTTTTCAAGAGCTCACTGCTTTTAGGTGCTCTTCTGGTCCTTGGAGGTGAAGCAGTGAACAGGCAAAGTCATGGTTCTGACAGCTGAGGCTCTGCTCCCTGGCTGCAGTGCTGTGGGCAGTGCTAGGGTTGCTCTGTCTTTAGACTTCTGTGGCAGAGACTTCCCAGTCTGTACTCATTACACATTGGCTGAGGATAGGGTGATATCAGACACCAACAGTTCCTGAGGGGATAGGGGAGCATGTGCACACACAGCAGCTGCCCTATGTATGCATGTAGGGCAGTGTGGAATGGGGGCTGAAGTCAACCAGCTCTGTCCCACACTGCCTGGCTTCTAATCCTGGCTCTGCTATGGGACCATCAGCAAATTCTTTAATCTCCTTTAGTCTGCATCTTTAATTATAGGATGGGGAGGGTGATGATTAGTTAGTTTTCCATTACTCTAACAAGACACCTCCTGGGTACTTATGAAGAAATGAGGTGTTTCAGCTCAGTTTTGGAGGCTGATAGTCTAAACAGCATGAAGCTTGCTCTGGTAAGGACCAAAGTTCGCTGCTAGCACTGAGATTTAAATGGAATGTTGTACAGATTTAATATCAGTGGTGCAGATAAAATAATGTCATGGTGGATGGCATTGCAACAGTAGGAGCATACACAGGAGGGGGAGACACATTACAAGACACGAAGCCAGAGAGTAAGAAAGGACTAGTCTTGTAATCCCCCGCTAGGTCCCACATCTTAAGGCTCCATCACTTCTTAAACTGCCTCATTGGGGAATAAGTTTCCAACTCATGAACCCTTGCAAACCACACTCAAACCATATGCAAGCCATAGCAGATGGCAGTAGCACTTGCCTCAAGAGGTTGTGAGAACTGAAGCCCTGAGCACTCTGCCTGGTACCCTGGAAGCCCTCCTTAAGTGTGACCTAGCTGGAGTAGTAACAACTATAGTATCCACTGGATGCTAAATAACCAGCTATTTGGTGACTGTGTCAACCTTAAACCAGATGGAAAGGTCCACAGTCTGGAGAGACAAAATGAAATTGAAGATCCCTTTGACTGGCCAGGGAAAGTTAAAGATATAACAGGGAAATTTTCATTTGTACATAAAAGAGGGGAGAAAAAGTACACAGACTTTCTCTTCCTTCTCCATTGATGTCAATAACAGAAATATGGCAAAATGCTCCTGCTGAATCCATATTGCTCTAATGAGCATATGCCAGAACTCAACACAAGTGGCCAGGCTGCGCTGAGGAGGAAGAGTTGGGGGGCAAAAGCACACAGTTCAGGGACTCTCCTAAAGTATAGATATGCCACAGACAGAAAATTTCCAGTACCACAGAGAACTTGAGAGTTAAAAAGTCTGAAGGAGGGTGGAGTGGGAAACAGCATTGGCCACGACCAACAGAAGGACAAAGGCCCAAGTTCGCTGCTAGCACTGAGATTTAAATGGAATGTTGTACAGATTTAATATCAGTGGTGCAGATAAAATAATGTCAGCAGACTGGATAATTAAAGCTTTTTGGCTCTCTTCTTCACTCTCTCACATTCTGGAGGGATGTTGAAAGAGAAAGGAGATGGGTCCAAAAACCAAGAATTCCTCCGAGTTCTAAGTGTATTTTTAGTGATTCCTGACATCTGGAATAGCAGAGACATTATTTCAGGATCAACTCCTGACCATGCCCTTTACACTGGGCTAAGCATTACTTTTCAAAACTCTTTGATGAGATCGTAATTCTTTTAAAGAAATGCACAGGCTAATTAAGACCACATTTGGGGAGTCATTTGCTTCCAACAGACGATGTTTCTGGCTGAGTGGAATAGATGCCATTAAGTCAACTGCCACTGGTCCTATTCCTCACCATCTCCCCAAATTCCTCTCCCAACCAGTCCAGGGTCCCTCCCTGGACCTGCAGCTGGACCTGATCTGCTCAGCTCCAGACTGGAGCTGCCCACCACCAGGGGAGTTTCCATGGGGCCACAGCCAGGTCACTGCAGAAAGGCTGGACCCAACCACCTGTTCCCACTGGCTTTTTAAAGCTTGGGCCACTTGACAAGGAAAGAATGAATCACAGAACCACAGATAACAGTAGATAACAGTTAAGAGACACTGGAAATTTGCTAACTCAACCTCCCACCCAGGACAGGAATCCTGTTCTGTTCCAAACTGGGCAACACTGGGCCTGGGGTGTACATGGGGAATGGCTAGGCCAGGCCCTGAGGCTGGTGATTGCAGGATGGCAGCAGGGAAGGGATCAAAACCAGCAGGGTTAAGGCAGGACTTAGTCAAGATCCTGGAGATCTCCATAAGACTGAGCAGGCCTGGGAGTGCAAGGAGTGGGATCCCTTGGGAGGCAGCTGAGACTAAGTCTTCCAGACACCTTTGGTGGGCCCCAATTCCCAGAGGTGAGACACCCTCTACACACACACAGGAACCCTCTCTGTGCAGGTCTGACCCACAGAGTACCTAAGGTCCCCAGAGAAGACAGGAAGGGATGGCAGGGGAAGGAGCTCAGGCCACTGTGTCAGCAGGGTCATCTTTCTTAGGAAAAATCTAAAGTGGCCTCATTCAGGCCTCCTCCTATATTGTCTAGCTCCTGCAGGGAGTAGAAACAGAGGTACTTATTGTCAGGATCTTAACAGATCCTAGCCCTACGAGGTAATAACCAAGAAAATCCTGCATGAGGAGGTACTTACACTCAAGCACCCCGTTCCACACCATATCAGGGGGCATTAAATTACTTAGGACGTTATTTTTTGCTGAATATAACATGTCTCCTCCTCAAAGGCTCCAATTTTGCCTCCTGCAGTCATGAAGAATAAACCCTACTCTTCTAAAAGACATGTCTACAAATATTTGAAGTCAGTCCTCACTTATCCTTTATCTTTCTGCAGACTAAACACAGCCCTTCAACTATTCCAACTTGGCATGGTTTCCAAATCCTTGCACATCCTCTGGGCACATACTAGTTTGACCATGACCCCCTTGCTGTGACCCTGAGGACTAAAGAAAGAACATAACAGCACAGTGAGTGGTTCAGTGCACGGACTTAAGCCCTGGCTGTGTCACTCAGTGTCCTCAGCAGCACAGGATCATCTTGGTTGTAAGCATTAAATAAATCCATTCCTGGAGAATGCTCAGAACTATACTTGGTGCCTGATAAGAATCTAACTAAGTCTTGGCTATTTCATAGCACAATGGTAAGATATTCCTCGTGTACCCCCAAAATCCTCCATTAATCACCAGTTGCCTTACTGACAAAATAACAAAAAATGGGTACCACTACCTATAGAGATGAATTTAGGAATTTAGTGGAGTAAGGAATGAGAAGTCTCCTGGTCAGCCCCTGGTCCTTGCCTAACAAGGATGCAGTAAACATTAGATTCCTCTCCCTTTCTATTGGGAGAAAGGGATAACTATTAAGAGACCACGTTCATGGGTCTCTCACAATTCTGCATGTTACAAGCAGAGGTACTGATTCTTTATTCCTGACTCCCTTTTCAAGAATATTTGCATAGCTGGGCATAGTGGCACATACCTGGAATCCTGTCTACCTGGGAGGCTGAGGCTAGAGGATCATAAGTTCAAGGCAATAAACAGGGCAAGGTACGTAGCTAAGTGGTAGAGCACCCCTGGGTTCAATTCCAAGTGCCACCAAGTAAGAAATAAATTTAAATATGTATATATTTGCATAGCAAATAGCCTGGGAAGTGAAAGATGCTCCAACTAGAAATGTCTTCCTCTAAATGGACCAAGGGCAGGTGTGCTCCCTTTCCATTAAAAAAGAATCAAGTTCCCTTAGCTCAGGATTTCTCTCCACTATACAGGTGTCACCTGACTCTCTGTGTCATCTACGGGGTGGGAACTCAAAGAACCAATACAAGATACGCTGGCAGCTATGGGCTGGGGTTGTGACTCAGCGGTGGAGAGCTTGCCTAGCATGTGTGAGGCTCTGGGTTCGATCCTTAGCACCACATATAAATAAATAAAGTAAAGATATTGTGTCCAACTACAACTAAAAAATAATTTTTTAAAAAAAGATACTCTGGTAGCTGTACTGTTGTGAATCATAAAGTGCCTCATCTCTAAGCCATGAGTCTCATCTCCTGCCAGCTTCAAAGAAACTGGCAGGTTAACTCCTTAGCTTGCAAGTAAGTGAAATCTCAGTTTCTTCACAGTTATTAATAATAATCTATAGAAAAGATAGTAGTAGGGCTGGGATCGTGGCTCAGTGGTAGAGCGCTCGCCTAGCACGTGTGAGACCCTGGGTTCGATCCTCAGCACCACATAAAAATAAATGAATAAAATAAAAGATATTGTGTTCACCTACAACTAAAAAAAAAAAATTAAAAAAAAGACAGTAGTAAATCAACTTCCTCACTCTAGTCCTTATCTTAAATGTCATCAACCCCATCTCTTTCTCATGAAAGCACATGTATTTAATTTTTTAACTTAATTTAATTTTTGTGTATGTATGTGGTACTGGGAATTGAACTCAGGAGTGCTCTATAACTCCAGCCATTTTTTGTTTTGTTACAGGGTCTTGCTAAGTTGCCCAGGCTGACCTTGAACTTGAGATCCTCGGACCTAGGCCTCCTGAGTTGCTGGGATTACAGGTGTGTGCCTCTATGCTGTGATAATTTTAATTTTAAAAAAGTTTTGGAAGTTATGGGATTAAACCAGGACCTTTTGCATGCTAGTCAAGCCCTCTACCACTCAGTTATAAAAATTAACTACCACAGTCTGGGTTTAGTTGATTTTTATAAAATCCAAAGTAAAGGATTTTATACTTATTTATTCATGTTCATCTTCATCTTGATTTTAATCTAAGGTCCCATTCATTTAAGGTCCTTTTAAGGCTTTTGGCGTGGGAGGTGCATTTTTGAACTTGAAGTGCCCCTTTTTAAAGTTTCTTCTGAGATGCACAGACCACTGTCTCCCTCCTGCATTCCTTTGACCAGACCAGACAGACCCTCCTTTTAAATCTAGATTCTCACCCATGGCATCAGATGTGTAACTCATAACAAGTTTGAACCTTCCTTTGGTTTGTGGGCAAGAGGCCTACAAGTTCAAACATCATCCATCCTCTCCTCATTCTTTACCAGGGGCACTGAGCAGGTCTCTTATACTGACAACCCCACCCCACAAAAGGCAGAAATGCATGACCTGAAGAGTATGATATGGCTGACGGCCACCGGACACCAGAAGAGGTGAGGTAAACAGCCAGGGCCTTCCAGGAAATCTGGCCTAGGTTGTTAACGCCATACCCACAGCAAGCCAAGAGCTGAGATGCCACTGTGTGAATGGGGCAGGGAAGTGCAGACGCTGCCAGACGCACCAGGAACAGGAGGGAACAGTTAGGGACAATGTTAAGAAATGCACTGCAGTGGGAGGCTGGTAGATGCAGAAGTTGCTGTGGCTCCACATCTTCCTCAGATGCCAGGAATTAGTGGGATCTGAGCAGCACCCTGACATCACCACCACCCCTGTGACTCATTGCTAGATCAAGGACATGTGGGTGTTCAACTCTACCTTATAGATACCCACAGACTACTCCGCTAAGCTACCAGTGATTTGCAGTTTTCTCCCTTGGGTACTTTCTTGTTTTCTGTAATTATCCTCCCCTCTATAAAGTTGGATATATCTAGGTCTCCGCATCTGGTATTAAACTATAACTTATGATTCTTTTTCAAAAATAAACAAAAATAAATAGGCCAATAAAATCTCTTGAACTAAAAGTCTTTGCTATTATTCATCTTTTCAGTGTTTTGGTTTTTATTTTTATATTTTACTGTTTAAAGATTTCTTACAATATTTTTAAGCATGGCAGGGTATCCCAAGACCTCAACATCTGGTCATAAGTTACTTGCAGAACTGTAGCATAGTTTTCTTTCTTTTGAAAAATAATTAATCTGAGATGGCTTTAATGGATAGCAAATGAATAAAAACAGCTTTAATCTAGACATAGTTTTAGCAGTAAGATTGGGCTTTATCAGGTCCTGTGATCAGGGATCATCTGGAAAAGTTTAGTAATTAGGTTCCAAGGAAAACTCCAGGGGATGGACCCTTGGCCTGTGAGATTATTACCAGCTTAAGCTCAGTGGGGCCTAACTTCATCCCACACCCAGAGTCTCCTTTATTAGTAGAGGGCTCTCAACTGCTGTCCTGCCTTCTCCAAGATGGCCTTCCATCTCTTCAAAGCCCCCACAAGTGTCATAACCAGAAATTTTTCCTGTGCTTTCCTATGATACAATGTGTCCTCTGGTATCACACTTCCATGTAAGAGACAAGACAGGACCCAAATATTATCCCAATTTCCAGAAAACTCATCTCTTTCTATGTATAGATTAATTTTCATTTTGCCTAATTTGAAGGGTTGCTTTGCAGAGAGAGAAGAATAGAATTCTATTGTTATATCAATCAATGAATATTCAATAATCCTTCAGATCAGAGCCATATGACCACATTTAAGGGACCCAAAGTTTCTTAAGTTAGAATTTGACTCTTTATTGGATTCTTTCCTATTCTTCCATCTGTCTTCTCTGTCACCAACCCTTCTACTAGTAGTTTGAACATGACCAGGCTCTTCTACTCAGATTGAGATTAGTCTTGTCCTTTCTTATCAGCACTGTCCCCACAAAGCCTTGATGGACAACTCCAAAATTAGAGGAAGTGTCACCTCAGGCCTCAATTTTATATTGTAGAGCTGTTCAAGTGAAGTGCTTAAGTCACAGCTTTGAGTGGCTTCTAGTGCAAGCAGGAGAAGAGTAAAGTCATCCCTGGCCTCAAAGTGGTTCTAGTCTAATGGGGAACACAAGGCCCACACGTGGACAAAACCAGAGGCACAGGCTCAGTTGCTCAACCCCTCCTCTTAGTCTTTTCCCCTTGGTTTCTGGGATGTCACATTCTCCTCTTTTCCTCCTACTTCCTCCTCCTGGCCTCCTCATGACTGGTATGCTCATTCCTGAGGTAATCAAGTCCAGACTCCTGGTTTTATGTGCCAAGTACAGGCTGGGGATTCCCAAATGCAACTCCTATCCCAGGCTCCCACTGACCTCCAGAACATCACACCCAGTTACCTATTCCACATCTCCACTGGAAACAAGATATAGCAGAACCCTCCATCTTCTCCAAACATGCTCTTCTTATAATATTTCCCACCCAGCAGAAGGCACCACCCTCCACCCAAATGCTCAGGCTGAGTGCCATCCTGCTCCTCTCTCTCTCACCCACTTCCCAACCAACAGCTGCTTCTATCTTCAATCTGATGTTCTCACCTCCATTGCCACCAGCCACCAAGCAACCAGACTGATACTACAGTGGCCTCTCTTCTCCCCATCCGCTTCCCTCCCCTCCAGCCAGTTCCCAAACAGCAGTCAGATCAAGACACTACTCAGCACCCTCCAATGGCTGCCTATTATCTGAAGAAAAAAGCCCAACTCCTTCCCATGGCCTACAAGGCTGCTCAATTCAGGAGCCAACTGGGTAGGAAGGAGGGAGGGAGAAAGGAAGCCAAATCAGAGACAGACATGCAAAAGGGAATGTGACATGGGAGTACCTGGGAAGAGCTCATCATCCCAAAGATAGGCTTCCCTGTGTGGAAACAGGGAAGCATCCTAAAGATGACAATGGGTGGCTTTTTTTCACCAGACCTGGCCTACTGCACCAAACTCATATGTCCTGTTAAGCCCTTCTTCACCCCTCCACTCATACTCGCTGGCCTACTTGCTGTTCCTTCAACCCACCAAGCTCACTCCTGCTTCTGGGCCTTTGCAACTGCCAGACCCTCGCCTGAAAGAAATCTCCCTCCAGATCATCTCAAAGCCACTCACTCACCTCATTCTGTACCCTGATCACCTATGGCCTCTACTGAGAGGTCTTTCTCCATTACTTGACCATCGTAGATAAACAACCCTCTGCCTCTGCTCTGTTCTTCACAGGACATTACTGCCCTCTTCTCCCACTAGAAAGAAAATTACATGAGCGAAGGGACCTTGCCTCACTCGTCACTCAAAGAGGAGTTGGTGAATGAACGGATGCCAGGTCTGATAGAACGCTATGTCATGTTAACCACATTGATGGCAGTCATATTCTTTTCTGAAGAGATGGTTATAGTATTGATGAAGGTCCTAATGCCTACCTTTTAAATATATATGACCAAGCCAGGCAAGGTAGCACACTAATATCAGCTACTTGGGAGGCTGAGGCAAGAGGATCACAAGTGTGAAGCCAGCCTGGGCAAGTTAATGAGACCCTGTCTCAAAATAAAATAAAAAGAACTGATGCAGCTCAATGGTAGAGCACCCCTGATTTCAATCCACACATTGGCAAAAAGAGATGATCAAGCACCATATTTATTTATTTATTTTTTTAAATTTTTTATTGTGGGTTGTTCAAAACATTACAAATTTCTTGACATATCATATTCCACACTTTGATTCAAGTGGGTTATGAACTCCCACAAGCACCATATTTAATTACAAGTTATATATCAAACAAATAAAGATCTCTAAAATACATATGCTTTGTAACTGGGGAGGTAGTTGAGTGGCAGAGGGCTCAACTAGCATGCACAAGGTCCTGGTTTAATTCTATAACTCCCAAAACTTTTTTTAAATTAAAATATCACAGCATAGAGGCACACACCTGTAATCCCAGCAACTCAGGAGGCCTAGGTCAGAGGATCTCAAGTTCAAGGTCAGGCTGGGCAACTTAGCAAGACCCTGTAACAAAACAAAAAATGGCTGGAGTTATAGAGCACTCCTGAGTTCAATTCCCAGTACCACATACACACACAAAAATTAAATTAAGTTAAAAAATTAAATACATGTGCTTTCATGAGAAAGAGAACAGCACTGAAGCATATATAAATATAGTTTGATGTGGTATGGTATCACAACTGAGTGTTCAAAGTTATTATGTCCAAAGCAGAGATGAACCTCTTCATTATGGCCACAAAATTTAGACAGGAGATTTTCACAGGTGTTTCTGAAGATACACATGGAGGAGACTAAAGATTACATTCTCTTTAAGATACCTAAAGGAATGTCTATGACTATCAAGGAATGTCTGTCACTTGCTAAGGGTTCTGCTTTGCCTGGGAATAGCCCATCAGCTCAGACCTGAAGGGACTCAGAGTAAGAGCACGAGTTTTAGCAGCCTCTGCACTGTGAAGGGTGGCTCCTGGACCTTGCTTCTGTTGCTGTGTTCCCTCCTTGAAGCAGAGAAAAAGGTGCTGGACAATTCCTGCAGTCCCCTTGGCTGCTAGGTTTTACAGCTGAAGTCATTTGCATATATGTACTTCTTTTCCTCCTTGCAAATTTCCCTGTCCCCAGCATAATGCTAGTGACTGAATAGAGAGGACACTGCATGGCCCACGCATCAGCACCACAGGCACCAACTTCATTCTAATTTTAATTCTAATTTTAGCTGCAGCAAACCTGCCCTTTTTAATGAAAAACAAAATTGCACTGATCTTCCCAACCTTTGACCTTGCACCTCAGCTGCTCCAGGGTCACAAAGCCTTAAGGTTTTCCTTTAAAGGACACCTTTCTCGCATATACAGTGTTTTCTTTGGTCCAGCTCTCCCCAGCCACAGGGTTCTAAAGTGAAGCCCCCATCTCAGCCACACAGCTGCATTTTTCTCCTTTATCAGTCACTTTAGAGTCCAACTTCACAATCACTTTTAAAAAGCCTTTTAACTTCACAGGATTTATTTCCTTAACAAAAGAACAGAACCTACACACAAAGTTTGTGTTTCAAAGTAACCTAAGAAGCTGTTCTCACATCAGTGATGGGGCCACAGTTGAAAGCAGATTTAGAATCCTGGGGAAAACATTTAGCATTATTACTCTTTTTTTTTTTTTTTTTTTAAATCACAATCCATACTTTCTTTTACTAATTCCCATCTATCCTTCTCCCCCTGCTCTTCTCACTTTCTTGGCTTCAATGGAATTGGTTCTGGTCCTGCCTATCTCCTTTGCAGTGACAGAGAACAGAGACCCTAGGCTGACAGTGGCCAAGGATCCCTGGAGTCCTATAATGGTGAGACCCTAGGAAGGGGGTGAGGGTGGCGAAGGGAACTGTTCATCTCCCTCACAAGCAAAAGCTACAAAAAGCAATGGATACAGTCCTCCTAAATACACATAAGAAATCTCAAAGATATCTCCCATTCGTGAAATATCATTTAGAATATTTGCCAACTCACAGCTGCCCAAAGAAGGTGCCATCTTCATTCAACAGGCTCACTCCATGTGTGTTATCATAGGGAACTCCTCACTGGACAGAGGAAGATGACGGTGACTGTGAGGCAGTGCCTGTGGGAGCTCTTGGTCACAGCCTGGAAGAACTAAGCCCCACAGAACCAGATGTAGTAATGGGCCTAAATAACAGGGTTCTGCCTGTGCTCCAAACCCAAGAAGCCTGCTCTGAGTTCAGCAGAGCAGCAGGAGTGGAGGTTTCCTCAGTGTGGAAGGATGGAGGGCCACAGCTTAGCAGTGTGAACAGTCTCTAGCAGGGACCAGGGCACCCAGCAGGCACTTAATCTTTGTCCTGACTTACCCAATGGCTGTTCCCACCGACTTCACCAGTTCTAGAATTCTGACCAGCTAAGCTGAGGTCAACAGATAATGCTGCCTTCACCCCCACCTCACTGGGCAGCTGGCTAAGTGGCATATGACCTCGAGGGCACTGGTCTCTCCTGGTTGCCAAGCAAGACACACAGCCTCACTCTCTCCAGACTCCTCAGGGTGCTGGAAGGAAGAATGGTGCACAACAGAACTTTAACTGACCACTCACCAATGTCTTCTCTGCTGTTTGTTGTGGCAACTGGGCTGGGAAGCCAGGAAAGAAGTCCTAAGGTCTGCTTCCTGCCCTGGAGTCTGCTTCCTGGGGCTCAGGGAGTGCCTGAGACTGCTTTGAACTGCAGCAGAGGCAGCGACTCAGGAGCCACCTGGGTGGGAAGGAGGGCAGGAAGAAATGAGGAAAGCAAAACCAAATTGAGCAGACACCCAAAAGGGATGTGGGAGTGGCCAGGGGGAGTACATTGTTCCTGAGACAGGCTGTGTAGAACCAGGGAAATGTCCCAAAGGTGATAATAGGTGGCTTTTATTACCATGTGGAGGGTTATAGGTTTGGAGTTTCAGAACAGTAGTTACAAGGAGAACCAGAACAAGATGCTTTTCTCCTCCACTGAGGTCAGACACAGAACTGTGGAAGGCAGTGCTCAGGATAGGTGGGAGAGTTTGGGGAGTGGCCCTGGCAGGGGTGAGGGAGGAAGGTCCTGGGAAGCACCTGGGAACTACCTCCCTACAGGTGAGAGGGGTAGTGTAAGTAGGTGCCTGGCAGGCCTTCTGGAAGGAGTTGCCTTTTAGGCAATCAGGAGTCTGGCTCTGGTGATATGACCAGGGGAAGAAGGGACTAAAAGGGTAGGAAGAAAATACCCACACTCTGGGAGAGAACTGTCCTCAGAGATGAGTGACTCTCCACCCTCACTGTCCCTAGGGCTTAGCTCATGTCCTCTGTTTCCCCAGAACCCACACTCTGGCAGCCCACAGGGTCCACCCACCCTACCCAGCCTTCTGAGTTCCCCCTCCTCTCTTCAAACACTTCTGCTTCCTTCTGGAGGCAAGTCTCACTTCTTAAGGGGGAAACAAATAACTGCAGTAAATAGTAAAAACCTTTTCTCATAAGAGCAAATGACTTGTTTCTGAGCATTTGCGGCTTGTTTCTACCCTTCCAGAAGGTGTGTTGATTTGTGAAGCACAGTTTGCAAACCCAAAGGGAATCCAGCTCTCACAATGGCATTTCAGCAAGGAGACTTTCAGAACGAAAGGTCCTTACAGGATTCCCTAATAAAACACACAGGAGACCTAGAGGGTGGAACTTCTTGGCTCAGAGTGGTGGCTTCCCTCCACATTTTGAGGCACACTTTAAAGAGGAACTGGAAGTGCTGGGCTCTTGGTGGAGAGGTGGGATAGGATAGAATTACTCCCTTACAGTCCACTACCTTGATATCTTTTCCAACTGACAGTAACAGCAGAAAGCTAATCCCAGGAGCACCAGTCTTGTCTGTACCCAGTGACGCCCTTGAATCTATCTGGCTACAGGACCAAGTGGGAGCTAAAGCATGGTGGGTACTTATATAAGGAAGGTTTCTGATACTTCTGGACTATACCAGGCAGTCCCCATGAGGCTTCTCTTGGCCTTGAAGACAAAGGTCAAGCTCGGTTTCAGTTGCTGTCACTCTCTTCAATGATTCTCCACGCCCAGTGAGAGCTCTTAGTTCCTTGCCCTGACTCCACCTCCAACATGAGTACACCTGGCACCTCAGCCTCATTGGCTACATTTCCATGACCTGCCAGCCAGAGGTGCCTCCTGGCCTATTGCTCCTCCTATCCTCAGACCCACAACCCTGCTCTCTGTTCACACAGGGGGACATGGGAGCTCTGACAGTCCTACTCTTTGGGTGAACTTACCTGTACTATGAACCCTTTGTAGAACCTTTCTGTTTTTCAAAAGGTTTTAAATCATTGACAAAAAAGCACAAAACTATGGATTATTTGGAAATTATAACTGTATGAAAGCTGAGAAAATATGCAAAATGGTTTTCTATGCTAATTTTGCAACCTATCAAGCATTACATCTAGCCCCAAGATCTCTGACACTAACAGCAAACAAAAGAACAGCACAAGTTGCATAATTCTCCTGATCCAACAAAGATGCAAAGCCTCTTCCTCAGGAAACAGCCATCCAGTGCTAACATCCAAAGACCTCTCTACAAAAGGGAAACTGAACATCACATTGCACAATCCCACCTACTGGGTTTTCAGAAAGAAACATTTACTGTATGATTCCTTTTAAAGTCAAAATCTGAAAATATTAAAACATGGATGGAAGGCAATGGTTTGGGCAAAGGTCTCATGGCTTAATACAAATCTTGTGGTTCTCAGTGGAAACTTGTCCTGCCCTCACCACCCATCCTGTTGAGGGTGGGGGGTATGAGTGGATGGAGGTGGAGAGGTCAGAGGGCACTGGGATATGTGGTGGGATTGACTGTCATGATTTGAGGACAGGGTGAAGGGGGCTTAATGACCTACATTAAACAGAATGTTCATTATAAAGAACTGTCTTTCCTCAAATGCTAATAATACTCCTGCAAAGAAACACTGGGAGAGGAATCAGTAATTAGCATGACTCTTTCAATGCTTCCTCTTAAATGCCAATTAAGCCTTTGCAGGGATTTGACAGAAGTGACCACAAGAATGTCTGCTCTGAGAAGTGTAGATGAGATGCCAGGTTTCTGATGTGTCGGGCCTGATAGTGGTAAAGTGCATATTGTCTTAGGAGGGAGAAAGAAGCCTGGCAGGCATTGCTGGCTGGATAGAAAACTGAACACAGGTGTGCTACAGACATGCCCATGTTAAGAAACACACCTCTCCTGACTTTTATTTCTTAATAGGTCAAAATGAGGTCCCATCTGCACATTGACACATCACAGAAGAAGCAATTTTTTCTAGAGCAATGGTTCTCAAAGTCAGATACCTAATGAGTGTTACCTGGGAACATTTTAGACATGCAGATTCATGGGTTCACATCAGACCTACTGAATCAGAAACTGAGGGTGGGGGCCTGCCTTCTGTGTACTTTCCAGGTGACTGTGATGCAGGCTTAAGTTTGAGAACCACTGATCTAGAAAGTTTGGAGCTAAATATAGCAATCAGCCACAAGAGATATTTTAGAAATGCTGCCTCACCCTTCTATTTAACTCTGAGAGGGAGAGATTGCAACAGGTCTGCCACAAGTAAATGATCCAGAGTGAAGGGTGTGAAGAGGGAGGGACTAGGAGATGAGAAATGGGGCAAAGTCTAAATTATTAGGGGCCAATCTAAGTCTCAAGTTTGATTAACCATCCTAGAAGGATTCTGCTCTAATCCAACATCTAGTTCTCTTTGAATAGACAATGCATTGATATGGTTCAAAACTGAAAAGACACACAAGGTTATACATCCACCCCTGCTCTTTGGTGACCAATGACAATGCTCCAGAGTCAACCATGTCATCAGTGTTTTCTAGAGATATGGTACAAAAAGATTCATTTTTATCTCTACTTTTCCAAATACAAATGATAACCTATTATCATTTGGACAGAAAGCTGAACTGTTCTACAGCTTGCTTTTTATACTTAATATAGATGAGGGGGGGGGGGAGTGTTATTATATACCAGAAACATCTAGAACCATCTAGGAGAGTTCTGAATATTTAGAAACATACAATAGCCCAGAGCATGAGCATGTTTGCTGCAGAAAAGGAGCCCCTGCTAGGCTACCATGTTATGATTGTGAATTTCTTAGTGAACCTCCTAGGGAATCTGTCCTTAAATTCTCAGTTTGAAGAACTCTCCACAGGCCCTACTTATATGTTGTTTCATAACAGAAAAGGTAATATGGAAATTCTCAGCTAGGTCATTAAAATACAACAATAACACTGCCAGATAACCCCAGCACCAAGTGACCAGGCATCCTAGGACATATAGGAGAGAAGCACCTGAACACTTAGCAAGAAGTGAAAGCAAAGCAACAAACTACCACTTTTTTATCTGTAAGACTAATAACTACAGCCAATATTTTGTTTTTTCTAACATAATCACAGAATTGTGTAGTCATCACCTCAATTAACTTTGGAACACCTTTATCACTTGAAAAAGAAATCCTGTACTCATTCACAGTTGCTTCCTGTAACTCCCTAAGTCCCCTATCTCTAGGCAACCACCAGTCTGCTTTGTGTTTTTATGGAATGAAGGATGCGGTTAACAGGCATTATCCAAACTGAAAAAAAAAAAAAAAAAGAAAGAAAGAAATGAATAAGGGAAGAAACAAAGCACCTAAGAACTACAGGATAATATCATATGATCTAATATCTATTTAACTGGAATCTCTACAAGAAGAAATAGAGATTGGGGCAGAGAATGTATTTAAAGAAATAATGGCTAGGAATTTTCCAAAGCAATGAAAGTCATCAAACCACAAATCCAATAAGCTCAGAGAACTCTAAACAGTCTAGAGAGAAAACAAACACACTTAGACACTTCATATTCCAACTACTGAAAAATCAAACACAAAGGGAACATCTTAAAAGCAATCAGAAAGGGAGGGAAAACATTACATACAGAGGAAGAAAAACAAGTATGAAGGCACACTCCTCATCTGAAATAATGCAAATCAAGAAAAAAAATGACATCTTAAAAGTGCTGGAAGAAAAAACAAATGTTTATCCAGAATTATAAACTCATGAAAATATTGCCTGAAATAAAAGAGAAAGGAATCTGTTTAAAAATAAATGAAAACCTAAGAAAATTTGTTACCAAGAGACTTGCATACAAGGACTGTTGAAATAAATTCTTCAGGCAGAAGGAATATACCAGACAGAGCCTGGATCTAAACAAATAAGATCTCCAGAAATGGTTGAAATGAAGATAAGTGCTAATGACATTTAAAAAAAAAAATGTTTAGTTACTCTAAAAGATAATTGGCTACAAAAAACACAGTCATAATGTACTGTGGGTTTATGGAATACATACAAGGCAAATGCAGAATGACAATACAAAAGGTGGGAAGGAAGGATTGGAGTAGAATATTCTAAGATTTTATACTATATATGAAGTGGTATACATTATTTGAAGGTAGACTGTGATGAATGGTGTATGATGAAAACACTAGAGCAAACACTGCATTTTTAAAAAGTAGAAATAATAAGCCAATAATGGTAGATCACATGAAATAATAAAATTCTCAGTTAATACAAAGATAGGCAGGAAAAGAAGACAAAAAGAAAAAGAAGAGATTAAACAAAAAATATAAATGATACATTTTAATCCAACCACAATAATAATTACATTAAATAAAAATGGTCTTCCAACATCAAATAAAATTAGCAGATGGGATAAAAAAAAAAACAAGACCCAATTATAGGCTGCCTACAGAAAAGCTAATTTAAATATAAAGACAGTAGGACTGGGGATGTGGCTCAAGTGGTAGTGCGCTCGCCTGGCATGCGTGCGGCCCGGTTCCGTCCTCAGCACCACATACAAACAAAGATGTTGTGTCCGCCGAAAACCAAAAAATAAATATTTAATCTCTCTCTCTCTCTCTCATATATATATATATATATATATATATATATATATATAGAGAGAGAGAGAGAGAGAGAGAGAGAGACAGACAGACAGACAGACAGACAGTAATGGGTTAAAAATAAAAGGACAAAAAAAGGTATAAGTGCAAACACTAAGCAAAAAAAAAAAACCCTGAAATGACTATATTAATATTCAAAGTTTAGAACAAGGAATATCACCAGGAATATACAATATCTTCATAATGATAAAAAGGTCAATTAACTAAGAAAGAATAACTGTCCAAATATGGATGCATTTAACACAGGTCTCCAAAACATATTATTGAAAAACTCTTAGAACTAAAAGGAAAAACTAGGAAAATCCAAAATTGTAGTTAGAAGCTTCAACACTTTCTGCCTTGGTAACTGATGAAACAAATACAGAAAGTAAGCAAGATGTAGAAGGGCTAAACCGATTCTTAGTCAATCTGACTGATTTGAAACCCATCTACCAATGCAGAATACATATTCTTTTCAAGTGCACATGTAACATTCATCAAGATAAAAAAGATTCTGGGCCATTAAACAAGTTTGAATCAAACTAAAAGAAGCAAAATAAGAGGAATTTTTTCTAATAATAATGAAATTAAACTAAAAGGAGGTTATCTGAAAACATTCCTAAAATGTTTGAAGATTAAGCAACATAATTTTAGGGGTTGGGGTGGTGGCTCAGTGATAGAGTGCTTGCCTAGCATGTATGAGACACTGGGTTCGATTCTCAGCAGTGCATATAAATAAATAAAATAAAGGTCCATTGACAACTAAAAAATATTTTAAAAACATAATTTTAAACAACTCATAGGTCAAAATAAGAAGTTGCAAAGAAATATTAGAAAATATTTTAAATTGAATGAATATGAAAATACAACATTCACTTTTGGGTTGCAATGAAAGCTTAAACGAAAATTTATAGCATTAAATGCATATGCTAGTAAAAAAGTAAAATCTCAATCATGAGCTAAGGTTTCACTTCAGAAAACTAGGGGGGAAAAAAGCAAACTACATCCAAGTCAATCAGAAGGAAGGAAATAATAAAGATAAAGCAGAAATCAATGAAATTGAAAACAGAAAATTGATAAAACCAGAAATTTGTCCTTTGAAAATATCGATAAAATTGGTAAGCCTGTAGTCAAGCCTGTAGTCAGGAAGAGAGAGAGAGAAAGAGAAAAATTAAAATCTCAGGAATGAAAAAAGGGACATTATTACAGCTCCTACAGACATTGAAAAGATAGTAGTAGACCTCAACTGTTTCTGGCAATTGTATGAAATCTCAAATAATACCAAACCTTATATACACTGCTTTTTTTACATATAGATTTCTAATAAAGTTTAATTTATAAATTAAGCATAAGAAATTGACAAAGCTAAATCAAACTAAAAGATAAATATTATTTTTAAATAATAAAATTAAAAACTACTATGTTAAAATGTTTGCATGTTAAAGCTATTAATAAATAAAATAAGAGTTACTTGAACACAAGCACTGTGATACTGGGTCAGTCAATATGACAACTGAGATGTCTACTAAGTGACTAATGGGTGGGTAGTATATACAGTGTGGTATGCTAGACAAAAGGACAGAACTGGATGGTACAATTTCATCATGCTACTTAGAACAGTGCACAATTTAAATCTTACAAATTGCTTATTTCTGGAATTTTCCATTTAGTATTTTTGAAACTGTGGTTGACCTCAGGCAATTGAAACCATGGAAAGCAAAACCACAGATAAAGAGGAACTACTGTATTATGAATTAGTCTATGCCTGTAAATTTAATGATTTAGATAAAATAGTCAAATTCTTTGAAAGATACAAACTACCAAAACTCATGCAAGAAGGAATATAACCTAAATTAAAGAAATTTTATGAGGTTAATATTACTTGATATGAAAATCATATAAAAACCTTACAATGAAAAAAAAAACACAGTACAAAAATCTTCAAAATATTAGCAAATCCAATTCAGCAATATAAAAAAAATACATTATTATGATGTATGGTTAATCCTGAAAATGTAAGCCTAGTCTTACATTTGGAAATCAATGTAATTCATAATACCAACTAGTTATCAAAGAAAAATTAAGTAAACCCTCCTATTTCACTTGCTCTTAACTAACTTAAAAATTGCTAAATTTGGAGGTCACACATTGAGGTGATACATTACTAGTCCCCCACTAGTTTTGCTGTGGATGACACCTCTAACATGGGGGTTATTATAGTAACAGTGGCCTAGGTTACTCTTCAGGGACCTGAAGGCCACTTTTGCTGAAAACACTCTTCACTTATGTCTACAGAAAGCCCCATGAGAGACTAAAATGGGATGAAAAGGCTTGACATCTCTGTCTCTATATTGTGTTTGTCTCCTTTGTTGCCTTAACTTTTTTGGGGGGGTCAAATTATACTCAGATCTGCAATGTAGATCTATTGAAGATCTGAGAAATGTTTTGTCCAAAACTAGAATATAGGATTAACATGATCAAGACTTGCCGTGTGTGTGTGTGTGTGTGTGTGTGTGTCTTTTTTGTTGTTATTGTTTTATTTTGTTTTGTTTTGTTTTTCTCTCTCTCTCTCATTCTCCCTTCAAGGCTAAAGACATTTACCAGTCATCAAGACCAAAAACACCAGACCATGAAAGTAGTAAAGAGTTGGAGCACCCACATTCTTGGGAAGATCTCTACTTATTCCCAGAAAAGACATGAATATTCAATAGAAATCTGCAAACATGTAACCAGTTCTGCATCAAAGTAGCCAATTCTCTATTGTGATTATATTACATGTTTGAAGACTCTACCACGTGTCTATCCACTTATGCCCCATCCTCTAACATTAACATCCTCTAACCATAGAGAACTGGTTACATTTAAGTAGATTTCTGTTGAATAAAAGAAGAGCTTTACATTTCAGGCCTTGAGGCCAAGGCAGCTGCTTGCCATTTGAGGTAGTGGATTCTAAAAACTACAAATGTTCAACAGACCCTTGAAAACTATTCATCAAGGATGCTGTAAGAGGCCTCCAACCATAGATATAAATATCCTCGTGCTAAGAAAGAGTAGGAAAAGAAAATCCAGTTGGCTTAACTAATGTTTATTAAAAGCTAGTTAAGAAAGTAAGGGATTTATCTCCATTTTAAAAATCTAAATGCTTATCTTTATGTAGTTTCCACTGATAATTTAGTAGAGATGTATATATATTCCTATGATACACAACATTAAAAACTCTTCCTGCATATCTCTCTCCCTAAAGAGGCTAAGTGATAGCTTAGTCCTTGCCTCATTAACATCTTCAACCATTTGTTTTCTGACCATTCTTTTCTTTCTGCTCCAAACAGACCCCAAATTAGACCTACTGCTCTTTCCATGCTATTTCTAGCCTTCCTTTCCATCAATGCTCCCAATAAGTCATCAATACCTCCTGCCCACAATTTCCTTTCCACTCACTCCTTCTTTAAGTCCTGCAATCAGCTCAGTCCTTTTATGTACCACCTACATGGTCAGAATACACTAGAGGTCATGGAGGCTAAGAATATCATCAGGAGGACAACATTTGCACTCAAAGAGTAATAAGACTAAATTGATACAAATCATCCAAATATCAACGAGGCAGTGCCTGGGGGTACCTGGGAAAGGAGAACTCACGTTTATTAGATACCTTCTACTACTGTTATAGTAGATTATCTCCTATGACAACCATCAGAAATTCTTCCATTACTATACATTCACATCCCATTAATCCAAAATGCACTGAAAATCACAATAAATATAAGTGGATCAATTTCACCAGTTAAAAGACGATTTTATATGTATGCATATTTTGCATATAGTATATAAAATATCTATCTCTATCAATATATCCTAGTTATATACTGTTAGCAAGATGAACGTAAAACATGAAAAGATATTGAAAAAAATAACTGGGAAAATATGTCAGGCAAAAACCAACAATAAAAGAGAATAGATTAATTACAATCAGATTAATGACTTTAATGTAGTTAATCAGGAAAGAATCACTACATAATGATTAAGGAGTAAAATAAAGATGTAGAGGCTATCCCTTGCATTGATTTTAGTTAACAGGGACCCAGTAACAGCAACACAGTATAACAGCTCAGAATCAGACCAATTCTGCTCAATTTAATTCAATTTCATAGTTAATTATTTTTGTGAAAACATTCATATTTGTTACCACTGCAAAAAAATTTGATTAAAGAGATAAATATGGAGCCCTATATTTGATAATTAGAAAAATATGCATTATTTTTTAAGCACATAGGAAATATTTTCAAAAATTAATCTGTAGCCAGGTGTGGTGACATATGCCTATAATCTCAGCTACTCAGGAAGCTAAGGCAGGAGGATCACTAAGTTTGAGGCCAGTCTGGGCAATGATAATTTAGTAAAACCCTGTATCAAAATTTTTAAATCTAATAAAAAGGGCTGGGGATGTAGCTCAATGGTGGGGTGCCCCTGGGTACAATACTCAATACTTAAGGGAATTAAGTATTAATTCAATACTGTGAATTGCATTCATAGCCTCTTACAGGCTATGAATGCAATTCACAGCAAATTCCAATCATATAGACAAGATCAAAAGACAAGATCTACTGGTCTTGTTGGTATCAGTATCTCACTTCTCTGAAACTCCCTAATTCATTGTTGTACTTCTTTCTTTTAACATTGCATTAAGAACACTGAGTGCACTCATTCATTTATTCAGCACATTTATTAAATACTTAAATTTCAGTCCTGTTTTAAACTCAGGGACACATTAATGAACAAAGCAAGACAGATGAAGATCCCACCTTGGAGGGATTTATATTCTAGTCTCACATCTCTCACTAGACTCAAACAACTTAAGGCGGGACCATATATAACAGGTTTGGCTGGCTTCCAGTATACTGCTGCCTCTGGTCAGACAGGACCTACACACCCTGTAACCAAGTTCAGAGGACTTCATGGAGATGAAAGCTTGTCTTGGTACTCTATGAAACATGGCTCATTAGGCAGGTATCTGGGACCGGAAGTAATGAGAGAATATAGACACCCCTCATTATTTCACTGTCAGTTATTCATTAGCTAAAGTTTCAGAAGTCCATGAGTTAAGGCGGGCCAAAGTCTAGAAACCAGATTGTCAAAGCAGAGAGGCAGAAGGCCAGATGGAGGTCAAAAGTACCAGAAGCAATTAAATCAGACAGAATATAAGAAACAATCGTGTCTTTTAATATGTCTTTGCAAACTGAACTGCAGTTTAAGGAGGCCACATAAGCGAAGTGACTATGACGAGTGACCACATCCTATAGGTTAGCCTGGTTGAAAGGCTTCTTTTATCCTTCCCTGTGAGGTAGGAAGGAACAATCAGGCCTGAGAACATCCAGACAAGGAGAAGTACAACAAGGAGCATATGTGTAGCTTACTGCAAACAGGTTCACATTCTAACAGGAATGGGGGCAAAGTGGCTGACTTTAAAGAGATTCTGCTAAGTTTCAGAATAGCAAGTTAACAGTATACCCAAGAAAGAAAATGGCCTAAGAAAGAGAGATGCCTTCAGTTTTTGACACAGGTTTAAATAACGACTAGTTCCTTCTGCAGGGAGGTGCCTCCTTTCCAAAAGCCACATCAGTCCGGGTGGGGGGGGAGAAAAAAAAACAAAGTGAAGGCCCCACAGTCAGGGACAGGAAGGAGGGGAGCCCCTCTCCTCCATAGTACACAATAGCTGGGACCTCCAGTGGACAATCATGGCCCCAGGAGAACCCCTCTGACCTGGTGTTTTCTGGTTTTTAAGTCTCTGTTTAAGCACTGTCACTATGGCAACAAGGCTGGGATGCTCTGCTCTATGTGAGGGGCTTATCCCTCCAAATATGCTTCTTGAGTCAGCAACAAAGGAATTCGCTGAACCTCAACTAATCTCATATTCTCCTGGGAGACCTCTCTCAAAAGGCACTTTCCTTCCTTGCTCCCACACACTTCGCAGGTTACAATCTGCATTTAGCCCGCAGCCACAGTTAGGTAGTGATCTAGGTTTACTCACATATCTGGGCCAAGCTTCTAGGAGTAGAGGATATTTATGAATGCCAAGAATTTCTAACTGGAGCCAATGATGCACCACTACTTCACTAAAGTCTGTCACTCCCAAAGACAACCATGGTGACCAAGGTAAATGGGCCCCAATCCTACTCTCTGCCACCACCAGCTGCCCTGGAGACTTGGGTCCTCCTCCTTTTATACCTAAGTCATTCACTGATTAGGCCCACTAGAACAGAAGGCTTTGGCAAGAATTCAAGAGTAATATAATTGTTACTATTCATCCAAGTGTAAAAATTCTAGGTAGAAAGGGTGACATGGGAAGTGGAAAGAGTGGATCTTGTGATGTGAAACATAGCTCAAATCTACAAGGCCAGTCTTTCCAGAACAACACTTGGCACATTGGGCCCTAAATACCCGAGTCTCCAGTGTTTGTAATTTTTCTTTTTTACTAAGTTATAGGACAAAAAAGGGAATATAACCTAGTTTGGAATCAACAAATGGTGAATTTACAACACTTAAGTGGTTTTCCTTCCCTTTCCCTGAGAAGGGGCTCTTCCTTGCCTGTGAGCACAGAAGGAGAAGGTCACTTTCACCTGGAACACGTTCCTCTTTAACACACTACTACCACTCTGTGTACTCACTAGGGTCTTCTAAGAACCAGCATAATCCTCAGAGCTAACCACCTCGGTAGAAGGGTTATTTGTACATTTGCTTATTTATTTTTTTTATTTTGATTTTTTGGTACCAGGCATTGAACCCAGGGGTGCTTAACCATTGACCCACATTCCCAGCCCTTTTTTATATTTTATTTTGAGACAGGGTCATACTAAATTACCTAGGGCCTACTAAGTTGCTGAAGCTGGTTTTGAACTTGCAATCCTCCTGCCTCAGCCTCTGAGCCACTGGGATAACAGGCATACTCCACTGCACCAGGCCTCCTGTGCTTATTTTATTTATGCTCTTGCTCTATCCACCCAAGCACAGCCAGTTTTCCATTTAGCCACATCACCCATTCTTATATTTATTGAGCACCTATTGGTAGTAATTGCTCTTATTTAATGGGACTTTCTTCTCTATGCATTACAATGCATTGTATATACTCATTTAATCTTTAGACATGCAAAATCATCAAGGTCATCCTCACTTTTTAATAAATGAAATAGGCTCAGAGAAGTTCAGTGATTTCTCATCATCACAAAGACTAGAGCTTGAATTCAGCTATAACTTCAAAACCCATACTGTGTTTTATTATAATATGATGATGCCTGTTCTTTGGCATAAAGTTCTGCGACACTGGCTATGGCCATTACTGTATTTTCAACCCAGGGGCAAGGTCAGCCTAATAGCCTCTGCTAGGCCTATCTAACATCTATATATTCCTTTTCCCCTTCCACCTCAATCCTCACACTGTACTTATGGGGTCTAAAAGCCTATGACACTCTATTATAGCCAAAAGGCACAGGGAGACCAAAGACTTAGGGGTCCCCATTGGCGTGGGTTCTGGGTCCTTTCAGTGTCCTGAGGCTTGGTAGTTTCTTATGGCTGCTGCTGCTGCTGCTGCTGCTGCAGAGGCTCTGGGGAGCTGCCTGCCTGCCAAGCATATTTTTATCATTTGCAATGGTGCCCAGATCCTGTGGTATTGGCCTTGGCCTTGAAGATGGTATAATAGGCAGGAAAATGCAGAGTGTAACTTTGGAGAACTGAGAAGGTTCCAGAGTGGGAGAGGCCTCAAAGTACTGAAGAAAGGAAAATTGGAGCTTGTTCTCCAGAAATATGAGCAGTCAAAACCCACTGGTTTTGTCACTTAGGTAATTTCCAAGAGAGCCTGAGACAGTCATAAGTTTCATTTCAGCAAAGTGCTTCCCCTCACCCACACTGAAACCTCTCTTCCAGCCAGTGGGCTTCAGATAGCTTCCTGTGATACTTTTACATACTTGGCATCATTTGATTCTAGGACATAGGTGGGAAAGGGGTTGTCACCCCCATTTTAATGAGTCAGAGACAGAGGCAGTAGCTAATAGCTGCAGAGCTGGAACTAAACCCATCCTCCTGACCTGAATCCAGTGCTCTTGTTGCTCAAAGATAACCGTATTTACCACACTACCTCCAATCTGGTCTTGCCTCTGTAAAGTCTTACCTCTCCAAGTGTATTTGAACAGGGCCTCATTTTTTCACTTGAATCACTTCAACATGCAATTAGCCCCCTACCTTCATCCTAGTCCACTGGCACCCTGTCCCCATGGCATTCTCCGCTTCACTGGAAGGAGCTTCCTAAAAAGCAAATCTGATCATGTCACTTTCCCATGGTACATACAGTTGACAGGATGAAATCCAAAGTCTCTAGAATGGTATGATCTGGCCTTTGCCCACCTCACTGAATCTCATCTAATGCCACATCCTCATACACCCTAGGTGAGCCACATGCCTTCTTCCTCTGCATCTGTTGCTGATCCACTTGGAATAGCTTATTTCCACTCTATCTCCTGAACAATCATCCCCTCTATTTGTGTCATCTGTCTTAAGTTCTCCCAGAGTGCCCTCTTCCTGTCTTGTTCATAACTCTTTTATTTATTTTTTTAATTTTATTTACTCTTATTAGTTATATATGACAGCAGAATGCAATTCAATTCATATTATATAAATAGAGCACAATTTTTCATGTCTCTGGTTGAACATAAAGTAGATTCACACTATTCATGTTTTCATATACGTACTTAGGGTAATGATGTCTGTCTCATTCCATTGTCTTTCCTACTGCCATGGCACCCCATTCTCCTCCCTCCCCTTTGCCCTATCTAAAGTTCGTCTATTCCTCCCTTTCTCCCTGCCCCATCCCCATTATGAATCAGCATTCTTATATCAGAGAAGACATTCAACATTTAGTTTTTTGGGATTGGCTTACTTCACTTAGCATTATATTCTCCAACTTCATCTATTTACCTCAAATGCCATGATTTTATTCTCTTTTAATGCTGAGTAACATTCCATTGTGTGTGTATATGTATGTGTGTGTGTGTGTGTGTGTGTATATATATATATATACACACACACACAATATAATATATATGTGTATATATTATATATATATAAAACAGTTTCTTTATCCATTCATCTACTGAAAGGTATCTAGGTTGGATCCACACTTCAGCTATTGTGAATTGTGCTGCTATAAACATTGATGTGGCTGTGTCCCTGTAGAATGCTGTTTTTAAGTCCTTTGGGTATAAACCAAGGAATGAGATAGCTGGGTCAAATGACGGTTCCATTCCAAATTTTCCAAGGGACCTCCATACTGCTTTCTATATTGGCTGCACTAATTTGCAATCCCACCAGCAATGTAACAGTGTGCCCTTTTCCCCACATCCTCATCAACACTTTTTGTTGTTTGTATTCTTAATACCTGCCAGTCAGACTGGAGTGAGATGAAAACTTAGAGTAGTTTTGATTTGCATTTCTCTAATTGCTAGAGATGTTGAACTTTTTTTTATATATTTGTTGATTGATTGTATGTCATCTTCTGAGAAGTATCTGTTCAGTTCCTTGACCCATTTATTGGTTGGATTGGTTTTTTTTTTTTGTTGTTGTTGTTGTTTGTTTGTTTTTGGTGCGAAGATTTTTGAGTTCTTTATATATCCTAGAGATTAGTGCTCTATCTGATGTGTGTGTGGTAAAAAATTGCCCCCATTCTGTAGGTTCTCTATTCACCTCACTGATTGTTTCTTTTGCTAAGAAGAAGCTTTTCAGTTTGAATCCATCCATTTATTGATTCTTGATTTTAATTCTTGCACTGTAGGACTTGTTTTAAGGAAGTTGGGACCTAATCAGACATGATGGAGATTTGGGCCTACTTTTTCTTCTATTAGGTTCAGGGTCTCTGGCTTAATTCCTAGGTCCTCGATCCACTTTGAGTTGAGTTTTGTGCATAGTGAGAGATAGGGGTTTAATTTCATTTTGTTGCTTATGGATTTCCAGTTTTCCCAGCACCATTTGTTGAAGAGGCTATCTTTTCTTCCATATATGTTTTTGGCACCTTTGTCTAATATAAGATAATTGTATTTATGTGGGTTTGTCTCTGTGTCCTCTATGCTGTACCATTTGTCTACAATTCTATTTTGATGCCAATATCATGCTGTTTTTGTTACTATTGCTCTGTAGTATAGTTTAAGGTCTGATATAGTGATGCCACCTGCTTCACTCTTCTTGCTAAGGATTGCTTTAGCTATTCTGGGTCTCTTATTTTTCCAAATGAATTTCATGACTACTTTTTCTATTTCTATGAGGAATGTCATGGGATTCTGATTGGAATTGCATTAAATCTGTATAGTGCTCTTGGAGGTATGGTCATATTAACAATATTAATTCTGCCTATCCAAGAACAAGGGAGATCTTTCCTCTTCTAAGGTCTTCTTTAATTTCTTTCTTTAGCGTTCTGTAGGTTTTTTGTTTGTTTGTTTGTTTAGGCTATTATAAATGGGGTAGTTTTCCCTATTTCTCTTTCAGAGAATTTGTCACTGATACACAGGAATGCCTTTGATTTATGGGTGTTGATTTCATATCCTGCTACCTTGCCAAATTCATTCACTAGTTCTAAAAGTTTTCTAGTGGAGTTTTTTGGGTCTTCTATATATAGAATCATATCAACAGCAAATAGAGATAATTTGAGTTTCTCTTTTCCTAGCCATATCTCTTTAATTTCTTTTGTCTGTCTAATCCTCTGGCTAGTGTTTCAAGAACTATGTTAAATAGAAGTGGTGAAGAGGGCATCCCTATCTTGTTTCAGTTTTTAAAGGGAATGCTTTCATTTTTTCTCCATTTAGAATGATGTTGGACTGGGGCTTAGCATAGATAGCTTTTATGACGTTGATACATGTTCCTATTGTCCCTAGTTTTTCTAGTATATTGAACATGAAGTGGTGCTGTATTTTGCTGGATGGTTTTTCTGCGTCTATTGAGATGATCATATGATCTTATCTTTAAGTCTATTGATGTGATGAATTACATTTATTGATTTCTGTATGTTGAACTAACCTTGCATCCTGGGATGAACCCCACTTGATTGTGGTGCACTATCTTTTGGATATGTTTTTGTATTAGATTTGCCAGAATTTTATTGAGAATTTTTGCATCTATGTTCATTAGAATATTGGTCTGAAGTTCACTTTCTTTGACGTATCTTTGCCTGGTTTTGGAATCAGGGTGATATTGGCTTCATAGAATGAGTTTGGAAATATTCCTTCTTTTTCTATTTCATGAAATAATTTGAGGAATATTTGTATTAGTTCTTCTTTAAAGGTCTTGTGGAACTCAGCTGTGTATCCATCCAGTCCTGGACTTTTCTTCATTTGTAGGTTTCTGATGGCTTCTTCTATTTCATTACTTGATATTGTTCTGTTTAAATCATGTATATCATCCTGGTTCAAATTGGACAAATCATGTGACTCTAGAAATCTGTTGATGCCTTTGGTATATTCTATTTTATTGGAGTATAAATTTTCAAAATAATTTCTGACTATCTTCTGTATTTCTGTGGTGTCTGTTGTGATATTTCCTTTTTCATCATGGGTGTTAGTAATTTGAGTTTTCTCTCTCCTTCTCTTTGTTAGCATGGCTAAAGGTTTATCAATTTTACTTATTTTTTCAAAGAACCAACTTTTTGATTTGTCATTTTTTCAATTGTTTCTTTTGTTTCAATTTCATTGATTTCAGCTCTAATTTTAAGTATTTCCTATCTTCTACTGCTTTTGGTGTTAATTTGTTCTTCTTTTTCTAGGGCTTTGAGATATAATGTTAGGTCCTTTATTTGTTGACTTTTTCTTCTTTGAAGGAATGAACTCCATGCAATGAACTTTCCTCTCAGTAATGCCATCATAGTGTCCCAGAGATTCATATGTTGCATCAGTGTTCTCATTTACCTCTAAGAATTTTTTAATTTCCTGTTTGATGTCTTTTGCAACCCATTGTTCATTCAATAGTATATTATTTAGTCTCCAGGTGTTGAAGTAGCTTTTATTTTTTATTTTATCATTGATTTCTAATTTCATTCCATTATGATCTGATATAATGCAGGGTAGTATCTCTACTTTTTTGTATTTGCTAAGAGTTGCTTTGTGTCATAATATATTGTCTATTTTAGAGAAGGACCCATGAGCTGCTGAGAAGAAAGTGTATTCACTTCTTGATGGATGAAATATTCTATATATATCAGTTAAGTCTAAGTTATTGATTGTTTAATTGAGTTTTATAGTTTCTTTGTTCAGCTTTTGTTTGGAAGAGCTACCCAGTGGTGAAAGAGGTGTATTAAAGTCACCTAGAATTACTGTGTTGTGATCTATTTGACTCTGGAACTTAACAAGAGTTTGTTTGATGAACGTAGATGCTCCATTGTTTGGGGCATATGTATTTATAATTGTTATGTCTTGTTGATGTATGGTTCCCTTGAGCAGTATGAAACGTCCTTCTTTATCCCTTTTGATTAACTTTGGCTTGAAGTCTACTTTATTTGATATGAGAATGAAAACACCTGCTTGTTTCCACAGTCCAGTGGGTGGTTGTTTTTTCCTAAACTTTCACCTTTAGTCTGTGGATGTCTTTTCCTATGAGATGAGTCTCTTGGAGGCAGCTTATTGTTGGGTATTTTTTAATCTAATCTGCCAGTCTACATCTTTTGATTGATGAGCTTAGGCGGTCATCATTCAGGGTTATTACTGAGACATTATTTATATTATTTCCAGTCATTCTTGTTCATTTTTGGTATTTAACTGACTTGGTTTCTCCTTTGATTAGTTTTTCCTTTAGTGTAATACCTCCCTCCGCTAATTTTCATTGTTGTGTTTCATTTCCTCCTCATGGAATATTTTGCCGAGGATGTTCTATAGTGCCAGCTTTCTAGCTGTAAATTCTTTCAACTTTTTTTTTTATCATGGAAGGTTTTTATTTCATCATCAAATCTAAAGCTTAATTTTACTAGATATAAGATTCTTGGTTGACATCCATTTTCTTTCAGAGCTTGGTATATGTTGTTCCAGTATATTCTAGCTTTCAGGGTCTGGGTTGAAAACTTTGCAGATATCTTAATTGATTTCCCCCTATATATATCTGATTCCTTTCTATTATGACTTCTAAGATTCTCTCCTTGTTCTGTATGCTAGACATTTTTATTATAAAATATGCCTTGGTGTGGATCTGATGTGATTTGGTACATTTTGTGTCCTGTAAGCCTCTTGTATTTGATTTTCCAATTCATTCTTCACGTTCAGAAAATTTTCTGATATATTTCTTTGAACAGATTGCTCATTCCCTGGGTTTGGAACTCTATGCCTTCCTCCCTCCCAATAATTCTTAAATTTGGTCTTTTTATGTTATCCCATATTTCTTGAATATTCTGCTCATGGTTTTCCTACCATCTTCACTGTGTGATCTACATTATTCTCAAGATTATATATTTTGTCTTCATTGTCTGAGGTCCTGTTTTCTAAGTGGTCTAATCTGTTGGTGATGCTTTCTATTGAGCTTTTAATTTAGTTTATTGTTTCTTTCATTTCAGAGATTTCTGGGGTTTTTTTCCAGAACCTCCACCTTCTTATTGAAGTAACTTTTTGCTTCCTGTATTTGCTTACGTAGCTCTTTATCGAAATGATCTTTTGCTGCTTGTATTTGTTCTCTGCTATCATCCTTTAATTCACAGAACATTTTAAATATGTACATTCTGAACTCCTTCTCTGTCATTTCTTCTGTTGTGCTGGTCATGGATTCTAATAAATATAGGATCTTGATTTCTTTGGGGCACCTTTTTTCCCGTTTTTTCATGCTGTTCGTGTGTCCTTCTTTCTAGCACTGAGGATCCACGGCATTACTGTTTTTTCCAGTTTAGGAGTATAGTGCCCCTGCAGAGTTCTAATACCTCTCCTGCCCAGCCCAAGCTGGGAGTTGCCACAACAAAAGATGGCCACCATGGAGGCGGCTGCTTTCAGAGATGTAGTGTCAGGTTGGGTGGGAGGTGCCCAGGGAGGTGGTGTTGGGCGATGTTGGTGTTTAAAGATGCAGTGAGGACCCAGTGTGGGCTCTGTGCTGGCTCAACAGGGCTGTCCTGGGCCTGCCTGTGCTCCACTCAGGCTGGCGGGGTCGGAGGGGGGCATGTCCTGGGCCTGCCTGGGCTCCGTGGATGTCGGCCTTTTTCATAACTCTTAGAGAAGCTTTTATATATAGTCCATCTATTTCTGTGAGCTCCTTGAGGACCGTATATTATTCATCTGGGTCCCAGAATGCAAAATAGGTTCTAGGCCATACATTGGTAGGTTAATAAATGACATCTGGCTGAGGTCTGTGTGCCTGCCTTGACTATTTTCTGTGTTCTTTCTTTATACGAACACTCAGGTTTTCCTCTCCCAAGTACTTGAGGTATTTGAAGTGTTAGCCATAATGATTGTACTCATTTATATTCTGTTAAGAGTTCCCCTTACCCCACACCAACACAAACTCTAATTCACCCCTTTCTAACAGGATTGGTGACATAATTATTGGAAATTTTGGTTGAAGAGTCCAGAGTCCAATTAAATCAACATGTACCAGCCAGTACTCTGTGCTAAGAATCCCTCCAAATCCTCCAACCACACAAGCAAACTTTAGAAGACAATATGGAAAGGTCAAAGGGCATAGTCCTTTCAAAATACAGTCAAAATACACCAGTCAAATACAGCGTTGACCTCTCATAATCCAAATCCTCCAAATCCCTATAACTAATCTTTATGGACACATACAGATTTTAGACTTATCTTTTCTGGCCTTTACTATGAGACTATTTCCATACTGCTTTAGAGTATAGTCTGCATCAAACTGGTTGTTTGAAATCCCAACTGTGCCATTTACTAGCTGTGTTTGTAAGTAAAGTGTTATAGAACTTCTCTTTCCCTTGGTTCTTGCTTCTAGAAAATGGAGATAACAGTACAGACACCTCATAGCATGTTGTAAACATTAAACATCTTCACAGACATATGAAATAATGCAGACAAATCACTTAGCACACAGTAGTCACCCACTAAATGTTAGCTAGAGTCCCCCCCCACACTCCTTTATTAAGAGTAGTTTGGTTTTGTATTGATGCACATTATACATATCTTTCCACACTTTCATACATTAAAACAACAAAGCTAAAGCTCTGACATTTGTTTGATGTAGTTCATGGGACCCCTACACCTTCTTTAAGATCGATACATACTATTTGTACATATTTATGTGATGCATGTGTATAATTCAATTTGTGTGTACAATGTATGATTACCAAATCAGGGTAATTATCATTTTCATCTCCTGGAATGTTTATCATTTCTATGTGTTGGGAATCTTTAAACTTCCTAGTTATTTTGATATATGTGATAAATTGTTATAGGCTATAATCATCTTACACGTAAGTGAGAACAAATAAGTGAGAATGTGCACTATTTGTCTTTCTGTGCCTGGCTAATCTTACCAAACATAATATCTGTGTTCCATCTGTGTGGTTGCAAATGACAGGATTTCATACTTTTTGTGGCTGAATAATATTTCACTGTGGGTATACACATTTTCTTTATGTAGTCATCAGACACTTTGATTGATTATTGTGAATAGTGCTACAATAAATGTGGGAATGCAGATATCTATGACATAATGATTTCATTTCCTTTAGATATATGTAACACACACACACACACACAGAGTAGTGGAATTGAGGATCATTTGGCAGTTTTATTTTTAGTTTTCTGAGGAATATTCATAATCATTAGCCATAATGATTGTACTCATTTATATTCTGTTAAGAGTTCCCCTTACTCCACACCCTTATCAGCATTTGTTATATTTTATCTTTTTGGTAGTAGCCATGCTAACTGGGGTGAAGTGATATCTCACTATGGTTTTGATCTGCATTTCCCTGATCACTAATGATGTTAAACATTTTTCATATACTTCTTGGCCATTTGTATGTCTTCTTTTTAAATTATTTTTATTTTTGTAGTTGTAGATCGATGCATACATTTATTTTATTTCTTCATTTTTATGTGGTGCTGAGGATCAAATCATTGCCTCACACATGCTAGGCAAGCGCTCTGCCACTGAGCTACAGCCCCAGCCCCTGTATGTCTTTTTTTGAGAAATTTTTATTTGGATCATCCACCCATTTTTAAAATTTGATTTCTTTATTTTTTGTGAGGCTGGGCTGTTGAGTTTCTTCATTTCCTTATACGTTCTGGATATTAATCCCTGGTCAGATGTGTGGGGTGCAAATATTTTCTCCCATTCTGCAACCTGTCTCTTCACTCCACTGATTGCTTCATTCGCTTGTAGAAGCTAGAGTAGAAGCCCTTAATAAAAGGCCCCCACTCACCAGAATCACCTTTGTAGCCAGTACTTTCTGTCCCACCCCCACAAGATGCTGACCAATGCCCCATGGTGCTAAATGCTCATATCTAAGCTGCCTCAACCTTCTGCTCTCTGCATGAGAGCTGTGTGCTTACCAAGAATCCAGCAGACTTGTCACCAAAACATTTAAGTCAATTTTATTTATTATTTAAATTGAATTGGTAAATTTACATATAATTTAAATATGCTATACAGTGACTAAATATGAATATAAAAGATTTGTTTCTGTGAAATTTGATTGATAAAGATGAAATGTTAAAAAAAGAAAAAAGTTACTGTTGGTTTAGGTTTGGATGGCACAGCTGTAAAAAAATGAGAGAAAAATTATAAAAATTAGAGCTGTTGTGCTTCAGCTTTGCAGTTTCTATGCCATCATATGACTCAAATGGGAAAGTGTAGAAAATGCCTTGAAGATACAGTACAAGCAAGACAAAGAAGAAAAACTCCCACTGGCAGATCCAAAGGCAAAGAAAAAGTATTTCCCACAACAAAAGTTTACAAATGACATGACATTACATATTTCAAGTCCAATTGTTTAAGGTACACATGCATGAAGTTTTCCCCAGCTTTCTCAACTAACCAATTACTCATCAGAATCACACCTCCAATACTGTCTATTCTTTATTATATCAGACTCCAAGTCCACATGACAGGCTTAAATTCTTCCAAACATATGGTTACTAAAGTTATACTGCTGAAGTCAATCCAACCTGACTCAGTCGTGTCACATGTCAGCCATTTCCAAGAATCTATTCCATGTTCAAAAGATGAAGCCATGCACAATACCAGATTTTAAAAGGATTGTACAAATATCATTATCATATGCAGAACTTCTATAACTCAAGAAGAAAAAGTCACTTATTTTAATACAAAACAAACCAAGAACAAAAACAGAAAATTCACAGATAGCTAAAAAACATGGAAATGTGCCCAACCTCCCCTAGAGGTAAGTACAAATTAACAATGGGTTAGCATTTATTGCCCATTAGATTGAAAAATGTTTAAATAACTGTTATCATCTGGTTTGGGAAGCTAGGGGAATCAAATTGTTGCCAGTAATTTTCCCCTAGGTAGTAGAAGCAATAAGTTCATACACATAATACAGTTTTGGGTGTTAGGTTCTTCAATATTTTCAGGCACAGCTGAAAAAAATTAAAATACCCCCTCAGAAAGAAGAAACTTTATTGAACTTCAAACACGATTCTGAAACTAAAATTCCAGAAACATTTTGAGCAATGGCAGCATCACTAAGTTCTCTTCACTCTCTGAAAAGAACTGTTTTGAAGGACATTAGTGACTTGTACCAGGGTTAATCATGCCCCTCCTCCAGGTCTGCAGTCCCACCTCAGATGGCAGAGCGGTACCCATGTCCCTGCAGACCTGGCACTGGGCAGCCCCACAGCTGAACAGCCAGCATCGCTCTTCTCCTCAACTTCTGGTTCTTTCCCATGCTCTCTCTACAAAGCCTAGGCTGCACTTGGAGGGACGGTTTGCCTCTCACATTCTTTGATCGGGACATTGCTATGTCTCCAACCTTTCATGCTTGAAGCAGACTTGCTGGTATTTGAGCCCTTATGACACCCAGAACCTGAAGTAAAATAGAAACCCAGCCCCTCAGAGGACCCCTGAGCCAAGGACATAGCGTTCTATCTATACAATGAAATGCAGATTTCCCAATAAAAGGCAAAATGCTTGACTTCAGGAGGTTGAATAGGATGGAAAATAATTCCAGCTGGTTAAATTTATGGCATTGAAAAAAGCCCTGTCTGGGGATATTTCTTGTGTCTGAGCCCAAGATGTTGTCACCTTGCCATGGATTGTTAAAATGCTCATTCAGTGTGCTCCCATCCTCAAAGCTGTGCCCTGAAACATCCTAAATTGGTCAGTAAACACAGAAGTTTGGTCTTTCTGCCTCCTCTTCTAATATTAAGAATACTTTTGCTGAATTAGTGCCAGGGCAAAATGTCCAAGAGGCCATATTTAGTTAAAAAAAAAAAAATTGGCTGGACACTGTGATTGCATGTTAAGATCTTGAAAGAAATGTCAATAATCCTCCTTTGTGTTCCATATTTGAAAGAGGAATGCCATAAAACATAAGCCAACCAGGCTTTGATGGCCTAATAATGTAGGCTGTGGAGTGAGACTTCTGGTTTCCCACCCTCGTACCATTGCTTACCAGCTATGTGCCAATGTCAGTCTCCTGATATCTCTGTCCCTCTAATTCCCTGTCTAAAACACAGGGGGACTAACAGAGCTCATGTGTGATAGTCAGCTTTCCATTACTGTAACAAATATCTGAGACGATCAGTTAAAGAGAAAAGGTTTGTTTCGGCTCACAGTTATGAAGATTTTAGTCCATGATCAGTTGGTTCTATTGTTTCCAGCCCGTGGCAACACATGGCAAGAGCACAGAGCAGAGCAAAACTGTTCACCTTGTGGCCAGGAAGAGGGAAAGAGGAAGAGGAAGAGGCTGAGGCCCACGAGCTCTTTCAAGGACATGTGGACGAAGATTGGAAGACTTCCCAGGAGGCTTTGCCTCTTAAGAGTTCCACCACCTCTCAGGAGCACCAGGCTGGGACCAAGCCTTCAACACATGGGCCTTCAGGGAACACAAGATTCAAGCTATAACATCACCCACCGCATAGGGTCAGCACAAGGGGGCAACTGAGTTAACACATTTAAAGTGCTGCCCCTGTGATAAAGACCCAAATGTTGGTTATTACTACTAGAAGTGAGTGAAGACCGAGGAGATGTTGAAGGGCCTGAATGTCTGTCACAACCCACACTGAAGGCATCTATTCAAGTACTCTGCCCAAGCTGTCTTTGTCATTTCATCTATTTGGTCATTTCCATCTGGCACTTACCACAAACCCCTCTGTGACAGGAGTTTTAAGTCCTCCTATAGATACCCAGGGCTAAGCTGGCCACAGGAAACACCTACTCTCTGGTTCATGCACCCACTCACTTGTTGGCTCACTTGCTAAGTATTCATGTTGTGCCAGACAATCTTCGAGGTTCTTCAAAACACAAACCCGACCCTGAAGAAACTCAATTAGTGAAGACTGAGGAAGAGAGCCATCATAACTCACCCTAAGTCCTGGGTGGCAGATTTCACTCCAGCCTCACTCCAGATGGGGGCATGGCCTCAAAACCTTTGACATTCCTCCCATCAAGATGGGGAAGGAGACAAGCTCCCTTTGAATGTGAGCTCATAGTTTACAACTGCTTTGACCAATAGAATATGGCAGAGGCACCATGTGACTTTGAAGGCCAGGAAATAAAAGGTTGAACATCTTCTACCTGATTCTCACTGACTGCCCTCCTTTCCTCTGAGAATGCTTCCTCTAGAAGCCACCCCCACCATGTCCTATTGAAACTATTGACTCATAGAACCCTTGAGCATGATAAAGTGACTATTGTTTTATGCCACTAAGCGTAGGGTCTTTTGTCATCAGTAATGAAGAACAACAAATCCCTATAAGAATAGGGACTACTTATGACAGTCCCTGGGCAATAGGGGGCTGGAGCCAACAAAGAGTGACATCCCTCAAAGATCATAAGTGCTATAACCCTTTTAAATTTTTGCCCCATTTATTAAGTTTATGATACCTTCATTTATTCAACTTTTGACAAATATATATTGAGTGCTAGTATACAACAGGCGCTATTTTAGTATTGGATAAAAGCCTCTGCCCTCAAGGAGTTTACCATTCAGTGGAGAGAACAGACAATAAGTGGGACAAGTAAAACATAAACCCTGTTGGATAGGGACTGAGTACGGGAAGAAAAACAAAAGCTGAGACAGGGGGTTTGAAGTATCAGAGGTGAGGACACAGATGATTCTAGGCTTCCCTGCCCACCCCCAACCAAGACCTCTCTGCCCTCTGGATCAGGCACATCATGGTTTTACTAGATTTTAGAGACAGTGACCAAGAAAGTCCTCCTGGAGAAGGAGGCTTGAAGAAAGTCCTGGTGGAAAGGCCTGGGAGGGAAAACACCAGGCCCATCTGGCTGTCCCCTCCTCAGCACTCTCCCCATGCCAGCTGCTCACACACGGTCTCCCGACAAACCTCAGGACCACGCTCAGGGTCGAGGAGCTTGGGCTTCTCTAGAGCATCTAGTAGCAGTCTGCTCATTCCCCTAAAGCACTGTTTGGCAATGCGGAACAAAAGCAAAGCAGAGGATCACACCTTTCAACCTGCTAGTGCTTATCTTGGAATGTAATCCAAGCAAATGATACAACAGAGGAAATACACCATTTGGACAAATTATAGCAGGATTACTCATAATAGTAGAATAAAACCTGTAAACTTTAACTGTGAAACAATTAAAAGAGTATCATAATAATACCTAACATTTTATGAGCACTTACTCCATGCCAGGCACCAGGCCAAGCACTTTGCTGGATTTACCTATTTAACCCTCAAAGAAATCATATCAGGTAGCTGTCGTATCCCTGTTTCTTTATAGATCAAGAGGCTTTCAGGGGCTGGGACTGTGCCTCAGTGGCAGAGCGCTTGCCTAGCATGTGTGAGGCACTGGGTTTGATCCTTAGCACCGCATAAAAATTTTTTTTAAAAAAAGGCATTCTGTTCATCTACAAGTACAAAAAAAAATTTTTTTTAAAGAAGCTTGTTCAAGGTCATATAATGAGGAAGTAACCAGTGACCACTATTTTATACCCTCTGCTTAATTTGTGTCAGGCCTTTACTGTGGCTATTTGGTCTTGGGTGAGTTCCTTTTACTTCCCTAAACTTCAGACCATCACCTATAAAAATGGGAACAAGAGAAGAATCAAAGGATTGACAAAGATTAAATGTAAAATGTGTGAACGCAATAAAGTAAACCATACAAGTGTTATCCAAATGAAAAGTATTTATAGCCCCTCAAATGAAAACTCTGAATATCTTATATGGTAGGCCTCACTGTAACCTATTTTACATGTCAAGATGGAGAGTTGAATTTCTACCTTTTATGCAACAGGGGATTAACATTGTTTTTAATCAGGGTATTACAAGGGAATCTGTGTTTTAAATGTTGTTTTATGGTCTAATAATAGAAGATTATCTTAGGGTTATAAAATTGGAAATGTATTTAACTCCAGATTCTCAGGCCTTATGGACTCTCTAGTAAAACCATGATGTGTCTGATCCAGAGGGCAGAGAGGTCTTGGTTGGGGGTGGGCAGGGAGGCCTAGAATCATCTGTGTCCTTAACTTACTGACTTTCTGTAGGGTCCTCATTCCCAAACAGCCCAGGGGACTAGGATCTTGCCAAGAAGAAAGCAGAGACTCCAGAATACAAGAAGAGGTGGGGTGTTCTGAAGGCAGAGATGACTCTCACTTCTCTATCACTGTTGGCCTAAGGAGGGTTGTTAGTGCTGCCAGGTTCCAGGGCCTAGCACTATCAAATCCCAGGCAATTACATAATTGGTTCCTCCAAACAAGAACAAGCACAGCCCCAGATTCCCATCCTAATGAACTTGGCTGAATAACAAAAGACAGAGGTCCATACAACCCAAAGTATCACCCAGATCTAGCAGTCAATTCTCTTTTGCTCCAGAGTAAAATGAGGAAACTCAGTCCTTGAATTACCCCTATCTACTCTTCAGCCATAAAGCATCCAGGGAAGAAGAAAGTAACTACTACTTCCTTTCCATACCTTAGTTGTGTTAGAGGTACTTCACTATAACAAAATACCTAACATAATCAACTTAAAAAGAGAAAAAGTTTTGAAGTTCCTAGGATATGATTAGTTGGCCTTGTTGCTTTGGTCCTGTGACAAGGCAGCACATCATGCCAGAAGGATATAAGGGAGTAAAACTGTTCACCTCATAATGAGAAAGAGAGCAGGGTCCCACAAAACCCTTCAAGGGCACTCCCACAATGACCTAAAGACCTTCCACTGGCCCCGCTCCTTAAAGATTCCACCAACTCCCAGTAGCACCATCCTGGGGACCAAGCCTTTAGCTCATGGGCTTTCTGGGGAAATTCAAGCAGCATTAGTCTTCTAATGGATTTTCCCATTTTGTTTCAATTGGTTTTGTACTTCTCTGCAAACTCTTGTCCACCACTCCCTTCACCTTCCCAGTGTTGGGATGGTGGAGAACACAGTTAACAGAAGCCTCATAACAATACCATGAGGTTGTTACTATCCCCATTTTATAAGTGAGTGAACTGAAGTTCAAAGTAGCTAAATAATGTGCCCAGGTGCACCCATTTAATAAGTTGTTGAACTGGATTTAAACCCAGGTCTTTTAGCTCCAGACTCTTAAGGTAAACCCACATCCCACCCTCCTAATCAATGAGATAGATAATTCAATCCAACTGTATAAAATCTGTTTGGCATGCTGTGTCACCTTGCCTCTATCTGATCTAGGCTCCACAGACATGAAGGTCATTCAGAAACCAGACAGGTCTGGTCTTCTTGCTCTTCCCCTTCCCCCACACAGCACATCCCTTGGTAAAAAGGGCCCTCAGCCCTGGAAAGTGGCCATCAAGCCCTTTTAGAACACCAGCATGAGGTTGGCATCAGAGGCCTGAGTTCTTGGGTCTGGCATTCATGGTCCTGACCACAATCCTCAGGAAAAGAAGAGAGTAATTAGAGGGCAGAACCCACAGACAAAACTTGAGTCCCATTCCCAAAATAGCCTCTAAAATGAAAGATCTTCCTGGGACTTCAGTGACAGCACTTGAGCTCAATTCCTCCACACAACCCCCATGTCCCTTATAAGTCCCGGAGGCAACCTGAGCATGGAGCTGCAGCAAAGGTGCCACCATGAGCACAGTTGTTTCCAGCCAGCCACAAATGCTCATGAGCCCTGCTATATGCTTGATTAGAGACATGAGGTGGTACTACCATGGCCTTGCCTTGAGAAGCTCACAGCATGGTGATAACACACAGTAAGAAACAAAGACAGGGCCAGATGCTCTAAACCAAGTGAACTTTATCTCAAGAATGCAATCCATCTGACTTGATTGCTACAAATCAATGTATTTCCCCAAAATAACTGGCTAAAGCAGGAGCAGGCAAACTGTGGCCTGTGGCCCATCTTGTCTGTTTTTGTAAGTAAAAGTTTTTTGGAAAACATCCATGCCCATTCATTTGCATATTCTTTATGGCTATTTTCATATTAGTGGCAAAGCTGAATTCTTGTGACAAGGATGGTACAGCCTGCTAACTCGACAATATTTACCATCTGTCTCTTTAAAAAAAAAAAAATCACCCACCTCTAAACTATTGGGAGAGAATCCTTTCATTCATAAAACAACAGCAACTCCAGCTCTCTCTACTTTCTGCCTCTCTATCCTATAGACTATGTTGGGAGACAGATAAGCATTAGAACCTTAGACCATTAGGGCTAGCAGACCAGGCCACTGCTTCTCCTGAAGAAAACAGTCCAAGTATGACTTCTCTTCCTCCTTCCCACTAGTCTCACCCCCAGGCAGAAGCTTCAGGGCTCTATGGAAGAATCTGGCTCAGGAATTTTACTAAAGCTCTCATAATAAATTCTTGGAAGAAGGAAAACTAGCTCCATACCTCTATGTGCCTCTTCCAAACCCTATTGTTCCAGAAAAGGAGAACCCTGGAGATTACTGGAAAAGAAAAAGGTCTTAAACCAATTAAGTAAGCATCCATTTTAGCAAACTAGAAAAGGAAAAGCAACTAAACCCAAAGCAAGCAAAAGAAATAATAAAGATAATAAACCAATAAAATTAAAAACAGAAAAATAACCAAAAAAATTCAATGAAACCAACAGCTGGCTCTTTGGAAGGACAATAAAATTGACAAACTCTAGCCAGATTAATCAAGAGTAAAAGAGAAGATGCAAATTATAAATATCAGGAATGAAAAAGGATTCCCAAAGAAAGACATTAAAAGGATAACAAGTACATATTCTGAACATTTATAAACATTCTCTTTTAGATAAAATTACTCAAAAAATACAAACTATTGAAAATCACTCAAGAAGAAATAGATTATATAGATAGTCCTTTATTTATTAAATAATTTGTTGTTAAAATCATCCCACAATAAAATAAAATCTTCAAACTCAGATGGGAAATTCTACCAAAACTTAGGGGATAAATAATAACAACTTTATACAAACTCTTCCAGAAAATAGAAGGGAACACTTTCCAACTCATAAGACTACCAATACTCTGTCATGAAAATTAAGAAATTACAAGAAAACTATATCAATATCCTTCATAAACACAGACACCATAAATCTAAATCTAAAAAAATAATTTAAGCAAGCTGAATCCACCCAATACATAAAAAGATTAAGAATATATCATGGGCTGGGGATGTGGCTCAAGTGGTAGCACGCTCGCCAAGCATGTGTGAGGTACTGGGTTCAATTCTCAGCACCACATAAAAATGGAATAAAGATATTGTGTCCACCTAAAAAACTAAAAAATAAATATTTTAAAAAATATATCATAATGACCAAGTAGAGTTTATCTAGGAATTTAGGGCTGTTAAACATTTGACAAGAAGTCAATGTAAGTCAGCATATCAATAAATTAAAGCAGGGTCAGCAAACTATAACTGAGCAAAGTAAGACTCAAAGGCCAAATCCAATCTGTAGCATATTTTTGTAAATAAAGATGACTAGAATACAGCCATACCTATTCATTTGTATTTTGTCTAAGGCTGTTTTCATACTACAGTGGAGAAGTTAAGACATTGAGTAGAAGAGATCTGTGAAAATTAAGTAGAGAGTTGAACAGAGATGGTACCTCCCACATATGTTAAAATATTTACTATGTGTGGCAATTATGATTTATTTTTATCTCCCACATTTGACAGCAAATGTGTGGGAGTTTCCCCCTCACATCAAACAAGTCTCTAAGACTCCAGACACCAAATGGGAATCCTACAATTCAATTCAATTATGACACCATCTACTAGCAGTTAGCACTAGGTTCTACAAGTTAAGAGTTCAGTTTCATAAGACTATACCCACTTCAGATGCTAATCCCAAATCATGAGTCTCCCATATTTCTGACTGACCACTATAAATTATGGATTCCCCAAACCCTCTCCTTTGGTTCAATAATTTGCTAGAATAGCTTATAAAACTAAGCAACCCTCTTTACTTACATTTGCAGGTTTATTATAAAGGATACAACTGAGCAAAGGCCAAATGAATGAGATGAATAGGATGCATATGAGATATGCATATGAGAAGGGGTGTGTAGCTTCTGTGCCCTCTCCAGGCATAATACCTTGCAGCTTCTCAGTGTGCTTGCTTATCAACTTAAAAATCTCAGAACCTTCACTTAGGGTTCTTTGTAGTGGTTCCATTAAATCAGAATAATTAATTAAATAATTAGCCATTGGTTACTAACTCAGTCTTCAGCCCCTCTTCTCTTCCTGGAGGATATGGGGTAGGCCCAAAGTTCCAAATTTCTAATTATATGGCTGGTTCCTCAGACAACCAGGCCCCAACCTAAAGCTATGTAGGGGTCCTCCAAGTGTTACTTCACCAATAAAAGCTCAAATACATACATATACATCACAATATCACACTGGCCTTTTAGGAAAACTCATAGAAGAAAAAAAAAAATGTATGCTCTTCTCAAAGGTAAAAAAAGTACTTGGAAAAAATCATTATTCATTCATGATTAAAGAACAAACAAAAGGGGCCAGGGATGTAGCCTGGTGGCAGATTATGTACTTAGCATGTGCAAGGCTCTCAGTTCAATTCCCAGTACCAAAACCAAAAAGAAAACAAACAAACCTGAGAAAAGTAGGAATAGAAGCAAACTTCCTCAATCTGGTAAAGCACATTTATAAAAACTCCACATAAAGATCTAAGACTAAATGCCTGCCCCTAATATTTGAAGTAAGGCAATAATGTGTTTTTATTGTTCCAATTTAACTTTATACTAGGAGTTGTAGCCAGCACAGTAAAGCAAGAAAAATAAAAACAAATCAAAGATATTGGATTGGAAGAAATATAACTCTTTATTCAAAGATGACATAATTATCTATGATTAAAATCTCCAAGAATCTACAAAAAAGCTACTAGAGCTAATACAGTTTGGAAAAGTCACAAGATATGAGATCAATAAATAAAAATAAATTAAGAAAAATATGAAATAACTGCTCATGGAAATAATTTGCAGATAGATAAGGGCTGAAAACTATTCTAAACTACTCTCTGTATGCATTTTATTTATTGGCTAACTATAGTTAGATACTATTTATATTAGATCCCCATATTTTGTAGATACATATTTTGTTCCTCTTTAAATTCTTAAAAAATCCACAAAAATAATAAATCAATTGTATTATAAGTACTAGCAACAACTATAAAATAGAATTTTATCAAAATTACAATTTAAAATCATACTGAAATATGAACTAAATAGCTATAAATCTGACAAAATACATTCAGTATTTATAAGCTAAAACCTACAAATCATTGATGAAGAAATCAAAGAAGACCTAAATAAGTGGAGAGATATGGGTTGGTGATTTACTGGAAGACCCAATATTAGTATGTCAATTCTCTGCAATTTAACCTATTGATTCAATGCAGTACCAATGAGGGTTTTGGTTTGGCTTTGTTTGCAGTAATGTGGATTAAATCCAAGGCCTCACACAGGCTATGTAAGCACTCTACTACTGAGCTATGCCTCTAGCCTTATTTCTTTTATTTTGAGGAAGGGTTTCACTAAGTTGCCCAGGCCAACCTAGAACCTGCAGTCCCTCCTGCCTCAGCCTTCCTAGTAGCTGGGATTACCCATGTGTGCATTTGGGAGTAGCTGGGATTTCAGTTTCCAGCTAAATCAAGTATTTTATGTAGAATTTTATGCCAAGGACAACAAGAAGATTCTAAAATTTATATAAAAGGCAAAAGATCTGGAAAAGCCAAAACAATTTTTGAAAAGGAAGAAGTAAGCTAAAGAACTCAACTTTTTTTGTTTCAAAATTTATTCTAAAGGTACAATAATCAAGACAGTATTGATGGAAGGATACACACATAAATCAATGAAAGAAAATACTCAGAAACAGACCCCCTCATACATGTTCAATTGACTTTGAACAAATGTACAAAGATAATTTAATAGGGGAAGGAGAGTCTTTCACTATGGTGAACAATTGGACATTCCTATGCAAAAACAAAACAAAATAACTTTCGCACCTTGTACCATGTAGAAATTTTAACTGAAAATATATCAGACCTAAATATAAAATCTAAAACTACAAAACATCTCAAAGAAAGCACTGGAAAAAACCCTAAGGACTTCATATTACATAAATATTTCTTAGATTCAACACCAAAAGCATAATTTATTTTCTAAAATTGATAAATTGGATTTCATCAAAATTAGAGCCTCCTGCTCTGCAACAATAGATATTGTTAAGAGAATAAAGACAAGCCACAGACAGCAGAAAATATTTGCCAACCATGCACCTGATAAGAGACTCATGTCTAAAATATAAAAATCACAGATTTGCATTTCACTTGTGATGGTGCTTACATTTCAAGTTGTGATGGTGCTGAATTTTGTCAAAACTCAGGATCATGCACTAAAATAAGTGGATTTAACTCCATATAAATTATGCCATCATTTAAAAAAAGAGATAAAGAATCTTTAAAAATTCTATTGTGATGAAGCATTAAAAAGAAAAGTTACTGTGTACCTACATGAATAACTATTACTTGCCAAGCAATGGAATCAATAGGTAGTAAGAACTGACAAACTTATCAGAATAGAACACAAGCTTTTTAGAAGTAGGAAACATTGGAGGACTGATACAAGAGCAAGAGATGAGCCACTGAGTACTGAATATTCAGTTCTTCAAATTTCCAGTTAACTTTCAGAAAAGGATGCTCAACTTTTATCAATATTGTTTACTTACAGAAAAACCAGAACCATAAGTTGAACCTAAAGGAAATGTAAATAAACCCTTGCAGACGTCAGTATCTCTCAGAACCATTCTCTCAGTTCTAAAGGAGCTAAAAATGTCAAAATCATGGGCACATACAAAATTAGCCAAGGAAAACAAAGATAATAGTTTGATCTTACTTTGGACTATCGATGCAAAAAATCCAGACAAAATATTAGAAAATCAAAGCCAGCAGTGTTCTTTTATTTTTATTTTTTTTAAACTACATATCATGAGCAAATGTATCTCAGGAATGCAAGGATGGGTCAACATTCAAAAATCCCCAACACAGATTATAAAAAACAGCATTTTGTTTTGCAATCATGTGTAACTTTGACAAATAAACACAGTTGGGATCTTTATATTCTGGTTGTAACAATGATGAAGAAACTGGTATGTAACATTATGAATAAAGGCATGTTACAATTTAGAAAATTTTCTTAAATTGTGTATACTAAAAAGAAGTGTTTCCTCAAAAACTATAAAGTCATATGACTCTTACAGCCTGTGGTAATTTGGAACCAAGAAAACATGGGGATTTTAATTAATTCTTTCCTCTGCAGCTAAACTGATTAGTTTCTGTTAACTTTGAAGAATCATTCCTGATACACAAATCAAAGAAATAATTACATAGTAAAAAAAAAAAAAAAAAAATCAATTGATTCCCAACTTTGGCTGCCCTCTGAGTCACCTGGGGATGATTGTAAAACCAGAGACTCCCTGACTCCACTGATGTAGACCAGGTGGGGACTGGGAAGGCAAGGATTATTTTTCAAACAAGGATACTACAGGGATTTTGTTACCAGTCATTTCTAGAATCACTACTATGAGGAAATAAAGGCATTTGGCATGCCCCCCCATAGAAGTTTTCTCAATGTAATTATAAATATAAATTTTAGCATAAAAACTTAAATAAAAGTTAACATTTTATAATAATATTTGATTTATCACCTTAAGAAGAATTTTACAGGGACTAATTGCTGCAGAATTTCAGGATGGGGAGATCAGAGGCAGCCTCCATTTGGGGGAGTACCTGACAGATGATTTGGTACCCAACTCAGTCCCTGCAAACATCAAAGGATAGAATTTGTCAAAGAAGCAAGTGATTAATAATCCAGGAGAGAATGAATTCATAGTCAAAGTCAAAGAGACAGGACAGTATAAACTGGGTGAGGGACAGATCTTGTTGCTGTGGGACCCAGCAGTGTCGGGGAGACTGCTATGAGACTGGCCTTGGAATCAGATTATGGAGCCCCCTGAAGTTCAGGTTAAGTTCTTCTGTGAGAAAGAGCCACCAGAGGTTTTTGAAGGTGGAGTGACACAGCCTATCCTCTAAGATGAACAAAGCAATCAAGTGTACAATGAGTGTGGTCCAAAGACAGGTCATGGTTAATAGTCCAAGTGTGAGCTAGTGAAGGTCTGTCAGGAAGAACAGCAATATGAAGTAAAGCCCAGGGTTTCTTCGGGATAAACAATACCCACAGGGGAGGAGTTGAGTCTCTGGGCAGCTGCAACAAGCAGCCTGAAACACCACAGGTTGGAACTCCGTTGGGTGCTACCTACCAGCAGTGACTGTATTAACTGCACCATGCCCACCACAAATCACTGCTGAAACAACACAGCTTTTGGTAGTAATCAAAGGCAACCTGCAAGTGAGGACTGTGTTCCCACAGACTCCCACAGACACATTCCAACAACCTGCTGCCTCCTCCTCACCATGCTAATTTCCACAAGGAAATGATCTCTGGACACACACAGGAAAATAGCAAAAGGAATCTTAAACCTGGATAATGGGATAATGGAAAAGATTAGGAACAGATTAATTTTAGCTATGTTCTATGATCAGAGATGGTACTTAGCTGAAAAGATGCAAAAGCTCAGGAAAAAAGTGATATGAGGTTATACCTAGCCCTAGGTAAGACATAACCGAGGAAGTGAGGTAAGTGAGCAGCGCTTTCTCATGGAACAGCAGAAAGCAAAACTCTTCAAATCTTTTTTTTTTTTTTTTTTTTTTTTTGCATTTACCCCATTTGCCTCCATTTACCCCATTCACCTGTTCAATAACCTAGATGAATCGAGTACCTATAATGGCTCTGTGTGAGGACACAAAGGTGAACCATAGCCAGGAGCTCACAGCCTAGTGGACACTACACCTTAGAGCTCCATTGCAAATGAAGGTTCCTTCTTTTGCCCATAGCTTCTCCAGGTAAATACAGAGTGACTCCACTATTCACCTACAGATGCACAAGCAAAGACCTGGAGAGACGAAATCATGCAGCAGGGGACAGTGCCAGAACTTGGGCTCAAACCTAGGGCCTTTTCCTAGTTTTTCACACAGCATAGGAAGAATTCCATGTAGTTTAGCCCTAACAAAGGAGATCAGCACTCCTGCCAGGGCTGGCAGGGTCTGCCAGAGCCTGGAACTGTTCATCAGGGTGAAAATGTCTGTGCATTCCAGGGCCAATGCTGGCCCCAATACATCAACCACAGGTTTTGAGTCTGTAAAAACTGTGGTGGGATAGGGGTGGGGATGGAGGCTGGAACTTAAGAGTGGGATAGAATGTGTGATCAGACACTAGATATCCAAGGGCCCTGGAGGTAGAAAAAGGGCAGTGATCACAGAGTGGAGCCAGAAAAAGGAAAGGAAAACATCTCACAATACCCTCAGACTAAGAGAGGACAGACAGCCTTTAAGGACTCCAGAAAGACAGATGAAGCACATGATGGATCCCATCTGTATCCATTCCTCTATCCTTCACCTTCTGCCTGGTTGCTATCTTCCACCAGGATATACAGATAGAATTCAGGTTGATTGACTCTATCATGCACCTTCTTAGGTTAGAGTTTCCTTCCCCATCCAATGCAATGGTAATGTGAACCCACCTCCTCCAGTCCTAATGCCCTGTGATTCCACAACCAGAAAGTGAGGTATAATAAATGAGCCACAAGACTCCCAGAAACCCAAAAATCTTCTATGGGACTGAACTTTCATTCTGGCCATAGAATTGCTTCTCATTATTTTGATTCAGCATAAAATTAAAACAAATCCATTCCAGAAATATTCTGGGCAGCAGAGAGAAAACAAACCCAGAAATGAAAACCACCACCAAAATAAATCTCAGAATAAGCAGATACACATGACTGGAAGTGCCACAGGGTCAAAGGTGTAGCACCAGGTTCCAGCACAGGAGGGGCTGAGAACCTTTGAACACTGTTGTAGCGAAGTGTTCTGCCCTCCTCTCTCCTGGCCAATGCCCACCCTCCCTTTCTTTGAGGCAGTCCCCCATCACTCCAGCCCCTAAGTTTCTTGCTATCCTTTAATTCTCTTAATTGAGTCTGTACCACAGAACTTGGAAATTATGTGTTGTCCCTGTTTTCTAATTACTTCATACATGTTAGCTGTTTTCCCATATAGACTCAAGGTCTCTTGGGCATAAGACCTTTGTTTTATAATTCTCTATAGAGGTAGATGAACAGTAGGTACCTAATTATGTTTGTTGACTTATTTACAGGTCATTCCATAGACATGGAGAACACCCAATGCATATAGTAATAGCTAGCTATTCCTTATTTTGTGCTTCCTTTTATATTAATATGTTCATCTAATTTTAATAATTACTCCCCTAGTCAGATGAGGAAAGTGATATCAGCTATCAAAGGATAAAGACCACACCCAAGAACACCTAGCCAGAAAGTGAAAAGGGTAGATCTGAATCCAAGCTTGACACTAAAATTCACCTCTATCCTGCTGCTTCCTTCTGCCTGGGATCTAAAGAACTACTTTGTCCTAGAAATCCTCAATCTCTGAAAGCAAAAAAAGACAAACACATTCTCAATTATGAAAGCCCAAAACTGTAGGCATTTGATTCCTAAAGGATTATAAGAAATAACTTATGAGGTCCTGGATTAACAAATTAACATCAGATCTGAGGGCCCAGAGCCAGGAAAAAAACATCAAAAAGCAGATCTGAAAGAATAGGAAATCCTCTCCTCATCCCCTTTCTTTTGTCCCTGAGGGGTTTTCTGTCTCCGGAGGGCCCTGCTCTCAAGACCCAGGGGAGGAGCAGGGGTGGGCAGAAGGGGAGGGCGCAGAGGTACCAATAGTGGGGGATGGGACAACACTGGGAAATTTGAGAAGTAGAATAAAGACAAAAATGCCCACAGCTCCCTAGTGGGGTGCCCATTGTGAGCATTCACCCTCAAACGCCCAGGAACAGTGAGCAGGATGGCAGTGAAAAGGTCATGTGAGCATCTGGAAGTCTAGCCTCCCCCAGTCCCTGAGCTTCAAACAGGGAACAATTCTTGCTGGCCTTGCTTCTGTCCCAGCCCCCCTGGCCTGGATGTCCCTGCAAATTTCCACAAGGGCTGCAGCCCTGGCATCCCATGTGCACACACCAAGGCAGAAGAGATGCATCTGATGGTCTAGAGTGACACATGTTGAGGTCTATCCACCCTGAGTATGTAAGGAGAACTGCATTTGCTCAACCTGTTAGGTTCAAACAAACAGAAAATGTGCAGCCAAAACTCAAGAAAGAATAAATAGAATTTAACTGCAGAATGGTACAAGAGGGAGAGGCTCGGCTCATGCAGCAAGCTGCTACCCAGCACCCCACTTCATGCCTGTGGGATAAGAGGCCTTGTGACCAAAGGAAAGGGACAGAAAGCACATGGCATGGGAGCTCATCACTGTGATACTGCTGTCCTCATCCTGGATTACTGCTCAGTGGGTCCTTGATTCTGTGCCTCCATGCTACCAACCAGACCTAACTTGAACCTAAGCCTCATACAGATTTCCCAAGCCCCTGCCTTGCATCCTCTGCATGTACCATTTTTTGGCCAGAGGAAAATGACTCCATACTCAGGACGATGTCTTCTGATGGGAAAGATTACTTTTAAAGGGTTGTTCTCTAAATCTCAGTATATTTGTAGAAAAAATAAGATGGGAAGCTTTTAAGAATGAATAAACTCCCAACCTGTGTTTGGTTTCAGTTCGGGCAGGGATAGTTGGGCTTCCAAGTGGCCTTAGGAAATATTTCCCAAACATCAAGCTTTGGTCTCAGAAAGATACTGACAGAGACCCATATTCACAGGGACTCTGGACATCTACCTCCAAGCATGGCCGCATTCCCAAATTCCTACCTTATGAAACTTAAAAGGCAAAGACACATAAAGTCAATGAGTTGGATTTCACAGACTCTAGATTCATCAAAAATATGTATATGTATTTATGTATACATATATGTATATATTTTATTGTTGTTGTTGTTATTGTTGAGATGGGTTCTCACTATGTTGTCCAGGCTGGTCTCAAACTCTTGGGCACAAGCAATCCTCTTGCCTCAGCCTCATGAATAGCTAGGACTACAGGCATGTGTCATTGCACCCAGCTGTTCATCCTGTATTTTGAGAAACAAAGCAATGGGTCATTTTAATAGACAGTGAGTCCAGGGACCCATTCTATTCACAATTCATGTCCAAGGTTGGAGAAGACCTACTCATCCAGGACCAAGACCCTTTCCCTACCATGAGCCCTGCAAAGGCCTTGCTCCACTCTGCACCACCTGGAGCCAGCCATCTTCTCTAACAAACCTTCTCAGAAGAGTCCTCCCCATCTACCTGCCAGTCAGGATCCCCCTGATCTATAGTGACTCCCACCTATTTACTGTGTTTCAGGGAGCAGGTGGGTCTATCTGACCTTACCAGTTAGATCAGGAACTTCCCAAGGGCCTTGTCTGCTCAATATTTAATCCCCTAAAATCCAGTCCCTAGAGAAACCATCTCCTCCTGAAGAGGTCAGCAAACCTCACACAAATAAAGTTACTCCAAGGCTCTGGCCACCCTCCTCCTCAGCTAGCCAGTTACTGCACAAAAGAAACTGAACAAAGGACAATGGACTAGCACAAATCCTTCATCACAGGGAGACTGATCTCTAAGCTCATGCCTAGTGGTTTATGATTTAGATATGAGGTGTCCCTCAAAAACTCCCATGTTAGTGCAGGAATATTCAGAGATGAAATGATTGGATTATGAGAGCTATAACCTAACTAATCCATCCTCATTTGAATGGACTGACTGGTTGGTCACTGTAGGCAAATGGGTCTTGACTGGAGGAGGTGGGTCACTGGGAGCATTCCCTGGAAGGGTACATTTTCCCTGCCGTCCCTTTCCCTTCCTCTCACTCTCACTGCTTCCTAAACCCACCATGAGGTAAGCAGCTTTCTTCCACTGGTCCCTTCTTCCCTGATGTACTGCCTGCCTCTCACTGAACCCAGAGCCATGACGTCAGCTGTCCATTGACTGAGACCTCTGAAACCACCCCAAATAAGCTTTTTATCCTCTAAGTTGTTCTTGACAGGTATTTTGGTCACTGCAACAAAAAACTCTAACTAAAATAAGCAGCATCCTTTTATGTCGTCTGTGAATGAAGGGATAGACCTATCCGTCTTGGGGAAAAGATGTTCCTAGTGTCCTGAGTCCAACCACTCCCCACCCAGAACCAACTGCTCAGGCAGACTCCTACCTGCTTGGCTCAAGGCAACCTCACCCTGGCACAGGAAGGAATATCTCATGCTGGACTAGGGCACAGTCATGCCAACAGCATCACCCTCCACATTCCCTGCTGTGTGGAGAGCAAGGGAAGAGACAAAAATGACCACACAAGAGAAGGAAGGGAAACAATTTAAGAGAAAATAAAAGAGGTAGTAGAGGGGAAGTGAAAAAAGTAACCAAAACAAAAATGATTCTATTAGAACTCAAAATGTTTTTTAGGAACCCAATAAGGCACCTAGACTTCCCCCTGAACTTTGCATTGTGGATACCTAATGCTTTCATGTGTGTGTGGTAAGGGGAGAGGGTCCCTATGTGGTTATCTCAAGCTCCTCATTTGGAAATAATTTTGACAAGTTATGTGGTTTGGGGGAAAAAAATGATTCCACCAGGACAGAGAACACAGTCCCACTTGGAAGGAGAAAGCGGCTCTCCAGTAGGCTCTGGAGGGCTGGGTGGAGCAACACATACTCTGTTCCTAGCATTTGGGGAAGGGAAGGATGGTGAAAGCCAGTGCCCTGAATCCTGGCACCATGCCCACTGTCCAGGTGTACCAGTGCTCTGCCCTGCTTCTTGAAGCACAATAGCTGATTTTATTCCTCAATACCCCAATGGAGAACTAGGGATATAGCACAGAGGTAGAGCAATCGCCTAGCATGTGAGGCCCTGGGTTCAATTCCCAGTTACACACACACACACACACACACACACACACACACACGGATCCAGGTCTTTCTCCTTTATGATACAGCAAGTGTCTCCCATCCCAATTTTTAAATAAGTTCTAGAAACCCTGTCCCTGACAGCCCATCTTCACATCTGCAATACCAATCCTAGAAATTCAGTCTTTTGGGTCTAAAAAGGCTCACAACTCTGGAGAATTACTTTTAACCACAACTCTCCAACTGCAATGATCTGCGAACAAGGTCCCTCAACACTGGCACCCCAGCTAAAGCAAAGAAGGCAGAGTGCGGCCAGAGGCTTGCGTGAGGAGTAAGGAGTAAGAGAGCAAGACCACAAAGTACACGTCCCAGTTTCGCCCAGGACCTCCAGATCCTGGCAACCACGGACCAACAGCCTTTGCTGCCCTATCCGTCCTCATCACATTTGGGCAGGGAGGACCTTCACGTGGCATCCCGTCCTTGTGGCCGTCGCCGGGTCTTCTTGCAAGGGGCAGGGGTCAGGGAGAAGAGCCCGCTTCTCCTCCTTAATGTTAGCGGCGATTTGTACCCCTCAAACCAAATTCACCCCCTTTGGATAATTCCTATACAGACTGTCACATCGCAGTCTCCAAGTACCTTACCTCCCCCCAAGAAAACCAGGCTGTTTAGCGTCACTAGAGTCTTCCCCTCACGCCGCCAACTCCTCGCCGAACCTAGGAGGCCTTCTCAAATAGGGAAGTCGGAGAGTAGGGCCCTCGGCTTTTGGAGGGTCTCTGCCCTCACCCCAATCCTGCCCCTAGGTTATGACTCCCAGGGGCCTCGCCAGGACAAAGCACTGGGCGGGATCACTCACCCACGCAGCCGAGGCAGACAGCAAGCGAGGCACCAGCGCTTGGCGGGCGCACCAGCTGCAGGCACACAGCGCGGGATCCGCGCTGTCTGTGCTCGGACTGACGACCCCGCGAGGCGGGGCGGGACTGGGGGACCCAGCGAGAAAGCAAGTCGCCCAGCTCGAAGACGCGGAGACGCTCTAGCAAGCAAGAGCGCGGCGCTTCGGGTCTGGACTCAAACTGCCGGCTGAAACTTACACGCGCTGATTTGCATGTCATTTGCATGGTGCTCGGGGAGTGGACCTGCAGCCCTCCCGTTACGCCCACCCGCGCTCTGCATCGGATTCCAGAGCCGAGGACCCCAGCATAATTCATCGCTGGACTCGGGTGGGTCTGCCCCCGGCCCTCCCTGCCCTCCAGAGACTAGGAAGCGGGCTGTATGGTTTTTAATTTTTATTTCTGTATTTTACCTGGAGAAATCAGTAAATATAGGACAAAAGAGGAAACTATGTAGCGTAAACCTTAAATTAATTTCTTTTCTTTCCTATCAGCAACAAAAATGGACCAAGGACTAAGTAAGACTTCCTCAAAGAGATACAATTCGAGGACAAAGTATGTGAAAGACTCAATTTGATCAATTTCAAAATTAGAAATGTTACATGGTAACCCCAGCCACTCCGAAGGGCTGAGGGTGTAGCTCAGTGGTAGAGCACTTGCCTAAAATATTCAAGGCCCTGGGTTCAGTGGGGGAGTGTGAGAGAGAAAGGAAAAATAATGCATGCAGTATTGTTCAATTAAGAAAACAAAATTATGTAGACAAGATAACAGTTCTTAAAAATGACGACTCTGAAAATGAAGACCCTACACCCTTACTTCCTAGCTGGAAAATTTTGGGCATCTTAACATCTCCAATTAGATTTTCTTATCTCTAAGATAGGGATGATCTAAATGCCTCGAAGGCATTTAGGGTTTAGTGAGATACTGCAGGTAATTCATTTACACAGTGTTTAATATGCAATTACTATTAAAATTTTAATATGCAAGAATGATATAAATCTACTTACTTGAGAGGCATCCAGATGTAGGTGAGTCAAAGAGAAGGAGAAGAAGGGGCTCTCAGAAGTTAAGAGCAGAACTTCCCACCCAATTCAAAGCTAAATTTAAATATTTTAAAATTTATTTTTGGTACTAGGGATTGAACCCAAGGGTGTTTTACAACTTAGCTGCATCCCCAGACCCTTTAATTTTTATTTTGAGTCAGTGTCTCCCCTAGCTGAGACTAATCTTGAACTTGTGATCCTCCTGCCTCTCCCTATTGCTGGAATTCAGGTGTGCACCACTGCACGAGGCGAAATTTAAATATATTTGAAGGACTTCAATCTTCTACAATTCTAACCCCAATTAAAGCTCAAATTAAACCTACTTAAAGTTCCCAGTTTGGGTCAGAAGGAGCCTCTTCACTGGTTCTCCAGGGTCCTGTTGGTAAGACACTAATAGTCTTGACAGTTTCCAACCCCAGGATTCCAAGCAAGTGACTGAGGTGGATGGAGTCAAGGCTGGCACCAGGAGTCTGGGCCTCTGCTCCTAGCTGGTTCAGAACAACTCTGCTTTTCTCTATTTCATGTATTAGGCCTGCATGTAAGACTTTGCAGAAAACTTAAATCCACTGTTTTAAATAGTGCAATAATATCAGCAACAGTTTAAATGTTAAAAAAAAAAAAAGAACTCAAGTGATTACATTCTATTATTTTATATTCTATCTTCCTTCCCCCTTTTATTCTACTTCTGATAACCTGCACATTCTCTCTTTGCCGCCCTCACCAATCCGCTAGCACCGTGCCATGTAGACATTTGTTTTAGAAAAGCGATGGCGATCTAGGCAGGAGAGAGGACATTCTTTGAAAACACAGCACAGCAAAAATGACATTTACAAAGTTGAGCACATGTGAATCATGACTGAGAAACCTGTTGTATAAAGCAAATTGGGGTGTTTTATATATAAGACCTCTGATTTACATAAATTCTGTAAACTTAATTTTCTGCATAATGAGAATCTATAGCTAGATAATATCACCTATGGGGAAAAATAACAATTCCTTGACAGTAGAGAAAGTGGAGGGTACCTCAACCTACTTTGTAGGGTTGTTTTGAGGCCTGAAAGAGAAGATACACTGCAAAGAATATCAGCAGGGTGCATGGTATATCCAAATTATTTTACAAATAGTGAGTAGTATTGTTTAGGAGTATCAGTCCTAAATCATGCCATGCCAATACTGTCACTCCCAGTAGAGTAAAATTCTTTCCATTTTTCTGTGCTACTTCTTTTTGGATAACCACTACCTATGTGGTTTTCATTCAGTGCCAGATTAGAGAGACCCTGAACTAAGACAAGGCCCCAGTCAAGGAGGGCCATGCATAGCAGCAGGAGAGGTGGTATAAACCTAGGTGAGTGGAGTGAACAAACCAAGGAATCTCATAGGTGAATGGAGTGGGTAATACAGATTATCTGCACTTGGTGGATCCTGATGAGGTGGGAAGTGAAAAAACTTAAGTTTGAACCCACAGCACTTGTGAATATTCCATAAATTTTCATTCACTTTTTAAAAACTGACTTTTATAATTGTTTATTAATGAATTCAGAAGTTATTTTAATAAATAGTTGACTATAAATACAAACAGTATGCATTTACTAACTTCTCTGACTTTAAGACACATTGATTGCTTAATCAGTTTAGATTCTAAATTAAAACCGCATCAGAGGTACAAATCTGGTTCTGTTGTGAAAGCATTTCTCTGTTAAGTCGTCTTTGATAATTACTGTTGGAATGTGAGAGGAACTAACCCTTGGTTCTGTACCTTTCCTAGCCTTTCTTAGCTATTCACATGGTTTCAGCTCTTTGGCTGCCGCCAGTGATCCCTAAATGCACATCTCTAGTCTTTGCCTTCTGAGCCCCAGAACCCCACCCAGCTACTGGACTTTTTCACATGCAATTCACATTCAATAGTGCCCTTTTCCTCTTGTCCCCATTAAACTTGCTCATGCTCCTGGCTCCCAGGTTAATAATACTGACACCCATCCAGCTGCCCAGGTTGCCTCATTCCCATTGCTTGTCAAATTTTCTACCTGCGTGGATGACAAATTCCTCTTCTCAGTTCTCACTACCACTTGCCTTAGCTGTCCCTTAGGCTATTGTGGTAGCCTTCCACGTAGGTGTCCTGCTATCAGTCTTGCCCCTCTAATCCATAATCCACACTACTTAGTGACAGCATGATTTTCCTCAACATCTGTTAATCCAAGTCTCCTCTGTAAGCATCAGCTGACCAGACTCCTGATCTGTTTTCTGGGCTGTTCTCTAGCTATACATCATAACATGAGCTCTAGCTTCAAGCTCCTTACCACTTCCTGAACGTGCCCTGCTAGTTCAGGACTCACTGATGACCCTTTCTCTGTGACACTAACCAAACCCCACCCGTCTGATTGAGATGCCTCTCCTTTGGCTCCAATAATGTGTGCTGAGTAAGCTGTGTGTGTGTATCCTCAAATAGAAAGCAAGCATCTGAGGACAAAGACTGGGTCTGTGTTTTCTATACTAGCAATAACTAGAGAGCTTGACACAAAGTGAGTATTTTCTATAATATCTGTGGAAATATATTTTTAAAAGTATTAATTGCTGTGATGGTTACTTTTAGATGTCAATTTGACTGAATTAAAGAATACCCAAAGAACTGTTAAAGCATTACTTCTGGATGTGTCTGTAAGGGAGTTTCCAAAGGAGACTGGCATGTGAGTTGGTGGTCTGAATGAGGATTCCCCTCAGTGTGTGCAGCTACCTTTCAATCAGATGGGGAGCCCAAAAGAACAATAACAAACAAAAAGGCAGAAAAAGTTATTTCTTCTCTTTGTCTTGGGACTGAGATACTCTCCTCATGTCCTTGGACATTAGATCTCTAGGCTTTCTGGCTTTTGAACTCTAGGGCTTATACCAGAAAATACCAGGTTTTCAGGACTTTGGTCTCACACTGAGAATTTCACCATCAGCTTCCCTGGTTCTGAAGGCTTCAGACTTGGACTGAACTGTACTATTGAAATGCCATGGTCTCTAGCTTGCCTGTTATGGGACCTAGTCTGTATAATTATGTAAGCCAATTCCCCTAATAACTCACCTCTCCTTAAATATCTATTTCTATATCCTATTAGTTCTATCACTCTGGAAGACTCTAATTGCAAAAATAAAAAGGACACAAATAATTTCATAACAACAGAATTTATTCTTTTCCTTTTATTTTTGACTGGGGGCTGTAATGGAGATTGAACCCAGAGGTACTCTACCACTGAAGCACATTTCCAGCTTTTTTTTTTTTTTTTTTTTGAGACAGGGTCTCTCTAAATTACCTAAACTGGCCTCAAACTCAGTGATCCTCCTGCCTCAGCCTCCTGGGTAACTAGGATTATAGGTATACAACACTGTTCCAGGCAACAAAATAGAGTTTTCAAGAGACAGAGAGAAAAAATAGAAAGAAATTCTTCTTTGGGAAATGTTTGCTCTGAATTATCTCTGCATGTTTTATAATGGTTTCCTATATATCCATGTGCCCATTGGAAAAACTGGCTAGTTATGTCAAGAATCTTCATGAGTCCTGACTTTAGGAAGTTGGCTTAAACAGTAATGTTCAGATTCCTCTTCTTTATAGGTTTTCCAGGGCTCATCTTGTCCTTCCCCCTACCTCTCAGCAAGACCATACTTAAATGGTCTTATAAAGATACATATCCACCTTTCCTTTCTAGTAATATAAGAGATATATATTCCAGTAAGTTATGAATTCCAGTGACTGAACAACCTGTCTGGATAGTTCTTTTTTATGCTTTCATAATCATTTGTTGTTAATAAAAATCTATTCAGAATACTATAGTGACAAGAATTCTAAGTACTTATAAATAAATAAATAAATTTAACAAAATAGAGGATCTATATTTTTTAAAATTTGGAAAAAAAATATTAAAAGACATAAGATAGTATTTGAATAAATTGAAAGTCATACTAGCATGCTCCTGGAAGAAGAAAAGACTTAATGTAAAACTTAATTCTAGACATCTTAATATATAAATTTAATGCAGTTCTAATTAGAATTTCAGTTGGATTTTTCTTGGAATTAAATGATTCTGGAGTTCATAAAGAGAAAGAACACAAAGAATAGCTAGTAAAAACTATTTTAAAATGTAAGGGAGAGATACCCCAATTGATTCAAATGTATGAATTGCCAAGATCATTGTAATATCATGTGTAGCTAATAAAAAAAAATGTAAGGGAGAGAGACAGAACAAACGAAGAGGGGGGACTTACTAAAATATCTGTCATACTCTAAAGCTTGTGAATTTAAATCAACATGATACTGATAAGGAAATATAAAATATATTTGTGGAACAAAATAAACAATTATAATTATATTGGCAATTAGAAATGTTTGTGTGCCATATTGATAATTCAATGGGAAAATTATTATTTTTAAAAAGCATCTAGACACAACCGGCTGCCCAGCTGAAAGAAAATAAAAGTGGTGGATTATAATCTTATGGTAAATTCAAAAATAAATGCTGATGAATTAAAGGTTTACACAAAATAAAAATAATTTTAAATATAAGAAAAATATCTAGGACATTATGTATTTAACATGTAGTTTGAAGACTTTCTATCCTAAGAACCAAGGAACTATAAAAGACAGGCAAATATGACCATACACAAGTAACTTTTTTGGTATGGCAAAAGATGCTATAAACAAAGTTAAAATCTATTAGTACATTTGGCAAAATGTCTATGTCACTATAATCCCATAAAAATCTCTTTCTGGCCAGGTGTAGTGATGCCTATAATCCAGGAACTCAGGAGGCTGAGGCAGGAGGATGACAAATTCAATACCAGTCTCAGCAACTTAGCAAGACCCTGTCTTGAAATAAAAAATAAAAAGGACTGTGGAGACAGGCGCTGTGGTGCATACCTGTAATCCCATCATCTCAGTAGGCTGAGACAGGAGGATTGTGAGTTCAAAGCCAGCCTTGGCAAAAGCAAGGTGCTAAGCAACTCAGTGAAAGTTGCTGTCTCTAAATAAACAAAATACAAAAAATAGGGCTGGGGATGTGGCTCAGTGGTCAAGTACGCCCGAGTTCAATCCCCACTACCAAAAAAAAAAAAAAAAAAAAAAAAAAGACTGTGGATGTTGCTCAGTGGTAGAGAACCTCTGGGTTCAATCCCTAGTAAAACACACACATACACACACACAGAAAGATCACTTTCTGATAGTGACCCGATGGTACAGTTCACATATATTTAAGGCAAGATAAATGCTTCTTGCCATTATTTGCCAATTTTCAAAATAATTGTTTCCTTTGCATCCTTCAATGGTAACTTGCTTTTTAAAGATCTTTATGAAGTAATGGATTAAACCTACTTGATTTGTAGTTAAGTTTTTTATTGAATCTTTCACTGTCCCATAATGATCAGTAGAAATTTTACCATGGATATTTTTTATATTTGCCAGTGTGATAGGTATCAAGTGATTTTTATTAATTTTTTTGTTACTTTTATTTTATTTCCCTGATCGCCAGTAAATTTAAGCATATTAATATGTTTGTTGGGCCTTTTGGCACTACTCATTCATAAATTGTTTTTATCCCTTACCCAACTTTCTATTCAGTTGTCTTACCAGCAATTCTGCCCCCTGGGACTCTATTCCTTAAAAATAGAAGTAGAGACACATGAGGCCTGTGAAAAGTGTTTACTATGGTGCTGGGGACTCCAAACTAGAAAGAAGTGAATGTTCACAGTAACAGATTTGGTAAATGGACCCAAACTCCTCTAGTTAACCCTTTCTTGTGAGTGATTCTGGTTTTTGCAGAAGCTGGAAAGATAAAGGCATATTTCCCAGTCTCCCTCAAATCTGGGGTTCTAGACTGTGATTTAATTCACCAATCAGATGTACTAGTGCATGTTGGAGAGACACATGTGGGTCTGGAGTCAAAGGTTCTGAAGGTAGCTTTTTGATCACCATAATGTAGGTACGTCTATGTGATTCTGGAGCTAGTAGCTGAAACAGCAGCTTCTGAGGTGTGACAGAGACAGCAGTTCCCTTGGTGAGTAGGTTCTGACGGATTGTTGTGGGCGTGATACCTGGAGGTCTAGAGCCTGCTACCTGGGCCCCACTAAGGATTTGTAAGTCCCCTAGATTAAATACCTTTCTACTTAAAAACTCTTTCTTTTATATACAAATAAAAAAATGGTTGAATAAATGTGTATCATATCTCCATATCATGGAATAGTAAGTAACCATTGAAAATAATAAATTAGATCTATATTAGATTACTTCCTACTCATACTCATCAAGAGTGAGTTTTATAAGGTACTTCTAGATGAGAAAATAAAAATATAAAAAAGTAATTATATGATTCAGTGTTTTATAAAACAATGATAAGCCTCCCCAAGGTCTGTATAAATACATGGGATTTATGTAGGATTTTACGGACATGAGGAAAAGATTAAAGTTCACACATTAGGTTTTGAATATTGATTACAGGTATAGAGCTAGGGTGAGATAAAGGAGCTAATATGGAAAGAGGAGAAGAGAGAATGAGTTGATGAAAAAGGATAGAAAGCATGATTGACCCTATGTATATAGAAATATTTGTGTGTTCATATGTGTATGTATAAAGAATGCGGAAAGGATAATCAACTTGTTAGTTTTGAAATAGAGTCTCAAGAGGGATTTATTTTCTTTATATATTTATATAATGATCACATTTTTACAATAGTATTTATTTTATATAATCAAGAAAAACAGTATCTCATTGTGGAAAAGAAGAGGGGAGAGTCCTACAATTTACCATAGTAACAAAAGCAATTAGATACTTAGGGATAAATCCTATAAAAGTTTAACAAGATAGTTATTGGGTAAGTAAATGGAATGTTGTACAATACTAATGGATTATAGATCTCAATATAATAAAGATGACGTTTTTCCAAATTAACCTATACATTCAAAATGATTCTAATAAAATCTCAAGAGCAATTTTCACAGAATTTTGCACAGCATGGACAAACTGGTCTCTGAATTCATAAAGAAGAGTAAGGATCTTTTATAGATAAGAGAGTTTTAAAGATGAATAAGCTGAAGAGATAACCCTCAGGTATAAAGATGTTATGAATCAGCAATAATTAAAACAGCATGGTATTACAGAGAGAGAGATAAGAAGTGAAACAGGCCAGAGACAGTATAATCAGACCCAGGGGTAGAAGAGAACTTGGTGAGTGACAGAGATAACATTATATATTAGTAGAGAGGACAAGATGACAAATAAACATGTATTTCTGGATTCCTTTCAGAACCTACGTTGAAAATATTATAGAAGTAATAGGCATATAGATAACAGAATATAATTTTATAATTATAAAATTATAATTTTATAATTTTAACAGAATATAATTTTAAAACATGAAGAAAATAGATACCTAGGTATATGGAAAATATCAACCTAGATGAGATGATGGTCAGGCAAAGGATGAGTTGGGGAAAAAATCCTTTTCTTCTTCTTTCACCATCATCATTCTGGGTGAGTTACTGCTCACCTCATCACTTCTATGAGTTAGAAGAGGAGCACTGCATTCAGTGTCACTGAACATATGATTAATGTTGTGGCACAACTGTAATCAGGCTGTAGGGTGCAACTGACAACAGGAACAGATCAATGGTTTGACCCTTGAGCAGTCCTCACACTTTCCCAGTCCTAAGGGAGAAAGTTCTTGAAAAAGAGTGGAGCTTAGGAGAAAAGACACAGCTAGATCAAGCCTAGACCAAAATAATGGAGCTTTCCACTCTTTGGAGTATTTCTCATCACTCCAACCACCGTCATCATCATATCACACCCTCAATAAACTTATTAGAAGGAGTCTAATTTAGGATCTGAATTTCAGTTTCCTTTCCCTGGTATGCATTATATAAGTAGCAAAACCTCCCAGGGTAATGTGAGTTCATGAGGAAAATGATACAAATGAGGTGCACATGCTTAACAGTCTATGCTAAAGGAAGCAGACTCAATGGACCAAACAGACATGAATTTAATACATATATAATGAATATGTCCTACAAGATGAAATGTAGTACTAGAAATATGAAACAGGAACAAACAGTACAAAGACCAAACTGGTGGTAAAATCACCATTGAAATTAAGCACCATTGAAATTAATCAGCAAAATAGAGATAGCTGAAGGATGAATCAGTAAGATGCAAGATCAGATTATGAAAATTTCCCTGGAAGAGCTAAGAACAGACCGAGATGAGGAAAAAAAAAAAAACTAATAATAAAGGTTTGAAGTAGAAGTGTAATAGAGATCACAGAAGGAGAGAGAAAAACAAATACTAAGAAATATTTAAAGAAATAATGACTGAGAATTTTCCACAATTAGGAAAAAAAAGTAAGGCTGTTGATTTAGAGAGGTGATAAAGCACTAACGGGAAATGTTAAAAACAAAACAAAAACAAAAAAGTATATCCATTAGAGTGAAACTTAAGATAAAGTCTACAAAAACTCTCAAGACCTCTAGAGGGAAAAATTATATTACTTTCAAAACAAAAGGGATCTGCTGCATGTTGGATTTCTTAATAGTTACACTGGGAGCTATATGAAGGAAAAATGAGTTCGAACCTAAATTTTATATCAAAACTATCATACTTACATTTGCCTTCTCGTATCTTCAGTTTTGCTTTTGTTTCTGAGATGGCTTATTTTTCTGAAGTTCTGTCAACTCCTACGTCATTTGCTCCTGTTCTCTCATCTTGTTCCTAAGCTCTTGCTTCTCTGCTCAGTGCTCTTGATTGCAACAAATAGCTGTTCATTCAATCATGAAAATTCATGGCCAAATATTTAGTCACAATTTCTGTCTACTCTATGCCAGTATTTTTAGTTTAGTTTTATTTTCCTGTTTTTCTTCCTTCTTCATTTTTTTGTTTTGTTTTCACACTCAAAATAGTATAGAGCCTCTGCTGGTAGTTCTTTTCCTTTGTAGGTGTGGTACTGGGAATTAAACACAATGCCCCAAATGTGCTAGTAGTGAGCTTCATCCCCACCCCTCTAAAAAAATTTTTGGGACAGGGTCTCTAACTTGCCCAGGCTAGCCCCAAACTTGAAATTCTCCTGCCTCAGCCTCCTAAGTAGCTGGGATTATAAGTATATACAACCACATGTGGCCTCAGCTGGTCTTCCTTGATGACTTATTTATTTGAACTGGATAAGGAAGGTTTTTCTTAATCAACTATTTGCAGAGGGCTTGTGCATAAAGAAGGCTGTAATTTTCCTTAATATCTAAGTTTTGTGCATTAATTTATTATTTACTTCTCTACATACACACACACATAAGGCCCATGGATCCTCTTCTCATTGTTACAAACTAAGGATTTAGAACTGCCCCCTGTGTGTAAGCTTTCATCTTTTTAAAAAATTTATTTATTCTAATTTGTTATATATGACAGCAGAATGCATTTCAATTCATAGCACACATATAGAGCAAATTTTTTCATATCTCTGATTGTACACAGATTTTGTACACAAATTTTTTCATATCTCTGTGTCTTCATACATGTATTTGTAATAATGATGTCCACCTCATTCTACCATCTTTCCTAACCCCTGCTCCCTCCCCTTTGCCCTATCTAAAGTTCCTCCATTCCTCCCATGCCTCCCTCCCCATTTCCATTATGGATTAGCATCCTGATATCAGAGAAAACATTTGGCATCTGTATTTTGGGGGGATTGGCTTAATTCACTTAGCATGATATTCTCCAACTCCATCCATTTACCTCAAAATGCCATGATTTTATTTTCTTTTATTGCTGAGTAATATTCCACTATGTATACATACCACAGTTCTTTATCCATTCATCTACTGAAGGGAATCTGGGTTGATTCCACAATTTAGCCTTTGTGAATTGTGCTGCTATAAACATTGATGTGGCTGTGTTCCTGTAGCACGCTGTTTTTAAGTCCTTTGGGTATAAATTGAGAAGTGGGATAGCTGAGTCAAATGGTGGTTCCATTCCAAATTTTCCAAGGAATCTCCATACTGCTTTTCCATATTGGTTGCACCAATTTGCAGTCCCACCAACAATGTAAGAGTGTGCCTTTCTCCCCACATCCTTGACAACACTTATTGTTGTTGTATTCTTAATAGCTGCCATTCTGACCAGTAATGAAATCTTTAGTTTTGATTTGCATTTTTCTAATTGCTAGAGGTGTTGATTTTTTTTTTTCATATATTTGTTGATCGATTGTATATCATCTTCTGAGAAATGTCTGTTCAGTTCCATGGCCCATTTATTGATTGGGTTATTTGTTTTCTTTTTGAGTTTTTTATATACCCTAGAGATCAGTGCTCTATCTGATGTGCTGGGAAAACTGGAAATCCATATGCAACAAGTTGAAATTAAGCCCCTATCTCTCACCATGCACAAAATTCAACTCAAAGTGGATCAAGGACCTAGGAATTAAACCAGAGACCCTGTGCCTCATAGAAGAAAAATAGGCCCAAATCTTCATCATGTCAGATTAGGCCCCAACTTCATAAGACTCCTATAGTGCAAGAAATAAAATGAAGAATCAATAAATGGGATGGACTCAAACTAAAAAGCTTCTTCTCAGCAAAAGAATCAGTGAGGTGAATAGAGAGCCTACAGAATGGGAGCAAATTTTTACTATAAACTTTCATCTTTGAGAAGTGTACTCGGCTCTTTCTGCTCTCTGGAGCCATAGCATTCCATTTCCTCTCAGAGTCACTTCTTGACAACTGCAGCTTTGGGCAGTCCTTCCAGTTATTTGGGGGCTTGATTTTAGAGCTTTTTCTTTTTCTTGGGATCCCACTCAAATGGAGTTTGTATACTTCTTGCTTTTTATAAATGAAAGAGGGGAGAGGGCAACTTTACACTGCAATTGTCACTTTGAAAACCCACATAAACAATCTTAAATGTGAGGATGAAATAAAAATATTCAAGTTCTCAAAGAGTTACTAGACAAAGATATCCCCAAATTAACATCAGTCAGAAGGAAAATACAAAGAGTATCCAAGCTATGAGTATTATGGAAGAGACAGCAATTCAAAGCTAAAATTCTACTTGACACCAACTAGGCAGGAGTATATATCAGAGTTACGTGCCTACTTCTTTGGGTATTAGGAGACTTCTCCTTGGAAACTTGAGCATTTTGTGCTAGAGCAGGGGCTGGGGCTGTAGGTCTCTCAAAGACATACTTTCTTAACTGCCCTTAAATGCTTAATATGTAGCACATGGGAGAGAATAAATTATAAGTGAATAGTCACATAGAACATTAAGAGTCACTTAGGTCACCTGGCTCTTGATCCACTGCTCTTACTCTTCTAATACACCATGTTATTCAGATGAACTTTCCCACAGACTTATCATTACTTTTAAATGTTTTATTAAAATTAATAATAAACCATGAAAATTTCTCAAAATTTTGGCAGGATATGACTACAATATAATTCTCATACCATTTCTGGGTATGTTAGGGTTTAAGAGGAGCTTTATGTGTTTAGTTATTCATTATTACCAATATCTGACTAGACACTTAGATTGGTTGGGATGTGGGCACGGAAGAGTTGGTGACAATGGACTGCATGTATAAGTGACAAAAGATCACTAGCTTGTAGTGGGGGAAAGGATGAGATGATCGAATGTAGCTTGTAGCTCTAAACAGTGAAGACCTATTTATTCAAATATGTATTTGAATATATAGTTTCATCTTCTACTATTTCACCTCCCTATAAATCCTAAGACAGCAAGTATAATATTAATGACTGGTCTAAAAAGGAGAAAGAAGAAAAAAAGATCAATCTTCTCTTCATCCATTAAGGCTATATATTTGAAAATTACTTTTCCTTTATTCCTTTTTTCTTGCCAAATCTTAAACTACTACCCTCTAAGAGGGTCTGTTCTGTTTGTTTTGGAGCAGCTCACTTTGAAAATATTTGGTTCTAGTCTCCTGTCCTACTTTAGGCCTAGAACTCAGAGCCAAGTACAGAACAGTCTGGAAAGAGTAGGATGAAAATGTTCCTTGGCTATGTGCTCTCTATAGAGCAGCTGATGTTTCTTGTTATACACTTGAACAAATGTGTAAGTCTGCTCCCAATCTCTTCCTGGATGGTCTTTGACACTTACACAGGTCTCCTTGGGGTCTCATGGAGAAATGAGCCTTCTTAATCTAGAGGCTAAATAGAAGGTAGTGTTGGGGTCCTGGCAACATCAGAAATCACTTTGAATGGCAGTATCAATGGGAGAAAGGTTCATGTAACTTTACCAATTTTAATAACAAGTTTCAAAAATCCCTTTTGGTGGAATTGGCTAAGTGACAGGTAGGAAAATTGTTTTAACTAGCAGTATGCCACATTCTAAACAGATTTTTGAGAACAGTGTGTGTGTGTATGTGTGTGTGTGTGTATGTGTATAAAGTAAAAGTAGAACCTTAGCTATCCAGTGCAGTACACACACATATACACACATATACAAAGACCAATTGTCATAACCTATTGTTTATAGCTTACCAAGTATTTTTGTGTTATTTTACTTAGTTCTCATGACAAATCCCAGAGGAAATCCTGTATTAGACATGGTAGAGAGAATGGCCTAGAACTAGCTTTTTATAACAGATTGGGGCCCCAAAGGTTCAAATGGTCATGGTATTCAGCTGACATAATGAGATAACATAATGAAAAAGTAGTCTGCAAGTTACAGTATCTTAAGGTGTTAGGTAGTGGCCTTAAGCAAGAGTCTGAGTGTTCTTATTTGCTTCCATTTTATGTTTTATATTTCCATTATTATGGCCTTAGGAGCAGACCTGGCTTCAAAGAGAATAAGTACAGTGAGTTTGGGGTAAAATGTGAGTCCTTTTGTTAGGGATAGTTTACTACTTATTTGATCAGAATCTAGGCCTTGAGGAAATAGCTCACATTTACTTGGACAGGACCTGGACTCCCTGAGCTGCCCTAACATGATGCCATTCATCAATACGATTAACAATGTGAATATCATCTGGAAACCAAGCACTGTTCTAATACGATCTGTAGGATAATACGACAGCTGAGAGAGCCATTTTTTTTTTATTGGTTGTTCAAAACATTACAAAGCTCATGACATATCATCTTCCATACATTTGATTCAAGTGGGTTATGAACTCCCATTTTTTACCCCAAATACAAGTTGCAGAATCACATCGGTTACACATCCACATTTTTACATAATACCATATTAATGACTGTTGTATTCTGCTACCTTTCCTATCCCCTACTATCCCCCCTCCCCTTCCCTCTCATCTTCCCTCTCTACCCCATCTGCTGTTGTTTAATTCTCTCCCTTGTTTTTTTTTTCCCCTTTCCCCTCACAAACTCTTATATGTAATTTTGTGTAACAATGAGGGTCTCCTTCCATTTCCATAGTTTCCCTTCTCTCTCCCTTTCTCTCCCCCCATTCGTCTCTGTTTAATGTTAATCTTTTCCTCATGCAAGAGAGCCATTTTTAAACATCTATAACAAGACTATAGAAAACGATACTAACTGTACTCTGTTTGATCAGATGGCAGAGTTCATTGATCATTGCTGGATATAAATATTATGAGTCATCAACAAACTAACAGAAGAAAAGGATAAGCAGGATGGTAATGGATTTCTCAATGTTGTCTTAAGTCACAGACTGTACAGGGCACACAGCTTTCAAATATTCTGCCTACATTTACTCCTCCCTTAAATTGGTGAGGAAGGCTGGTGGGATGGAATTCTCTGCACTTAGTGACAGGGTTAAAATTTTTTTTGTTGTTCTATTCCCTCCCTCCTAAACATTTAAAAATCTGTGGCTTCTCTACAGCACCAATGTGTAAATGTTTGTTAAACGAATTTTGCTTCAGAAATAATAAACAATAGAAGTCAGAATAAAAGGAGGCTAATGATAAAGCAATAAACAAACTGCTGCAGGAAATTAACACCAAAAAAAAAAAAAAAAATCAAGTGATGCCTAGAGGCCCCTTTGTCAGGGATTTAGTTAAGTTGGACAGTAGTTATTAAGTACCTACTGTCTGACAGTCACCAAGCGTCATGAGGTAACATGAATAAACCCTGTCTTTGCGCCCTCATGAAGCATGTAGAGTAAGAAAGCCTGATATCTACTAGAGTACTAGAGTTGGAGGAACAATTTAGAATTATCAGAAGTCAGGCACATAGTGTGTGCCTATAATCCCAGCAGTTTGGGAGGCTGAGGCAGGAAGATTGTTAGTTCAAAGCGAGCCTCAGCGAATTAGCAAGGCCCTAAGCAACTCAGAAGTCTAAATTTAAAGTACAAAAAGGGCTGGGGATGTGGCTCAGTGGTTAAGTTCCCCAGGTTCAATCTCTGGTACAAAAAAAAAAAAAAAAAAAAGTCAGGAAAAGCCTGGACAAAAGAATAGTATAGACAAAAAGAATACAGGTGATGTACTTGAAGTCTTACCAGTAGTTGGTGTCATAGAGTAATTCCTTCTTTGGCTATGAAAATGAGATACATGGCTTCTAAAGTCCTTTTGAAACTCAACTTCAGAAATCTCTACTTTACCATCTCTGGTAATTCTCTGCCAGGTCCATCTCAGGCCAACCGGTTTAAATAAAATTGTGTGCTTCTTTACCAGTGGTGTATTAAAAACATTGAGAAAAGACATGGGCTTTGCTGCAGTGTTTTTAAGGTATGCTATATGGCCTTAGAACTCACTTGCTTAAGCAATTCTGACTAGAAATAGATTTGAAAAATCATTAAGGTGTTAGCTCACAAATAGAACCCAGCTTTACCTAATAGGACACTTAAATTCTGAACTACTAAACATAATTTTTGTAAAGAGGCCCTTATACTAGTAATTAAAACTTAAGCCAATTCTGTCACTCTTTGCACCCTTGATCTGCTTTAGTTTTCTTCACAGCATTTATCGCTTTACACTCCTTTGTATCCCACTGCGATGGAACACCTTTGAGGACAGAGAATGTCTGTCCTGTTGAGTGTGTATTTCCAGAGCCCATCATGATAGTAACTGGCACATTCCTGCTCCTTTTCTTCCCCAAGTCAGGACCACAGAAACTGGAATTTCCTCCCCAAGGCATGTCATAAAATATACTGTAATCTTCCCCCACAACTGTCTTGGAGATGGCCATTAAAAAAATTCTCTCACCTACCTTGTCGGTTAGTAAGTAGATCATAAGACTCCCATTTCAGTCCTGCCTCATACCCAGGAGGAAGAAATACTATAGACAGGCCAAGACGAATCTGAACAGACAGGCTTTGCTGGATTTCCCCACTCAGTCTAGTAACATCATACCATATCCTTTTTGTCCAACCACAGTTCTACACCCTTCAATCATATACAAAGAGGTTTCAGTAAAGCCTCCGTAGGATAAGATTGAGAGCTTCTGAACAGCTGAACACATGGAGGCTTATAGGAAGGTAAGCAAGAACTCCTACCTGTGCTTGAGGATGGTACACTCCAACTCCACGGGGACAGAAGCTCCTGCAGTCAAGGCCCATCCAGATATTGCCCTAGGTATACCTTCAGCTGGCTGTTTACTTCTATCCTTTAAAATATCATTTATAATGAGTGTATGTATTTTTCTGAGCTCTATGAGTTATTTTTTGAAAAATGATCAAGTCTAAGGAAGGGGTTCCAGGAATTCCAATTCATAGCTAGTTGGTCAGAACTTCTAGAGGCCTGGACTTGTGACTGGCATCTAAAGTGAAGGGCAGTCTGGTGGAACTGAGTTCTCAGTCTATCACTTTTGCTTTTATCTTCACACAGTGTCAGAACTGAACTGGATTAGAGCTATAATTTCGCACACATTTTAGGATCACAGAAGTGATCTATGTTGTGAACAAATAATAGGAGAAACACTTTATTTTCCCGCTATATCCTCAGAATTAACATAAAACACTCTTAAAATCTGCTTCTGCATATGAGTAACTATTGAAACTTGGGAGTAGAAAGATGACACAACTTTCTTCCTTGCATCATTATTTTGTGTTTCTGAATTTACATATTGAAGAATTGTGGCCTATTACTACCAAATAAGAAATTAATAAATTAACTTATGAAAGCTGGAAGATAGAACACTTAAAATGCTAATGAACAATTCTGTGAATATAGTTTAGAATTCATTTACTATTTTTAGACTCCAAAAATCTCTCTCTGTAAAAGAAAAAAATCTCTTAGCTGGACATATCAGAGGTTGTAACACTAACATCTAAAATGCTACCATGAAGAGACCCTGGGACCAATAAACACTCTTTAATTCTAAAGGCTGTCCAAGTGCTAAACATAATTGTACTAAGCAGATGACTTGTACTGAGTGTTTGTGACAACTTAAGACTCAGTTTTTAAGGGTAAAGGTGTGCTGCTTACATGGAGGAAGCTGACACTGGACAGTTAAGAAGTTCTAGTACAGAAAAATAGAGAAACCAGGTTAGTTCATATTTATAGAACAGTGAATGTTATCAGTTAAATTCTGGGAAAAAAACTGGCCCAGAAAGGCTGAATGACAACCAAGATTTACAAATTTCATTATTTTTAAAGAGAGTAAGGATAAAAAACCCAAATATTTCTTTTGTTTAAAAAAATTTTTTTTTTTTCAAAAGTAAAACTTAGCTGTCAGCCTTGTCAATCTGACTTTATTTTTTAAAGGCCTTAAAACACGCATTCAGGAATAAAAATTCCAAGAATTTTTAGAAACCATGTTAATTGAGAATATTATCAATGTTTTTTTTTAACAAATAACTTTATATTGTTTATATATATATATATATATATATGTGTATATATATATATATATATATATATATATATATTTTTTTTTTTTTTTTTTTTTTACAAAGTGGCATTAACTGGCAATTTTTCTTGTAAAAGAAATGTTTATACATCTCACCAAGAGCACTGGCCTATAGTACAGAACATTCCATACAAAAACACAATGTCATTAAGAAACACAGAGCTATCCTAAAACAGAAAAGAAATTCTAATTTAAATGTAATAATTGTCCCCAGAGACTTTCTTCCCATTATGCTTTAAGGAACAACCAAAAAAATCCTTTAACTTGAACCTTAAACCCCACAGTTAAATACTAGTAAAAGAACTCTAATTGATAAGTACTAAATTAAAATACTTTCCTAGTTATTGTCTTGGCAATTTTTAATTTCTTAAGATGACTTTTTATAAATTCCCAAGTGTCAAAATATTCCAACAGTAAGTTTTTATACATAAAATTTATTATTTTATACATAATTAACAATATAAAGTTATTTTTCTACAGAAATTTAAAATATACCTTCGATATAGCCAAGTTCTAATCTTAAAAAGAGAAAGTACTCAATCAATTTGCTTTTGAATTCATTTCTCTAGAAGACCAGTCCGTAAGGACTTCTGGAGCCTAGCTATGTTGGCATCCAATGCTGCTAGGCCATTTCTGAAGTCTTGTTCATCACGAGACGTAAACGTTGAAAAAGAAGAGATACTCCAGTCTGACATCAAGTCAGAATTTAAAAAGCTGCCATCACAGACAACATTGCTTTTCACTTGAACATTGGTGCTGTGACAAGCTGACAGGCCAGGACATGCAGCTTGTTCCTCTGGATCCTCAACAGCAACAGGGATCTTACCAATTGCCTCCTTTATTTTCTTGAGGAGCTGTTTGTCTTCCGTGTCGGTTGTTCTGGAAAGTTTTTCAGGTGCATCTTCTGTTTCATTTTTTGAAGAACAAACTACAGGTACACACAGTTTATTTTCTGTTTCAGAGATAAGTGCACTATCGCTGACTAGTTGTCTTGTAGCAACACTTATCTGTGGCTGGGGGGATACTCTCCTAGAAAGTGGTAGGTTCTTCTTAGAAGGGCTTCTAGCAAAAGGAATATAAATTGTGTTATCTAAATTACATTCATCTTCTATTAAAGTCATGGTTTCACACTCAGCATCAGAATCATGTTTTGAAAGGGTAGAAAGAATCTCAGGTGCTAATACTCTCTCCATGCCCCCAATATCACTATGTGGAGGGACTTTGGAGGGCAAAACATTTTCATAAGGTTTTTTTTCTATGGTTTTTTCATTTTTAATTGTAGAAAGTGGCTCCAAATGTGTAAAAATGTGATTTGTTTCTAACTTATTTAGGTAGCTCATAATGGAAGTGTGGGGAGGGACTGGGTCCTGTTGAAGCTGTTTATCATAAATGTTCAGAATTGATTTGGTAAGGTTATTTCCAGGCTTGCAGCAAGCAGTGTCCATACTAAGATCTGAGAGCAGCTTTGCCATACTGTTCTGTAAAGTTCTGTCAAGAAGAATTTAGTAAAGTAATTATTTTTTCTACCTGTTTCATTCATACATACATACCTTCATCTTTAAAAAGAAGGACTTGAGGCAAGGGTCTGGTTCTTACTATGAAAACTAAAAGACAAAAATTACAGAATATGCTCTGGCAAGAGTATATTAAAATAACAAAGGATGAAAGATATTGGTTTGCATCAGATCTAATTATATCTAAAAATAAAGGCTCAGAATTTTTTTCTCTCTTAAGATATAGAAATGCCTTATTCCTGAGCAACACTGCAAATAAATCTTTGAGTATAAAACCATCTTAATATAAGTAGGCTAAGATATAAAGCAAAAATGGAAAATAAAATACTCATTTGCTATGTATTCTGTTAAAAACTATTTTCCTTGCTGGGCATGGTGGTTCACATCTACAATCTCAGCTGCTCAGGAAGCTAAAGTAGGACCACCTGAAATTCAAGGTCATTCTGGGCAACTTAGAGAGACCCTTCCGCAAAATAAAACTTAGAGGGCTGGAGATGTATTTCAGTTGGAAAGCACCCCCGGGTTAAAGAAAAAAAAGAAAATCTTCCATTCAGGAGATACACTCAGGATAATATTAGAACAATACTGGAATAAACAGATGGATAGAGACAATTATGTCATAATTAGGGATAAGCAACAGCTAGTTATTGGAAAAGAGTGATATAAGAAAAACCACCCAGGCTTAGAAGCTAAAAAGAAATGGAGCCAAATCCTATTGCTATCATTAGCTGTGATCTTGGGCAAGTCACTTAGCCTTTCTGAATTTCAATTTCCTCAACTGTAAAATGTAGATACTTACTTTAGAATTACAAATAAATAAGATTAAATAATAAAATATGAGTAAAGTGCTTAGCACAGTTTCAGTCTAAATGTGTGTTCATCTCATTTGATGGCAGCTTTTATTAGTAGTCCTATTAAAACCATTTTAAAGCCTTTCATCTATATGAATTGAATCATATGATCTTAAATATCAATGAGAAGACAGGCACAGTGATGCACACCTATAATCCCAGTGGCTCGGGAGGCTGAGACAGGAGGATCACAAGTATAAAGCCAGCCTCAGCAATAGCAAGGTGCTAAGCAACTCAGTGAGACCCTGTCTCTAAATAAAATACAAAACAGGGCTGGGGATGTAGCTCAGTGATTGAGTGTCCCAGGTTCAATCCCTGGTACCCATCCTCCAAAAAAAAAAAAAAAAAAAATCAATGAGAAAAAGATAAACAGAGAAAAGATAGATACAAAAGATATCCACAGGTAACGAACAAAAACAACAACAACAAAAATATATAACTAGTCAATAAGCATGTCTTAAAAGTTCTACTTTTGTTTTTTCCACAAATTGCTAGGCAAGCACTATATCCTTGGCCTCAAACTTTTAAGTTTTAATGAGATAAACTCAAAATTTTAAATGTGATTTATTTTTTTTTTCCTTTTCTTTGTTTATTGAACATAGTAAAACAAGAATAGTCCTAGGGAATGAACCCAGGGCCTCCTGCATGCAAGCACTCTACCACTAACGTCCATTCACAGTACTTTTTACTTTTTGTTTTGAGCAGGGTCTCACCAAGTTGTCAATGCTGGCCTCAAACTTGAGATCCTCCTGCCTCAGTGTCCACAGTAGCAGGGATTACAGGTGTGCACCACCAACCCCAGAATATACTATATCCTGTGACCCACAAACTTGAACTTCCAGGAATTCATCCTAGTGCTGCTATATACAAAGAGATTGTACTCAAGGACAGTTATAAAGATACTAATAATAGAAAATTGATGGATATAAACTTTTAAAAAGATATTTACAATAGAAAAAATATGTATATTTGTCTATGTTTGATTTAGGTAAATTATGGATAACAGCATAACAGCTATTTTTTTTTTTTAGTTGTAGTTGGACACAATACCTTTACTTATTTTTATGTGGTACTGAGGATCGAATCCAGTGCCTCACATGTGCAAGGTGCACACTCTACCTCTGAGCAACAACCCCAGCCCACATAACAGCTATTTTATAGTCATGTTGTAAAGAATTTTTACTGATGGGAAAATGTACATTATATAAAGATAAGTTTAAAAGAGGAGGCCATAAATAAAGTGGATTTAATACCATCTTTATAAAAATAAGTAGTTAACACATGTAGACATAAAATATTAAAAGGAAATCTCTGTACCATTCTATATCTCTGGATATAGAATGAATGATTTTTTCCCCCTATAAAAGGGAAAGTTTGAAGGGTTGGAGGAACTATTTCACTCTGACCATGTTACCCCTCCTTCAAGCTGGTACACTGTCACACAGAGAGGAATGCCCTGGGTCCATGGTTTCTACAGTGGTAAACAAGCTGGAAGTAGATATTCAGCTTCCCCATCCAGCATCAGTGTTCTGCTTCAGGCTTCCCCAGGCCAGAAGATAAATTCAAGTCTCAGCATATCTGCGACAAGAGCATCTGGTGCCATCCAACCAGAGCTAATAGTGATGAACCTTCCCAGCATGACAGTTCTGCATACAACTTTCCTAGGCCAAAAGGAAAGTGTATCCACCCAATATGCCCATATCTATGAGGAGGCCATCTAGCCCTATCCAACCCCAGTGCCTGACTTATAATCCCACACAGCCTTGGTGCTCTGATTAAGGCTTTTCCAGGCCAGGAGGCAAATGTGCATCCACACATACTGTGAAGAACAGCTAAGTAGTAGAGGAGTGACCATAACCAAACTCCGAGTTCTGCATAAGGAAATGATGGCTGAAATTTTCCCCTATCTGCGGAAAGAGATTAAAATCCAAGTATAGGAAACTCAGAGGTTTCCAAACCAATTCAACCCAGAGATTTGGTCAAAATCAAAGACAAAGAATTCTGAAAGAAGCAAGAGCTAACAAACATATTATCATACAAGGGAGTGCTGATAAAGCTATTAGTGAATTTCTCAGCAAAATCCCTATGGACCAGGAGAGAAAAAATGGAGTAGCATACTCAAAGAACTGAAAAAAAAAAAAAAAAATTGCTAACCAAGAATACTTTACCTAGCAAAGGTGTTATTCAGATATGAGAATTAAAAAACTTCCCAAACAAACAAAAGCTAAAGGAGTTTATCACTAGGCCAGCCTTACAGGAATAACTACTAAAGGCAGTTTTTAAAGCTGAAATGAAAGGCCACTGAAAATACAAAACTCAATGATTAAAACATAACCAGATTCAGAATACTCTAGAGTAATGAAATGGTAGTGTGTAAAGCAATTTTATCTCTAATATAAAGGTTAAAAAGACAAAACTATGCAAAACAGCTAAAGCTACAACAAGTGGTTATATTGTGTATTACAAAAATATTATATATTACAAAAGGATGTAAACATTGACATCAAAATCATAAAGGGCAGGGGAGTAAAACTGTAGTTTCTGTTTGTATGAAGCTAAGGTACTATCAGTTTAAAATAGCCTTTTATATCTATAAGATATTTTATGTAAGCCTCATGTTTTATGTAACCACAAAACAAACCTCTACGGTAGTTATATAAAACATAAAAAGAAAGGATTCAAAGCATACCAATTCAGAAAATCATCAAATGCCAAGGAAAACAGGAAGAGAGAAAAGAAAGAATCTAAAAACTACCAGAAAAGAAATTACAGAATGGCTGTTATATGTCCGTACTTATCAATTACATTTTTTAATCCAAAGGCATAGGTTGAATGGATAAAACAAATGAAAAATACTACAAGAGACTCATTTGCCAGTAAGGACAACACAAAGAATAAAAGTAAAGAATGGTAAAAAATATTTCACACAAATGGGAAAATGGAAAACAAAATAGAGCAGAGGCAGCTATAATCATATCTGACAAAATAGAATTAAGTAAAAAAAGAGATGAGGAAGGTCACTATGTAACAATGAATCAACTCATCAAAAGGACATAACAATTGTAAATATATACACACCCAATATAAGACCACCTAAATATATAAAGCAGTTATTAATTTGAAGAGACAGACTGCAATGCAATAATACTAGAGGATGTTAATACCCCTCTTTCAACAAAGGACAATTATCTAGATGGAAAATTAATATGAAAATATTAAGAGTTGAATTACACTATAGACCAAACCAAAAGGAGCTATGCAAAACATTCTAACAAACAGCAGAGAATACATATTTTTCTCTACCAAAATGAAACATTCTCTATCTTAGATCATATGGTAGGATACAAAAAAGTTCTCAACAAATTTATAAGAAATAAAATCTTTAAGAAATAAAATCTTATCAAGTACCTTTTCTGATTGCAAATAAAACTAGAAATCAATAATAGGAGAAATTTTAGAAAATTCAGAAATGTGGAAATTAAGCAAAATGTTCCTGAACAACCAGTGGGTCAAAAAAGAATCAAAAGGGAAATAAAAAAAAAATATTCTGAGACAAAATGAAAACACTATATGCCAAAACTTACAGTATTCAGCAAAAGCAGTTCATAGAGGAAAAGAAGGTATAAGAAGAAAGAGCTCAAATAATCTACTGTTCAAATGACTAGAAAAAGAGGAACCAACTAAGCCTAAAGATAGCAGATATAAGAAAAGGACAAAAATCAGAGAAGAAATAATTAAAATAGAGACTAGAAAAATAATAGAAAAAAAATCAATGAAACTAAGTTGTTTTTTTATAAAGTAAGTAAATAGGCAAACTCTTAGTTAGATTTACCAGGAAGAAAGAAAAAACTCAAAATCTGAAATGAAAGAGAAGACATTACAATTGATACCACAAAAATAAAAATGATCATAACTACTAAGAACAGTTATACCACAAATTGATAGCCTAGAATAAATAAATTCCTAGACACACCTACCAAGAGCAAATCAAGCAAAACAGAAAATCCGAATAGATCAATAACAAGAGACTGAATCTGTAATAAAAAGGCTCCCATCAAAGAAAGCCTAAGACCAGATGGTTTCACAGCTGAATTACACCAAACGTTTAAAGAAGTATTAATCCTAATACTAATCCTTCTCAAATTCTTTCAAAAACTCAAAGTGGAGGAAATTTTTCCAAACTCATTTTAAAAGACTAATATTATCTTGATATCAAAGCCAGACAAGGACACTGCAAGAAAAGAAAATTACATGCCAGTATCCCTGATGAACATGGATGGCAAAATCCTCAACATAATACTAGCAAATCAAATTCAATAATACACGAAAAGAATCATTCACCATTATCAAATAAGACTTATCCCTGGGATATAAGGATAATTCAACATATGCAAATCAATAAATGTGATATACTACATTAACAAATGAAGAATAAAAACCATGATTATCTCAATTAATAAAGAAAAAGTATGTGACAGAATTCAACATCCTTTCAAGAAAAAAATCTTCACAGATTAGGTACAGAAGGAAAGTATCTTAACCTAATAAAATCCATATAACCCGTATATGACAAGCCCACAGTTAATATCATACTCAATGGAGAAAAGTTGTAAAGTTTTCTTCTAAAACCAGGATGCCCACTTTCACCACAAAATAGTACTGGAAGCCCTAGCCATAGCAATTTTTAGGTAAGAGAAAGAAATATATATGCTTCTTGACTTTATGATGGGGTTACATCCTGATAAACCTATCTATCATAAGTTGAAAATGCACTTTCATTTGGTATGAGGGATTCAATCCAGGGGTGCTTAACTACTGAGCCACATCCCCAGCTCTTGTTATTTTTTATTCAACGATACGGTCTCTCACTAAGTTGCTTAGGGCCTCGCTAAGTTGCTGAGGCTGGCTTTGAACTTGCAATTCTCCAGCTTCAGCCTCCCAAGCCACTGGGATTACAGGCATGCACCATTAAATGTGGCTGAAAATGCATTTAATACCCTGGTAAACTCATGAAAAGTAAAAAATCATGAGTTGAACCATTATAAAATAAGGACTCTGTAAAAGATATCCTAATACAAAGGAAGTGCTGAAAATATGGACTTACATATAAAGACTTCACCAAAAAACTGTTAAAATGATAGAAAAAAAAATCCAGGAAAATTGCAGAACACAAAAATAATTTACAAATATCAATATTGACAGCATTTCCCCCACCCTTTTTTGGTACCGGGGATTGGACCCAGGGACACTTTACCTCTGAGCTATATCCCTAATCCTTTTTATTTTTTACTTTAAGATAGTATCCTGCTAATTTGTTGACAGTCTCCCTAAGTTTCTGAAGCTGACCTCAAGATTGGAATCCTCCTGCCTCAGCCTCTCAAATTGCCAGGATTGCAGGTATAAACCATTGCACCCAACTTCTTCTTCTTCTTTTTTTTTTTAGAGAGAGAGAGAGAGAGAGAATTTTTTCAATATTTATTTTTAGTTTTCAGTGGACACAACATCTTTGTTTGTATGTGGTGCTGAGGATCGAACCCAGGCCACATGCATGCCAGGCGAGCGCGATACCGCTTAGCCACATCCCCAGCCCTGCACCCAACTTCTTGATAGCCATTCTACACACTAACAACAAACTATCCAAAAAGAGAAATTAAGAAGACAATCTTGCTTACAATAGTAAGTAAAATATCCAAAATACTTTGGAGTGAATTTTACCAAGGAGATGAAAGACCTGTATAATAAAAACTATAGAATAATGATGAAACTTAAGAAAATACAAATAAATATAAAGATATCCCATGCTCATAAACTGGAAGAATTAATAGTTAAATGACCATACTACCCTAAGTGGTCTATAGATTCAGTACAGTCCTATCATAATTCCAATATCATTTTTCAAAGAGACAGAAAAAAAATCCTAAAATTCATATGAAACCACAAAAATAACCAAAGAAATCTGGAACAAAAGAAAAACAAAAACAAAACAAAGCTGAGGCATTAAAGTCCTGAATTTCAAAATATATTATAAAGCTACTACAAGCAAGACAAGCATGGCACTTCCCACAAAAATAGACATATCTATCAATGGAACAAGATAGAAAGCCAGAAATAAACCCACAGATTTATAGCCAGTTGACTGCCAAGAACATACAATGATAAAAGGAGTTTCTTCAACAAATGGTTTGGGGAAAACTGGATATCCACAAACAAAAATATCAATGTACTTCATTAATTTCTTACTTTACTTTGAAGAAAAATTGTATAGGCTAGCATTTAGAAAACTGGCCAGGGCCTAATGAATTATAATTCCACATGGACATAAGAAATGTCTTTTGTTTTTCTAACTATTAAAGTCTTTAATGAGGGCTGGGGTTGTGGCCCAGTGGTAGAATGCTCACCTGGCACGTGTGAGGCTCTGGGTATGATCCTCAGTGCCATGTAAAAATAAATAAATAAAATAAAGGTATCGTGTCTGCCTACAACTAAAAATACATTTAAAATAAATAAATAAATAAAATAAAGATATTGCTTCCAGCCACAACCAACTAAATAAATAAATAAATCAGCTTTAATGAGGGGCTGGGGTTATGGCTCAGTGGTAGAATGCTTGCCTACCATGTGTGAGGCAGTGGGTTGGATTCTTGGCACCACATATAAATAAATAAAATAAATGTCCATTGACAACTAAAAAAATTTTTTTTTTAAAAAAAAAGCTTTAATGAAATTATCCTATGAAATAAATGTAGGAAAAAAGTAGTATTTCTGTATTAACAGATTATAAATTTTAGAAGTTTAAAAAGAATGAAATTAAGCCATCTCACATACATAAATCAAATCAAAATGAGTTAAAGACTTACATCACATAAGACATCCCCTTTCACCTAAACTGTAAAACTACCATAAAAAAAAATTAGGTAAAAAGCTTCATGTCATTGGTCTGGGCAATTCTGAGGGATATGACCTTCAGAGCATGGGTAATAAACACAAAATAGACAAATGGGACTAAAAATCTTCTTCATAGTAAACAGTTAACAAGGGTGAAGAGAAATCCCAGAAGAGGAGAAAATGTTTGCAAACCATGTGATAAGAAGTAGACATTTCAAATACGTCAAACACAACTCAATGACAACAAAAACCTCAACTCAGTTAAAAAATATTAGACTATACATGTGTATGCACATACATACATACATGCATACATTACTATTTAATCTATTTTTCTAAAAGTTTATAATTCAAAGTGGGTCTGTTAATTCGGAATACAATACATACTGTTTTATATTCAAAATTATCTTATATTTGGAAATATACATTTCTAGGATCATTCAAAGACATGGTCATACCTGATGATTTTCTGGCCTAAAATAACCTCTCATCTGGGACTTTAAACAGTTAAAAATCCAATCTTAGCAAATGTCTCAAAAGAAAATTTTATGAAAATTTAGTAATTTTATTTATCTGCTAGGAAATGAAGAATCTTAGGAGCCACTGCAAATTCCTCATTTTATTGTCAAAATGAAGAAAATGAAGCTCAAAGAGTATAAATGAGTTACCCAAGATCATATGGCATAAGGGCTTACCATGCTAACTGCTTTTCATGAATTGTTTCTGAGTTTCTCCCAACCCTATCTATGCCCCTACTTTACAAGAGAGGGTGAGAAAGTTTAAACAATGAGCTCAAAGTCATCAACTAATATGTAGCAGAACTGAGATTTCATTCAGGTCTTTGGCTTCACAGCCAGGTAGCTTACCACTTTGCTATACAGGTTGTTAGCCTCTCATCAGAGCTCATTACCTAGACTTACAGAGTCTAAAAAAGCATTTGCCCAAGTTTGGAATTTCTAAACTACCATAATTGGAACAGGAAGAAAAAATTAGAAATTAGCAAAAAAATTGAAAAAATAAGAGAAAATGATAAGGAAAAAAGGGCAGGTTTGACATTATTTTTAAGTTTATAATACATCAAATAAGAGGCCTAGGTTAGTTAAAGAAAGGCAATTTTACCTGGTTAATTCTCTCAGCCGAGTCACTTCAGCATCACGCTGACGCAGTGTTATTCCCAATATCTGATTTTCCTTTTCAGTAGTTTCTAACTTAAACCGGGAATTTTTCACATTGACCAAGGCTTCCTCCAATTCTAAAACAACAAAAGTTTCAGTTTCTCATTCCTTTCTAAAAAATCTGACTATAACAATAGCCTAAATACATACCAATTTTTATTCTTGTTATCTCAATGTCAAATTGCTGTTTATTTTCAAGAAGTGTTTGCTCTTTGTCTTTAAATATACTAGCAAATTTTTTGTTTTCATCTTTCTGATTTTCAATCACTTTTAAGAGCTCTTCATTTTTACTCTGTAGTAATTCCTGACTCTTCAGTGACTCCTGCAATTGATTTTGCAGTGATGTGTTCAATGATTGAAGGGAATACACTGCAAGACAAAATAGATTAAACAGTTCTTTCTCAATTTTAAAAATACAAACATGGAAAAGATTTGTTTTTAGAAAAAGGCCTGGAATTTACTGATTTTGCTTAATAATGATGTGTATAAGCAGTTCTATATAAATACCAAATGTATTTTTAAAAATTGATTGGTAAAAATCATGCCTTTCTTCTTCAATTGAAATTATGCGCATTAAATTATTTTTACCTTTTTAAATTAAAGAAAAATACATGCACAAAATAAAAAATTGAAATGCCACAAGATACCAATAGATAATACCTAATGATTCTCAAAGAAGTATCTCTCTTTTTCCCTACCTGACTCTTCTCCCAGAGGCATCATTATTAATTTTGGCTATCTTTCTTAAAAACCTTTTGCGAATAGTATATAATCTTATATAAAATTATACATATATTTAAATATAAAAGAATTATACTATACTCAGTTTCTAACACTGCCTTTTCCCCAAAAAAAGACTGTTAGGTATCAGCACATAGACTTATCATATTCTTTTTCTTAAAAACTACAGAAGTACATGGTACCATTTCATTTAGCAAACACAAGCTTCAGTCAATGTTTACCATGTATGAGACACTATATTAGAATCTGGGTACACAACAGTAAATAACATGGATGTGGTCCCTGATCTCATGAAGCTAGTACTAAACAAGTAAATATAACTCAAAAGAAAAGAGAAACAAAAACAACCCAATAAAGTAAATGAATAAGAGAATAAAAAGAGAGAAGCTGCTACTTAGAATGACAACCACTGATCTCCCCATTTCCATTCATGACCTTCCCTCTTTCACCTTCCTTTATCCCCCACCTTTTATTCACAGTAGAAACAGAATGATCTATCTGAAGTTACTCTCATGAAGACAAATACTTTCATGATACACTTGTTCTGCTGAATGCACATATTTTTCTTATTGCTTTGTAAGAGATATTAATATATTAAGAAAATTAAGCTCATGTCATATATTGCAAAAAACAAATTCCCCATTTTCTTGATGCTTTTTGAATGTACTTTGCTGTTCAGAAATCGAAAAAGAATTTTTGGAGAAAATTTTATCTGTTCCTCTGTGACATCTGCATTTACATCAGACTTTGTCCTGAGAACATTATTTTGAAAGTTCTCAATTAATAACTTCATAGCAAAGGAAACAATCAAGAACATGGAGAGCCTACCTGAATTAATCCCCAGGATATATGTAAAGAAATCAAAAAGTATAACAACAACAACAAAAAGAACCTAATTAATAAATTGGCAAAGGAACTGAACAGGCACTTCACAGAATACAAATGATTAACAAATATACAAAAATGTGTTCAATATTTCTAGCAATTAGAGAAATGCAAATTAAAACTACACTGAGATTTCATCTCGCACCAGTCAGAATAAAAATTATAAAGAATACAAGTAATAGTAAATGTTGGCAAGGATGTGGGGAGAAGGTACAGTCATACATTGCTAATGGAACTGCAAGTTGGTGCAACCACTATGGAAAAGCGGTATGGAGACTTCTCAAAAACTTGGAATGGAACCACCATTTGACCCAGTTATCCCACTCCTCAGCATTATATCCAAAAGACTTAAAATCAGCATACTACAGTGATGCAGCCACAATAATGTTAATAGCAGCTCAGTTCACAATAGCTAAGCTATGGAACCAACCTAGGTGCCCTACAACAGATGAAGAGATAAGGAAAATGTGGTATATATACACAATGGAGTATTACTCAGCCATAAAAAGAATGACTTTTGCGGTAAATGGATGGAACTAGAGACTATCAATCTAAGTGAAATAAACCAATCCCAAAAAATCCAAAGGCCAAATGTTCTGATATGTGGACACTGAAACACATCAAGGGGGGCAGTGAGAATAGAAGTTCACTGGATTAGACAAAGGGGAATGAAGGGAAGGGAGGAGGATGGTAAAAAGAAAAACAGTAGAATGAATTGGACTTTACTTTCCTATGTTCACATATGAATACATCACCACTGAAACTTCACATCATGTACAACCACAAGAATGGGATCCTAATTAGAATAAGTTATACTCCACGTAGGTATAATATGTCAAAATACACTCTTCTGTCATGTGTATCTAAAAAGAACAAATAAAAAAAAAATCTAAGGAAGATAGTAGAGGAAAGGGACCCGTGGGGAGGGAGGAGGGATAGGAAAGGAAAAAAATAGAAATGATAAGGTTCTATCTAAAATGAGGGCTGGTAATAACTATTATAATAAGGGATGGTGACATAGCACAGTTGGTAGAGTGCTTGCCTTGCATGTACAAGGCCATGGGTTCAATTCCCAGACCACACACCCACACATACACGCACACACAAAACCTATTCTAATAGGCACTGTTGACATAAAAATTTTCAGTTCCAAACTTTCATTGCTTTTTCATCCTCAATGTATTCATCAGGAAAACAAAAAAACAAAAACCATAGGGTAGAGAGGCGGGAGGGAAAGGTAGGAGAAGGGGATTTGCAAGGATGGTGGAATGTGATAAACATCATTATCCAAAGTGCATGTACGAAGACACGAATTGGTGTCAACATACTTTATATACAGAGATATGAAAAACTGTGCTATAATGCAATGGAGGAAGGATAGCATCTTCAACAAATGGTGCTGGGAAAACTGGAAATCCATATGCAACAAAATGAAACTGAATCCCTTTCTCTCGCCATGCACAAAAGTTAATTCAAAATGGATCAAGGAGCTTGATATCAAATCAGAGACACGCCGTCTGATAGAAGAAAAAGTTGGCTATGATCTACATACTGTGGGGTCGGGCTCCAAATTCCTCAATAGGACACCCATAGCACAAAAGTTAATAACTAGAATCAACAAATGGGACTTACTCAAACTAAAAAGTTTTTTCTCAGCAAAAGAAACAATAAGAGAGGTAAATAGAGAGCCTACATCCTGGGAACAAATCTTTACTCCTCACACTTCAGATAGAGCCCTAATATCCAGAGTATACAAAGAACTCAAAAAATTAGACAATAAGAGAACAAACAACCCAATCAACAAATGGGCCAAGGACCTGAACAGACACTTCTCAGAGGAGGACATACAATCAATCAACAAGTACATGAAAAAATGCTCACCATCTCTAGCAGTCAGAGAAATGCAAATCAAAACCACCCTAAGATACCATCTCACTCCAGTTAGATTGGCAGCCATTATGAAGTCAAACAACAACAAGTGCTGGGGAGGATGTGGGGAAAAGGGTACACTTGTACATTGCTGGTGGGACTGCAAATTGGTGCAGCCAATTTGGAAAGCAGTATGGAGATTTCTTGGAAAGCTGGGAATGGAGCCACCATTTGACCCAGCTATTCCCCTTCTCGGTCTATTCCCTAAAGACCTAAAAAGAGCATGCTACAGGGACACTGCTACATCGATGTTCATAGCAGCACAATTCACAATAGCAAGACTGTGGAACCAACCTAGATGCCCTTCAATAGATGAATGGATAAAAAAAATGTGGCATTTATACACAATGGAGTATTACTCTGCATTAAAAAATGACAAAATCATAGAATTTACAGGGAAATGGATGGCATTAGAGCAGATTATGCTAAGTGAAGCTACCCAATCCCTAAAACACAAATGCCAAATGTCTTCTTTGATATAAGGAGAGTAACTAAGAACAGAGTAGGGTCGAAGAGCATGAGAAGAAGATTAATATTAAACAGGGATGAGAGGTGGGAGGGAAAGGGAGAGAGAAGGGAAATTGCATGGAAATGGAAGGAGACCCTCAGAGTTATACAAAAGTACATACAAGAGGAAGTGAGGGGAAAGGGAAAAATAATACAAGGGGGACAAATGAATGTCAGTAGAGGGGGCAGAGAGAAGAGGGGAGGGGAGGGGAGGGGAGGGGGGGTAGTAGAGGATAGGAAAGGCAGCAGAACACAACAGACACTAGTATGGCAATATGTAAATCAATGGATGTGTAACTGATGTAATTCTGCAATCTGTATATGGGGTAAAAATGGGAGCTCATAACCCACTTGAATCAAAGTGTGAAATATGATATATCAAGAACTATGTAATGTTTTGAACAGCCAACAATAAAAAATTTAAAAAAAAAAAGAAGAAAAATTGTGCTATATACGTATAATAAGAATTGTAATGCATTCTGCTGTCATTTATGAAAAAAAAAACCCTCGATATTTAGGCAAGAGATTCTACAACTTTTCATTTATACCCTATGAAAATAATCTAAACTGCATAGTTCTTCATCAATCACAAATATTTTTCATTGACTACTGCAAGAAAGGAAATGAGGCAGGTTTTGTAGCACAAACAATGTAGCATATAACCACAGCAGGCAATAATAATAATAATAAGTCTCATTTTTTTCTCTTCTAATACTATTAGTTTTTATTTCTCTATTAACCTGTGACCCCTAAGGACAATTTGGTGGCTTGTGCCTGTAGTCCCAGCTACTGAGGAGGCTAAGGAGGGCGATCTCTTGAGCTTGGGACTTTAAAAAACCAGCCTAAACAATATAGTTAGACTCTGTCTCAAAACAACATAAGGATAATTTAGTGATATTGGTTAAAATTGCGATTGCATATACTATTTGGCTCATCAGTTCTATTATTATAAATCTATCTTGCAAAATGCTCACATATTTGTATAAAGATAAGAATCTTTCAGGGGCTGGGGTTGTGGCTCAGCAGTAGAGCGCTCATCTAGCATGTGCAAGGCCCTGGGTTCAATCCTCAGCACCACAAAAAAAACAAATAAATAAAATAAAGGCATTGTGTCCAACTACAACTAAAAAAATAAATATTAAAAAAAAAGAAGAATTTTCACTGCATTGTTGTTTGCTTTGAGGAAAAGGGGCGAAGTATTCAGATGTCTTCCAGAAGATCTTCAATATATTATGGTAGAGCCACACAAGCAGAAAATAAGTTATCAAAGAAAAAAAAAAGAAAATTTATGTATTTTTATAGGAAAAATGTTCACTATGTATAAAATGAATAAATGTAAGCTTTGAAAGAGTACATAAAGCACACACTCAATTTTTAAAAATTTGAAAGTACATATATAATTTTATTGTGCTTGGCACAATATACACCTTTAGTAGAGGTGTATTATTGGGATGTAGACAGCACACTAATCTTTTATTTTCCTGCACTATTTTCTGTTTTAATATGGAGCACCATACCTATTTTTAAGTTGATTGGAAACAAAGAAAATCCACTGGACAAACTAATTTATTTTTTTTTTAAATCATTTCCAGAGCCTCTAAGATTTTAATAGTTTTAAAGTTCTTTTACCTACATTCATGGTTGCATTCTATGGGGCCAGATGTCTTTTGAGTGTTTTCTTGTTCTCTGAGTCGCTGGTTCAAAATTCTCAATTGTCTGAAAGGAAATAATGAAGAACTATGAATTTAAGAATCCAAGCCCATTTAACAGTAAACATTATAATTATGCATACTAATGCACCAACAAAAAATTGAGAAAAAAACAAAAGCAAACAAGACCAAACAGTGATATACAAAAACTACTCAGTAGAAAAGTGGAAGTTTGGCATTTGTTTTTTGGGGATTGGCTAACTTCACTTAGCATTATCTTCTCTAACTACATCCATTTACCTACAAATGCCATGATTTTATTCTCTTTTATTGCTGAGTAATATTCCATTGTGTATATATGCCACATTTTTTTTATCCATTCATTTATTGAAGGGCATCTAGGTTGGTCCCACAGTTTAGCTATTGTGAATTGTGCTGCTAGAAACATTGATGTGGCTGTGTCCCTGTAGTATGCTGCTTTTAAGGCCTTTGGGTATAGATGGAGGAGAGGGATAGCTGGGTCAAATGGTGGTTCCATTCCTAATTTTCCAAAAATCTCCATAACTGCTTTCCAAATTGACTGCACCAATTTTCAGTCCCCATCAGCACTGTATGAGTGTACCTTTTTCCTGCTAACACTTATTGTTGTTAGTATGCCTAATAGCTGCCATTCTGACTGGAGTGAGATGAAATCTTAGAGTGGTTTTGATTTGCATTTTTCTAATTGATAGGATAATGAACATTTTTTTCATATATTTGTTGATTGATGGTATATCATCTTCTGAGAAGTGTCTGTTCAGGTCCTTGGCCCATTTATTGATTGGGTTGTTTTTTTTGGTGCTTAGCTTTTTGAGATTAGTGTTCTATCTGATGTGTGAGGAGTAAAGATTTGCTCCCAAGATGAAGGCTCTCTATTCACCTCACAGATTGTTTCTTTTGCTGAGAAGAAACTTTTAGTTTGAGTCCATCCCATTTGTTTTACTTTTTATTTTTAGTTGTTGATGGAACTTTATTTTATTTTCTTATTTATATGTAGTGCTGGGAATCGAACCCAGTGCCTCATGCATACAAGGCAAGCGCTCTACCGCTGCCCTACAACTCCAGCCCCCAATCCCATTTATTGATTCTTGATTTTAATTCTTATGCCATAGGAATCTTATTAAGGAAGTTGGGGCCTAATCCCACATGATGGAGATTAGGGCCTACTTTTTCTTCTATTAGATGCAGGGTCTCTGGTTTTTTATTCCTAAGTCCTTGATCCATTTTGAGTTGAGTTTTATGCATGTGAGAGATAGGGGTTTAATTTCATTTTGTTGCATATGGATTTTCATAGTGGGATAGGGAGCAGGAGCATGGGAGGAATAGACAAACTCTAGATAGGGCAGAGGGTTGGAGGGGAAGGGAGGGGGCACGGGGTTATAAATGATGGTGGAATGTGATGATCATTATTATCCAAAATATATGTATGAAGACATGAATTGATGTGAATATACTTTGAATACAACCAGAGATATGAAAAATTGTGCTTTTTATGTGTTATAAGAATTCTAATGCATTCTACTGTCATATATAAATTAAAAAAATAGAAAAGCTAGGCAGAAAAAAAAAAAAAGAATAGTGGAAGTTCATCTCACCTCCAAAACAAAAGACAAATACTGAGCAAAATAACAACAAAAACACCCTACTACCAGGAGCCTGGGATAATTCCAGCCAGCTTAACTGCCATATCACCAGCTACTCTCTTCTTCCCTGTTTTCAGGGTTAGACTTTTAAAAAGTAATTATTCTATAAAAAGTGATATATGAAAAAATAACCCAAGATAATCTTCTAAAAATGGGTGTTACACATGCTATTGCAAAATATTAAGTTAAATTTTTCTTTCTCTCCCCCCCACCCCATTTTCTACTGTCTCTTTCTTTTCTTTTTTGTTGTTCTATTCTTTTCCCTTATATCCTTTATTGCTATTTTCTTTTTCTGCTTTCCTTCTCTGCATCTTCATTACTGTAGTCAATCATCTACTTTTTAAAAGATCAGTCACTATGAACTAGATACCTGCAGACCACTGACTACTAATAGATAACTTTCTGCTTGATGTTTGTCACACACTGACAAAATTGGTAAACAGAAATATATGCTTCTAGTAATTTCCTCATTAGATGGAAAAGTTAATGTCTATTTAATGAGAATGTGAATAAATAGCAACCTTGCCCAAAATGAACTTCACAACATGTAACTTTTCACCAATAAGAACATACAAAAGTGTTTACTTCTAAGAAGGCACTGCTTAAAAAAAAAAAAAAGAAGAAGAAGAAGAAGTTATCTCTAGCATCTTCCTAGAATAACTTACCTTGAAAATATCTGAATTAAAATATTTATTTTTATTATTGAATCTAAAATGATAGTACCCCTACCTCATTATCATTCATGTGTATTAAATACAAAATACACAAACAACAAAGCCCAACAATGGAGTTTTAGGAGAGAAATCTAAATAATCTTTAAGTGAGAAAGGCATTCCTTAGCAAGATTCAAAATCCAGCAACCATCAAGGAAAAGAATACAGGATTTAAGTACATCAAAATTTGAAGCTTATTCTAGAATTGAAGGCTTGGAAAAAAATTCCTACCATATATATGATGGGGAAAGGGTACACAACATTTAAAGAGCTTCTACAAATATAGAAGTCAACCTAGTAAAATGTGACAAAGGACAGAATAGGCCATTCACATAAAAAATAGAAATGGTCTATAGATACTTGAAAACTGCTCAATCTGCAAATTTAAAACAAGGAAATATATTTTGATCATAGGATTGACAGAAATAAAAAGAAATAACACTTTGTTGGTGACAGTATAGGGAAATTAATTATCTCAAATGATGAGTCACTTTAGATAACAATTTGGCAATATTCAACAAAATGTAAAATGTTCATAATCTTTGACAAAATAATTCTACTTCTAGGTTATCTGTCCTCAGAAATAGCTGTACATGTGCAAAAGCATCTAAAACCTTGTATATATAAAGAAATATGCATTATTTAATAATGACAAGTTGGAAACACAATGTATATAATTATGGTATATACATAGAGTGAAATATTAATGCACAGGCATTAAGAATAAGAAGATATCCATATACACTGATATGGAAAGATATCCCAAACACATTAATGATACAGTGAAAAACCACAAAGTGTAAAACAACTGAATTCTGATTTTCTAAAAAGATTTTCCCTTTATAACAAAGAGTATAGAACTAGAAAAGGCAACATAGACTGGTGACCCAGAACATACAGAATGCTCCTTTCAGTATCTTTCAGAAAATCAGCAAGTGCCGAGGCCCTCTTACACACCAAGTGTGTAAGAGAAGCTTTGTTGACAATCTTTTTGTATGTACCTGGTCATATTCTTCTTTTCCCAAACACAGTCAATTCGTCATTCATTACAAACCTTTCATCCTTACCCTCCTTCTCTCAACAGGATACTTTCCTATTTTCACAAAAATAATATGGTTTGAGACTGACTTTATCTGCATGCATATTAACCCTCAGTTCTTCCCTCTGGTCTCAGATAAAGAGAAGTCTCACCTGCACCAAAATGCCATCTCCTTTTAGACTCTCAAGGACCCTGTTTCTATCCTCTTCCCTTTAGTTCTGTGTCTGCAGCTTCTCCCACTTGGCCCATTGCTATGCTTGAGATACAAGCACAATGCAACTCCTTCCACACTGGAAGTGAAAACACTTCAGCCAGCTTAACTGCTACATCACCAGCTACTCTCTTCTTCCCTGCTTTCAGGGTTAGACTTTTAAAAAGTAATTTTTCTATAAAAAGTGATATATGAAAAAATAACCCAAAATAATCTTCTAAAAATGCTATTGCAAAACATTATGTGTTAAATTAAATACACTTGATTTTAACAAAGAAAAGGAAAAACTGCTGATATTTAGGCAAATTTTTTCAATTTACTCATTTTTACATAGGTTTATTGATATAAAACTGACCTCTGATAAACTGCCAGAGTATAAAATTTTATACATTTTGACATATGTGATGAAACCATCACAATTAAAATATTCACCACCCTCAAGTTTTCTCATGTCCTTTTTCATAACCTCCCCTTTCTAGACAAGATTTATAGATTAATTTTGCATTTTCCAGAATTTCATATATATGGAATCAACATACAATGTATATTCTTATACCTGGCTTATTTACTCAGCATGATGATTTTGAGATTCAACCGTTCTGTTCCATGTATCAACAATTCCTTCCTTTTTACTGTTGAGTAGTATTCTATTGTATGGACATACCACCATCTGTTTATCCATTCACCTGTTGATAGACACTGGGGTTGTTTCCTCTGAATATTCATGAACAAGTTTGTAAGGATAACTTTCACTTATCTTGAGAAACATTTAGGGATGGAATTGTTGGATCAAATGGTAGGTATATTTTAATTTCCAAGAAACTGCCAAATTGTTTTCCAAAGTAGTTGGGAAAAAAATACCATTTACTTTCCTACATACAACGTGAAAGTTCCAGTTCTTCCACAAGCTCACTAACACCTAGTATGATGTTCTGAATTTTTGTCATCCCAATGGGTGTGCCTGGTATCTCATCATGGTTTTAATTTGCATTTTCCTAGTGATTAATGATGATAATCATCTTTTTTTGGGAGGAGGGCAGGTAGCAGGGATTGAACTCAGGGGTACTCAATCACTTAAGCCACATTTCTAGCTCTATTTTGTATTTTATTTAGAGACAGGGTCTCACTGAGTTGCTTCGTGCTTTGCCCTTGCTGAGGCTGACTTTGAACTCTCGATCCTCCTGCATCTTTTCATGTTCTTATTTGATATTCATACATCTTCTTTGGTGTAGTGTCTGTTCAAATATTTTACCCATTTTTAAACCAGATATTTAAAAACTGATAGTTTTATTATCGAGTTCTGATAGTTCTTATACTTCTAGATACAAGTTCTTTGTTAAGTGTTTTACAAATACTTTCTCTCAATTTGTTGCTTGCCTCTTCATTTTTAAAAGTACCTTTTGAAGAGAAAAAGTTTTAATTTTAGTGAAGTCCAATGTATGCACTTTTTCCTTTCTCTGTTTTAAAAAATCTTTCCCAACTCAAAGTAACTAAGGTTTTCTTTTATCATTTATTCTAGTAGTTTATTTTGAATGTTATATACGGATCTCTCCTATAATTTTTTATCTTTTCCTGGCTTTTATGACATTACTCTCTTAGCTTTCCCACTATTTCCCTTGTTGCTCCTTCTCAGGCCTCTTTCACAGGTTTCTCTTGCTCTGGTCTTCCAGTCTAAGCTATTATCACCCAGCAATTCATTCTTTGCTGTGTTGTCATTCTATACCTTTTTGGTGAATTTACCATTTATATGTTGATAACAAATTACATGCTATTATTACAGTTGTCTCCAGTATCTATAAAAGTGCTAGATCCATAGTAAAAGCTCAATAAAAATGTGTTCAGTGAATTACTTCTAAGTCTACATTTCAATTCTAGATCTTGTTACTGTGCTCCAGACTTACACAAATCTCCAGATGGTCTAAATGACACATTTAGTATAGTCTAAATCTTAACTCATGGGCTCTCCCATTACCTCTTCTAAATAAAAAAATAAAGTGAAATTTAAAAAAAAATTAAACAAATCTATTCTTCTTCTACTAGCTCCCATCTGGAGGAATTATGTTACCATCTGTCAAATTATAAAGACAAGAAAATCTTAATGCCACCCATCATTTTTTTGTTCTGTGTGAGCCTACTGGTGGTCTTCTATTTGAGTTTACATTCAGGAAGTGGTCTTAAAATCTAAGTTGCCTTATAAATATTAAGGCTTTCCTAGTGTGACAGTACTTAATAATAAGTAATATCCTACCTCCAGCTCCCACCCAAGATATTTGGGAATGTTCCAGGGTTTTAGCGGTCAAAATAAAAGGGGCTCTACAGACATTTTATGGGTGGGGACCAGGAAAGCTAAAAACTGGACAACTGTTCCATGTCTCACATAAAAACTGTCCAATTCAAAATGCCAAGATTCCATAGAAACAATGTTTTGTTTTTTTTTTTTTTTAAACCACAAGATGTCAATAAACTTTGCGAAAGTTCTGGGATGGGGGAGTCACTTCGGTCTACAAAAAAACATGTTGTTTCCCAATGTCTAAACATAAAATTTTTTTTTGATTGAAAATCATTTCTGAATGAGCTTATACATTCTAGTTTTATTTGTAATTATGAATGATTCCAAATAAAGATTATGAAGCAGCACAAAAATCCCTACATTACTACTTGAAACCTCATCCCGCTAAAAGGAGCAAATTACATATCTGACCAATTCTTCATTTTTCAGTAATTTTATCTTTGAAAAGGTCAAGTGAACAACAGTGACAAGAACTTTCTATATAGTCATTGCCCTTTAAGGAAAGAAGGCCTAAAAAGCTCTAGTACCAAGTCTAAAGAATTAGATTAGTCATCAATTAGCTTAATATCTTTTTTAAAAAATTAAAAATAATTGGCAGCCAATAAAATAATAAGCCTCATTTCCTTGAGTAGCTTATAAATTAGCAAAATAGTAGATTTATAAAATGCTCTAAGGAACAAAAATAAATAAGAATCACTGATATTTCCATGGTGACAATGTTAAAATACATAATATTCTGAGATTAACTTACAGTATGCTTAAGAAAACAATCCTTTGATAATCATTGCTTTAAATAATATGCATGTTTATTTTGACTGGCTTATAGTATGACTCTTTCGTTTCAAATAATACACCTAAATAGTGATAGGTAAATGAATCTCTATTTCCTAGTGGAGGCAATATATAAGTCAATAAGTTAGAATTCTTCTCTCTAAAACCTAATTGCCTTGGATTTGAGTCTTGATTCCAACAAGAATTCAACATTTCTTAGCTATTTGATCTTGAGCAAATTACATACCGTTTGCTTTGATTTCCCCATGTATAAATGAGAATAGCAATATCTACTCATAGAACACTGTGAAGATTTAGAGATGACACATATAAAGGACAATAGCCTCAGGCTGCGGTTGTGGTTCATTGACAGAGCGCTTGCCTCGTACATGTGAGGCACGAGTTCAATCCTCAGCACCACATAAAAATATTGTGTCCATGTATAACTAAAAGTAAAAAAAATTTTTAAAAAAGACAATAGCCTGACCTAAATGTAGCTGCTGTTCATTACCATTATTATTTAGTCTTGGTTTTGAAAAATTAACATTGTTATAGAATCCCTTATGTCAGGACTGATGACAGAATTTAAACTTGGCGAGTCTATCAAGTATCAGATATTTTACATACACACACACAAGATTTCTAGAAAAGTAACACTAAGAAAGTAAATCTCACTAGGTATCTCGCCTGTTTAGAATCCAATCAATAAAATTAAGCTATTCTCCAACCAAAAATCCTATTTTTTTTTGCTTTCCAGTTTCTTAAAAAAATCTGTGCAGGTCCCTAAAATCCCATCTTATACAATGATTAAAGCTCCTGCAACTGTAACACTCAGGACACATTCACATTGTAGTGTTGCGGAAGCACCTGGAAGTAAATGTACTCTAATTCTCTGTGAAGTATATTAATAGACACTGGAGTATTGGCCCTGTTGGTCATCACCAAAAGATTCAAAGTTAGGATATTATTAATATGTGGGTGATTTCTTCTACATTTTGAGATAAGATCCCTGATTTACATCTTTCTTAAACAATTATTCCAAAATGTTAAGATGGCCAAAAATAAAAATAAATCCAAGAATTTAAATGAATTTTTTCCCCTATGTTCAAATGTGATAGGGTTACATACTTACTCATATCAGGTTCTACTTTCCTTTCTAGAAATATGGAAGTCTGGAAAAATTATGTGCCTCGAACATTATGTTAGGAAGAGCCATGTACCTTGTTTTAGCCTACAAAATATTAAGTGGTCCATGGCATATAAGAATGCCCCATGGCTATATCCATATTCTCTTTTTCCTAGAAAACACACACTGACACTGTGGTTTCATGAGGTAAAAGGAACCTAGATCCTGAGTCAAAAGATGAAAAAGATCTCCAGTGACCCACGATGTCTTGCAGTGAGGGAGAACTAAACATTTCTGTACTATGCCTCTGAGATTTAGACATATGTTACAGTAGAATTATCTTGTCTATACACTAAACCAGGTGACAGAGGTTTAAAAAAGGTGGAAGAAAATAGGTATTAGTAGGCAGAAGTAATGGAAAAGTTAGTTAGAAAATCCTAGAAATCTTTGGAAAAAAGTGGAATACAGTAAGACAGCAAATCAATTTTTCTTATGAAGTCCTAGATTTTTCCATTGGGCACCTTCATTCTAACTATGGGACATCTTTACTTACACACAAAAATATTCGAAGAGCAATTACCTTCGTAACTGAGCATTTTCACTTCTCAATGGCTGCATAGCCAGTGCTATTTCAACTTGAATATTTCTGTTTCCACTTACTGCTGGAAGCCCACATATACATGCTTCTACTTCTGTTATCAATCTCTGAATTTCTGAATCCTCTATAAGAGACAAAAGAAATGAGTAAAATCAATATTTTAAACTGATTTTGGACAAGCCCATTGGTACATATAACTATAAAAGAAAATCTTTATAGGTATGTTCATACTTGGCTATAAATACATTTTAATTCAATTATTTATGAATTTATATACAAATCCCATTTTCCTCTTTCCTGCTTACTTAGAAAAATTCTAAAGAAATTAAATCTAGTAAATTAAAGGTTAATCTTAAATCAATAGCTTATATTTTTTCATTTGAGTCAAGGAGGACAGTAGTTTACACATATCTCCTAATTCACACTTATCAAAGGTCTATAGTGGACTTCTGAGTGCTATAGGGTTTCCTAAAATTGAATACAGTACAAACATGAAAAATTCATGTTATAAAAATTAACTGATCCTGTTATAAAAATTAATTTATTTTACGTGACTCATTTTGCAAATACTGAGGGATGGCTTGCTAAGTTTCGTTATTTGATTTATTCTATAAAATAGATTTAATACAGCCAGCCACAATTCTAACATTTTGGTTATTAATTGTGCATAGTAAATATTTTAAGAAGTAGCAAACAGATACAGGTACATTAGCTTTTTTGTCCTTTTTATTTTTGTTTCTTAATTCTCAAATTTTCTGTGGACTGGGAATATTTAAAATTACCTATTAACCAATATCAAAACATTCAATAGGTTGAAAGTATATTCAAATTACAAAAACTTATTCAACTCCACAAACATTTTAACATCCTAATGAAAAATACATGTACACAGTAAACAACTATACCCAATCACTGAGCCATCTTCTATAGTCACTGTAGACTGACTGTGTTTGCTTATGAATTTTCAAGGGACAGACTGGGGCCTTATCCCTTCCTAGATTATAGCCTTAGTCAAATCACTTGACTCTTTTTTAAAAACTAAATTAATCTTTTAAAAAGATTAATGCATTTAAATTGACCAATAAGCATATATTTATCACATACAACATGTTTTAAAATATGTATACATCGTGGAATGGGTAGCTTTACTTCATATACTTATTTTTTGTAATGAGAACACTAGCATTCTCTTGGCAATTTTAATGAATGCAATACATTTTTATTAATTATATTCACCATGTTGTACAATAGATCTCTTGAACTTATTCCTCCTATCTGAAATTTTGTATCCTTTGACCAGCATCTAAATTACTAACTCTTGAAGCCTGGGTCTCTTCATGATTAAATGGAAGTAATAACAATACCTCACTGGGTAGTTCAGAAGATTAAATGAAATGCTGTTCTCCAAGCCTCAATATACTCATCTGTAAAATGGGGAAATGATGGAACTTCACAGGGTTGCTGTGAAGATTAAATGAAGTGATTCATGAAAAATATAGCACAAGGCACAAAGTAAGTATAAAAGAGTGATAAGTAACATCATTATTACTATCATTATTATGATTAAGTATTTGGTTAGGAGAAGAGTAATAATTTGATCGTCTGAAAACACAGCAATTTTAATTTGCTAAATATGTGGCTGTTCCTGCAGTATTTTATGATTATGAGTATGTCTGTCTGCAAATGTTATATATTCAGTCATTACTTCCATAATCAATTACCATGTTTTTCATGATGACAAATTTGTAACTCATTCAAAGCAAAGCCTTACTTTGGAGGGGGGGGGGCGGGCAGGGTTATATATATATCTCTCTCTCTCAATTAAATACACCCTGGCTCAAAGACATTATTTTTAAGAGAAAAATCCTAAAACCAAACTGAAAAGAGGTTTGGGTTACTTCTCAAAGTGCAATTTGATGAACAATATAATAGTTATTAAAGAAATAATGGGAAGGAAATCTCTGTGTCTTTTTTAAATAGGAAAATTAAGCAATCTACTTCATAGAGTTAATCATTTTAAGGGGTCTTCTAACCACTCTAATTTTATCTCTACAAATTCTCTTTAACTGAATCTTTTCAGGATCCATTTGGATCAAATGGAATGAATACACACTTGCAAGCAAAACTTTGAATGCTTACTATTTCCCAACATGTTTCAAATTCATAGGAAAGAAGAGATCAAAACCTAAAAAAATAAGAATACCACAGAAATTTCCTTATTAGTTCAAGACATAGTTCCATGAAAAACACCACAAACTTCAGGGAAATTATTCTAAATTTGAATCATAGCTAGACAATATGACACAGCTATTTAGCACAATACCATACTATACAAAATAGGAATGGTAATAAGTATGTAGTATGAAGAAAGTACTCATCTACCTTGTTCTGCTACCAGAGCCTTGAGTTCTCTCAACAAATATTTTATAGTTCTAACTTTGTCAGCAGTCTGGTTCACATTTTTTGCCTTCTGTACATCCTTGACTGTTTTTGTATCTTGCACATGTATGTTTAAATACTTTCCTTCATTTGTGGCCTCTCCAATTTGTTCTCTGGCACATCTTTCTTCATTAGTGGCCAAGAAAGCTAGCTGTGATTGAGTGGAGCTTCGGTGTGTCTGACTGTCCGGAAGAGTTTCTTTTTCATGAGATTGAAACAGAGACATATGTGTTTGAAAACACTTTAGTAGGTCTGCTTCCTTAGGAACTCCTTGTTGTGTCAGAATCCAATTAGCAAGACTTGGCTGCTGAAATGTTGGAATAGCCGCTTTGTCAGTTTGGGGCAAGCCACATGGAACTCCAGGACTGATATTAAATGAATTCCTTGGGCCATCAGAATAGTTCACAGAGATTATTTTACTTTGTGATGCCGAATGGTTATCATCATCAGTTTGAACTTCCTGAAGCAAGGGAAAAAAAAAAAGCCATCAAAACTGTGAGCATTCACTTAGTGGAGGGATTAATTATAACAAACTCAAATGAAAAATATTAGAAAATAGCTTTCAAATATTAGAAACTAACTTTCTGTTATTTTCAGCTTAAAAGCAAGCTGGATTTCTCCAGTTTACTATAAAGATTCTAGTTTGCAATATGAGAACATTATAAGGTTATGACTAAAATAGATTGTTTACATACTTTAGAGGCAGCAAAAATTTGTCCACTTTCGGATCAAAACAAACATTTGCAAATTGGGAAATTGCATTGTAAGAAAATAAGCTCAAGGGGCCAGGGTTGTGGCTCAGTGGTAGAGCGCTTGCCTAGCATGCGTAAGGTACTGGGTTTGATCCCTGGCACCACATAAAAATAAAAAGAAGGTATTGTGCCCATCTACAACTAAAAAAAAAAAAAAAAATTTAAAAAAAAAGAAAAGAAGCACAAACATACAAAAAGCCTTTGCATAAATATACTCACAGAAATATTACAGAAAAAAATTGGCTGTTACTTAAATACATATGTAGTTGAACTATAGTATATCCACAAAATACAGCATTAACTACTTATTCAGAAAAGATATAAACATGCTTGTAATAAATGAAAAGCATATTTAAAGCTATAAATTTAATTATAACTCTTATTTTAAAAAGAAAGCAAGCTTAACAAATAAACAGAAAACAAAACCTACAAAGATAATTAAATGACTCAAAAGTACTATATCAGAGTGCAGCTGTGCTTGGTTGATGGGTATGGTTGATTTCTTTTTTCTACTGATTTCTTCCCCTCATTCTTGCTATTGTTCTAAAAAAAGAGGTCAAACTTTTCTAATAAAAAAATAACTTGAAAAAATAATTGTTTTTTACATACTAGCACATTAAGAATTAATAAAATTCAATATTCACTCCTAAGATGCCAATTTCTATAAGCAAACTATCACTTGTGTAATATAAAAACTGTACACACAGAATGAACCACTGGAGGGCAGGGCAGCCGCTGAGGTGACCAGGCTGGGGTAGAGGTAGAACAGCCATAACCAGAACGTGATGTTGCCTGATATTCTAAAAAGTAAGAGGAGGGAAAAGTCATTCACATATCGCATTGCTTATATAATAACGAAACAATTTAATCACAGTTTACATCCAGTATTTTAAAAACATCATTCATACTAACCAGAACCAGACTCAGTATGGCAAGGTGTAGCAGGAATTCCATTAGAACAATTCTTCGAAGCCAAGTTACTCATCATTGACATCTGAGTCTGCACATGCTCACAGAGGGCTTGGTATATTATTGGTGAATACATTCTATAATGATCTTGTAATGACCAATCTTGTGCTATGCTTGATGTGTCTCTTTCACTTCCAGCAGAAGCTTCATTAAGTATCTGCTTTTTATTATCTGAAGATACTAATGGAAAAAGGAAAAAAGTTCTTGTAATATGATTCCTCAAAAACATTTACCATTAACATCTTAGGGGAAAAAAGGACTTTCAAAAGTAGTTCAATTCATCACACATTTTACAGAAGGGCTTTAACACTATTATTCCCTAAAGAAAAACACCTGAATTATTTTTGAAAGTGGTGAATTAAGCTTTTTCCAGTCAAAAATTTATGCTAATTCTTTAATAGTCCCCACTAAATGCTCTTTGTAAAACCTCTCCTTCAATTACAATATCTGTCTTAAGGGTATTGTATTCTAAAATCCTTCACTTAGTTCCTAGTCCAGTCTATAGTCTCAGGGGAAAAGGGAATAAAAAAGACAGAATATAATAATCCTGATGCTTTAACACATTAAAAAATTAGGAGTTTTGAGATCAATCAGTAAGAGTGAAATAATACGCCAAAAACAACACTTAGCAAATGCAAAAAAAAAAAAAGATATTAATTCCTTGTTATCTTATCAGATCAAAATGGAATGAAATTAGAAACCAACATGAAAAGACCCTACAGAAGTTATATAAACACATGGAGATTGAAAACATGGAAATTGAACAATATACTTTTTTTTTAAAGTTTCCTTTTTTTTTTCTTCTTTTTTGGTACTAGGGACACTTAATCACTGAGCCATATCTCCAATCCCTTTTTAAATATCTTTATTTTATTTATTTATATTTAAATGTGGTGCTGATCAAACTCAGTGCCTCACACATGCTAGGTAAGTGCTCACACTGAGTCACAACTGCAGCATCCTGAGCAATATATTTTTCAATGATGAATGGGTGATAGATGAAATCAGGGAGAAATTTAAAAATTCTTAGACTCAAACAAGAATAGTGATACAACATACCAGAACCTCTAGGACACTATGAAGGGAGTTCCAAGACGAAAATTTATAGCTATGAGTAAGTACTTACATAAGAAAATCAGAAAGATCCCAAATAAACAACCTAATGATGCATCTCAAGGCCCTTGAAAAAGAACAAACTAATTCCAAACCATTAGAAAGAAGAAAATAATAAAGATCGGAGCTGATATCAATGAAATTGAGAATGAAAAAAAAAATTCAAAGGATCAATGAAAGGGAAGAATTGGTTCTGAGGAAAAAAACGAGATTTATAAGCCCTTAAAATTAACTGAAAAGAGAGAAAATCCATTTTAATATAATTAGAGATTTTTTTAAAAAGGCATCACAGAAATACAGAGGATCATTAGAGACGATTTTGAAAACATACACTTCAATAAATAGGAAAACTTAGAAGAAATGGATACATTTCTAGACAAATATGATCTACAAAACTGAATCAAGAAGAAATAAATGGAAAACCTAAACAGTCCAATAACCTGTATTGAGATAGAAGCAATAATAAAAAGCTTCCAACAAAGAAAACCCCAGGACCAGATGGATTCTCAGATGAATTCTACCAAACAAACCTTTAAAGAAGAACTAATGTCAATACTCCTCAAATTATTCCAATAAGATAAAACACTACCAAAAATACATTCTAGGAAGCCAGTATCACACTCATAACAAAACCAGATAAGGACACATCAAAGAAATAAAACAACAACCCAGTATCCCTGAAGAACTTAGATAAAAAATTCTTAATAAAATAACATGAGAAGAATGTACACCAGGTCCAAAGTTGGTTTTGTTCCAGATATGCAAGGATGGTCTAATACATGTAAATCAATAAATGTAATCAAACACATAAATAGAAAGACAAAAATCACAGTCACCTCAATAGATGCAGATAATGCCTTCGACAAAATTTAGCATCCATTATAATAAAAACACTGAAGAAAAGAGATAGAAAGAACCTACCTCAACATATAAAGGCTATATATGAAAAAATCAAAGCCAAATTCATAGTAAATGGGGGAAAACTGAAAGTATTTCCTTCAAGATCTGGGACAAGACAAGGATGTCTACTCTTAACCAATCCTATTTAAAATATTGTGCTAGAAATTCAAGCAACAGCAATTAGGCAAGAGAAAGAAATAAAAGGGATAAAAATAGGAAAGAAAAGTGAAATTATCACTGTTTGTAATGTGATCCTATACTTAGAAGGTCCAAAAACCTCCATTAAAAGACTGTTAAGCTAATAAATTTGGCAAAGTAGCAGGTTACAAAATCAACATACAAAAATCAATTAGTTTTCTATACATCAACAATGAATCTGAGAAAGAAATCAGGAAGACAATTCCATTCACAATAGCCTCAAAGAAAATAAAATACCTAGGAATAAATGTAAACGAGGAGGTGGAAGACCTCTATAAAGAAAACTGAAGAAAGAAATTGAAAAAGGGGCTGGGGCTGTAGCTCAGTGGTACAGCGCTTGCCTTGCACATGTGAGGCACTAGGTTCAATCCTCAGCACCATATAAAAATAAAGGTATTGTGTACATCTACAACTAAAAATATTAAAAAAAAAAAAAAAAGAAAGAAATTGAAGAACTCAGAAAATGGAAAGACCTTCAATACTCATGGACAGGCAGAAATAATACTATTAAGTGGCCATACTACCAAAAAGAATATACATATTCAATGCAATTCCCATCAAAATACCAATGACATTCTTCACTGAACTAGAAAAACAGTCTTAAAACTCAATAGGAAGAATAAAAGACCCAGAATAGCCAAAGCAATTCTAAGCCCCGCCCCCAAAAACAAACAAACAAAAAACAGTGCAGAAGGCATCACAATACCTGACTTTGAAATATACTGCAGAGCTATAGTAACATGTGTGGTACTGACATTAAAACAAATGCAGAGACCAATGTTACAATAGAAGACACAGGGACAAAACTACATAGAAACAGTTATCTGATCCTTGACAAAAGTGCCATACATAGGAGTATTTTTAAACATAAGATCTTTTAAACAAATGGTGCTGGGAAAACTGGTTATCCCTATGTAGAAGAATTAAATACACCCTTATCTCTAACCCTGCACAAAAATTAACTCAAAATGGATGAAAAGATCTAGGAATTAGAACAGAAAATATGCAACTCCTAGAAGAAAACACAGGGTCAACACTCCAACAACTTTCTCAATAGGACCTCTAAAGTTCAGGAAATAATGCCAAAGGTTAATAAATGGGATGGCATCAAATTCAAAACCTTCTGCACAGCAAAGGAAACAATTAGGAATATGAAGAGAAAACCTACAGAATGGGAGAAAATCTTTGTTAGCTACTCTTCTGACAGAAGATTAACATCTAGAATATGTAAAGAACTCAAAAAACTTTTGCACCAATAAAATCATATAACCCAATTAATAAATGGGCAAATGAACTAAATAGATGCTTCTCAATAAAAAAATAAATAAAATGATTAATACATGAAAATGCGTTCAATATCATTAACAATTAGGAAAATGCAAATAACAACTACACTGAGATTACATCTTACACCAGTCAGAATGGTAATCATCAAGAATACAAATAATAATAAATGCTGACAAGGATATGGAAAATAAAGGAACACTTTTACACTGTTGGTGGGATTGTAAATTAGTACAGCCACTATGGAAATCAGTATGAAGGTTTCCCCAAGGACTAGAGATGAAACCATGAGCCAGCTGTATCACTCCTCAATATTCATCCTAAAGAATTAAAGCCATCACACTACAATGATACATGCATACCCATGTTTATATCATTGCAATTCATAATAGCCAAACTATGGAATCAGTGTAGGTGTCCATCAATGGATGAATGGATAAAGAAAATGTGGTATATATACCCAATGGAGTTTTATTCAGTCATAAAAGAAAAATGAAATTATGTCATTTGCAGTAAAATGGATGGAACTAGATAGTATTATGTCAAATTATTAAATAAGTTAAACTCAGATGGTCAAGGGTCATATGTTTTCTCTCACATGGAAACTAAAGAAACAGGAAGAGGGGGAGAAATCCCATGAAAATCAGAGGGAGATTAGTACAGGAAAGGGACCAAGGGATTATACAAAATAGAAACCTGGTATTAATAAACTAATAAATAAAAAACAAGTTTTCTATATAGTACTACTCAACAGATTGATATAAAATCTGAATTCTACTTACCTGTCTAATAAAATGCCCTCCACAAATGTTCACAAAACAATATTAGCAGAAATGAGAGTGTTCTGGTAGATCACAGGTTATCAGAGTACAAAATAAATTTAGAAAAATACATAGCCTGTGGTAGTACCTATCAAAGCCAAACATACATATAATCTATGACACAACAATTCTACTCTCTTGTATAAACCTAACACAAATGAGTGCCTATATCAATTTCAAAAGTTCACTTACTGAGTAACCTTGAGCAAATTGCTTAGCTTTTATTGACTTCCTTTTCCTCATTAGAAAAATGGTAATTAAAAAAGTATTTTAAGGGCTGGGGTTGTGGCTCAGTGGTAGAGTGCCTGCCTAGCACATGGAAGCACTGGGTTCGATCCTCAGCACCACATAACAATAAATCAATCAAAAAAAGTATTGTGTCCATCTACAACTAAAAAAGATTTTTTAAAAAACTCTAAAAAAAATTTTAAGACTGTTGTAAGAAGTAAACACTTGCCTAGTTCTTAAATCAATGTACAGTATACAGTAAAAATTCATTAAATGTTATAACATCAGATAGCTGCAAACTCTTAAGTAAATACTTCATTATCCATAAATATTGCTATCTGATGATAATATACCACTGAACAAGAGGTGATTAAAACCAAAAGCAGTAATTGTTATATTCACAATCTGAACAAATGAGTTACCAAAAAAAAAAAAAAAAAAAAAAGCGCTGGTTAATAGATCCCTGTAAAGCAAGTATTACTTCTTATTACAAATATAATTTTATAATAAATTAAATGGAAAGGTACTCTTATCTAGAATATTTTAACTTTGAAATGCAATAGCTCTTATTCCTTCTTTTCAAGGGGTCATTTTACAGGCTCTCATCAAGCTGAGCTACGTACAATATTATGCCTCTGCCAGCAGATGTCATCGTCCAACATAAAATTTTAACTCCAAACATACTTCTTAAAAATCAAAGTCCTCTAATAAAATGACTTATTTTGCTCCTCTAAAAACTCAGTTTGTATGAAACTCTATTGATAATGGTGAATATTTGTACATATGGTATAAAGTCTTAAAGCAAATAATCCAGGACAAGTTAGAAACCACAAATGGATATAAAAGAAATTTGAATTATTATTATACAATTTAATTTTAAAAACAAAGCAATAAAATAGGTTTGTTACTATATAAACACAAATGAAGTATATGTTCTTGCTTTTCTTAATGACACCAAAGCACCTTCCATGAAAACTTTACCTAACAGATCAGGATGACAATGTTTAATTAATGATTAGAACTCATGAGGGAGGCATTCATTTATTCAGTCCATGAAACCTTTTCAGTCCATGAATTCTAGGTGTTGTACAACTGGTGGTCTTTGCTTGGATATATAAGCACAGGCAAGTCAGCCTTCCACCCAAATAAAGAGCATCTAGTGCAGTTAAAAGCAACTGGATACCTATTATAATTTGAAATACAAAAGAACATCTGGCCTTGATAGGGCAATCACTGCTCAAAAGATTCTGCTTGTGTGGTTTATTTCTCAAAGAGAGAGCAGATGGCCCCCAGCTTATGATGGCTCAATTTACGATTTTATTTTTTTATCTTACAATGCTATAAAGCAAGATGCATTCAGTAGAAACCATACTTCAGATTGTGAATGTTTATCTTTTCTAGGTTGTACCATATTCTCTTGTGATGCTAGGCAACAGCACCAAAAAGCTATAGCTCCCGGCAGCCATGCAATCATGAGGTTAAACATATTTTTCAATGAATTGTGTTGCTAAGCTATGATGTTTGGTAGGCTAGGTATTTTTCTTTAAGTTATAATATTTTTAATTTACACTGGATTTATGGAAAATATACCACCACCATAGGTCAAAAAGCATCTGTATGTTATTAAAAGCATAATCACGAAAGCATTCAACAGTTATCAAATCTAAAAAGTTGTTTATTTAAGTGAAACTTTTTTGGACAGGTGCAATGGTATAGGCCTTTAGTCTTAGCTAACTGGGAGGCTAAGACAGTAGGATCTTGAGATCAAGGCCAGCCTGGGTTACACAGCAAGGTCCTCTCTCAAGAGAAAAAAAAAAAAAAAATTTAAATGTCAGAAGCACTTCATATAAGCTCAATACATTTCTCAAACTGCCTCTCTGCCTTTCACCAGAATGCATTGAATAGGTTTACTTGACTCCACAGACATTCAAAATCAAGTAGGTCCCAGACAGAAAGTATATAAGAAAGCTGTGCCCCAGAAGACAGTTAACCAAAAAAAAAAAACCCAGCAAGATGGAATATGTTAAAATTAAAATGATAGCTACTAGTTAACATGCTGAAATAGATTCCTTAAAATTCTATTTATGATTATCTCAGTTGGGAAGAGAGGTAAAAGAGAAGAATATCAGGGCTGGAGATGTGGCTCAAGCGGTGGCGCGCTCGCCTGGCATGCATGCAGCCCGGGTTCGATCCTCAGCACCACATTCAAAGATGTTGTGTCCGCCAATAACTAAAAAAATAAACATTAAAATTCTCTCTCTCTCTTAAAAAAAAAAAAAGAGAGAAGAATATCACTGAGCATTAAGATAACAGGGCAAAATCCCCTACTTTACCACACATACACCAAAAAAACAAAAAATGTTCCTTTCTAGATAGCATTACAGGTTAGTAAACTAAAGAACAAGAGGGAAGGAGAATTCTCTTCTAGTGAGTTGAATTTAGGAGTAAATTAATCAATGAGACCTAATTTCTAATACTGTAACCCTAAAGAAGATTGTCCTATGGAAGTAGGTCCTTCCTTCTGATGAAGAAAGTATGGTGGAGGAAGAACAATAAGAATATTGTGTACTGATCACAGGTTAGAACTGCTGATTTGACTCTAATCCAAATAAGAATTTAATGCTAGGAGCCCAAAATGTCAGTTTTCATTCATCTGCCACTCCAAATCCATCCTCTACTGGTCTCCATCCTGCTCTTCCAGGGATGCTGATCTATATGGATTACACTGTTAAGAGACAATTCTTCATGGGTCTCTCTTGCTCCTACACATCTTCCTGTGTATGCTGAGAAAGCAAGGTTTTTTGACTTAAGCTCTTTACCTGGGCCAATTCTCAGGGTTGTATTTGTAGTCAGCAAACTTGAAGATGAGGTAATGTATCCCTCTGGACATATCTGCTTACTGTTTATTATCATAGTGACAGATTTCTCAAGCTCAGTGTTCCTTAGCTGCTATCCTAACCCAAAGCATGTGCAGCATGTATCTGGTTCCATCACATTACCACCCCCTACCCCCTAATAAGGTGTTAGGGAGAACTAACGCAAATATGCTGATGGATACACTGCTTGCTATGCTATAAAAGAGTTCTTTGTCTCTGATCCAGTAACCTGTGTCCTCTGTCAGGATTTGCGACACAATAAGACTAATTTACCAACCTGTGAGAATAAAAATCAAATTGGATAAAAAGTCAATCCAATCAATTGGCATATCCAAGAAAGGAAGAAGAATGAAGTCAGAGTGCTTCTTCCTGTTCCCTCTTGATGAGGTAATCTTAAGCTAGTTTTGTAAGCTAGCTGCACTTCTCAAGATAGTCTACTCTATAAATAGTGTCTCCTTCTGGGTCCAGTAATCTTTTGTCTCTCCTAATTCTTTAAGGCTTAGTGTTAATGACAGCTCTGCTGCTGTTGCTAGCACTAGGTAGCACAATCTCTTATGGTTTTCACTACCTGATTCATTTCTTTGTAATGAAACTCTCCTCAAATTATATTGGATATTGCCATCTTGTTTCTTGTTAGAACTCTGACTGACAGAAGTCAGAATCCAACAAGTCACTACCATGATACCCACTGTCAATCACATATTCAAATGAGAATTTCTTGAGGAAGGGTCCCCTGGAGACTGAAGGAATAGGTGCTACCAGTTCTTTCTTTATCCATTGGGCCCCCATCCAAGGGCTTCTGTGCAAAGAGGTAAGATCAGGGTTGAGCTCATTTTTTCTTAAAAGGTCAGACAGTAAATGTATTAGGTTTAGTTGGCCAGTTTCCTGTCAGAACTCAAGTCTAACACTGAAACACAAAACCAGTCACAGAAAACACATAAATAGGGGGGTTTTGAAATGGAAAAATAGAGAAGGTTGCTTTTCTGGCTGCTACATGGATGACCCAAATAAAGAAGATAGGCAGCTTCTCAGCAAGGGGGGTGAAAAAGCGGGGGAGGTACTTTACTGGAATTTAGTACTGGACATTCAAAGCAGATCAAAGACTCAGATGGTTGGTTATAATAAGAAAGAAATCCTCAATGTCACAGCCACTGCCACAGCCAAAGGCACCAGCCAGAGTGGTCCCTCAGCGAGCAAAGTATAAGGACAAGGAAATTGATGGAACCTGCATTTTTAGGAGGCCTGAGTCATTGCACAATATCCCACAATATCCGGGTGCAGGAAAGAAGCAGTATATCTCCTGGCTGGTGTGGAAGACAAAGGAAGGAACCATTTAGCAGCCATGGCCTGGGGGCTGGAAGCTAAGGGACCCATTTCCTAGCTAACCCAAGTTTCATCTGAAATATACGCCTGGCAAACCCAAAATACATGACACTTGCTATGCTACAAAAGAGTCTTTTTGTCTCTGATCCAGTAATCTTCTGTCCTCTGTTAGGATTCATGACACAATAAGACTAATTATCAGCTTGTGAAAATAAAACTTGTGAGAACAAATTCCAGACCTCATACACATTAAGAGGGCTATACACATTAAGAGGGCTTCAGTAAGTGTGCCTAAATGATCAGAAGAAAATCAAACGTTGAGAGGGGTTTACACAGGGGAACACTAGTCATGGCAACCCACCCAGCTCTCCCCCTCCCCATCCAAACCAGCTGCTTGTAAGACCAGCTGGGAGAGACCACCCTGCCTGGGAATTCAAAAGGGTTGGTAGGGGGACAGGAAAGAGTTTGGAGACTAAACGTTGAGACCAGGAAACATGGGGTCCACTGGGGACAGAGTGGACTAAGAATCAGCTCCTCCACCACACAAGTAGAACCCAGGAGCGATCCCTAGGATAGAGCCTTCCAACATGGACTAGCAAGTGCAGGGCCCTGGAGATGCACTGATTTAAAATCTCCAGACCAACTGGCATTCAGTGAAGAGCCTGGAGCCTTCCTAAACCTAAACCCTGCCTAAAGGAGTTCCACCTACAGGATTACCTCCCTCACTCCAGACACCCCACCCTGACACTGCTAAGAAGGAAAGCTGGGAATCTTTTGAATTCCAATGGAAATAATTCCTTAACTTCTCATCAAGATTTTTTTTTTCTTTTCAATGTTTGTGACCTTAATGATTCATGAACATTTATACATATTCTTTTCTTTATTTTTTTATTTCTAGCATTTTTGAAGCCAGTTGTTTTTCATGGATCAATAATTTGAGGAGTAGGATGTTTGACTATTATAGGTCAGTTTTGTTTTGTACTCTTATTTTTAATTTTTAAATTTTTTACTTTATATATTTTTTGTCTCACTTATCTGTTTCCCTTGATTCTCTCTCTTGCTTCTGCTCACAGCCAATCTCTACTATTCTCTTTCACTCCTTTTAATTTTTTTACTACTATCTTCTCTCCTTCTCCCTCATAATCATCAAATCCTACATCATTCCGTTCTCTCCCTGTGCAACATTTGAAATTGTAAACCCTTTTACAAACTTACTGTTTTTATTGTACGCTGATAATTTTACTCATAACTGATCATGTCATTACTGTTTATTGTCACAACTAACATTGTAGATGTCATTGCAGAAACTATTTGGTTTAATGGTATATATTGTTTGAACTGATTGTTGTTATTATTTTTCATATAACTTTATTTATTTTATGTGGTGCTGAGGATTGAACCTAGTGCCTCACATGTGTTAGGCAAGCACTCTACCACTGAGCCACAACCCCAGCTCCTGTTGTTATTATTTATCTCCCCCTAAATGGTGAGGTACTGGAAACCTTCAGTTACAGATAAGTCCACATGGTAGAAACTACTGCCTCAGATCCATACTGTTAGATGGGTAGACAAAGAAAAAACATGAAAAAGCAAGGGAACAAATTACCCCAAACAAACCAAAATACTTCAATAACAGAATCCATTGACACTACAGTGGAAGAAATGTCAGAGAAAGAGTTTAGAATGTACATAAACTAATCCGCTAGATAAAGGACAATGTAAGGAGTAAAATCAGAGAGAAAATTCAGAAAGTGAAAGTTCACTTCAATAGAGATACAGATTCTAAAATGAAATCAGCAAAAAAAAAAAAAAAAAAATCCTCAAAATGAAGGAATTAATAAACCAAATTAAAATTTCAATGGAATGCATCACCAACAGACTAGACTACTTGAAAGACAGTTTCAGGCAATGAGAACAATATATATAATCTTGAAAATAAAGTTTACCATAGAGAAAAGATGTTAAGAGACCATGAACAGAACTTCCAAGAAATATAGGATAACCAGGAAAGACCAAACTTAAGGTTTATTGAGATAGATGAAGGCTTGGAGATATAAACCAAAGGAATGGACATGCTTTTCAATGAAATAATATTAGAAAATTTCCCAAACCTAAATAATGAAATGGAAAAATCAAATAGAGAAGGCTTACAGGACCCCAAATATACAAAATTATAACAGACCCAAACTAAGGCACATTATTATAAAAATGCCTAACATACAGAATAAGGACTGAATTTTAAAAGTTGACAGAGAAAAATAATAGGTCACATTTAAAGGGAAACACATCCAGATCTCAGCTGATTTCTCAACCCAGATCCTCAAAGCTAGGAGGTCTTGAAATAATATATATCAAGCTCTGAAGGAAAATGGATGCCAGCCAAGAATATTATACCCAGCAAAATCAAGCTTCAGAATTGCCAATGAACTAAAAGCCTTCCATGATAAACAAAAGTTAAAAGAATTCACAACTAGAAAGCCTGCACTACAAAACATACTCAATAAGATACTTCATGAAGAAGAAATGAAAAACAAAAATGAAAATCAGCAAAGGAAGAAACTACACTAGACCAATAGTCAATCAAAGGCGAAACTAATTCAAATTAAAAATCAGAAATAAATCAAATTGACAGGGAACAAAAATCATTTCTCAATAATAACACTGAATGTAAATGACCTAAATAAATCAATCAAAAGGCACAGACAGGGCTGGAGTTGTGGTTCAGTGGTAGAGCACTTGCCTAGCATGTGTGAGGTATGGGTTTGATTCTCAGCACCACATATAAATAAATAAAAGGTCCATAGACAACTAAAAGAATATATATAAATAATATAATATATATAAAAAGGCAGATTGAATTAAAAACAAAGACTCAACAATGTACTGTCTCCAAGAGACTCACCTTATAGGCAAAGACATCCACAGACTCATGGTAAAAGGATAGGAAAAAATATATCATTCACATAGATCTTGTAAACAATCAGGGATTTACATCTTCATATCATATAAAGTGGACTTCAAACCAAAATTAATCAGAAGGGACAAAGAAAGACATTTCATACTACTTAAAGGAATTATACATCAACAGGACATAAGAATATTCATGCCCCGAACAATGAAGCATCTACATACATCAAACAAACTGTTCTCAATTTCAAGAATCAAACAGACCATAACACAATAATACTGGGTGTCTAACACACCTCTCTCACCACTGAATACATTCTCCATACAAAAGAAATTAATAATTTAAACTTAACAAACATATATAGAATATTTCATCCATCAATGACTGAATACATTTTCTTCTTAGCAGCACACAGATCTTTCTCTAAAATAGATCATATCTTAGACCACAAAGCTACTCTTAGCAAATACAAAAAATATAGATAATACCTTGCATTCTATCAGATTATAATGGAATGAAATTAAAAATCAGTGATAAAATAAAAAATAGAAGCTACTCTAATAACCAGATATTAAATAATATACTGTTGAATGACTAATGGATAGCAGAAGAAATCCAGGGATGAAATTAAAAAAAAAAAATACAGGTAAATGAGAATAGCAGCACAACATAGCAAAATATCTGGGACACTATGAAGGACAATATGAAGTTCTAAGAGGAAGGTTCATTGCATTGAAGTCATTCATTAAAAGAATATAAAGTCACCAAATAACCTAACATTACTCCTCCAACCCATAGAAAAAGAAGAACAAATCAACACCAAAAGCAGAAGACAGGAAATAATTAAAATCAGAGCTAAACTCAATGAAATTGAAAAAAAAAAATTCAAAAAAAAAGTTCATTCTTTGAAAAAAATAAATAAAATTGATAAACTCTTAGCCAAGCTAACAAATAAAAAACTCAAATTATAAAAATTCATGATGAAAAAGGAAATATCACAATGGACACAACTGAAATAAAAATGATAATAAAACTATTTTAAAAATTTATACTATAATAAAGTAGAAAAACTTGAAGACACTGACAAATTTCTAAAGACACAGGACAAACCCAAATTGAAGCAGGAGAACAGAGAAAATTTAAACAGATCAATTTCAAGCAAGGAAATTGAAGACACAATCAAAAGCCTACCAACAATGGGGCAGAAAAGATGGTGAAATAAGATGGACATCATTATCCTAGGTACATGTAAGACTGCACATATGATGCAATGCTACATTGTGACAGAGAAATAAAAAGTTGTGATGAAATTACATACAATGAATCAAAATGCATTCTGCTATCATGTATAGCTAATTAAAATAAATTTTTTTAAAAAAAGGCCTACCAACAAAGAAAAGACTAGGATCAGATGGATTCTCAGCCAAGTTCTTACCAGATCTTCAAAGAAGAACTAATACCAATCCTCCTGAAATTATTCCATGAAACAGAAAAGGAGGGAACTCTTCTAAACTCATTTTATGAAGCTAGTATCACCCTGATATCAAAACCTGAAAAAACACATCAAGGAAAGAAAATCTCAAACCAATATCCCTGATTAATACAGATGCAAAAATTAATAAAATACTGGCAAATCACATATAAGAACATAAAGCGTACAATATGATCGAGTGGGGTTCAAAAGAGAGTAAAAGATGATCAAGTGGGATTTATCCTCAGGATACAAGTCTGGTTCAACATAAAGGAATCAATAAACATAATTCATCATATCAATAAACTTGAAAGACAAGAATCACATGATTATCTCAATAGATGCAGAAAAAGCATTTGACACAATATAGCTAGCATGCATTCATGTTCAAAACACTAGAAAAACTAGGGATAGTAGTAACATACCTCAATATTGTAAAAGCTATGTATGTTAAAGGCCAACATCAATCTAAATGAAGAAAAATTCAAAGCATTCCCTCTACAAACTGGAATAAGACAAGGATGTCCTGTTTCACCACTTCTATTCAATGAAGTCCTTGACACTCTGGCAATTAGGCAGAAAAAAGAAATTAAAGGGATACAAATAGGAAAAGAAGAACTCAAACTATCCTTATTTGCTAATGACATTATTTTATACTTAGAAGATACAAAAAAACTCCATCAAAAAACTTCTAAAACTCATAAACAAATTCAGCAAAATAGCAGGATATAAAATTAACACCCGGAGGGGAGGGAGGCGGGGATAGGGAGGGCAGCAGAATACAACAGACACTAGTATTGCTGTATGTATATACGTGGCTGTATAACCAATGTGATCCTGCAATCTGTACACGTGGAAAAATGAAAATTCATACCCCATTTGAATCAAATGTATGATATGTCAAGATCATTGTATTGTCTCGAGCAACTAATAAAAAATAAAAATTAAAAAAAAATTAACACCCATAAATCAACTGCATTCCTATACACCAATGATAAATCAACTGAAAAAGAAATTAGGAAAACTATCCAATTCACAATAGCCTCAAAGCAAAAAATATTTGGTAAGCAATCTTACAAAAAAGAGGTGAAAGACCTCTACAATGAAAACTACAGAACACTGAAGAGGCCTAAAGACCTTAGAAGATAGAAGATCCCCTGTATTCTTGGATAGGCAGAATTAATATTTTCAAAATGGCCATACTACCAAAAACACTCTACAGATTTAATGCAATTTCTATTAAACTTCCAATGATGTTCTTCATAGAAATAGAGAAAGCAGTCATGAAATTCATATGAAAAAATAAGAGACCCAGAATAGCGAAAGCAATCCATAGTTTAAAAAAAAGTGAAGCAGGAGAATCACAATACCAGACCTTAAATTATACTACAGTAATAAAAATGGCATGGTATTGGCACCAAAACAGACATGAAGACCAATGGTACAAAACAGAAGACACAGAGAAAAAGCCACATAAATACTATTAGCTCATATTAGACAAAGGTGCCATAAGCATATACTGGAGAAAAGATAGCCTATTCAATAAGTGGTGCTGGGAAAACTGGGAATCCATATGTAGCAAAATAACATTAACCCTTATCTCTCACCCTGCACAAAACTCAACTTAATGTGGATCAAGGACCTAGGCATTAGATCAGAAACCCTGCACCTACTGGAAGAAAATGTAGGCCCAATGCTCCATCCTGTCAGCTTAGGAATCAAATTCCTCAACAAGACTCCTAAAACACAAAAAATAAAATCAGGAATCAATAAATGGGATGGTATCAAACTAAAAATCTTCACAATAGAGGACAATCAAAAATATGAAGAGAGCCAACAGAATTTGGGACAAAATCTTTACTATCTACCTGCACCTCAAATAAAGCATTAATGTATAACACAAAAAACTTAACACCAAAATAGCAGATAACCCAATCAATAAATGGGCAAAGGAAATAAAGAGGCACTTCAAGAAGAAATACAATTAGTCAACAAATATGCGAAAAAATATTCAACATCTCTAACAATTAAATAAATGCAAATTAAAACTACACTGAGATTTCATCACATACCAGTCAGAATAAAAATTAAGAATACAAGTAACAATAAATGTTGGTGAGGATATGAGGGAAAAAGTTACACTTATATGCTACTGGTAGGACCATACATTGGTGCAAGCCTCTAGAAAGCAATATGAAGATTCCTCAGAAAACTTGGAATGGAACCACCATTTGATCCAGTTATCCTACTCCTTGGCATATACCCAAAGGACTTAAAATGAGCATACTACAGTGACGCAGCCACATCAATGTTAATAGCAGCTCAATTCACAATAGCTAAACCATAGGAATCAACCAAGGTGCCCTACAACAGATGAATGGATAAAGAAAATGTGGTATATATACACAATGGAATATTACTGCCATAGAGAAGAATGAAATTATGGCATTTTCCAGTAAATAGATGGAACTGGAGACTATCATGCTAAGTGAAATAAGCCAATCCCAAAAAACCAGAGGCCAAATGTTCTCTCTGATAGGCAGATGCTAACACACAATAAAGTGAAGAGGGAAGAACAGAAGTTCACTGGATTAGACAAAGGAGAATGAAAGGAAGTGAGGATGGGAAAAGGAAAGACAGTAGAATGAACCAGACATAACTTTCCTGTGTTCATATTGGTCATTCATTATGGCCAATGTAACTCCACATCACGTACAACCACAAGAATGGGAAGCTATAGTCCATGTAATGTATAATATGTCAAAATACACTCTACTGTCCTATGTATGTAAAAAGAATAAAATTTTTTAAAAAAGAAAAAAACTATGAATAAATAAGCAGGACCGCATTCTAATAAAACTTTGTTCACAAAATAAAATATTATTTATAAAATAAAATTGACCATACCATGTTGACCCCTGGTTTAGACTGATGTTGTTCAGACATATAATACAAGCCATATATTATTTAAAATTCTTAGTAGCCACATTTAAAAGTGAAAAGGATAGGTAAGTTTAGTTTTCATAATATTTTACATTTTAAATCAATGCAGCCAAAATATTAATATTTCAATATGTAGTACAGAGAACTGAGATGTTTTATTTTTTGTATTAGATTTTCTAAATCCAATATATATTTTACACAAAGCACATCTTAATCTGGGCAACAAGTTTTCATCATAAATACCTGATCTAAATTTATACTTAATGAAATTTACAGTTGAAAACAAATAGATTCATTCACTCAAGTGATTCCAAAGATAGCTATAAGTTTTATTAATTGGATAAAGCTGTTTTCAATTTTATTAATTAGAATTCAATAACATCAAAAAATTCCTTGCATTCACATTTCAAGTGCTCAACAGCTTCATGTGGCTAGTGCCTATCCTCCTGAACAGGGCAGGTCAACATATGAGGCTCAACTGACTGACCTTCCAACATACATGGAAGGACTGAAATAAGCTGTTTCTCTTCTTTCATTCTCTAACTCATGACCATATAGAATAATATCTAGCCCTATGAATGTTTTACCTCCATTTTCTTAGCCTCTTTGCCTGGATCCTGATCTCTTAATATCCAGGGGTAGCCAGATGATTTTCTAAATTTTATCCTTTGTACTAAATGTAAGCATGCACTGAAGTGCTAACATTTCTGACCCACCATAAACTATGGAACTATTCAGAATTCTCATTGTACCCTGATTTTATTAGTACATATTCTATATACATGTTGAAATATCACGCTGTACCCTATACATATGTACAATTACATTTTAACTAAAAAAAAAAAAAAAAATAGAAATAGCCAGGTGTGGTGGTTATGTGCCCGTAATACCAGCAACTCAGAAAATTGAGGCAGGAGGATGACAAATTCAACTCCAGCCTGGGCAACTTAGCAAGACCATGTCCAAAATAAAAAGGGCTGGGGATGTAACTCAGTGGCAAAGCACTTGCCTAGATTGTACTTGGTCCTGGGTTCAATCTCCAGATTCAGAGGGAGGGAGGGAGGGAGGGAGGGAGGGAAGGAAGGAAGGAAGGAATCCTATTGTGGATACTTTATTCAATTATTATTTTGGACCACACTGTTCTATATATCTTTTTGAGAAACATAATCAAAATTTGCTTGTTCTAAACTGTTTGCTGAACTGCTACCCTTAGTTAACCCTAAGGATATAAAATACCACTGGTTGTATTAACCATCAATCAATCACTGGCAGGCTTTCTTTTCTGTTCAACTTGGAAGCTTACCTTCTTATGTACCATGAACCTTAACTGCAGCTCAAAAAAGTTGAGTTCTGTAACCAACTTAGGATATAAACATACAAAGTAATTTTAAAACAATTATTATTTATAAGTATATCCCTGAAATGCAACCAATTTGTGATTATCTATGAAAACAAGTGACAGGTGAAACAAAGATAATTATACATACGCCTCCTAAATGTCATTCTGAGTTTAAATACTTTATCCTGCAAACCCATAGATTCTTATCCTACTTTTCTACTTAGAAAAGTAACAATAAACAAAGTGACTACTAAGCTGTATAGTGAGAAACACAAACGCACACATATACTTAAATAAAAATATATTTAAATGAAAGAAAACTGCATACTCCTGATAATTTATCAAATCCCCAGAATTAAGGATTATCTTTAATAAGAGAAAAAAAATGCTTACATGTTTCCTTCCAGACTACTGAAGGAAAAATATGTTTCTCATGTCCTTTCTTTTTAGATCCACATTTTTTGCCTTCTAAAGGTCTGGAGTTACATCTATTTTCTGAATATGCTGTTTCTGAAGCTATGAATAATTAAAACAAAATTTGTTAGCATTTATAAAAATTACTTAATTGAGAAAAGGTGATCAGGGAAGAAGCATTAAAAAAAATAAAACCTGAATCTTCATTTCTCAAAATGTCCCGCAGCAAAGAAGCACAACCATCAAGCCCCTGTATAGTTTCAGTCTGTAAGGAGAAAGTCATTTAAAATACATTTGTATATAAAATTATAGTGCAGAGAAAAAATATGTATTATGCAACCTTAAATAAAATTCTTTATAAGCAATTTATTATTGGTAGAAAACATGTTTTAAAGCAATAGCCTTCCTATTTCCTCAAGGCAATTTATACTTTACCTTTGTATTTTATTTCCATTTCTAGGCTTTTACCTGAAAGCTAAGTAAAATAGTGTGTATTATAGCTGTTCGGTCTAATCTTACCTGACTTTCTGAATCAGAATGAGTGGGATAGCCAGAATTTGCATTAAAACGTGATATTTTTCTTAAATGAGTCCTAGAAAACAAGATTAACAGTGTTATAAATAATACAATTTTTCCCCCTCAAAATATGTTAGTAAGTAGTCATTTTCTTTCCACCACAGGTTGTAAAGAAAGCTTGCCTAACAATATATAACATGAATAGGACATTATGAAGACTGGAAAGACTGTTAAAACACTATAATGATTGACCTGGGTAGATTTGAAAAGTTATTCCCCAGAGGATGTAAAGGAAGAGGTGCATCTAGTTTTCTGGAATAGGGAAAATGTAATCCAGCCCAAAGCTCTGAAAACTTTCTTGAGATTTCCTGAAGTTATAAACTTCTTTCTGTACTTACCCTTTCTTTCCATTTGTTAATTTAGCAGATCCAGAGTTCCTTCCTGAAGATAACACCTATGACATAATGTATTATATTATAGTAGATATACAAATACTTTTCCATCATATTTTCAATATGCTATCTTAACAAGACCTGAAATGTTATTCATATTTTTCCATTTTCCCAAGCTGAAACTCTGTACCTACCAAACAGTAAGTTCCCATCCTCTCTTCTCATCACCCGTTGAAACCACCATATTCTACTTTATATAAATTTGACTACTCTAGAGACCTCATATAAGTGAAATTATACAGTATAATGTCTTAAAGCTTCATCCATGTTGTATCATATATAAAAATTTTCCTTCCTTTATAAGGCTGAATATTCCATAGTATATGTGCAGTATTCATTCATTTTTTTAAATAAATGAGATATCCTAAAAGTCCACAATTATAATTTAACACTTTACAATAAATTTGCTACATAAAATGTGAAGCAAGCAACACATGTGTTTGTTCCTTATGCTTATTTAGGCTGAAAATTGAGATATCATTTCAAACCTACTACAATTAAGTTGGAACTATACTCATAATCCCTGAACATGTTCTACATTTCCCAAATTCTTTGAAACTTAATACTTCAAGATATAGGACAGAGTTCATAACTCTGGTTCCATTTATCCACATTACTTAGAAGGTCTAATAAGGACCAGCACATAAAAACTATCCTTCTTCTTTATCTACATCTCATTCTTTCAATCTTTCTTTTTAAACTAATATAGCAATGTTGGTTCTTCAAAAAGGTTTTATTTTTAAAGTAACATAGGTAGGCTACCTTTTATGTAGAACAAAAGGAAAAGCATGCATTTGCTTTTATATGTACCCAATAACTTCGAAGTTATGAAAGAAAACAGTTAAGTATAGTTACTTCCAGAGAGAGAAACAGGGTATCCGGGGGATAGAGTAAAAGGGGAACTTTCTATGGCATACATTAATAGATACGTATCAGATAAATATAATCTTTCAAATATAATTTAAAGACATTAAAGTCTCTAATCCTCTCCCCCTTATTCCATCCTCTAGATAGAGGTACTGCTGGCAGTTTCATTTGTGATTTGTCTTGACACGTTTACATATTTCATCCCAAGATAGCTCTGAGCAGTAACTACCAAACTTCCTGAAGTTGTATTCTATTATTTGCTTAAATATGTACTCCCCCTTCTAATGAGAATACCTTTTAAAAAAAAAATGGGTTGATAATAGTTATACCTTTTGAGATAACTTGGAATACGATGGAGGGTCATAAACCGCACAGTGAAAAATCAACATCATAGAAAATACAATGCCATGTAACATAGCCCCACTGAATCCTGCATCACACTCAGGTCTTTCCCTTTGGTATATCTGTGTTGGTGTCCTGGCTGGAATAATGATACAAATCCAACCCATGATGCTGCTATGCCCCAGATCAATTCTGAAAACAATTACCACATTTACTGCCTTTCAAAATTAAGTGGAAAAAAATACACTGTCTGAAATAAATGTATGGCGTAATTAGATGATTATCTACAAAATATTTCTTAAAAAGAAAAACACTGACTAAAAAGAAAAATCTGGTAAAGAAAATTACCCCTAAGAAAAACACTCCAAAAGAGTATCTCTCATATTGAACATTTCCTCCCAATTCGTGGAGGTATTTTTTTTATTTTGAAATAGCACAAAGAAGTCCTATATATGCTTCAATCAGATTCCACAAATTCTGACATTTTACTACATTTGCCATATTCTCAATATGTATCTACAACATTATTTCTTGTCTGAACCATTTCAGAGTAACTGCAGACATAATATGTTTAAATATGCCAGGTGTGGTGACACACGCCTCTAATCCCAGCAGTTCAGGAGGCTAAGGCAAGAGGATCATTAGTTCAAAGCCAGTATCGGCAATTTAGTGTGGCCTTAAGCAACTTAGTGAGACCCTGTCTCAAAATAAAATATACAAAGGGCTGTAGATGTGACTCAGTGATTAAGCACCCCTGGGTTCAATCCCTGGTACAAAATAATATAAATAAATATATATAAGTATATATTTATGTGCATATAATACACACACACACATACACATATATGCCTAAATATAGGTCATTCTCTAATATAATTATCAAAACCAGGAAATTAACATTGATATAGTATTACAACCTGTGATCTTATTTGCATGTTGCCAATTATCCCAATACTGCCCTCTACAGAAAAAAAACCTGATCCATAGCTAATTCAGGATCATATTTTGCATTAAGCTGTCATAGCCATAGCCCTTAGGTCTCCTTTAATGTGGAATAGTTCCCTGGATAGCCATTCACTGTCCTTTATAACCCTGATATATTCAAAGAGTAGAGGCCAGTTAGTTTGTAGAATTTCCATCTAGAAGTTTAGATGTCTGTGATGTTTCCTCAGGATCAAACTAGGTTATGCATTTTGGGCAGGAATACTACAAAGTCATTTTGGGCAGAAATACTACAAAGTCAAATGTCATTTTCAATACAGTATGAGCAGACATGTGATGTCAGTTTGTCCTACCACTGGCTATGTAAACTGATTATTTAAAACAGTGTCTCGGGCTGGGGTTGTGGCTCAGTGGTAGAGCACTTGTCTAACATATGTGAGGCACTGGGTTCAATCCTAAGCACCACATTAAAAAATAAACAAATAAAATAAAGGTATTGTGTCCATCTATAAAAATATTTTTTAAAACAACGTGTCTGCCAGGTTTTTCACTGTAAAGTTACTATTTTTACCTTTGCAATTATTAAGCATTTTGTGGGGAAATATCTAGACACTATGTAGATATCCAATCATCAAACTTCCACCCAATTTAGCATCCACTGAGGACTCTCGGTTCACTCAATTGTCAAATGGTGATTTCTTAAAATTTTTTTATTTTTAATTTGTTCTTTTTAGTTATATATGACAGTAGAATGTATTTTGACATATTATACACACATGGAGTATAACTTCCCATTCTTGTGGTTGTACATGATGTGCCATTACACTGGTCATGAATTCATATATGAATTCACAACAAAGGAAAGTTATGTCCAATTCCAAATAGTGAGGTTTTGTTTTTGTTTTTCCTTTTGGTATCTGGGGAATGAATCCAGTGGCACATAACCATTGATCCACATCTCCAGTTCTCCTTTGTATTTTATTTAGAGACAGAGTCTCACTGAGTTACTTAGGGCCTTGCTAAGTTGTTGAAGCTGGCTTTGAACTGGCAGTACTCCTGCCTCAGCCTCCCCAGCCACTGGGATTACAGGTGTGTGCCACCATGCCCAGCCTTCCTAAATGGTTAGTTTTTTTAACATCATTCCTTCTACATTTATTAATTGTCATTTATTAGTTGAATTTCAACTAATAAATGTAGAACTAATTAGGAAAGAATTTTTCCTTGTTTCTTGTTCATTTGAATGTAGGCTCATGGATTCATATTTTATTCAGTGGGTTATGATCTATTATTATTAGTTATAATGGTCAAAATGCGCCAGATTTAGTAGTGGGAGCCTCTTCAAGTTGGTTCCTTCTTAATTTTAACAAGTCCCCATCATTTTTTGAATTATTCCTTACCTTTTTACAACCAAGCACATCTCTTTTTTAGACTGTCTTAAGAATATTCAATATGAGATCTACCTTAACAAAATACAGTATTGGTAACTATAAGCACAATATTGGTTAGATCTCTAGAGCTTATTCATTTTACAAAACCAAAACTTTATACCTCCTGAATAGCAAGTCCCTTTTTCCCTCTTGCCCCAACCTCTGCAATCACCATTCTACTCTACTCCTGTATATTTGGCCTACACCCTGACTACTTTAGATACCTCATATGAGTGGAATCATGCAGTACTGAATCATTCAGTATTTGTCCTGGGCTAGCTTAGTTCACTTAGCAGAATGTCCTCAGGGTTCATCCTTGTTATTGCATATGGCAGGATTTCCTTCTTTTTCAGTGCTGAAAAAGATTTCACTGTATGTATATGCCATATTTCCTTTATCCATTCATCTATAGATAAACATGTAGATTGTTTCTACTTCTTGGTATTGTGAATAATGAATACCAGTGTAAATATCTATTTAAGATCCTGATTTCAATTAACATAAATACCACGAAGTAGAATTGGCTAGACCTTATAAGAGTTCTATTTAAGTTCTTTTAAGGAAACTTCATACTTTTCTATAGCAGCTGTACCATATTTATTCCCAGCAATAGCTATCCATGTTCTAATTTCTCAACATCCTCACCAACACTTTGTTTTGTGATCAGTATTTAGAAACCAAGCTTTAGGTACTAAATGTGCTCTTTGCTATCAGGGCCTCCAGTCTTTCTCCTATGCATTTTTTTACTGAGTCATGATGACTAGATACTTGTAATTTTGAATTTTTTTTTTTTTTTTTTTTTTTTAGCTTTTGAATCTTTTTCTATATTAACAGTCAAAAAAGTTAATGGTGGGCTGGGTTATGGCTCAGAGGTAAAGCGCTTGCCTAGCATGCGAGAGGCACTGGATTCGATCCTCAGCACCACATGAAAATAAAATATATTGTGTCCATCTGTAACTAAAAATAAGTTTTTTTTAAAAAGTTAATGGTGAGAGCTTCCAATCACTCCTGCAAGGTAGGCGGGCCTGCAACCCACCGGCAGAAGAGGAGCAGCGGCCTGCTGAGAGGCTGAGCCGCCCCCTCCCCCTGCGCCGGCAAGGTAGAGGGAACTGTGACCACCCACAGAGCAGGCCCAGCGGCCTGCTGAGGGGCAGAGCCGCCCCCCACCCCCCGCGCCTGCCAGGTAGGAGGAACTGTGACCACCGACAGAAAAGGCCCAGTGGCCCGCGGAGGGACAGAGATTCCAATCACTCCTGCAAGGTAGGCGGGCCTGCGACCCACCGGAAGAAGAGGAGCAGCGGCCTGCTGAGAGGCAGAGCCGCCCCCCACCCCCCGCGCCTGCCAGGCAGGCGGAACTGTGACCACCAACAGAAAAGGCCCAGTGGCCCGCAGAGGGGCAGAGCTTCCAATCACTCCTGCAAGGTAGGTGGGCCTGCGACCCACCAGCAGAAGAGGAGCAGCGGCCTGCTGAGAGGCAGAGCCGCCCCCTCCCCCTGCGCCGGCAAGGTAGACGGAACTGTGACCACCCACAGAGCAGGCCCAGCGGCCTGCTGAGGGGCAGAGCCGCCCCCCACCCCCCGCGCCTGCCAGGTAGGCGGAACTGTGACCACCATCAGAACAGGCCAGACATGCAACCGACAGACAGAACAGGCCCAGTGGCCTGAGGAAGGGTAGAGCCGCCCGCCCCCATGCGCCTGCAAGGTAGGCGGACCTGCGACCCACTGGCAGAACAGCCCCAGAGGCCTGCAGAGGGGCAGTGCCGCTGCCTGCGCCTGCAAAGTAGGCAGAACTGCGACCACCAACAGAACAAGCCTAGCGGCCCGCAGAGGGACAGAGCCGCCGCCCGTGCCTGCAAGGTAGGCGGACCTGCTACCCACCGGCAGAGCAGGCCCAGCGGCCTGCCGGCATGGTAGGCACATTGCCCCAATTGGAGGAGGGGCAGAGTCGCCGCCCGCGCCTGCAAGGGAGACTTTGCAACTATACAAGACCAATATAAATATATAGGGGGAAAATTCAATAGCACAACAGTTTCACCAAGTAGAAAGGAACGCGAACAGTATGAAGAGACAAGGAAAGAAAGGACCACAAGCAATGCAGGTCAACTCAACGTTAGAAGAGGTAATAGCTGCAGCAGATGGAATGTCAGATAAAGAATTCAGGATATACATGCTTCAGATGATCTGGAGTCTCAAGGAAGACATCAGACAGCAAAATCAGACAATGAAAGATCACTTCAACAATGAATTACATAAACAAATCCAAGAAGCAAAAGATCAACTATACAGGGAGATAGAGGTTATAAAAAACAAACAAACAGAAATCCTAGAAATGCAGGAAGCAATAAACCAACTTAAAAACTCAATGGAGAATACTACCAGCAGAGTAGAACACTTAGAAGATAGAACATCAGACAATGAAGATAAAGTATTTCAACTTGAAAAGAACATAAACAGCTCAGCAAGACTGTTAAGAAACCATGAGCAGAACATCCAAGAAATATGGGATAACATCAAGAGACCAAATTTAAGAGTCATTGGTATACAGGAAGGGACAGAGTTTCAAACCAAAGGAATGAGCAATCTATTCAATGAAATAATACGAGAAAACTTCCCAGACTTGAAGAATGAGACAGAATCCCAAATCCTAGAAGCCTACAGGACGCCGAATGTGCAAAATCATAAGAGACCCACACCTAGACACATTATAATGAAGATGCCCAACATACAGAACAAGGAGAGAATTTTAAAAGCTACAAGAGAAAGGAAGCAGATCACATTTAGGGGTAAGCCAATCAGGATAACAGCTGATCTTTCAACACAGACTCTGAAAGCTAGAAGATCCTGGAATAACATATTTCAAACACTGAAAGAAAATGGGTTCCAACCAAGAATTGTGTTTCCAGCGAAATTAAGCTTCAGGATGGAAGATGAAATTAAAACCTTCCACTATAAACAAAAGTTAAAAGAATTTGCAGCTAGAAAACCATCTCTTCAAAACGTCCTTGGCAAAACATTACAGGAAGAGGAAATGGAAAATAACAATGAAAACCAACAGTGGGAGGTAGGACAGTAAAGGGGGGAAAAATAATCAAAGAGGAAAACAAACCATGTTTAGTAACATAAATAAACAAATATGGCTGGAAGAACAACCCATATCTCAATAATAACCCTAAATGTTAATGGCTTAAACTCACCAATCAAGAGACACAGGCTAGTAGAATGGATCACAAAACAAGACCCAACAATATGCTGCCTACAGGAGACGCATTTGATAGGAAAAGACATACATAGGCTGAAGGTGAAAGGTTGGGAAAAATCATATCACTCATATGGACTTCGGAAACAAGCAGGAGTGTCCATACTCATATCAAATAAAATAGATTTCAAGCCAAAGTTAATCAAAAGGGATAAAGAGGGACACTACATACTGCTCAAGGGAACCATACACCAACAAGACATAACAATCATAAATATATATGCCCCAAACAATGGTGCAGCTATGTTCATCAAACAAACTCTTCTCAAGTTCAAGAGTCTAATAGACCACCATACAATAATCATGGGAGACTTCAAAACACCTCTCTCGCCACTGGACAGATCTTCCAAACAAAAGTTGAATAAGGAAACTATAGAACTCAATAACACAATTAATAACCTAGACTTAATTGACATATATAGAATATACCACCCAACATCAAGCAGTTACACTTTTTTCTCAGCAGCACATGGATCCTTCTCAAAAATAGATCATATATTATGTCACAGGGAAACTCTTAGACAATACAAAGGAGTAGAGATAATACCATGCATCCTATCTGATCATAATGGAATGGAACTGAAAATCAACGATAAAAGAAGGAAGGAAAAAGAATACATCACTTGGAGAATGAACAATAGGTTACTGAATGATCAATGGGTTATAGAAGACATCAAGGAGGAAATTAAAAAATTCTTAGAGATTAATGAAAACACTGACACAACATATCGGAATCTATGGGACACATTGAAAGCAGTTCTAAGAGGAAAATTCATTGCTTGGAGTTCATTCCTTCAAAAAAGAAAAAACCAACAAATAAATGATCTCATACTTCATCTCAAAATCCTAGAAAAAGAAGAGCAAAACAACAGCAAAAGAAGTAGAAGGCAAGAAATAATTAAAATCAGAGCTGAAATTAATGAAATCAAAACAAAAGAAACAATTGAAAAAATTGACAAAACTAAAAGTTGGTTCTTTGAAAAAATAAACAAAATCGACAGACCCTTAGCCATGCTAGCGAAGAGAAAAAGAGAGAGAACTCAAATTACTAGCATACGGGATGAAAAAGGCAATATCACAACAGACATTTCAGATATACAGAAGATAATCAAAAATTATTTTGAATCCTTATACTCCAATAAATTAGAAGATAGTGAAGGCATCGATAAATTTCTTAAGTCATATGATCTGCCCAGATTGAGTCAGGAGGATATAGACAACCTAAACAGACCAATATCAATTGAGGAAATAGAAGAAACCATCAAAAGACTACCAACTAAGAAAAGCCCAGGACCGGATGGGTATACAGCAGAGTTTTACAAAACCTTTAAAGAGGAACTAATACCAATACTTTTCAAGCTACTTCGGGAAATAGAAAAAGAGGGAGAACTTCCAAATTCATTCTACGAGGCCAACATCACCCTGATACCTAAACCAGACAAAGACACTTCAAAGAAAGAAAACTACAGACCAATATCTCTAATGAACCTAGATGCAAAAATCCTCAATAAAATTCTGGCGAATCGGATACAAAAACATATCAAAAAAATTGTGCACCATGATCAAGTAGGATTCATCCCTGGGATGCAAGGCTGGTTCAATATACGGAAATCAATAAATGTTATTCACCACATCAATAGACTTAAAAATAAGAACCATATGATCATCTTGATAGATGCGGAAAAAGCATTCGACAAAGTACAGCAGAAAAACTAGGGATAACAGGAACATACCTCAATATTGTAAAAGCAATCTATGCTAAGCCTCAGGCTAGCATCATTCTGAATGGAGAAAAATTGAAGGCATTCCCTCTAAAATCTGGAACAAGACAGGGATGCCCTCTCTCACCACTTCTGTTCAACATAGTTCTCAAAACACTGGCCAGAGCAATTAGACAGACGAAAGAAATTAAAGGCATCAAAATAGGAAAAGAAGAACTTAAATTATCACTATTTGCAGATGACATGATTCTATACCTAGCAGACCCAAAAGGCTCTACAAAGAAACTATTAAAGCTAATAAATGAATTCAGCAAAGTGGCAGGATATAAAATCAACATGCATAAATCAAAGGCATTCCTGTATATCAGCAACAAATCCTCTGAAATGGAAATGAGGACAACCACTCCATTCACAATATCTTCAAAAAAAATAAAATACTTGGGAATCAACCTAACAAAAGAGGTGAAAGACTTATACAATGAAAACTACAGAACCTTAAAGAGAGAAATAGAAGAAGATCTTAGAAGATGGAAAAATATACCCTGTTCATGGATAGGCAGAACTAACATCATCAAAATGGCGATATTACCAAAAGTTCTCTATAGGTTTAATGCAATGCCAATCAAAATCCCAACGGCATTTCTTGTAGAAATAGAGAAAGCAATCATGAAATTCATATGGAAAAATAAACGACCCAGAATAGCAAAAACAATGCTAAGCAGGAAGTGTGAATCAGGCGGTATAGCGATACCAGACTTCAAACTATACTACAGAGCAATAGTAACAAAAACAGCATGGTACTGGTACCAAAACAGGCGGGTGGACCAATGGTACAGAATAGAGGACACAGAAACCAATCCACAAAACTACAACTACCTTATATTTGATAAAGGGGCTAAAAGCATGCAATGGAGGAAGGATAGCATCTTCAACAAATGGTGCTGGGAAAACTGGAAATCCATATGCAACAAAATGAAACTGAATCCCTTTCTCTCGCCATGCACAAAAGTGAATTCAAAATGGATCAAGGAGCTTGATATCAAATCAGAGACACGCCGTCTGATAGAAGAAAAATTTGGCTACGATCTACATACTGTGGGGTCGGGCTCCAAATTCCTCAATAGGACACCCATAGCACAAAAGTTAATAACTAGAATCAACAAATGGGACTTACTCAAACTAAAAAGTTTTTTCTCAGCAAAAGAAACAATAAGAGAGGTAAATAGAGAGCCTACATCCTGGGAACAAATCTTTACTCCTCACACTTCAGATAGAGCCCTAATATCCAGAGTATACAAAGAACTCAAAAAATTAGACAATAAGAGAACAAACAACCCAGTCAACAAATGGACCAAGGACCTGAACAGACACTTCTCAGAGGAGGACATACAATCAATCAACAAGTACATGAAAAAATGCTCACCATCTCTAGCAGTCAGAGAAATGCAAATCAAAACCACCCTAAGATACCATCTCACTCCAGTTAGATTGGCAGCCATTATGAAGTCAAACAACAACAAGTGCTGGCGAGGATGTGGGGAAAAGGGTACACTTGTACATTGCTGGTGGGACTGCAAATTGGTGCAGCCAATTTGGAAAGCAGTATGGAGATTTCTTGGAAAGCTGGGAATGGAGCCACCATTTGACCCAGCTATTCCCCTTCTCGGTCTATTCCCTAAAGACCTAAAAAGAGCATGCTACAGGGACACTGCTACATCGATGTTCATAGCAGCACAATTCACAATAGCAAGACTGTGGAACCAACCTAGATGCCCTTCAATAGATGAATGGATAAAAAAAATGTGGCATTTATACACAATGGAGTATTACTCTGCATTAAAAAAATGACAAAATCATAGAATTTACAGGGAAATGGATGGCATTAGAGCAGATTATGCTAAGTGAAGCTAGCCAATCCCTAAAAAACAAATGCCAAATGTCTTCTTTGATATAAGGAGAGTAAGTAAGAACAGAGTAGGGTCGAAGAGCATGAGAAGAAGATTAACATTAAACAGGGATGAGAGGTGGGAGGGAAAGGGAGAGAGAAGGGAAATTGCATGGAAATGGAAGGAGACCCTCAGAGTTATACAAAAGTACATACAAGAGGAAGTGAGGGGAAAGGGAAAAATAATACAAGGGGGACAAATGAATGTCAGTAGAGGGGGCAGAGAGAGAAGAGGGGAGGGGAGGGGAGGGGAGGGGGGATAGTAGAGGATAGGAAAGGCAGCAGAACACAACAGACACTAGTATGGCAATATGTAAATCAATGGATGTGTAACTGATGTGATTCTGCAATCTGTATATGGGGTAAAAATGGGAGCTCATAACCCACTTGAATCAAAGTGTGAAATATGATATATCAAGAACTATGTAATGTTTTGAACAGCCAACAATAAAAAATTAAAAAAAAATAAAAGTTAATGGTAACGTTCCCTTGAGTAGAAGTAATATAATATGTCCTTGATTTGCTTCCCATCTTTGATAATTAAAAATCAAACCTGGGGGCTGGAGCTGTAGAGTTCAGCAGCAGAGTGCTTTCCTGACATGTATGAGGCACTGGGTTCAATCCTCAGCACCACACAAAAAATAAATAAATAAACAAATAAAATAAAAGCATTCTGTCCATCTACAATAATAAAAAATAAAATATATTTTAAAAAATCAAACTGGGCGCTGGGGCTGAGGCTCAGTGACAGAGCTCTTCTTGCCTCACAGGTATGAGGGACTAGATTCAATCTTCAGCACCACATAAAAATAAATACATAAAAAGATATTATGTCAATTTACAACTAAAAAAAATATTTAAAAAAAAAATAAAACCTGGGAGGACTGGGGTTGTGGCTCAGCAGTAGAGCCTTCACCTAGCATGTATGAGGCACTAGGTTCGATCCTTGGCTCCACATAAAAATAAATAAAATAAAAATTTTTTAAAAATCAAACCTGGAACAATCCTTTCTATATACTGAAAATACCCTTTTTATATTTAGGATTAAAATCATAATTTCTTTGGAAAAGGTTATTAGCAGTTTAATGCCCTTGCTACAAACTGCAAAACTGCACTTAGGAGTGTCCCAAATCATAATACAGCAGCTAATCAGTTTGTTTTCACACTTACTTCCACTACTTTTCATTAAACTTTTAATTTTTCTATATGAGAATATAAGCTTTTCTTAATCATCATATTTCCTACCAAGTACAAGATAGCATTACCTTTGTAGAATAACTGGTTATATTAAAGCCTTTCCACTTAATGAACTCCCTGCCATTATTTCTGTGAAGTATAAACCTAAAATTAAGAAATTTACCTTGTCTAAAGTCATACATCTAAGAATAGTATGATGTTTAAAAGAATGGACTCTGGCTATGCGAGTCTGAATACTGTTTCCACAGTCTACCAACTGTGTAATTAGTTAGTTGGGAAGTTATTTGAATTCTCCATCCCTCGATCTCCTTATTTATAAAACAGAGATGATAACATTATTTACCTCATAAGGCTAGTATAAAAATTAAATGAGTTATTATATGTAATGTATAAAAAACTCTCATAGTAGTACCTGCCACATAATGAATGCTAGTTATCATCAGGATGATAACAAACTAGGTGTTTGGGGAATTAAAATTTATTGGATACATATGTCATTTGTGTGGCAGATATTTTACCAGATTTTCTTATTTCATCTCCCCAATTCCTTGAAGCAGAATTTTACACCTATTTAATAGCAAAAGGATAGGATTCTCAAAGAAGCAAAAAGTACTTTGCTTACCATCATCACAATAGTGGCAGAACTGGAATCTGAATCTGATTATTGTGAATATCAAAACCATATTTTTCATCCTTGTTAAATGCACATATTCTGAATTCATTCAATATATGAGTTCATTCATTCAATATCTTAGTTCATTCAAAAAACAAAATCTGTAAAAGTGGGCTGGTCTAGAAGTATTCACACTTCTAGTTTCAAGCCAAATCTCGAAAAAAGGGTGCAAGATTCACATTAATGGGGAAGACAGTAGTTTTGGTAAATGAAGGAACACCAAAAACAAAAACAAATAAAGTTCTATATAGTTAAGGGAAGATCAACCTGAGCAAAGGGTCTGAGAAATAATTGATTCAATCCCTGAAAATATACAATATGACAGGTGCTGTCCTTGACCTTGAAGATATGGAGAAAAAATAGTCTAGAAGCAGAGGCAGACTACCAACATAGCCAGCCTGAAAAGTGGTTTGATAAGTTATTAAGGATATAAATGGGGGGGCTGAAGAGTACCCAACCAACGGAGGATGCTAGGGTGTAAGGTAAGGGTTCTACAGATGGTCCGTGAGTTGAGGACCAGAAGATGCAAAGCTGTGATGTCAGTCTTAAAAGGGCATTCTACACAGACCAGAATGTGAAAAGGCAGCAGAGGGCCCAGAGCACTGGGATTATGTAGTTTTGAATGTGACTGTTTGGGAAAGGAGGCTGAAAAGTATAAAACATGGTAGTGTTCCCACACCAAAGAACAGGATCCACTTTGCAAAAAATGAGCTCCCGTGTTGGATTTTAAGCAGAACCATTGTATTACAACGAGGAACGTATACTTGAGACACTAACCGGGAAACTTTTTAAAAAAATGTCAGCAATAGTGATGGAAGGCTGGGGATATAGCTCAGTTGGTAGAGTGCTTGCCTAGCATACACATGGACCTGGGTTCAATCCCCAGCACCACCATAAAAAATTTAAAAAAAAAAAATAGTGATGGAAGATGAGCTAACAATGGCAATAGTGGAAAAACCCAGGAGCTGGATCTGATGCGACGACTTACACACGCAGGGAGAGATTAAGTCAAGTCACTCGACCAGCGGCGAAAGCTGGGACTCGAACCCGGCCCGACCTCAAAGCCGGCCTGAGCTCTGGAGGGCTGAGGCGACTTGCATCTACCGACAGAACCGCTGTTAGGATGGGAGGACCAAGGGTTCCCCTACTACCCAGCCTCATCATTTTCAGTGCCGCCGCGCCGTCTTGGGTTTTTTTTTTCCCCCCCAAGCAGTTTTACACGCCCCCTGCCAGAGTCCCCTCAAGTCCCCGCCACCCACACAGTGGACTCCTCGGATCCACAACCCTCACCTGGCTCGGTCGGGATCCAGACCTAACCATTTCTCGCAGCCTCAGGAAATCCCAGAACCAGGGATGAGAAGCCACTCTGTAAAAAGAATTAACCGCCGCGGGCTCCCCGCCCCCTTTGGACCGCCCCCCGAGCTTCCGCTTCCGGCAACGCTCCCGCCGAACGCCGCGCTTCATAGCCTCTAGCACAGGGCGGCGACCTTTCTCTCGCCGATTGCCCGGCACCAGCGTGCGCAATAGACTCCTCCCGTCACACACTGTAGTGGGTGGGAAAAGCCAACCGAATGCACGAGGGGCGGGGTCTGAGGGGCGGGGTCTGGGGCGGGGTCTGAGGGGCGGGGTCTGGGGGCGGGGTATGAGGGGCGGGTCTAAGGGGCGGGGCGTGGTCTGAGGGCGGGGGGAGGAGAGGCGTGGAGCCCGGGCTCTAGGTGGGCGGAGGAAATATCTGACAGAACTGATTGGGCAGTCTTGCTCCACAGGCTTTCAGGGGAGGAGCGCGGAACCTTCACGGGTGGGGACCAAGACCAGCCAACACCAAAGGAAGGGACTGGAGTGGGGAAAGGATGGGTTTAAGAGGTATTAGGTTATGCTTTGGGGTTTTAGCTCTTTATTTTTAGTTCGGAACTTCGTGTGCCTTTTAAAATGATTTTGTTTTTAATATTCAATAAAAATTAAGCCTCGGTATCATTATCTTTGCATAATTCTAATAATTTCAAAGGTTGACTGTGGTCAGTGATCTCAGAATGGTGCTCATTAGTTAGGATTTTGGTTTTATTTCCATATATAGTCTATTCTTCTGCTGAGGCCATTGCTATTAGTAAAGTATGACAGTATTCTTACCATTGACTAACTGAACTAAATTATAATAGAGATTCGACATTGGTTTGTAAGATATTGTGTTTGGGGTTCATGTTTTAAATCAAATTGGAGAGAAATTATGTAACTCGGTGGATCCCTATTTTTTTATAGGAAAGAGAGCTGTGTTTTTAAAAATGTTAAAATTAATAATGACGCCCAGGAACTAAAATATTTGTATCAATATATTACATACTCATTATGAGGGATTTTAGGAAACTATTTGATAAACTTGGTTTTCAATTGATTATCTCTAAAAATCCTATCCTTTCCTTCCCCATCTCTCTCACAATTTTTAACATATTCACCTTAGATTCCCCCTGGTTTTAATAATCAATTAATTAATTATTTCTATGTGGTGCTAAGAATGGAAACAAGTGCCTTGCTAGGCAAGCACTCTGCCACTGAGCTACAGCCTCAGCCCTCTGCGTGTTTTTTTTTTTAATATTTATTTTTTATTTATTTTTTTTTTTTAAGAGTCAAACCAAAATTTTTTTTTTAATTTTTTATTGTGGGTTGTTCAAAACATTACAAATTTCTTGACATATCATATTCCACACTTTGATTAATATTTATTTTTTAGTTGTAGTTGGACACAATACCTTTATTTTATTTATTTATATGTGGTGCTGAGGATTGAACTCAGAGCCTCGCACACATGCTCTACTGCTGAGCCACAACCCCAGTGCCTCACACATGCTAGGCAAGTGCTCTGCCACTGAGCTACAACCCCAGCTCTCTAGATGTTTTTTTTTAATATTTTAATATTTATTTTTATTTTTTAGTTTTCCGCGGACACAACATCTTTGTTTGTATGTGGTGCTGAGAATCGAACCCGTGCCGCACACATGCCAGGCGAACTTGAGCCACATCCCCAGCCGACTAGATGTTTTTCTTAATTTATTTTTTTAAAACATTGATTTTTTCTTAATACATATTTGCTCTAGAAAATATAGATAAGAAAAAAGAAAAAAAATCACCCATGACCCAACTACCCATGCTTTGGTGCATTCCTTTCCAGACTTTTCCCTACCTGGGTGTATATGTATAAATGTATTACAACAATATGATATGATACATGTTACCATAATGTGTTTTATCTTAACATCTCAACATTGTTTTCTCATTAATCTACAATTATAAAATGACTGAGTAATGTTCTATTGTTTCTCACTGTTTGGAATTGTTATTTGCTATTATAAATATCAGTGAGCTGATATCTTAAAGTAAACTCAATGAAGAGGGGAGAGAACAGTATTTTAAATAGACAGAAACAGCATGGTGTTGAATAAGAAGGACTAGAAGAGGCCCTTGTAGCTGAATATAGAGAGTGAGGATGGAGATGTATGTATTGTCAGACTCTGAAGTTCTCATAGGTCAAGGCTTTGTTATTATTCAAAAGGTAGTGGAATGTCCAAAGGTTTCAGCAGGGGCACCAGGAACTAACTGATGTTTCACAAACATGGCTGGCTGCATGGTAGAGCCAGAGTCTCCACTATGGCCCTGACCAAATCTAGTCTGCTGCCATGTTATCATTGTTGTTGTTGAGCCCATGAGGGATTTGAATATCATGGCTTTTTAAAAAATCTAAAGAACAAGTCAGGTACAGAGGCACAAGCCTGCCATCCCAGCAACTGGGAAGGCTGACACAGTAGGGTGGCAAGTTTGAGGCCAGCCTCAGCAACTTAGCAAGATTCTAACTAAAAAAAATAAATAAGTGAAGAAATAAAAGGGCTGATGATATAGCTTCTGGTTTTGTTTAGTTGATAGGAATAACTAGCAGAAGATAGGGGAGGGAGGAGAGAGAGAGATTGGGATATTCCTCCTCTCAACCATCTGGCTAATGCAGTGACTTTTGCTACTATAGCTCCTCAGGGGAGCTTTTTGGAGTCCAGCTCTCTCCTGGCTCCTAAAATATAACATCCCCCTAGTCCCTTCAGTCCAACGGGTGATAGTCTGGGTACTTCAACACCCCTTGGTAATTTCCTTGTCCACAGCTCTGTAAATCTTTTCATTATCTTCAAAATCTGGCTGTCTTCTGTTTTCTGTCAGGACCAGACTCATAGGAGACCTGGATGCCATATGAAGGCCTTGTAAGCAATGGGAAACTGGGTGGGAATGAGGAGGAAAGATGAACAGATTTGAGAGAGGTGTAGGAGCTCAAATGGGCAGAATTTGGTATTAGAATTTGGAAGTAAGGCAAAGGGTAGGCATTCATTGAGGAGGGAAGTTTATAGAAACATTTTCCCCAAACATTTTATTATGGGAAAATGCAAACTAGTGGGGCTGGGGATGTGGCTCAAGCGGTAGTGCCGTCGCCTAGCATGCGTGCGGCCCAGGTTCGATCCTCAGCACCACATACAAACAAAGATGTTGTGTCCGCCGAAAACTAAAAAAAATAAATATTAAAATTCTCTCTCTTTCTAAAAAAAAAAAAAAATGCAAACTAGGAAGTCATTTGGGGGCATGTTGAATTAGGGAGTGCCTTGGAAGCATCCAACAGAAGACTGAGTCAGCTACTGGGTATTTAAGTTTGGAGCCTGGCGAGGGAGTGTAGGGTACAAAACACATTTCTGTTATCTGTGGTAACCAATGCTGTAGGCTTCCAAGTTTGCCCTCAGATTACTTCCTCAAGAAAGCTTTTCCTTCTACCTCTGTCTTGCTTTGGCAAACTAATTCATGTGCCCCTAGACTATAATAGAATAACACCATTTCCACAATTACAGTTATGACTATTTGTTTGATGTCTGTCTTCCCAAGAATAATTTAATCTTGTGACAGCAAGGACTTTACCTTGTTCAGTGCAGGATCCCCAATGCCTTGCACAACACCTTGCACATTGTAGAACTGTTTAAATCGTTTATTAAGTAAATGAACCAACCATTGTTCGGACTGTTTTCTTGCATTGGGGCTAACAGCTACCTGAAATTCAGGTTGTCCAGGGCTAGTCCTGTGAACCTGATCTAGAAGATTAATCACTGTTATCTTGGGTGTTTAACTCTACTTGTCTATCATGTAGGTCACTCAGCACTTTGGACCAATGACTTTTGCAATGGGCTCATCTCCAAAGTGGGAAAGTCTCTGTTCATGTTTGACCAGGTTCTGATTTAGAGAAGACAACTCAAGTTTCAAGTACATGAAAATCTAAATTTATTGCCAGAATATAAGTTTCAAAAAGAGGCTGTGGAAAATGTCACATGTTGGAGGCCTGACTCAGTTCTGCTCAAAAAGATCTGACTATTCTCTTGCCTCTTTTTAAACCATTTGGTACTTTCTGGAGCTATTTCCAAACCAAAGGTTTTGGACCTTTTAAAATCATATACAAGTTTATAGGTTTTGTGATTTTTTTCCCTCAGAAAAATGCTAATGTGTACATTTCTGAAGCACATTTTTATGGAATATTATCAGAGGTGTTCAGGAGCTGCTCCAAGCATTTTAGATTAAGATTCCTCTTCTAATTCAAAACTGGCCACCCACACTGGAGTGTCCAGCTCCTTCTGTTGCACAGTCCTGGTGATCCTGGAAGTTGTTGGCTAAATAGAGATGATAGGTCTCTGCTTGAACAGCATCAAGGAGAGGGGAGCAAGGAGCATAGTGAAAATGGAATTGAGCCATGATCTTTGCATTTTTCCACTGAAGCTTTAAATGTATCTTCAGTCTTCACTTTAATCAAAATAGCTTAACTTAGGAAAGAAAGAACCCACTTCTTTTTCTTTATAAAATCCTGATTTTATTGCTTCCTGAATGTTTTTCTTTTTAAAGGAGAACTACACACCATCTGTTCCAAGGATCTCAGTTTGACAGCTTAACTGGGGTCATGCTAGGATTCAGCTATTGCCAGGCAAAATAGGAAGGCCAATGGGATGGTCTGACAAGGGTCTGTTGACAGCAAGGATCAATAGAGTCCTTGGAATGATCTCATAAGGAAGAAACCATTTGGTACAGTGTGCCAGGTTTGTGTTAAGTGTGAAATTTAATACAGCACATGTCAGTCACTTGTTGCCCTGCAGTCCCCGTGGACTTGTGCCTGACTCAAGAAGTTTCAAAAAGAGGCTGTGGATAATGTAATAATAATGATTAAAATGTTAAAACTTTTATTAAAACATCTGTACAGCATACAGCAGCTGCTGATGGCTGTTTATTGTGAACACCTATGACTTCGTGCCTGAGAGCCATTTTTCTGGAGCAAAAGGATCAGGTTCAGGGGAATAAAAAAATGCAGAAAGTTAATGCCCCTAGAAGCAGCCCTTAGTCAATGATGGATGAAGAGTGTTCTTATTCCTCAAATTGGGATGACTCTGAGATGTCTTGTGTGCTGTATCCCAGAGTTCCCTACAGTATTGGAATCCAGGGGTAATAGCTGAACAACACACCCTTTGTGACTTTCTTCCTATCTTTTAACCTTGCTCTTCCTCATCCCTCTTCACTGCTCTTGGTAGTGCCTCCAAAATAAGCCATTTGCACTTGAATCCCTGTTCCAGGACATTTTATGGAGTAAATCCCATACCTAGACTGGCATTAAGCATACATACAAGGCAATGAAGTTTTACCCAGATGAACCTGGATTCAAATTCTTTCTTACCAGTGACACTTAGCAAATTAATTTCTCTAAGTTTGTTTCTTCATCCATAAAACAGGGGTAATGGCCCTGACTTCATAAGGTTTGATTGTCAAAAAAGTTTTGAGAAGGTATGTAAAGCATTGCATACAGTGGCTCAATAAATACTGGCTGTTATCATTAATATAACATTTATCATATTGTTAAAATGGTAAACCCCAGTGGAGGACAAAGCTGTTTTCTAGTCTTGGAGTGACTGCTGAAGCAGGTTGGTTTGGTGCATGTGCTGTGGAGGCTGTTTCTGGCAAGCACCTATGAATGAGCAACATCAATAGCTTATAAGAAATGTTGCCACAGTGAGGAAAATGGTACATATCAAGTGTTGGCTTAGAGGAGCCATTGGCAGTGCAACGGTGGTTTTGCCGATTGAGCTTAGTTGCAACTGATGGCTACAGAGCTATCGATAAATTCATAGCTATGTCCAATATGCATCTGATGGCTGGAATTTCATTAGCCTTACTCTTGAGGGAATATGCTCAGGGCTACACAGATTGAGTTCCTGATTTCAATCTGCTTTCCAAAATAGACAAAGGACCTTTTTGCTTCTGTTATGATTATTAACTTAATATGGCTATTTTAGAAACTTCCAGATTAGAGATTCCCCACCTTTGCTCCCATCCCTTCCAACTCCTGGACAAGATTGTGTTTTAATGCCTTGGTCACAGTGAAAGAGAAACTGAGACACACCAAGAAACTGAAGGAGATTATTGGATTTTAGTCATCCTCTAAATCAGTGAATTATAGTGCCAGATTTCACGTGCAAAACGTCCCCCTTTCAAACAGCCCTAGGTCCCAGAGTGTGTAGAAATCATGGGCCACATTGGCTAGAAAGTCAGGTAGCAGGCAGGATTTCTTGTTGCCTACCTTTTGCAGGTGCAGCCCAATGACTCAGGGGGAAGAATTTGTTTCAGCCCCTTTGTTTCATTCTAGGTAGAAATCAAGGCCCATATAACTTCCCATCACATTCTCCTTTCATCATAGACACTCGCAGACAAATTTCTCTCCAGTTTATATACAGAGATATATGCCTACAAGCTAATGTAATTTTTGAGCAATAACTTTAAAAATATTTTTAACTATAGATGGACACAATATCTTTATTTTACTTACTTATTATTTTATTTACTTATTTTTATGCACTGCTGAGGATTGAACTTCAGTGCTTCCAATGTGCTAAAGCCCCAGCCCTGAGTAACAGCTTTTAAAAGGAAATAGTATTACAAGTAGAAAGGACCTACTCAGACCTTGGTATGCCTGGTGTTAAGAACAATAATCACAATTCATCTCCTCTACTTCCTTCAAGAAAGAAAACCCTTTAAGATCTAGTCAGGAGGTCTTGTACTCATGCAGGGGATTTCTCCTAGAAGGTCCCATTACATGTGTAATGTTCCAGAAAAATCAGCTGATACTGATACTTTAATACTGACAACTGGAACATTCTTGTAGTATGTCTCAGGGCCACTTACATTAAAATGATTTATGTTCATGTCTTAGTGTTAGGTCGTGAGCTCCTTGAGGGCAGAAATCAGATATGATTTATTTGTATATACCCAGCAGAGATCCCGGCTAGGGTTGCCAAGTTTAGCAAAACCAACCAACCACTAAAAAAATCATCATTTATTAGAAATTCAAATTCAACTGGGAATCCTGTATTTATCTGAAAACCTATTCCTGGCGCATGGCTAGCTCAATAAACAATGATGAATAAGTGAATGAGTGAATGACTAGCACAGGACCAGTAAATGTTGCAATAAACTGGTAAAAATGATTGACCATGTAAAATATTCTCATCTAAATTCCATCTAGCAATCACAAAACAACAGAACCATGTCTGGTTAGCATTCTGCCTTTCAAAATCTAAGCCTGGCTTTGACTAGAAATGTGCTTTCTATCCATACATCATCAGCCATTTTTATTCAGTGCCCATGTGGGAAGAATACTAATCTGATACCATGTCTTGTTCTGACAGTTTTACATCTTCATTCCACACAATTCTGATTTCATACGTTTGCCTAATTGTTTATTTGTGTGTACCAGTTGCACAAGAAAATTGACTTTGGATGGTGTATGGGGTTAAGCCATTGCGAAGTACAATCATCTCTGTATCTTCCTTTAAAATTGCCCAAACTGTGTTTTTATTCCAGCCGAACCCTGGGATTTTGGGTAAAGTCATTCACCTTGATTAAACCATCAGGACCAATTCTGTTTGGAAAAATAGATATCTGTGGTTAGTTTGTTTAACAAACAATCTTTAAAAAGATAACCTAGAAACAACTCTCTCACTCCAATAGTTCTGCTTCTGCTCTGGGTCCATCACCCCTTTTTCTCTTAACTCTTGACTGCCCCTTCTCTTCTTCTGCCTCCTCCTCCTCTGGTCAAGCCTGAGCAGCAGCATCAGAGGCACCTGAGGGATTGCTAAGACACATATTCCTGGGTTGCATCCCTAGAGTTTATGATTCAGGAGGCCCAGGGTGCAGCCTGGAATTCTGCATGTCTAACATGTTCCCAGGTGCTACTGCCTCTGCTGCTGGTTTCAAGCTCTCCAAGAATCATTGTCCCTATACCATTCTTTTCTTTCCCCTTCCTTGTTTCTTTCAGATCTATATTTCACATTTCTCACAATATTTCTATGTTCTCCAATAGGTTTTCAGATAAATAGAGCATTATACTGTTTGGAGAACATCATCAGATGCTCCTTGACCTCTGATGGAGTTACATTCTGATAAACCCATAAGTTGAAAATATCACAAGTTGAGAATGCATTTCAATACACCTGACCTACTGAACATTATAACCCAGCAGCACAGTACACTGTGGAATATCAGTTGCTTCCCTTCAGGATCACAAACTGAATGGGAGATGGGGCTAGCTGCTGCCACCGCCTGCATCATGAGGGAGCATTGAACGATATATTGCCAGCCCAAGAAAAGATCAAAATTTAAAAATTGAAGTTTAGTTTCTACTGAATGGGTGATGCTTTCTTACCATCATAAAATTTAAAAAAAAAAAAATCATATGTCAAGCCATGGTAAGCCAGGGACCATCTGTAGGGACCACTATAACTTGGCCTATTAGATTTTTAGGTTTTTTCCCCCCAGTATTCTTACTGGGAAAAGTTTACTTACACTTCCTGTTCAATGTAGTTTAGCATTCTGCTGACATGGGATGCAGAGATTTCTCCATCCACTTCAGCAATATATGTGTAGAGAAACTGGAAGGTGCTGAAAGGGATCCGTGGAGGTCCACCATCATGGTCACTGGACAAAACTTCACATACTATCTTAAGAGTTTTGGCAATGGTCTATAAGATACATGGAGAAAGTCACTCTTCTAGACTAGAGTTCTGAGATCAGTTTAGGTATAAGAGAGAAAACAAAAATATTGCTCTTATAAAATGAAGTTGACTATGATTTAAGATTCTAGAAAGTTTAGCATTTTTACCTTCAAATGGCACTTAATTCATTCTAAAAACATTGATTATTGAAGGGGTATCTTTTTTCTTTCCTTTCTTTGTTAGAGGGCTATTCTTAAGAAATTAAATTTATAAACTGCTAGAAACTCATAAGTTATTTGTGACTTTAATCAGCCAATTCCTTATTTAAGATGGGGGTCATTGATTTCACAGGCTATAAAATTAGAATTAGTTCTTATTATTTCTTTTTTTTTTTTTAGTTCTTATTATTTCTTTCCAGTCTTATTTCTAAAGGGTTGAGGTAATTTTTCCAGCTTGTTATAGTCTAATGAATTATTTGAGGAATGTCAAAGTCGGGAAGAAAAATGTAAGAAAAGGGCAATATTCCTTGGAACACAGGAGTTCTAGATGCTAGGAAAATAGGACTGAGCATCAAGATAAAACCATTCTTCTAAACATGCAGATACATCTAAGCAGAATCATCTATATTGCATAATACTAACCCTGGTGCTGCGGAGGGGGGAAATGAGCAGATGATGTGCCAGTTTTAATAGAAGGTTTGCTACCAAAGCAATCACACCTTACAATGAAACTTGAACATTAAGGGATCATATTCAGAACTGATCCTACGTCTTTAAATAAATGTAGCCTTTGCATAAATTTCACAAGTAAGAGAGTTGTGAAGTGATGGGGCAAAGGAAAGGAGTGATTCAAAGAAAAGACTGTTGAGCTCTGAATTAGCAGAGATAGGTCAGCATATATATCTTGGTGGTTTACTAAAAGAGATGGTGCACAGATGCCTTACACAATCTCCAGGGAGCAGTGAAAAATCAGCCCTGCGTGGTGAACTAGGGGTGAACAAATAGCCGCCATCTCTCCCATGTGCATGGCCAGTGGAGAATTGCTCTTTCTTGCAGTTGATGCTCATGGTTCTACTCCTACCCTTTGCCTGAACATAACAAATGTCTAGATGGCACTCCTTTTGCTGTGGTGTGTATTACCCAGGGTGTAAGTCTGTATGTCATACAGCATGCAAAGATGTGGAAGAAAATCAGCCTATCCTCCTGGAGTGACAGTTTTCCTTGAAGGCAGTGAATTCAAATGTTATTTGCATTAACTAATTATTAATTTTAATTGAGTCAATATTTAAATTTCATTTCTTTCCATTTAACAAGCATTGTTATTTTATGAAATAGAATCACTGTGCAATGATTTAAAAATAAAAATGATGCCAAAGAAATTTGGGGTTTGCAACAGCTGTGGCTCTGGAGGTGAAGCACAGGATGAGGCATCATTCCAGGGATTTCCACCTAAGAGAGGGGAGAGGAGGGTGGACATACATGAGGTTATCAGTGAGGATGGGACCCCATGACTGTGAGATGAGGTTAGCATGACAATGGTTTGGGGTACATTTGCAAGTATCAATGTATGTAAATTAAACTGAACTTTTTCCTTTTTCTTTTTCTTTCTTTCTTTCTTTCTTTTTTTTTTTTTTTTTTTTTTTTGGTACTGGGGATGGAACTCCATCCCCAGTGCTCAACCACTGAGCTACATCCTCAGCCCTTTCTATTTTTTAATTTTTATTTTAAGACAAAGTCTTACACTAAGTTGCTGAGAGTCTCACTAAACTGCAGAGTCTGGCCTCAAATTTGCAATCTTCTTGCCTCAGCCTCCTGAGTCGCTGGAATTATAGATATGTGTCACCACACCCAGTCCTGAACTACATAATTTTTATCCACAGCTCATTCTTTTGACTTCTCTCTGCACCCCTATTTTCTTTTGTTCTGTCATCCTCTTCGTTGGGGTGCTGTTATGGGCTGAACTGTACCCTTCCCACTCACATGTTGAAACCATAAGCCTCAGAACCTGAAAATGTAATTATATTCCAACAAAGAACTTTTTAAAAAAGAAGTTAAAATGAAGTCCTTGGGGTGGGTCCCCAATTAAATATGATTAGTGTGTTTATGAGAAGAGGGAATTAGGACAAAAGTAAGACTCTAGACATGTGGAGTCAGAGGAACACAGGGTGATGATAGTTTTTTTATAGCTATAAATATCTTTTAAAATGTGTTCTTACTAGTTGTACATGACAGTAGAATGTATTTTGACATTTTATACATATAGGGAGTATAACTTCCCATTCTTCTAGTTGTACATGATGTGGAATTACATTGATTGATGATGGTTTTTTATAAGGCAAAGAAAGGGCCCTTGGAAGAAACCAACCCTGCTGATTCCTTGATCTTAAAACTTTTGGCTGCCAGAACTGTGAGACAATAAATTTTTGTTGTCTATACCACCCAGTCTGTGGTACTTTGTTATAGCAGCCCTTGAATACAGTGGGTGTATCATTTATTGGTTATTAAAACAATAAACCCTCAAATTCTAAAGCTCTCATAGATTTTTAAAGATCTAATAAATGGATAAAAAAACTCTTTGGACTATAGCTTCTTCTTCTTTTTTTTTTTTTTTTTCTTATGTGGTGCTAGGGATTGAACCCAGGGCCTTGTGCATGCAAGGCAAGCACTCTATCAACTGAATTCTATCCCCAGTCCAAGACTACAGCCTTTTGATAAATTCAAACAAATCTAAAGTAAGCAGAGATCTCCATTCTCATTCACAAGACTTCTCTGTGGGATAGGAATCCATTTCACAGAGATGGCCTTAACATTTTACAAGCCTCATTTTCAAACACAGAGGCAAAAGGCTCAGAAAGGAATTGTTTGCTAACAATCGAGAAGTCATTCCTCCAAGTGAACACGATCTTCTACTCTCTATATGATCTATATAATCAGTCTTAGTGGAGCAGGAGGTGGCATAGGCCAGCCTGGAGGAAGGAGTGAAAGGGAAGAGGGACACTGGCCTGCATGCTGAAGCTTTTGGAACCATGTGTGTTAGGTCCAGAGAGCTCCTACTGGAGTCAGTATTGTTATTACCCAGTGGAGTGAACATTCCTGCCATGGTCTCTTCCACAAGGAGCAAACTGCTTCTCTAGATGGCACAGAGATCAAAACTAGCTTGCAAAGGAAGGAGGAATTCCTGGCTTGTCTCTAAGGACAGCTATGTGGATTAACTAGATACAAGGCCTCCACTGGCTGGTGACATTCTGTCTTAGTTTGGGCTGCTATAACACAATATCTTAGACTGATTAATTTATAAACAACAGAAATTTATTGCTCACAGTTCTAGAGGCTGGGAAGTCCAAGATCAAGAGGCCAGTAGATTCGGGGGTTGGAGAGGACCCATTCCTCATGATGGTGACTCCTCACTGTGTCTTCACATGGAAGAAGGAGCAAACAGACCCCCCCCCCCTCAAGCTTCTTTATAAGGCTCTAATCCCTTCCCAAAGGCTCCACAACCCCTAATACCCACACTTGGAGAATTAGGTTTCAACATATGAGTTGGGTGGGGGAGATACAAAGTTTCAGACCATAGCACTGACCTAGTCCACATTTAAATTTCCAGAAATGGTCCAACATGATGCAAATGGTATAATAGTACTGATTCTTGAATTCACAGGACACTCTTTATTTACAGACTAGAACTCTAGGCCAACTTCCCTACTAGGTGCTTCTTTTATAGGTATAGTGAGTGGCAAAGTCAGATATCTCGGGATCCCTCAGAATTGGAATGGTTCACTCTTATCCAGAGGTAGGCATGAGAGTGCCTTGGTGGGAACAGAGAAGGTGGAATAGAATCTCAGAGTGCTAGAGGTAAGAGAACTTCATAGAACTTTCAATCCAACCTCCTTATTTTAAAAGGGAAGTGGAAAAATATAGTTCACTTCATTGTTCCTCCACCCCAATTTGTGAGGCAGGTCTATCAGAGGAAAACTAGTAGCCACCTAGTAACCTAAGCACAGGAAGGGTCAGAGTATGACTTTCCAAAGTTGCTCCTGGCTACTGTGAAGTATGAATACAAGAAGGTAACTTGGACACCTCATAAGATGGTGAGAAACATAGACTGCCAAAGCCAGGGAGCAGATGAAGACAACCTGGAAGAGATTTCAGAGGTTCCCAGCAGGAGTGACAACTGAGATGAGCCTAGGGGGTGGGGGAGCATCATCAGACTTTGCATAATCAGAGAGACACCAAAAACTTAAGCTGTAAGCAGTTTGTGATCAGAGGAAGGCAGGAAAGTACTAGGAGGCATGGGAACCCCTTTACTTGGCTGCTCTGAGGTCCTAAACCACCCCAGAGAGAATGGTGAGGCGAAACCTGAGAGAGACAGTTACCTGTAGGCAGTTTCAATTATTGCATCAGACTAAACTCCTGGATTGAATGGAATCTACTTATCTTCCTCTTCTACCCTTTTCAGGTGGGATAAATCAAGGTCATCAGAATTAACTTTAGATAAGATAAAAAACTATACCCCACCAGAAAACAAAAACAAAACCAGAAACAAACAAACAAAAAACCCCACACATACACCTCTGAATGTGATATGAATAAACTTGTAGGCCTGTGAGAATTTTATGTGTGATTTTAATTTTCTCTTTTGTAATTTCTTCCAATACTTGAGGCTTGGTTTCTTTTTTTTTTTTTTTGGTGGGGGTGGGTGGTAGGGAAGGCACTGGGGATTGAACCCAAGCATGCTTCACCACTGAGCTATATCTCCAGTCCTTTTTATTTATTATTTTGAAACAGGGAGAGTGTTATTAAGTTGCTGAGGCTGTCCTTGAACTTGCAATTCTCCTGCCTCAGCTTCTTGGATCCCTGGGGTTTATAACAGGCATGTGCCGAAGCATCCAGTTCTTGAGCCCCCCCCCCCACACACACACACAGAAGAGATATCAGTTGTGATTGACAGCTCATTTGCCCATGCTACCTTTTCCTCTCTTCTTTGGAGGATAGTAATTTATTTGTTATATAAGGACAATAAAGAAAAAAATCAACCCATAAGGCTCTCCTTTTCTTCTATCTAAAGAAGTGATTATGATAAAGGTCACCGGGGAAACCCAAAAGTTGAACTACAGTATTTCTGCTAAATTTGCTCAGAAACAGAATGTCAAATATGTGTTCCAAGCATATTGGAGAAGAAAGAACAAGATCGTGTTTAGATGTGCTGAATAATTCAAACTACCTTTTCATACCAGTTGGTTTGGGCTGAGGTGATAATTTCCTCATTAATGCTTAAATTTGTATGTATCATTTCAGGGATAGTTTTAAAACTGAATAATTTTGATTCATTTTTATTTAAGGTATCATAACAATTATTAACAAGGGTGAGTTCACATATAAGATACCTAAAAAACTGTTTTTAGCATCTTTTGCTTCAAAACAGGAAAATGGCTTTTCTAGTTGCGAAACAAGTCAAATTTGGAAAAGGCATGAATTTGTATGAACATCCTGTATGCACAGTGATGTCATAACTGTAGTTCTAGAAATAGCCTCATCTCTCTTTGCTTGCTTTCTTATCTCTGATCATTGCATCCAATTATGTTTATCTAATAGTCATTTTCTATAAGGCTACACCCCTTTTTAAAAGTCACTATTGGTATATCTTGAAGGTGTCTGGAATCTACAAGTGAGCAAGTCTTATTCTATAGCTGGCTCTTGGTTATCTCTAGGAATTATAAATGAAAGGTGTGGAGTGGGGTGAAAATAAATCTGAGGGCAATGATCAAATTTCACAAATAATTTGAACTGTCCCTAGAACCTGATGATAATTCTCTTCTCTCTCTCCTCCCATCTCCTGCTTCCAGCTGATGCATACAGAAATGCATTTCTTAATTCAGAGAGGAGGAGAAGACAAAAAGAAGCAGGCTCGTCATTAGCCCTGGAGGGGTGATAATGTGAATTATCCTTCCAAGTCTGGAGGAAGATTTTCCCTTAAGGAACTCAAGGAGGGTGGGGGGGGGGGGCTAACTTACAACTCCAAGAGAGCTGCAGGAAAGGGCTAAGAACTTCAGCCACTCGATCTCCTCCGTGAAGCGACCCACGTTCATCACACTATTAAACAGATCTGTTGGCAGATTCAACACCTTCCACATCTGAGCCAGTTCATTGGCATGGATGATCAGCCTGCCACCAACCTGCAGGGCAGGGGACAGACAAAATATAAAGAATGAGGGGAAAGGTAGGAGATGCCCTGATTGGCAGGTCAGTCCCCAAGTTCTGCCAGCATATGTAAAGGGGTGGGGTTGAGGGTAGGTATTAATTAGGGAGGTCAGAGGACCCTCTTTGGCAGTTCTTCCTGCAAGGCCTACTGAAGAGCATGCTGAGATATCATTTAATATGCATATATATTTTGTAATTTCAGATGTCAGAATTATATTAGAGATAGACATAGGGTCTCTTGCTTCCAAGTCTCCACTGAATTCTTTGCACTGGATCTCATTTACCTCCCATTTCCCCAGGAATGACGTGGGGAACATGGCTGATGTGTAGGGGTTGAGACTGGATGCCTAATGTTGTTTGATCTCACTCTAGAGCTCTGTCAGGCTCAATGCACAAGGAACTTGGAAGTTAAAAGGACAGGAGTGAATGACTGACTGAACAAGGTGACGAGGGCACAGCTGCCCCAGTGAAGCCCCAACCCCTTTCCTAGCCCTCTGATTCTAATAAAACACTAAATCTCTGGAACTGAGGTCGTTGGCTAAGTCAGTCCTGAATTGCCTCAGATCTCTCTGTCCAAGATCTTAGGGCAAGGAATGGTGGTGCTAATCCATATTTTTTTGAGAATTGGCCAAACCACAAACTTTCTCAAGCCAGTTTCTCCTCATTCATTTATCAGGCAACTTCTAGGATGACAGGGCTGGGGAGAATGTCAGGGTGTTCCCTAAAAACTAGGCTATGTTTGCACTGGGGAACTACAATAAGCTCCTCCCCAAAGTGGGATGGCCGCATGTCATGGCCTTGTTGATCCATCTGGGAGACACTTTCAAGCAACTGCAGACCCATATTTTTCAGGAGAGAAGGATTAGCACTGCACTGAGTCCCTGGGCATTGTGTCAGCTTAAGGGGATCTGTGATGGCCCCATGACAAGCTAGCCCTTGGCCTATTCAATTTACCCAAGGGGACATTTACCTTCAGGGCAAGATTTAGTGAACTTTAGGGTCCTGCTAAGTGAACAGCTGACTGGCAGAGGAACAGATGGCCTCTGTTTGTACCTATGGAGCAGCAACCTTTCCCTGCATGCCTCTTACCCGAGAATGCAGGATCTTTAACAGCTCAGGTGTGAGCTCCGCCCAGTTGGACAAAGCAACTCGCTCAGACCGCTCTCTCACTGGAGGGATCTCTCCACGGGACATAGACCCAAAATAACTGTAAGACAAAAATTAACAGGGATAGGAAGGGCAGCAGAATAGAATAGACATTATGATTGATGTATGTACATTCCATGTATGTATTATATGTCAAAATACATTCTGCTGTCATGTATGACTAAAAAACATAATTAAATAAAAATAAAAATTAAAAAAAAAAAATTAGCAGGGTGGAGGAGTCCCATGGTCCAGGAGGCTGCTTCAGGAATTTCCTTTTCCTCTCCTCAACTCATTTTTAAGGGAAGGGGGTAGAGGAAAGAACATTTTGAAAGCATTTAGACACTGTGCTTAGTTCATTTGCATATGAGAAAAGCCTGATTGTGTTACTTTCCACTTAAGAAATGGAGCATGCTTAGGGTATAAAAGTTTGTTTCTAAGGTTGAAGAATATTCAAACCAACTAAAGTGTGTTGTGCAATTATGTTGGGGCATATTCGGTCAAGTTTTGTTTTGTTTTTCCCCAAATCATCCCTCCTAGTGTTTCATATACACAGAGGGTCATATATCCTAGGATACATACGTATAGGATATATATATGCATGTGTACATCTGTGTTGTATCAGGCAGTGGGTGGGGAAGAGAATTTGGAAGAGAACAAAAGTGATTTGCCTGAGAAAGGGGAGGGAATAGAATGGCTCCCAGGGTGAGTGAGGAAGGGTTTCTGGCTGGGGAGAGGCCTGAGGCTTCACCAAGGAAGACAGAGAAGACTGGCAGGGTACTAAGGGAGGCTCAGGAGAGAAGACAAGCCAAAGAAGGTTTCAAGCTTAATATGATACGCATGAGGCAAAACGCTTCTCTTGTTTCCTCAACAATTTCAGTAAAATTGCCTGGTCACCACTGCTTTGTGAATGAAGTGGACTTTGGGGGACAATGTGGAAAATAGACTAAGTTCTATTTCAGTATTGGCATGGATGGAAAGAGGCTGTCTGCAGCAGGGAATGGGTATGAGCAGGTGACATGGTGGTTGATGCTATATAGCAGGGTGTGTCTCCATCAAAAGTCTTGTTACTGTCTATGCCTGAATCAATAACTTCTGGCCTTTATTTTCTCCAGATAGCATGAAAAGAACAGAGTAGAAATTTCATAGCAGCCCATTTTAGGGTGAAACCATACAATAGAGTTAACCATTGCCTGTCTTTTAAGACACAGAGCATTCAAAGCTAAAACCACATGGCCTAAAACAGCACCCTCCAAGTTCTCTCTTGGAGGATGTCAACAGGAAGGGTAGAAGAAATGCTTCAAGGGCACTTCTAAACAATGTGCATGAGAACTCTCTACAGACAGGTCAGTATTGCAATGGGTATGGGTGCAGCATGACAACTGAAGTTGGGTATAACCTCAGGCTCTGTAACCAGACTTGGGTGATATAAACCGAGGGTAATGACACCATGGCACCTCATTGTACAGAAGTTACTACCCAGGTGGAGAGTGACATTCATTATTCTCAGCATTCTTCAAACATCTTTAGACTTTTTAGTGGAGCTGAATAGATAGAGAACATGGAAATGAAGCTATAGTCATGGATTTAGCCCTCTGGGTTATTAAGCTTCATTTGAAAGTAATCAATTCTATGGTTATAAACAGTAAATTTGTATTGTCACACATGCCTACTACAGGAGAAATAATTGTATGTTCTGCTGAAATGCCTGGTAGGTAGTTTTCTCATTGACAGCAAATATGTAGGGAAATTCTTGCTTGCAATGAATTAAATACATATCTTGGAAATATTGTGTGGAGTTTTATCCTTTAAAAGGGTACAAGTTTGTAATCACATGAAACAATCTGATAAGGGCTTTTCATGTCTAAATAGGATGAAGAGTGCTTTTAGGTCATGCTCTTTTTCACTGTAGTTAAAGTACAAACTGATTTTTCACGGATGTCTAAAAAATTTATAGCATATCATATAATACAGGTGCTACCAGTCTACAATAGGGGAATGTTTTCTTCCATAAATGTCAGAGGCAATATTAAGAAATGTCATTTTTCTAACTATACTAGAGTAGCAAAAGAATAATAAAATGGAGGGTTAAACTATTGTATAGTATAAAACAGAATCTGTCTGACTATGCTGAAAAAAAATCAGTCTTCTGATGCTAAAGTCCAATCTTAGAGGTAATAGATCAAATTTAGAATTGAAAACTAAACAGGATTCATTACTAGGTGAAGCAACTCTATTTATGTCTCTTTTTATGGCATAACTGGCTCACTCTCCCCTCCATTTCTAAAAGCTTCCTCCTAGTCCAGCCCAAGAGTGCAGAACACTGGCTCAGAAACTCTGTAAGACCCTCTTGGAAGACATTTTATACCATCTGAAAGGTGTTCACAGCTCTCCTCCCCTTCTGCTCAGAACACCTACTCACCCTCAGGCTGAGAACATTCTTCCTTCCCCCAACTACAGGGCTCCTCCGCAGTCTCCCTTCATCCTCCTTTCCCACTGAATTACTATTAAGGAAGTAATCATCATAGTAAAAATAGTCAGATCCAGGAGGTCTGGTTAGTTTCCAACTCCTGCCCCAAGCCCTGGTTACCCAGTTTCCAACAGGAGTGTTTGTCTAAGAAGCAATTTCATAGCTGAGAGGGTTTCTGCATAAAGCTGCTTCAGCGCAAGCCAGCAGCTATTGTGCAAGCTCCATTGACTGAGCAGGCTCTGGGGGCTCTTGGAAAAGGGGCACCTGTGCACACCGCTCACAACCAAGCCTGACCTCGTCACTCTCATCTGTTGCCTTCTCCAAAATGCCTCGTGACTGTGTGGACACCTTTATGCTGAGAGAACAGATTCGTTCAAAGAAACCTTAAAGAAAACAGTAATTTCCCCAAAGGTAAGATACAAAGTATCTCTAGTCCGGCGCAAGTCGTGGAGAAATGTGTCTCATTACAGGAAAGGCCCAGTTTGGAAAGATCCACCCGCTCCACCCCGCGGGCCAGCTCCTGCCTCCCCCAGGTGCCCTGCCATCTAGCGGCGAGACAGGAGAACGAGGTCCAGGTTTCATCCAGGCTAACCCGCCTGGGAAATTCCGTGCTTCCCTTTTCACTGGGACAGAGGGACGCGATGCAGGCAGGGGCGGGCGTGTGCTGGTGTGATGTAGAAGTCTAACTCTTGCTGTTCACACTAGGACACTTGACCTATAGCCTTGGCGTCCAGCTGCTCAGTCTAGCTGTCTTAGCGGAGGGTATCTCTCCCCATTCGATGTATTTATATGTGGATTTTAAAACATCAAAAGCAACGAGAAAACTGAAAATCTGGCATAATTAGCCAGAGATTATGCTAATCAGTCCGGACTCTCTGGCTGCAGCCATGACAACCTCAATTTTTCATGACCCTTTCTCCTCCTTTCTCTCTCCGAGGAGACTGGAGGTGAGAAAGGAACACGTACTCGGCAGCCCATTGGATGAGATCCTGGGGCTGGGTCAGGATGGCGGCTTTGGTAAACTGCTTCAGCAATTCCGGCAGCTCGGGCGGGATGCATATTTGCTTATCAGTCTGAGGCATTGATTGCTTGACCTGTGCACAGGAGAGAAAATAAAATGGGACTCTTTGAATCATAAGATGACAGCAGTCCTGAACTAGAGGTCACCCAGCCTCTGTTTGTCAGTCTCAGTATTGGGGATTCTGCTACCCCACAACACAGATGCATTCTAGAAAGTGGTTTACTAATCCTTGGTTTTTGTTGTAAATAATTATGTCCTTCATATAAAACATCACACTTTAAAAAGTGGACATAACAGAAGTAAACATAAATATTCCCTAATAATGTCACCCCCAAATATTGGATATCTTCTTCCCAATTTTGTTTCAATCTAACTGTATATGTGTTTGTATAAATGAAAACTGGGGTTGCACAAACCCTATTTATTCAAAAGCATGTTATGAGGATCTTTCCAAGTTGCTTCAATTCTTACTAGCCGGATAAAAGTTGTAGCAAAATTTACACTCTGAATCCTCTGATTTGACATTAGGCCTTTCTAAATAAAAATAATTATTAAGCAGCTATTGGACTATCTAATCTTTTTTTTTGTTTTTAGTTGCAGATGGACACAATATTTTATATATTCATTTTTATGTGGTTCTGAGGACTGAACCCAGGGCCTCACACGTGCTAGGTGAGTACCCTTATCTCTGAGCCGACCCCAGCCTTCTTATCTAATCTTAAGAAAGAAACAAACATTTTCACATGAAAAATTCAAATTGAAACAAAGACAAATTGAAACAAAAAAATTTAAAGTTTATAGATGGTATATAATTCTATGCACATATGAATATAATATTATGATTCCATTTTTAATACAGAAAGGGACAAGCTAAAAATACCAAAAGCCCTACCCACCACCCTTACACCTAGATTGCCAGACAAATCTCAGTAAACATACTTTTCCAATTGTCTTGCTGAATTTGCCATAGAATGAGAGAAATCTTCAAGCACCAAATAAAGTGAAGCAGAATGTAGAATAGTGACTTACTAAGAAATGAGGGCTCACCTGAGGGCAAATGTAGAGAGCAAAAATTTGAAACTTTGAGATGCAGGGAGGAGAGAGACCAGGCCTGGCCCACAAAGAGCAAATGACTGAACTAAAGCATTTTCCTTCTGGTCTAAGTTTGAGACCTTCAATGTGGAAAGGAAGGCTGGAAACATTGGTCTATAGGTAGGGGTAATCAATGAAGAACTGTCTCCTATGCTGGCTGCTTCCTGTTGGGGGAAAATAGCCTCCAAGAGTTTGTAGCTACCGACTAGATCTAGGTTTAGATTTATACCAGCAGCAGCCTAGTTGGGAAATCCCTAGATGAGAAATTAAAGCAGTCTGAGGTTGGTGGTATTTTATTCCCTTTTACTTAATGTTCTTTTATTTGGAAGTAGAGGAGGGTAAATATAATGATTAATTTTAGGCTTCATAAAAAGCCAAGTATGTATAAATTTTACTGTGCATATGTGGCCTTGTACATAGTATTAAAAAGTAATACTACAGGGCTGGGTTTGTGGCTCAGTGGTAAAGCACTTGCCTAGCATGTGTGAGGCACTGGGTTCAATCCCCTGCACTACATAAAAATAAACAAATAAAGGTATTGTGTCTATCTACAACTAAAAAAATTAAGAAATAATATTACAAAAGTTATATTATAAATTAATATAATCACCAAGATATGCCCCCCCCCCAAAAGGAGATGGGGGAGTGTAGGCAAAGTGGACAAATAACATGTTAGAAAGTCCTCCCTACATGTCAGTAATCAATCAAAATAAATGGTCCTAAATGTATTAAAGTATAGAAATTATCAGACTGGATTATTAAAAATCCAGGTACTGTCACATCTGAAAAAAACCCAGAAAGACTGAAGGTAAAAATGATATAAACATGCAAATAACCCAAAGAAGTTGACATTGACAAACTGATACCAGACAAAAGATATTTTTTAAAAAGATGTAAAATTCACCGTTGGAAATCAAGAAATTCACTACATGATGATAAAAGCTTCAACTATTGAGAAGTTAGCACAATTCTCAATAAGTATGCTCCAGCCTTCACCAGGGAGGAGTCTCCAGCCTCCCCCAGGTGCCCTGCCATCTAGCAGTGAGACGGGAGAGCAAGGTACAAATATTGTTTGGGATCTCTCTCTCTCTCTCTCTCTCACACACACACACACACACACACACACACACACACACACCACCTTTACTATTAAAGAGTGAATGATGATAAATACACATCTAGAATTGGCAATTACCCCTAGCGGAAGTGATGTCATCTCAATAGTGACATTGTAACTTCTAAGTTGGATGGTAAACTGCTTAGATGTTTGTTTCAAAAATTTTAAACTATATTTACATTATGCATTTTGTTTTTGTATATACAAAATAAAATTTTAAAATCTACTATTTACAAGTTGTGCCTCGTGACTTTTCAATCCATTTATTCTAGAAAAGGGCAGGGCCTTAGTTTGTTTATATTATGTATGTGTGTGTATACATACACACATATAATATACACAATATATATTCTTTTATTGTGGTAAAACATATAGCATAAAATCGACCATTTTAGCCACTCTAAGCAGCTAGTTGAATAGTATTAGGTACATACACATGCAGCCATCACCATCATACTGCAGGGTGTTTTCATGATCCCATCTGAAACTTCGTACCCATTGAAAAATAACTCCCTATTCTTCCTTCTCCCTGCTCCTGGCAACCACCATTCCACCTTCTGTCTCTATGAATATTATGTTGTAGCATGTTTGAGGGTTCTCTTTTTTTTAAAGGTTGAATAATATTTCATTATATGTACCATTTTTTGTTTATCTGGTCACCTATCAGTGGACATTGGGTTATTGCGACCTTTGGGCTATTGTAATAATGTTGCTATGAGCACAGGTGTACAGATATCCTTTTGACTTCTGCATTCAATTGTTTGGTATAGACCCAGAAGTGGAATTACTGGATCATGTGGTAATTGTATTTGAATTTTTTGAAGAACTGCCATACTGTTTTCCACAGTGACTGCACCATTTTACTGTTCCCTTGTATTTTGACAGGATCATTTATTTGTTGTGCAATTATTTAATTTTTATTCTGAAGGTTGCCAAAACCTCATGTAAATGAAAAGACGGCCCAAACCTAATTAGAAAAGCTTCCATGACAAGAATAGCAATGATAACCCTTGGTCAATATGGAGCAAAATCAAGCAAAGCCTTATTTCAGCCTGTTGCCTTTTCTGACAACTTTTCTGTGACCTCTAAACATTTGGGCAAAGACTCTCTAGTAAGTTCTTTATACCTATTTCTCAGTCCTTCTTTAACCCTTTGCATTTTCTCCTCTTAAAAGTCATCAGTTTCCTCCATTTCTAAGCACAAGATATCATGCTAAGTATACTGTATATGCTTTCTCTTTTAATCATATATATATATGTGTGTGTGTGTGTGTGTGTGTGTGTATATATATATATATATATATATAGTCACCATTTTACTGATGATGAAACTAAGAAAAGGAGTAAAACTTTTGCAATGACACATAACTAAGAAGTGACAGAAGGAGGGTTTGAACACCCACACAGCCTGATGGGGGAGGTGGACTGTTAGACAAACGTTTTTTGCTTCTTGAGTTTTCTCCTACTTTGATGACATATACCACCCATTCTGCAGTGTTTCTCTGCCTCCTTCAGTAATTCTTTCTCTTTTCTTCTGCTAAGCAAGAATTAGTAAACTTCCCCAAACAGTTTTCAGCATCTGAGCTTATGTTGCTTTCCTGGAGAGCTTACATCACATCCTCCTCAGGCTTCATCTGCCACATGACTATGTTGATTATCCTCCTTTATCCATCAAATCTCTCACCTGTGCTTCTATTCCACAATTCCCATTGCCTCCAGGACACTTGGCCACTAGAATCCTTGGTTCATCTCCCAACTAAGTCTCCTTCCCACATTATTATTCTTAGTTTTTTCTTTTTTGCTGTGCTGGGGATTGAAAACTCAGGGCCTCTCACATGCCAGGTAAATGTTGTACCACTGAGTTACATCCCCAGGCCCCCAAATTCTTTTCTGAACAAGATACCATCATTCTTTCTGTTCTTTGGCCTCAAAGCCTTGGACACATCTTTTTTCCTCAATCTGCTGAATATCTTAATCATATTGATCTTTTCTTTGAAAAGTGTCTCTAATTTATCCTTATTTCCACTTCTATTTTTCTGGTTTATCGCCTCATCAGGAAGTAGATTCCTGACTGGTATCCTTCTCTCACCTCATTTTCTCGTCTGGCCTGTCCAGGATGGCTAGATCTATCTTTAAGAGATGAGAGAGCTCCACTCACAAAACAGCATTCAGATCTGATTTTCAGGGTTCTTCATGATTTACTCATCTCATTCTAAGCTACAAATTTTCTATTTACCAACACACAAATTTACAACACAGTCTACTCTGGCCACTTTCCAGGAAATTAAACATCAGATGTTTAACACTTTTCTCACCCACTGTTAATAGTACTCTATCCTGTTTTGGTTTCTCACTCAGCAAGTTGTTACTACTTGAAGTGCCCTATTTTCTTTCATCTATTCAAACCTTATGTCCCCCAGATTTCATCTTGAGTCCATACTATTCTTTCCTAAAAAACTTGGGTAGCATCTACTATTGTTTGTAGTACACATTTTCCCATTAAATCCTATTCTGCCTTTTATTGCTTTCTAAAGCGAAGCTCCCTAGCAGTGGCCAGGAGAGAATGAGTTACAGGTGTACCATGAGAGATTGATGGTTGTAAAGTTTTTATACTGATATGAAATTTACAACCATTCACAAATTTACAACGGTTCACATTATATTTGGATGCTGTCTGGCACAGTCAGTAAACTTCCAGATTTCAGTGCTTATTGTTTTGTGCTTAAGGGTTTATACATAACACCTGCCACCAGAGACTCGAGTGGAGGGATTTCCCTTTCATCCAGCCCATTAAACCATCCATGTCTGACTCTTGCTTTAATTGCAATGTATTTATAATCAGTGATAATCTTTGTGCATGTGTTTCAAATACTTAATTTTTCCTTTGATCTTATTTGCTCTTATTTTTCACGTCATTTTCTCCCAACAAAGCCTATGATTTGTTTTCATCATCATCTCTTGTCTCTTATAAAAAATTAGTTTTCTTCATTTTTTTCAGTTGTGACTGAATTTATGTGGAATTTTATAATGACATTGTTTGTTTATAGGGATAAAAATGCATCTAAAAATCAGATGATAATGGAAAATAATGTAATCAATTCAGTGGAGGAGAAGAACCATCAGAGGGGGACCTCAGATCCCACTCTCAGATATCAAAGAGAGAAAGAAGCCCTAAAACAAAAAAGATAACTACACACAAATATCCTATGAAAAAAATTTCTAAATATTTTAATTATACAGCAATTGAAATTAGTAATATTTGTACTGTGTTGAAAATCTAGTTTTTTGATTTTAAAATTAAATATTTCCAAATTTCCCTTTACTTACCAAATGCTTAATTTTTCAATAATCTAGTGAATTACTTAAAAAATAATAAGAAAGGACAACCTTATTTTTTTTTAAAATTGGTTATAGTCAAAAGACTGATAGTCTCCTGAAGTACTTTACATACATTATTTTCCACTATAATGGATAACTTAAAATTTAAAAATAAATTTCATTAATTGCTTCAGAGCTTTTTAGAGTTTCACAAGAGAGTAGTCAAAATATGTTACTTATTAGTAAATGTATGAGAATTATTTCAAATGTGTATTTGTTTGCCCTGTTTGTTTTATTTTTTGTATTCTTAAATGTATTATTTTCATGGAAAAGTTATGAAATGAAAAAAAAAGTCACCAGGCTTCCCACTTCCTTTACTAGTGGCTGGAAAGTGATTGGTACACTTCAGATTCAGAGTAGAAATCCTGCTGCTGAGGAATACTCACAATTCAGCAGGTAACAGCAAATCTAACCCCCCACATTCCTCAGCCTCAACATTATTTCAACACATAGAACTGGGGAGACAAAACCCCCAAGCCAACTGCCAGGCCCCAAGAAGAACCACCAGAGGGGGACCTCAGATCCCACTCCTGGTTAGTCATACATCAAAGAGAGAGAGAAGCCCTAAAACAAAAAAGATGTACATACAAAGGGACACCTGTATAAAAGGGAAAGGTGAATCATTCTCAACCAATGTGCAAGTTCAAGACCAACAAGTAAACAAATCTCCCCTGAAAATTCACAATCCCCCAATAAAGGATCCCACAGATATGGAAATGGATGAAATTCTAGAGAAAGTATAAAACAACTGATTATTAAAATGCTCAGTGAACTAAAAGAAGATCTATTATGAGGACAAATATAGGAGATAAAAGACCATTTCAATTAAGAAAAATATTGGAAAGAAACCAGTCAGAACTCCTGGAAATGAAAAACACAATAAAACAATTTGAAAATATACCTGAAAGCATCACTAACAGATTAGATTGTGTAGAAAACAGAACTTCTGGTCTCAAAGTCTGTACTTCAGACTTTGAAGAATATACGAACTTGAATACTCAATATGCAATGAAAAAAATACCATGATCAGAATATACAAGAATATTCTGGGACAGAATAATGACCCAGACAGAATAATGTCTGGGACAGTATTAACAGAAAAAAACCTTGGAATTATTGGGATAGAAAAGCACATGGTGATAAGCCTAAAGGCATTAAGAATATCTTCAGTGAGATAGAAGCATATGAGAAATGAGATAGACCATCCACATATAGGACCTCAATAACAAATACCGTTTCCCCAGCACTATTTGTTAAAAGACTATCTTTCCTCTAACATATATCTCTACAATGACAATTATAGAAGATTGAAAAAAAATGAAGACCTTAGAAGATGGGAAGACCTCCCATGTTCTTAAAATATATATATATATATATAAATATTTGTAGCTGGATACAATACCTTTATTTTATTTATTTATTTTTATGTGGTGCTGAGGATCCAACCAGCATGTGCTAGGCGAGCGCTCTACCTCTGAGCCACAATCCCAGCCCCAATATTTTTCTTAATATTGTCAAAATAGACATACTACCAAAAACAATATGCAGATTCAATACAATCCCCATCAAAATACCATTGAAATTCTTTTCAGCACTAGAAAAAAACAGTCCTAAAATTTATTTGGAAGAATAAGAGACCCAGCATAGTCAAATCAATCTTGAGCAAGAAGAGTGATCGCAGGAGGCATCACAATACCTAATCTCAAATTGTACCACAGAGCTATAGTAACAAAAACAGCATGGCATTGGTATCAAAATAGGCAAGATGATCAATGGAATTGAAGACACAGAAACAAACTCACATACAGCCATCTGATACTTTACAAAGGTGCCAAAAATATATGTTGTTATCATCTTTGTATTCAATCTACTGTGATGTCACACATGTAGCTTCTGGGAAACTCCACCATACATTTTTTTTTTTTTTTTTGTACCAGGAATTGAACCCAGGAGTGTTTAACCACTGAGCCACATCCTTTTTACATGTATATTTTTTTGAGACAGGGTCTTGCCTAAGTTGCTTAGGGCCTCCCTAAGTTGCTGAGACTGGGTTTGAATTCACCATCCTCCTGCCTCAGCCTCCTGAGCTGCTGGGATTACAGGTGTGCACCACCCCATCCAGCTCCACCATACACTCTTCATAGTATTATGATGAAAGTTGTTTGGACCTGTCAGATGCCTCCCTCTCCAAAGTTTCAAGGACTTTCAGAAGTGCCTAACACCACACTTGGAAACCACTACTTTGTAAAACTATTTATAAAGGTATTTACAACTACTGTCCACCAGTTTCTATCATATTGGGCTTACAGAACTAATTAAAAATCACATAATAGAAATAAAGCCAAAATATCTCTCACAATTGCAGAACCACTCATTTTACCAACCTTCCAGTGGAATGACTCCATATCTGGGACCAAAGAAAATAGGAAAAAGGCTACTCTGGAAAAATAATATAGAAGATGTATTGACAATGCTCTGCACAAGACTAGGGAATCAAATGTTTCCTTGCAGAGTGATGCATTTGCAGATGTGAGTGCCAGCATTTAGCTAGCAACACTAGTTAGAGTCTCTGGAGAGGAAGGCTTGGAAGAATATTACCTACCCTGCCAAAAAGTAGCAAAGTTCTACTCAAGAGGAAGTATTTAGAGTAGTAATTAAATACTGTAAAACAAATAAGATTTTCTAGATTCATATCATGCAAGCACAAGGGATCCTGCTGGCAGAAAGCTTTTGAATTGGAAGGTGGGGGGCTCTACATCCTGTCTATTCTCTGCATTTTGAATCCTGAGATGCCTGTAAGACCCATAGACATGCTTGTCTGCATTTTCACCTGAAGATGTGAATTCCACCCTAAAGAATGTTAATAATAAAATCCAGGCTGCTGTGGTTCCATCTGTTTTTAAGTGTATGCAATGAAAGAGTTTTTGATGTTTCCTATCAAGGTATCTGCCAAAGTAACAGTGGTTTTGTTTTTGTTTTTCTGGAGGCTAGGAGTTAGAAGAGGAATTTTTAAAAATTTTTCAATGATCATTACTACATTGCAGAGTTGTTGATAAGTGTTTACTGACTTCAAAAAATTGGCCTACTTGACATTTGTAAGCACTAGAATGAATGTAAAAAAAAAATCACAAGGGGTGAATGAAAATATATTAAAAGAAACACTGTGTTCCATTGGATAATGGTGATGTTGTCTTGTTTGTCCTAACTTTTCAGTTTATTTGCTTAATTTTTTTCTCTTCCATCACTTTTTTTAGAGGTATTTCCCAAGGTTAAGTCCCTGGTCATCTGTGTTTATCATTTGTACTGTTTTTCTCAAATAATTTTTAATAGATTTTGGTGAATGTGTACCTGAAAAGAAAGTCGAGTCTGTAGTTGTTGGGCGTAATGTTTTATATATGTACTTTTGTATATTGTATGTGTGTATGTATATTTATATCTATCTACATATCTATATATCTTTCTACCAACAGGTTTAATTATGTAGTTAAAATCTTCAAATTTTCAACATCTTTATTTACTTTTTTTTTTGTTTTCTTATTCTATTAGTAACTGAGAGAGATGTGTTAAAATCACTGTCTCTGAGGTAGTTTCTGTCTATTTTAGTTGACAATTTTTGCTGGTGAAATTTTCAAGCTGTTATGAGATATATACATGTTTAGATTTTAAAGCCTATTGATTGGACTTTTATAATTATGAAATGCCCCTCTTTCATCTAACTGAACTTCTTAAAGCCAATTTGGTTTGCCAGCTTTCTTTTGTCTAATTTTTGCAAGGACTGTTTTTTGAACTTTTTCCTTTCAACTTTATTGTTATTCAAAGTGTAAAAACCTGTAAAAACACACTGAAAAATTTTCAATTGGATAATTTAGTTTATTTATCCTTAAAATAATTATTGGACCCACTTGAAGCAAAGTGTGAAAGATGATATATCAAGAACTATGTAATGTTTTGAACAACCAACAATAAAAAAAAATCACAGTACTAAAAAAAATAAAAATTAAAAAAAAATAATTATTGGATGTAATTTTTTACCATTTTGGGGTTTTTTTTTTATTTTCTATTTGCCATCTGATTCTTTATTCCTTTTTCCTTGTCTTTTCTAAGCAATAAAATATTTTTGAGTATTGTAAATTGTTTTTCCTCTTTATGAAGCTATACATTCTTTTTATTATCCTTTATCGATCTACCATCTTGTACCTTCAAGATTACAACATGCATTCTTCATTAAGTCTACACTTAATTTTGTTTTTTAAAAAAATTATGTCAGAGTATGTCTTAATTTTTTTGTCCTGAAGATATGGTCACTGTCTCTTTAACCATAGTCTATACAATTGGTATAAATGCAAGGATGCCCAGCATAAAACAGGCCTAAAGGCAATCTGCACATTCAACATCTCACTTAATCCTTACAACAATCTATACGTAGTAGGTTCTAATATCAAAAGTTCTCCAATGCCAGGAAATTGAGGCTTAGCTTTGTCAGATATTTGTTAATGATTCATGTTATTACCACATCACTGTCAAAAACCTTTAGTGGATCTTCATTTCTTGTTGAAATTATGTCCAGTCCATCTTTCAAGATCTCCACAATTTGCCTTATCCATATTAACTTTGCTCTTCCAAATTTAATTCACAGAAGCCTGGATCTTTCTCATCCAAATCCATGGTCAAGCCAACCCAGCATTTGGATGCCAACAGCAATATTCCTAAGAGCAGTCCTGCCTGACCTTGTGCTTTTTCTGAGTAGTAGTTTTTTTGGTCCTATTATTAGCAAATTTTCCATACTCGCTTATATGTCAGGCTAGTACCATCTCTTGGAAGCCATGAGTTCTACATGGTTATTTAACAAGAGAACAGGCACCTCTCTGATTTATCCTAACTGAGGCATGCTTATATTTCAAAGATTTCCTCCATGTTCACATCATGAACCTCAATCCCAGGGAAACATGGCTTGCTTACAGACTGCCATGTGCTCCCTGAAATTGTGCAACGTGGTCCCCTGATTTTGGGATCTGGCATATGTATTTGGTGTCACCTTAGCCTTGTCCTTCTTAAGTGTGCAATCTTCATCCTTTAAGAATGAAGTTCAGAATACCCCACAGCATTCTCATCCTTTTACTTGTCCTTCTACTTCTCACTTAATTGTAACATTCCCATGACTCAGAAACTCAAAAGGATACATATAAGATCCTGAGAGTTGAATGTACCCTTGCTTTCCAAATAAGATCAGGACTGTATCTCCCTTGTTTCCATTGCCAGTTCTGATACTCTGTAACATTACATTGTTTTTTCCCAGTACAAAATACAGGGTTGCTGTCCTTCATAGCTAGATGAAGCAGAACACCCAAAGGACAGAAAAAGCTCTAGTAAAGAAACACTCTTGGTCATGGGGCAGATCACCAGGATTCTGGTTCTGGGCCTATCTTTGACTAAATATGTGATTCTGGGAAGATCACCAATATGATAAAACCTTATGTTTTATTAGAATTGTGCTGAATACTGGGATACAGAAATAAGTCACATACCCTGAATTCATGGGCTTACAGGGTAGCTGAAGGTATTAAAAGCTAAATCAAAATGAGGTGAGATACATGTCACGAACTCTTCACTAAATATAGGAGAACTAAAAAGAAACTCCAAGATGAGAGATCTAACTTGTCTAGAAGTAGGAGGAGATCAGAAAATACTTTTCAAAAAGTGATGACATTGGAACTGAGACTTAGGGAAGCCTGGTTTGTTCATTGCTATGTCCCCAGCCTCCAGAACAGTGCCAAAAATAGGGTCAGAATTCCTTAAGCATCTATTTATTATGAGAGTAAGGAGGGAATTCCACGTGTCCAGGAGGACGACTTATGCAAAAGTGTCCCGTTGACAAAAACACTGTGTTCAGAGAACTGGAATTTTAGACTGCTAGATTAATGAAGGAACTATATTTGGATCTATGGCTGGAAATACAGCCCAAAGACCAAAATGTATAAGGCCTGCTATGCCTGGTAAGGCTTTTGAATTTATGTTGAAGCCATCAGAGAAGTTTAAGCACTAGAGTCACACCGTTAGATTTCAACATTAGCCTGATGTGTCAGTTATCAGTTTATTGCCTCTTAGCTCCAAATTTATCCTTCATTGCTTCAGCAAAACTGGAACTAGATTCTTTAAATATTTTTCCCTTGCCAGCTGTCACGATGTTGAGCTTTGTCATTACTGGGTACTGGAGAGACACGGGAAGGAGAAGCGGTTTCTTTTGCAGGTTCAGGTGTGCTGCTCTTGCTAGGCTCCAGGAACCTGCAATTTCTCCAGTGCTGGGATCCTGCAGGGCATGGCTTCTCCAGCATCTGGTTCATGCAGTACGGGAATCTCTTGAGTGCCTAACTGCTAGACTACAGGCTCACAGTGCCCAAAGGCCAGCAGCTTCCCCTGTGATATGACTTGAGTGAGTGTCCTCCAAAGCCCATGTGTTAAATCATGGTCACTAGGGTGGTACACTACTGGTAGAAGATGGAACCTATGAGAGATGGGGCCTAATAAAAGGTCCTTAGATTACTGAGAATATGCCTCTAAGGGGGATTGTAGGACTTCAGTATCTTCCTCTTTTCTCTTTGCTTCATGGCTCATGAAGTGAACAGTATGGTCTGCTACACATTCCTGCCATGATGTGTAGCTGTCATTAGAGGCCTAAAGCAATAAAGTCACTTTATCTTAGACTAAAACCTCTAGAATGATGAACCAAAATAAAACTTTTCTCTTTCTAAGTTGGTTGTTTCAGGTATTTCATTATAGTACTGGAAAGCTAACTGACACACCCTGGTTCCTCTCTTGGGAAGCATTGTAGCAGAGTGTTACCAGTGGGTGTCAGAAATGGCTTCTCTGGCATCCCAGAGAGTAGATTCTGCCTGCCCTGCATCTCAGTAATTTCACTGCCTTCTAGTAAGTCCTGGCCACACCCTCTGCAACAAGCTCTGGGAGAGACCCCTTTCTGGGATAAACAGTTTCAAGAGTAGTGGTTGCTCCTCATGTCTGTGATTCCTATATACTTTAGGTCTTACCTTACATCTTACTTAGCCAATTCTCTGTTACTCCAATCTCATTAGTGTCAAAAAATTCTTTAGATTGAACCTTCCTTGTTAAAATTACAAGATGACTTCATTCTCTGTTTTGGACTCTGAAACACAAATTGACCAACAAGTGGGCTGAGAGGATGAGGCCTGGTTAGGAGAACTGGAAGCACTTTGGGCAAGAACTCTCAAACAGCTTCATTGCTTTGGAAGGTAATTGCAATTGGAGGTATTTAGGAAATAGAATCTACAGGAGTAGGGATAATCACTGGGAGGAAGGTTAGGGACAAGATCTAGAGTGACTCCTATTTTTCAAGCCTGGGTGATGGATGCATGGTGGTGGTACTACTGTAGAAATGTAAAACACTAAAGGAGAGTCAGGTCAAATTCTCCTCCTTATGTGCCTGCCCACTTATCCTCAGGAATTCCATGCATTCTTGAGTCACAAAGACATGGAATCATATACTCTTTGGGTTGGAGAAGAGCCCAAACCCACCCAACTTTTTTTTTTTTTTTTTTTTTTTTTTGGTCTTTAGATATTATGGGCCATTTGTTCACATCAGATTTTTTAAAATGGGAGAAAGGTCCATTTTATCTTAACATTACACTATTCCATTATTTTGTAAAGTTCTTTTTCATTCTTAAAGCTCTTGGTCTTGTAGGTCTTCTTAATTTTACATTCCAGGGCTTACCTCCAATGCTTATAATAATAATACAGTAAGTTTCCTATGAGGTGAAACCTCGTGCCTCCCAATAGGGAACTGCAGGCCAACACATACTTGCTAAGTGCTGAAGAATATGGGTCTTATCAAATATCAAGTATAGGCTTGTTTCTGGAATTTCTCATTTGGTTTTATTGTGGGCTAACCAGGATTTCAGCTGTAGAAATGAGAGTCTCCAGCTACATGAATGAAAGGCTCTAGAGACCAGAATCTCAGAGACAGTTTCTACAAACAGCTCTTGGAACCAAGAACCAGGCAGCAGTTTTTGTTTGGGTTTGGAATATGAGGTGGTTGGTTTTGAACTTTTGCTTGGCATACATTCCCTACCTTTCACAGGTAATCCTTTCCTCAGAGCTCAGCTCATCCTTCTCTGACCTTCCCGCTGGTCCACATCACTTACCTACCTCTCCTTGGGGAGACTTAAATAACTTAATTTGTATGATTTTTTGATTACCACGTGTCTTCCAGTGATAGATTGAAAACTCCAGAGCAGAAATGGTCAGTTTCTGCTTACTATAGAATTCCAACGCCTACCCCAGTCAGTAGCTGGAACTTAGGATTCAAGATAACAGTAAAAATCAATGAATGGTATCAGTTTATAATGTGTTAGTCATATGCCCAGGGTCCTCCCATCAATCCCTCCGAAGGTATTCTTACATCCATGATACAGATGAAAAAGCAGAGGTTTGGTTCCTCACTGGGGGCTCTGAGTCCAGATTCTGTTGTGTTTCCAAATCACTGTCCTGGGTGTAAAACATCATAAAATACATTTTGGCCAGAAGGCAATACTCTCCCACGGTCACTTTTTCATGCCCACCCCTTGCTGTGTGAGCAAAGAAGGATTCAGAATTCGGGTGGGTCCGCCGGGCAGTGCGCATCCCCCAGGGCGCTCCCTTCCTTCCACTCCCCCTCCCGGGTGGCTACCTCAGGCTCGCTCCCAAAGGGGCAGTGTGGCTTCAGGCGGCACCTGGCGCTTGGTCTCAGGCGGGAGGTGCGAGGAGAGCTCCAGGGCTTGGCACCCTTGGCAGAGGGACAGCAACGGAACCTGGGCGGCGAGGGTAGCGCCAGCCAGGAGGGAGCCGAGCGGCGGGCGCGGCGGGCGCGGCGGGCGCGGCGGGCGCGGCGGGCGCGGCGGGCGCGGCGGGCGCGGCGGGCGCGGCGGGCGCGGCGGGCGCGGCGGGCGCGGCGGGGCTTTGTGAGCGCTGCACTTCGCCTAGCAACCTGCAGCCGCCGCTGACGCTCACCCGCGCTCGCGACCCAGGCGACGTCACAGAGCTCCCCCACCCACCGCGCCCGCGGCTGCTGGCCGCACGGTTGGGGGTCACTGCAAGCGCTCCCGCCTCGGTCTGGCGGGTCCAGAAGGCTTGGGAGGTTAGGGGCGGGGTGGGGAGGGGACGTTGGCAACCCTGGGGGAATGTGGAGCAGTTTACTGTGGGCTCGAAAGTGGAGGAGCTTATAGTGATTTTTTTTCTTTTTTTGACCTGTGGAAAGTGAGCAGGTGAGGAGAAACCCTAGGGAATAATAGCAACAAATGCCTGTTGACCTTTTTTGTTTGTGCCGGGAACTATCCTAAATGCATTGCGTCTGTTAACTCTTTTCATCCTGAAAACCGCCCCAAGAGGCAAGGGTTGCTATTATCTCCATTTTTACAGATGGGAGAATTTAGCGCAGAGCATTAAGTAATTTGCCCGAGTTGACTGCTAGCAAGTGATAGGATCGGAACCGGGCTGCCTGTTCCAGATTCTTCACTCTAAGTGGGGGATGAGGTTAGAGTGGATAAGAAGAAGAGTCCAGGATGCCTGGGGACATGGGGAAAGAAGGAAAATGCCCCCATAAAATGTGGTCACTGTGCTAGGGAACTTTTACAAAACGAATGGCATCAAATTCCCAAAGTAACTCTGGAGGTAGGTATTACCTTCAGATTCAGAAACAAGTTTCAAACTTTGAGTAACTTGCCTATGGTCAAACAGCCAACTTGACTCCAGGTCTATTGATTTCAAGATTGTTCTTTTTTAATTTCCCTGTGGGGGAAGAAAAAACCCCTCTTGCTCTGCTACACCCTTTATCACTTCACACCGTTTTTTAAGGTGCTCATGGCACCATCCAATCTTTCAGTCTATTTATACAATCGTGTGCATTATTCTAAATCAATGAGTTTGTTCACCTAGGGCCTTCAAAGGTTGCTCTAGTTGTACCATGAAAGCTGTTGTCTCTCCTTAAAGTAATTTCAAGCATCAGTGAGCAAGTGTGTGGGGAGCTGGGATTCAGGTTAATATATGCAGAGGGCTTTTTACAGCTTGCAGTCATCCATTTGTAAAGGGCCCACCCTGCTGGCATTTGTCAAAGTCCTGAGGTCCTTGCACACCTGGAGAATCCTGGGTGATGTGGAGGTAGCCAGCTGTCCACAGGCAAGATCTAGGGCTGAAAGAAAACTAGTCTCATCACCTGCCTCCCTCAGGCCTATGAAGGGACCATCAGGTGATGATAGAGGCACTTGACCAGCAGGGCTTCTTCCAAGAGAAAAAAATGCTCTGTCTACTAGAAGACATGCTAGTCTCTTTCTGCCTTCATACAGAATAAATAATACAGACGAGAATGAATAATAACGATCTTCATGCAGAAGAAGGGGTTTATCAGGCAAAGCAGTAGCCAGCTAGAGATAGAATATGAAAAAATAGAATTTTAGTGTGACCGATTAAAATGTGAGAGGAATTTCGTAATGCTGTCTGGCTGAGGTGGTCTAATGTCGTCAGATTTATTAGTCAATAAATTAACAATACGGTAAAAAGAACACTACTTCACAAGAAAATGCTAATCACAAAATTCAGGAAAATTGCTTTATTCTAAGAGAAATGCAGGAGAAAGGGGAGGTGCACATGGGTGTGGTTAGTGGCAGTCTATCTCTTGGAGCTGGTAATCGTGGTTCATGGGTTTTCATTAGGCTTTAGAACTTGTGTGAATTTTTTTGGTTTTAAATTTCAAATGTTAGATTTAAGTCTTTTAAAAAATATTTATTTTTTAGTTGTCAGTGGACACAGTATCTTTATTTTAATATGGTGCTGAGAATCAAACCCAGGGCCTCACACATGCTAAGTGAGCACTCTACCACTGAGCCACAACCCCACTCCCTAGATTGAAGACTTTTCAAATAAACCTATCAAATAGGTCACACTCTTTCCCTCTGTTTTCTTGTGTTATTGAGAATACCGTATCTTTTTTTAATTTCATCTCATTTTTTTTTCCTTTTCTATTAGGTCATTCTCATCAATACACAAACATGGACTAGTTTCTCCTATCAGATTCCCCTCTATCTCTGCTCTATTTCTCTGTTCCCCTTTGTTGCAGAATTCGAGAGCTCTTTGCTCGCTTCCTCCAATTTCCCTCTTCCCAGTCTCTTGAATCATCTTAAATCAGGTTTTCATCTCCATCACTCCACGAAATCACACTTGTCCAGATCTCCCACGACATGTCATTAAATCCAAGGTCATGTCTCAGCCTCATTTGATCTGTTGGCCACTCTCTCATGGCTTCCAGGACTCACAGCTGGTGGTTTCTCCTCACCATTGGCTTCTCCTTCTCGGTCTCTTTGTTGGGTTTCCCCTCTTCCCTCTGCTATCTTAATCTGGGAGGGCACCCTTGGATGTGTCTTATCTGCACTTACTCTCCTTTGGATCTCATCCAGATCATGTTTTAGATACAAATTTATGTCTCCACCCTGAAGCATTCCTTGAACTCCATATTAGAATATCCATGTCTGCTTGATTTGGTGATATCAATGATGGGCCTCCTTAACAAGTCTCCACCATATTCCCAATGTTCCTCGCCAAACGAGCTCTTCCTGACTTCTCCTTATCAGCAAATGGCAACTGTATCCTTCTAGTTGCTCAGGCTAAAAATCTTGTTGTTATATCCCTATTTTTCTCTTACATCCAATCAGAACAAATGTTGTTGGCTCTATCTTCCAAAGGCCCCCCAAATTTGAGTGCTTCTTTCACTTTCAAGATCCTGTTCTGAGCAAATCTCATCTCTCATCTATACCACTGCTATGGCTTCCCAACCCATTTCCCTGTTTCTATACATGTTCTTCTATGGTCAAATCTTCACACAGAGACCAGAAAACTTAAGACAAATGGTGTCATTCCTTTGTTCAGAACCCTCGGTGTCTCCCATTTTACCCAGAGTACAAGTCAAAGTGACCCACAAGGCCCTTGTACTCTCTGAACCCATTATTTTCTCCTTTTTTCCTTTCTCACTTCCCTCCAGCCACACTGGCCATGTTCCTATTTATCAGGAAGGCCTGGCCCTACTACCTCAGGACCTTTGCACTTGCCTTTCCTCTGCCTGGACTGTGACTGCTCATATATCCACATAGTTCACTCCTCAGCTCCTTCAGGATTATATCCACATGTCATCTTTTGAGGGAACCTTCTCTGACCCCTCTATTTAAAACTGAAAATAAACATCTCTTCCAACTTTTCCCTTGCTTAACCATCACCAAATATTATCTTTTTAAAAATTTTTATGTTATTAATTGTTCTGTATTCTCTCATTGGAGTGCATGAGATTTTGTTTTTGTTTGTTTGCTTTAAAAAAAATCACACTATTTCTGGGGCCTATACATACATGTTGAACACCGTTAATATTTGCTTCCTAAATAAAGTTTTCTTTTCTCTCCTTCCACTTCTTTCCCTCCTGTCCTTCTTTCAAGAAGCCTTGAGGTCCATTCAGCTTTGCTTGTTCCATATCTTAGGGGCTAAGTTGTATTTGGCCAAGTAATGACCAGAGGGTACGGATCCTGACTGGCCTTAGTGCCACTATCGTCTCCATATCATCACGCCATAGTTGGGACCTTGGCCTGGAGCTAGCTGGCTTCTGAGATTTAGCTGCACAGTGTGATTTTCAGTCTCCTTTGGAGCTAGCCCACCTGGTTGCAGAGATTCCCTTCACATGTACATGAACTTTCTTTTGCTGCAGAACAAATTACCACAAATAGCAGCTTAAAACAACACAGATTTATCAGTTCTGTTTCTTTGGGGCAGGAGTCTGGGTAAAGGCTAACTGGGTCCTCTGCTAAGGCTGTCACTGGGCTAAAATCCAAGTGTGGCTTGCCTGTGATTTTATCTGAGGCTTGGGATTGGTTTACATGCCCAATGGCTGTTGGCAGAATTCAGTTCCTTGCAGTTGTAGAACTGAGGTGGCTGTTTCCTTGCTGGCTCTTGCCCAAGGATTGCTCTTAGCTCCCAGAAACCACCCTTGGGTCCTAATTTCATGGCCCTCTCACAGCTCACAACATGGCTGTTTGCTTTCTTCCAGGCCAGCAGAAGTGTTTGAACTTGGGGACGCTTAACCACTGAGCCACAACCTGGCCCATTTTATTTCAATTTTGAGACAGGGTCTTGTAAGTTGCTCAGGGCCTCACTAAGTTGCTGAGGCTGGCTTTGAACTTGTGATCTCCTGCCTCAGCTTCCCCAAGTCACTGGGATTAAAAGTGCTGTTGCTTCTTGTTGGTTTTAAAGGCCTACCTGGGATGACTTCCCTTTTGACTAACACAAAGCCAACTGATTAGTGATCTTAATCACATCTGAAAATTTCCTTTTGCCACATGAAATTAACCATGGGAGTGATATTCCACCCTTTTCATGGATCCCACTCACACTCAAAGGGATGAGGTTGTCCAGGGCATGCACATCACAGGGTGGGAATCTTGAGGGCCATCTTAGAAGTCTGCCTACTACAATGTGTTTTTGTGAGGGGAAATGACAAGATCTCTCATCTCTCTTCAGAGAGTTAGAACCACTGAGATAAGGGGCACAACTACCCCTTGTGGTTTGGATCTACCTACAATGTTGCCTTTTCTCCAACCCCCTCAGTGAGTTAACACCTCCTACAACCACTCACTTATGGAGAAAAGAGCATTTTTTTCCACATTAAGTGAAAATGTTCACCTAATCAAAGTCTGCTTCTTTAAGGACTCAAGGGATAAGAAAGGGAGAACATTATCCATACAAGACATAGACATGGCTCCTCCCTTGACACTCCTGTCTTCTGTGGCTGCTCTGATTCTCCTCAGGGTTGCCCTGACTATTTAGCACCTTCACTTACATTAGAAAAGATGGTCCCTCAGGGCAGACATAGCCCCGTGGGTATATGACCAGGCAAGTGGGGCAGGCGGTGGACTTCAACCACTCTCATCCCTCAGAAAACTGCCTGGTTCTCCTGCCTCCAGAGCCTTCTATTTCTATTCCACATTATTCATCTTCTAAATATGCACAACACTCCTCTCCTCCCCCAACCCCCAAAAAAGAAAAAAAAAAAAAAAAAACTTCAATCCTTGGCTTTTTTTCTACCTCCCCTTAACTCTATCCTGTGGATGGAGGATTTTAGTTGTCTCTCTGTGTCGATGACCCATATCCACATGAGGAGGCCAAGACTCCCTCCTCCTCTTTAGTCCCTTGTCTAAGTGTCCTGGACTCCCTTCAGACAAGTCTGCAAAAGATGCTTAGTCTTTCCCTGGCCAGTCTCAGACATTCTGAGCGCTGCCAGTTGGGACGTACTCCTCCTTGTCATTCCACTAGGAACTTACAAATCACCCCCAGTCACTCTGCCCCGACACACACACAGCCTTTCTGCCCCTTATCTACAGAGTCAGTGCTCTTTGTCCTTTTCTTGCTCTTCCACACTGATCCAGACGACCTTAGCGTCTCTCGTCTCATGTCTGCTTCAACAATTTTCTGATCATGCTCTTTTCCTGGTGGTCTACTGTGGGCAGTTTTGTGCCTCTAGAAAACATTTGCTAGTGACTGGTGACATTTTTGATAACCAAAACTGGGAGTGGGATGTTGTCAGCAAATAGTGGGCAGAGACCAAGGCTAAGCACAGAACAGCCAGCCCCCAAAGAATTATCACACCCAAAAAGTTACTCTTAGATGGAGAAACCCTGATCTGTGTCCGTCCTCCAAGTTTCCTGAATGTTACAGCTTAACTCTTCTTAAGAAAATGCACTTTGTATGTATTGCTTCCTCGCTGAAAAAAAAATTATTTCCCATTTCCTATATCCACACTTCCACCTTTCCTTTCCTTTTCTGTGACAATAAATCTCCCTTTTTCCTTCAGGCCAATAGAAAAATCTCTATCCTGTGTGTTGGGCTAGTCTCTTTGTCCCTCGAGGCTTCTCTATCCCTGTCTGTGCCCCAGAGTTGTATCTTATAGGCTCCCTTGCTCTCTGGTATCTAGTTGGATTTGGCCTATGGAAGGTACCAGCAGGTGGCCAAAGATGAGCATTTACTCCCTCTATCCAAACCCAAACTTCCTGCCTTGCTTCTACAGTCTCAGCTTCTGTCCAGCACCCCCTCTTCCATGCGCCAGTTCTCACGAGGCTCCAGTAACATGGTTCCCTCCCTTGTCCTCTTTGGCCTGCAAGTGGTAACTGCTTTCCACCACCACTTGTCCCTGTGTTCACCCCTGTGTTGGTTTGCTAAGCTCTGCGTGCTCCTCAGTCAATATTTTCTTAGCTAAACTCTCAAGTGTGCCATCTGAGCCCTGCTACATACAGAATGATACTGTCACTTGAGGATTCTCTTCTCTTGGCTCCCATACAGACATTGCAGTAGGGTCCACTCCCCTATCATTCACCAAGTTCGCCCTAATAGTGCTGCAATCTATTGACAATCTAGTATTTTCTGTCTTTCCCAACACAACACGAGGTCCTGTGAGTTGGGGCCATTTTACACTCTCTCTTTTTTTTTTTTTTTAAAGAGAGAGAGGAGAGAGAAAAAAAATGTTTTTAATATTTATTTTTTAGTTTTAGGCGGACACAACATCTTTACTGTGTTGTGGTGCTGAGGATTGAACCCGGGCTGCACGCATGCCAGGCGAGCGCGCTACCGCTTGAGCCACATCCCCAGCCCCCATTTTATACTCTCTTGGCATGGTGTCATGCTCAGTAAATGTTCACCAATGAAAATGATGACAAGATGTATTGGAAAATTACCGGAATTCTGAAACAGAATGAATTTAGTTATTTTCATCTGTATTACTGTTATTGGAGGTGATTTTGAATCAGTAACATCTCCAGGAGGTTTCAGATCTGGTGAAGGCCTGGGCTCTGTGACTTGAGTTTTGCAATTCAGATGTCTGGTTGTACTTATGTCCTGGTTCCTGATAGCTTTCTGTGGATTTATGGCTGCTGAATAAGGGACTCTAAGTACAACTGAGAGTTTCTATATTGTCTTCCTCCCTTGAAAGCCATATACTCTTTTTTCAAATCCTTTTGCTGCTTTCTCCTAGAGCTGGTCTGCAAGGAGCAAATGTTCCACTTGCTCCTTGTCTGAAGCCTGGTGCTGCATTGTGCCCAAACGCGTGCTTAATAAATGCTTTTTTGTCCTATGATTCACTTCAATAAGTTTTTATTTAAATATTTAATGATGTAAAAATTGGTGTAAGTGCCTCCTTAGGGAATCTTGGGAAAGTACAGGGATGTAATCAAATGGTTTGCAAATTGTACTAATTTATTCATAACTCTAATTTAACCCAGAGTTTTGAAAAGGGAATGTTCTCATTTCACAAAAACCTTATTCTGTGGAATGAGGGGGTAATCATTCCTAAGAAAAGGGAGGGGGGGAATGCCAAGTCATTGTCTAGGGTTATTGCTTCTTGGCCTTCCAGTGTGGCAATGGTTATTTGCGTGGGCAATTTAAAAAGCAATTTCTTTTGTATGCCGCTAAAAATGACTCCATTTGCCTGATTCTGCCATCGGGTTTCAGTTTAACCTCATAGTTATATTATTTTCATGCCCCAAATCCCCACCCAAGTTCTGTTCCTCTGTACCAGAATGATAGAGAAGATGAATAGAGAGAATGGTAGGCCTTTTGGTCCACAATTCACCTTGAAGTTTCCATAGAAGGGCTTGGAAACTAGGAAACTGACATAGGCTAAGGGACTAGGGTCACATTTTGGTTTTGTGGGTCCTATGCACTTTTGCCTTCATGGATCTCTCTTCCTTTAAAAATATGAAGATATATTTTATGTCGGTGTTGGCACAATGACAAATACACCGGTATTACATATGAAAACACTCTGTCGACCCCTTAAAAGTGGTTAGGTCCCTATGCACTGACTCTTCTGTGCCTAATGAAAGAATGGGGCCTGTGAATGAGTGATGGATGGAAGAAAATGTAACTTACCCCCTTCAGCATGTCTAAAGATACCTGGGTTTTAATCTGTTTGCAATGATGCATGAGATGGGAGGTTATGATCATAAGGAAGGTGAATGGATGTTCTCCCTCTGAGAGGTTTGTGAGGTTTTTGAGGGTTAGGTGGCTGTGAACTTCCCAGGTACCAGCTGCTTTCTCTCCTCCTCCTCCTTCCTCTTCTTTTTTTGCCACAATGGGGATGGGGAGGAGTGGGGATTCAACCTAGGGGGCTCTACCACTGAGTCTCATTCCCAGTTCCTTTATTTTTTTATTTTTTGTTTTTTGAAAATTTGAGACAGAGTCTAAGCTCCCCAGACTGACCTCTAATTTGCAATCCTCCTGCTTTAGCTGCCTAAGTCACTTGTATCACAAGTGGGGTGTCTAGTTGGGCTTCTTATCTCTTCATCTTGTCTTAGAGTGACATCATCTTATCCATATCATGCAGATGGTGTTCCAGTCCTGAAGGGCCCAAGGTGACTGTCTCATTTCACAGACAGGGAACCTGAGGCATGATGGAGATGAATGTGGATGGTTTGCTCTTCATTGTTTTTCTAACAATGAAAATGGTACAGGTTTATTATGAAAGTTTGGAAAATATAAGGAGTGGAGAGATTTCACAAAAATCCCAACTCCCTTCATCCCGTTTCTCAGAGTCAACTGCTGCTCACTGTTTCATGAGTTTGTATGAATACATGAACTATACCAGGGATAGGACAGGAGGATTCCAACTCCCTGGACCTATCCCTGCAGTGCCTGTCATTGCTGCCATTTCTTCCTGATGTCCCTTCAAATGTAAAATGGCTGGATTTTACTATGGTACCTTCCCTCAGATGCTCATAAGCTACCTTGTTAACTGAAAAGGGCAGATTGCAAAATTTAGGCACAGTATGATCTTAGTTGTGTAGATCTTAGTTGTATATAAAACTGAGGAGAGCAATAGGCAGTTGTCAACAGTGGTATTAGTTGTCCTGCAGGCAATGGAAGCTCCTGTGAGGGTAAGGGACAGCCTTTTGAGGGGATGAAAGCTTTTCAGCACCAGTTCACCTCCCTGAAGGTAATTTCCTCACCTTCCTAGGAATAGTGTTGTTCCTGTTTAAAACCCTTAGAAGAGGACAAGAGGGACCGTGATGCCTCCATGTCTAAACCCCAGGCCTTTGCAGGTTGCTGTACTCGCTCATCTCCTCTATCTGTGCCCACCCATGACAGGCGCTTTCTGCAGCCTCTCATTTGTATTCCAGGCTGGCAGTGGGCTTTCCCAGCTATCCTCCCGGGAACATGATTCTATTCTCTACATAAAAGCAAAGATACAATTAAAGCTACGCCTCAGAGAGCAATCAAGGGAACTAGCAACTCCACATTACTATGGGGAGGATGCTATTGAACGAGGCAGTTTCTGCAAACAGCCTCTTTTTCCTGCTGTCCCAAATGCAGAAGAGCAGCTCCTGGTGCTCTGCAGCCACTCAAGTCTGGCTCATCCGAGAGAGACAGGGATCTGAAGACACAAATATGTTGTCTTCCTCAGTGGCTTGGTCCAGCATCCTACAAGTGTTTCCCTTAGTTCTTACCTACCTCTTGCCTACCACAGCATTGTCTACACCTGTTTTTCTTGATGAAGACAGAGAACATTGGCTTGTGCATTCCCATCTGCTAACCTTCCTGAGTGAAGCCGGGTGACTTGCTTTTCTGCAGCTGATTCAGCTTGTAATGCCTTGCAGCTTTCTCAGCAGCAGAAAGAGGAAACATCGATGTTTGGTCCACAGTCCCCCTTGATGATTTCATGGAAGGGCTTGGAAACTAATGAAACTGATGTAGGCTTAGTGACTAGGGCCACAGTATGAGTTTCATGGACCCTCGGCATTTTTCCTTTTGGAGGCCTCTCCTCCATTAAAAATGCAAACATTTACATTTTATGACTATATTAGCATTAGGACAAATAATTAGTTTTTTATAAACCCAGCTTGACACTGGATGTCCTCTAAAGTATCTGCGTCAAGTCCTGAATATTAGAATAATACCAGGTTAATAAATTTTAAGTCTAAATGATACATTCAGTAATTTAGTTCAAGTAATGTTTCTTTAAGCGTCTACTATGTGCCAAGCAAACAAGAAATAGTTGAGGTGAATGCGAACCAGATCAGAGGTCCACAGCACACCTGATGCTGTGTCCAAAGGCCCCAAGTCTTCTTTTGGTTTTTAAAGTAAACTTTGACGTCACGTGAACTTGAGTCAAATTCATTATTTTGCCACTTACTGCTCATGTTACAAGGGTGAACTACTCACCTGCCTGGGTCTCACTTTTGTTACTCACAAAATGGGGCTAATAATAGACATTTCCGAGGCTGTGGAATAAATGAAATCATTTAGGCAGAGCACAGTTCTTAAAAGTAGAAGGTTCTCTGTAAATGTCACTCCATTCAGGTTTTTAAATGATTTGGTGATAGGCACATCAGAGACTTTGGGTATAATATGAAATTGATTTTTAATTTTAAAATATGAATTTTTTACGTGCAGGGTTCACTTAGTGGATTCACTGTAATTCCAAATTGGCTTCCCACAAACTCAGTTTATGATTTAATTTAATATACCAGCATTCATTCATTCCTCAGTGAATATTTCTTCAGTATCTTTTATGGCACAGTCAATGCATACTTGGGGAATAAAAACCACCTTTAAAGTGAGTTTGTCCAGACACGATCAGGAAAGGAAATCAGCCAGGAAGGAAATCCTGTATGAAAGGAGTTTCCAGGACAGTGGAAGACGGGCTTGGGGAAGCACAGCCGCCAGCAGACACGTCTTTCTCGAAGGCTGGCAGGAAAAATCCTAACAAACGCCTGGCTGCAGAACCCTGGGAGCTGGACTTGCTTCTCATTCTTGAATTGCATTTATTCTGGGAAGCAAGCAGAGTGCTGTGTCAATCTGCTATGAGGGAGGCAGGGTTATAAATAGAAAATGTGCTGGAAATAGGAAATAAAATGAAAGATGGCATTTTAGGCTCTCACGGCTTTCCCCCTCTTCAGCAAAGAGAGAGAAAAGCCATCCAGTTTTGGTGAAGGCAAGAAATCCAGGAGCCACTGTTTGCAGAGAAGTGGAAGGGAGGGAGGAAGCAGAAAGTATGAAAGTGGTGGAAAGTGGAGAGGTGGGAAGAACTGAGTGAGATGGGAACAGAAGGGTGGGAGGGTAAGGAGGCCTCCCTGGGCAGATGAGAGGAGATCAAAGAGAAAAACCCAGCACTAGGACAAAGAGTGGAGATTTACCCAGCTGGAGAGAAACTTGAAATAGCAAGATAGTAATAACACACGACCAGCATCACAGATTGGGTAGGGAAAGAATTAAAAGGCTTAAACAGAGAAATGGAATTAAGCGGGAAGGCTGGTATGACTGTCAGATAAAAGACCCAGGACTGACCCGCAGCTCTTCCACAAAGCTCCATTCAGCCTTCCCTGAAAGTAGCCCTTGACCTTTGACCCTGAAGGGAGTACCTTGAAAAGTCTTGTTGAATCTATGACAGGCTGTTCTTCCATCAGGTGTGGGAGGTGTGTTTCAGCCATGGTTGAGGAAGGCTGTACTGGGAAAATCCTGGAGTTGGAGGGGAGTTCTAGTCCTTATGTTGCCATCAGCTAGACGTGTGATCTTGAACAAGTCACCTGACTAATGTCCGTGAATTTAAACTCTGCCACAAACTTCTTGATATATATGTATAATATACAGAATTTTTTTTCTTTTTGGTATCTTTTGGAATTCAGGTGCACATGCTTAAAATGATCCTGCCATTCATTTTGTATAACATTATCTTCTATCTGTGGAAGGACCTTCTCTGTTTTTAAAAAGATTTTTTTAAATTAATTCTCTTCTCCCCTTTATCTGTCACCCCCAATCTTACTGCCTTCTTCCATAGACACCCACTCTAATACATTTAGTTTATTACTTCCAATCCATCTGAAATATATTCATGTAGTTATAAGAACACCCTTACAAAAATACACAAGGCTGATTTATGTGTGTTTGATACATAAATGGAATTGTGTTATAATTCTCATCCTGTTATTTATTTTCTCTCAACTTTTTTTTTTTTTTTTTTTAGCTCAATCCAGGTTTCTCTATGGAAATCCATTTCCTTATCCTGTTGGGTACATGCACTATGTTTTATTTGAACATTCTGACTTGTACATTCCCAGAGATGAACACTTAGGTTGCCCTCAGTAGGGTGGCAGTGAAACTCCTTGGTCATACCCCGTTGTGCACCCTGGGAAGAAATTCCCTAGGTATATCAATCCAGTAGTGGACTTTTTGGGTTTAAGATACCCAGTTGTCTTTCAGAATAGCTATACCAGCACTGAGTGAGGGTTCTCTTTCTGCATCTATCCCTGCATCCTTGCCAATGCTTAGTGATATCTGACTCCCAAAGAATAGAGCTGTGAACAACAGCTAGCTAGGAAAGGAAGTGTAGAGGATTTAGAGGAAATCATGCTGTGAATGCAGAATGGGCAGGAATAAAACAGAAAACAATTCTTGGAGTGAGAGATGTCCAATAGACATCTATAGGAATGTGCTCTCTCATAAGGACAGACACGACTGGGAAGGGGAAACCCTCCAGGTTGGGAGGATGTGTGCAGGGTGCACAGGGACTCCATTGCTCACCATTGGGTGGTCCTCTTCTGACTATCTGGCACTCTTTATCTCCCACCTATCCTCACATTCTAAGAAAGAAATCTTCCCTGAACTTCTCTGGGGGTAGAAGGGGCTCTTTTAATTCTCAGCTTCTATGTCTCTCTTCTTTAACTCCTTCTTTGCCACTCAGAAAATTTGTGCAATTTAATCAGTTTGGACAGATGCATACCTCCAGGGACCACCTTCATCAACACAATGAACACTTCATCCTCCCCAAAAGTTTTCTCATACAGGTTTGCAGTTGATCCTGTCCCGTTGTTCCTAGCATCATAGAACTGCTGATCTGCTTTCTTTCGCTTCAGGGAAGTTTGCATTTTCCAGAATTTAAAAAATTAAAATTATATGACATGTACTTTTTTGTGTACAGCTTTTTTCACTTAGCACAGTTATGTTAAGATTCATTTTATTGGCATATCAATAATTTGTTCCTTTTTATTGCTGAATACTATTCCATTTATGGCATTTGCTTATCTACTCACATGTTGAAGGACATCTGTGTTATTTTGTTGTGGGCTATTATCAAGCTGCTAGGAATATTCAAGTATACACTTTTGTGTGGACATATGCTTTAATTTTTTTGAATAAATATTTAGAGGTTCAATGACTGGCTCATCTGTGAAGTGTTTATTTAACATTTTAAGAAATTGCCACTCTTTTCTTCAAAGGGGCTGTACCATTTTACATTCTCAACAGTATTGTAACAAATTACCCAATATGTGGTATTCAGTTATATATAGCAACATACAGAAGAAAATTTAAAATCCTGAGTGGTTGGGGGCTGGGGTTGTGGCTCAGTGGCAGAGCACTTGCCTCGCACATGTGAGGCACTGGGTTCGATCCTCAGCACCACATAAAAATGAATAAGCAAATAAAGATATTGCATCCGTCTATAACTAAAAAATATTTTTAAAAAAATCCTGAGTGGTTGGTTCCCTTCTATTTAGATATTATGTAGAATGTGACTAGTTGTCACACTGAGAGCCTTAATGGAAGGCACTATGGTAGCTCTGAAGAAATGTGAGCAGGGGTACCAAGAGTCGATTTGGTTAAAGGAAGCCGGAAAGTTATTACTGCTCAAGTACTTGGGAGGAAACAGGAATCTGAAGCGAGCCAGCATCTACCCTGGATGTTTATAATGAGCCAGGTTCTAGGGTCTCCAGCAGAAAGTGAAGGATATGATTTCACACTGATGCTGTGAAGCAGAGGAGCACAAACAGAGGTGGTACCTTGCTCGGGGGAACAAGTGCCTTCAGAGGAGGAGGAAGAAGACCTTTCTCTCCACTTCACATAATCTCAGCGTAACTTTAACCAGGAAACACTCTGAGGAGTACAAAGCCACCTTGACCCCATGGGAGTTGGCAGCTCTGTTGGCTCCAAGAGTCACCAGCCTCAGCACAGATGTCAGTGCGGTCACAGAAAGAAGAAAAGAGATGAAAAACAAGAGCCAATTTCTTCAGTGCATGAGAGACTCTCCACAGGAATGCCCAGAAATGCAGGCGCAGAGGCGGTAGCCTTAGTGTGGGTTATTGCACAAGACAGGAAATGAGGCCGGGTAAGCTTTAGGTGCAGTTACAATGGAAATGACTGACCCCACGAAGGCTACTGTTACAGACAGCCACTAAGAAGGAGGATGTGCAGAAGGGCAAGCAAGGCACATTCCCTGATGTGTGGCCACATCAAAATGGGGAGGGCTGCAAAGGCATGGAGCTCTCTGAACTGCTCTGCATTGAGGATTGTTACTTTCAGTGCTGCTTTGTAGGTGTTGGTTTACCGAAGAAGGCTAAGAAGTGTCCAGATTTGGATGATATTTAAAAAGATATACTGATATCCAAGTATTATCCCATGAATTATTTAGAAACTGCAACAAGAAAATGTACTTTATAACCCAGACATCAAGAAGTCACCACTTTAATCCGGTGGTCAAACTTAGCATCACTCACAGCAGAAGCTAGATATGATGTGTTTCTTGCTGTGATACATTATGAAGCATACAGCGTCACCTCGAAGTATTCTTGCCAAAGGTAATTAACTTGAATCTAATTAAGCTTCTAGGCCAGAACTGTCCAAAAGCTATATAACCTAAGCCACATATAATTTTAAATTTTCTAGTAGCCTCTAAAAGTATAGGTAACAAAAGAAAAAAATGAATTATATAACATCGAGATGAACAATTTAAGTGCATCAAAGAACACAAAAGAGAAAAAAAGGCAAAGCATAAATCATAAATCCGAAAAAGGATTGTTATATAGAATATGTAAAGAATTCCTACAATTCAACAACAACAACAAAACACACTAAAAAATGGGCAAAGGACTTGAATAGACACTGGGCCACAGAAGATTTACAGATGATCAATAAGCACAGGAAAAGATGCCTAACCTAAATCACTAATCATTAGGGAAATATAAATTAAAACCATAGTGAGATCACATTCATTAAGATGGCTATTATAAAAAAGGGGGGGGATAGAAAATAACAAGTATTGGTGATGATGTAGAGAAATTTGAACCCTTGTGTCTTGCTAAAAGGAGTGTTAAAATGGCATAGCTGTATATGGGAAATGGTCTGGCTATTCCCTCCAAAATTGAACACAAAACTACCACACTATCCAGTAGTCCCACTTCTGGGTTTTTACTCAACAGAATCGAAAGCAGGGACTCAAAAAGATATTTGAATAGTTGTGTTCATAGTAGCATTATTCTCAACAGTCAAGAGATGGAAGCAGCCCAAGGATCCATCAATAGATGGAAGAATGTGATGTATTTTTATAATGGAATATTATTTAGCCTTTAAAAAAATGGAGATTTGGACACATGTTACAATGTGAATGAAACCTGAAAACACTATACTAGGTAAAATAATCCAGTCATAAAAAGGACAAATATTGTAAGATTTCACTTATGTGAGATATCTAGAGTTGTCAAATTAATAGAAATAGAAAGTAGAATGGTGATTGCCAGGGGCAGGGGGGAGAGAGAATGTGGAGTTAGTTTGTAATGGGTTCAGAGTTTCAGTGCCCATTACAAGCTAAAGGAGATGAAAGAAGTTGGCGGTTGTACATTAATATGAATAAAAGTACTTAATGCCATTGAGCTGAATACTTAAAAGTGGTTAAAAATGGTAATTTTTATGCATGTATATTTTACCACAATAAAAATAGCTATAAAAGGCATTCTTGGAACAATTGGAGATATTTGATATCCTGGAATGATTGCTTTTATTAAGTGTAATAGTATTGCGCTTATGAGTTATATACAAACAGGACAATGTTCTTATTCTTGGAAATACATTCTGAACTGCTTGAGGATAAAGTGTTGTGATATCCATGACTTACTTTCAAATGGTTCAAAACGATTAAAAACAAAAGAACCCAAAATGCACATAGGCACATACACACACCATACATACAGATAAAGCAAATGTAGCAAAATGTTGATCATTGGTAAATCAAATCAGGAGGAGGGTATATAGGTATTCATTGGCTTATTTCTATAATTTTTCTGTATGTTTGGAAATGTTTACAGCACATATGGGGGCAGGAGGGGAGAGATAGTCAGCAGATCTCAGAAAATGCTCGAGATCTGCCCTAAACAGGGGAAATGCCTTCTAATTCCCATGAAATTTCCAAGGACAACATTTGCATAGAGAGCCATGACAAAGGCAAGTGGCTCTTTGGTGAGCTTGTGTTTGAAAGCTAAGTGCCTCTCTCTGTTAGGTGGTCTGGCAACATGGTCTAGGACAGAAGGTTACCTGTGTCTTTCCTTCTCCCTAAGCATAAACAAGTTTGGGAACTTTTTTCATGGAATGAGACTTCAAAGAGGAGCATGAGAGAAGAAAACTGAGAATGAGGTGCCTTCTTTAGTGATGCAGAGGGAAGAAGGAGAAAGAACTGCAAAGAAAGGGGCACCATCTTGACTATGCCTGTCCGCCATGTTCAAATCTCTCCACCAAGTCGGCCAATCTCTTCCTGAGGTGCAGAGTGAGGGGTGTGGGGAGAAGTAAGACGGCTTGGATGCCTTCTCTTCCCAGAGGCAAAGTGTGGGTGGATCAAGGTCCTCAGGATTCAGTATGTGAGGGCTACCCTCCGGCCCTCTAAGTCTCCCTTGCACTGCTACAAATGATGTGGATGCCACTATCTTTAAAGGAATTGCACAAAGGAGAAGTTCCCACTCAGAGAGTTCAGTGCCAGGCAAAACGGTGTTGTTGCTGCCTTCCTTGAAGCCTGGTCCAACAACAAAGTACTTGACCAGAAGAAGAGGTGCTTTAAGTTGGAATGTTTAGAAGCTTGGAGGGAAAAATTATGAACCACAGTGATGAACTCCATCAAAGTCAAGGAGTCATATGGTTATAAAGTTGGCAAAAGAAGCACAACTTACCTGAGAGCATCATCTACTCCTGGTCCTTCCAAGAATGCCACCTGTAATTTGGAATAGCATGGAGACAAAGTAACAGTTCTCTTTGGCTTAAATTTTTGGCATGATTACTCTCAATTCAGCTACTTTTGCAAATTTTTTGTTAATTTTTTTTAGTTGTAGATGGACACAATTTTTATTTTGTTTTTATTTTTTATGTGGTGCTGGGGATTGAACCCAGTGCCTCATGCATGCTAGGCAAGCGCTCTACCACTGAGCCAAAACCCAAGCCCCCAAATATTTTATAATAGAGATGAACTCAGAGAAAGGGCAAGGCTATGAAGAGAGATTTTGGGGAAAAGGGATTAGAAAGTCGCAGTCCTTTGAAGCAAAACAGGAAATCTCTAGCCTCCAGTTTAACGGGATGCTGGATGGTAGTCTCACACTGAATCACCATGAGTTGAACCACCTACAACTTTGCTTATAGCTTTTCCTGAAATCTGCTTTTTTGCCAACTTCCTGAAACAATCAAACCATCCTCAGTTCACAGTGAGAACTACTTTTTTTGATGTCTCTCTGTATCTTTTCATAAATGTTTAGAAAAGAGGCAAAGCCTCTAGCTGAAATAGTTGCTTATTTTGGAGGATGTTAGCTTGGTCTGGTCAGGAATCAGTTCATCCTATGTTCCTATTACCACCCCTTACAGTACTTCCCATCAAGGGACCTGGCATGGTGAGAGAGTGAGGCAGTTGTAAATAGATATTTTTAAAATAGACTTTGTGGCCCACCCCCATGGATTCTCATGTACCACCTCTAAGGGAATATGACTTTCCCAACACCTTCTCAAAAAGCTGTTGAAAATCACTCTTTGTTATGAGAAATATTACCAATGTGCAGTCAGAAAGAAAGTCTGGTTTTCACTGTATCAGGGAGAGGAGGAGGTGGTGGTCGTGCATGTCCTTGGTTCAGTTATCTTTGTGACTTTGGATTGTGAAGTCAAACTCATACAGCACAGCCTGGACCTCAAAATACCTGGGACAGTTGCTCAGAGTGGGGTACATTGAACTCCTTCTAATTTGGATTTTCCATCTGGAAATATAGAGCAATGATGAGAAATAGACCTGAAGCACTGAAACAGACCCAGGTCCCTCAGGCCCTATCACTTCGTCTTCCCACTGTCAATATCTACATCTTGGTACCTGAGGACTGTATCTAGGACCCTGGGATATCACTAGGCTCAAGACATACGGCAATTCAGAAGCGCAAGAAAATGAACTGCCCTATCCCCCAGAAGCATCCTTCAACAATGAATGATGAGAGATGATGGATAAATATCCCAGCAGCTCTGTCCCTTGGACGGGATAATCCTGAGGTGTGTATTTTATACTATTTCCCAGAGTTTTCCCACAGGATTAAACTATAGTTGCTTACTAGATGGTTGGCTTAATAAGTCACTTTTTATTGTCCTTTTTTCCCTCCCTGACTCACTTCCTCTCTCCCTTGTTGGTATTTCCTTGGATTATCTGCCAAGTAAACCAGTTGATCCTTATTTCAAAGTCAACTTCTAGAGAACCCCAAACTAAGACAAAATCTCTAGTGTATATTAGCACCATCAAGCACACACTGCTGGAGAGCTGCTAAATGAGAGAAATCCTTCCTCCTCCTCTTATTCCTCTGTCTTCCCATCCAAGGCAGTGCCTGTGCCCAGAGATTTGTGGGTACTGTAGGTACCATCCTCTGTGTAAAGCCTGGCATGGTGAAAACCTGTTCACCTCAGTGGCATGTAAATTGTTGAATGAAGGAATATTGATCACAATGGAGAAAAAGAAGGGGAGAGAGAGAGAGAGAGAGAGAGAGAGAGAGAGAGAGAGAGAGAGAGATACTGTGTTTATGATGGATAAGATATGTTATCCTTATCAAAAGTGACGTCTCCCACAATTATGTTCCATAGTGTTGTGGGAGATGCTAATAAAAATAAATCCAAAAATAAGATTCCTGTGGTCAGAAGTTTGGGAATCACTGGATGAAGCAAAGACTATTTTATGGTAGTACTTATAAGGACTTGTAATAAGACCAAGGGCAGTGTGATTCTCTGGGAGAGGGATCCCATATATGGTGTTTTCCAAATCTCCCTGACCATAGAACTTTTGGAGAATATTCATTAATACATTTAAAACAGTTTGTGAGGTAATGGTAGAGACATATTCCCTCTCCCAAAGGCATGTGTTTCAATCATGAATTGAACTGAATTTTGGTTTTCATCTCAGTGGTTGAAATATCTTTTTTCTGTGTGAAGCTAGACGTTAGTGCAGCTTTCACTCCTTATTATAGTTAAGACACCTTAATCAGGAGACCCAAGCAAATGCCTGGCCCTTGCACTCTCCAGATTGCTTTCTCACAGGTTAATGTTTACAACAACCCTGAAGATAGATCTAACAGATTTGTTTAATTTTTGTTTTTTTAGTTGTAGATGATCCTTTATTTTATTTATTTATTTTTATGTGGTGCTGAGGATTGAACCCAATGCCTCACACATGCTAGGCAAATGCTCTGCCCCTGAGCTACAGTCCCAACCCGTCTTATAGATCTTCACAGGCTGAGCTTCCCTAATCTGACATCTGAAGGATCCCTAAATCCAAAACTCAATGTTCAACAAATTCTGGATTTTGGAGCATTCTGGATTTTGAATTTTTGGATCAAGGATGCTTAAGTAATAAAGTCTAAGAAAATATTACAAAATTTCTCCACGCATGCATGCTATGTCAAAATACATTCTACTATCCATGTCTAACTAAAAAGAACAACTTTAAAAAATTTTAAAAGAAAATATTGCAAAATTTGAAAAACACCAATATCTGGTCCCAAGAATTTTGGATAAAAAAAAAAGGGATAATCTGCCTGTATTTAATAAACAGTTCTGAATCATAGTTCAGAGCTTTTCCAGGATGGCTTGGTGGTAAGTACATCACTGCAGGCCAAAGGGATGTAAAGTAAGCAACACGAGCTAAGGTCTCAAATGTTTTTTCTCCATGGACAGAATGTTAGTTAATATAGCAGGCTTTTCCAAGACTTAGGGGTTTGAGAAAGTTATTGGAACAGGCCAGGAAAGGGAAATGTGAAAACACATCAAGTCTCAGAGCATGATACATAGGATCCTTCTAGGTGGTCTGTGGGCTGAGTCTGTCACACCACAGAAGGTAGATGACACTCTGGATAAGATCAGGGCTTCTCCAAAGCAAACTCTGGGCTTGCATTTTTGCTGTAGCATTTGCCAGCTATGTGACTTTGGGTGAATCACTTAAACAATCTGAACCTTAATTTCTTCATTTGTGAAACAAGGACACAAATAATATTTCTCATGGGGCTGCTATGAGGATAAGACTAGATAACGTACCTAAAAATCTTCACATAGAAGATGCTGGACATATAGTAGGAGTGACAAGGAAAAGATAGCTATTAGCCAGGTGCTGTGACACACACCTACAATCCCTGCGATTTGGGAGGTTGAGGCAGGAGAATTGCAAGTTTGAGGATAACTTGAGACATTTAGTGAGAATCTGCCTCAAATTTTTAAAATAAATAAATAAAAGGGCTGGGAATGTAGTTCAGAGGTAGAGAGAGCACTTGCCTAATATGCTCAAGGCCCTGTGTTCAGTCCTCAGGATTACCAAAAAAAAAAAAAGAGAGAGAGAGAGAGAGAGAGAAAAGAAAGAAAAGAGAAGGAAGGAAGGGAGGAAGAAAGAAAGAAGGTAGCAAATATAATCATGTCTATAACTTTTTTTGTGGCATGAATGTATTATTATTATTATTATTATTATTATTATTATTTTGGCAGTACTGGGGATTGAACCCAGAGGCTTGTTAACATAGCAACATCCCCAGTCTTTTGTTTCAAGACAGAGTCTTGCTAAACTAGCTAAACTGGTCTCAAACTTGCAATCCTCCTGCCTCGCTCTCCTGAGTAGCTAGAATTACATACAGTGATACTACTCCTGGTTATGAATCAAAACTTCAGCAAAACCAATGTGATTCTGCAACCTGTACACTCAGAAAAATGAGAAATTATACCCCATCAGATTCAAATGTATGATATGTCAAGATCATTGTACTGTCATGTGTAACTAATTAAAACAAATTTAAAAAAAATAATTTTAAAAAGCATCGATTTTGTTGGTGTTTTATTAGAAACAGTGCTGTTTTCTAATGACTTCTAGTATAGTTTCTTTTTTTTTAGTTTTTGTTTTATTTTGTGTGAAAATAGGGTCTCTGCAATTTTTTTCTCTCCAATAAAATAGCCAGTCAATGCTCACTCCCATTTCAGCCTACCTCCTGTGGATGGGGGTATGAAAAGAACAAATTGAAAATTTGGGGAACAGCAAGCGAGAAACCTGAGTGTTTTTCCTTCCAGCTTTACTTGGAAAAATTTGTTGAGAAGCCCACACTGTGGTTTTAAATGGTATTGGGATGCAGGATGCCCATCTTCTGTCCCTACCTCTAAGCTCCTGAATGTGATTTATATTTCCCTATTTTAAGCTAGTGCAGATTTATGAGACTTTAAACACCATAGTTGAAGTTATTGGAGGTTTAAAGGGATTAAGCAGGGCCAGCAGCACCTAGAGGTATGTAAGTTGTTTAAAAGATTTATCAGCATTTCCATGTTAAAACCTACTTTTCAAGAAAAAAGTAGCCGGGGTCTGAATGTATTTATTTTGGGCTGAGGTGTAAATTTTTAGGAATTTTTAGGGGGGAGGGGGAAGTCCATTCCTCTAGTATTTCTTACTTGGTTTTTGAGCCTGCCTCTGCCCCTGCCCCTCCTGTCTTTCATGAGTAGCCAGCTCTCTGTTCTCTGGGTTTCCCTTCCCTCTGTTCCTGCCCTCTCTCAAGCTTTGGTCTTTGCGTGTGTTCCTCTTTGGTCCCATAGTCATGCACTGAGCCTCTGACCCATGAACCGACCAGCAGCCCCAGGGAGCCTGGTTCTTCCTTCCTGCCCTTGACTCCTGGCTGTCCAGGGAGGGCTGCAGGGGCGGGACTGCCTCGTGGTAGGGGCGACAGATCTCCATGTTTACACCAGAGGGAGCAATGACTCCGTGGCTGAGAGGGCCTGGCTGGAGTGTCCACTGAAGGCAAAGCGCACACAGGCAGTCTGGTTTAGGAAAAACTGTTGAGTGACCTTGAAAATACGTTCAGAAAGCAAGGTAGGCGCATGGCTCTGTCATATTCTACCAGAGCAGGGAAGAGTCAACATTCTTCTCATTGCCAATAATTAAGCTCATCAGCCTCCACGTCTTGCCTCATAGGTTTCTTCCAAGTCCCTGCTCTGCCCACCTTCTCAAGTCAGCGTGGGTGTAAGGAATATGAACTCATTTTAATATCAGCCTGAACCAGACATCACTGGGAAGGAAATCAGAGACACCATTCCAAAGTCAAGTAAAAATAACTGCTGTGAGCACATACTCTATGATTCCATTTAGATGAAACCCTGAAAAAGACAAATCTAAATCACGGTGACAGAAAGTAGATTGGTGGTTGCCTGGGACCAAGGGCAGTGTTGATGGGGATGTGGCTCAAGAGAACTATCTGGGATGCTAGAAAGATGCTATGTCTTGATGGTAGTTATGGTCACATAGGTGTGTCAAATTGTAAAAACTCACTTTCATACAGTTGAAATGGGTGTAAACTATGCTTTGATTTTTAAAAAGTGTATCTGCTGTGTATTCCACTCTCTCCTTCATCTCCATCAGCACAGACATCAGAGAGCTGAATCTACATCTTAGAAGGCTCCTCAATCTATGAGTGCTCAGTCAACCAGCCTGTGCTATATATCCATACAGGGCACGGATAATCCAAAGCACTTGATGAAACACTGAGTCAGTTCAATTGACTGTGACATGTTTTCTGTGCATTTACATTCCTTGAATATAACCAGACCGACAGGGACAGCAGGGAGCAGGCAGCCAAGAAATGTGGTAGGGGAAGCCAGATTAAACAATTACAGAGGAGAGACAGCAAAAGGGTGACTGACCACACAGATGATAAAGACTTGTTGACTTTGTAATGTGAACTGTATACTGTGCAAAAATGAAAAGCAGATTTCTCATTAGAAATCAAACCAACCGTACTGAACGGTCCTGGCATCTGGATAACAGGAGGTCTTCATCAATTCCATCTTTTCCATATTCCTAATTAAAATTTTGGTCTTACTTAAGCCAGGCACAGTGCCCTATTCAATCTGATGGTCAAATATCTATCTTAAAGTTGGCTGGGCTCACCCAGAGGATGATGTAAATTGATCAAGAGATGGAGTTAAGATTTAGAACATTGGATTTTTGTCCCCGTTGTATGACCTTCTGGAAAAATCACTTGTTCTGTTTATTTGCTCATTTATCCAATAAAATTATTTCATACCTGCTACAAACAGGCAGTTTTCAAGATACTGGGATATGTGGCTCTAGATGTTGCTTTTCTCATTTATAAATGCCCATTCTTGGATCCTCGAACATCCTGACTACTGTACCAGTTGTTAGCTTACTCAGACTCTGAGACCCTCAGTGTTGTGCCTCCATGATAAGACTACTAAGGAGGTATAAGAAAAAGAAACCCCCTAACTTCCGCTGGTGTGTATCTTTCCAAAGGGTAGCTCCATGCCACTTTAAAGCATCTTTGCCACAAGACTTCAATAGAAATAAAGTTAAGCATCTTAGTTTGCTTGAAAAACTGCCCTTAAGAAAACCTTCTAAGACAGTTTTTAAATTAATTCCTTATTGCTTCAAAGTGCAAATTCATATAGTTATAAATCAGGTGAACATTTGATCTTGTGCAGGGCAGTAGACCAAGGTTTTGGACAAGCTTTTCTTCTTGAAATGCAGTATTTTCTGTCCTGCCTATACTGCAAGCAAAATAAAAAGTTAATAGACACACAATTGCCCCTCGTTTTAAGTCCCTCTCATTGTTGTTTTCAAGGATTTAAGATCTGCAGGGTTTTTTCAAGCCTATAAGAGCTGTTCCCTTCCAGATCATCAAACAGATTGAAGAGTCAGAGTGGGATTTAAATTCTACTTGGCCCATTTGTAATGTGTGACCCAGGTAAATTTCTCTAACCTCTCTGTGCCCCTGTTTCTTCATCTGGACATGGGGATAATAGCATGTACTCCGAATTGTTGTGCACTTGAAATAAGATAATGGACATAAACACGGTGAAGCACGGTGTCTCACCAATATTAGGAAACCATTGGTGGTTGTTACTGAAGCCTGGCAGAGATGAAGCCTGGAGAGTGAGAAGGAAAATTCTCCACAGAATTAGAAATACTCCACTGACTCTTGGAATGGATGAACCAGAACTTCCTACCTTTGCTGAGTGAGTAGCTGCTGTAGCAGGATGGGGCCTTCAGATTGTTAAGCTCAAAAATATGCATTACGTGTCTGGGAGAATTGACAGTCTAAGAGGGAAAGTAAGTCATCCATATGCTCTTAACTCAAGAATAGGAAGTTTTTTTCTCCTTATCCTGGTGACCAGCCATAAGAGGAGTGCATATAGAATAACAATGGAGAAAAGTCATGCCCAGCCAACTGTGATGGTCATATCAGCAGACACCAAAGTCAGATAACCTCCACCTTACCCCGGGTGGGTTTGACATCACTGGACCATCTCCATTTTTGGTGCTGCTCTGACCAATAGGTCAAAATCAGTGTCAGAACCAGGGCTGCAAACCTGAAGAGAGAGCATGGTTGCTGGTCCAAGAACAACAGACAGCTGGCCCAGGCTGTGATTCCTGTTGGTTGGAATTCACAGCCGGCAGAACAATGGTCACATTCACAAACTGAACTTCTGCTTACTCTCCTTTTCCGAAGTCCTTCATCTTCCCTCCACACAGTCAGCCAACTGTGCTCTGAGATCTGCCGTGTTAGCACCTGCAAGTGTTGGCTGGCTTTGATTACTGTGCAGTAAAACTGAACAAAAATAATTTGAAAATTATTAATATACAGGATGCAAACCTATTTGTAATTTCTAGGATCCCTAAATAAAAATAAAATTTCACAACAGGCAGAGACTATAGCTATATTTTCCACTATTTTATATCCAATAGCAAACAAAGAATTTTTCTGGGTAAACAATCAGCCTGGTTTGCACAGGATTCTCCTGATTTTAATGCTGAAAACTCCTGTGTCTCAGGATATCCCTTAGTCACAATCACCCTGGAATGACTGATCACTCCAGATTTGGCACCTAATAGATGGAATCAATTCTTGTCAATCAAAAGAAATACATAAGCTGTGGAAAGGGCAACTGGAAATAAAATGTAATACATTAAATTAGCTGCTGTGGATAGGAGTCTACCTTTAACAGACACTGATTGGAAGTTGAGTTTGGTGACACCAGCCTACTAATCTTGACGATATATGGGACCAGTTTTGGGATTTTAGTACTTTCTTATTCCTGTCTCTTCTTTGGACCTTAGTTCATACATCTGGGTAACTGGTCACCAATGGGCCTCACAATTTCAAAACCATCAAAACGTGGTCAAAACATAAGCAGGATTTCTAAAAACCTGTTTTCCTAATTTAAACTTTCTCACCTCTTCCACATCGAAGCCAGGTGTTTAAATATGATCCATAATATACACATGGGAAGGGAGGAACATTTGTCCAGTCAAAGAAATTCACAATTCTTTATTGAGTGACTGCTCTGGGTGTTGTGCCGGTTGCTACTGAGCCTTCAAAATGAGTCCAAGAGAATCTTTGTCCTCAGCAGTTCTCAGTCTAGGAGGCTTTGTGAATAACTATACGAGAATATTGATAACAGGAAACTGATTTGATACATATATACTACTTTTTTTTTACCTTCTAAGACACATTTATTTATGAGTTTCTATAAAGATTTTTTTGTTGTTGCTTTTTAATTTGTTCTTTTTAGGTATACACGTCAGTAAGAGTGTATTTTGACATATTATATGTACATGCATAACATTCTAATTAGGATCCCATTTTTGTGGTTGTGCATGGTGTGGATTTTCACTGATTGTATATTCATATATGAACTCTATGCTACTTTAATGATTTGAATTGCACCCTTTGAGAGACTCTGGGAGAGAGGGAGGTTGACTTTGAGACATTATGGAAGGCCTTCTTGAAGGAAGTGGAATTTTGGTGCACTTTGAAGGAATCATAGGACTTCCAAAGTTGACTGTAGGATAGGGAGAGAGTGGCTTTCCAGGTAGAAGTAAGAGCATGGCTATGACAATCAGTTGCATTAGGACACTCATGACATTAGCCAACTGCAGGGCCTTAACTGAATAGAGGCGATTGTTATGCTAATCCAACAAACTTAAGGCTGCTGAAGCAGTTCAAGGGTTACCAGTGTCCGTCACCCCTCTCCTTTCCTCCTCCTCCTTCACCATCCTCAGTTTATGCCTTTGTTGCCTGAAGTTTCCAAGATCATTACTCCACCCAAAGTCCACATTTGTGAACCAGAGAGGGAGAAGAAGGAAGAAGAAAGGTAGAGAAGAAAGAAGAAAGGAGAGAAAGGAAGACAGGAAGGAAGGGGGGCAGGGCTAATTTGAGGAGGACAAAAACTTTCCCCAAATCCCTTGCAGATGTTTTCTTCAGTCATACCTCAGGATAAGAAGCAGGTTATATGGCCATCCCCAGCTGCAATGGAGTCTGGGAAGGTGAGCATTTCAGTTGGACCCATTGTCCTCCTGAATGATCCTGCATCTGTCAGTAAGGAGGCAGGGCAGATGGACTGGGCTAGGTAGCCTGCAGTGCTTGGGCCTTTGTGCAGAAGCCCAGACCTGGGAACAGGACAGGGAATGCTGTATAAAGGAAAGAATGGAAAGTAGAGTCTTGTGGCTGGAATGCAGTTGGTCATTGTATTGTATGGAAGCAGGACAAGATGGTATGGGAGGTTTATAGGATGTGGGGAGGAGAAATCTGAAGACAGTATTGGAAAAATGTGGGCCAAATGTAAGAGACATGGCTTTCACCTGCCTCTTGAATTTCTCTAAAAGCTCAGAGCAGCCTATATGACTCTGCTTCACATTTTATGGGATGGCATTCATTCTTTACTCTCAGCACCACCCACAGCCCCACACCGCCCACTCATCTCACGTTATCAAGCACTTGAATAGAAGTATAAAAACACCACTTTCAAACCTACACTTGTGTATCCATGTCAGGAGAAGACGATGGAAATGCTTTATAAAGCATTTTCTTTCTAAAATTCACTTGTTAGCCATAATTCAAATTTATGTTATTATTCATACATTGATCAACTCCTTTTAATTTCCTCAGCCACTAGATCGTATTAACCTTTTCACCATGACACATTGTGATTTTAGTTTTGCTATGTGCTAATCAGGAAACCCAAACAAATCTATATACAGAAACATGCTACTAGTTAAAACACATATTGCATCAATTAATATAATTAATATAAATTGCTTTGCAGTTTCTTTTGTATCTTGGGGCAATTTTACTTTGGTCACTCTTTAAGCTGCAGCTCTGAATGATGTTTCTATTGTTTGAATCTTGTCTTGGTTGCATTTAGGGTGACAGTTTCTGAAGATAACTTGAAGCACAAAGAATAGTTGAAGAATCATGAGGAGCCTATTAATATTGGGGAAAATTATAACATCGTTCTTACTCTCAGTCAAGGATCATCTAACCTTTTTTTTTTTTCCCATACTGAGGATTGAACCCAGGGGTGCTTAACCACCCTGCCATATCCCTAGCCCTTTAAAAAGATATTTTATGTAGGGGCTGGGATTGTGGCTCAGCGGAAGAGTGCTCCCCTAGCACGGGCGGGAACCAGGTTCGATCCTCAGCACCACATAAAAATAAAGGCATTGTGTTGTGTCCATCTACACCTAAAAATATAATAAATGTTTAAAAAATATATTTTATCTAGAGACAGGGTCTTGCTGAGTTGTTCAGGGTCTCACTAAGTTGATGAGGCTGGCTTTGAACGTGCAATCCTCCTGCCTCAGCCTCTCAAGCTGCTGGTATTACAGGTGTGTGCTACTGTGCTCAGCCAGCCACTTTTTAAAGTGCCAGATAATAAATATTTTTTACTTTGCAGGCTGTTTGGTCTTTGTTGTAACTATTTAACTCTGTCTTTATTCCACAAAAGCAGACATAGACCTAAGTAAACTAATGATCATGGCTGTGTTCCCAAAGAACTTTATTTACTAGATCTTTGCTCCAAGTGAACAGCAGGGAGAGACTCCCTCCCGTGTTCTAACCCCCCCCCCCCCCCATCTTCTTATCACCGTCTTTCTTCCACTTTTGGCTTTATTCCTTTCTCACCCTAACTTCTCTATTTCTCACTTTCTTTTCCACATCTTGATCCTTTCTTGTCACTTGCTGCAAGACATATCCCAGGGACTGCTTGGCAGATTCTCTTATCCTCTTGAGATGGCATCAAGAGAAGAAGCATGACTTCTCCTTGGGTCCACTTGTTGGCAGATAGGCTCTGGGCTACCTGGATTGTGTGTCTGGCCACCTCTTAAGTACGGGTAACTCTTCTTGGGTAGCTTAACATATGCTTTAATTTGTTAGCTGCAGAATTCCTTCTGGCTTCCTTGGACTTGAATCTCTGAGGTGACTAAGAAGATCTTTCTCTTCAAAGGTCACAACTGAGGCACAGTTGAATGCTCTTCAATGTTTTTGAGTTCCTTTAACTCTTTAGCATAGGTGAGGGCTGTCAGGGAAATGGGTTTGGAGCCTATAAGGACAACTTCCTCTAACTCTGTAGTAAATTCATACCACTTTACCTCCTGCAGACTTCCTCATTCAGGCACATTTTTTTTTTAGTGAAGACAGGATGAGAGGCAATGGGTTTCAACCGAAGCAGGAAAGATTAAGAGTAGAGGTCAGGAAAAACTTTTGGGCTGTCACAACTGTATATCAAGCAAGGCCAGGACCAGGGGATGTTTTGGCGTTCCCTTGGAACTGTTAAAAGAACAGGACAGATTACTTCCTATCCTCACTCCAAACAGAAAATAGTGTGACAAAGGAAACAGCTTTCTGTTAGAAATTTCCTGTGCAGTTCGGACTATGGGTTGGGAATCCAGATTTGAGGCCCAAATATCTTTGCCAGCTTCCTCTACGCAGACCAACCCTCAGGATGCTGGCTACTCACTGCAACAGGGAAGGCCCCCACCCCTCCAGTTTCTGAGTGACACTGACAGTCTTCTAGTTTCAGTGTTTTCTGTCCCTTTCTTGTTCTTTCTGCTATGTCCTAGTCTTTTAAGTATGCATAGCTAGTTCCATTTTAAATAAATAAATAAATAAATAAACATTTGGAAATTTAGCCATTATGTCTAGCTAACAGGCTTCTTCTTTTCACAGCCAAGACTTCATGGTCAGATGATTCTGCTCCGCTGCAGCCATTCCCTTACTGTACACTGGCTCCGGACCTCCCTGTAGGGGGTTTCCATTGGCCACCTTGCTCCCTCAATACAGACTTTCCTGCAATTGGCTTCTGGTCCCTCCTCTTTCTCTCATGAAGATGGCTCATCACTTGCCACTTAGCCAAATCCTGTCTCCATGTCTCAGTCCCCACTGCCCCTCATTTCCTTGTGGCATCTGATGTTTTCAACCCCTGTTTGCCTCCTGACACCCTCTCATCTGGTCTCCATATGGGGCAACACATTCCAGTGTCTTGTCTGTCCCTCTGGCCTATCTCTCCTTTCAATCATCTGTTTTGTTTCTGCACCTTGCCTGGGGGGATCAGTACGCAAGCTGCTGTGGAAATTGAAGATCACAGAGCTAATCAGGTGTGGTGTTGCACACTTGTAGTCCCAGCTACTTCAGTCCATGAGTTTAAGATCAGCCTGGGCAGCGTAGCAAGACTCCATCTCAAATGATCAAACAAATAAATAACAATAACAACAACAAAACCCTGTGCAAAACAGAAGATCACAGAGCTGAGGTCTGGGCTAGGATGGCGTTAGGGGATAGGGTGGGGAAGCAACAGATGACCTTACAAGGAAAACATTGGCTTAAAACTGAATGAATGCAGGAGAAAGAGGAGGTGGAGGAGCCCAACAAATCTCTCAGGTTGTAGTCTGTGCAATTGGAATAATAAAGTCAGGAAAGCAGGAAGAGGTGCCACTGTAAGGAAGGTTTGATTTGAATAGAAAGCAGGGCATATGAGTGGATAATTCATCCAAGGGAGAGTTAATGGAAATGGATAGAAAATCTTTTATCTCATTTTCTCTTGCTGCTTCGAGCAGCTCCTAGCTCCTTCACCAATATTTCTGCTCCTAAGTCTTCTCCCAGGCTCTATGCTGACAGTTTTAATTGCTGATTGGACATTACCACCAGGACACCCATCATCACTTCAGACTCTTCCGGTAGGAGAGACAATGTGTGTTGCAGGGAAACTGTGTAGAAAGTGGCCCTCTGACTCATGAACTCTGGAGTCTGCTGTGTGATTGCAGGCAAGTCCTTTTACTCTCTAGTTTATAGTTTTCTCGCTCATGAAATTACATGAAGTGTGGCTGGGGCTGGGGCTCAGTGGTAGAGTGCTTGCCTAGCATGTGTGAGGCACTGGGTTTAATTCTCAGTACCACCTAAAGACAAATAAATTAAATAAATGTCCATTGACAACTTAAAAATATTTTTAAAAATTAGATTAAGTAGGGCTGGAGTTGTAGTGCAGTGGTAGAGCACTTGCCTTGCAAGTGTGAGGCACTGCGTTCCATCCTAGCACCACATAAAAACAAATAAAGGCATTGAGTCCATATGTAACTAAATTTTTTAAAAATTATATTAAGTAATATCTGTTATATTAAGTAATATCCTGTTCAACCTGCCACTGTTTTTTCCATTATGTTGTCCAGCCAAGGAGGCCTCTGGGACTCACACACCTCCCTCTTTCCTGCCCATACCTGTGGCACTCCAGGTGTAAGCCACCAACACATGCTATTACCTCCCCTTCCCTCTGCTTTTCACAGCTTTCCATTTCAGCCCACAGCCACATCCTTCTAGGCTAATTCTTTGGGTTCCAAACTCCTCCTTCCAGTTATCTGGGCCCTTTTACTTTACTAAAACACTTCTTCCAACCTGTCTTATGCTGTCCCCTCCCTCCTTGAATCATCAAAGATAGATGGAGGAAAGGGGGTGTCTGTCAATCTCATTCAAGAGATTTTTCTAAATACTTATGCCTGAACATCTCTCTTCCTTCCTCTACTTGGACATACTTACCACCATGTGAAAAAAGTTTTCTGGGGTAATGACCCAGAAATTCCCCATTTTAAAAAAATTGCTTTTTAAAACAACTTTATTGAAGTATAATTGACATTTAGTAAATTGCACATATTTAACTGTACAATTTGACCAGTTTTGACATATGCATACATCATGACAAGATCATCCATTGACTCCAAATTTTTCTTTGTTCCTAAACCCACTCTGTCTTCCCTCCCCTCCCAGTCTCCCACTCTGGTCTTCTCCAGAGTACCACTGATCTGCTTTTGTCAGTATAGACTACTTTGCTTTTCCTAGAATTTTATTAAAATGGAATAATTAAGCATATACTTTTTTTGCCTGACTTATTTCACTCAGCTAATTATATTGAGATTTATCTGAGAAGTATTCTGTTATACTAATATATCATAATTTATTTATCCAATCACTTGATGATGGATTTTTGGATTGCTTCCTGTGTTTGGCTACTATGAATGAAGTTGCTCTGAACATTTGTGTACAAGACTTTGCGGAAATATTTTACTTCTCTTGAGTAAATAACCAAAAGTGGAATGACTGGGTTACATGGTAAGTGCATGTTTAACTATTAAGAAACTGCCAATTTTTTTTTCTCCAGTAGTTATGCTGTTTTCTATCCTTTCAGGAAGTATAGGAGAGTTCTAGTTCACATCCTATCCACATCTCACCAACATTTGATAGGTTGACTTTTCAATTTGATTCTAATGGATGATGGTATTTCATGATTTTAATTTGCATTTTCCTAATAACTAATAATGTTGAGCATTTTTTCTTAAGTGCTTATTTGCTATCTATATATCTGCTATGGTTAATGTCTATTCAAATTGTTTTTGCCCAGTTTTTAAAGATTGGATTGTTTATTTTCTTTAAGGTTTGAGAATATTATTGTATGGTTTGTATATTCTTTGTACAGTCCTTCATTGGGTATGTGATTTTCAAAACTTTTTTCCTACTCTCTGGCTTGTTTTCTCTTTCTGTCAATAATGTCTCTTGAATAGCAGAATTTCTTAATTTTGATGAAGTCAAGTTTATTTTCTTCCTTTCTTTAAGGGATTGTGTTTTTGGTGTCCATTTCTACAAAATCTTTGCATACCCTAAGGTCACAGCAATTTTCTTTGTGGTCTTCTGGAAAGTTTTTAGTGTTGGGTTTTACATGTAAGTCTATGATCTATTTTGAGATATTTTTTTGTATATGAATCCAGTTCACTTTTTTTTGTATAGGTACATTATGATAGGCAGAATAATGTCCTCTTCCCCAAAGATGTTTATCTCTTAGTCTTCAGAACATGTGAATGTATTAGTTACATTGGGAGTTAAGTTTGTGGATAGAATGGAAGTTGCTAATTAGCTAACCTTAAGATAGGGAGGTTATTCTGAATTTATCTGAGTTAGTAATCTCCAGGGCTCTTAAAAGTGGAAGAGGGAGGGGCTGGGTGTAGCTCAGTGGTAGCATGTGTGCTTAGCATGTACAAGGCTCAGGGTTCAATTTAAAAAAAGAAAAATGGAAGAGTGACACTGCACACACTAAAAAGAGAACCAGAGAAGTGGCGGTGTGAGATGGACTTGGCCCACTTTTGCTGGGTTTGATGATGGAGGAAGGGGGACACAAGCCAAAAAATGCAGGTGGCCTCTATAAGCTGGAAAAAGCAAGGAAACTATTTCTCCCTTCGATCCTCCAGAAAGAACACATCCCTGTTAACACCTTAATTTTAGTCCAGGAAGACCTATTTTGACTTTGGTGCTGTAACTTAGATAAGATAATAAAGCTTGTATTTAAAAAAAAATTTAGTTTTTAGTTGTAATTGGACACAATACCTTTATTTTGTTTATTTAATTTTAAATGATGCTGAGGATCTAACTCAGGGTCTCACATGTGCTAGGCGGGTGCTCTACCACAGAGCCACAACTCTAGCCCCAGCTTGTGTTGTTTTAAGTCCCATAAAGTTAGTATATGATGGTCTTAGAAAATTACTATATTTTCAATGGAGGGGGCAGGGGATTAGCAAGGGTGGTGGAATGTGATGAACATCATTATCCAAAGTATGAAGACTCGAATTGGGTGTCAACGTACTTTATATATAAACAGAGATATGAAAAATTGTGATTATATATGTGCAATAAGAATTGTAATGCAAAACAAAAAAAAGTACACGTATAAAGGCATGAATTGTTGTGAACATACTCTAAACACAAAGATATGAAAAAATGTACTCTATATGTGTAGTAAGACTTGTAATGCATTCTGCTGTCGTGTATTTAAAAAATAAAATCAATAAAACTAAAACAAAAGCATTATTTATAAAAATTTTCATTTTATATTGAATTCCCTTTGATATTTGTTGAAAATAGTTGAGGATACATGAACGGATCTGTTTCTGGATTACGTTTTCTTCTATTTGTCTATCTTTATACCAATACCATGTTGCCTTGATGACGTAAATGTAAAATAAATATTGAAATTGAGTAGCATAAGTCTTCTAGCTTCCTTCTTTTTTTTCTTAGCTGTCTCAGCTTTTCTATGTTCTTTGCATTGAATCAATTCATCAATTTCTACCAAAAAGTCTACTGGGATTTTGACTGGGATTACATTGAATCCACAGATTGATTTCAGCAAAATTGCTGTCTTAAGATTTTAAGTTTTTTGATCCATGACACAGTATATCTGTTCATTTACTCAGATATTCTTCAGTTTCCTTTAGCAATGAGTTATAGTTTACATGTATGGAGCTTACCTATTTTAAAAATCAGACTATGAGGCAGGCATGGTGGTAGTCACCTGTAATCCTGGCTGCTTGGGAGGCTGAGACAGGAGGACCACAAGTTTGGGCCAACCTGGGTAACACAGTGAGATCCTGTCTCAAAATAAAATAGAAAAGGCTGTGGATGTAGCTCAGTGGTATATCACTTGCCTAGTTCTGGATTCAATCCCCAGTACCCAAAACAAACAAACAAAAATTAATCCTTCATATTTCATATTTTCCATGCCGATATAAATATTTTAAAATTTTAGATCCCAAATCTTCATTCCTAGTGTTTAGAAATTTGTTTACAGTTTTTATATTGGTCTTTTATCTTGAGATCTTGCTAAACTTATTATTTCATGGAATTTGTTTAAGTAGCAATCATGTTATGTATGAATAAAGGGAGCTTTCCCTATTTGACTCAATTCCTTGGTCTCCAAAGTTTCTCTTTAATTTCTTTTTCTTAGTGCATTGGATAAAACATTTAGTATAATGTTACATCCAGTATAATGTTCTGATGTTAGGGTAAAAGCATTCAGTCTTTGACTATTAAGTATGATGGTATGATATTAACTAGATACTTTTTGGTAGATATCCTTTATTAAATGCAAGTTTCTTCTATTCCTATTTTGCTATGTGTTTTGATCAGATATGGATGTTGGATTTTATCAAATGCTTTTCTTGCATCTATTTAGATGATCATATGTTTTTCCTTTTAAAATATGGTACATTTGTTTCCAAAGGCTGCTGCAACAAAGTACCAGAAAGTAGGTGGCTTAAAATTATAGAAATTTATTCTGCCCTAGTTCTGGAGGCTAGAAGTCTGAAAGGTGTCTGCAGGACCATGTGCTTTCTGAGACTCTGGGTAGAATCTTTCCTCATCTCTTCCTGGTTTCTAGTGGTGCCTTTCAGTCCTCAGCATCCTTTAGCTCACAGCTGCATCCTTCCCATCTCTGCCTCTACCATGATGGCTTTTTTCACTGTGTCTCTGTTTTCCATGAAACATTTTTCTTCTCTTAAGGACACTATTCATATTGGGTTAGGCTGTACTCTAATGACCTCATCCAAACTTGATTCTACCTGCAAAAGCCTTTTTTACAATAAGGTGACATTCATGGTCATCAACAGTTAGGCCCTCAGTGCATCTTTTTTGGGGGATACAATGTAACCCATAATATAAGTTATGTTGATAGATTTTCAAAATTTTTAAATCAATCTTGTATCCTTGAATAAACCCCTCTGATAATGATGTAATATCCTTTTTAATATGTTATTAGATTTGATTTGCTAAAATTTTATTAAGAATTTTATGTTATGTTCACAAGGAATAGCAATCTGAAGTTTTGTTGTTGTTTTCTTCTTCAATAATATTTATTTCATTTTGACATCAGAAAAATGTTGGCCTTGTAGAAATAGTTGGGAAATATTCCCTCCTCTTCACTTTTCTGGAAGAGTTTTCATGGAAACGGTATTATCCCTTCCTTAAATGTTTCATAAATTTACCAGTAATGCCATTTTTCTTTTCTTTGGGGGGGGTGGTTAAGTAAAAACTTAATATCCTTAACAGATATATGGCTATTTATCTGTTTCTTTTTTTCTTTATTAAATATAATTTTAGTTGTACATGGACATGATATCTTTATTTTTTATTTTTTAATGTGGTGCTGAGAATCGAACCCAGTGCCTCACACATGCTAGGCAAGTGCTCTACCACTGAGCCACAACCCAGCCCCTATCAGTTTCTTTTTTAGTAACTTTAGTAGTTTGTGTCTTTCAAGGAATTTTTCCATTTAATGTAAATGGTCAAATTTATTGGCATAACATTGTTCAAAATATTCCCTTATTATTCTTTTTGTTTCTATTGACTCTGTGGTGATGTCACATCTCTCATTCCCAATGATAGCAATAGTTTTACTGGTAGTAATATTTTTCTTCTACATTTCCTAATCAGTCTGGCCAGAGGATATTTTTTAAATTAATTAATTAATTTTAATTAGGTATGCATGACAGTAAAATGCATTTTGATTCATTACACACAATTACAGCACAACTTTACATTTCTATGGTTGTACATGATGTAGTGTCACACCATATATGTACCTAGGGTAATGATGTACATCTCATTCCACTTTCCTGCCCCCATGCACCCTCCCTATCCTCCTTCCCCTCTGCCCAAAGTTCCTCCATTTTTCCCATGCCTTCCCCACTCCCCATTATGGATCAGCATCCACTTATCAGAGAGAATATTCAGCCTTTGGTTTTTGGGGGGATTGGCTTACTTCGCTTAGCATGATATTTTCCATCTCCATCCATTTATTTGCAAATGTCATAATTTTATTCTCTTTTAGTGCTGAGTAAATTCCTCGTGTATATATACCACAGTTTCTTTATCCATTCATCTATTGAAGGGCATCTAGGTTGATTCCACAATCTATTAGCTATTGTGAATTGAGCTGCTATAAACATTGATATGGCTGTGTTACTATAGTATGATAATTTTAAGTCCTTTGGGTATAGAACAAGGAGTAGGGTAACTGGGTCAAATGGTGGTTCCATTCCAAGTTTTCTAAGGAATCTCCATACTGCTTTCCAGATTGGTTGCATCAATTCACAGTCCCACCAGCAATGTATGAGTGTGCCTTTTCCCCCACATTCTCGCCAACATTTATTGTTGTGGCCAGAGGTTTTTAATTCTACTGATCTTCTCAACCCACTTTTGTGTTTATTTTTCTCTTTTGTTTTCCATTTCATTGCTTTCTGCTGATATTTTTTATTTCTGTTCTTCTACTTTTGTTTTGTTGGCTCTCAAGGTAGAACAGAAGGTCGTTGCCTTGAGAACTTTCTTTTCAAAGCAGGGATTTAGCACTATCAATTTTCTTCTATGTACTGTTTTAGCTGCATCCCACAGATTTTTTAATGATATTTTTTCATCTTTATTCACTTTAAACTTCTTTCAATTAAGAACCCTTTGAGTTCTTAGTTGACCATGGACTATGTAGAAGTGTATTATTTAGTTCCCAAATGTTTGGGAAGTTTTCCAGATTTTTGTTTGTTGTTATTGATTTCTACCAATAACTATTGAATAACAATAACAATTTCTATTGTTGCTAAAGAACATACTTTGTCTGATACTTTTTTTATTTTTAAAAATATTTTTTAGTTGTAGATGAACACAATACCTTTATTTTATGTATTTTTTTTATTTGGTGCTGAGAATTGAACCCAGTGCCTCACATGTACCAGGTAAACAGTCTACCACTGAGCCACAATCCCAGCTCTATATGATATTTTTGAAAACAGCTGAGGTGTAGTTTATATACCACTGAAGTATTTTAATCTTTCTAAATATACTGAGACTTGTTTTATGGCTTATTATATGATTTGCCTATGCACTTAAAAAATGTTTTGAGTGGAGTGTTCTATAAATGTCAGTTAGGTTAAATTAGTTGATAGAATTTTTCAAATCTTCCATATCCTTACTGATGATCTGTCTCCTTATGCTATCAATTACCAAGACAGATATTAAAATCTCTGACTATAATTATGAATTTGTCTATTTCTTCTTACAGTCCTATATGTTTCATCTATACTGAAGCCCTATTATTAGGTACAAAACTTTCAGAATTGTTATGTCCACTTGATGAATTGAAATGTCCCTCTTTATTGCTGCTAATATTCTTATGCTGAAATCTTCTATCTGGTATTAATGTTACCATGAACATTTAACATTTTAATAGAAATTACCAAATTTCTTCTTTAAGAAGTCTGTATCATATATGTTATTCTCCCATTCTGGTCCACATCTTTTGAGGTTTTGATAAGAACCTTATTCTAAACATGTAATATTTCCTGTGGATTGAGATGAGTTAACACCTTGCAAGGCCTCTGTTTGTTTATCTGCACAATGGCAAAAGTTAAGAGCAACTGGGTATGTGGGCAGGCCATGGGTTAGGCATGGGATTAAAGGGGAAACAAGATTTAGAAAGGCAAATGAGCAGTGTTTCCATTGTCAGAGAAGGTAGAAGGCAGGGAGCATTTGGCTGCTGTAAGCCAGTTCAAGATATCAGGGTCAGATGAATTAGACTACCTGGTAGTGAACTTGGGTCACTACTGGGGTCTGATAGATATAACCAAAGTTGCAGATAGGTCTGATAGATGTATCCAAGGTTAAAGACAAATACATTTTTCCCCCGGAAATGAGTGGGGGAAAAAGATCATTTGTGATATTGAGTAAAGAAAATGATGAGTATGGGGAGCTGGAAAGTGTTCACTGAAAACTTGATTAATCTCAATTACTGCTAGGGTTACTTGGTGGATCTGGAAAGACTCTAGGTGCTTTTTCCCCAGTAGAGAGGTAGAAAAAAATTAGGTTGCTAGAGCAAACATTCAGGAGATTCTGGCTGATGGGTGGATGCCATCAACTTTAGACCAGCACTTGATTTTCCTTTTAGGTGTGTTTTAAACCATTAGATTGGGCCACCACCTCTCCATCTGCCTGGGTGAGGCAGCAGCAAATAGCCCTCAACACATCACATTAAGTTCTCAGGTCTAAAGACCCTCTGTTTTGTGGGCTTTACAGTCACTAGAACTATAAACAGACTACTGACTAATTATTGTTTAATTATTGCTTAAAAACCGATTGCCACAATACAATCACGGCATTAATTACCCCATACAGCATCTGCTTTCTTTTTTTGCAGTCATTCCTGTTCCTCCCCAGCCCCTCTCCCCACTTTAATTGAAATTTAGCTTGCTGTAACACCTCCTTTCTCAGGGCCAACTGCATCTCTTCATTCACATGGGGGAGAAGAACAAAACAGAGAAGGCCCTAGGGATTAGGGAGTTTTGACAGCTGTCCAAGGGGAGCGCTGAGATACGGGCCAAGTACGGAGGCAGGACAGAGACAAATGAGAGATCCAAGAGAGTGACAGAGGACCAGAGAGATAGGCAGGGAGACATCACAAGAGGGGTAAACTGGACAAAGAGTCGCGGAGAGGGGAGAACTGTTGAAAAGGGCGCTGAAGGGGGCAGGAAAAGGAGAGAGAGAGAGAGAAAGGGAGGGAAGACGGGTGGGGGGGGGGGAGAGAGAGAGAGAGAGAGAGAGAGAGAGAGAGAGAGAGAGAAGGAAATAGGAAAGAAATAAGGAGAGAGATGGTGAGGACAATCCGAGAGACTCCGCAGGGCCCGGAGACAAGGGAGCTAGCTTGTCAGGAAGAAGGGGGATGAAGTCCGGTCTCTAGGGGCAGGTCAGTCCAGCTTGGGGACTGATCTGCAGATCTGAAAGAGGAGGGCGGGCAGCTTGGGGTTCCCTCACACACCTGGGAGTGGGGTGGGGCGCGGGAGGCGGCCTTGGTCCGGGGAGGAGCGCGGACAGTGACCGCGGAGAGGCCAAGCGCGCAGCGCGGCCGCAGAGCCCCCTGCGAGCCCGGTGAGCGCCCGGCGGCCCCGCCCCCTCCGTGGCCGCCTCCTCGGCCCGGGCTTTTCCTGCGGGGCTCAGGAAGCCGGCCTAGTGCGACCGCCAACAATAGCTCGGGGCTCGGGCTCGACTCCGGAGGGCCGGCCGCGGGGAAGAGGGCGTCCGGCCGCCGGTCGCCAGCCGCCTACAGCGAGTCCGCGGACCGGGCGGGAGCTTCAGTGGAGCTCGGCGGTGCCCGGGTCATTGTTGGCCGGGACTGAGGGAGCGGGAGCCGGGGGAGGAGCTGGGAAGACGGCGGCGGCGGGAGCCAGAGGGGGAGCCAGAGAGCGAGCGAGAGAGCGGGGAGGGAGGCAGTGAGCGAGTGAGCGGGCGAGGGAGGGAGGGAGGAGGTAGGGAGACAGGGAGGGTGGGAGGGAGGAGGAAAAATAAAGAGGAGAGAGCCGAGCAGGGCTGAACAATAGAGACAGGCAGACGGGCGAGGAGGAGAGCCAGCTGCCGCTGCTGGGGGACCGCGGGCGCCCAGGCAGCCCGGACCCCAGCCCCGGGCCCCGGCCCGGCCAGACAGTAGGCGGCCAGCGCCCCGGGGAAGGGGCACCATGGGGGAGCCGGCGGCAGGCGCCCCCAGCCCGCCGCGCGCCGCCGCCTGAGGGAGGCTCGGCGTCCCCTGCCCCAGCCCCGCCGCCCTAGCGCCCGCCCTCGAAGCCCGGCGACCGCCGGCTTGGCGGCCACGGCCGCTGCGCCCCGCGTCCTCCGCCCACCGGGCTCCGAGCCGCTCTTGGCCCCAGGTTTCGCCGGTCCCCGGTTGCCCGCTGACGCCCTCCTTCAGTCATGAACCCCCCGGAGGGGGCAGCGGAGGAAGGAGGAGCAGCCGACTCGGACGTGGACGCCTTTTTCCGGACAGGTAAGCCGGGGCAGGGCGCGGGGGCCGGGGGTGAGGGCTGTTGCCCTGGACGCGGCGTCTCGGACAAGTTTGGGGAAGGCAGGCTGTTGCTGGGGAGTGCATGTTGGGGAGCAGTCCCCCGCGGTCGTCGGGGCTGGAGTTGCGGAGATTCTTGTTGTTATGGCAGTGGTGGTTGCGTTTTGGGGAGGGCGTGGGGGCTGGGAGCTCGCGCCCCTCGGCGTTCACCCCAGTTGCGGGAGTCTGTGTTGGGGAGGCGGGAGGCGGTCCCCTCGGGCCGCCTTCTCCCGGAGCGCGGGGATGGGGCGATGTTGGATCACTTTGCAGCGCGCCGCTCCAGCTACCGGAGTCTCCGGCCCCTCCCTCGGCTCCCGCCTTCTCCGGTGCCTGTCAGCCCGGCTTCTGGCCGCCCTGGGCCAGCACCCCTCCTCCGGCCAGGGCCCTGGGCCCTGATGTGCAAAGAGGGGCAGTGGGGACCCGGGGACTCGCAATCTGCAGACTGACAGGCAGGAGCCAGGCGGACCTGGTGCGTGTGCGGAGCCAGTGTGTTGGACTTGAGAGGAAGACGGGGCAGGGAGGGCAGTGGGCACCTGGAATCTCCTCCTGGTCCCCCTCTTCTCCAGGTCTGGGAATGGATGAGCTTTTCATAAGAATCACTCGTTTCTGGAACTGTGAGTTAGCGTGCTTCTCATACACACCCACCAAATCTTTGCTTTCCTGTGATGTGTGGAACCCCGAGATACCTTTCCAGAATTTTGCTTCTCTGCCACCTCCCATGCCTAGGTCTGTAGCTCCTTCTGTTCCCTGGCTTCACAGTCCCTTCCCCAGAACAGACTGACCACCCTCATCTCCCACCACCTGTGGCCGCTTTTCTCCAGTGGCCAAGGAGTTCCCATCTCCCCTTTACCTGTGGCTTCCACCAGATTCTCGTGTGTAGTTCCCCATCTCCCCACATGTCTGGAACCATTTTGTCTGGAGTCTTTGACCCAAGGAGTCCAATAAGTTATGGGGGCCCCCACACATCTGCCCTCCCTTTGGGAAAATTGGATTAGAGGACATGAACTGGTAGGGTCAGGGGTCAGTTTAGCTTTGGAGATTGCACATCCATCTGTTTCCTAACACCATTGCCTTGCCCTGGAGGTCATCTCTAGGGAAGGGGGTGGGGTGCTTTGTTGGGGAGATTTGTGTCTTTGGAAGTTAACACTTAACTGACCCATATGTATATCCTCTAGTTGGTCTGGAGAGGAAAGAACTGGAGGATAGGAGCTGAAACTAGGGCCTGGGAAACCAGAGGGAGCCACTGTCATCCTGTCCATCTCTCTGGGCTCATCCTGCCCTCCTTCCTTCCTCTCCCCCAGCCATGGATTCCATGTTCTCTCCTCACCCTTACACACAGACACACAGACACACACACACACACACACACACACACACACACACAGCCCACTACCCAAAATATGGGTTCTAAAGAGGTGTGTCTAGCCTGAGTTTTTAACCTGGAATCTATGGAAAAGATTCTGGAGACTGACAACCAGAAATACCAGGAGGACTTAGCTGATCCCCTTGGCCTCCCAGCTGGGGCAAAAGTCTGCATTTTCTTAGTTCTGGGGGAAATTTTTGAGATGTGAACCTTCATACCTTCTTTTTCTAGATTCTACTTTCATCTTTTGGGACCCACTCCATCTTCCTCTTTCCTACCATCCCAGCACTAGGTCCTGTCCCTGTCCCCTGGAGCTTAATTTCTGGAGTTTTGTTTATTTCTGACAAATGAGTTCACACAATTTAACATAATTAATGGCCTATAATGGTTCAATGTGTTATTTTTCCCAAAGCCTTTCAAAATACAAAGTTTGACTTATGTTACTGGCTCAGATCACAGTAAATAGCAGACTGGGGTCAGTCTCCTGTGGGACTTCTACTCGTGATAACTTCCTATCTCCTTGGGCAGCCCTGTTGAGGGGCTGGAGTGTGGAGGGGATAGGTCTAAAGTGCTCTTAGAACAGAGGAATGTTAAATCCTCAATATATAAAGCTGGAAATGACTGATGACCGGTAACAAGTTGCAGAAGGAGGTAGGTCCAGGACTACCACCCACTCTGTGTGACCCTCTGTGATCTGCTTTCTGATTCTCACTCCACTTCCAGTCTCTGAGGGTCTTGCTGGGAATTATTAGCCCTAGAAAAGCCATGTTTCTGAACTTTCTCCCTTTTGATTGCCCACCTCTGTGGAACATAGCACTATACCTGATAGTAGGTGGAATGGATTATAAACTTATTCAATTGAACAAATGAGAAACCATCAAACAAAATTTCAAAGTCTGTAACACAGGGTTAACCCCCTTCTTTCTGGTGGAAAATTTTGCATACACAAGACTAGATTGGCAATTACTTTGTCAGAACCCTGGCACACTGTGGCTCTAATTAGGCATGTTTTAAACAATTCTATCATTTGTCATCCTCTTCTAATTATTTTGGTATTTTAATTTTCTTGACCAACTGATTAAGTTTGATATCTCAAATCTTATTTCTCTGTATGTGCATAGACAGACAAATCCCCTACCCCTGGCTGCTATTGTTATAGATTGATAGCTTCAGGATCATCTTCCTGGAAATTCTTTGTTCTAAGCTTGAGAAGGTGGGTTATAACTTTTAAATTTAAATTTAATTTAAAATAGTTTATTGGTCATGATTATGGGGGGAGATATGAGAACTCAGAACTGGGAATAGAAACCAATCATCTAGGACTTTTTAAACTTGATTAGGAGCCTTCTTCTGCCCAATATGCTGTGGAACACAAAAAAGAAATATATCAAAGTGGTTTCTTCCCTAAAAGAGCTTTTAGATTACTGCTCAGAGATTAATTAATTGTTAAATGTTAGGGTGCTATAGGTTAAAAAGTTGACACAACTACAGAGGAGGTAGAATCTAGGGTGGCCTTTGAAGCGTGGGTGGAGAGTGTGCAAAGGCAAGGGTGTTGGAGTATTGAGGAACCTGGGCTGACGGCTGACAGAGTGGAAGGTATAGGTGTGGAATGGGAAGCACGGTTGGATAAGTACCATATGGAATCTTGAAAGCCTAAGAGACATTCAGGGACAGTAGAGAGTCATTAGAGGTCCTGGAGCAAAGATATATCATAGGGAGAGTGATGTTTGGAAAGGTTAATCTGGGGCAGTATTATTGATGAAGTAAAGAAGAAAAACAAAGATAGGGTCCAGGGAAATGCAAAATGATCCTGAGTTGAGAGGGAAGGGGCTTGGTCTGGGTTGGTGACTGAAAGGATGGGGAATCAGGGTTGAGTCTGAAAGACATTTTTATAGGTGGAAATGTGGTGATTTATTGATAAACTAGTTATGCAGATAAGGAAGTAAAGCCCACAAGGAAACTGAAGTAACTGGGTTGAGAGTCAGAGGATGGACAGGGTCTCAACTAACTGAGGCCCGGTTGAGGACAGGAGCCAATTTTGCAGGGCAGATAATAATTTTTGCTTTGGACATGAAGAATTGGAGGCAGACATCCAAGAGGCGTTGTTTTGTCAGGAAATGGAAATGTGGGACTCAAGGCAGGAGCATGAGCAGGAGGCTAGGACTGGTGATGCTACTTTAGAAGGCCAAATGCAGCCGATGCTTCCTGAATGCATCAGCTCTCAGAGGGAGGGCATGGAAGAAGAAGGGAAAAGGCTAAAGTTAGATTTGGGGGAGAAGCTTTTATTTTGGAAGTGGCAGCAAAGGAGTCTTGATCCTGGAGAACCCAGGGAGTCAGCATGGGCTCTGTTGTGATGACCAGGTGCACACAGGTTGAGCAAGAGGAGTGCTGGGGCATGATCAAAAGATGACCCTTCCAGCTCCCTGTGGGGGGCACAGGGTTAAAAGAAGCACTCCTTATAGAGTGGGTATTTAAGGTAGTGAACAAGAGTCTGTTACTTGTAGGTTTTATCAGTGAAGGGAGAAACAGAAGTGTGCTAGCCAGAAAGGACATTAGTATCAAGGGAATTTTTTTTTTTAATTTATGTTTTTATTTATTTCTTTATTTTTTTCAGGGTCAGAGCAGTTTTGGAAGTGCCAGGGAGAAAGCTTATAGAGGGGAAAATCTGAAGGTGCTAGAATGGTGGTTGAGTTGGACACCTGGAGAAGTGAGAAGAGTAGGTTCCACAAGTAAGAGCTAGTGAGAACAAGAGAAACCTCTTTATTTAAGATTAAAAAAAGGTGGATGAATAAAGATTGATGTGAGAAGATCTACCTCTACCTTTCTATAGAGCTTTGGCCTTTGAATCCAGACATTTTCAACTGGAGTTTCTGCTGTTTCTTGGGCTTCTGCCAACTTTGAGCTTAGCTCTGCATGTCTTTCCAACTCCTCAAATTATCTCTTCCTCTTGACTTCCTTGATTCTGTAAGTGGCATCTTCACTCTCCAAGTTATGATGTTTAAAACTGTCTGTGAAGAATCTCTCTCCTCTAACAAACCTCTTGGATTATTTTACATAGTTAGCTCTTCCTCTCATCCACAGGACAACTGCCCCAGGGCAGATCTCATGGTGCCTCTAAAGCACTCCTCCTTCCCCAGCCCTTCTTCTCATTCCTTGTCATTTGCTCCATTATCCCCACGCCAATTGTACCTTTAGGCAGATTACAGTTCCTAAAGCACTACTTTCATTATGTCACTACTTAGTTTATGAACCTACAGTGACTCCCTAGTGCTTTTAGGTTCAAGTTCATACTTCACTGTTCAATCCTTCCCACTGTTCAAGGGCATCTTGACTGGTATCCTCCTTGATTCATCCCCCTGGTACCACCATGTTCATAGCTTGAGCTCTACCTTGTTCTAGGAGCTTTCACTACCAGAGGGACCACTTCTCTAAAACACTTGCTGACTGTACTCATATTCTCATTCTGTCAGTGATATTGTATTGCTCTTTAGTCCTTTCATATGTGTGGGGCTTATCTCCTCCACTGAAGTTAAAGGTCTTTAAAACATCATATGACTTATCAGTCCTCCTTATAGAGATAAAGTAAAGATGGCAAAATATAGCACTTATGAATCTAGATGAAAGTATATTTGTAGTCCTTAAACTTTTCCCTGAGGTAATAACCCCATCCCACCTCAACAGGGAAACTGAAACTATCATCATATCCAGACCATAGAGAAGGGAGATTTTAGAATAACAACCTACATTTATACGCATTTTTTTTGTGTGGGGGGGGTAAATATTATCACTCAAATCTGTGCATTGCCAGGCTCCTAAAAAGGGAGGGGGCTCTTACCTCCTGAGGTCTCTTTTGCAGCAAGGAAAACATTTTGTTTTGACATTATGCCCCGTGCTCCAGAAGGTAGGCAAGAAGCTTAATTCAACACTTATTGTCCCTTCTTGGTTTTCTTCCACTGCCACCCATCATGAATTGAGCATTTGATCATGCCATTTTCCAGGAACTTCGGTGAAAGTATTGAGAGAACTCTGTGGTTCTGGAAGGGGATATTGTTAATATTTCCAATTTTATACTTATATAGGCTATTTCTACATTAATATATTTTAGAACATTTAGGGCCTAGGGCTATGGCTCAGTGGTAGAGAGCTTGCCTCGCATGAGTGAGGCAGTGGGTTCGATCCTCTGCACCACATAAAAATAAATAAAATAAAGAACATAGCAGTGACATCAAGGACCACCTCTGTAAGATTTAGGAGGCTTTATACTTGGTTTATACTTGTACCACCAATGGTCAATAATTCTGTTGTTGGAACATTCTGTCTATTTGTATTTAATAATCCCTTAGGGATGAAAGAAGGTGTTAGGATGAACTGAATCTAAAGAAAAAAAAATAGATGGAAAGAAAGATAAATCTACCTGACTGTAAATACCAATATAACATTAGAATAGATGAGCCAGGTGTTAGTTGCCTGTTGGAGAATAAACACTTCAAAGTTCCTTCTGGTTCTGGTACTTGACAATATACTTCTGGAGATAGGCAGTGGTTCTCAACCAGTGGCAATCCTGCCCCCACCCCCACCCCACGGCACATTTGGCAATGTCTGGAGATATTTTTTGGTTGTCACAACTTGGAGGGGACAGTTTGCTGCAGGCATCTAATGGGTAGAGGTCAAGTGTGCTACTAAACATTTTATAATGTACAGGACAGGGAAGAATTCTCTTGTCAAAAAATGTCAATAGTGCTAAGGTTGAGAAACCCTGGCATAATTTTGGAACAGATAGGTGCAGTACTAACTAGCATAAGGTCTTGGGTAACTTACTCATCCTTAGTCTTCTGCAAAATGAAGCTTGTTTCACAGGTTGAGAGGATTAAGTAGAAAAAAGTGTGTGATGCGTCTAACAGTCTCTGATACACTGTAGGAGCAAAAGAAATCCTAGTTATCTGTGTTGTTCCTGCTGTTTTAGTTATGCAGTGCACATGGTGGCACAGAGACTGGGGCATCTGCGGAGGGGTGTTGGGCAGGACTTTTGACGTGGGTGGGGGAGGTGCTACAGCAGCCTCATGATGGAGGTCAGGATCCACATGTGGACTCAGAAGGCTGGGATTTGGGTCTCAGCCCTCTTTCATTTATTTGATCATTTGTTCATCAGATTATTTATCGAGTGCCTACTACAGTCAGGTACTGTGCTGGGAATGTATAAAACTATTAAAGGAAAGAATATAGAATACAAATGAAAATGGATATAAATATACCCTGTCAGAGAGCACTTGAACTTAAGGGGTTGGAGGGGAGAAAAAAATCTGTAAAAGAGGCTGAAAAGATCAGGCAAGAACATAGGAGATGAAACTCTGCTTATCTGAATGACTTCGGCAAGTGACTTTAAAATCTATATAAGATGAGGATAATAGTATCCCACCTCCCTCCCCTTATAGAGGTATTGAGAGATTCAAATAAGATACCTTATGTGAAAGGTCTTTATAACTTGTACAATGCTATCCAAATATATGTAGATAGTTACTTCCCAAATGAGCATTCTATTACTCTAAGTACCTCTTCTGACAAATAGTATCTTATTTAATCTGCCCTCCATAGGATCTTTCCACTGCAGAAAGAGAAGTTCTTCTCATTTTGGTTTCCCAAGGGGACTGAATAGGCCATCTTCTTAAAACAGGTTGGGGCATTTCTGTTTTCTCTTTCTCCACAGAAGAATAAAAATGCTAGTGCCCCTTCCCTCCAGCCCTAGGCCCAGGCCTTGGGCTTCATGGCTCAATGCCATCTGGAGGAGCCTAGTAAGAATGGAGTTCCTGCTTCTTGCTTCCATTGAGCCTTAGGTGGGTACAGAGAATTAGTCCCTTCTTGCTCCTTCTCTGCCTGCCCGCAGTTCACACTCCTCCTGCCACTTCTTTGTGTGTGAATGACTGGCAGCAAAATAACTAGGAAATGACTGACAGCCACAGAGCTGTTGGATCAATAGAGCTGCTTGAAATCATGTCTGTTGGGGGAGTGAGGGAACAAAAAGAATCATCTGGGAGGACAGGAATTAATTTAGGGAGGTAAAGAAGAAACTGTTGGAGAATTAGCTTTGTCTCTTCCCCTACTACCCTGTGGCATTATTAGAACACTAGCTGGAGAACATATATACAGGGCTAAACAAGGAGAAGAGTGAAAAGTACTGGATGAGCTGTGAACTTCAGGGAATAGCTATTTATCATTGAGCTGGGACTTGAAGGATGGGTAGGCATTTGGATGGTAGGTCTTGGGTGAACCTGGAGGGTGGATCTCAGAGTCAGCTGAGGGGTCTGCCTTGTACTAACGGAGGATGCTTCTTTCTTAATACCTGAGGTGGAGGCAAGGTGGACCTGAGTGAAAATGTTTTCCCAGGTTGGAATGGTGTGTGAACATTTGTGGCTTTGTTGGGGGCAGCTGACCCAGAGGATGCATGTGAAGGATCAATGGGAGCTGAGACTAAAAAGGGGATGACTGCTTGCTTCATATATCAAACATTTACTAGGCTCCTAGATCAAGAAGACTTTGAATGGAGGGCCAACGAGTTTGGTCTTTCTGCAGGTGTTTTGGGAGTCTATAAAGGTTTCTAAATGTGGCAGTGGCATGATCAGGAAGAATGTGGCAGCCCTGTGGAGGGTCCTTTGGAGTGGGGGAGAGACCGCTGGCCAGGAACCGATTAGTAGACCACTGTGATAGGTTAGGAGGGTCTGAACTTCAAACACCATGGTAGCAATGGAGAGGCCAGGGTAGATATGAGGGACTTTGTGAAGGTTGAGTTTATAGGACCTGGCAACTTTGTTGTAGGGGTGTTGAGGAAGAGGTAGGAGTCCAATATTATTCCAAAGTTTACAGCCTGAATCTGGGAGGATGGAGGTGTCCTTAGTCAAAATCAAGAGTTGGGATTAGGAAAAGTAGCTGTTGGGAGGCAGGAGGAGAGGGAGGATTTGGAGAATTTGCTTTGGGACATGTTGCACTTCAGGTGTCAGTGACATAGCTAAGGGAGGTGTTGATTCAGTAGGCTGATAATGAAGGGAGTCTGTAACTTTGGAGGGAGACTAGGGCTGGAAATACAGATTTGGGAGATATCTGAAAGCAGTTGTGGCTGGTGCTATCAGAATAGATGAGATAATAAATGAAATGCTTATACAGATTTAAGGGCAGAGGGCCAAGGCAGAACTGTAGATTTTTAAGTGAAGAACTGGAGAAGAACCGGGAGAGAGCAGTACTTGGAGAAAATCAGATGATCAACAGGGTCTGATGCTGCAGGGAGTTGAGGGAGATGGAACTGAGCAAACACCACCAGTTCTAGAAACAGGGAGATCACTGGTAACCTTTGAAATTATAGTTTCAATCCTGTATGGGAGGTGGAATCCAAATTGCAGGGGGGAATGGAGAGTGAGTGGCTGGGGAGGAAGTGGTGGGAGTGCATATAGATGACTCTTTGGAAAGGTTTGGCTGTGAAGGGAAGGTTAAAAATAGTAAAGTAGTTGGAGATGGGGAACAAAATTGAAGGGAGGTTTTTTTTTTTAGGTAGGGAAGATATGTGAATACCTGAGGTGGGGAAGAGGGAGAAGGCAGGCACAAAAAGGAGAATTAGTGTTTAGGAAAGAGAGGAGCAATTGATTGAGGTGGATCTCAAGGTCAACCAAGGGTTCAGCTTTGGGCTGGCAGAGAATGCTTCTTTCTTGGAAACTGGGAGAAAGGTGGACCTCAGTGAAGTAGTTAGCTGGCAAGGACCTTAGGGCATAATGTGCCTGACTGGCAGCTCCAGTGGAGAGAGCCTCTTCGAAAGTCAGGGGTCAGCGCTGCTATGCTTGGAGGAAGGTAGTGCAAGCTGGAAATGGGTGGGTTACTTGGTGTGGACCTCTGGGCAGAGAAACTTGTAATCTAGGCAGGGGAATCCAAAGAAACCCTCTTAAGGTGGGACTGCTCTAGGCTGTAGTGTGGCTGCAGAATCACCTCCTACACAGGATGAGTCAGAAAGACAAGTGGGGGAGGTGGTAAGTGAGGAGAAGAGAGAGGAAAGCAGACTGGAGCAGGAAGGTCTGGGAAGCCTCCTTGGGAGGGTCATCCCTGGTCATCAAGGGATCTTCTAGGATGCTATCTGCTCTTGAATTCCAGAAATCAGAAGCTGAGTAGAGGTTATAGAAGAGCCTTTTGCCCATTCTTCTCTATGAGGAGGAATGCCTTACACACAAGGGAAGATGCCACACTCTGTTGTCCCTAAAGCACTTCTTCCATCCCTTGTCTCGGGGATAAACCCGAGAACTGTCATCAAGTGAAAAGCCTCATTTCATCCAAGGCTCCTCAGGGGCCTCACACAGCCTTCCTGAGGGGTTGGGAGTAGGAATCTGGGGAGGACTGCTACCAAGGAGTGGGCTGTGGGGCACTGGGCTTATCTTCCCTAGAGCAAAAGGAGGTGGGACTTTCCTTAGGTCCCAAATCATTGAATTTTAGAACAGAAACTTACCAACTGTGTGACTTAGTGCAAGTTATAATCCCTCCAAAGTTTAGTTTCTTATCTGTAAAATGGGTAAAAAAAATCCTTGCCTTTCAAGATTGCTTGATGCTTGTAAGCATACTTTGGTAGTTATATTCATATTATAAATAGTAATATATACATAATTATTATATTACTAATTTGATGAATTCATTTTTTCTTCAAATTATGATAATCAAGGTGCCTCAGTAAGTCCTTCCTTCCCTCACTTCACAGTGTAGAAATAGGAGGGGTATGATTTTTAAACTTGGAGTTACAGTTGCTTCAGGGCATGACAGGCAAGGACTAAGGATGTGGCTAAAATCTCCACCTTTTACACTCTTACCCTGTAGCTCAGGGACAATGGGCATCTTGCGGGGGTGGGGGTGCAGTATTGAGTTGGCAGCTGGACAGTGAGCCTAGAAGGGGGCCCAGGAAACTGACAGATGGTTAATTGGATATGACAAAAGGGGGCTGGGAGGAGGGGAGTGGTTCCCGAGGGATTCCTGTCTGTCTACTTACTGTCCCAGAAAGGAGGCTGTGGGGAAAGGGAGGAACAGCTCCACAAACAGTTGGGGGAAAAGATTGGCAGGAATGGATGTTGGGAGTGTGGCAGTGGAAGGAGCACTATTGGGAATAATGTCACAGCTTAAGTTAGGGGAAGGTGCAACATTTTCGGTCTTTACACCCCAGTGCACTGGCACATAATAGGCTCAGATTCTTGGGTGGAAATAGATGTTTGACTGGATATTGGAATAGTATGATTTTCTAGTTTTTCTTTTGGACCCCAATCATTGAGTTGTAACTGTGAAATATTATTCTTGATGGGATCTAGACAAAGAACTAATCAATTTTAGCCAAATACCAGATTGCAGTGAGTGGATTTCTTTTTCTTACACTCATTCATTCAACTGTAAAACACCAGCTGTGTACCTACTAAGTGCCAGCTGGGAATATGCAGAGAAGTCAGGAGGAACCTTCATACAAGAAGGGCAGCAGTCTTGTGGGGCTGCTTGGCATGTAAGCATGAGTACAGTACAGTCTGATGAGTGCTGTAAAGAGAACTGTGCTCTGTATGGTGAGAGTGTAGAGAATTCTTTGAAGGCAGGATGTCTGAGCTGAAATGGATGAGAAAGTGGTACAAATAAAGACAGTATGGACTTCATTCAGCAAGTTTGGTAATAAAGTAAGTAGAAAAACAAAATGGTAATCAAAAGGACATTTTTTGGGGGGTACAGATATATTCTGTTTTTTTTTTAATTAATCATAAGTGTGTTCTGTTTGTAAAATTTCAGCAAGTTGTTGACTTGTATGTGCAATTTTATGTATGCATATTATACGTCAATAGAAAAATTTAAAAGGTTATCAGATCAGTTATGTTTATTACTTTTTTCAGAGTGGGAAAATCTTTGAAAGAGTCATAGGAGGAGACAGTGGTAGAAACTGAAAGTGCCAGGAGGTGGTATGAATGTGGGTAAGGTATAAGGGTGAATATCAGCTTCCTCAACAGTCGGAAAGAGCAAAGAGCCTTTCTCTTGGGTGGATGGTCATCTCTTCTTCTGTGAATATGGAAAAAGACCAGGTGATTTTCAGGTCAGATGCTAAAGCTCTAATTAAGCTGAACTCAGTCATTTTATTGTGTGAGAGCCAAGGTCATCTGCAAGTCTGAGAGATGCTGAGAGCTGGCAAAGAGAGGAGCCAAACAGAACCATTTTCTGGTGAATGAGTGAAAATTGCATGAAAGGACAATTTGTCCAGTTGAGTTCTGAGTGGGCTAGTATGCCAGGTCCTATGTGCTGCCCTGCCCTGCAGGCTGTGGAGAGGGGATAAAAACATTGGACTTCTGAGTTCTTGAGTGGTGACTTGGATGAGATGTCTGGGGTTGGGGTTAGTTGTGTACACTAGCCTCTTTGCAGATCCTACTGAACACCAGTAGCTCTGAGGCCTTTTGGGGGCCTTACCTTGGAAAATGTTCAAGTCTGGTTTTTTTCAGCTGTGCTTTATCTACCTTTTGCTTTGGACTTGTCTGTGTGCTTTTCAACACCCAGTTCAGTGCTTTGCGAGAGTATTTGTTTAGTATTTGTTGGTCTGATTTTTAAAAAAGAGTTACTTATTGGTGTGTAGGCCATTTGGGAGTCTTATAATAACACAATATGTTAAGGAAATGAATCATTTTTGTGGACAGGCAATTCTACCTTGAAAAGACTTAAGAAATCAACAGCGATGTGAAATATAGCTATCTGTTCAGTCTGGAATAATCAGAAGGGACCCTATTATTACTTGCTTATAAGTATTTACATATTTCATAGGCACTGAAAGAATAAATAAAAGTGCACTTTCTTTTTAGAAAAACTCAAATAGGAAAGTCCCAACATGCAAGTGGACCAACTAATCAATACTGAATGAATGTCTGGGTATGCCTTGTATTATACCAGAAACTAAGAGAACTACTAAAAGTGAGTAGAACATGGTCCTTGTCTTAGAAGAGTTTATGGTCTTGGATTAGGGGGAAAAAGCTAATTGGAGATCATTCAGAAAGGGAGTTTTGTTAATGCATTGACTCATGTAATATGTATTTATTATCTATAAACTAAAAGTTTAATTTAAATAAGTAGTAAATATTTCAATGAAAGAGATTCATTTTTAGGTACACCTGCATAGAATGCTTAATTTTATATGTTGACTTATTTTTTAGTATGAAGCATTATTGTAATGCTGCCTCACTGTAGAGCATTTGGAAAATATGATGAAGTATGAATTATGATAGAAAAGCCACTGTAATCTCATCACCCAGAGAGAACCCCTGTTTGCTACCTTGAAATATTTCCATTTGGTTTTTATTTCTTATGTGTAGTCTCTCCTTTGATCCATTATTTTTAGTTATTGAATTAAGATAAAAAATAAATTGGGAGGGGACGACTTCTTTCATAAAGAAAGTCATTTTTTCCAATTAATTTAAATGTATAATACACTAGGTTATATATATCTCATTGAGCTAAGTAAGACATCCCTAAGCCAATTAACCTTTTTATAGAGATAGTTTAGGAAGAAAAAAGATCCCTTGGTTGTTTGGCAGAGTAAAGGCACTGACACTTATTTATCATAAAAAATATTTACACGAACCCAAAGTACAGAGTATATGGCAAAGAATGAAAACTCTTTCTCTTTCTTCCTCTCTAATGTTTAGATAAATGCAACAGATACAGGTACCTGTTGCATATACAAGTTCATGATTATACAAATGCATGGCTTTCTTATTTTATTTAACAAAAAGAGGATTGTTCTATACCTCTTGCTCTGCAGCTTGCTTTTATCACTTTATAATTGTGGACATTTTTCCATGTCAGTACATGTAGCATTACCTCATTTGTTTTAAGAGTTGTGTTACATTCTGTTGTGGGTCTGTGCCACATTTTATTTAACTGTTCTCCTAAGGATAACCCAGATTTTCTGTGGACTAGTGTTTGTTCTGGAGCATTATTTGGTCCAGACCATGCTAAGAAGGGCCACGCAGTTTTTTGATCCTTTACAAAGAAGGACAACTGTGGGGGTCAGGATATTTCCATTGCTTTTATTCACAGGAAAGAGGGAGAACAGCTAGTCCCTGTTCTCTAAAGGATAACTTTCCGTGAAATATTTAAGAATGCTTTGTTAGTGACATTTAAATGAATGATAAGAAGCTTCTCTTTGCCTCTTTTACAGGGTGCCTGACGTGAACTAGGAGCCAGATTTGCAGTCACAATTAGCTAAAAAAGCCACATTTGTTCTGTGGGCTCCAGTATAAGTTAATTCCAACATTGCAGTTATGTATAGAAGCACTTTAGGTTTGTGTGTGCACAAGCCATCGTCTGTGATTGCTTAGAAGAATCCAAGGATGTGATTCAGGAGACCTTGGTTTTCAAGTCTACCCACCACTAAATAGCTCTGTGACTTGTCTAAGCCAGTTAATGTGTCGGGTTTTACAGATGGGGACTCCCTTTCCTCACCTGAAGAAAGAGGTCAGCATAGTTGCCCTGCCATCTCATAGGAATACTGTGAGATAAAGTGAGGTGAAAGAAGGAAAATGCTGTGGAGAAAAATTGCTGACTAAATGAGAAGGGATGTTGTCAACTTCTCTTCCAGGGTCTCCTCCGGTTTTGAGTGTGGTTGAAAGCTGAGCTATGGGACTCAGATGGGAATGACAGCTCGCACTGTGCTTAAGGACTGTATGTTTTTTCATGTCTGGTAGGAAATTGGCAGCACTGGAGATGGAGTGAAAAGTTTCATGATATGTTCCATTTGCTTTTGGAAGAGCTGTGCATATAAGTGGAAAAGCAGCTCATCTAACTGCCCAGAATGGTCAAGGGTTTCTTTCTGCTGGGTGACAATATAGTTCAATTGCACATTTCATATTATCCAGATGTGCAAAGAAAACGTGGCTTTTAAATTTTTCTAAAGTGGAGCTAATTCATCTGTCTTTACCCAATTTTGTTAGCTTATGATATACTGTTTCTTTTCTTTTCTGGGTTATTCTCTTTTGGATGACTGTTTCTTTTAGGTAAATTACTCAAGTTGCTTAGATTTTTCTCTTGCTCCTCACTTTTCTTCTGAATATGGTTTGGGTGTGTAGAGGTGCTCATGTGCAGTTGTGTTGGTTGTGGTGGGGGCAGGAGAAGAAGGGTACCAGGATCCAAGGTATGCTGGCTCCACTGCTTTGCTCTTTGCTTCAAGGGACTGGTCTGTTCTGATCTCCCTAGGGGTGTTTGTGAAGGTGTGGCAGAGGTGTTGTTTTTCAGAGTTGTGCTGATATCCAGCACTAAAATTCAAGTCGTTACTATTTGCCTATGGAGTCGAAGTCCCCTCACAGAGCAACCTCTTCTGCCCTGACTGTAGGCCTTTCTTTGGTCACTGACAGAGTAATATCACCAGGGAGCAAAGAGAGACGTGGAGTGAAGCTTATGGAATGCTCCCTGTGAGAGGTCAGGAAGGCAGAACCCTTGCACCAGCTTACCTAGCTAGACACCTTGGCCAGTGCCCTGGTTTTATCCATTTGTGGGTTTCATCCCACACGGATTATGGTACTGGATGGGAAGAAGCCATTCTCCTAGAACATCCCTGCGATATTTTAGGGGTACCCTTAGGGTTCTCAGCTACTGTTACATCTATTGGGCTATTTCTAAAGTTGCCTGCCCCAAACCTTTGTTAGATCTTGAAGTGAGAGTGTAAACAGAAGGAGGCTGGGACCCTGCTGTCTGCTCTAGACTCAATTTTGCCCATGTTCCCCAGATGCTTGAGGGAGAGGGCTTTCCCCTCTTACGTTGTGGCAGGGATCTCCCCCATGTCAGAACCTCAGTAGTCTCCATCTCTGGTCTAAAATAAGCCAACTGGCCAGGTCCACCCAGCCTGGATCTTGATATGTTCACAGGAGCTTGAGAATTCAAGCTGTATACTAAAAAATTCCTATCTGAATATCAACAGTGGAACATTGACATTTTCTCTTTGCCTGCTGCTATAGCTATCCTAAACTTTCCTGAGGCATATAGAGTAAGGGGGAGGTTAAATATATGTAAATTGGTGAAAAAGAGGAAAGTACATTATATTTTTAAAAATATACCCTAGTTAAAACAATAATTTTGGGAAACAGGTTTAGAAATGAGGCTTCTAAGACTGCCAGACTGCCTTCCTTGGGATTCTCACCGTTTACATGCATGTGTTTATGTGCATATAAAAATGCAAAGTCAAGGTGTTGTTGATTCTTTCAGCAAGCATTTAGGGAACACTTGGTACATAAAATGTGCTGTGGTGCAGAGGGGTGTATGGCACAGTCTCTGTGCTCAGGGGCCTCCTGGTCTTAAGAGGAATGGAGTGCTGATGGATTCTACACTGAGCTGCACTGCAGAGACCTGCTTTCTGAGAATCTGGCATTTTGGTCTGTTAACTATGACTAACATTGAAGGAAGGGGCCTTCACTGGGTCTGTTTTCCCCCTTACCTTGCTGGTATCTGCTTTCGGAGTCTTTTTCGCCTCCTCAAATGACTGGTTCCAGTCAGTTTTGCTGTTTTTCAAATAAGGTTAACTCCTTTAACATCAGTGTAAATATGAACATATATTCTTTAGAAAGGTTGTGGTAAATAACATCAATTTGAATCAGTAATGGATAGCAAAGGGAAGTCAGACTTAGGGCTGTTGCTCTGTTGCTTCTGTTGTAGAGCTATTTGTGCATTGTTGTTTTAACAAAAAATTTCTACTTTTTTCAACACAGGAGAGCTTCTGTGTTTATGTACTGTTCCAACTCTAGGGAACTGGGGTTCAAATCCCAGCTGTGAGTAGCGTTTCTAGTTTGGGAAGAATGGGAACTCTGTCCCCTGTGAAGGTGGCAGAAACTGCAAGACTGGCAAACTAGGCCAGGCCAGGCAAGTCTGGAGCAAAAATAAAGCCTCAGTGAGTGGTAGAGTCAGATGGTTGGGTTGAAGTGGAAGAGCAGCGGGATGAGTGTCAGGAGAATGGCTCTGATATTGCTCAACTTGGGCAAGTCCCTCTTCCTCTGTGAGGCCAGGGTCAATGTTGAGCTAGATGGCCTGCAGTGCATCTCCCACCCACAGTGGTCCCAGCTAAATGGACAACATGGGGGAACAGGAAAGCCAAGCAGATAGGAACCAGGGGCAAGGTGGTCTCGGGAATTTCTGTCCTGATGCTCTGGAGACTTTTTACTCATTGGAGGCCTATAGTTTCTGCATCTCAAGACTTTAGAAGTTCCCTGATACCGAAGTTCATAAATGACCCAGAATTTTTCCTTTGTGAAGAGAGGCACTGATCTCCCAGAGGGAATCATTCTGATGGTTGGCAAGTGGCCTCAAACTTTTGGCCCTTATAGTTTTTGGAAAGAAGGGCCACATTTATGGGATTTCTGGGACTGTATTAGAAAGCCTGTTCCTTTGGTTCCCACATCTGCAATTAGTGACACCCTGGTAATACTTTTTTCAGGGCCTGCCTCTCTGCCCACTCTTTCAAGGTATGAGGAGGACTAACTTGTTGATCTTCCTTTTAGTCCCTGTCCTTGAAACTTTCTTCTTTTGAGTCAAGTAGAGAAGATGGTAAAAAGCAATCCCAAATCATCGTTTCCTAGGGCAGGGGCAAATCCAGCCCAACCCCATCCTCTGTAAAGGAGAGAAAGGGTAATCAAATTGCTGTCTTACTTTTACCTTTCTTCTACTTTTTTTCAACCTTCAGAAAACTCACATTTTGGTAGAGGGAGGCAAAAGAGATTTTTAAAGTACACTAAATCATTCCATTTATATGATAGGGCCACACTAATGGCTGGCAGGGATATAATAGGGGAATTATGAAGACGATTTGGGTGGATGTGGTGGTGCTGTTAGAGCAGGGGGATACTTGAGTGGCGTTTGGAAGATGGGCGCATTATCCAGAGTGACATGGTGAGAAGGGACTTTCCTAGTAGAGGGAGAATAATGGACAAAGAGAGAGAGAGTTGAGCAAAGATCCTGGAGGATTGGAGGATTGTAGAGTGAGAGGGACTGGAGATGCATGCATGATCTTGGGTTTTCATATTCCCAGGATTTGGATTTTATCTTGTGAAGAGTTAGGGGGTTAAAAAGTATTTTAGATATTAAAGGGGTAGAATAAAAATTGCGAGTTAGGCCAATTTAGGAGGTTTATAAGCTGTATCATGTTGAAAGGGGCAAAACTGGAGACAGGACTTCAAGTTAGGAAACTATTGAAACAGTTGAGGATACAAGAAATGTAATGGTAGGGGAGTCTACAGGACTTAATATTTAGTTGATGTGGGGGTTGAAGGAGAGATTGAAGTTTCAGATGACTGCCAATTTTTGGCTTAGGCTGTGGGAAAAGGGTGATGGGCTTTCACTAAGTTTGGTACCACAGGAATCACACAGGACACAGGAATATTTTTCAAGTCACTATAGCTTTCTATTGTAAAGGGATTTGACATTGCCCCTTTCTTGAAACTCTCTAAACATTTTGAATTTAGAACACAAAAACTCCCCACACATACAGAGTGACTGATGGTTGAGCAATTATATACTTAGACAACTTTTCCCATGAGAGTGGAAGTCCGCATGCCTGTGTGCTTGCTTATATGTGCTGTGTGCATGCATGTGATGTTGTCATGCTTCGGGTGAAAATGTGTCTGCTCCGTTTATTGCACTGGGTTCTTGACACAGTATCATTTTTCAGCATTAAAATTCCCATCACCTCCCAGAAGCACTCCCTTTAGGATCCATTTCTGCTTGGCTCGGTATACTCACACATTCCAGTGGGATTGATTTCTTGTGTCAAATTAATTTTTTCCCTTTCCAGGGAGTGTGTCTGCCATGTGCAAACTGGGGAAATCCCAAGGCCTTTTGCCAAATGCAAAGCTCAGATAGAGGGGTCATGTCAGGCTTGGGTCAAAAGTTGGCCTAGATAGCCCATAGGGCCTGTATCTGGATACTTACGCTAACTTTCCCAGCATGCCTCATGACTGCTCCTAAGCAGCAGGAAAACTTGAGGCTAGGTCAAGATGGCTGTGTAGGAGAGGCGTGGATCTGGTCAGCATCAGCTGCTGTAACTCTTTTTCCTTTATGTCCATCTTCCTGTTACCGCTTTATTTAAAAGGCTATAGAAGTCTCGGGGGATAAATGGAGAATGTATTGAATGTCTATCTTTCCTAGATATTCAACTGCTGTGCAAACTTTACAGACCTCTGGGGTAGTTTTTCCTTTAGCCCCAATCCTGAAGCTTCTGTGGAAGCTTTAATTTACCCTTAGAATGTATCTTTCATCCTTCCTCAGCAGATAGCCCTAGACTCATGGTACCTAGGCAGCCAGCCTTACCACATTTGCCCAACTCCAAACAGCAGACCATGTACCTTCAGACTGTCTTCCCCCAGTTGGACTCACTGGTCAACTGCCCTGCAGATGATCTGCAGTGTAGACCAGAAGTGTGGTCTAGACTAGACTGTGCACTGATGAACTAATTTGTATCTTGGCAGTAGAAGATTTGTGAGATATGTGAAAACATCTTCCAGAGAATGGTTATGTATTCTTTTTCTATAATCTGGATTTCCGATTAGCATCTTTTAACTTTAAGCTCAACTTTGTGGGTTGTATCAGTTGTTCCAACCAAACTTTTTCTAGGAGAATATCATCTGTAATCTAGCTGAATGTAACTCTTTAATTAGTACTGGAAGTTATGGCAAAAAGTTTATTCAGCTAACCATTAACCTTCAGGACCTTTGGAACTTAAGAAAGCTGGTGAATTCCTCATCCCAAATGGCAAAATGCTTTTTTTTGCCTTAAGAATCTTATTTTTATTTTTTTAATATATGATAGAACGTATTTTGACATATCATACATATATGGAGTATAACTTCTCATTAAACTTTCAAAGTGTGTGGTGTAACAGTTACATTTTTTGGGGAAAGGGTGTTTGGATTACATTTGCCAAAAACAGATTAATAGCCATAATGATTTTTAGCATTTCTTAATAGATTCTGATAATTCCCATAAAATCTGATTGTAGGGACTGGAGTTGTGGCTCAGTGGTAGAGTGCTTGCCTAGCATGTGTGAGGCACTGGGTTCAATTCTCAGCACCACATATAAATAAATAAAATTAAGGTCCATTGATAACTAAAAAATATTTTTTAAAAGTCTGTTTTTCAGTCAGAATAACTGGGCTGCTAGATGGGTGCAGGGTTCACAGAGGTTTGCTGCTAGCCAGAATATTTCCTCTTCCCCAGCTTCTGATGTTACCAAACATGTCTCTTGAATCCAAAAGGAGGTCATCTAATTTCTTCTTTCTACCCTGGCCCAGTTTCTAAGCTCTTATAACCATCTAATTCTATCTAGTTTTTTGAGGTATTTACTTGATTTGTTATGTATAGAGGTATTTCTCTGAGACATATTTTTAGACCATCTTAATTACTCCACCTAGCATGTGTCTAGGCATTGAATAAGCATGCTTGTGATTTTCTTTGTAGAGTTGTTGTTTCCCTGGGAGAAAGACCAAGGTAGCTCCCCAGATGAGGTTCTCTCTGACAGACCCATGGTGGAGCATGTGATCATGAGCTACTTAAGGTTTTACTGATATCCCAGAGTCATAGAACTCTAGATTTGGCAGGATCTGACTGAACAAGTAGTACCATAGAATCTAGCCCTAAGTCTGTTTGCTAGAATCGAAAGGCAGTCTTTAAGATGCTGTCAAGCTTTCTGTTAGGTGTTTTATTTTTCTTTCTTTCTTTCTTTCTCTTTCTTTTTTTTTTTTTTGTGTGTGTGTGTGAGGGGGGGGGACTTTTTCTGTTCTTTTGCATTTGTTTCTGTACCCAGGTAAGTACCTTATTCATTCCTTCTAGGAGCTTCAATATGGAGGCTTTGTTCTCTGGGACTTTTCCATTTCTGGGCAATTGGATTCAATTTGATCTTCCCATATATCAGCTTGAATGGTGAGAGCCTTGTGAATTCCTGGGGAGCCTTTGTGCAGGTTAAGAACAAAGGAGACAATTTATCTCTTCAAGTGTCAGGACTTTTAACCCTATGTTTTTCCTTCTCCCTTCAGGGTTGTTTGACTTTTTGCCAGACCCTGCCTTGTAGGTCCTGTGTATGCTGTAGTTGGGATGCATTTTCCAGGCATTGCTCAGCTCTTGCAAGAAAATTTGGATGTGCTTATCTTTTTTGGGATGGAAAGGAGAATTCCAAGGAAAATGAAGTCTGTCCCTCTTTGAATCCAAGTAGGGACCTTCTCAAGTCTTTGGCAGTGTACCCTATGATTTCAGTGTGGTTCAAAGGGGCATGCCCCCAGACTGGAGTGGGGATCCCTGGCTGGTGCTCTTAGCTGTGCACTGGCCCTTCTATGATTTTGAGCAGGCCATTATATCTCTCGGCCTGAGATTTTTCATTATAGTATGAGATCCTGAAATGGATAATTGCTGAGGTTCTTTCAGTCTCTAAGTCATTTTGAAAGTCTATGGAACCTCCTCAAGAATGCACTTAGGGGAAAGCCCTCCTCTGCTTATCTCAATTCTGTGAAAATGCCAGTCTTAGAAAGGTTGTCTTATGCCTGGGAATCTCTGTTCTCAGATGTGACACACAAAATTCATAATCAACTGCCACCAGCTGGTATCTGTCCCTAGCCATTAGAAACCTAGGAATAATCCCGTCTTGCCAGTCTCTGGATGAGCTGTATAGAGTAAGTTCTGAGGTAGCTACACTATCCTTAGTTTATACTTTTACAGGACCCGCCAAATATTTATGGGCTTCCAAGGAAAATATAGTCAACAAATTTTGGGGTAGCCACAATCTTTATATATAACAACTGCTCTTAAACAAGATTTGTTTCCTCTCCTGGTCTGTAAAGAGGATTTTTTGAAAGGAGAAAAGTTTTGTTTGAATTGTCTCAGAACCCCCAAGTTCTCTAAATTGGATGTTTGGCAAACTGTTTTCCCTAGAGTTATCCGTCTTGGTTGGCCCTGCCAGATCCTTTCCCTCCCTGTTAGAGGGAGTTTTAACTTCCATTGATTTATTTGGCTTGGTGAGGGGCTATTGGGAGCATGATCTGATCCTCAGACTACTGCTTTATCTGGATATTGTCTCCAGGATATATCCTGGTCGGTCTTTTTCTTAGAGTGGTCAACTCCCTATCCTCACACCATCTTCAGGTGTGAACACATTTTTCTGGAAGCTTGGTAGAGAGTGAGGAACTGGAATTGAGGAAACAGAAGCAAGATTAAAAGGTCAAGAAGTTCTCAGAGTTTATAGAATGACTGAGTGCCTGAACCAGAGGAGGAAGCCAGGCCAGAGTATACCCCAAAGTCAGATTCAGGACAGCCAGGGCCAGAGGTGGGGAAGGTAAAGACCAAGAAGACAAAATGGTGAAAGGTCAGTTGAGACAGGCAGTAAAACATACATTCAACAACCAGGGCATCTGCAGAGGTGAAGAAACAGAAGAGAGAGGAAACAGATGAGAGTCCCAGCCACAGCAGTCCTTTGTGACTGAGGAATCACCTTCTATCCCTGCCCTCGGCATGTGCAGGTGCCAGCTCCCAAGCAGGAGGACCCTGAGAAGGATCTGTGGAGTCGTGAGAGCACCTGGCTAGGCACAGTTCTTGATGCTGTCAGCTGCTGTCCTTGTGCTTCTCTCCGATCAAGTCATCTTATGAGGCTCCATCAGTTCTAGAGCTCATGGGCCCTCTGTTCTCTCCCTTCAGTGAGCAAGTGTTTAAGTTTATTCCTTAAGCTTGGAGTTTCACTCTGAAGTTTCAAACTATCTGGCTACATTAAGACTTTGGGTATCCAGGTTCCCCAAAGAACATTATCCTTTAGCCCAAGGGCTTTTATATGTGTAATTTCCCTCTTCAGTTCAAGATATACAGTTTATATGGGATCATCTTTCTCTTGGCTGATGCTACTTCTTTTGAGTTTCTGAGTCCCTGGGCTGGATTAACTTATTTTGATGGGTGGACAGATGCTCTTTCTGGCCACAAAGAGGTTGTAAACCAAAGATGTCCATTTATCTTTTTGCTTTTATCCTTAACTAAGAGAGGCCCTTACTGTTTTCTGACCCAAACTCCCCCAGTTCCCTTTTTCTCCCCTTCACAAGCATAACAGTTTAGAAGTCACGTCTCTCCCTATGATGCCAAGAGAGCATCAGTCTTACCTGAAGCTTGGCTTAGCACGGCAGCCTTCGTAGCCTTGTCCTGCAATTGGGTTTTTCTGAGAATTTCTTATTAGCCTTGATTCATCCCAATTAAATCTGTGAGCTTCTCTCTGGAATCTGTATTGCATCCTTTACTCACAGACTTAACACCTCCTTCAACCTTTTCCAAATTGGACCATCCATCCTCCAGGCTGAAGATGAAAGCATCTAGATTTATTATTTATTTTTTTCTTAAACATTCAAGTTAAAGTTTGCATTTTTAAGTGGTTTTTTTGAACATAATGTGAGGAACTTCACTCTGCAGTGATGGTTGTTTTGTATCTGGTTGGATCCAACTCTATTTCCACTGGATTTGTGCTTCCTTGAAATTTCCTCCTTTGTCTTCTCTCAGAGGCTTTCATCATGTAAAAGAAAGGGAGTGTGTAGTGCAGAGATTCCTTGGTTCTTGGTACCTTAACATCTTAGTTATTTTCTATGGCAGCTTTAATTGAAAAAAAAAATACAAGATTTGTTGATTACGTGGTTAGGTCTAAATAACTTTATGTACTCATAATGTAGTAGTCATTTGAAAATAATACACAAATAAATTGAAAAAAGTATTTTTTTTGTTTTTTGATGACTTATGTGTATTCATGGTGTACAACGTATGTTTTGAAATATATATACATGGGGGAATGGCTAAATTGAGTTAATGGACATATGCATTACTTCACAAATTTATGGTGAGAACACTTAAAAGTTATCCTACTAGCAATTTTCAAGTGTACAAGACATTGTTATTAACTGTAGCTAACATGTTGTACAGTTTTTTTTTTTAATTTATTCCTCCTGGCTAACTGAAATTTTGTATCCTTTGACCAACATCTCAATCTCATTTTTATTTCATTCTTAACTAGCCACAGTTTCTTACTAATGAGATGTATGTGCCTGTTGGGCACTGCACAACTTCTCAGATGCTGGGATCGGATTGGATATTTCTCCCCTCATTTCCTGTTCTACATTGATTTTTGTGTTGTGCTTGCTTTTTATTATAGCAACTGCCCCCAATCTAGTTTTGCAAAGATGTGATGTCATTGAAAGGAATGAGGTACAATTTAATGTAGAAACTGAGGCCTATCTTGTGCTAGAAACTCATGGGATGTCTGACATATGTCAAGTATCCATGTGTTTCCCTTAAAAATTTAAACATCCACTGTGACTGATCAAGCTAAGCTTGTGGTTGTGGAATCCCCTAAACTGTGGCTCATTGGCTGCACTTACATCTCTGGAAATATTTATAGCCATCTTATATTGAATGCCCACCCTGTGTCAGGCATCATGTGAAGGGCTTTATCTATTTAGTTCTCACAATAACACCATTTTGTAGATAAAAAACAAAACAAAACAAAACAAGAATGAAAACAACCCTGAGGTTAAATTAAATGAATTGCTCCAAACCCCATGGCATGTAGGTCTGAGAGCCAGGTTTTGAAGGCTGGCAATGTGGTGCAGAGCCACTTCTGAGTCAGGCTGCCATTCTCTTTCTGGGTGTCATCCAGCTTTTTTTTCATAAAATAGCACTAAGTGCCTCTTTATTTCCTAATTCCAAATAGAATCCTTTTTGTTTGGTTCTATAAGTATTTCCAGACAAGGACACTTATTTTGAATTTGAAATTTTACTTCAAAATAAAATAATTAATTTTCTGAATATGTTTTCAAGGATAGTATGTGGCTACATCTTTTTTAAAACTCAATTTCCATCATCCCATCCCTTCCTTCCTTCCTTCCGTACTGAGGATTGAACTCAGGGACACTGGACCACGAAGTCACATCCCCAGCCCCCCCCCGCCCCCCCCCCCCGTTTTTTAAAATTTTATTTTGGAGATAGGGTCTCACTGAGTTTCTTTAGTGCCTTGCTTTTGCTGAGGCTGGCTGTGAACTCAAGATCCTCCTTCCTCAGCCTCTTGAGCCACTGGGATCATAGGCATGAGCCAGCATGCTGGCTCCATCCCACTTTCAATATGGATGTGTTAGTATGAGTTAGGAACAGGCTTGAGGCTACCCCCTTATTCTGGGCTCCACCTCTGTTGTGATTAGTGAGCTGAGCCTAGAGGCTACCAGCCATGGAGTCTGCTCCAACACTGTGTGGCTGTGGACAAGAGGCACAGACCATTTTCTGCAGCGCAGTACTCATTTTAGAGAAATAGGTCACTTGTATAGACCATAGAACAGTTACTTCACTTACTGGGACTTGGTACTCAAAGGGCAGACAGCAGCACCAGCATCACCTGGGAGCTTATTAGAAATGCAGAGTCTCAGTACCCGCCTTGCCTGAATCAGAGTTTGCATATTAAAAAGAGCCTCAGGCAATTCGTTTGCACATAAAAAACTTTTAAGCCTCTTAGTGTCTGGTTGGCTGTGTTTACTTTCAGGGACAAAGGGCATCCTTGGCCCTTAGGTTAAATATTCTACCTTGTCTTGTGTGGTCTTCAGTAGGCAGCAAAACTTCTTTGGGTTTCGGTTTGTTTGTTTGTTTGTTTTCCTCCCTTCTGTCAAATGAAGAAGTTAGACCAGATAGTCTCTGTGGTCTCTCCCAGTTTTGTGGTTTTAGTGAAAATTTCTAAGCAATAGAGCTTTGTAACAGTTTATTACTTCTATTTATAGCCACCTTTGGGCATTTATACATTTTTAGCCTTGTGTGTTTTATCCTGTACCCAACTGCTAAAACCCAGTCTTACCCAGAAGGTGACTTGTGGGACTACCTCAAAATCACTTGGGAATGTTGTTAAAATGCAGATTCCTGGGGCCCAGCCCAGGCTTCCTGAATTAGACTCTCTGGGGGTAGGTCCTAGAAATCCACATCTTTAAACCTCTGCCTTGGAGTATAGGAATTAACACTTTTCTGCTACTTTTTAAATGCAAAGATCTCTACTGCTTCTCTGGTTTCTCTCTCTCTCTCTCTCTCCACATCACATACTTTCTTGGTGCCTTAGCAAAATGGAGACACAATGGAAGCAAGGAATACCTTGGGAAAGGAAGCCAATTTGGAAAATGGAACACTAAATTTGTGGTAACAGCCAGTGATTCAAATGTAGGTGTCTGGAAAACATTTGAGAATGTGGGACAGAAGCACACAGTAGAGAAAAGAGATGAGCTATGTATTTGGGAGTGTCTGATTTAGAATTGGGACCAGTCACCTCACGGCATTGAGGGATGTGTAGAAAAAAAGAATGAGTTACATTGAACTTAAGATGTTTCTGAATAAGGCAGCAGAGTCTCCCAGGACTGGGAGTGTGTGAGGAGTGTGGGGAGAGAGCAGAGAGGCCTTAAGCATTCAACTTTGAAGACTGCTGAGAGTTGGAGGGTGGGAGGGAAAAGGAATGAGACATCCAGGAAAGCTTGGAAAGATGAAGGGAGAGCCAGGACCTATCTTCTGGGAAGAGAAGAGCATGGAGGTGGCCAACAGTCAGTCTCTGGAAGGTTTCAAGCATGAGGAATGAGGGCTAAGTGTTTTTAGTGGTGCCCTGTAGCCAGGTTCTGTGTGACTTAAGAGGGTAATGGGAAAAGAGGGGGAGAATGGGGACCAGCCTGTGCCTGTGGTGAGGGTACTGTCAGGGGAACCACTGGGTCACTTTGAGAGGCCTGGCCTCTCATTGGGGAGTGGGTATTTGCCCTCTGTTCCTCTACGGTGCTTACAAGGTAGTGCTGTGAAGTTACCAGCTTGGGTGGGAAGGAAGGGATGTGGGTGCCATGGGGGAAGATGATTGGTAAAGACACAAACATTCTTGGCCAGTTGGCAAACATTGGGAGCAGCAAGCTGGAGGCAAACAGATGTCAGTATTTAACAAGATATTAGGACATTTTGGAAGCAAGAAAGCCCTCTCTCAGCCCACTTCCAGGAGGGATTGGTAATTTTCTTCCTCATTTGAACTTTGTCAGCTACTTAATGTAATTCAAACACACTGTAGCTATATTTGGCAGATGGTCAACTTCTCCAGGGAGCTTGGGCCATGGACACCATGAAGCCAATTCAACAAGCATTTCTCGAGGGTGTGCCATATGTGTGGCACTGCCTTTGGTTAGTGAAGATGGGAAAGGGCTGAGCCACTCTTCAGTAGTCAGAATGTGAAGGGAGTGACGTACAAAACTCTAACAAGAGGCAGACTTATATTCTCTGTGTGCATAGTACAATTTTCTGGATGTGTGTTGTTTTCTGGTTAACTTGGTTATTAAATGAGCTACTCAAAGCAATTGGGTAACTTTTTTTTTTCCAAAAAAAAAAAAGAAAAAATATATACTGTACTGTGATTAGCAAGACAAAGAAGGTGATTTTGGAAGAAGTGCTAGAATTCAGTTGATTTTGAGTAACATTTGTTAAATGAATGATGTTTGACAGGGCCTGTGTTAAGGATTGAAGGTACAAAGATAAATAAGACATAGTTTTAGCCTCAGGGAGCTCAGAGTCTAGTGGGGAAGACAACCTTGGAAGCAGATAATTACAGCCCATGAGAATATATTCTGCAATTGGCCATCACTGAATGCTAAGGAAACATAAAAGTGGGGGCCTAAACACAGGAGGTGATTTTGATTAAGCTTTAAGAGTAAGGAGGAGTTTAAACTGCTGAGAGCCTTTTTTTTTTTTTTTTTTTAATTAGTAAATGAGATGGTGTGATTGCTCTTGGCAGCCCTCTAGAGGCAGGACATGTGGTTTTGGTGTTTAGGGGTATGTTAAGGACCTGCAACTCCCACATAGTAGGCAGGGCAGAGTTAGATGATGCTCCCTCCTTATTGCTTTTCTCTTTCATCAAAGAGATCTGAAACAGAAAGGAAGGCATCAGTAATGACAATGACTGGTCTCCTCGTTCCCTCTCCACTTCACACACTGCGCAGCCAGGCACAGAGAGAAAATCTAAAGGTGTTTGAGAGGTGCCCCATGATGACATCTGGCCAGTGTAGGAGCTGATTAGCTGGGCTCTGAGGAAAAAAAACATGAAGGAAAAGAGTACAAGGATTGTTATTTTCTTTTGGGTGTTAGAATCTCACAGGGGGCTCTCCTTGTCTGAAAATAACCCAGCTTTGCTTTTTCTTTTCCAACAGACATTACTTAAGCTAAACATACATTGTTTTCAAGGCAAAGACATGGAGCAAATTTTGACACTTTCTTCTCTTAGTGAGCCTGCTCACCCCAGGAAGCCCCCCAACCTGTTCCTCTCTGTGGGAGCTTCCCCACTTCCTGGAGTTGCTCCTCCTGGGTATGAGCAGTGCTGTGTCTTGTGTATCTCACATGCAGCATGGTTGCAGTGGGGCCGGAGCTAAGTTGTGAAGGTGGGCCTTTTCCACTCAGAAAAAACTGGTTTGCACTAGATATATAAAGAAGAAGTGGAGTGAGAGAGAAGAATCTTCATTTTCAAAGATTATTTAAGAAGAAAAAAACACGGCAAGGAGAATATCGCATAGTGATGATGGGGTTGGCTGCTGATGTGGGTTTAGCAGTAGCATATAAATGAAAACAGGAACAATATAGAGGAGATCAGCCTGGCCTTGTGCCAGGAGGATATGCAAATTAATGAGGGTTCTATACTTGGGAGGAAAGTTTGAGTAGAGGCTGGTTATGTTATTAAGGATTTACTGTTAATTTTATGAGGTGTGATAGTGATAATATGGCCAAAAGTATTGCCCTCATATGTAAGAGATGCACATTGTAATCTTATAGGTGAAATGTCATTATATCTATAATTCACATCAAAATAATTCTGCAAAAATAATGAAGCAAATACAGTAATAAGATAGTAAATATTAAATCTGTTTTATGGGCCATGTGGGGACTACATTTTTTATTTCCTATATGATTAAAACATTCCATAATAAAATATTTTTTTTAAAGTGTGCATGGAGCCACATTACCTGGGCCCAAATTCTGGCATGTAATTTTAACCTCTGTGTATCCTTTTGTATTCTTTAAAATGGGTGGGATGATAAAAGTTCATACTTCATAGGATTGTATGAATATTATATGACCCACAAGATGCTTAGATTGATGTCTGGTACATAAGTGCTCAATAGCTATTTCATTATCATTGCTATTATTACTAAAAAAGAAACCATGTCCAGAAGTTGAAATGTCAAGCTTAGGCTGGGGCTGAGAGAGAATAGCACTTCTCTAGAAGCTGGACAGAGGCATCCGACTGGAGTTACCTTCCAATTTAGAGTGAGTTCAGGGAAACAGGGCTAGAGATGAGCTTGATGGGGACCTAGGGTCCCAGGAAACTCCTGTCTTTGGGAGGGTGGCCTGTGTGTTGTCAGGGGAGGCTCATCTCCAAGAAGAGATTTTGAGTCACCAGCTTAGGTGGTAGAGCGGGATAGATGACAAGAAGGTTGTGTTGCTCATCTGCTCACAGAGCTGGAGTCTTGAACCATTGTGATGCTTTTCTTCTGAACAGGAAATTTTGCAGTTAGGCACAGAGAAGGGTACAGAACAGAGAGGCAGCTCAGCTTCTGTCTGGAAATCCTGTCGCCCTGGAGAAAGTTCTAAGTGTGTCCAGTTGCATAGTGTAGATATTTTAAGAGTGAATCAGTTGTTCACTGATGGGACTGGGGAGAAAATGGACTCATTAAATGTATGGTAAAGGTCTCTGCAGAAAACAGATGGCCCTGCTATGTTGAGTACTCTGAGTAAGGGTTAGTAAAGGGGCTTCATAGAAAGGCGTGGGCAGGGCCTAGAAAACGGAAAGTTAATTTCCCAGTAGGTAAAGGAGTGAGATTAAGGGAGTAGCTCCCCAGAATTTGCAGAAAGAGTCTGTGTGGAAGATACCTAAAGAGGAGTTGTAGCTTTGGGTTGGGGGACACAGCCAGGCCATCAGGACCCATAAGGAGATTGTGGGGAGGTAAGGGACATCCCTGTCCCTGCTTCACCCTTCTGGCTCCTTGTGATATCCTGCCAAAGTTTTCCAGTGAGTGAACCCAGCAGGGTCCTGGAAATAAATGGAGCCTTGGTGTGGTCTGTACCAGCCAGCCTTCTGTCACAGAGCTAGCTGAAGAGGAATGGAAGGGCAAATAGGAGATATCTGGTCTACCAGGAAAAAAGGAGGTCTTTCCGGGGAAAGGAGTTTTTTCCCTGATCTCCCTCTGTTCCTTCCCCAGCGTTGACAGAGGAGCCAGGCCATCTGTGTCCTCCACATGAGCCTCAGTAGCTTTACACAAATACCACTTCCTAAGGATTCTGTATTAGCTGTGGTGTGCAGGCTGGAAGTAGACTTTAAATCCCCAATTGGGAGATCTGGAAGGAACCAGAAGGGACATTAGAGATAATTTAGTCTATCTGACTCATTCCTTGAGATAAGAAAACCGAGTTCCCAAGAGGCCAAGTGATTAGTCCACTGCTTCTTAGTGGCAGACACGGAAAGAGGAGAGGACGCTCGTGTCCTGGCTCTGTGAAGTGATCTTTCCTTGAGGCCCTAAATCCCACTCTGACCTCAGACATGAATTGGACCCTCCCCTTTCTCTCTGCATCCTTGCCCTTGACTGTTCTTCCCTAACCCTTCCCATCTTGTCCTTGTTTTGATGGGAAATTATCTTGAAGCACTTGGGACATAACATTTTTACAAAAGGAAGAAAAATATCTTGAGATATGAGAGAGTTAGAGAAGGTGAGAGTAGCTCTCTGTGAGGGATGGTCTGAGGAAGGGACAGTGTAGCATTTCCCACCTGATGCATGAGGTCGCGATGTGACATGTGATGTCACCAGGCCTTGGCAGTGCCTGCATTGAGACTGGAGGCCAAGGGCATGAAGTTGGTTTCTGAACTCCTGCTTTGGTTTTGCAGGACATGGAAGAATCAGTAACAAGGACAAATTCGTGAAAAACTGTACCTAGTATTGACTGAATTATCTTCCACATGTTTGATATAAGACAGAGCATTTTCTTTTTGGTGGGGGGCGGTACCTAGGCTTGAATTCAGGAGCACTCAACCACTGAGCCACATCCCCAGCCTTTTTTGTATTTTATTTAGAGACAGGGTCTCACTGAGTTTCTTAGCACCTTGCTTTTTTTGCTGACGCTGGCGTTGAGTTCACGATCCTCCTATCTCAGCCTCCTGTGCTGCTGAGATTACAGGTCTGCACCACCTGCCCAGCTGGAGCATTTTCATAAATATATTATTTAGTATTTAAAAATCAACTTTGTGGCCCCCATTTAAGAAATATCTTTATTTTTATTTATTTATTATTTTTATGTGGTGCTGAGGATCCAACCTAGGGCCTCGCACGTGCTAGGCGAGTGCTCTATCGCTGAGCCACAACCCCAGCCCTATGGCCCCCATTTTTAAGGTGGAGAAACAAAGTTAGAAACTAGGAAACTGCCCAAAGTCACACAGCTATTAAATGGCAGAGCTAGGATTTGAGCCACATAGACTATATGTCTATTTCCATAGCCCAAGTTCTTTCCACTGTACTACCTGGGGGAAATAAGTTCATGGGAATCTAGTAATCATAGGAGGAAGATATACCAAGGGAACATAATTAAAATGTCTGAGAGATTGGGGGTCTCCAGAGCTGAGTCAGTGTGCGTGTGTCCATCTGTGTAGTGCATAGTCCGCTGACAGTGCTAGAGAGAAACACTGCTGATCTTTTCACTGGTAGCAGGGAATAGGGCTTGCCTGAGGAAAGCAGGCAGTTTGGATTGTTGGATGTACAGGAGGAAAATAGGAACTCAATCTAGAGGAAGACAAAATGAGGGAGTCCTTCATTGTGCAACATGGAGCCACTGGGTGTTTTGAGTGATGGAATGATATCATAGGATTTCTTTAACAAAATTAATTTAGCAGTGTTTACAGTGGCTTGCAGAGTGAGTAGGGTGCACCGCTGTATCAAGGTAGACACCATTTGTAGTTGAAACTCAGAGGGTAGGGAGGTGAATTTTGCCTGGGGAATGGTTTGTGGGAAAGGTGACATTTGACTTAGGCCTAAAAGGATAAATTTCAGGAGCCAAGGTGTCCCTGGAGGAGATACTGGAGAGCCTTTCTTGTCAGTCTACAATGCAAATGGGTTAGAATAGCAGACATGTATTTCATTACCACCATACTTTAAAAAGGAACACAGCAGCTTATTAAAAAAATATGTACTACAACAAGATAGACTAAGAAGGTGATAAAACAGGGAAAGAGGAAGAATTAAGGTAGGAGCTGAGATGAAGATTGGATTGAGGTTAGTGCTGTCAGAGAATTTGATCCCTAAGTTCTGGGGACTTGCTCTCCAAGGCTTAGGGACAGAGACCACTATACAAAGTAGCATATATAGATGAGGCAGTGGCAAGGCAGAGATCAGGCCCCTGGATAACAGCTGGACAAGCTTTTGTGAAGGGGTGAAGGCTGCCGTAGCAATGGCATGGTCAAAGCCTTTACTGTGTGCATGTGTTATGTGTGTGTATCAGTAACATGATGACTTCTGAGAAAGTTAGAGTTTTTGAGGTCTCGGCTCTGAACACCAGCTTCTGTGGTCCTGGTAAGAGGTCCAGGAAGCCTCCATGTATGTGGTTCCCAGGTTGCTGGAGAACCTGCTAGAGCTCTCTCTTTCCTGGCTTGAGAACATGCCCTGCTCAGTCTAGATTCCAGGACGCTGCTCCTGCTGGAACCTGTGCTTGAATGATATTCAGTCCCAGGCGTAGTCCATTCATATTCTATCCACTCTGCGAGGCTCCAGCATGTCCCATGGAAGAAATCCTCCATGCTCTCTGAACATGTTCCACGACTTGTCATCACAAACCTCCTTTCACTATTGCTGTTTCATGTGTTTCCTATGCAGTTAGATGGATGTTCAACTCTGAGAGGATGGTTGGGAATTTTTATCTGAGTCTTAATACCTATCCTAGTGTTTATGTCATAGCAGTTAAAGAGATATAAGTTTGACCCTCCCTTTCTCTAGTACCTTGCCTCTTGTGTCCGTTTTAGCGGGTTTGTGTAGTGTAGGATAGTAAAGCACTCAACCCAGTAAGGAGGTCTTGGTTTTAGATGAATCTATCATTGACTTGGATCTGTCTCTTCTCCTGTCTTTATTTTCCCACCTAGAAAACAAGAGCTTGCACTGAGTTATTGCTGAGTTCTCTTTCACATATATAATTGTTAGCTTGAAATTGTCTTAGGGATATTTCCTGCCTTGTCTGGCCTTCTCCAGCTACCATTTTTTCCCAATGTGCTGATGTCTGCAAATAGTTTCTATTCATATTCAAAACTCATGTTTAAGACTCAAGAAGGCAGCATTTCCACATGAGAGGTACTGGGAAGGGGAGGGAGGTAACCTTGTGCCTGTTTGGACAGCATGGGGGGCATGATGTTCATGTCAGCTTGAGTATACTGGGGTGCTTGTTGATCTGACCAGCCAGGTGATACCTGTGGGTGACTTCTCTATTTTTGTCACCCATTGTAGTTGCCAAATTTTTGGAAAGTCACCCACAATAAAAGCAGCCATTGACTAAGCACTTTTCAAATGTCATCTCTAGCCAACGACTCTAAAAGTGGTGGTTACTCCCATTTATGGCTTAGAAAATCGACTCAGAGAAGGTAGGTGATTTTCCAGAAATTGTCAAAACCTAAGGCTGTCTGGCTCCAAAACTTGGGCTATTTTCATCAACATCACCTTGCAACTCAAACCTAGAATAGGGCAGGTACATCCATGCCACAACCATGCAGGAAGGAGAATCTCCCAAACAAAAAGTCTCTCTCTAGCTAAAATTAACCCCAGGTACAGTAGTTCTTGAGCTGGAAGGATCCCCAAAAGACCACTTTAGCATATCTTCCAAACAAAGGAATCTGAGACTTGAGGAATAAGACATATTTCTATTCCAGGCTCCAAGTTTATTTCTTTTAAGGACTAAATCTGAATGTTCTTCTATGGGCTAAGATATCAGGGAAGAGAAAGAGGATATTGGCTGGGATAAATGTCACAGAAGAGGAACTGTTCCTTTTTAAGTAGTGGATATCAATTTTCTAAATACAACCTGGAAGCATGTTCCTTCTGCAAGTCTTCCTAAGGACAGCAGCTCTGTGCACAATTCTTCCTGGACTTGTTCTGTTCCGATCTGCTTCCTGAATCTGCTCTCTCTGCCTCTCTCTTTCTCTCTCCCTTTCTCCATCCAATATTTGCAAACTGGTCTCTTCCTGTTAATAATGTAAATGGCTGTGGCTTCATCTAGCAAATCAATCAATGCCATTGATGAGGTAGGTGCCACTGCTAATGAATTCTCATTCTACTTACTAAAGAACCATGAAATAAAGTAGAAGATGAGGATTCTGGCCTGGGGGAATTTTGCTCACAGAAATTTCCTGGAGGTAACAATGAAGCCCCTCTTCTTGTCCCTGGACCTGGAAATAATAGAATTAAAAGTACTCCTGAGGGTTAAATTAGGTCCACCATACATCCCACATGGATGTGATCTGTAACTGTGGACCAGGAGATTCTGCAAATACGTGGGAAGAGAAAAGAGTCCATTAATGTGACCTGGGAGTAATCTCAGGGAAGCTGTACTGAAATGTGACTGTAATTTAGTAATGTGAAACCTAATTAATTGTACTGAGTGCAGTCTAAGGAAAACCTGTGAGTAGAAGGTGCTGATCAGCTGAGGGCACTTCTGAAAGGCAAGATAAATAAGCAGAAACTGGTAGTGCCCATTCAGGCGGTGGTCACAGACCAGGGTCCTTTGGATCTCTGGCAGGTCCCCTTTTTCTTGGGGTAGATACATCAATGGCCTGCTGCCACTGAGCCATGATTGTTGTGTGGACTTTCTTAGCCTTGATTACATGCTCACAAAAACAACTTTCTAATGATGGCTTGTCTTCCTCAGGACATCAGCCCACATTGTTCATGCTGACCTGAACACTCTAGGGCCTTGTGGCAGTCATATTTTGTTGTTTTTGTTTGGCATTCAATAAATGGAGCTTCCTGGCTTATACATTAGCCTTGTGAGCTTGGTTAATATGGGTCTTCATTCAGTGATGGGTCTGCTCTTAAGGTAAGGTACTGACAGTCTAGTTCCAGAGAGTACACCCTTTATTTTGGCAAGTTAATCAAGGACAATGTCATTGGTAGAGACTCTTGAATACAGTTAATGGCTCACTTCTGTATGAACTGCAGGCTAACTGCTTGTTTCCAGGCTATCTTTCCTCAAGAATGTGCATCAGTGAGGCTGACACATAGAAGGGACTTCACAATTTATAAAATGATACACAGACAAGTCCAAACAAATGCTGCACAAGGAGATAATAAAAGGATAGCTGAGAGCCAACAGGTTGTAGAACAGAGACAGCTAGCATAAGTTACCTTTTCTTTTCTTTTTTTTTTAAGTAGACTTTTAAAATATGTATTTACATTGAGAAAACCAAGAAGAGATTAGATCTTCCATTTAGGAAGATGTTGTTAGTACTGGGTAATGTTTATTGAGTTCTTATTATGCACTAACTATTAGCCATGCTCTTTATAAGCATCTCCACAGTTGATCTCCAGAACTGCCCTTGAAAATAGATACACTTAATTATACCCCTTTGACAAATGAGAATACAGAGCTCTGAGTTCTGTCAGCTGATAGTTAGGAGAGCCAGTATTTGAGCCCATGTACCTAGGACATTATATTAGCATGTATTTGCGTTTGTAGGTGACACATAGAACTCTCTTGTACCTGCCTTCTCCAACAAAGCATTGACCTCAAGCCCAAAATGATGGAGTAAATTTCGAGGTCCTGTGATGCTATGGGATGACTGTGCAGAGAAGGTGTGTCGCCCCTAGTTTTGAAGGAATGACTGACTTGGATAAGCAGAAAATGCTGGAAAAATGTTACATGGCCTCTTACCATGTGGCACTCACCCATGTTAGAGACAGCAAAAGTAGAATAGGTAGATGGGATAGGCTATAGGGGAGTAGGGAAGGAGAGAAGGCAGGGAATGCCAAGCTTACTTATGTTTGTATTTTTATAGTCAACTCCTTGCTGTATGCCCAAAATAGAGATGCAATAACAAAAATTAACCTAAAGGAATGGGTAAATCCAATCATACTCTCTCGATTCTCTCTGGATTTATAAACCTAGAGTTCCATGAAATAAATGGGTATTGCAGGTGAAGGAAGAAGGGCTGCCTCATGGTGGGCCTGACTGGTCAGGATTTAAACAAGGCTATGAACAATCTCCCTGATAGTCTAGTGAGAAGCATTTTCTGTGAGTGAAATCTGGATCTGTTCCCATTTTTCAGGCTTATGTAGTTCTGGAGCCCTTAATACCAAGCTCCAGGGAATGGAGCCCAGCATTCATCTCATCTGAGAGCAGACAAAGAAACTATCATGAAGTGGATTCCATCAAACTGAAACTCTCATCAGCTCTCAGAACCTGAAAAGACCTTCCTATCATTTCTCTAGATCAGTCTTTGTTTTTCCTGCCCAGAGGAGTATAGATCCACAGAGTAGCTCATAGTTCACTCCCTCCTACAGACTGGAAGAATGTTACAAAAGACAGTTCTAGTGCTAATACCTCAATAATCCCACTTTTTTTCCCCTCACTTCTTAATTTGGAAATGTGTCCTTTTTTTTTTTTTTTAATTTTACCTGGAGTTAAATAGTGTACAAATACTGCAGTTGGTTAATATAGCACTTAAGACTTTTAAAATGTATACCTTCCCCTCCATTTTTTTTTCTTTTTCTTCTTAAAAAGTCTTCTCTTTTTCCACCGTCACTGTTTATTCTTTCATTTTTTTTTTCTGGTCTCCAAGTCAATTTCCTGAAAAAGTGTTTTTCTTATCTTATCATTATTCATTATTTTTTTTACAATAGTACCTTGCTAATAATTTCCTGGAAATTTATGTAAATTATAACCACAGATTCTATTTGACATTCATGTTGACTCTTTAAAAAATGCATGCTTTGCTTTTGTAAGACCCATATTGTCTCTTCTTCCAATTCATGCTTGCTTACATGCTTAGTAGACCTTTTCCTTATATCTATTCCACTTATTTTCCTGGTATGAAAATAAGAATTCTCCCTGATTCTTTCTTTATGAATGGAGCCTCTGTGGCACTCTGCCAGTGCTGGAGCACAAGTGACTTTGTAATCAGAGGTTACACATTTTGGGCAGCAGTTCTAGGATTTCACCCTTGAATTCCTTTAGGACTCCCAGGTGGATGCCATATGGTCCTGTTGATTTATTTACACCTCACTTGTCAGTCAGGTTCCCTTCACTGGCTGCAACCTCAGTGCTGACCTCTTTCCTGTTCATTGAGGAGGGCAAGTTGGGAAGAACCTTCATTCTCAAGGATATGTCTTATACCAGGAGCATCACCAGTTGGTTCCATTAATTCCCCATCTCATAATTTCTCTTTGGTGGAACAAAATAACATTCTGTGATTGACCTTGGCATTGGCATCCCTCAGTTTTATTTTTGGCCTGATTAATTTCCTGGGCTGTTGTTCCATTTTAACATACCATTTCTTCTCCATGTTCTCTTTGAAATTTCTATCTAGTCACGCAGGGATGCTTTTCTCTTTCAGGGTCTGCTATTTTGGGCCCTGGCCTCACCCCTTCTATCCTGGAATTCTAATACTGTATTTTAAAATAGCCTCCAGGTTTCTGTGGACTTTATAAACTTTTCAATCTCCCCTTAACAATATCTCTCTTTCTCTCTGAAATTTGGCATTTGGGTTCAGGATATAGCTTTAGAGAGGACTTGCAGGCAGGAGCAGTATAAGCAGGGGTAGGGAGTGTTGTTTATTTTTACCAAGAGGCCCTTTGGTGATTCAGAGGGAGAGATGAGTGTGCTGTCTGGGTCAGGGTGAGCTCTGTTCCTGAGCTCTGTTCCTCTGGCAGGATCTGTACCTAGCATTCCCAAGGCTGCCAGGCCTGTGAATGTGCTCCTCTTTCTGCAGTGTGCCCTATATGCAGGTTTCTCTTCTATCCCCCACCTCCCAGAGGATGAGGGAAGTGATTGACTTGAGTATCCTGGCTTGACATGCTTCCTGAGATGAGGCCAGAATCTCTGAAGGACAGATTGAGAAAATGTAATGGCTGCAGTGGCACTTGGAGAATCTGATTTTTGACATGGGAGAATTTCCAAGGAGCCAATTAGGAGGATCAAGGGAAAGTAGAACCTCTTTGGAGATATTTAGAATATCTGTGTGAACAGGAAATGCAGACTAGGTAAAGCAAGGCAGTGGGAATTTGTGGGGATTCCTCCCGAAGCTTCTAGGTTAAATAAAGCTCCTGCTGGTCAGATCACTTTCTGCTCTAGCAGCAAGTGCCTGACCAGGGTTGTTAAGCTAATTGTTAAATTAGAGTGGCTGGGGATGCAAATTGCTTCATGATGGGGTTTCTCTGACTGTGTCCAAGGGTGATGTCATCTGGCCTTGCGCCTTCTTGGTGGGGTGGTGGGTGGCAGTGGGCAGGCCTGACATACGTGTTAATGAATTTTATCAGCTGTAGCAAGCCCCTCTTCCTCTGAGAAATCTACATCTTCCCTTGTGGGGAATTCACTGCCACTCCTCTGTGCTTCTGTTTACTATTCCTAATCCTTGAGCCTTGCAATGATGGTATTTTAGATCATCTTTCCTAAGGTCTGTGAACTCATGTATCTCCAGGGCAGACATTAGCACAATGATTGAAATATTCAGGGGCAGATGAGTGGCTTTGTGTGTGTGTGTGTGTGTGTGTGTGTGTGTGTGTGTGTGTGGTGCTGGGGATTGAACCCAGGGCCTTGTGCATGCGAGGCAAGCACTCTACCAACTGAGCTATATCCCAGCCTCAAGTGGCAATTCTTAAGGAACAGTACGGGATGGTGGAAACTGTGACACACTCAAGGGTGGTGCCCCATCTGAGGTGGACAGCAGCTACTCAACTTCAGTTGATTGATGTCCTGTAGGAATGTGGTGGGCCCTGTGATATTTTTCTGTTCCCAGAGGGTCTTCAAATGTTTTTTCTTGTGAAATGGCCTTTTAGGTGTGGAAGCTTATTCAATTAAAAGTGGTCAAAGTCCACTTGCAGATGAATTTGGCCCATGTGCCTCCAGTTTGCAACTTCTGGCCCAAATTCCTTGTGTTACAAATGAGGAAACTGAGATCCAAAAGCATTCAGCCTTTGGTCCAAGATTGTAGAGAGTCAGTGAAGGAGTCAGAATTCCCACCTTGGGCGTCTACCTCCTTGGCGCTGGCTTGGGACAGGCATTTTCTGTGCTAGGGCAGGCCAGCCAGTGGAGAGTAGATCTGGATAGATGTAATTGTGTGATGACCCAGGTCACATTTTTACACCTCTGCTTTTGTGTGTGGCTGGGGCTCAAATGCCTCCAATAGATGGGATACCTGATGGAGTTCCAGAGGCTTTTGTAGGGAGCAACAATGCTTAGGAGAGTTAGGGGTTGGAGGAGTAGGTTTGGAGCTCCTGAGGACTTAAAGTTGCTACATGGGTCCTACACTTCCAATCCCCATTCTTCCAGTCTTGGGATCATCCTTGACTGTCTGTACTCTTCCTGTGGAACTCCTCAGCTCTGAACCCTCTGCCAATCCAGCTGCCATTTTCCTATTTTATGATATGACATTGGGACAACTGCAGTGGACTTTAAGCCTGACTGTTCCCAGTCCCTTCTTCCCCTCACTGTCTTATTAATCTTCCCTTGGACCTTGGCAGTCTCCCACTCAAAGTGGCCCTCACTGGACAAAGTAAAATTCCTTAACACGGCACCTAGGCCCTAAAGCACTGTAGCATTGCTGCCCTAGTCATCAGACTAGCCTGGCTGTGGATCCCAACTCTGCCACTTAGACACCATACACCTGGGGCGTTTTTTTGACATCTCTGAGCCTATTTACTTTTCTGTAATAGGAAAGTTTTACATAGAATTGTTTCAAGAAATAAATGAGATCATGAATGTAAAGCACTTAGCCTGGCACATACCCATTACTCAATTAAGGGATATAATTTAAGGACCTCTGAGCTCTGATCCCCTGTTATCTCCTACATAGGCTTAGCTCTAGTTATTTGAACTATTTGGTAATCTGTGTCTTTGACCCCGTTTTCCCATTCTTTAATATCCATTCATTTTGGTGTAACTGTGTGCACTTTGTATCATAGATATTTGCATATTTGCTTTGACTTCCTTACTCAGTGTATGCTCTTTGAAGGCAGAAACTGGATTTGATTCATCCTGTACCATACCAGGCATGAGAAACCCACATGAAATTTTGCAGAATGGTTATTAACCTCAGTAGAATAGCTACCTGGACTTGGGCTCCATTCTAATTTTAATTGATAATGTCTATATTTATATATCATGGATATTTATTGGGTGCTACTATGTTTAGGGGAATCAATGATAAAAAGACTGGATACAGTTTAGGCCATCAAGGATCCTGCAGAATAATGGGGAAACAGGTTGTTAAAGAGCCATTGAAATATGTGTGCTAAGGATGGTGACAGGGCAGGTATAAGGCTATGACAGGGAGGTAGGTACAGGGTGCTACCGGGGCACATGGTAGAGGCATTGCAGTCCTATCATCCTGAGGGCTTCCTGGAAGAAGAGGTATTTCACCTGGGACCAGAATGATGAATGGTACCTTGACTCAGGAACATAGTTTACTGTGATGCAGCTGCGTTACCTCTCAGCTTAAAGTCTTGTTTATTTGCATTCACTTGCAAGCTCTTATTGAAACACTTCCTGAGTACCAGGTTTTCTGAAGTGATCTGTCATCTCTTGAAGATTTCTAGGGACTGGGACAAGAGTTGTTGATTGTATTCAAATTTTAAGGAGCACCCAAGCCAACAGCTGTGGCTGGAGAAGGCAAATTTGTTTTCCTTTTTTAAAAAAATTTCTTTTGTAGTTGAAGATGGACAGAATGCCTTTATTTTATTTGTTTATTTTTATGTGGTGCTGAGGATCGAACCCAGTGCCTTACTCATGCTAGGCAAGCACTCTGCTGTTGAGCTACAGCCCCAGCCCAGCAGGTTTTTTCTTTAAGAGGCCGGTGGGAGAGTATTCTCTTCCACTTGGGAAAAGATAATCATGTACTTTCAAGCTGTCAGGGTGGGTCCTGTTCTCTGTGTGTTTGTTGCTTGCTTCTTCATTGGCTTCAGCTGTGTGGATGCAGGGCAGGAAAGCTGGGGGTGGGAAACAACTAGGGTGCTTCTCTGACCCTCCTGATGATGCTTCTCCTTGTGATGAGAAGAAAGATTGTAGTAGCAGATGTGACCTGCAGCTGCAGAAGAAATAGAGGGGATTTTTGTATCAAGAGGAGATCCAGGGATCAAGAACTGTTTGCAAGTCAAGAAACATGACACCAGAAAGAGGAGGCTATGGAAGATAAGGGGTCTCTATAGACCCTGTACAAAAGGAATGTACAGAGGAAGGCTTGTGGGTTAGAAATCATTGTAATGGAATAGTGAGAAATATTTTGAGTTAAACTTACATGTTCCTTTGAAAGACTACTTTTGAACTTGTGTTCTATTTTTTTTCTTTTCTTTTTTTTAAGCATTGGAAAACTGGGCTAATTTATTTTTGACCACACCTAGCGTTTAGGATCCAGAGTCCAAGGCATCTACTGCCATCTGGTGGCAAAGTACACTACTTTGGGGATTTAGAGTCGATGGGGGTATACATTGATTGAAAATTGATTTTGCAGCTGTATTACGGAATCATAAAATATTAATTGTTAGAGATCTTAAAGATTCTATGGTTTTTCTTCGAATGAAATCCAGCATATATTTTTACATAGTTTCTCACTTGAATACCTCCAATGACAGAAAGTTCATGATCTTGCCCTTCAGTTGTCATTCATTCTTATTAATTGGAATATTTTCTATTTTCATAGAAAAAATAATTTGTGTTTATTTGTCTTAGTGTTTATCTCTGGAAAATCCCATAATAAGTGTACTACCTCATCTACATAACAACCCTTCAAGTATTTGAAGGAACCTGTTTATCTCCCTATAATCTTCTTGTCTTTAGGTTAAACCGTGACGGTGCCTTCAGTCACCATTATGTTATGCTTTTCAGAATCCCCTCAGCTATTTATTTTATCTAGTCATGTTGTACTTTGTCAGTGTCTCTAATTTTGCTGCCAGGATTGGATCCAACACAGTGCTCCAAGCAGGATCAGTGTAGTTGTCCCTGGAACTTGCAGGCTGTCCAAACACTGGACTTCTGCTGCACTCGGTGTAGCAATCTTTCCACCATGCTGACTCCTCTTAGCTTTGTGGTAACAGAAAGCTAAAGTATTTGTGCCTTCCCCTAAGTTTTTGAACTATTTTGTTTAAGCTAAAGCAAGACTTTACTAAAAGACAACAAAACAAAACAAAACAAACGGCACCCTCCAAAAAAACCCTTTAATTACAGTTTAATACATTCTAAATCTCAGATGTGTGTATGTATGTTTGTTTGTTTCTTTTCTTTTTAATTTTTGTTCCAAGGTATTGAACCGAGGGGCACTTAACCACTTACTCACATCCCCAGCCCTTTATATATTTTATTTAAAAGCAGGGTCTCACTGAGTTGCTTAGTGCCTTGTGAAGTTGCTGAGGTTGACTTTGAACTTACAAGCCTCCTGCCTCAGCCTCCCGAGCTGCTGGGATTATAGGTGTTGCTATCATGCCCAGTTCAGTCAAGACTTTTTGAAACCTTTAACAATTTATTCTCTTTTGGAGGTAAGTCCTGGTTTCAGTTATTTGGAATCTTTCCAGACCTTTCTATGTATTTGCATATATCTTTATTTGCAGAAGTTTGTAAATTTGTGTGTGTCTGAGGTTAACATATCATGCTTTACATATTTTACATAACTTTTTTATAACTTTTCTTCATGAAACTGTCCTGGAAATCTTTTGCATTGTACATTTTCAGAATGAATATTCCAAAGTTTTCCTAGAAATTCTTCTAACATTGATTGTTTTGTTTTTGTCATACTGGGGATTGAACCAAGGGTGCTTTACCATTGAGCTACATCCTAGCTCTTTTTATTTTTTCTTTTGACACAGGGTCTTACTAAGTTGCTGAGACTGGTCTCAAACTTACAATCCTCCTGCCTTAGCTTCTTAAGTTGCTGGGATTATGTGTGCCACCACATCTGGCCCTGTTTTTTTTTTTAAACAATTAAAAACAGTGCTGAATGAGCATTTGTGAACAAGCATGTCTCCTTGTGCCCTTGTACAAGTGTTTCTGTAGGGTAGATACAAAAGACAGGAATTACTAGATGAGGGATATGTAGGTTTTTGTTTTAAAGGTTTTTGGGGCCTGGGGCTGGGGCTGGGGCTCAGTGATAGAGAACTTGCCTTGCACCAGTGAGACACTGGGTTCAATCCTCAGCACCACAAAAAATAAATAAAGATACTGTGTCCATCTACAACTAAAAAAAAAAAAAAATTAAAAAATGTAGATCTTGGGCTGGGCCCAGTGGTGCATTGCCTGTAATCACAGCAGCTTGGGAGGCTGAGACAGGAGAATCATGAGTTCAAAGCCAGCCTCAGCAACTTAGCAAGGCCCTAAGCAACTCAGGGAGACTATCTCTGAATAAAATACAAAGAGGGTTGAGGGTGTGGGATGTGGCCCAGTGGTTGAGTGCTCTTGAATTCAATCCCTGGTACCAAAAAAAAAAAAAAAAAAGAGTAGGTTTTGGATATAAAGTTTGTGCTTATCAATTTTGAACTATTATTCGACTCTGCTGAGATACACCTACATCTTTATTTTGGTCATCTACATTAGTGTTAGGCCTGTTATATCATATGCCCATATTATAAGCTTATATTTGATCTCATTATTTAAGGAAATGATTTTTTTAAAAGAAGCCAGACATAACAATTGAGGGAGGACCAAAGCTCCTATGTTCTCCTCTAACAAGCCCTGAAGTTTATTCATGGCAGGTACACCCACTGTGCTCTCATTCCATTCATTTTTCACCCTCTTATCTACAAGACTATGGTAGAGAACTTTCGTCAAAGCTTAGCAGAAATTCAGACACATGTTCTGTGACATTTTCCTGTCCATTCTAGTGGGCTTGTCATGGAGGGAAATGAGGAGAGCACACATCACCCCAGGGCAAGTGTCATTTAAAATAGATTCCTGTAACACTTTAATGAGCTATGTGTTTGTGTATCTCTGTGCAAGAGTGCATTCAGTCTCAAAGATACCAGGGAGAAAATAAACTATTTATTCCCAGTTGCCCTTCTTACCTATGTGTTCCCAGTCCAGTTGGTCTCCAGGGAAACTGTATCTGACGGCTAAGACTTGGCTGCCTTAGTGACAAGCTCAAGGGTTATATTTCCAAGGTGAGCCTGGCTACTTTGTCCTGCGCTGACAATGGTATACAGGGCTGTGTTCGACAGCATGCTTCCACAGGCCTGCATCGTGGATGTGTCTGTCCACACACACCCATCCCCACGTGTTCTGTTAGGTACTCAAGGTAAAAGGATGTTCTCCTGGTCACAGGCCTTACTGATTTCCTCTGAATTTTTTAAAAAGAATGAAAATGGCGCAGAGCCAGTTTCCAGCTTACGTTTAGCTGTTATTGGAATTTGTTATGAGTCTTGCCACAGATGACCCTAGTGAGAGTGGGAGGAAAGGGTGGAGGCAGCATGACTCTCCCCAGATTTCCCTGCAGGACAGGTGTGCAGTCACAACACAGCAGCTGTGCTCCGGAGTGCCCTCACCCACTGGGGTTGGGGACACCATTGCCCTTCTGCACGTGGCCAGGCTTGGGGTTTTCATTGAGGAAAAGATCCTGTATTCCTTCACTGTTAGGGTAACCAGGATGGAAAACATAACCTCAAGTATCTATGATGTAATCTCCAAGGGAAAAGTTTCTTCAGCTTTTTTTACTCTAAGTAGAAATTCTGTTTTCTTTCAGTAAGCTTGGGCTATCGAAGGCTTCAGGCAGAGTTACGACCAAGTAGGTCTTCTCCAAAATCCCACAGGCTGCTTTACTTAGGGGTGGGGGAGTGGGGAGACGGTGGTACCCATTCTGCTTCAAAAGAGAAAAGTAGAAGAAACAACAAATATTCCTTTAACTCCTGGTGTTTCTTTTTTCTTTTTCCTTATGCTAGTAAACAGCAAACCTAAAAAACAAAAAGTACTGCAGAAGGGGAGAAGTGACACAAAATAAGTTCGCTGCTCCCCTTTTGCAATCTGCAATGTCACCTGACCCTGGGCAAGGCACTGAGAGGCACTTGGTGGATGGCAGGCGGGAGTGAGGTGGGACATGGAGACACACAAAAGATGAAAGGATGATTTCTGTCCCTAGGAGTTTAGAGTCTGGTGAAGATACCTGAAGACAGCATGCATGCAGTGAGCTGCCTAGTGCTTCTCTTGAGTGAGGTACACTTATACTTACTAAGCCAACCTTATAAAGAAGAGTCCACCTTTTGTTTTTAATAGATGTAAAGCAGTCCTCAAGGGAGCCCAAGGGCTGGTTTCACATGCAGGGATGATAAACAGCATCAGAGCTTCTGCTGCTTGGCTCAGATTGAATAGATGCACCCTAGGCCAACCTGTGTGCTTCTCTGAGAGCTCCCTTTTCCTCCTGGTTGACCTCTTGCTTTGGGCAGCACTACCCATCTCCCCCTTTATCTTGAGTGACTATTAGAAGACAGAAACTGTTCCAGAGGCTGTGAGCTCATGGAGAGCATTCTGGATGCCTGTTCCTGCATGTATTTTCAGACAGAGTCTAGGGTGTAATGCAGAACAGGCATCTTGTAAATGCTTGTTGAATGAATGAAAACTGCCCTTCATTTATTTTCCATTCATTCATTTGGTGCATATTTATTGGGTGATTCTTCTGTGCTAGGCATTATGAATGCAATAGTGATCAGGACCTGGTTGGGGAGACAGACATGGAGAGAACTGGAATGAAACATGGTCCTGAGAAAGTATAGGTTTGGTGGGTGCATATGCAGGGCTACCTGGCCAGGGAAGGCTTCCTTGAGACCTGGAGAGTTGGTACAGACATCTAGATGAAGGCAGTGTGGGGAACAGTGCTCCAAAGCCTCAGAAGAGCACATGCAGTGGTCCAAAGGAGGAGATGGCTTAGCATAGAAAGTGAAGCCTGACCACATCTTCATACTCACGATAATGGTAACCATAACCATAAACATGCACATACTACCTGCTGTGAGCTAGGTATTATTCTAAGCCCTTTATATTTATTAACTTACTTAAGTACTATTATTATCCTTATCTTTCTGAAAACAGAGGCACAAACACTAAGTAATTTGGCCAGTCTCACATAACTAGTAAGTGCTAGACTTGGCATGTGAAGGCAGTTGGCTCCAGAGTCTTGGTGGTGATAAAGGATTTAAACATGCATGTAGGATCCTGGCATGCTGTTGGATATGGCTAGTCCTAATGGTAGAGTCTGGAGTGGTGGTTCAGGCCTGTGTGCTTCCTGGGGGGATTCCTGGGGATTGTCTACTTAAGATTGCTAGAGCTTCTGATGAATCCTAATTATGGAGTCCACCTTTGTCAGCAGACAACTAGACCTCTCCTTGATTCTTTAGGAGATGGTTTTGTTTTATCCTATGAGAACAGACTGAGGGAGGGGTAACCCCCTCCTCCAATTAAGAACAGACATGGAGCCAGGCACCATGATGCACACCTATAATCCCAGCAGCTTGGGAGGCTGAGGCAGGAGGATTGTGAGTTCAAAGCCAGCCTTAGCAATTTAGCGAGCCCCTGAGCAACTCAATGAGACTCTGTCTCTAAATAAAATACAAAAAAAAAAAAAGGGGGTGGGGCTGGGGATGTGGCTCACTGGTTAAGTGGTCATGGGTTCAATCCCTGAACCATGGGTGACCAAATCACATTCTCTATTGTGGATTCTCATCCCTATGGGGAGGAGGAGATGGAGAGTGGTTCAGAACTGCCACCCAGAAACTGGCCAGCCTCTCCTGGTGCTTGGCAGTCTGTTGGGGGCTACAGGTTGTGAGAGAGGGTTGAGGAAGAAGAGTGGTTGATGGCCAGTGTGGGCCTAGTGAATGGGCCTGAAATGAGGAAGAAGTATTAATTCTGCTTTCTCTTCACTAGTTTGGAAATCGTAGTCCGACCCTCGGTCTTCTGGGCCCTTACAGACCTGCTACAACCCCTTCTGGGGAGGTCATGAGGGCCAGGCTGTGGTCTCTGCTTTCCAAATTCCCATCCTTCAGCAGTGCTCACCATGACCACTTCCTCAGGTCCCTGCGCCCAACATAGAAGGGCATCCTCAGCAGCCTCCTCACTGCCCTGCGCCGGGAAAGAGCACACGGGCTGCACATTGGTGTTCGGAAAAATTAATGCTTTCAAGATGAGCTCCACACTGCCTTAGCACGTCTGTCTCTTTCTCTCACCAGCTGAAAGAAAAGAAGCATTCTTAGACAATTACTCCCCAAGGGAGCCCAAGGACTGGCTTTGTTTATTGAGTGTTTTTAGTTACAACACGTGAAGTTCTGGGATTTTTTTGGCTTCAGATTTTTTTTTTTTCTGTTTTTGGTTATAGGGATAGGGAAGATGAGTGAATTCCTAATTAACAGGGCACTTGGAGATTTCAAGATTGTGAAAGGCATGTTCTTACGTGGGTACCGTTGTTGAGTCTTCAGGATGAGTAACTCAGTAAAATGTGGCAGATGGAACCCAGGCTCCTGGCTCACCTCAGGCCGGCATTGCACCCAGATGTTCATAGTCACTGTTTACAGCTGTTTGGAACCATGACTCCATCTGTGCAGGGCCCCTTGCCCTTCCTCAGGCTCCCCCCATCTTCACACTGTCCTCGGATAGGCTCACCACACAATGACACAGTTATGCTCAGCCTTCACCTTCCTTAACCTGGTGTCACCTCCCACCTCCTGCAGCACCTCACACCTGAGCGTGACACTCTGAGTAGGGATGGCAGTTTTTAAAGTGAGTCAGAATGCACTGCACAAAGGCAGGGCTGACCGACTTGGAAGCACCTGTGTTATGGCTCTTCCTGCTTTTACTTTGGCACATATCCCTAACAAATGGTTTCCCAGTCTAGCCTCAGAATCTTTAGCAGGAAGCTCTGGACAGTCACTGCCCCTTGGTTAAAACTCAAACTTGAGATGAAACAGTTGCTATTCTTGACAAAGTCCTGCGAGGTATCTACGTAGTCAATAAATGAATGGTCTGAGAAGCTTCGAGGCTCTCACTGAAGTCTCATTAAGTTCAGGGAAAGCCCACCTGGACTCTTGTGGCAAATCAGAGATGTGGGGCAGAGTGGAGGATGGGAAGCATTTCCCTGTGACAGTGATGGAGCTCCCTCTGTGGCCACTTGAACAGGTGGATGCGTCTGAGGTGGTGGTTCAGGCCTGTGGGCTTCCTGGAGACCATCTCACATTCCAGACCCAGGGAATTGGGAAGTGTAGAAGGAAACTGCTGTCCTGGCCCAGAGGGAGCAATCCAGTTTTCTGAAAAGATCTGAGATTTAGTCAGCCTGAATATTTAAAGGCTTTGAAAATTATCAAAGTAACAAAAGCTTATGGTTACAAATTACAACAACATGAAATTTTATAAAACACAATTCTCCAACGGCCTTCTTCCAGTCCTTGGGGATAACTACTATTAACAGCTTGATGCATAGCCTACCAGAACTCTTCCCATGCACGTGGAAGTACATACTCACTCTGTGTATATCCACAAAAAATTGGACAATTTCCAATAATTTTGAAAATTCTATTCTTCCACCCAACAATTGAGCATGGACATCCTTTCTTATCCCTACATATCAAACTACTTGTCCTAGTTAGTGGTTTCCAAGTAGCATGTAGACAGTTACAATTTATTTTACTAGTTTCTCATTGTTGGAAATTTAGGTTATCTCGCTTTCCTTGCACCCATCCATTTATGTGCAAATGTTTTTTGTTTGTTTTGCTGTCACAGAATACTCCACAGTGTGTGTAATCACAGATACTTCAGTAGAAGAGAGGCTAGAACTGCTGAACTGAAGACTATGCATTCTAGAAATGTTGATAGGTACCTCCAAATTGATTCCTAAAAATGATATATCAATTTATTTTCCTACCAAACTGTTCATTTGTTTTGAGAACTGGTCACACTATGTTGCCCAGGCTGTCTTCGAACTCTTGGGCCCAAATGATCCTCCTTTCTCAGCCTGTCTGGTAATTAGGACTACAGGCACATGCCACCATGCCTAGTTTCTATTTGTTTTTGCCAGTCTGATAGGTAGAATGTGGCAGCCTGCTACTGTTTTAATTTGCATTTCCCGGATCATTAGTAAAGGTCAGCCTCCTTTTACTTTTATTGATCCTTTGCATTTCCTTACCTGTGAATTGAGTGTTTATTTTCTTTGTTTATTTTTATTCAGGGTTGTTAATTTTTTCTTAATGGATTGTAGTTTTTTGTAAATTAAAGGTATTAATTCTTTGTATTATATATTATTGCAAATGTGGCAAATTTTGTCTCCTAGATTGCCTTTTAATGTCATGTTTTTGAAATTTATTTATCCCTTTTTTCTATAAGGACTGAAAATATTTGCAAATACAACACATCTGCAATGTTCAAAAATTAATACAACATAAAGATCTTTGTATGATCCTTATCCCTGTCTTCCAAACCATCTTTTCCCATAGGTAACTATTAGTAGTATGAATCCTTCCAGTGTTTCCTTTTTTTTTTTTTTTTTTTTGCAAATATAAGCAAATCTGAAACTATACTTGTTTCACTTCTTATGAAAAGCAGGTCTAGCATCCCTAATACAAAAATTTGAAACTCAAAGTCATGTACCAAAGGTTTTAGATTTTAGAGCATTTTGGATTGGGGGATTAGGGATAGATGGTCAGCCAGTAAACTCTATGAAAATGTTCCAAAATCTTTTTTTAAATTCGAATTTGTTATATATGATAGCAGAATGCATTACAATTCATATTATACATATAGAGCACAATTTTTCATCTCTCTGGTTGTACACAAAGTAGAGTCACACCATTCATGTTTTCATGCATGTACTTAGGGTAATGATGTTCCATCCCATTCCATCGTCTTCCTACCCCCATGTCCCTTCCCTCCCCCCCTCCCCTTTGCTCTATCTAGAGTTTGTCTAATCCTCCCATGCTCCCCACCCCCAACCCCATTATGAATCAGCATCCTTATATCAGAGAAAACATTTGGCATTTGTTTTTTTGGGATTGGCTAATTTCACTTAGCATTATATTCTCCAACTCCTTCCATTTACCTGCAAATGCTATGATTTTATTCTCTTTTAATGCTGAATAGTATTCCATTGTGTATATGTACCACAGAAAATGTTCCAAAATCTTAAAAACTGAAATCTGAAAGACTTTTGGTTCCAAGTATTTCAGGTAAGGGATACTCAACCTGTATACTGTTCTACGTCTTTTATTTTTAACCCAACAATGCATCTTGAAGATCTTTTCATATCAATTCACAGAAGGTCTCACCATTCTCTTTTCGATGGTTGCATAGTATTCCATCATGTGGGAATAACACAGTTCAGTGTGCTTCAAGACTTTGGTACTTTTGAATACTTTAAAAGAATATTGAAAACTGTATACCTTTATACATTAGGTTGACATTTAAATTTTTTTATGATGAGTTAAATGGTTGTAAATAATATATTTTCTAGCCTGTTGCATGTGATATATAGACTTTAAATATATTTTCTTCATAATCTTGGAACTACAGATTTACATGAATTGAAAGAGGCAAGTCTCATCAAAGCAAGCAGCCAAATCAGATGTATTCACTTCCTGTCAAAGAAAGTCTGACTTCTTTTTAAAATTCAAGTGAGCATGTTAATTAGACACCCTCTGTGACAACCGTATCTTCAGAATTCTAATTCCAAGATTGGTAGACAGCTAGGTAAATAGACTAGCCATGCCTTTTGTCTTCTAGATGAAGTCAGGCACAATCCTTTTCAATACTTCTTGGTGATCTCATTCAGTCTTGGCTTTACCTGCTCTTCATGTACCACTCACTCCCTGTCCCACTTGTCTACTATGCTATAAGAACCACCCCCAATCTTAGTGAGTTGGAGCAGCAATTTAGCATTTCTCATGGTTATGAGGGTCGACGAGGCAGTTCTGGTGCCTGCGTGTTCACCAGGCAGCGGGATGGCTGGAGGCTCCAAAGTGGCTTCATCCTCACACTGGCCGTTGGAGCCGAGTGGCTGCTGGGACTGGCTGGGAGTTCTTCTCAGCAAACAGCCACATGTTCCTTCTCTATGTGAATTAGACCTCTCACAGAATGTCAGCAAGACCCCAAGAACTGTTTTATTAATTCTTGACTCCATTATTTTAAACTGCCTTTAAACATCTAGGCAGTACAGCCTAGAGATGAAAATTTAAAAAGTGTAAAATGATATACAGTGAAAAGCAATCCCCTCACTGCTGTGGTCAAGCCCCCTAGTCTCCTTAGGTGATCTGTGTGTTCTTTTAGAGATTTTTAAACAATGCATACACAAGTCATTATTTCAAGCTCTCTGTCTGGTTGGGAAACCCTTTCTGCCCTAAGTCTATAAAATTCTTTCTTCTTGAAATTTTGTAGTTTGTTTCTGATGGATATCTTTGATTAGGTGTTATTGTGTACATGACAAGAGGCCAGGGTTGATGGACTTTGAGGGACACCAAATCATTGCTGTTTACTTCAATAACGCTCCATCAGGAGTTTCCTATCTCCTCAGTGCTGAGGGTTATACACATGGCTCACAGGGACATAGTCAAAAGCATTTTCATAATGAATCTCTCCTGGAACTTTCCAACCCATCATAGGCAGGAAGAAGCCAGACGAGTTGGGGCAGTCAGATATTTCTATTGTCTCTTGTGGAGAGTTGTAGAAATTAGAGGAAAAGTAAGATCTAAGGATCTACCCCCTTCTGAGGGGCAGGAAGAAAGGCCTGGAAGATATGGCATGGATTGCATGAGGGCCATTTGACCATCATCAGTAGCAAAGTGGACACTGTTTTTTTTTTTTTTTAAATTGGTTTATCTGTCCAGATAAGTCCCATAAATTGGGAATTTCAGTCTGACCTGAGTTTGCTTACCACAGTAGGCGAATGCACTAACCTTTATTAAACACCCACTATGTTTTAGGTATAGTGCTCTGAATTTCATGTACATTGTTTTGTTGTTTCCTCATGAGGAGTATTCAGTTTTTGTAAGATTGGCCTTATCTTCATACAAAAGATGAAGAATCTGAGATTTAGGGAAGTAATTTGTGCCAAGATATTTAGTTTGCTCAAAAAAGATTCGGAATTTGAACCTAGTTGGTCTGAGTCCAAAACCTGGGCCCTTTCTCAATACCTAGAAGGCTTGGAAATTAATAGCATAAGCATGATTATAAAAAGATTTACGGGATTTCTGTGAATCAATTATTGTTAGGAATCATAAGAAGAATTCATTTGCTGAGAAGTAATCATTCCAATCGATTCTTTTCTTTTTGAGAATAAGAACCAAGGAAAGAGAATTAAAATTGGCTAGTGTGCAGCCAATCTCATCACCTAGGCTGCTGTGTGTATGTGGGGGACATTCATGAATCTGATATTCTAATTTAATAGTGGGTTGCCTTATAAAGATTACACATTTTTTAAAAAAGGAGAAAATCAAAGAAAATATAGAAAAAAGTTAGCTCTAAATATATGCTAAACAAAATTTAGCCTTTCTTTGATGATACAGTGGGTTCATTCTGATCCTGTTGAACTTCACCTTTGTTATTATCAACCCTTGTCCTCACAGTGTGGTGACCCATTTTACTGGGCAGCAGTGCTGTGGGGGCTGTTTGGAAAAGATTTTGGAGGGGGGACGGAGAAGGTCCTGGGATGAGAGAGCAAGAGGGAGAGAAGCTCCTCAGGAAGGCTCCCCGTGGGCAGGGTGAGGCGTGAGGTTCTAGTTGTGGTGACTAGTAAGTTAAGATTTCCACAGGGTTGAGAGATGTGAGGAGCATGTAAAAGAAACAAAACCTCTTGGTGATCGTCTCCCTGACTTGAAGTGCCCTTAGGTCATGGAGTCACACTAACTCTGTGATGGTTGAAGAAGCTGCCTCAATGGGAGGAGACGGAGGAGCCATGGCTGGTTGGGAGGGAAGCCTAGGAGATGATGGTGAACTCGGGGGTACTGAGGCTTTGGGTAAGGTTGTGAAGTGGTCTCTCCAGCTGTTTTCTAGCTCTCCTTTTTCTTTGGAAGGGACTCTTTGTCCTTTAGGGTGCTTTGGGGAAGGTAGCCAACCAGGTGATCATGTTCTGAGTAGGAAATGGGAGGTCAGGAGAGTGAGGTATGGAGGGTGGAGGAAGCCCAGCTTCTGAGAATTGCCATCACAGGGATGGCCTGCTAGGGACGTGCCTGTGAAGAACTGGGTATGAAGAGAGAGAGTCGTGGATTCTGCTCCTTGACCCTAAATATCTATTCCCACTACTGCCTCCCCAAGGCTTGGACTTCCATTTACCTTCCACTCATTTAGGGCTTTACCTTTTGCTAAAATGTAAATATTTCCCGAAGGCCTAGATAGTAAGCCCTTAGAAGAGTGGAGGTGATCTTGCTGCTTTGCCTGGGGCTGAGTCTAGAGGGAACAGGGGCCCAGAATGGGTGAGCTTTATAAGGCGGAGAAGGAGGAGAGGGGTCTGGCTCTTGGGTGGGAGTGTTAGGGTGGTGGGTCCTATGTGGTTGGAAATTCAGTGCAATTTGGGGGTTCTAGTGACTGTTGGGGGAACTAGTAATCCTCAGAGAGGGCTGGGGGGACTAGTAGTCCTGAGATTACTAGTTTTACATGTGGTTTACAGCCAGTGAACTAGAAGGTCCTGTGAAGCCTCCCCCTGCCAAGGGAGAGTTAACGATCTCAGCAGAGGTCCAAGGTGGGCAACACAAAAGCCACAGGAAAGCCTGAGCACACAGGCTAATTAGATTCCACCTTTCCCTCCTGCTGGCTGGCCTGATATTTGATGTGACATTTAAAGCCATTGTCCGGACGTGTGGTGGGACAGGGGTAGAGTGGACGCTTTCTGGAGTCTTTGCACAGAGGAGGCTTGTTTCTGTCTCTTGCTGGGCAGTGTCTCAGGCCCACCTCTGCTTTCCACAAGAGCCCCATCTAATCCTCCACCCCCCTACCTCACTCTCCTGACCTCCCGTTCCCTACTCAGAACATGACCACCTGGTAGTGCCCTTCCCTATTGGACTCCTGGTGTGTATGCGGGTGGGGTAGGCTCTAGAATTCAACCGAAATAGTTAAATGAAGTCAGTGCTGAGGGTAAGAGGAGAGCAGCGACAGAGGCAGGGAGATCACCATCTCAAAATCATCTGGGGAGCTTGTTAAAAATGCAGACCTCTGAGAGTGAGGCCTGGTTATCTGCATGGATAACCAACCCTCTAAGGTGATTGTGCTGCCCATTAAACTTTGAGAACCTTTGTGATAGAGAATGTGTGAGGTTAGCTGGGAAAGGCCTCCAGGGAGAGGTGGACTTGAATTTCAGTGTCTAAGTGATATTGTTTTAGGTACTGTCCTCAGGTGAGGACCTAAGGAGCTTATTCACCTGGGGACACTATGATGTCATAGGAGAGAATGGCAGGTGTCCATCCCATCCCCTGGGTTCTCTGAGAATGTGTTGTCACTAGTTTCCCTTTGGCACTTGGTGCTAATCTCTGAGGGGACAGAAGTGCTGTGGGAGGTGGCTGAGGATGGTGTCTGCTGGAGGGTTTGGTTCATGTTGCAATTGAAGTGCAGCTTGCAGGGCAAAATGGCAGCCTGGGGGAGCCCATTTCCGCTGGTGGGGTGGGGGAAGAGTGCTATGTCTGTGGACAGTCTTCTCTCTGGTTTGCAGACACCTGAAACTGTGTGACCTCTTGTGTGACCTTCACTTGTCAGATAGCTCCCTGTGTTCGTGGGGCCGGCCAGTCTCCTGAGGGAACAGTGGTCATTTTTGTCCTGGGAGAGGAGTGGGAAAGATTTGGGATGTGATGGATTCTCTCCTCCCTCAGTGCTGCTTGCCTTCTGCTCTGTGCACTTGTGCCGGCTTTATCTGATCAGGAACACAGTGTTTTCCTGTTGGGGCGGGTGGAGAGAGGGGGAAAGAACGGTGCCAAGGGTAGGAGAAGGAGCGTCAAAGGGAGAGAAGCACGTCTCTGAGATGACACTGAGTATCCACCGAGGATCCAGACGGGCGCCTGCCCTCTGCAGTGGATGGGTGCTGCTGGCCTGCAGACGTAGCCTGTCCCTGGAGAACATGTCTCTGCAGCTAGCTGGGTGGGCTGGAGGAACCATGCCAAATGGGAATGGCGGTGCTTGCTTTGACCATGGTGAAAAAAGGGGCCACTGTGGAAGCATTGTTTAAGACAAAGCGACAACAGAAACCTTCTAATAAGGCTCTGTCCTGGCCAATATCCTGTCCTTTCTAATTGCACTGCAGCTAAATGGCTACTCTGGCAGTCTCTCGGAACATTTTATTCAACTTCTAGAGGGGCTGCATTGAAAGTAAGGCTTATGAGACTCTGTGGGAGTTGGGGAAATGAGCGGTGGTGGGCTGGGGAGCACCCAGGAGCCCAGCTGGATGGGTTGAAGCCAATCTTGAGTCAAGTTCTGGGCTGAATGGGTCCCCCCTGGACTGACCCAGTGGGCAGTGCTTATGTTCTTGGGTTCATTGTGTGCGGGGGAAGTGCTTGCACCCATATTGTTCTCTATCAGTCTTTATTCCCTTTCCCCCAGAAAATGTGGCTGTGTGGAATCTTTTGCTCTTGGCTGCTAGACAGAAGTGAACAGAGCCCGCTTCCTTCTCTAGGCCAAACATGGAACGTGGACTAGGAGCCTCAGCACCATTTGGATGCTCCGCACAGTGCCCCCCGGGGCACTGGCACTTCAGTCTCACAATCAGGTGCTCTTCCCACAGCTGTCTAGGTCTCTTGCCATGCTAGGAGCCTCTCATTTCAGATTTCTCTTGTGTTTGGAAACATCTGTTTTGACGTTCTTATTTGGAGACATACTCTCTGGGCAGCCATGTGCTGGGGGCCAAAGGAAAAGATCAAAGTTTCTTGATTAGTAAGTGGCCACACTCAGACCCTCTACTCATTTGTGTGCCTGAGGCAGATCAGCATCTCCCTGGAGGGACCTCCAAAGGACTGCTGTTGGCAGACAGATGTGTCCCACTGTGAGGGCTTCCATCTTTCCATGAAAGATGGATGGCCCAGCTTCCACAGGGAACTGAGCCCAGGGAACTTTCGTAGGGAGGGATAAAGACTGTACCTGGACACTGTTTGACCTCATCCAAGTTGTTCAACCTCTCAGAACATGGGTTTTCTCTTTTGTAGACAGAGGAAAGTGATTCCCATCTAACAGAACTTGCAGAGCCATTAAGAGGCCCAAAGGAGATGATGGATGTGAAAGTACTCTGTGAACTAAAAAGTACTGGCTACACTGAGTGATGGATTCTTGTTATTCACAGAAGGGGAGACTGTGGGTCACTTCTCTCTGGAGAGAGGAGGGGGGCTTTGCATTCTTGTGTTAACTGCTCACTGGAATCTTGTCCATTTAAGGTAATAGCAAAATAATACTAACAGAGTTGGAGAGGTAGCTTCTTGGGTGGTGGTGTCTCTGCTCTATCCCCAAACTGCCCTTTGTGAAGGAACCAGGAGGTGGCAATGGGGCTGAGTAGGGGCCAGTGGGTGGAGATTGTGGCTCTGCCCACTCTCTCCCTCTACCTCCTAACTCCTACTTGCAGACATGCCCTCTCTGCCTCACTTTGAGTTCTTTAGAAATCTGTAGCCTGCCTCATCTTGCAGTTCCCAGGAAGAGTGGATGCTGAGGGAGGCCTGCTCCTGCCAGCCATGATGGAGTCCAGGAGGCTGGAAGGCCAACCTCTGTGTTAGGATGTGAGAAGCCCTTGCTGGCATGGCTTAAGCTGAACGAAACCTGCAATAATTGTGCACATGGATAGTTTTTAGGCTTGGAGAACAAGGTTGTCCCAGACCTGAGGCTCCCCCGGGTTTCATTTCTCTGAGCAGAACTTTTAGCTACCAGAGTCACAGCCTCACTATGTGTATGATCAGTGTGCTATAAGAGGGGTTCTGAGGAGGGCAAGGACAGGGCACTCGGCCATCCTTCTGCAGGCCTTGCCCAGTGCCCAGGGGCAGAGGCTCCCCAGTCCACACTTCTCCCTGCCATTAAAACCAAACCGTATGGTTCCCAGACTCCCTTTCTTGTTCATTCATTCAGTAGCAATCACTTGAGCACTTGTGAAGTCCAGGTCACTCTACTAAGTACTTTGAGGCATACAAAGGTGAATAAAAGGCAGATGCTATCCTGATAGAATTTATGGTCAAGGAAGAAGAGTCATGCCAAGGAGAAAGTGAAGTGAAATGATGAGGTTTGGAGGGGGGATCAGGGAAGGCTGCCGTTTCATGGCATCTGAGCTGGATATTGTAAAATTAGGAGGAGTTGGCCATTGTGAGAAGGAGGACTGGGGATGGAGTGCACTGGCAGAAAGTGCAGGTACAGGCCCGGGAAGGGGAACCCAGGGTTAAGTGTGGGGAGCTGAAGTTCTGGCATGAGAGAAAGGGTGGGAAGGCCGGAGAACCTTCTTCTGCCACAGACTACCAGGTGCTCAGCCAGAAACGCTGTATAACTCCTCAGAGGAGGAAGCTGGCGCTGGTAGTAAGTGGTAATCAGGATCAGAACCCATGGCTTTGGGGCCTCAGAGCCCAAGCTGTCTCTCCTCTCGTTGGATTCGTGAAGGGGTATAGGAAGAAAGGGTCTGCAGCCTTTTTCTGGGCATGGGGGACTCGCAGTCTTGGGCAAGAAGTACCTCAGGATCCCAAAATGAGGCAGTTGGGCTCCCAGCCTGCGGACTGGCTCTGGAATCTGGATGGCCAAGTGTCTGGCTTCCCAAATTCTTGGTCCAGTTGGAAGAGTCAGTGGCCTCTGTGTGGGAGGCAGGGGAAGCCAGGATGGCGGGAGATACTGGAATGAAATTTAAGATTTGGCCTTGACTGTGGATTTTCATTCCCAAGACCACCTCAACCATCACTTCTTTGCAAAAGCCCTGCCTGACTCCCTCCCCCACATCTCCGACCTCCCCTTGGGTCCATGCAGGCTCGGTCTGCACAGGGCGTTGTTCTGCACTTGTTCCTTTGTTGCTGTGAAACAGGCTCCCGGCACAGTCAGCCTCTGTGTGGGAGGACTGGTGGCTGTCGTTGCAAGCAGGCAGTTGCTTAGAGCAGGCTGCGTGTGAGCCCAGCATCCAGCGATTCCGGCCTCCTCGAGTCTGTGGTGGTGGGATGAGGCTCTGCCCAGGGGACTGGCTGTGAAGGATGAGTTCAGGGTGGGATGACGGACCGCTTCTGGGACCAGTGGTATCTCTGGTATCTCCGCTTGCTCCGGCTGCTGGATCGAGGTATCCTGACTGTGTGTGTGCTCATGTGTGAGAGTGTGAGTGTGTGTGTGTGTGTGTGTGTGTGTGTGTGAGAGAGAGAGAGAGAGAGAGAGAGAGAGAGAGAGACTGAGACTAAGATATAGAGACACAGAGGAAGATTGCAAAGAAGGGGGTGGGAACAAAAAGAAGAAGCCATGGAGCCGCTGCAAGTACCAAACCCGTGGAAAGTCAAGGAAGGCTGTGTTTGTGGGGACAGGTGTGACCCAGGGGGAAACCGGGGACCACAGAGTCACTTGGGGAGCAGCTATATAATAGGATCACTTTTTCTGCTGGACTTCTCATTGGGTGCAGTACCTTAGTCAAAGACAAGTTAAACCCTGTCTCGTCAGGCCCTCTGTGGAGCCTCTGAGAAGCTGTGAAGGAAGAATGGCACCTGTGGCAGGAAGCTGGGAGCAAGCCAGTATCCTCCTAAACCTCAGCTGTGCCACTGACCAGCTCTGTGACCTTGGGCTGATTTGTGTGACCTTTCTGAGTTTGTTTCCCCATCTGTAAAATGGGCATGGCAGGATCTGCCTGCTGTGGTTGTTGTGGAGTTATTATTAGATTCATGCTTACAAAATGCATAGCATCATAGCTAGTATGCATAGTAGGTGCTCAGTAAATTCCATGTTCCTCAACAGCACGGAACTACAGCACCTGTCCCGAGGACAGCTGCCTGTGTAGGTTATCTATAGAGAGATACAGAATTCCTGGTTAGTGAAAAGAAGAGAGTCAGCTTTATTCCTCGGAGTTAATCTGACCTTAATGTATTTCACTGTTAATTATTAATGAGCTCAAAATCTGGAAATGTCACACAAATCCAGAAATCTATGTTAAGGAAAAGGCACTGTGAACTTTGTTTAGTAATTGATTTTTAAAAAATGTTTAATGTTATTTTTAAGAGCTCTGGCTCCTTTAAGAAGTTTTGGTAATAATGAGACTAAACCCCTGATGGAAAAGATGGCCTTGGGAAAGCTCCACTGCATACCCCAAGGAATGTTAATCTCCATCAAAGACAGTCTTAGGTGTGCAGGAGGTCAATGCCAGGTGGAAGCAGAGAGCTTCCCAGAGAAGGAGAACCAGGCTCTTTATCGGGGAGAAATCAAAGATGGAGGAAACCAAACCAGCACATGCAGAAAGCAGTCTTTCACTAGTATTGGGAAATAGACCCGAGAGAGCCCAGACCTGGGGTGAGGTGAGGATGTTAAGAAGAGAGCCACAAATTCATAGTGGTGGATATCATAGATCGAGGAAAGGGAAGAAGACTACTCCTTTATCTTTGTGACCTCTGGCAAGTAACTTAGCCTCTCTGTGCCTCCTTTCCTTCATTTGTAAGAAGAAATGATGATGAGGACAATAGTAGTCCAACCTAGAGGGGTTGCTATAGGGGTCAAGTTAGAGGCTGTGAGTGAACACTTGTCCTAGTGCCTGGCATGAGCAAAGTACCCTTTAAATGTTAGTGTCTATTATTATTATTATTATTATTATTTAAATTTTTTTTTAGTTGTAGTTGGACATATATCTTTATTTATTTTTATGTGGTGCTGAGGATTGAACCCAGTGCCTCACAGGTGCACAGCAGGCGCTCTACCACTGAGCCTCAGCCCCAGCCCCATTAGTGTCCATTATTAAGATAGTTAATTCTTACTCTCCTACAAACATCCTGGAAAAGAAAGGAACAGGTGGTTTGTGATAACCAGGAGCTGAGAAAGGTCCAACTAAGAATTGTTAGAGGCTTACAGACAATTTATATTGAAATGATCCAAACTAGAATATGATGCTAATTTTAAGAAGGAATGAGATGGTAATGTATAAGTTATAATCATAACTAACCCTAACCCTAACCCTAACCCTAACCCTTGAATCTATGAATTGCAAATTTGGTTCAAGTTCTGGCTGGCTCTGTTACTCTCTAGAAGCCTTTGAGTAAGTGATCCACCCTTGATTTATTAGTCTAAAAAATGGGAATATTAATAATAGTTACATGATAGAATTGGGGGGAGTGTATTATGTTAGTCCATGTAAAAGTGTCCTGCCTGGTGCGTTTATGGATTGGTAGATTAACCCATCTTCCTGCTTGCCAGAACTGTGTGTTTGGTCACCATGTGTGGCTGTAATTTAATTTCAAGGTTTATGGTCTTTTATACAGTGTCTATAGAGTTTTCCTTAATGTGAGGCTTTAGGCTAGCAGCTCCTGACTTCAGGGCCTCTGATTTCCAGTCTTCGGGGGTTGGGTGTTCTAGTTAATGGGTATCGGTATCGGACACGTCCAAGGTGCCTACTCCCATTAAAGTCAAACTGGAGTTTTGGATATAGCAACGTTCGTAACTAAGGTGAGCTAGAGAGTGGCATGCTTCACAGCCTGCGCCTGCTCAGGGGAAATGCTCGGTAAATACTTGTTGAACAAATGAACGCGTGAATGACGAGCCTGCCTTTTGGAGCATTGAACAAATTTCTCTTAGATCTCTAGGGGAACAGAATTAGCTCCCTTCATCTGTTTTAGGATTTTACATCATGTTGCGCTCATCATGGTCGTGCTTACGTCATCTTGAAAGAAACAGACCTCAAGAAAGTGAGGAGGAAATAGGAGACGAGAAGAGGTGGGCAATGATGAGTTTAGCCCAGGAAATTGAAATAATCGACTGAGCTGTGTGCCAGCCTGAGTCATCCAGTTGGCTGCGAGGGGAGGATAAATGAATCTGAGACTTGACACACCTAGGAAAAGGGAGGAAACATTAGCGTACATCACGGAGCAGCAATAAACTTTACCAAAAAGTAACAGTGTGTGCCTGCTGATGGCAGACCCATCTTTCACCGCCCCATCATTGTTCAGTTAAGGGTAAGGATTTTAAAAAATAAAAGGTATTGTTCTCTAGGACTCTGCTAAGCTATAATGCAAGGATTTACATGATAATGAACTGCCAGCTTGCTCAGACATTGTATTTTGATGATTTATTCTCATTAATAACAGATGCTGTTTCTATCGTGTGTCTCACTGGGCATTTGTCAACTCCACCGACTGTGGTCTCTGCTCACAGGCATTGACTAAGGAGATGCTTGCCATCATGGGGACTGTCCCTCAAAAGTAAAGAGCTCACACAGCTAGGAAACAGAAGTAACGCTGCCTGTAGTTGTTGTTGAGCTGTGTATCCATGGGGACCTGACAAGTAAGGTGGGGTTTGCATTCCTGTGTTTGTATAAAGTTTTTTTTTTTTCTGGTAGCGAAGGGAGAAGAGTGAAAGACTGATACTCTTTATTCATAGAACCTCAGACAGTGTTTCCCTGGAGCAGGAACACCCACCACTGTAGCCCATGAGATGATTTGAGGTGATTTATAGATGTTGCTTGAGCTCCTCTTGCTGCTCATTGCCTGGTACAGTCTGGAGGACAGTTTATTTTGCCCAGTGCCACCTTCTGCTGGGCTGTCACCCTTGCCCTCACTCCATCCAGTGCAGGCCCTCTTGGGCTGGCCTGTTTCCTCAGTTCCTGCCGCTCAGACCTGTTCTTTCTGTCCCTGCTGTTCCTTTCAAGGCCTAGCCTCATGCTACCTGTTGCCTGCACCCCCATTCCCTGGGGTTCCTCTATGATTCTCCAGCCCATCTCCAGACTTCTACCCTTCACCGAGCCCACATCCTCTCCCCACCCTGCCCTCTGACTTTGAATGCCTTTTCCTTTCCAGAGCCACCATCTCTTCTTCTTTCATTGTCGACTTTTTATGTCATTGTGCCATAACCCCCAGTCTCCACTAGTTTCTTTAAAAAATAAATTTAAGTAAAAATAAAGTTAATTGAAAACAATACCAAAGAAATCATAGTGTAAGAGGTATGTGGAAATGGTGCAAATGGTTATACAAGTACAAAAATGACTGATGTTTGGAAAATCTAAGTGATAGATTGAATTTATAAAGTAGATTTTGGCTGCTTATTTCTTCTTGATGCTTTGTCGGCATTCCAGTGGCTACCACAAAGTGCTTAGGACTCTGGACCAGAGAGCAATTGGTTCTCAACCCTGATGGACATTGGAATCATCTGGGAGCACTTAGAAAGCATAGCGTCCACATTCTCCTTTCCAGCCCTCTCCCTAGTCAGCTGAAAGAGAATTGCTGCAGAGAGGGCTGAACGCTATTATCTTTGAAGAGCTCTGCAGGTGGTTCTGAGGCGTCCCAGGGCTGGGACTGCTCATTGCCATCCTTTAATATGATGCCAGAGAGTAAAGGCAGAAGACTCTGGGGCAAAATAACAAAACAATTGAGATAATCAGTCACTATGTGAGAAGAGTAAACACAGGAGTAAACACGGGAGTGCACTAAGGAACAACATGTAAAAGAACGTGGTCCTTTGGGTATAATTCATGCAATTTTCTTTAGAACAATAACCATTTGCTATCACTACTAACTAAGCCTTGACTTTCCTTCATATTCTAGGGAAATGAATTTACCTGTTCCCCAGGAGGTTGTCTGGCCCCAACTTGTTTTGGGTTTGTAACTCTCAGTTCTGGCCGCCTAGGATTTTGGACATAGGATGGTTGTTTGTTATTATAGATGTCAAAACCCTTTCCTTACTTGCTTAGCATAGCTCATAATAGGTGATAGGTGGGCATTTCCCATGTTCTGCTAGAATCAGAGAAAGGAAAACCCCATTCTATCTTCAGGAGACCCGGGAGGTAAGGAGAATACCTGTCTACAAGCCTGTGTGACGTTGGGTTCTACAATGGCCAGGAATTTCCTTGGGTTTTCCACTAAGGTTCACCTCTCCCTTATTGACCATTCTCTGTTGTCTCAACCTTCGTATTTCCCAAACATTCAATGCAAGGATGGATTCTGCCCAGGTGCAGAGCAGGGTCAGAGGCAGCTGTACCACATGGCCTTGGTATCAGGGGTCCTGAACTTTGTGCTTGCATCCTCCTTTGGTCTTATCCTTTCTGTTCTTGTGCCTCTTCCTGGCCCCTGATTCCTCTCACTGACAGGTGCCCTGTCTTTGGCTTGCTTGTTGCGCAGCTTTCTGTACAGCTCTGGCCCCTGACGAGGTCACCCATGGTATCTTTGCCTTGACCATCTACTTATGACTGGTTCTGAGCCTGCCATGGCTCTGGCTACTCACATTTGTATGGCTTGCTCTGTTCTTGTTAACTGTTGTGTATGTGCACCCAGAGTAATATGTGTCTTCTTTGGGTCCACCTTCATGGCCTGTTCCTTCTTCTGCAGTCAGTGGGAAAACTGCACAGCATGCATATGCAGAGTAGATTGGGTGATTCTCTTGTGCTGGGATTTTTCTAATTAGAGGAGTTAGGTATCACCTTCCTGCTTGAGCTGAATATTCACAGAAGTTACTTTAACTTAGCCTCTTAACTCACAAATACCTATTATGATTATTTAATTGGCTCTTGGCACAAGATCCCTTTCCTAAAGGGATCAGTCCTCTTTTTAACAAACAGTTTGAATATAGGACCACTTGAAATACCATCACAGAAAATTTTCCTGTTGTTCCACACCAGGGCCTCCCTAGCAATTTTCACATTTTCTTGTGCTTCTTCTTGACATGCTCAAAGCTTCCCCTTCTTACAGATGATCCATCTTCTTTTTCTTCCAAACCTCTGGACCCCCCATGTCCTCCCGTAAAACCTCCTCTAGCTAATTACACCTGGTTCTGTTTGCAGATGCAAGGCCGGTGTTTAGTGATTCCCTGTGTGCTTGTGTGGTGGGTAGTAATAAGACACACCTTGAGGAGTTGCCAGAACTGGAGGAGTTAATATGGTGCTCAGTATGTGTGCGCTTTTCCTCCTCAATTTCTGTAGCTATTAGGAAGCTTAGTTCCTTCTAGAGGGTCATTTCCCTTCATTGAGATTGGAAGGTGGCCCTCATTATCATCATCTCTGTATTTTCACCTGGATATCCAGTTCAAGGTTGTATCCTGACAGGAGTAACTGGCTAAGAGAATATCTGAACTCTCTAGGAAACAATTATTATCACATCATTCTTAAGTTATTAAAAATAAAATGGTAATGTTTGATAATTCAAAATATCTTGCCCCCTTTGGTCCTCTGAGATAGGCCCCCTTGGTTCCCATTTCACAGATGGGAAACAGGCTTATAGAGGTTAAGTACTGTGTTAAAATCACACAGTTGCTGAAGGAAAAGCCAGGATTCAGCACCCAAGACTTCCATCTAGGATGAATTGTCTCCTATACCTTCTGCATTACAGGTGGGAAGAGCTCCATCTATCTCTGTCTTCAGCTTGTGTGCTAAACTAGTCATGAAGCCAGCTCTGCTGCCAATAGGTGGTAGAGTATATCACTGGGGTGCCTTGTCCGTGGTGTGAGATCACCAGGCAAGATATATCTAGGCCAAGTCCTGGGGGAAAGACACTGATAGCTGCTCTGTGAGGTCCTGGTGTGGGGTTTCCATCCAGTGGGTAGAGGTTACTGCAGTGTGAGAAGAGTAAAGCGGCGTTGTGTTTGCCTAGGTATGACATGGCTTCCCAGGGCCTCTTCTTCTGTTAAGTCTTATCTAATGATTGTTGAAGGCCAAGAGCAGTGGGACAGCTGTGTCCCTAGATGGCCTTCTAGTCAGCTGAATTCCCAGGGTAAGTGATGTGTTTGTTTTCCACCTTGTGGATGGAGGTAGTTTGCCATCAAAGAAACTGTCAAAGCAAGAAATATTGTGTTCTCACTAGTAGTAGCAGGAGTGATGGATCTACTAAGAGCTCAGGCATTCCAGGGAGCATTTAGGGTAGGAGGTAGGATTTCTGCACTCAGGGAGCTTACAATTCAACTCCTGAAAGGATCCTAAAGGATCGAGAGCTAGCAGGAACCTTCTTGAGTCTTCTCTGGCCCCTCTATCTAATGATGGATTACCTATAAGCAGAATCACTTTAGCTCTAACAGTTATGGCTCCATGTGGAAAATACATGCAATATATACAAAATGTCACAAGGAATTATTTCATGTTGAATTGATAAATGAGTGTCATAAATTCATAAGAGAGAGAGCTAATTGAGTCTGAATAAAGAAAGAAATGCTCATTTAACACATATCTTCTGCAGACCTACTATGTGTTTTGTTTCATTTGGGGTTCTGGGAATACAGTATTGAAGAGGACAGTGCTCTTGTCTTCATGAAACTTTATAGTCTAGTTGGGGAAATGGATGATAACACAAAAAGTAGTACAATTCTGTTAAGGCTTATCTTAATGATTGTTGAAGGCCAAGAGCAGTGGGACAGCTGTGTCCCTAGATGGCCTTCTAGTCAGCTGAATTTCCAGGGTAAGTGATGTGGTAGAATAAAAAGGAGAGAACTGAGTTAAGCCTTAGTGCTTAATTATGAGGACACAGAGCATGCTCAGGGAATGGCAACTAAACTGGACCACCTAGAGCATCTGTATGGGGAGAGTTGAGGTTGGAGAGAGAGAGGTTCAGACCATTTTTGGAAGAGTCTTGCTTGTGTCACATTACAAGGAAATGGTAGTAGTGCAGTAGCATTCCATTAAAAAATGTATTGGTTGAACAATGCTTAAGATTTAGGCAACAGACTAGGTGCTGGGAATGCAAAAAAGCATATTATAGGGTGCTCATGTTTGAAGTAGAGACTCAAATGCATGAAAGAACTTTACAACAAATTTTGTAAGTAAAATTAGTTAGGTCTGCATAAGAAGAGAGCATAGCTCATTGCCTGAGGAGGTGGAGAAGTATATCTTTCCAGAATGTCTTGTAGTTCATCACTGGCATGCAGGATGAATAATAGTTTGGTGAAGAAGGTGGGTGAGGCATTCTGGTCAGTAAAGCATGGGCAGAGGCACAGACAGGGTTGAAGAAGTGTGTAGCTGACAAAGAGTGGGGGCAATTAAGTGTATGTGGAAGTTAAGGCACAAGAGAGGGAGAAATCTCAGGGAATTCCTAAGCACAAGAGCCTGGTGATGCCAGTGTTGGTCTTGAAAGGTGAACCTGGAGGCACAAGAAGAACCACAGGAAAAGAAGACAGAAAATGAAGGGAGTGTAGGCCTATGGAAGGGAAGGACAAGGAGGATGTGGGAGATAACATTGGAGAGAGTAACAGGAATTTCTTAGTCCCCATATTTAAGGATGATGAAGTCATCCATGCTTAGGTTTGGCTGGAGGGGTGGCAACGGTTATTCTAATGGAAGGTGTTGGCTAAGGACTTTAGAACCTTGAGTTTTTAGATTACAAAAATGTGTGTGGAGAGTTGAGGTTGGAGAGAGAGGTTCCTTCATGTAGTTGCAGTATATCTTTGATACTAGGGAGTGGTTAGGGTGGTGATCTTGAGGCATCTGCCTAGAAGTGACAGTGATACTAGCTCAGGGAAAACAGTATAGAGAAAAATAAGAATAGTGTAGACTGTTTTGGGAAAGTATTGACATAGGAACACAGGATGAGAGAGATGACGAGAGTATTTCTCAAGGGTCAGTAGAGAGCCAAGATCAAAAACTTAATGGGGATAGAGGACAATGGGCAGTTATGGATTCCCATGTGCAGGAGATGGGCCAGTGTTGAAGGGTTTGGTGACAGAAGGCATTGTGACTACTTACAGCATTGTTTCAGTGCCTTGATGAGGAGAAACCAGATTGCAGTGGTAGGAGGTGGTGAGGATGAGGCAGCAGCAAGCACATATTGTTTGCTTGAGAAATATGTCAGAAAATGTAAGGTAAAAATAGAATGGTGGTTGGTGGGACATGAGGGTCATTGAGGGTTTTGTAAAGAAGGGAGGTCTGGATGTGTTTGAGACTTGGGAGGGGGCCAGGGGCAGAAGTTTAAAAATGATGAACAGAAATGGATTATTAATCTATTTAATAAATATTCATTGAGCACCAACAATAAATCTGGGCATTCCAGGCCCTATGCTGTTTGCTAGGGATACAGCATGAATAAGGCATGAAGTCTTCATGAAGTTTACATTCTAGAGAGGGAGGCAGACAATATACAAGTCAAGCAACAGTTGAATTTATAATAACAGCTTGTGGTAAGCGCTTTAAAGTGCAGCAGTGTCCTGGAGGAGGTAGGAATGGGTTGAATAAAGAGTGCAGATGGAAGTGGTAGACTGGAGGAGGGGGAACGCTTCCTCTATTGGGAGGAAGAAAGAAGGAGTGATTAGAAAATGACTTTCAAGTAGAAAACAGAAAAATGAGGAAATGCAGTTCAGATGGCCTTGGTACTTTTAGCAAATAATCAGACAATGTCAAGGGCTGAGGCTAGAGAGGCAGGAGAGTTCAAGACACAGAGAGGATCCATGACTAAAACATATGGGACAAAGGGAGGATCACCTGGATAATTTTTTTTTTTTTTTTTTGGCTTTTGAAGAATGAACCAAGGGCTTTGTACTTGCTAGCTCTACCACTGAGCTCCATCCCCAACCCTGGATCCTCTATCATGGAATACATCTCCAAGGGCTAGCTAGGATAGGACTGTCAGTATAACCAGGAGATGTGTCTCTTCTTCCTCCTCTTATACAAAGCCCTGAGCTGAGCCCCATGGGTGACCTTGAAGAGGAGGTGATCCATGCACATGGAATGGGTAATGACTGACTAATCAAGTGATCAGCATGTACTCACTATTGACCCTACTGACCTTATAAACATTTGGATCTTTAAGAATTTAGATCAAGCCAGGGAAAAGTATATATAGAGTGAGAGAAAATGCAGAGCAAATACTCTGGAGATTCAGAGGGAAGGAGTAATTAGAGAAAGCTAGGGATTGATTAGGTAAAAAAGTGAAATTACTGGCTCATGCTATGGTATTGCAGCAAATAAGAAGTGAAGAAGTTTGTATTTATTATTCTCTTTACCTGCATAATTGTGTACCCAGCAAAAAAAAAAAAAAAAAAAAAAAAACAAACAAAAAAACTATATATATAAAATAGAGATGGAAAAGGCTTCTCATTTAAGAGTTGAGGAAACTGAGTCCTGAAGAGGTGCTTTTACTTGCCAAAGTCATATGGTTTGGTATTGAATTAACTAGATGTTAGAACAAAATCTCTCAAAGCTGAGGCCTCATTTCATCATTTTCCTCTGTGGTTTTAACCCCACTTCTAACCCCTTTTAATATACCCAGTATCCTTGATGTAGTCACTGTATGTGGAAGAATGGGCAGACTAGAGACTTCATGGGTTTGAGGGGTGTCTTGTTAGATTCAACCTTTTAAGCCTCCAAGCAAAAATTCTAAGAAGCCCCAAAATAAGGATTGTATTTCTGTCTCCATCCTTCCTTATTACTGTGAAGCCAAGTGGAGTTGGAAGTGGCATCTCCTGGCTCTCCCCTGCTACTGCAGAATCATGCTTTGAGAAGCCCAGCCCAGGGCAAGGCAGAGGAGTGTCTTCCTTATAAACCCAGGCGGAAGATTTGGCATGGGGCTTTTAATCTACATTCATGCTAAATGAAATCTTTTAGATGGGATAATGAGCTCCATATTTTATAGACTATTTTAAGCCTATCTCAAAATAAAGTACAGGGCCAGGGGTGGAGAAAGGACGTAAGTCTTGGAGACAAAATGGCATGGCTTACTCACCAGTGTTTTCATTTTAATGATCCCAACCCCAGTACAAGTCCCTCAGTGACATTGTAATGGAAACCACATTTTTTTTTCTTCTGCTGGAAGTTTTAGGATGAACACAGCCAAATGCTTTGAGACATAATTAAGGTTACAAACTCTGTATTCCTGGTAATATACAGATCTTTCATCCAGGGGTGTCTCCAGCTAGAGATAGTGTGGCTGAAACACAGTTGAAATCATACAGATAATTCTTTCTCCAGTCTCTTTTCTCCAGTCTGGCCCATCACAACTTCTTTTCTAGGTCTTCCCCCCACCCCTTCCTCTTTACTGCTGCCTCATCCACATAAATAAATAAGAATCCTGGTATTGACGCCTTCCCTGCCACAGGGAGAGAATCCCAGCTGGCTGCTGCTGTGACTGGAGGGGGCTGGACCAGGCTGGTGGAGGAGCACACATATAGCAGGAAGGGCGGCCAAGGAAGTCAGCCAACGCATGTGGAGTGCAGGAGAGGGCAGGCAAGCCATGTCATCACTAGGTATAGAAGGAGGTGTGGAGGAGAATGTTCTGCACATGACAGGCTGGAAAAATCAGCTAACGGAAAGGTGTTGAGGACCTAAGAGAGCAAAGAATTTGGACATGATGGGTTGAGAACTCTCTCAGGTTGGGTCTCCTATGCCTTGGAAAACTTTCAGAATTGCAAAGATAGAAGTTAAGAAACTTGGCACAGTCAGTCCACTTATATGGGCTCATTTTCCCTTTCTTAACCACATCATGAACACCTGGAATATATAAGCTAGTGAGAGGCCCCAGTACATGCAGGCACACTGTGTTTGGCCAATTGCAGTTCATCTTATCCTGGTAGGAAAGCCTTTAGTTAGCACAAGGAATAAAGAAAGGGCTAGGATATTTCCCTCTGTCTACCTTGGTTCTATACTCTGCCCCTGGGGGTGGTGATTCTGGGATTGACCAGGATGAGACACAGACTCTGCTTGACTCCATAGAGATCACATCTCTGCTGTTTCTCACTACCCACACACTCCACACTAATGGGCAAATAACCATGTTAATAGTATCTTCTTCTGTATTACTTAGTACAATCTTTTTTTTTATAAAGATTTTTTTAAAGATGGACACAATATCTTTTTTTTAAATTTATATATAACAGCAGAATGCATTACAACTCTTATTACATATATAGAGCTCAATTTTTCATATCTCTGGTTGTATACATAGTATACTCACACCAATTCAAGGATACAATATCTTTATTTTTTTATTTATTTTTGATGTGGTGCTGAGGATCGAACCCAGTACCGCATAAGTGCAAGGCAATCACTCTACTGCTGAGCTATAACCCCAGCCCTGACTTAGTACATTCTTAATTAACCCAATTAGCAATGAAATACCACTCTGAGTCTCAGTTTCTTCATTTGAAGAATTAAGATCATATCTATCTGTGGTAGTCATTAGTGCCATTCAGAAAACTCTTCCAGCTGTCCACCTTCAGGGTAGTGTAACCTGGTAAGATTGCACTTCCATATACCTTTGGTTGTGTGACTTGCTTTGCCTAATGAAATGTAAGCAGAAGTCAGGTGTTTTATTATCAAGTGGAAGCTTTAAAGCCAGGAGGTATTATTTAATTAATTCTTCCATTATGTTATCAATTGTAGAAGTTCTGATAAGATAAAGCCTTCATTAGCCTGGGACCCTAGATGACAATGACATTCATTTCCTCTGTTGAGCCATGTAGAGCATGTAATATGAACACATAATAATCATCTTATCTATTAAGGTATTGAGATTTTGGAATGGTTTGTCTCTATAACCTACCCAGCCTGTCTTGAATGGTTTTTAAACTTTATAAAGCTTTGTGGGGAATTGAACAAAATTGGAATACAGAATTTTTACAGTTCATATCACATAGTAGTCACTCTATAAATGATAGCTATTATATTCTATGAATATCATTTAGGATGCTTATGACTACAGATAACTGAACCCAAACTAAAATTTACTTAATAAATTTATTTCTCTTCTTCCTTTACTTCTGTTTTTCCTTTCTTTTATTTCTCTTAAGAATTTCAGAAGTTGGAAAGTTAAATTAGAATCTCAATAAGTTCATTAGATTTTACAGTTCATCAACTTTGTAAATCTTTAGCAATTGTCTTTATTCTCTTTTCTCCTTTTGGTATGCCAGTCAATTGTATATTGAAATTTCTCACTGTGTCTTCTACATTTCTTGTGGTAGTTTCTATATATTTAATAATTTTATCTATGATGCATTCTAGATAATTTCCTCTGATCTATCTTCCAGTTTGTTAATTCTCTATTTAGCTGAGTCTAAACTGCAATTACGTAGATGAATTGTCTTCTTAATTTCAATTATTGTGTTTTTCAGTGCTAGAATGACTTTTAATTCCTTTCCAAATTACTTTTCTTAGAAAATTAAGTTTCATGAAAAACTCTCAAATTATCTGAAGTTTTTGTGGTTCTGTCTCTTTTTATTTTTTCCAGATTTATTGAAGTATAACTGACAAATAAAAATGGAATATATTTACCCTATACAGGATGTTTTAGCATATATGTGTACATTGTGAAATAACTACCACAAATATAAACCTGTTTCTGTAGTCTGCTGTTTCTGATTGTTCTTTCTCATGGTCTTCCCTCTACCCCTTGTGTGTTATATTTGATTGTGTCCTGGTCATTATTTTATTTATTTTTTGAGTTGGGGTTTTGCTGTGTTACACGTACTGGATTTGAACTCCTGGGCTCAAGTGCTCCTCCTGCTTCAGCTTCACCTTGCCCAGTTCCTGGTCACTAGTTTTGAAAAAGATTTTATGGTAATAAAAATCCCACATAATCCTCACTGTTTCTTGCAGATTGGCAAATGCTCTCACGGAAAGAAAACTATTTTGTGCTCTGGGCATACCACTTTGGATTCTCAACTTCTTCAACATTTTAGCTTGGCAACTTTTGTTATTTTGTTAGCTCTCTAATGCTTTTAATAAGTTAGCTCCAGGATCCTAATTCCTTGAAGTCTAGAATAACAGCATTCTTCTGCGATGATTTTTATTTTCTTTTGACAGATCTTTGGGAATACTACCCATCTAGTTCCACTTGAACCCAAGTTGAATCTGCTTGTGATTCCTTGAACCCAGGTTATAGGCAACTGAGTTTCAAATTTGCATGACAATTTGTTTATTTTTTGGTTACATTTACCTTGAGGTTAAGGCTCTCCTCCCCTCCTGGGAGGAAACAGGTTGGAATGGGTATTGTTTATGAGAGTCTTTTTCTTGGATGGGGCCTCTGATTTCTGCTCCCTTCATTCTTCTTTTTCTTCCTTCTCCTCCTTCTCTTTCTCCTCCTCCTCCTTTTCCTCTCCCATACTGGGGATTGAACCCAGGGGTAATCTACCACTGAGATATATCGTCAATCCTTTTTTTTTTTTTTTTTTTTTAAATAAGACAGAGTCTTTATAAATTGCTTAAGACCTTGCTAAATTGCTGTGGTTGATCCTCCTGCCTCAATCTCCGGAGTTTCTGGGATTACATGTGTTTGGGCCACTGTACCTGGCTCCCTTCATTCTTTCTGATTGCCAAAAGCAGAGCTTAGTTTTGCTACTGTTTCTTGGTGATTGGCAAATTCTCACAAGGAAAAAGCTGCCCTGTGTTCTGGGCCTCTCTATATTCTCACTTCTCTTAAGTTTTAACCCAGTAGTTTTAAATTTTTATCTTATTTGTTCTTTAATGCTTTTAAGAAGATAAAAACAAACATTAAAAGACAAAGTTGTCCTCAGTGGGAAGGAAGATCCTGATCACCTTGCCTTCTATTACAAGGAATGGAGACCTCAGGACCACAGTTCATGCTGTCCTTCCTTTTACCATCCTTTTAGTCCAAGATGGCCACCATAACTCTGTGTTACAAACAGAAGTGACAACTGAAAGAGCCTGTTTCCTCAAGCCTGTGTTCACATAATTCTCTTCAAGAGCAAGTAAACCTTTCCCAGATGTCCTTCAGGAGATTTTTCTTTCATGGTTCAAAAGCCATAATTTCACCAGTAATTCCTAAGCAAGTCACTGGAAGGGGATGTAATTTCCCAGATTAGTGTAATATAATCAGCATTTAACCCGTGAGGCTGGAAGTTCTCTTTGCTTCTCTTGAAGTGCATGGTTGCTTGATTTCTGAACAAAATGTAGGTTCTGTAAGCAGGGATGAAGGGGGAAAATGGCCACTGGGTAGGAACCAATTGTGTCTATCGTACCCTGTGCTCAGCTAGAGTTAAGGTTAGTAAGTGTAGTCATGGCTGTTGTCATGGTTGTAGGTGGGACCTGTACACTCTGAATGATGCAAGAAAATATAGAGCCAAACCTAACAAAGGATTCAGAAATACAGGGAGTATGTTCCTTGAAAAAACACTTTTTAAAAACTATGAAAATTTGGGATAGCCTGTAACAAATTCATTTAATCAAAAATATTAAAGAATAAAATTATATAGTAGAAAGAATGACTATTGGAAATTTTTATTTATTAATGTTTTTTAATTGTAGTTGTACACAATACCTTTATTCATTCATTTATTTATTTTTCATGTGGTGCTGAGAATCCAACCCAGGATCTTGCATGTGCTAGGCGAGTGCTCTACCTACTGATGAGCCACAACCCCAGCCCGACTATTGGAAATTTATTCACAAAACTTAATTACATTACAATTTACTTCTATAAATGCACAGTATATAAAAACAAGTGCATCTGGCCGAGCACGGTGGCGCATGCCTGTAATCCTAGTGGCTTGGGAGGCTGAGGCAGGAGAATCACGAGTTCAAAGTGAGCCTCAGCAAAAGCAAGGCGCTATCTGTATAATAATATAATAAAATAAATTAATAAAATACAAAATAGTGCTGGGTATGTGGCTCAGTGGTCAAGTGCCTCTGAGTTCAATTTCCAATACCACCCCCCCACCCATCCCCCACAAATAAAAACCAAATGCATCTGATCCAGGCATATGACTGTACTGGGAAAGCTGGGTCTTTCCCAGTGTTCCTAGCAGTTTTGGAAGGAAGATCATATTGAGGGTTAAGAATCCTCCTTGGAAACATGGACTTCCCTTCCCCAGGAGAGCTGGAAGGCTGTCCTTTCTCTAATATACCTACCCTTGCTACCTCAGAGCAGGGGGCATAGAAGGTGAGGCCTGAGGGTACCAAAGACAACCCTCCTGAGTGCTGGCTTACTTCTTTGCCTTCCAGAAATCAGACGGACTCCACATCCTCCCTTTGAGATAAGAGCCTCAGCAAAATTTCTCCCCAGTCCCCAGCTGGTACCTCCATAGTATCGATGCATGGAGAGGAGGTTTAATTCTGAACACTAACCTTCCACAGGTTTGAGATCCATTTCTCTTCCCTCTCGTTTCAATATATCCTTTTCCTGTGGACTTTATCTTAGAAGTTCCTCTTATTATTCTATCATTGCTCTAGGTTGCTAGCTCTTAGAAGTCCCTCAAAGAAAATGCCCAGAGTAGATGCCCCAAGTAGGTCAGTAATATGCATGAGTTGAAACTTGGTCATGGACACCTAAGTTCAGCTGGGTTTTGGAGAGGTGGGGACAAATTGGGTGAAAGTGAATTGAAAGTATCCCTATGTGTGGATTTTGTTCCTTTTTATCACCTCCATGCTAGTTCATCCTTCAATCTCACCAGTGAAAGCTATTCATTTTTTAAAAAATATTTATTTTTTAGTTGTAGTTGGACACAAAACCTTTATTTTATTTATTTATATGTGGTGCTGAGGATCAAACCCAGTGCTTTTCATGTGTTAGGCAAGCACTCTGCCGCTGAGCCACAACCCCAGCGCCCCACCCCCAAAGCTATTCATTTGAATAAGTAGTATCCTTTAAAAACCAAAGAAAAACTTAATAAAATTTGGAAGTGTCAATAAACCCAATGGATGGGTTTATTTCACATATTAACTTGCTTTTTAGGCATTATACTTAAGTGAGAGGAGGCTTTGAATCAAAAAGGCCTTGGTGAGTTCACAGCTTTGTCACTCAGCCTCTCTAGACCCCCAGATTCCTCTTGCTGATAATATTGTATTTACCTCATAGCATTTGCATAAGGACTAGGTGATGTTATGTGTGTTAAATTCTCAATGTTAGCTACTTTTAACCTATGTTGCCTAAAGCCTAATTTTTGGATAAGAAGAGGGTGGTGGCATGTCAAGAGGGGACCTGAGGTCTGGAAGCCTAGGAAGGCAGGTTGTGATGGAACACATGAGGCCTGGGCTATGAGAGAGGACTTTGGAGTTGGATTGGGGGGATAGAATCAAAAACCAACTTCCATTTGCCTTGAAGTTTAGCCTCAGGCTCTGGGGAAAAACTTCAGTCTCAGGCTGCTTCCCATACTTCATTGTTTTTGGCAGAAGTGGCACCTTTACTGTTCCTGCCTCCTCACCTTGAGGCTACTTGCTGGGTAGCTGAGCTGTGCTTCCTCTATGGAGCAGTTTCCCAACTAGCTGAGCCAGCCATGCTGAAGGTACTTCCTTCCTCACTGGAGTTCCTTCTCCATTAAGTAGATTAAGAGGCTGAGTGACCCAGCCCAGAATAATGAACATATTAGGCAGGCATTGAAGGCTTCAGCATTAATAATTCTTCAGGGCCTGAGCAGTATCTGCTGAAATCCATTCTATTGACTGCTTCAGGAGAGAAGGATCCAAGGGCAGAAGTAAGCATGAACCCAGAGGAGGGGCTAAGGCAGTGGGGTCCGTCCCTGGGGTTGTTGCTGAAAGGGTAGAGAGTAAGCTCTGGGCAGAAATTTTAAAAGGAAGAAGGTAAGAGAAAGGGTAAGTAAGCAAAGGTGTTTGCAGTTAACTCTTCTGACTGACACGGGGACATCCCAGGCCTGAAGCAGTAGATTGGAAGAGGGCTATGTCAGAGGTCAAGTGTAGCTTCAGTCTGTACGATGGCCACTGTGGGCCTTTAAACAGGTCCTAGCCAATTCATCTGAGAGGCAAGCACCCACTGGTACCTGTTTGTCGATAAATTTGAATGGGAAGAAGGGAACTGGGTTTTGGGGAGACCACATGCTCTCTTGCAATTCCCTGGGCTCCCATCTGTCACTGAGGAGAAGAGTACTGTGCCCAAATTTAAGGAGCTTTTTAAAATGGTGGCTTTGTGTGACGTGTGAAGACAAATGATTCTGATCTTGTGAACAGAGTGGGGAAGATGGTCTTAGCTTCCATCAGGGTTTGATCCTGTTGTAGAAGATTCCAGCAACTCAGGATGTTTGGCACTTGGAGCGCTGGGGATTTGAGAACACTGGAGCCTGCATCCTGGATCAGATGCTGGGGTCCTTGCCAAGGACAGGCATCCTCCATCCATTGCAGGCAGCTAGAATAGAAGAGAAAGGCAGGTGTGGCTGGCAGGGTACTTCAAGAGCAGAGATGATCACCAGAGAGGTATGAGTGGCACTCCAGGACATAATGGGGTGAGACTTTTCAGGGAGTGAGATAGCACACGAGAAAAAAAAAATCCGATCAAAGCCACTGAAATTTGAATTTCTTCTTGCCTCAGTTAAGGGGACTTCTTGCCTATGAGTACTCGAAAACTTAAGTTACATAGGAAACTTCTTGGCCATAGTATTCCTTATTTGACAAATATCTATTGAATACCTATGCAGGCCCTGCTATGAACATGAACAAGACAGAGTCTGTCTTCATGGGGGTTACAGTGAAGGGAAAGGGCACTCAGTTAGAAAGTGCTGGGAGCTGAGAAGAGGAAGTTAAGTTTGGCTGTGGACTTGGCCTTAAAGGCCTTGAAGGATAGATAGAAGCTGTGCTCGTGGAGATCGAGGAAAAGGAGAGTTTGGAAAGAAGTCTTTATGTAGGGGATGTGTCTGTTATGGAGTATGTGTATATGTGTGTGTGTGTGTGTGAGAGAGAGAGAGAGAGAGAGAGAGAGAGAGAGAGAGAGAGAGAGAGAGAGAGAAAGGAATTTGAAATAACGAGAGAGAAAGCTGGAAATGTTGGTTGGGTAGGTTTTATGTACCATAATAAATGCTTAGAATTGTATTTAGCAACCAATGGGCTGCCATTCGGAGATTTTGAGCAAGGGAAGTAAGTTGATCAATCGTTTCCTGCCCCTGAGGTCACTTAGCAGCATGGGTATTAGGGCTACAGGCCATGATTGTTTCAACATGTTCTCTTCCTGTCCTTTTCACTGGAGCACTGGTAATTTTATTTTTACCCACATGTCTGTTTTGGGTGTGTGTCAGATTAGCAGCTCTGTGCCTCCAGTTGGAAGAGAGTGTCTGTTCAAAGTGCTGGATGAGTGGGGTCTTTCTGCCACTGTCTAAGCCCTGCTGCCCATCCTGGTATTGACCTTGGCTGTGGAGGGAGCGTCCCTTGATTTAATTATTATTATTATTTTTTTCCTTGATTTAATTCTGTTTGCTTCCCTTACCTTTGTTAGCGCTGTTCTGATTCTTCTGAATGACCAGGGTTCCTGCAGGGAGGTTGGGCAAGGGCAGCTTGTGGTTTGGATGTTAGCTAGGGGTTGCAACTAATAAATAAATGGTCAGTTATCTTGGGAGTGTAGGTCTTGCTTCAGCTAGATTTACCTTTATTTTATCATAACTACCAGAAGTTTTATAAGTTGAAATTGGTTTCCAGGAATAGACCCTGGTTCCAGGAACATTTCTCAGGATTGTCAACAAAGTTGGAGATGCCTTTTTCAAGATAAGATCTATTTGTCAGGATATGGTCTATAAAGAAGCAAATCCTGTGACTTAAAACTTCTGTATCCAAATGAAGATTATAGTACAGACTGATCTTAAAATGACAGTGATGTTTTAGAATATGTTATGGTGTTGTTGACTTAGTTTGTCCAGATACTGTTTTCATGAAGCCAAGGCTGTGCCCTAGCTCTCCTCCTTATACTGGTCAGAAGATGTGGTCATGGTGAGAGACCACACCTTCTGTTGCAGCTGATAGTTTCTCAGTAGCATTTCCTTAGTCATACAAGAGCCTACAGATGTAGCATACATAGTATAAAAATCTAGACCTTCTCTTGAAAAAGAACCTGGCCTGTCAAAAATGGTTGTGGGTAATTTAGTTTATTATCTCAAAGTTAAGGTGACTTATCCAAGTCATTCAGCTTATATAATGGTGTGTAAAACCAGGATTCTAACCTAGCCATTCTTATTCTAAACCTCATATCATTTTACTCCACAGTCAGGGAACTAAGATGAGACCACCTGTACCCTAGATACCTGGAGGCAGCGCCAGAGGGATTGCTCTGTAACATCTTAGGGTTTCCTCTGGCTACCAAAGTATATTTGGCTATGACCTTAGGCCTTTTCTTGCTGGAAACAGAGTTACCTCTATTCCATTTTGAGTCCAAATTAACATCTGTTCATCGCCAAGTAGACCCCTGGAGACCTCTCTTACTCTATCTTCCAGCCCCCAATCCTCAGTTGAATTGGCTAAGGGACAGATGGAAGATCAAGTGGCAGATGGAAGATCAGATTTCAGACATTGCAGGCTTCCTTCTGATCTGCGCCAGCTCAGAGGGAGAGAAAGGGGAACTGGCTGGTGTGTGGACAAGTACATTCTGTTGACCTGCTGCCTTGTTCTGGGGGTCTTATACTAGAAATTTCTTCTATGGAGAAGAAAAACTGGTAATTTTTCCTTGAGTATATGAGGGGGAAAGAATTAAAAAATTATTTGAAATTTAAATAACTAAAACATTTATCATTTGTCGTTTCTTGGGAGGGAAGAATGAGTGTGATTTGGAAGGTGCTTGGAAAGGGTTTCCGGCCCAGAACTATTCTGACTCTGTTGGTGCCTCAGCATCTCAAACAGTTCATTCATTCCTCTTGATTAATATCACATAGGTGATTCTTTTATGAGTGCTAAAATAGTGCATCCTTCTGTTAATTTAAGATACTTCAGGAAGAAGTAGGGAACATTAAGCATGATGTGGGAGGAGTGGGAGGGAGTGGGTAGGGGGTGTTTAGAGAGAATGGAGTGACTCAGACTTGGTGAGAGATATTCTGGGATGGCTTCCTGGAGGAGAGAAGTACTTAGCCTGATGTGGTAGCCAAGAGGGTTATAGGTACTGTCTCTTCAGGAACTGTGGGTTGAGGCATTCACCAAGTTACTCAACATTTAGTCTTTAGTTTTCTCAGATAATGGAATTAGCTCTAGTAATACAAGGTACAAAGCCATTATTAACTTATAAGCCTTTATAATTACTTTTCAGAAGCCCTTTTTACTTTAGCATAGTAAATCTTTCTCACAGTGCCAGGGATTTTAAAATTGTAGAAATGACATTTAATTATTGCAAAAGGTAAAATCCCTTTGGATTTCAAGCTTCTTGGGAAGCCTCTCATTCTACCCATCCTACCTCCTCTCGGGGATCATCCAGGAAGCTTCCTTGAGGGCTAGCAACAGAGCAAAGGGCTTTCCTATAGGCTGACTGCAGAATTTTTCAGGTCCTAGAAACATTCCGTCAGGGGAGGCAAGAGACACTTCCATCTATGCCAGGACCAGATTTTGGGAGGGCTGAATGGTGGAACTCTCAGTTGGGGACAGCACACAGGGACCACAGATGGCAGACGGCTGTGGCTGCCACTTGAAGGGGACTGATCTTGGGGATGGTGGAATGAAGGGTGGCTTTTAGTATATTCTCTGTGAAGTAAACAAGGAATGCTTTTCTTAGGATCTAGAGAACCTTTAGCAACTGAGTGAGGATTGCACCATCTCTGTGGGAAAGAGAAATGTGAGCAGTTTACAAGTGCACCACACCTCTACAGAAACCCTCTACCCGTGAGATGGGCCCTGGATATTACTGGGACTCCTGTATATTTATGGCAGTATTGGTAAATGTTCACTTAGGCAAGATGTAAATGAGTCAGGGAGTGAGGTTTAAAATAAATAGTCATTGAATTCTAATAAAAGTAAACATTTTATTTCTCATTTTTATAACTATGTCTTATTTGAATGTTTATTATCCACCAGGTTTTTCCTAAACACTGGAAATATGTCTTCTTATTTAATTTTCACAGCAATGCTGGGAGGTAGTTATAATTCTTTATAAAGCATATCTATCATCTCATTTGACTTTTCCAACAATATAGATTTCCTCATTTTACAAGAGGGAAGTGGCTGATAAGTGACGGCCTTGAGACTCAATTTATAAACTAGTTGACATTGAAACTTGAGCTCAGAGCTCTTTATTCCCATTCCATTCTCCTTTTCACCGAGCTGTATTGAGTTCCCAGCTCTCTTCCTATCCCCCTCTTACTCTAGGGAGAGTTTCTCTGAGATTCTATGACTGGGTGTAATAGTCAGCTTTCTGTCACTTCAATGAAACACCTGAGGCAATATGTAAAAAAGAAAGGTTAAAGAGAAAAGTTTTATTTAGCTTACAGTTCTGGAGGTTCCAGTCATTTTGGGGTGACCCCATTGCCTTGGGCATGCAGCAGTGCTTGGCAGAGCTGACTAATTGCATCACAAGTCAGGAAGCAATGAGAAAGGGAGAGGCTGGGCTCTCAAAATCTCCCCTTCAAGGGCAGCCTCTCAACAACCCAAGGACCTCCCACAAGGCCCTACCTCCCAAAGGTTTTATCACCTTTCAGCAGTGCCACTCGGGGGCTCTTTGTACTAAAGAGGTATCTGAGCAGGTAAGATTTTTAAGAAATATTTATGGGGTTGAGAAATGCAGGGTGAGAGGCAACAGAGAGTGGAGACTGACTGACCCCAATGGCAAAGCACTGGGGGTGTGTCGAGGCGGTGCATAGATGTGGCCCAAGCTCCTCATTTAGAGAGAGCTGGAAGGAAAAACTCACACTTTGGAGAAGAATGAGGCCATTCCCAGTGTCTTTACATCTATTGAGAGGACCCATGAAACAAGCAGTCACTGATGAATGGGCAGAAGTTTTCAGACCCAAGAAGATATTAAAATAAATATTTTATTAGAACAAATTATGCTGTGAATCATTAAGACAAACATAAATCTCATGAATAAGATTTCTCTTATTTCTCTGAATCTCGATGAAATATTTATTGAGGGAAATGAAGTCAGCTCACTGCTTTGCATGACTAAATGCCATTGCTGGCTTCCAAGAACGACTTGTTTGGGATCTGTCCTGGATCACAAGGATGGGGAAGGAAGCAGCAATACTTCCAGGTTGACCCAGCATGAGCCGGGATCAGAGCACTCAGATCTGGTAAGACTGAAGCAGAGTTTTGCATTGTGTCTGGGATAGAAAATGGTGTGTGTGTGTGTGTGTGTGTGTGTGTGTGTATATATATATATATATATATATTTGGTTATTTAATGTTGAATTTGAAGGGCCTAGAGTACTTTCTGATTTGAGGAATGGGGAGGTTGGGCTTCATGGTAAGTCTCCTGAATTTTCAAGTGGTAAACCCTGATGTATCCAAGAACTATCTTGACTTGGGTTAATGCCTTTGTAGGGGAATACAAACACCCCAGTGCCACTCCTGAGATGCTGGTGGGTGTGCCTTGCCAGTGCTAACAATGTGCTCATCAGTGGAATAGGTGGTAGGGCTCACAGTTGCCCAAGGGCATTGGAAGAGCATCATCAGTCCAGATCCCACCTAAGGTTGTAAAGGATATAGGCTCATCTCCCCACAGAGAAGCTCCAGTTCACTGGCTTCCTTAGCTATGGTTCTGTTGTCAGAACAAAGCTGCCTGTTCCAGAAGATGTATTGCAAGTGGTTGAACCAAAAGACAGCATGTGTGAGTATGAGTGGCAGCAAGGCATCTGGGTGTGTGGCTTTCCTGGACTGGCTTTGGCTGTAGCTGTCTCCTTCATAGGATGGGTGACTCTGACTCCTGGGTTCAAGGTCTTGGGGCAGGCAGATCCTGTGTGGGTCACATGATGGATGTGTCCTTAGGTGGTCTTGTTGTCCAAAGTCAGGCTTGCTGCTCCAGTTTCATTCTGGCTTTCTTCTTGAGGGGCATAGGTGGCTTAATCAGCCCTCGGATTTGAAATATGACGGTGTTCCTTCCTCACACACATAGTGCTCTGGTAGGGATAAAGCCTAGTCATGTTTTGGGGGATTGTCACTCAGGACTGAGTTGTTTTCCTTGGCCTTTAAACTTCCCATTTTCTAAATCTAGAGTGTAATTAACCATGTTAACATTTCTAATAGTGTCACTGAGTCTGATCAAGTATGTACTGAGAATTAGCCACATGCCCAGTGCTGTGTTGTGTACTCTAGAAAATAAAGAAATGTAAACAGAGAAATCCTTGCCTTTGAGGAGACTGACAGTTCTTTGAAAAAATTAAATATGTATTTTTTTCTTTCCACATAGTTACTATTCATTTACTCAGTACCTTCTCTTAGCAGATTATAAAAGAAATCAGAAATGCTTTACCCTTAAGCTGCTTCAAAAGTCATCTTCATAATAATTTTGAAAGGTGGAGAGAAACATGAATTCTGGAGAAAGACTATTGGTGAAAGACTGTATATGATGTGAGGGTATAAACACTACTTCTATTGGTAGATCAGAGGATGGAGCCACCAGATTGAGATTTTTTTAAAAAATATTTTTTTAATTGTTGATGGACCTTTAATTTTTATTTATTCATTTATAAACAGTGCTGAGAATTGAACCTAATGCCTCACACATGCTAGGCAAGCACTCTACCATTGAGCTACCACCCCAGCCCCAGATTGAGATTTCGACCATTATGTTGTTCAATCCTCAGAACCTAGCACAATGCCTGGTACACAGCAAATGCTCAGTGAATAAATGCTGAATGAATGAGTGAATGTATTTTTATAGGCTGAAGTCATCAGAAGAAATGAAACTCAAGTTAGATACTTAAAATATGATAGAATTTGAGTAACAGCTGGGAAAGCATACTGAGTTCTTCAGGGGAAATCAATGTGCCACCTCCACAGGACTCTGATGTTTATTTCTCTTTCATGTTTGTAAAATATTGCGCAAGTCAACCATGAGCATTCATCTATTTCTTACCTTCTTATCAGACCATTAGAGAAGGGTTGACTATGGGGCCGGTGTCAACTGGTTGTATGATAAAGTGCAAGAAATGGTGATTTATTTCTAGTTGAAGCATTTTTATAGTCCAGGGATGCCTTTGGAGCCCTTTTGAAAGAGGCTGTGGACTGGAATTCTCCGTAAAGCCATTAATTATTGAATATGCTTTGTTGTAAAACAAAGGAGCTGCTTATAGGTGTCAGCTGTTGAAGATGCAGAGCAGTTAGTATCAGTATAAGTGCTCTTAATCACAGGCAAGCCTGTTAGCAGACACTCAGGGAGAAAGACAGGACCCTGTCAGCACATTGTTGTAGGGAGGATGGGCAATTAGTGACTTCAGATGTCACAAAGCATCCTTCTCCATTTGGTTCTTCTGGTGCTCCCTGTTGAGCAATCAGAGATTTTAGTTATGACTCTAAGAACAAGTCCCACTGAGAGAGAATTCTGAGTCCTTCGCTTCACAAACAGTAAGGTGAGTGGTGCCAGGAAGTTTGGCTATAACGATTGTTTGCAAGTTCTCAGGTGATGGTGCTAAAGAGAAACGGGGAGTCCTGTACAGTGGCACACACCTGTAATCCCAGCAGCTTGGGAGGCTGAGGCAGGAGGATTGCAAGTTCAAAGCCAGCCTCAGCAAATTAGCAAGCAACTCACACTCTGTTTCACCATAAAATATAAAAAGGGTGGGGATGTGACTTAGTGGTTAAGTGCCCTTGAGTTCAATCTCTCTCTCTCTATCTATCTATCTATCTATCTATCTATATCTCGTTTTAATGATGTGTGTGGGATCCTAACTTCGAGTATGTGGTAAAGCTTGCACTGTAGTTAAGAGGGGCATTCAGTGACATTTAAACCAAATATTGATGGGCTTCGGAGTAGGCACAATCCTAGTTCAGATACTGGATTGTAAAAAGAGACATGGTCTCTACCAACAATAGCAAGAGGGTGCTTTACAGTTTCACAAATCTATTCACAGTTTTATTTCACTTGAAATCCTCAATAGCCTTGTGAAATAGGTGGGACTCCTGCAGCCTACCTTGTACAACTCCAGACATGGGACAGGAGAGCAGATCAAGGCACCATTGCAGCAGAGTGGTGCCGAGCTTCAATCAACACTGCAAGCTTCACTGGTTCATCCAGTCTCACTGCCCAGAAGGCAAGTTCCTCCATGACAGACAGGCATTTTTATAGATGAGGAAACTGAAGCTCAAATGCGTGAAGAGATTTGCCAAGGCTGTCCAGCTGGCAATGATCCTTGACTCAAGGACCTTGGATTGTGAGTCATCTGTTTCTGCCTTGTTATTTCATGTTGTCAGTTCCTAATCATAAAAGCAGACAGATATGCATGACATGACACAAAATGGCAATAACATGATGACAGAAATGTCTGAGGGAGGGGGAGGCACAAGGTCAAACACAGTGTAGCGAGTAAACAGGAATTCAAGAAGCTAGTGACCCTGAACTTCATGAAAAGGGGAGGGAGCTGTGACATGGTGCTCAGAGGCTATGTGCAGCATTCCTGGAAGAGCTAGAAAACACTAGAGTTAGGCCCTCTCTTAATTATTCCTGGGCATGCAAGGGAGACCAGAGGGAGTCCAGAGGAAATACAAACACCTTGCTTTAACTTACAATGTAATCCTCCCTTCCTAGAAATGCTTTCAATACACCTTCCCATAGAAAGCAAATGACTTGGAGTAATTTCCTCCACTTCTAGCCCTTGATTCCCCTGAAATCAGGGGGAAAGCACAAGAGAAGAGAAGTCAAAATCTTGGATGACTCACAACTAGGCTGTCACCTTTTCTGGTTAATTAGGACTGGGGTGATCTGGTGCTTCCACTTTGAGCAGTCCTGGCCCTGTGAGATAGAGGTACCATCTTGGTTTGGGTCCTGACTCCCTAAGACAGGCATAAAGGAAAATGAAATGGCAAAAATACCCCTCAATACTCACTAACATTCTCTTCTGACCCTAGGTTGCCCTTGACAGCATCTCTTCTGTCTTCGTGGTTTACCTTGATATTCACTGCATAGACATTGCGTAAAAGAGGATCATGGTCTTAGGAATTCCTGGCTAAGACTTGTTAGACACTTCTATATTTTTGCCAGACCTCAAATTAATGATTATGTTCTCTCTTAAAAAAAATGAATTGTGAGTGAAAATTTTCTGAACTTCAAAAGACAGAAGTCAATCAGGAGGATTTTCCAGCAAGGTTCTTTTATGTTTTCCTCAAAATTATATTAAGAAATAATACAATATTACCCTCACCTATTTTCTCAGCCACTATTAGTGAGGGGTATCTCCAACCATTGAACTATTTGCAAAGTCTGAGCAAATATGTGAGACCCCTTCCTGCACCCCACCACTGCTTCATCTTAGGAGAGGCTGACAGTGGAGATTTGTCTCACGACATCCCTTGGCCACTTCTTTGCTTTGTGGTGATTTGCCACCTTTTTTTCAACCCAAGATGGTGGATAGGAATGATATCTAATTAGCCCTTCCTAATTTGGGACACAAAGCTAGATTCTCCTAAAAGAGGGAGCCCAAAGTTGCATGCTTGCAAGAATTTTCATGACATAACACAAGATATAAAGGCTACTCCCTTGCTATAACTTACATAAATATTCTTGTGGAAATGGAATGGCTCAAACCCTGCTGTACCATGTTCTCCAAGTGACAGTTTCATCAAGTCCATATGTTCATAGATGAAGGAATCATTGTCATGTGGCAAATGGCCAAGTAAGCCCCCAGCCCTCTTCTGCAGGATTGTCCAAGAGTGCTTGGCACATTCCAACCCTCAATTATTCCCATCGATTGTGAACAGATGGGCACAATACTCTTTAAGTCATAGTAAAGTGACTTGTATTTGGCCATTATCCAAGTAAAATGAAAGAAGGTGCTGTTCCCTTTCTGGCTCAACTACAATATAGGATTCATAAAATAATGACCCCTGGTTAGGTAATGACAAGAGTCAAAGACTGCTGGGATGGGTACTTTTATGGTGGCAGCTCAGAGACTACCATTTGCAACTTTCAAATTGGTTACAGATTTGTGGGCTAGATTAACCTTGTTGTTGGCTTCTTTTCATTTCCAACTCTATGGCCTCTTCATATTACATCAACTTATTAAATGTTTGATAAGACTTTTTTTTCCCCTCATTTTAGTTGATCCTGGTTAGGATTATTTATCAATTTAGGAAGGCTTCCCTGACATGATGGTACTGAGTGATTTTTCTTATCCCCATCCCCTTAGTGAGTTTTTTGGGCCCTGCACTCCAATATGTATTCATGGTTCTAAATGTTACTGCCTTCTCAATGTGACCCCAAACTCTCCTCTTCTAGGCTATCTATCTTGCTTAATTATCCAGCCTTGGTCACTGAGTTCTAGATTAGTTGAAACTTAGTTGTGGATGAGATCTTGGAGTCTATTTAATTTAACTTCCCACTTGAGGCATAATTTGCCTCTAGATGATATCTGAGTGATAGTAATTCATATTTTCCGTGATAGGTGCTTATAACCCCACGAGACAACTCATTTTATTGTTGGACAGATCTAATTATTAGTAAATTATTTTATGCAATTGAAATCTGTCTTTAATTTAGACGTGTTACTGTTAGTTCAACTCCCTAGAGTAATATAGAGCCATATAATTTCATTCCTACTTGAAGTCTTTCAGATAATCGAGGGCAACAGTTATTATTATCCCTGTCTTTTTTGGCAATGTGTTATACTTTTTGGTTGATCCTTATGTCTCCTTAATTTTTTTCTTCCTCTTTTGCTTCATTTACTTTATTACTCTCTTTCTACAGTTTAATAGGCTAACCCTCTGCCTTATTTTGTGTCCCTTAAGAAATTTATGTTTGATGTGTACAATGTTTTAAATTACTCAATTATTACTTGGTTCCCTCAGTTGATATTTATTAAGTGCTTTTGTGTGTGGCATGTCTATGGTAGGTGCCAGGGAGACAGCAAGGACCAAGATCAACATCCTGTCCTCAGGAAGCACTTCTTGTTGATGTGTCACGCTCTGACTTTTCTCAGAGTTATCTATTACACCTATAGTCACACTTATCAGTGGAATCAGATCAGTTCACGAACATAGAAAACCAGATGACTGGAATGTTAAGACATAGATGCTTTCAACTAATGTGTTCTTGTAACTAGTGGCTGTTTTTTTTTTGGTCCCTCTCTCCATTTGTTATTTTAGGTATAATGAAAGATGTTTGTCCCTGAAAAAGATGGGTTTCCTGTAAAGATCATTTAGATATAAACTCAGAGAAAGACCCAGGTCTAAGATGAAACTCCTGAACTGAGAAAGAAGTCTCAGCCCAATTCTATTGTACTAATAGGCAATTCAGGGGTGGCAGTTCCCCTTTTGCCCCATCTGGAGGGAAGTTATTCTCTCTGAGTTGATAATACAAGGACTCAAGAAAGCCACAATAAAAATGTAAACCAGGCATCAAGAAGTAGGTGGTTCCTCAGGATGGGATAAGCCTACAGAGCCCTGAGAAAATTTGATTCAGTCTCCCTAAAAAAATCTGGAAAAGTGAGCATGGTGGAGGGGAACATTGTAATCCAAGAAATTTCTTCATGTGGGCGGCCCTGGCAATGGTACTGCAGTGTTTCCACGTGCCTCCTGCTTATATGTTGCCTCTGCCCTCTTCAACTGGTCCTGGAGGATTCTGAGGTCTAGAGACAACTTATGGGTCTGAGTCTCAGGTGCCTGTTCCCTGTCCCTTTCTCCTCTACTCCCCAGTGCCAGTTGTCCTGTTGACTTGGTTATATCCATGGACAGGGACAGAAACAGCTTTATAATCCAGAAAAACTATGGAGTTATTCTCAGTCATTTATATTTGACATTGAGAAAGCCAACCTACAAACTATGAGTTGTAAATTTGAGGACTATAGATGCTTATGAGCAGAACTGTGTGTAGCTCATTCACATCAGGGTGCTTCTAAGAAAATCCCTAAAATTCATAGTTGTTGTACTCAGGCAGTTTTGTTTGAATGAGGGACTCAAACCCTACCCAGGAGCACTAAATCCCAAACAGGCTTTCTCTTTTCTTGTGGCTGTTTTCTACCACTCTTAGTTTTCATTTTCAGGTTATGCAAATTCATTTTTGAACAAATAGATCCTCAAGAAGACAACTGCTGTCAAAAATCTTGTTGTTTCCTAACCAATAATATCCATTATTCTGAATTATTGATTATCCGTCATTTTGATGACCCACTGTCTCTCTGCATTATTAGTGCAGATGTCGGAAATGCCACCTGGATTTCAAAACCATTTCCCTCCAGCCTCTCTGTACCCTGTTAGAGCTCCAGCCTGACATGCCTTGATGGGCAAAGCTGTGCACTGGTAATGTTCATTTTTCCCCTAAGGGTTGGGAGGGCAGCTCATTCACTGCTTCCAGAACCCAGGGTGTAGAACCTGAGCCAGTGAGGATTCTGGAACAAGGAGGAGAAATCCAGGGAGGGAGCCTCCAGCACTAGGAGGTGAGTGCTTAGGTGCCATCTGAAATTCTCATTCCTCCTCTCTCTCTCTTTCTCTGGCTTCTTGCCTGAGCTTCTTAAAGCTGAATGAAAATGCAGAGCCCAGGAGGAAATATATTCTCCTCTGGCCAGCCTGGGCAAAGGTCTTATTCCACACGAGGAAGGATTTGGGAAAGGAAGAGGAGGGGCGATGGAGTCAGGGGAGGTGACTTTGTGATGTCTAAGAAGGAATGGGGACCTTGTAGCTCAGAGACTTGGGAACAAACTTCATAGTGCTTGTATTTTTTCTGTTCCTGCCTGTCTGTTTCAGCAGGACTTTTGCTCCTAATATTCTAAATTCTCCTGTGAGAGTTCTGTTGGTCAAAGGCCAGGCCTGTTCTTGGCTTCTGAAGATACTGTTTCTCCCCTGGAAGTCCTCTTTGGAGAATTGTCCTGGTTCCTGCTGCTGGGGTGACTAAACTCTTTTCTCAAAAACCAAATCCATTCTCCTCTCTGGCTTCTCTCCCACCTCCAAATTTGGCGTGGGAGTTTGGTTTCCACTGCACCTAGTAGATGAAGATATGACTGTTTCACGGACCACTACCTAAGAAGGGGGACTACTCCCAGGGGGACTAATTCCAGGGATGCCACCTACATTCTGCTGGCTGGTGGGATCTGCCTTCTGGGAACTGTTTTCAATCTGGTGGTGCAGGGTTGTTATTGTTGTTTTTGTTTTAATTTAAATTTAAAAAATTATCCTTAATGGTAACAAAACTTTCTTCTTTGAATGCTAATTTGATATTTGGAAATAGTCCACCTTCATTTGGGAAAGTCTGGGAGAAAGGGAACCAAATCTGGGCAAGCTGAATGATAGTGTTTTAGTAGAAAAACAAAACAACAAACAAACAAATAAAAAGAAACAAAGGTTTGCCTATAAAACAATGACATAGTTTGCTTGTTTGTTTTTTTTTAAATGACAGTGAAGGCTGTTCTCAAGAGGAAACCAAATATGTTTTTAGTGTCTGCTGAGATATGCATAGAGCCCCAGCAGGCAACTACAAGGAAGCCTTCATTTCTGTTTTCAATTCAGCAGGCCACAGGGGCTGCCTGTCCTTCAGTGATACTGTGGGGGCTTCCCAGGGCCTTCTCTGTGATTGTTGACCTACTCCTGTGCTTTACGGGGAGGGAGGAGGTAGATGAATTTGAGTTATTGCCAAGTCCCTTAATTTTCAGATATTTCGGGGAAGGGAGATTGAATAGTGAATAATTCTGCACCAGGGAGGGCTGCCCAACGCTGGGAGATCGCACCCCGAGCTAGTGGACTTGCCTGGAACACAGGCAGAGTAGGAGACGGGGCAGGGATAGGACAACATGTTCCTAGTGAAATTGCAGTGGCCTTTATCAAGTTGTTTTAAAGAGGTGCTCTTTGAAAGATTGAGGATGTTTGAGGGCTGGAGCTTACACAGTGAACTGTCCCTGGGGACAGTCTGGTTCCCAAGGTCCCAGCGTATTTTTCAGAACAGTGGCCCAGGACAGTAGGATTGTTAAGACAGCAGCTGAGAACTCTAGCCCCCAGCTGTGAACACCCAGGAGGTTTATTCTTGGTGAGAGAGGGGTCTTTGATGGACTGGATTAGTGGGCATTGTGAATAAATCAGCCTAGCTGCTCAGGTCAGAGTCAACAAGGGCAGAAGACTGGAAGGAAGGGAGCTGATGGAGACTGAGCATCGGTTACACACCTGGCATTTCCATGCATCATCTTGTGAAATACTTCAGAGTCTTTTAAAAGGGATGTTAACACTTCCCATTTTTCAGATGAGAACAAGGAGGCAGGGCTGGTGAAGCACTGGCCTGATCTCCTCCCCATGGGAGAGGAACCTTCCTACCACACTCAATCCTAAACATGGTGCCTTACAATGGTGTGCCCACTCCCAGAGGTTTGAATTAGTGGGATGGGCCTTACATTGGGATAATTTTCAAAGCTCCCCAGCTGATTTTAACATGCAGACAAGGCAAACAACTTTTGTTGTGCTTAATTTCTTTTCTTTTCTGTGGTACTGGGGATAGAAGCCAGGGTCCTGAGCTATCCTAGCAAAGTAGGGGAAAGGGTCTGTGAGGTAGAGCAACTAGGTAGAGTTTGGGCAGCTAGAAAGAATATGCTCAGGCAAGTGTTCTACCAACAAGAGTTATACTCAGCCTTAAACTGCTGTTTTAGATTGTGAGTTTTCTTCTCTCTCTCTCTCTGTGTGTGTGTGTGTGTGTGTGTGTGTTCAGGTGCTAAATCAGTGGTCCTCAAACTTGAGCATGCATCAGAAACACTTGAAGTTTTGAGGGTTTCTGGCTTTACCCTCAAACTCTGATTTAGCAGATCTCTGGGGTGGGCACAAGAATTTTCACTTTTCATAAGTTCCCAGGTCTTCTGATGCTGCTGGTCTGGGGACCTCACTAAGATAACCTCTGATACCTTTAGAACAAGAGTAGGCACTTAACAATTGCTGAGTTTCAACAAATTTCCAGGTTCATCTAGTGAGTGGAATCAGAATCTGAAATGTATCTAGCTTACTGGTAGCAAAGCCCGCTTCCCACCATTGTCACAAATTAGGCCGGCTCAGGGAGCCTGGAAGGTGAAGTGGGTTACCTACCTAACCTCTGGGAGGAGCATAGAGTTTGTTGGTCTCTAGAGCCTCCTCATAAGGAGAGACAATACCTTTTCCTTCCAGCAAGCCTAGTGCATGTTACAGACCCAGAAATTCTGGGTAGAGGTTCAAGGCAGCCAGGAGATTATACAGTCCTACCCTAGGGCACAGACTAATGGTACAGGGTGTGACCCGGGGAAAGATGGTCATGGATGTGCATATCCCAGAATGTGATACAAAGCTGGGGATCCAGCTTTTTGAAGTCACACCTTGTTTGCGCCCCACAGGAAATCCAGGAGAAGCTAGGGGTGGAAATGTAACTTAGTGACATCAGAGGTAGGAACAAGGTCCTGAGGTATCCTAGCTAAGTAGGGGAAAGGGTCTGTGAGGTAGAGCAACTGTGAGAGTTTGGGCAGCTGGAAAGAATGCTCAGGGCAGGGCAGGAATGGTGTGCTTGGGGGCAGAGACAGAGGATGCTCTGCTGGCAAACACAGAGAGGATGTGGGGACATTGCCTCCCCCCCACCAGAGGGATGTGCCTGAGCAACCAGATACTTGAGTCATTTTATTCATGGTTGAACAATGAATAATAATTAAAAAAAAAAAAACTAAAAAAGAGACATTCATTTAAGTGTTCACTATGTGCACAATACTGTTCTAGATGCTATGGGGCTGCCAACAAATTGGTCAATGTTAAAATGCAGAGTGAGGTAAGTGCTGAATGATATGTGCAGATAGCAGGACTTCCAGAGTAGGACAAGAGTCCTTCTGGCTGTATGGTGGGGAAGGCTTCAGGAAGAGTGAGTCCACAGTCTACAGGAGGAGTGTGAGATGTACAGGGAAGTGGGGTAGGCTCCCCACAAGGAAGAGCTCATGCTAGATATGATAGAGTATTTAGGGGAGGATGGTAAGGATGTGGAAGAGAAGGGGAAGTGAATATAAGATGCCCTGTCCTGGATTATTGTCCCATCCTAGTCCCGAGCTATGAGAGATGGGATGGCTGGGGACCGCCCTGAGGACACAGGCCTCCTGGCAATGGGGTTGCTGGTAATAACTTTATAAAAGAGCTTCTCCAAGGAGACCTCACAGGCAAATTACATGTTATTTTTACCCTTTCCAGAAATATTACAGGTTGGAAGAAGAGAAGGAAATCTTCTCCCTTTTAGGGAAGACTAAGGTCTAGAGAAAGGAAAGGGCTGAAAATGATGTTCTGGGCATAGGTTGGATTCAGGGGGATGGCTGAGATGGCAGGGGTGAAGGGCATAGTCTTCCCTGGACAGCACAGAGAGTGGAGGCCTGATCCTCAGAGTCCTGTGTGCAGTTTATCTTTTTGTGGGGCCTGGAGGAAGTATGGACAATCAGGGAGATCAAAACGGCCCTGGCCAGAGCCTAAAGCTCTTTCTGGACACTCCCACTAGCCCCAGCAGGCTAGTATCTCAGTTTACAGGGCCTGTCCTGAGTGGCCTGTCCTGGCACTGTGGTGTCAGGCATCCTTTCCCACAATCAATGCCATTTCTGCCCTCTCACAGTCTTCCTGTGCTCCCACCCCCACCGCTGGGCTTGGTGGAAGCTAAACATTTAATCAGAACTGCAAAATCCTCTCTCTCTGCTGGTTCACCTTGAAGACAGCAACTTTGCTGGTCTTTTCCACTCCCCCTGTCAAAACCATTCATGGCTCTCCAAGTGTGATGTCAGCCAGATCTGACTCTAGGAGGAGGAGGGGAGGTTGTCTGAGCTTCCTGCTCTATCAGTGGAATCACCTATGAATATTTGTGCCAAGAAGAGCATTCTGTTGCCCTGGCAACTTTCTTGCATGGGTCCTGGTGCTCAGGATATCTGATATATCTCAGCATTTCACACTCAATGGACAGAGATAGAGAAGCAGATCAAAAGGTGAATCTCAATCAACGACTAGTGTCGGGCCAAAGATTAAAAGGATGAGTGGGGCCGGATATGAGATAGTTACTGAGGTCTGAAAGGATTCCTTCAGGTTCTTTCCCTCCTCTGTCGCCTTTCCCTCTGACCTTCCTTTTGCATTCTCATCTCCCCCTTCTGTGAGGTTCCTGAGGTCTTTGGCTCTTCTCATGTGCCACTCAGCCACCAGCATGAACTGGCATATCTGTGTGGGCAGTATTTTTCTTCAATGCTGATGGGAGGTGGTGGGTCAAGGGAGGAAGAGTTGGGGTCTGAACCTGTGACTCCTAGTCTTGGCTTAGTTCCTCAGAGGACATCCTGCTCACTGGGGAGAGCATGGTATTCACCTGCTGGCACTTCTCTCAGGGAAAGGAAAGATGTCAACAAGAGGGAGCCCAGAGTTTGGGACTATGGTATTCTCTGATGTTGTTCATATATATGTCTGTCATGGACCCTCTAGTGCAGATACAAGGTGACAGAAAGAGTCCCTTGCAAAGGCAGCTGTAAGAGTGCAAGGAAGGGGAGTCTGGGGGATGCAGGAGGGGCTGTGGAAGAAGGTTGGGGTAGCTTTGTGGCTGAGAAGAGCGCTCCCTCTTCTCAGGTACCATCCATGGTGCCCACTTCCTATCCCTTTTTCTTTGTGAGAACCATACTCCTTGGATATGAAAGAGCCGCTTAATGAGGAGGCAGAGGAACTCAGAGGTTGGCAATACTCCCTTTGAGTTGTTCTTTGGAGAAAACATGCTGAGCGGGTGCGTGTGTCAGAGTCAGGGCTTATGCATGGAGTAAGTGAAGCTCCTTCAGAAACAGAATGAAGCACAGTGCTTTTTGTGGCTTCCTGTGGTGTGATCCTCTTGAGTCACACTGGGGCCAGCAGATGAATGCATTAGCTTTCTTTATTTCATCTGCAATTCATTATGCGTCTGCTCTGTGTGGCAGAGACTCTTCTGAACCACGCCCCCTTGCTTGCTGAGGACCACAGGACAGTGGGCCCTTTTCCTTGTTAGGGACAGAGAGGAGAGAGGCAGAGCCTTAGAGCACAGTGAAGAGAAGGGCAAGAGGGGTCAGTGACATAGTAGGGAAGCCAGGGCACCTGGGGCTTCCCCCATGTGGGGTTTTGAGGGAGTGAGGGCATTGGAACCAAGGATGGGGGGTAAGGTCCAACACTGCAGTTTAGAGATTGAGAGATCATGGTCATCTTTGAAGGAAAATTTTCAGGAGACTGTGGAGGCAGGAGGAAAGTCTAGATAGTCAACCGGGTAAGTTTCTGCATCGTCTGGAAGTGCTTCCTGGTTTCTGACTCAGTCTCTCCTGGTGCATCTGGATCCCTCTTATTTTGTCTCCATGGGAGATTGGAACAGCTTTTCTGTGGTACTTTGCAGTGCTCTCTGCAGATGCCCCCCCTCTGCTCCAAGTTCCACATTGTTCCCCAAATGTCCCACATTTTCACATGGTCATTCCACATAGCAGGGTTCTCTCTTCTGTAACCCCTTTTGTCTGGTGAGCAGAGCTGATCCCTGGTGAAGCTGAGAAACTTGCTTTTCTAGGTTCCTTTGCCCCTCTGGTCTCTTAACTTCAGTAGCCTACCCAAACAGAGCCAGTGAAACTGGCTCCAAAATGCCCTCCACCTCTTTCTCTAGAGAATTAAAACCCTTACTTTTGCATGCAGCTGATAAACTATTATGTACTCTTGTACTCAGGATTGGTAAGAGCTCCATAAGTAATTTCTCATAAAGTAATTTATAATTTAAAAGAAACATGTTAAACTAAAGAGGTAAATCTCTGATAGTATAATTATAGCTGCCACTAACAGACAAGTAGAGGTGATATTTGGGGGCCATAGGCAGCATTTACAGAAGAGCTCTTTTCTATTCTTGTCAGTCCTTAACTTGATGAGTGAATTCAGTTCAAGGTGCCCCAAACCCAGCTTCAGGGGAAACATGATCAACATTTAACAAATGGAAGGGGAAATGTCCTTATTTTTTGCACTACCCCAGAGAGTATAACTGGCCTTCTGAGCAGATGTTGATGGAGCAACTCTGTCAGTGAGAACTGAATAGTAATGGAAAATCCTTCTCTGGGTGGGGCAGGAGGTAAGTAACACTAACTGAGGCTGTCCTTAGGCCTGCACTGACCAGATATTTGACCCTTATTTGTTATTGGGAAAGGTGGGTAGTTCGCTCATACTCATATTTCTGCCCAGGTCTTTCTGGCTCCAGAATCTTACCCCTATCCTCTGTACCAAGATGCTGGGTCAGGTCCCCTGTGATTTCTGTCCCTGGTGAAGGTGGATGACCTAGAGTGCAGAAAAACTGTTGTCTGGAGAGGGCAGGGGATGCAGATCTTCCAGGTTTAACTGTCTGAACGCCCCACTCACTCTATTGATGGGAATGGATCAGCGTTGTTTCTGGGATTCTGTTTCCATCTTCCTTGTGACTTCTTTCACAGGGACATATAGTTCCCAAGCTGTCCTACCTTTTCCAGGGGTTTGAAGAAAAGCGGAAGACAGGATGGTGACCCTGTCTTCTCTTCCTCCAGCTTTGGTTCTTGATCTTGAGCTTATGATTCATGGTCATTTCATTTAGAGGTCTAGAGAACCTTAAAATAGAGCTAATATACCTCATGACTACCTTCTCCTCCATTTTTCCTCCTGGGCCTCTGCAGTTCTGAGTGTGGCATCATCACTCTCTTGGTTTGAGGCTCGGGTTAATTTGGGCCTTCTCCAGCTCCCCAGGCACCCGGACTTGTCTGTTTTTGTCCTTATTGTACCCAGGAACCAGGCTGTCCTCACCATCCCTGGGGCATCCCCTAGTTCAGATTGTCCTCACCCTACACTTGCTTGTTATTCCCTGAGTACTGCTGATTTCCTTTATTTCAACCCTTTTTAACCATCTCTCTCCTTGGCTCAACTCAGTCAGTGGATTTTCATAACCTCTGGCTAAAGATCAGAGACCTCACCCATCAACCAGGGCTCTCTACTCCTGCCCAACCCAGCTTTCCTACACTGTTTCTCATCAGCTCTTTGTTCTCCATAAGTTGTCTTCCACAGGGCATATTTCTGCGTTTTCTATTCTAGATGAGATTTTTTTCCTTCCCCAAATGTCCTCACCTCTCTTTGTTCCTCCTTGCCTGTCCTCTACCCAAATCCTGTAAGCCCAGATCCAATTCCCTTCTTCTACAGAATCCCTTGTGGCCACTACATTCCAAAGCAACCATTTACCTATTTAAACTGTACTATGATTTATTTATTTTCATATATATTTTTTAGTTGTTGATAGATTTAATTTTAATAATTAATTTTCACATTTTATCTCCCTGGTTGCAAATTAGTTCAGAGCAAGGACTGTTTTGTTTACCTTTGTCTTTTCTGTAGTGCTTAGCACCATAAAGGGTGTGAGTTAGTGTTGGGGCCTGGTTCTCATTCTTTTTACTTATCACGCCCTCCTTTGGGTCACAGCCAGTCCGCACCCCAGGAACTTCCCCCTCTTTTGTTAGTCCTGGCTATCTAGCCCCCATCTGCTTACTCTAATCTCCTTATACCCCCTTTACCCTCCCAGTCTCTCCACCTCACAGAACCAGTGTAGGCCTGTGGAAAGTACAGTATCTGAGCCAGGTGGCATTGGGTTTGAATTTTAGTCTTGCTGTGTGACTTTGAGCAAGTTACTTAGCCTTCCTGAGGCTTGACTTTTTGAACTCTGAAAATTGGGAATCTATTCTTTATCACTAGGTAAAGATACAGCAAATATTAGTCTCATTACGTGTCCCACATCGTACCTTATTTTCAACCCTCCCTCTTCCATGCGTTTCTTCCACTTGATATTCAACTCTGTCCTCACTGAAAACTCACAGCAGGTGTAATGCCAAGGATATCACAGTGGGAACTGGAAGTTTTGCTTAGTGTAGTTCTCCCAATTTAGGGATCTGAGGTCCAGAAATGTGGAACAACTTGCCACGGGCTTTCCAGAGTGGGCAGGTGCTGAGCCCTGTCTCACAAGGAGACTTGGGTCTCAGGCAGGCATTTGTCAGTGCCCAGGCTGTCCCCTTCAGACCACCAACGCATGTGCTCCTCCAAAGTGAGAGGGGACTGTCACCACTCCCTGGCATCCTGCAGGATGCTGAATGAACATGGATGAGATGCTTAAGAGGTATTTGGTGGTCAGCTGTGTCTATGTGTGTGAGTCCTCCTCCCCTGGTGGACTATTATGTCCAGTCTTTATGGTATTCTTTGTCCCTTTTTGGTATTCAGTACAGGTATGGTTATAATACCTGAAGGTTAATTTCAGACCCCAGAGCAAGGGTTTTTCAGCAGTTCCTGGGGCTGTTCCCACAATATTCTTGCTGCCTCTGGAGAGCACAATGCTGTGGAGCATCCATTTGTGAGGGCCCCATGGGGTGAGGCCTGTGTGTGTAGCCTTGCTGCTGCTGTGCACCACTTTGCCTCCCACTCTGTCCTCCTCCGGGCTCCCCCATTTCCGTCTCCACCCCCCACCCACTCCCTGCACCATGCTGCTCTCCCTGCTCTGGCTAAGAATAAATCATCATGGTTGCATAGCAACGAATTTGGTTTCCTTTACTCCTCCTTCTTCTTGTCTTCCTCCCACAAAAATGCCTCAGCTCTAAATTTAAGGTAGTATGTCAGGAGGTTCCATTACCACACAGATGCTTCTGAACCCCACATTGTTCCCCCATAGCAGCTGGCTTTATAAGGACAAAAACAGAATCCTTTGTTTGCTTTTCTATCATCAGTGCCTAGTATAAGTCTCAGTACTAAACACATAGTAGGTATACAATGAAATGTCAATCAGATGATGAATGAATGAATGAATCAATCATTTTCTTGGAATCCCGACAGTTGAAAGGTGCTTCTGGGAATGGGAAATGTTATTACAGACTCTGGGATGGTCTATAACTCATGTCTGTAGGCTGGTTGCCTCCCACCTCCCTTTCCCCAGCCACCTATGAAAGTGATGTACCAAGAGTGAGAGAGAAATTTAAGAACACAGAAAAAGACAGACTGAATCTCAAAAGAGAAGCCCCAGGAGCCATTGGAATGCAGGAAATGCCCATGAACCTTTGAAATACAAAACAAGCATTAGTGAGCAACCCAACCCATGTTCTTAGCTAGCACCCTTGACCCATGACCTTGCCTGCAAAAGAAACATGAAGGCAATGTGAAAGCATGGAAAAACTGGCACAAAATTGTGTAACTGCCGATTCCACCTCTAGGTCAACCCCTAGCTACTGTCCCTCAATTAACACTCCATGTGAAGGGGTTGTGGCCTCTCTCTCTGGAGATGGCCTGCATTCTCCCTTCAAAGTGTATTCCTTGCATTATCCCCAAAGTTTCTCATTCTTGAGATAGCCCACATTCTCCCTTGAGTCTGTTTCTGCTTTCCTAAATAAACCTTGGTCTCTGATAGGTGCATGCTATAATTATTTTCTGTCATGAATGCCAAGGACACACCACTTGTCCTGAGTCAAGGTCCTTCTTGGACCTCTGGTATCAAAGGACACATCTTTTTTTACATCTCAAGGCTACATGGTTGTTGAGGGAACGTGTTCTTTTCTTTCTGGTAGTTCACGCAATCCACACAGTCTGTAGAGTTCCTTGGGAAGTTCCAGTCTAACCTGGATTCACAATTGCTGCCTTGGAAAGATCATAGTCTAAAAGGCTGGGCAGGTTACTCCTTTGGTGGTAGGAGTATGAGGCTTATTTCCAGGGAAAGATGAACCTCTGAGCTTTGAAGTCAGAAGCCAGGTTTGAATCCCAGCTCTGCTGCCTATAAGCTATGTGATCCTGGATGGTCCCTTAACTTAGCTCATGGGTTGTAAGAATTTCAGGAGGAAAACTACAAGTAAAACCTTCCAGACTGCCAGGAAACTAAGGTACCCAAATTATGTGTTTCCTTTTCCCCTTTAAGTGGGAAGATAGAAATATCCCAGAAAATTCCTATTAATGCTAGTGATGGGAGAACATCAATATACAGGTAGACCAGGAAAACAAAATAAAGGTAAACCAAGAGAATCGTAGCAATTTTGATATCTAAAACCTTCCAGTGAAGACTAAAAAAGCTCTAATGTGTACTTTTCGATAAGTAAGACCATAGCTTCCAATTTTTTTTTTTAAAGTAGGACGTATATCCTAAAGAAATAAAAAAGCAATTTTCTATTGTAGAACAGACTCATATGAACAATTAGAAGCTATTAGATGGTCAGGAAGGAGAGACCTGAGAAGGGTCCGTTCTGGGAGTTCTTTCCCTGGACCTAAAGTATTTCCTTTTTTCTGGCTTATAAAAATAAGCATCAGAATTCACAACTGACTGTCCAGCTACCCTGTGTTCATCTCCTTCCAAACATCCCAGCATAGCATCCCAAATGCACTCAGTATGTGCCTCAAGGAGTGGGAAGTCCAGGGTGCTGAGGGAGAATGACAAGTTCAGCTGCTCCTAGGGGTCATGGAAAAAAGCTGGAGAGGGGCAGGGCGCTGGGCAGCTAAAAATAGCAGCAGCTGCCAAGGGAGCAGCCAAAGGTCAGAAGCCATGGCAGCCCCAAGCACATATTCCTGACAGCAAATAGGAGCTCAGCTAAGCCTTTCCAGCCCCTTGGGACCAAGTTGTGGATGCTGCCCAATCCTGTGTGTCACCTGTACCTGGCTGCATTGGGCAGCCGGCATCTCTTCTAGGCCTGAATGTCACCTTCTCCTCATGTCCACCCCTTCTTTGCCTTCTCTGTCCCTGTTTCCTTCAGCATTACCCACACAACATTCATTTACCAGACTTTTCACAAACCAGTCACGTCGTATGTGGTGTGCTGAGGCCTCTGTCCTCTGGAAGTCTGCAGTCTGAGATAGCATCCTTGACTCATGGACTACCCGAAAAACAATTGAAGAGCAACCATCAAATAAACACAAAATAGATGAGATAAAGTGTCTCCATCCTGTGTGAGTTGAGGCCTATGGGATTTGTGGGGCCCTCTGGGTGTGTATTCAAGAAAGTCCAAGAATTTCTTGCCTGAGGAAGGTGAGGATGAGCTAAGTTAGTGCTTTCCTAGGGACCAGTGTTCTGGGAGAGAAGAAAGCCCTCCTGTTATGGGCAAGAAGATGGAAGGGGGCTGCTTGCTGGCTAGAGCTTAAGACGGGCTCTTGGGAGAAGATGCACAGCAGCTGGAGGTGAGAGGTCTGATTAGACAGGAGTGAAGACCATCTTGACATTTGCATAGGCTTCTTCCACCCATTTATCTACTCAATAGAGATTTAAGGAACTCTGCTAAGTACCAGTATGGTGGAGAGGGTCTCTTAGATCAGTGGTTTCTCATCCTGGCTATACTTTGGAATTATCTATGAAACATGAAAGATATTGACACCTGGGCTTCACCCCAGACTGATTACATTTAAAAAAAAAAACAAAAAACTTCTGGATTTGAGGTACAGGCATGAGTTTTTTTTTTTAAAGTTCCCCAAGTAATTCTTTTGTTCATCCAGGGTAGACAACCACTTGTCTAAGTTATCCCTGAAACTCCTTTATTTGACAGTGCCACTTATTGCCCCATTCTGAACGTAGCTGCCCTTACTTTCTGAGTGACGTGACCAAAGATGTGACTTATAGTCACTATGACATAGCTGGCACTCTATGCCCACTTCACACAGGTGCTATTGAGCAGCTATCATGTGCCCAGCATTAGAGGGACAGAGATGAGACTAACAGTATCCCCAGGAAGTAAATTAATAGAAGCATTTCCTTGAATGTGTATCTGGTGAGCCAGAAGCCAACTTTTCTGATGAATGGAACTTTCTGCAGTTTGTCCTATATTTTCCATCAGTAGAAGGAAAACAATGACTATTATCTTCTGTATTTCAGTTACATGGAGATGAAGTAGTTAGTGAAAAAGACACAGAAGGAGAAGGGTCACCAAACAAGGAGGGATGCTCAGGCAGATTTTTACAAATGTGAGATCAAGTTGTCTAAGTCTTGAAAAGGTGAAAGTAAATAACATGCCTGTTTAAATACTTAGATTATCAGCAAGGAATTAAGCCCCCATGAAGCATCTGGTCCTGTGCTAGGTACACTGAACATGATCCTAGAACTCAGCATGTAGTCTAGTGAAGAATTACAATCAATAAGAAAAAAAAAAAAGGTGACCTTAAGTACTTGGTTGTTAAGGTTTTACTGACTATCAGGTTGTTAGGAGCTTGGAGAAAGGAGGTACTGAGCATCATTTTTATAGTGTGGTCCATTGCATGAATCTTCCAACTGTTTGTTGCCAGTCAGTAATGAGGAGGACTGAAATGGAAAGGATGCATTTAGAAATTTCACAACAATTTGCCAGAGTAATTTTAAGTCTGTTGCATCTAAAAATTTTAAAAATTAGAGTTTATATATTATTTTAAAAATTGTACTTCTCTAGTAATGTATTTTTTATTTTCCCTCAAGTATTAGTCTATGAAAAATTTCAATTTAAAAAAAAGCAGAAAAACAAACTAGTTATTTGCTGCAAATTGTTTGAGAAGAATTGGACTGGGGTACTTGGAAATCAGAGATGTCCTGGCAGTCTGGAGAGAAGGTGGGAAAAGGAGAGACAATCTGTCTAATACTAGGCAGGGAGTAACAGTGTGTCCTGGAAACCTAGACCTTATTCATACACAAGGGTCGAAGACCACAAACATTTTGGTGGATGCTGGAGCTCTCCCAGCATGCTTTATATAATTTTTAAATTTCATTTTTCTCTTACAGTATTGTAATAATAGTGCCTGTTGTCATCTGCATTTTGCAGGGGCTTAAAGAGGGCAAATTATATGCCCAGGCTATCACAGCTAGTGAGTAGTAGGCCTGCATTTTAGAAGCAGATGTGTTGGATTCTAGAGCTTGCTGGGGTTTCCTCTTCCTGCCGTGCAGCCTCCGCAGGTAGTGGCAGGGTGGGGTAGGTAACAGGCAAAAGGCTCCACCTATCTGGACCTTCCAGAATTGGAATGAAGGATAGGCTCTGCAGATGGATTCCTATTCATGGAGCTCCATGTTGTGCTTCCAGGAAGAAGTTTGCTCTGAGGTATTGGCAGAGTTTGAGCTTTCAGTTTTCCCTTGCTTATTTTGAGCATTTGAACGGATAGACTCATCCTAGTTCAGTCCTTTCATTAGATGTTGAGCTGTCCTGTCAGAAATTCTCATCAATAGCATCTCATCCATCTATTTTATTTTATTTTTAATTTTGAAAGAATTACAGATTTGTAGAAAGTTCCAAAAAAACTTGTTGGTGGTGTTGGTGGTGGGGGGTCCTGTGTGCACTTCACCCAGCATCCCCTGCTGTCAACATCTAGCACAACTATAATATAGTGTCAAAACTAAGAAATTGACACTGCAGATATAACGCAGACTCACCCATTTATTGTTGCTCCCATATTCTGGATATCACATTTTAAGAAGAGCATTAATGACCTATGTGGAGGAGGAACAGGTGGTCAGGTTATATCTAGAAGTTCTAAGGGACTAGTGAGAGAGTCTTGTATAGATAGTCCTGTCTTAGCACCTAAAGCAGCATGAGACACATAGTTGGTTATCAATAAGTGTTTGATTCAAAGCATAAAATATGTGTACAAACATAATGGCTGCCTTCCACATTGTTGGGCATCAAGAGTGAAGATGGATGAGATTTATCTGTTTCCTAAAGCTCTAGGGCAGAGCTCAGGTTGGTGAATGGGGGAAGGACACAAGGGCAGCAGCCCAGCCAGGTGCATGGAAGAACCACTGAGTGTGTGTGTATGTGTGTGGGAGTTATCCCCTCTATCTGGAAGCACGTGGTCAGTAAATGGAAGTCTTTTCCAGTTTCTTATTTCTGAAATTCTAAGCACATGCAGCCATGGACAGAAATAGGACAAATGGGAAGATGGACCAGACTATGGTGTTCATAGAGTTATAGGCAATAGCAGAACATTCTCATGGAAGAATACCTGTAGATCTCTGAGACTGCATTTACTTTTTAAAAAAGTGATAGAAACCAGATATAAAACCCCTTCTCTTAGCTTTTCTGTATAATATGTGGAGTCTGTCCAGGGGAATACCTGGAGTTAACTGTAAAGTCAGACACTTGTCTTTTATTTCAGGCAGCTTTTGGCAACATTGGTCCTAGAGAAAATTGTGGGTGTGGATTTTGACTATAGATGACACTTTTTGTTATATTAATCAATTATTTAAATTAAAGAGCTTATTGCAATTTCTATTTCAGGAAGTGAAACATGGATTGACTTAATCAGATTAATTCCAGGTGAAAAAGGAGGAAAAATAGGGAGAAGTTCTTAAATTAGGTCATGTGAGGTTATGATGTATTCATATATGATTATCCTATAAGGTATGAATTTAAATGATTTATGTTTCTATTTCATTCTAGTTGGCAAGGAAGACACAAACTATTCATGTCATGTGTTTTAAAAAGCTCACAAAAAGAACCCTCTCCCCTCCTTTTAATTTGGGGAATAGAGATAGGGCTAAAATTTAGTTATTGTCTGCTATATGCCAGGAGCTTTATATATTATTTTATTAATTTTCACATTGATTCTGATGGGTAGGTATTATCATTGCTATTTTATGGCCAAGGAAATTGATGCTTAGAGCGGAGAAGTAACTTGTTCTGAGGCACATATCAAGGGAAACATAGAAGGGGTTCAGAGCCAGGTCTGCTGGATTGCAGTGCCTGTGCTCATTGTGGCATTTAGTGTGGGCAACATGGTGAACCATCTCTAACAGAACCCAAGCCTACTGTGTTCATGAGTGGCTTTCAGCACAGTATCTTCTGTGTCTCAAGGTCTCAGTTTCCTGTCTGTATGAAAGCCTGTTCTGATGGTAGGTGTTTCCACCTTTGCCACTGATGACCTTTCTGTAGTAGTCAGATCAGGGCATTCAAACCATTGCTCCACTCAACAACTGATCATCCCCAATCCTGTCTCCTACAATACCCGCAACCCCCACCAAGTGCCTCCATGATGCATGATTCTAAAGGTAGACCACTGTCCTTGGACTATGGCACAGTTTCTAAGTGGTCTGCTGCCCACTATCTAATAATAATAATAATAATGATAATGTCTATTTTTCTTTAAGTCTTAAGATTGTGTTCTCATTCTCGATCAGTGGTTTGGAGAGAAGCCAGGAGACCCTATGGCACAGAGGACAGAGTACTGGGCCCAATATATCTGTCCTTGTGTGACTTACTGGCTGTGTGGCTTTAAGGAGTCTTTTAATTGTCTGAGCCTCAGCTCTTTCATCACCAAAATAATAATAGTAACCTTCTCTATTATCCTTTTGGGCTTAGCATGAGACTCAGCTGATATTAGTATCTAGGAAACTGTAAGCTATGAGGCATGGAAGAGAATGATCCCGCCCCTGGAAAAGCCTTCCAGGGGCTGAAAGCCAGCACACACGTCAGGGTGGGGAAGCATCAGCTTTTTCTGGCCAGCCAGGCTCCTTTTCACTAGAAGCAGACTTGGTCTCCATGTCCCCTCTTTTTCCTGAATAGCATGGCTGTGTTTCTTGGCTTGGATCACTGAGATAATTGCTCCCAATCTTCCCTTTCCAGTGAGCACTCCGCCATTGTGCCTCAACCACAGCCATTGGCTGAGGCCTTCCGCAGTTCCTGACTGGGGGGACTGTGTTCTGCTCAGCCTAATTTCTTTGCTGGTTTTATAAATATTAAGGTTGTTAATCTTCATTACAGGGTGTTAGCCAAGAATAATGGTATTAAAAATTCATATGTTAACATGGGGAAAAAGAGTAAAAAACCAAGCAAAATTGAACAATTTTGATGTTCTAAAAGCTTCCAGTGAAAACTAAAAAGCCTCTAATGTGTGTGTTCATTAAAAAGACTATGGCTTCAAATTCTTTTCTGAAAGTGAGGTATATATTCTAAATGAATAAAAAGGTCAAAATTTTATTTTAGAGAAGAATATTCTGGGCAATTAGAAGCTATCAATTTTGCTATCATTTAAAAGGTTTGGATTTGCAAGGTGGTTTTCTTTTTCTTTTTTTGTATTTTTTTAGTTGTCAATGGACCTTTATTTATTTACTTATTTATATGCGGTGGTTTTCTTTTTTCTTTTCTTTTTTATTTATATATGATAGCAGAATGCATTACAATTCTTATTATATAGAGAGAGAGCACAATTTTTCATATCTATGGCTGTATACACAGTATATTCACACCAATTTGTGAATTCATACCTGTACTTTGGATAATAATGATCATCACATTCCACCATCATTAATAACCCCATGCCCCCTCCCTTCCCTCCAACTCCTCTGCCCTATCTAGAGTTCGTCTATTCCTCCCACTCTCCTGCTCCCTATCCCACTATGAATCAGCCTCCTTATATCAAAGAAAACATTTGACATTTGTTTTCTTTGGGATTGGCTAACTTCACTTAGCATTATCTTCTCTAACTCCATCCATTTACCTGCAAATGCCATGATTTTATTCTTTTTTATTGCTGAGTAATATTCTATTGTATATATATGCCACATTTTTAAAATCCATTCATCTATTGAAGGGCATCTAGGTTGGTTCCACAGTTTAGCTATTGTGAATTGTGCTCCTATAAACATTGATGTTAAATATATATTTTTTTAGTTGTCAATAGATCTCTATCTATCTATCTATCTATCTATCTATCTATTTATATGCAATGCGATGCTGAGAATCGAACCCAGTGCCTCTTGCATGCTAGGCAAGTGCTCTACCAGCTCCGGTTTTTATAAGCCTCCACATAGACTTTGTTCTTTAAATTTGCTTTTGTGTGTATATTTTCTCATTACAAACTTTTTACTGAAGTATAACTTACATAAAGAAAGTACATAAATCCTAAGTGTACAGTTTGAGGAATTTTTACACACTAAACACACATGACAGTCAACTCACAAATAAAGAAAGGGGACATTACCTGCACCCCAGGACATTGTTCCTTCCATTCACTACTTTCTTAAGAATCATTCTGTAGTGACTTTGAACACCACAGGTGAGTTTGCCTGATTTAAAACTTTATTCTGATGAAATGCTTGATTATATCCTGTTTTATGTCTGTCTTCTTTTGTTCAACATTTTGTCTGTGAGATTAATCCATGTTATGTGTAGCAATTGTATGTAATTTTCATTGCTGTGTAATATTCTACTATATAAGTATAACCCAACTTATTTATCCATTTTACTGTAAAGGTATCTTGTTGTGGGGCTCTTAGGAATAGAGTTGCTGTGGCCACTCTTGTATACCTCTAATGATGAACATATACTTAGTTTCATGCATTGTATACTTAAGAGGAATTACAAATAAATGCTGCCAGTACCAGTGAATACTGTCAAATATATTCCCAAGTGGTTGTAATGATTTATATCTCCACCAGCTGATAGGAGACTTCCTTTTGTTTCATGTCGTTGACAATACTTGATATCATTTTTTTCTTCATTTTAGTTTTTGCTAGATGATAGCATCTGCTAGGTGTCAATAGTGTCAAATTATGTTTATTTGTTTGTTTTTTGCATTTCCCTGATAACTAATGAGGTTGATATGTTTATTGGTCACTTGGATATTCTTTTTCATAATGTGAATCTTTTTTGCCTCCTTTTTGCTATTAAATTGTCTTCCTTTTCCTGGTTGAGTTGTAGGAATTCTTCATTAATTCTGGATATGAGTCTTTTGTGGATTATACGTATTTTGAATATTGTTTCCAGTCTTTTGCTTGCCTCTTTACACTCTTCTTGGCATATTTATGTATTTGTGTAGAATAATGTTCTATTAGTTTTTAATAATGTCCTATTAATGTTTTATTTATTTATTCTTAGTACTGAGATTGAACTCAGGGTTGCTTAACCACTGAGCCACATCCCCTTTTTATTTTTTTATTTTGAGATAGGGTCTCACTAAGTTGCTTACGGGCTCACTAAGTTGCTGAGGCTTGCCTTGAAATTGTGATCCTTTTGCCTCAGCTTCCCAAGCTGCTATGATTATAGGCATGCACCACCACATCTGGCTATTAATTGTTTTAAATTAATTAACTGAATAATTTTACAGTAGAATGCATTTTGATGTGTAGTACACAAATGGAGCACAACTTCTCATTCCTCTTGTTATACATGGTTCAGGGTCACTCCACTAGTGTAATCATACATGTACATAGGGAAATAATATCTCTTTCTATTGTTGGCTATTATTTTTAATGTTAACCAAATTTATCAATTTTTTCCTTTAATAGTTAGTGCTCTTTGTGTTCTGTTTAAGAAAACTTTGTTTACCCTGTTGTTTTTGTATTTGATAGCTTTATTGCTTTACTTTTTACATTAGATCAGTAATCCATTTTGAAGTGCTTTTTGTGTAGGGTGAGGGAGAAACTCTTTTTCTTTCTATTTAGCCATACAGGTGACTGTATGTGTGGGTCTGTTTCCTGCATTAAAATTTGGAGATGCCATGGAGTAATTTCATATTACTTTGAGTTTGATTTACTAAATAAGTAGCTAGTCTCTGGGGACAGGCAGGGAGGACCAAGATAGGCCAGAGCAGGATCAGAGGTCTAGGAAGTTTCCAGATATGAAATCCATTGACCTATAGACTTCTCCAAGTAAAATGACTGTAATAGAATCACGATATGAACACATAGTTAACAAACCAGGCAGTTAACTGTCCTCTCTGTTAGAAGATGGATATATCATAAGAAGTGGAATTTAAAGGAATACAATACCTACTTTCAATTTAATACAACTTCTCACAAGAGCCAATTGAATATGGTTGTTACTTTGTCTAATGCCAGTTCTCCTCACCGCAAGGTAAGCATTCTCTGCAAACAGGCTTGGTTCATGCCCATTTCTTGGGGTTCATCACATCTGCCTGATAGGAGTACTTAGGAATTAGACACCCAGAGCATTTAATTTCTTGCTTATCTTAATTACTCTGTGGAGGGATTTTTGTTGGTGTCCAGCTGCTTCTAGCAGCCTGAAATCTTTTAGGTTTTGGAGATTCTAAAGGAGGTAGGGCTGGAGCGCCTAAGCTAAGGAGGGTTTCCTCAGATGAATGAGCACCCCTTTCCCAAGGGTCCCATCCAGTTTAAACCATGGAGGGACCTCAACTCTCTGGCAAAGCCCCAATCCATCAAGATAATATTCCTCTTCTCTATACTCACGGTGGTAGATGGAGCATACTTCTCCCTCCTAGGAAACATCGGGATCTGGTCCAGGCACCATTTGGAGAGTTGCCTTCTACCTCTGCTCCTCTCTCCTGGCCCTAACCTGAAAGTCTGAGCTGCCATCACTGGGAAACATCGTTCATTAAGCAAACCTCATTGGAGTAATAGCCTCTTTCTAAGTTTCCATTTGTTCAAAATGTACACTTGAGTACCTTCTGTATACCAGTACTCAAGAACTTCCTCAAGGGAATTAGCTTACCTGTGTCAGTGTCAAATGATAGTCTCTAGTTAAACTTGGGGACTGACAGAAACCTTACCAACACTTGATCATCTGACCTCAACTCTTGCCCATCCCTGTTCTCTGTTATTTCAAGCATCTCGCCTGCCTTGTCTGTGCATCATGCCCCACTTCATATATCCATGTGACTTGAGATAGTCCATGTCCTATTAACCACGGGGATGCCAACCCAGATGGCAGATTTTGCATAGTAACATACACAAACTGGGCACTGGTGGACGCTCTGGTTACCCTACCCATGCTCTTCCACACCTTGAGATCTTCTCTGTTGCTTCAGGGTCTGCTGTCAAGCTTGGGTCAGAGCGGTGCCCCTGTCAGTTCCGTCAGGAGGAAATCTTTTTCATATATTGGGGTCCTGGGTTCTCCCTCCTGCTTAATGACAAAAATATAACAGATACGAAGTTAGGGTTACCGTGTGATGTACTAACATTTGTCACATTTCATTTCAATCAGGAAAGCGTCCTAGTTACTACAAGTCTTTGCCAGCCCAGAAGTTACATTACTTTGATCTTGTCCACTCATTTGTGTGGGAAGTTAAAGAACCTAAAATATTTCTGCTACTACTGCTACTGCTAAGTATATGTTGAACAGCTAGAGATTTTAGTTCAGGCTCTTTAGCTTCTATTCTTTTAAATACACATTTTTTTTAAAAGACTACTGTTTTGTTTGTTTTCATTTTTTATTTAATTTTTAATTAATTGATGCACGTTTAAAAACCATTGTGTATAACAGAATCACCGACTTTCAGAACACAGAGATATTAGATATCATTAGTTCAATCTTCTCATGACTAAATAATATTGTGAGATCTCTCTCCCTGAAGATATTTTTAAACATCTTTTACAATCACGGGAAGTCAGAGCTGGAAGAGAACGAAGGACTGTGCTGGGCCAGCAGTATTTTTCTATGGACAGGAACCTGAGGCCCCGAGGAGAACTGTGACTGGATCACATAGACGGTGCTGGGGTCAGGTCCTGGGTGTCCAGACCCCCAGCCTGCCTAGACAAGGCTACCTCTTACCTCCAGTTCTGCTTCATAGTTGTTACCCGGAGACAATCAGGAGTTTCTCATAGAATCTGTGAATGTGCTTGTCATGAAACATTAATCAGTGCCAGAATTTAGGGTAACATGGAAATAGTCAAAATGTCCTTTGGGCTAGAGCCATGAGTCCCAGTGGGAGTGGGCTGGGATAAGTAGTTATGTTAATAAAACCTTTCCACATTAGAAGTGTGAGTCAGATTCGATATATAAATATCATTAAGAAGTTACACACAGAGGGAGTTTAATTTTAGTCCAAATAGATCATCTGTTTGCACCCCCTTCTGAAATAGAGGCGGCAGAAGTTGTTATGTCTTTCAAATTACATTGATCACTACCGAGAGGAAAACATCCTGGAGGAGGTCATTTTCCTTGTGGACTGCTGTCCTGGATACTGTCTGTCTCTACAAAGCTTGAGTTTCCAGAGCAACCGGGAAAGAGTGGAGAGTGTGCCTTTCTCCTCTTTGCTTTAACCCATTCAGGAAATCTCACATCAGCTCTTCCTCCTGCACTGTGTAGCAGACCACGGGGGCTGTGGATCTGGGCTGGTGACGGTGCACAAAGTCCTTCTAAGGAGGAGACATGGAATTCAGTCATTCTTCAGTTTCTTGGGAGCTCCCTTTCTGCTCGGGCTCCCTTGTGAGGAGATGTACCTGGTGGACTTCAGAAATTGATCTGCCCCCTTTATGTGACCTCCACTCTGCTGCTGCTCCTTAAGGTCTTCTCATGGATGTTTGTAGAGAAGATGAGTGTACATTATAGCCTCCATTGGGCTTGTGTCTCATGACTGGAAGAAGCCAGATGGGAGCATTATAGGAGAGACAGCCCACCCCTCCCAGGAAGTGCCCCGTTTCACAGGGAGACAATAGCCAGTTGTCTGGTAGACGCTATATAAAGCAGAGCTGAGCAGAGGGTCTCTTCATTATCTCTGAGCTGCCAGCACCGGTCCTAAGCTACTATAGATGTGGAAAGAAGCTGGATCTGAACCGAGAGCGTGATTCTGTTCTCCCTGGACAGGCCTTGTTCCCAAGAGGCATTCATGGGTTGATCTGCAAAGCACTCCTGAGCTCCCTTCTGCCTGTTGGGGGATTTTTATGCAAAGGGGATCTCCATTCCTGGAATTCTCTGAAAGCTCTCCCTGACATGCCCTCTGCAACTCATCATGTTAATGGGAAGGGAGGGCTTGGAGGCCAGCCAGTATGCCCCCACCCCAGCCATGTCAGGACGGCTGTATTGATTGCAGAGTCTGAGGAAGGTTATGGCAATGGATGGGGATTCACTTGGCTTTCACAAGGCAAGATAGTGGAGAAATAAAACTGGCCCTAGAGCCTGTCTTCTTAACTGGGCTCCCAGCCAAGGCTTCCCTGCCAACCCCCTTCCCCCTGCCTGTCATGCACACACAACCAGATCTAGCTTCCCTGAACACCACTTAGTCTAACTCACCAAGTGCTTAGAAACCTTTAATGGGTTATCTTTGCCTGGACTGAAGGCCCTACAAGATCAGGTGTATATCTGCAAACAATTGCCTATACAACTTCAGCAAATTCCACTAGTCAGATGGGGCCTCCTCACAGAGCTCTGAATATCCCACACCTTTCCCCAGGTTTTCTCTTGTGTTGTTTCAACTTGTTTCCATCGGCTGAAATCTGGACAATCCTTGAATACCTGGCTCATGCCATACTTCCCTGGCCACTGGCTTATGTAACTCTTTTTTTCTTCTGAGCTTTCTACCACTTTTAAACTCATTTAGCCACATTTTGCCTTCTCCCTCCACTAGGTGTGCAATAGCCCATCTCTGTGAAGCCCCTTGAGGGCAGGGACCTCTGTAACCTCCAGCCCAGTGCTGAATGTGAGATGAGCATACAGTATGGGGGTGGAGGGGGAGAGATAGATTCTTGAAACAATGAAGTCTCTCTGGACAATTTAGCATTATTTCCCTTTTGACCTGTGCTCAGGCACCCATTTTAAAGTGAGATCCAGAGGAGTTTAATGGGGGGTGGAAGCAGGTGTCTAGAAAGGTCTCCAGATGAATGTGTTCAAAAGCAGAATTGAGATGGATGAAGCAGGTGTTAGAGGCAAAAACAAACAAAAACCATGGAAAACAAGGAATTGAATTTGACATACCTTGGAGATGGAAGGTGAGTGTACTGGGCTTAATAAATGTTCCTTGAATGTTCATGTCTACCTGGGACCTCAGAATGGGACCTTGCTTGGGAATAGGGCCTTTGCAGATAATAGTTAATGAAATAAACTCATGCTAGATGAGTGTGGCCCTGAAATTCAGTGATTAGCATCTTTATAAGAAGAGCAGAGAATGCACAGAGAAGAAGACAGAAGCATACCTGAGTGATGTAGCTTCAAGCTAAGGAAGGCCAAAGATTTCCAGGAAACACCAGAAGTCAGGAAAGGCAAAGAAAGAATCTTTCTTGTAGTCTTCAGAGAAGGCATGGCCTTGTGGGCACCTTGATTTTGAACTTATATCCTGAATTGTGGAATAATAAATTTCTGTTGTTTTGAATCACACATTTTGTGGTAACTTGTATGGCAGCCCTGGGAAACCAATGCAGTGGGGTTCACTGTATATATTAAAAATTCCAGGGAAACAAAATGCTTAGATGACTGTGTGTCTCTGTTTTCAGCACTAGGACCAGCACTGAGTTTCTAATTGTGGTAAGAAATTTAAACTTGTTATTCATGATGGAATTATGACAAGAACTACATAGGGGCAAATCCACTCTTGAAAGCACCTCGTCCCTTAGGTGGAGGTGACCTATCAGATACTTGGGGCATCATGACCTTAATGGAAAGCCATGGGCAGAGCCTTCACTATTATGTGCAGGAAGAAGAAATCACACTAGATGGGGTCTATTGAGTGCTTACATTTTTATGCAGAAGAAATCTGGTTAGAATAATCACCAGGTATAGAGGAAGTACATGCAAGAGGAGGGTAATGGGGTGTACTATGGTGGTTTGTGTGAAAAGGTGCACGGAATGTGGGTAGGGTGGAAGTGGGAGAGGAGAAGGGGAAATGGTAAATGTCCTAAGCTGGTTTTTGCAGTGAGAGCTATGTAAGAAAACTGCCTTCTTTTTCTGGGACACCAAGAAGCTCTGTCTTTCAGCTAGAAGTCCATAAGAGCTGGGCATGGTGGTGCATGCCTATAATTTCAGCTACTTGGAAGTCTGAGGTAGGAGGATCATATTTTGAGGCCAGCTTCAGCAATTTATCAAGGCCCTAGACAACTTATTGAGACCCCCACCTCAAAATAAAAAAATACGGGCTGGGAATGTGATAAAGCACCCCTGAGTTCAATTCTTAGAACAACAACAATAACAACAACAAAAGCCCATTACATAGAGGGCAGGACAGGAGATAGCTTGGCCTTTATAGGCACTCCAAAAACTTTTTTCTCTTCACAGTGTCAGAGGTGCCCAGGCATAGTGGATGCACAGTGGGAACCAAGCTGGTTCTATCCACGGTCACCTGTTCTGTGTGAGCAAGTCCATCCTCTCTCTGGTTTTTGGTATTATTTCCCTTTTATGGAGGCTTTCAGGGTTGATGTGACTATTGTGAAAAACATTTTGTAAACCTCAAAATGCTATATAATATTGTATGTTTTAGTTCTCTCCAGGACTGAACAGGAATCTAGATGGAGTCCTACCCTTGGGGTTTGGGGAGGCTCACACATTGTGAGACGTAATGCAGGTTTCAGGGTGGGAGGATAGTGGTATTATGCAGATGGATGGGGTGATGATTGCACAACAGAGTGAGTGCACTCAGTGCCACCAACTTATATACTTAAAAGTAGCTAAAAAGGCAAGTTTTAATGTCTGTATCTTCCCACATTAAACAAACAAACAAACAACAACAAAACACTTCAAGCATTCTTCCCCCAGCTCCTGCAGAAAAGTAATACAAATACTGGATAAACTGTTATTCATGTAAATTTGACACTCCAGGTGTTACAGAGCGGTTATTAACACTTTGTGGTGAATGCTATATTTGCAGTTATTGTGAGGAATCAGCCCTGTTTACTGGGGCTCAACACAATACATTGTTGTTATTGCTTTTGGATGTCTCTAGAAATTCCCTTGAGAGGGGGTAAATTAGATCATAATAATTGAAATAGAAATGAACTATCAACTATACTCAATAACAAATGATCTGAAATGACTTTGCTAGTTCTACCTCTGTCCTCAAACTTATTCTCCATCCTCAGCACTACCCTTTCTTCTTTCTCTCTTCCCTTTCATTCCCAATTTGCTCTTTATCCCAGTAGGTCAGGGTAGAAACAGATTCTCATGGCACAGAAATATATGTCTCACATCATTATCCTAGGTACATGTGTGATTACATGAATGGTGCATCTCTACACCGTGTAAAACCAGAGAATTGAAATGTCGTGCTCCATTTATGTACAATGAATTGAAATGTATTCTGCTGTCGTGTACAAGTAAGTAGAACAAATTTAAAAAAAACACCAAAAAATAAAAAAAATAAAAGGAAATATACATCTCATGGTCCTTGTGCATGTCACCAAAAACATTCTGTGTCCATAGACCCTATCCTCTGGCCAAGATCTGCTCCCTAAAGTGAGAGCCATATGAACATCTCCCAGATCATTTAATCCTCTGAGCCTGTGGGCATTCACATCAAAGGCTTATAGGATCACCTCCCAATTTTCTTCTTTCTCTAGCTCCAAGATGCTTTTGAAGATCAGAACCACAGGTATAAATTAACCAGGCACGGAAAGAGAAATCCTGCAGGATCTCATATGTGGAATCTGAAAAAATAGTCTCACAGATTTCATAGACCCCAAATAAAGTGTTTAAGCTTTGATGTTCAAATATTGGGACATGTATTGTGCCTCTTCCAAATCATCCCTAGAAATGATACAGAACACCTTTAATGTAGAATGGTCCATGGTGCCAGGTGATGTTGAGTCCCACCCAGAGCCAGGCACAGCTCTTAAATGTGATGGCTGCTTGTGTTTCCAACAGGCTGCTAGGTTACTAAGAAGGGTTTGGGGGCAAGGAAAATTCAGCACCTTCTTTGTGGGCTGCTTCTTGTTGAATTTTGCTCCACAGGTTGGAGGACAAATTCCAGTCCTTCTAAGTAGGCCTTAAAAGTCTGGGTGGAGTGGGCACTCCTGGAGTCTGTGGAGATTATCAGACAAGAAGCTCATGGCCTTGAGTGGTCAGGAGAGGCAGGAGTAAGAGCCAGTGTGAAGGTGTGGGAGTCAGAAGGAACTTGGAACTCAGCTCCTTGTGGCCTTTCAACTTGAGATTCACAAAGAAAAAAAGCGATATCTCCTCACTGAAAGGTAAGAGTTTAAATCTATCTGGACTCTGAATACTATATCTGTTTTAGCTCCAATGCTATATTTCCATCATATGTTTAAATCATATCTGAATTATCATGAATCCTTGCTCTGAGGCAAAGTTGAACACCAACTTTTAGTCCTGAGGTGAGGCCTTCAGAGTGGGAATAATGCTTAGTGCCCTCTGGATGGGGCTTATCATCAGATTTATCTACAACAGAGAAGACTGTCTAGAATGTAGAGGCACTAACTATAGTTTTTCCTTTTTCTCCTTAGCAAAATGGAACTTCCTTCATGCAAAGGGAAGCCCTCCTGACTGTAGGTTATTCGAGGGTGAAGAACAAACATGAGTTCCACATACCATCTAATGATACAGGCATATCTAAAGGAGACAAGAAGACGGAATGCATCTTCCTGCGTGGGCAGTGCCTGCTGAGTGAAGGGAGGTTCGTGGCAAAGATGACACCAGTAGCCATGTGTAGCACTCACTCCTTGAGACTGTTGTTTCTGAAGCTGCAGTATCCTCACAGGACCACAGAGGGAACAAATGCAAACTACCCACAGTTCACTTAGCTGTACTCACTACACTTTCTTCATTGATCACATGACACTGGAAGATGAGAATGATTAAGGAGGAAAAGAAAAAAAAGAGCATTCAATTCTGCAGCATGCTGATATGAGTGCCTAAAAATGTACCTTGGTCAGAAAGTTTCACTGAGCTGGGGCTCATACCCCAGGACTCGAAGATACTCTTGGCAAACCTCTTGTGAGGAGGTTGAACAGAAAATGGAAGCACCCATGAAGGGCAGGTAGTTGCCGCAGGACTTGCCAACAGATGGTTGGCCATTCATACAGTGTGAAGGAACCATAGCTTTTGTGATAATGATATTTGAGCCAGCTTTTTTTTGTTGTTGTTTTTTGTTTGTTTCCAGAAGTATTAAAAGTAGAATGGAACCACCATGTGTGGAGTATATAAAGTTTCACAGATAGGAAGTGGGTAAAGTATTTGTTTTGAAAAATCATCTTGCAGTAATGTAAAAACATCTCAAGAGAAAAATGTCCTCATCTAATGCTGCGTTAGGGCATGCATTTCTATAACCTAAATCTGTTGGTGACACAAAAATATATTTTTTGTTGAAATTCTCCTCTTTTATTTTTTGCAGTACTGAGGATTAAGCATGGTAGGCAAGCACTCTACCTCTGAGCTATATCCCCAGTCCTTTCTAAATTTTATTTTGAGGAAGGGGCTCACTAAGTTGCCCACTGATCTCAAGTTTGTGATCCTCCCAAGTAGCTGGAATTACAGGTGTGAACCACCATGACCAGCTTTGGAGATTCTTTGTGGATATTTACAAGCTAGATACACTTCAGAAAATAGCTATGAGAGCAAAATAGGTTCTAAAACACATAATAGTTTTTAGAATTGGATCTGCAATTCTAAAGAAGAAGAAACAATATAGAAGTAGAAAAAGAAATGAATAAATAATACAATAGAGTACTGATCTATACTTGGACCTTGACTCAGGAATTGAAAGAATAAATCTCATAGACATTGTAAGACTGTAGAAAAACTGGATAGGGTCGAGTAATGTTGTTCTTTTGGGAAATTAAGACAAAACTAAAGTTATTCAAGAAAGAGGAATATCCGAGTATCTTAAAGGACTGCAAAATGTAGTTTCACAGCTTGGAAAGACAAGCCATGTCTGGGGACCCTTATCCTTATTCCAAACCATGGTTGAGTTCTGAGTGTACTCTGAGAAGAACCTGAAACACAATTTCTGGCTGGAGAATCCTGATGGTTGTCCTGATAAACTTGGTACCTCTAAAGTCAGAAGCAACCACCGCTGGCCTAGAGGGCCTTGAGCGTATTGACCTCATATTTCTGATATATAGGCTTGTTCTGGGTCACCTTCTAAGCTCTGTCTTTTCCTCTCAAGCTTCCCTTTATATAATCTTGCTTGTGTGTCATCTGATTTTTTGATGCCTGAGGATTTGCTTCTACCTTTCCATGACCAAGCATTGGCCAAATCACTGTTTCTGTTTACTCAGTTGCAGTTATCTGCCCCCGCTGGGGACTGTCTTCAGCTTTTGTAGCTGACAGCCTGTTTAAATACAACCTATTCTGTGGTCATGCTGAGCCACAGGAAGCACTGTCTTTTGGATTTTGCAGAACTCACACACTTAAATGTACAGGGTCAGTTTTTATAGCTGTTGCTGCATCCACATTGGACAGTGACCTTGGCTGAGACATCCATTACCTCTGTTTCAGATAAATTTATCTGGTATTTAAAATCTCCAATGTGCTTCCTCCAACTTGTCCAGAGCAAAGTAAAATTAAAGACTGCATCAAGTAATGGAGAAAAGCCACATTTTGGGCCTTTGCTGCTTTATGAATCTTGGATGGTTTCAAAGATGGCAGTATAAATGCAGATGGCACTGCTCTGCATTTGCCTGGCATAGCTTTAAAATAAGCAGTGTATTTCAAACCTTCATTGTTGGAATGGTATTTCCAAATACAGACCCCAAAAGCCCTCAGGTGTTTGATTCTAGGATCAAGCTGGAGATTCTTCTATGCAAATATCTCCTGTGGCATTGAAGTGGACCTTGGCTTCTGGGTCTTTTGCTTCCAACTCTTTCATTTCTGGACGCTGGTGTGAATCTACATCTTGAAATACATACCTTAACAAGAATTTCTGACCTGTAGAAAACTTGTCTTTTGTGGAACAAAAGAAACGTATGGAAATATCAAAGTATCAGAAGCAGCAGTCACTAGCGAGGTCATGAACGGAGGTCGGATAACCTGAAAAATAAAGTTCCATGTGCCAAAAGCTATGTTTGATTTGTTTGGACTTTATCCTTCATTATTTTCCTCTTTTATATTGATCTTCTGAAATTAAGTGATTTTTCACTATCTGCATCATATTGTGAAAAATGCGAAGTCCAGAAATCGGACAGTGTTTCTTACTTGAGTAATAAATAGGAAGCAGCATGGTGTGGAGGAAGGAGCTTGGGTTCCTCCTCTGCCTTGGCTGCTGACCCCTAGTCTTTGTCATGGTATCTCTTTGCATTTCTCTCTTTATATCTGTAAAATGGGTGGGGGGACTTTCTGGGGCACTTTTCTGGCTCTAAAATTTAGCAACTCTGTATTGCTGATGGTTTCTTCTGTTTGGAGTTTCTAAATCTGTCACAACTGAGAGGCCAAAGTTTAGGAGGAATGGAAAGTTATAGCTCTATTTGTAATAATGTTTAAAACTTTTCAATGCAAATGCAGATAATTAATTTATCATCATTTCCTGAACGTTTTATACTTTAAAATACTGTATTATAAAATGTAATCTCAAGAAAACCACATTTTTAAATTTTAAAATAAATGGTTGTTCCTGCTTACTTGAAACCCTGCAGTGCCCCTGACCTTAAAGGGTAGTTATCAACTCTGGTCATGCATTAGCATCACTTAGCTTTAATATACCAGTGCTTGCCCTCTCACCCTTAGAAGTTTTGATCTAACTGGCCTGGCATAGGTCCTGGGTACTAGTATTTTTTTAAGAACCAAAGTTGAGAATAAGTGATCTACAATATATATTCAATTCCAAGGGCTGGTTTCTAAGGCCCGACTTTGTGTGACTCAGACCTACCCCCTCCAGACTGAGCTCATGTGATTTCCTCCCATATGCCATTTCATACTTCCTCATCTTTGCATCTGCTGTTATGGCTTGGAATGCCATTGCTTCAAGAGGCCTTGTCTTTTCTGACCCCCTCTTCCTGTACTGCAGATTTCTTTATTAATGTAGCTCCTATAATACTTCGTAATAGCCTGTTTTGCGCTCATTCTTCCTGTGCTGTAAATATTTTATCCATGATTGTAGCCATTTATATTTATAAACCTCTCACACATAACTTCTCCACACCCAAGCATCTTTCCTTTGTACCAAGAACAGCATTCGCACCTTTAACTGTGGCCTGTGTATACCTGCATGATCTGAACCTGCCCCTGGCTCAGGCCTTTCCTCTGCCACTTCCTACTTGTTCACCTCATTCCAGCCTCACCAGCCTCTGTCTCTAAAGCATGCTGTGCCTCTTCTCATCTCAGAGCCTTGGCACATCTGTCCTTGTGCCTCATTTGCTTCTTTCACAACCTTAAGGCCCTGGTGCAAATGTCATCTTCCCACAGCAGACTTTCCGAACCACCCTAAAGTAGCATATCTCCATGCCACCGCCATCCTTCACCCTGCTTTTATATTCTTTATGGGACTTGGACTATCTGAAGGGATCTTGCTGTTTTGTGCACATGATTATCATAAGCCTCCCATTACTGGATTGTAGGTTTTATGAAGATAGGGACTTTGTCTGTCTAGTAGGGACTCAATAAATATTGAACGGATGAATGCTGTCTCCCCTGTAAGATAATGCTGTGCCCCGAGTAATGACTGGAAGAAGGTGCTCGATAAGAATTTGATGAATGAGTGGTTACCTATCACAGACTTGTCTCTTTAACAAATAGGATGACCAAAGAGCTCCAAATAACACTAATAAAAACTTGTGGTAAAAACTAATAAAAGCATTTTCATTTTACTTATTAACCAGTTTTAAAAAGACAGAAAACAAATATATTTTTCTTTTTACAAGAAAAGTATGTCTCTTCATAATTTAAAAAATCTTCTCTTTTGGAACCCCACACTAATGGGGATTCCTTCTCTCCAGGGATCCATTTAGCAAATAGCAAAAGGAAAAAGATTCCTCTGGAAACCAATTTTGCATAGAGGCCTCAAATTTAAACAGATAACACTGCTTTCAGCTAATATGAAAGAAAAACAAATGTTTATTTGAACATCTGAATTTGAAGGCTTTCCAGATAGGTGGCTGGACACATGAAGATGGAGGGTCTTCAAGGGCTTTAATGAACCTGGGCCCAGGGCTCCCTTAGCTCTGCCCTGCACTTTACCTCTGATCTGTGGCCCTTGTAAAATGGTTAAGGAGAAGACTAGTTAATGATGGTGGTGGTGATAGTTCTAGATTCTTCATCCCAGTGTGACTTTTGCCCTGGGATAACTAGAGGTAAAGAATAACCAGGAAAGTTGTCAGAAACTTTGGGAATAAGAATGGAATGGCATTGGACTCTCTAGAGAGCTCTGTCAGGTGCTCACCTGAGGAGCAAGGTGAATGGCAAGCTTGTTTCTCATCTATGGAGGGAAGGGATTGAGCTAGATGCTCTTCAGTGACTTCTCTTTTTCCAACCCAATCAGTCTATAAGGGTTTGCAAGCATTTTGTCTCTAAAGTGGTCAAAATCCAAACTGTAGGCAAAAGTAATCCTGTTAGTGTTTTATAAGGCTTTTGGCATGTATACCAGTATACTCTGTAAAATTCCATGATTTTGTTTGGTCTTCAGGACACCATGTAACAAACTGAGGTAGTAAACTACTCTTGCAGCAAAGTGTGGTTGATGCTGTGGAGCTTCATTGTCCCATGCAGTAACCACGAGCCACATGTGGCTATTAATGTTAACATGAGCTAACATATAAATTTATCTGCTCAATTGTGTTAGCTATGTTTCAAGTGATCAAAAGGCACACATCTGCTCTCACACAGTTCCCAACAAGACAGAGAAAATATGTGCATTTCCATCATTACAGAACGTTCTATTGGATATTGCTTATTTAAAGGGCATCTTGGCCTTAAGTGAGAGATATGTAGTTAGAGAGCTGCTATGGCTTCTTCCATCTTCAACAAAGACTGAGTAATTCTGTGGCTTTGTATTGGGAAGATCACATTTCTGCTCTTTCTCTGCTAAAAGGTTTTTGGTCTCAGAGGTGCTGAGGCTGGTGGAGAGGGCAAAACTGTGGGAGTTTCTGTGCCTGAGGACATTGTCATTCACTCAAGAATTGCAGTGAAAATAAGAGATGATGGGATGACACTGGAAAGCCCTTAGTAATGTTGAAGAGTTACATGAGTCATAAGGCATGGTGATTTTTAAGGGAATTCATTAGGCACAAAGGCAATGCTTGGCTCCTCCTTGACTTTCATCCCTTCAAGTCAATCAAACTGAAGTTGGATCTGAAGCAGGGCAGCTGATGCTCTGCTTTGTCCATGCTCTGGGAACTAACCTGGGTTAGAAAGAATGTGGGAGAGGTTTAGGAAAGAGTAAGGAGCACTGGATTCTACTAGGAAGAGTTATGTTCACCTTGACCTTCAGAGAAAACACATGAGTATAGGTAATGGTGGTGAGACTCACAGGGAGGGCCTGGATGGATCAGAGGAACTTTGAAAACTAAAAGAAGCTCCCTAAAGAGAAACTCAGTGGCCCCACCAACTCCTGGGTAAAGACTGAGCTCAAAGGAAAGGAAAGGTGGCTCTGTCTACCCTCTCTGCATGTCTTCTGGCCAACTTTCCCTTGACTTCCTCTCATGCCCTTCATCTTGGTTTTTACTTGTCATGATAACCTAGTATATTAAATATTATAAAAAGGCACAACCTTTGAAGAATGTGGTAACTATAGCTACATGCCTCTGATTTGGATCAGATCTCAGTGAACCTTGGTGAAAGAGAGCTTTAGAAATGATCTAGAAGGCATCTCTTCTGCCGTCATTGTCACCCCTACCTTAAAACACATGACACTGTGCTGGGACCTATAGGAAAAGTGGCAAAGGCACATACCACATCCTTGGATAGACACACACTCAAGCATAGGCAAGTATATTAGAATACATTCTAAGAAAGTGGAATGCTAAATGTTCACTCTTGAGTGGAAAGGTATAGACTTGGAGACATGTGGACCTTGGTCTAAATCCTTTTTGTTGACTGTTTTCTTGGCCTTTGATAACCTCCATTTATCCCTATGTGACTTAGAAATAATAATGCCTTACCCTCAGGGATCTTCTAGGAATAAAATAGTGAACACGTATATGAAGGACCAGGTGAAAGACTTTTACATATTGGCTCATTTAACAGATTTTTGTCTTCCTTTTATCAGAGGTTGGTGCTATGATATGGATGAAAGTAATGGAGCAGGTCTGGATAGTCCATGCTTAGACTCCGGGAACCATTGTATTTTACTAAGCATGCAGGCTCTCTGTGAGGTTGGAATGATAGGGAAGAAATGGGGTGGATTTGGCTTACTGGGTCAGGGATGTTTTCCATAAACGACCAGAGCCTATTTCTCTTCAATCCCGAGCTGAAATTTCGGCAGCTTTAGCTTCTCTCCAGCTGTGGGCTCTACGTGCATAGGGGTTCATACTTATGGGTAATCTACAATGAAAAGTAAAGTGAAATCCCAGAGATTGACAGAGGGTCAGTGTATGTACTCTTAGGAGGAGCAAAGGAGGATTCTGTGTCTCCTTGGCGCCTCATGTTCAGTGAAATATTTCAATCAATGGTGTTGATTGATCTCTGATGGAAATTTAGTTCTGTTAGTTCAGTTTCCTGTTTCACTTTCTAGAATACAAATGTATTTGTGTGTGTGTGTGTGTGTGTGTGTGTGTGTGTGTGTGTAGAGAGAGAGAGAGAGAGAGAGAGAGAGAGAGAGAGAGACCGACCGAGACCTGAAAGGAGTTTGATCAATGTTAGACAATAGAAGAGCAAATAGGGAAGTGACGGGGGACAATTCTCTGGGATTCTGAGTTGCCCAGATGTGGGAGTGGGAGGAAGGAAATTAGGATTAGAGAATCATATAAAAAGGTGTAGTGTTTACATACAATCCAGGCCCATATTCCTGCTTATTTTAAATCATCTCCGGATTATATTTAATACTAATACAATGTAATTATTATGTAGATAGTTGTTATAATGTTTAGAGAATGATGACAAAAAAAATCTATACATGTTCATTACAGATGCTGGGTTTTTGTTTTTGTTTTCTGAATATGTTCAATTTGTGGTTGGTTGAGTCTACTGCTGCAGACCCCATGCATACAGTGAGCTGACTATACTTGGGATGTACAATAAAAAACAAAAAGTGACACAGGGACCTAGTCCATCACTCTGGTCTCTAATCAACTGCATTAGGCTTCAAGACTCTCCACAGAGCCTTAGCTCCTTCTTGGCATCTCACAAAACTTTCTCTGATGGTTTCTTTTTGAGTGTCATGCAGCCACAGGGAAGGGTCTTTCCACTTAGTTACTGCCAGAGACACAACTGGACCACTTTTAGTTTTATAACAACTGCATAGTTGATACATGTAAAATTCCATTTTTTTTTTTAGATTAGGAAACCAAGGCTCAGAGATGTGAAGTGTCTTGCCCAGGGCCACACAACTGGTGAACACATAGCAGTGCTCCGATAGGATCCCAGATCTGACTTTTTAGCATCAAATCATTTAGAGCCCATGTGTCAGGTTAGGAGTTTGGAATTCTTTTCAAAGGAACAGGGAGATTTTGACTATGACCAACAGCTTGATATATGAAAGAAGACATTTTCCTCTTGAGAACACACAGAGGATTTGTAGATCAATAAAAGCAGGCTCTAAACTGCTCCCATTTTTTATGGGCCTTGTGAAACACTTGGGTTTGATTCTTCTTTATGCAGTCAAAACTGTTTGGCTCCAGTGTTGAGGGTTTTTTGTTTGTTTGTTTGTTTTTCCCAGCCTGCAGAGTCTCAGGGCATGAGCAACAGCAGCTGCCTTGGTTGAGATATAATTTACAGTCTTCCTCAGTCCCCACATTCTTTATACTACCCTTCTTAAGACTCAGAAATAATGGATTTGCCTATTGGGTTAATCTTCTGTAAGGTGAATTGGGAAACCACTTATTTCCACGTTGCCCCTTATTTCACATTTCTGCCCACCAGCCACATGCTGTGTGTGCCAACCTCAATGGTATACCTCACATTTTGCCCTATGTTGCCACTGTTTGGGAACTTGGCTTATTGACAGCTATAATAGTGAGTTCATTGAGGACAAAGTCTTCAACTTACAGGTCTGTGATTACTCTATGCCCGCCAGCCCAGTGGGGGGCTTATAGGATACACTGCATGAATATATTCAGAATGACAAGTGATTATCAGTAAGAACCTCCTAGAAGAAGTGCTTCCTAGGGGAGGATTAGGACCAAAAGAAAGTTCTCAGCTGGATAGGTGGGTGGGCATTGCTGAGAGGAGTAGGTGGGAAGGATGGATAAGTCATCTCTTGCTGTGTAACAAAATCCCAAAGCTTGGTGACTTAAAACAGCTATTTATTTGCTTACAATTCTGAGTTGGCAATTTGGGTGGGGATCAGTTGGGTATGTCTTCTGCTGATCTCCCTGGGCTGGCTCATGCAGCTATGGACATTTGGCAGCTTGGCTGGGGCTGGATGCTCTAAGAAGGCTTTGCTTAAATGTCTAGTGGTTGGTATTGGCTGTAGCTGGGTGCCTCTCTCTGTTTGTTTCTTTGCGGGTCATCCTCTAGAAGACTGGACTGAGTTCCTTTACATGATGTCAGAAGGATTCCAAGAGGACAAGAGCAGAAGTGGCAAGACCTCTTAAGTTAAGCTTAGAGGTCACACTGTGTCTCTTGGGCTGTATTCCATTGGTCAGAGCAAATCACAGGCCAGCCTAGACTAAGAAGGTAGGAAATAGACTCCCCATCTCAGTGGTCAGAGGTGAAGCCAATTGCAAAGGTGTGTGCACACCAGGACAGAAGGACTTGATGTGGCCATTTTTGTAAACCAGCACCCACATGAGGACTTCTGTTTCTGTTATCCTCCTGTAAGTGTCAACTACACACTCCTTGAGAAATTCCTGCTTATGGAGATTAAATTAGGATTTGGAATCTTATTTTCTTTATACATAAAATCAGTATGCCTATTTTGCATGACTGATTTGGGGAGTCATGCTCAGCAATGGGTGTTAATAATAAATACCCTCCAAGGTTAGCATGAACTCAAAGCCCCTCATTTAGAGCTCTTGAAGCTTTTACCTTGGCAAGCTGGCCAAACAGATCATGAGTTTCCAATAGATCATGAGCTTTTGCAGATATTCCTGTCTTATTCTGTCAAGAATGGGGCAAGCAGGGGATGTTGGGATGGTCCTCCTTGCTTATCAGGGCTGTCTTCAGGGAGCAAGAGGAACAGTTAAGAAAAACAGCCGGGAAGTCTATTCCAGATAACAAGAAATTCTGCTTGAGAGCTGGATGGAATAGCCAGAAATGACACACAGAGAGAAACTGGTCACTGTGGTCAGGGTAGAATTTGGATGTAGAAGACCCAGGTTGTGAGCCTTCTACCTTGGAGGTCTTGGGCAAACCTTTTAACTTTTCTTTATTTATAGACTAAGGACAAGAATTTTGTTTTGTGAGTTTGTTGAGAAGAGGAGAAAATAATTTTGCCAAGAGCCTGGCAGAATTCCTGGAACATAGTAGATGCACAGTAAATGGTAACTTGTGGTTATTCTTAGCCCTCTTCATGCAACAAATCTGCTCCCTGTGTGCTGGGGGTATGCTATCTATAGGAAATGAGGGGATAAGACTCTTTCATACTTAAATTATCTACTCCCTGGGATATGATAGCTATGTCTTCAAAAATTCATGTGTCATGTGAATTTTTTTATAAACTAAATCTTATTTAATCATTGACTGACCTGATTATTGATTTCAGTTAAAGTTCATTGGAAAGCAAATGTACTAGGAATGAGCAGAGCTGCCACAGTCAGCTTCCATTGTCATTCTAATCAGGAAAGTGGTCTTCAGATTAAGTAAATAACTTGAGGTCACCCACAACTAGTTAGGGACAGAGATGGGGAACCAGAATGTCTGATCCAGACTGGAAATCAAGGAAAAACATACAGCATGTAGACTAGAAGGACACACATAACATTGCAGTCAATACACAGGTGATGGAGTGAGGTTGAGACATTAGGGCATATTATTTCCTATGTTTATTTTTCAAAATTTCTATGGTGAACATAGATAGCTTCTATAATGACTAAAATAAGCTTGATAAAGAAAAGGTGGATTTAAGAAGAAAGGTTGGGAGAACACAGCCTAAGCAATGACCTGGATCTAGATTATGGACCCGAGTGTCCTAGACTAGAAGGGAAGATAGTGGACTACAGACAGACCAGATTGGCTGTAAATGCAGACTCTCTCTTAGGCTTTGAGGATGGAGTTGCCTTGCAGAAGTGATGCTTGGGTTGATCTGAGGTTGTTTGAGGGGTGGGTGTGGCTACACAGGGGATTTGCAAACTGTGTTGATGTTTCCTCTACTTTCTTTGTCTTTTGCTTTGACCTCCTGGCCTAGTGTGGTGGGAGGAGGAATTAGGACGGAAGAGGCCAAGGTTTCCTGTCCTTTTGAATGGCCACGTGTCAGGGCCAACTAGAGAGACCAGTGCAAGGCCTCAAAAATTCCCAGCAGGGTAGGGATGAAGGCTCACTCCAGCAGGAAGAAAATACGTAAAGCTTCTTGTTACTGTGAAATGAAAAATGTTCCACTGTGTTATCACCAAGGAGTTCCTGAAATTCCTGTAGACTTCTGCGGCAGTAAAGTGGGAAGTTTTCAAAGTACATTTGTCCATTTTATACACAAAGCTTACTTGCTTGCTAGTCACTGTCAATCTCCCCTCAGGTCTGGCCCCTCCACCAGAAACCCCAAGTCTGGCTCTCTTCTTGGAGCCAACTGGACCCCTCCTCCACCCCAGGATCAGGCCATTGGGCAGAGTGCCCAGAAGTCAGGAATTGCAGCTGTCTCCCTGGAGAAGGGTATAAGTGCAGGATTCCCCCTGGGCCCCAGTGCATGTGGCCTGGAGTGGAATCACTGCCAGGTCCCCTCACCCACAGAGCAGGCCTGACTGGACCAGCCATCAGCAGAGCCTATCCAGAAGACAGCCGTCTCACAGGAGGCTGGGAGTGTAGTGCGCTGGCGTGTGAGGGGTTTCCAGCTGGTATGCTCTGGGGACAGTTGCAGGTAGGAATGGAAGGTATTGCTGAGATCTGTTCCTTGAGCAGAGAGCTCAAATTCTTTGCCTTTGCTTCCCAATCATGTAAAGAAGAGATAGGGTAAGCCACACCAGGACACACCCCTCCCCATCCCCTTGATCATGTGGAAATTCATGGTACCTCTTGTGAACGAAAGCCTGGAAGCTTCTTAGGCATTCTGCACCCTAAATCATCTTTGCTGGGTCCTGCCTGAGAAAGAGAGAGTCGTTAGAATTGAACATACCTATTTGCTTGCGGAATAGATCAGCATCTTGCTGCCACTTTTCCTGCCTGTCCCTTACCAGGTGCATTAATAAGAAAGGTACAAACCCTATTATTCACACTGCAGGGTTAGTATGGAAAAGTAAATAATGGAACTTTGTACCAGCTTCCAAAGAGGGACAGGAATGATACATGGTTGGGAGGCAGAATTGGGCCTTTTCTCACAAGGGACCAGTATGTGTGGCCTTAGCCAAGGATAGATGGGTAGCTAGAGACTCACCCACAAGACTCTGGAGCCTGGAGGAATCTTGGCTTCCTCTGTCTTTCCTTCCTTTCTTAGTTTCAACTCTTATAGTCCCTGGCAGGGGAAGATGCTTGATGATGGCCCTGGTCCTATGCACTAGTCATCTTAAGAACTGAGAAAAAAAGTAGCAGGATTTTAACCACAGAGAGGCTTCCTTTTATGCCTAGTGTGTCTGTTTGAGGGCTTTGTGTCATCCTTCCAAGAGAAGGGGGCACCTAGCAGGACTGATGGCCCATGGTCCTGGGCCACCTTGACTTCTAATATCATGAAAACTAATGAGGAGGGTGAGGCTATTTGTGGGCTGTGCAGCGCAGGCCCAGCCCAGCCTGCCTGTGTAGCCTGGGAGGCTTCAGCTCTGTGCTTCCCACATGCCCTGTGTTGTGCACGGAGGGGGATTTGGAAAAACAGCATACCAAGTTCTATGCCCATGAGGTGCTGGCAGAGCATGAGGAATGCAAGACACATGCACCTGGAGGTTCCAAGTGCCCAGTAGAGGAGAATGAGTACACTGTGTCCAGGTCTGCTCTCCAGGCCCACCACAGTGGGGCTGTCCTGCTCACAGCCTTTGGATCTCAGTCTCTATTCTCTAACTGTCTGCTCTGTGACCCTATCTTGTTCAACAGGTCTAAAATTAAACTCAGCCCTTCTCCCCAGGTTCACTGTCCCTCTTTCTCATGATGTACAACCTCAGATTTCTTTGTGACTTTCCCTCTCTCATAGTTGCCTCATCTTAGTCTTTAGATCCAATATCCCTTTATGCCTTCTTTCCTGTGTCCCTTCCTTCCACCCATCTCCATCTTCTTACCTCATGCATAGGTGCCCTCAAAAGCCTCTTGACTAGCCTACCTAGTCCCGTATTACTTCTTTATAGCTTTCCAGATCCATCTTCCTAAAACAGCAAATACCTTCAGCTGATCTCTAACCTCCTAGAGTGATGACTTACCTGGGTCTTATCAGGGTCTCCAGGAGAAGACAGAGTGGAATGATTGAAGTCGCCAGGGAACCCATCCTGCAGAGTGCCTCCTCCCACCCCAGTAGTATTTCGTGATGTGATCATTTTCAAACTCGGTGATCTCCATGAGATTACCCACATTGTGATACATTTATGATAACTTGGAAAATCTTGGGTTGATTTCTCTCTGCCACCCAGCTGTATCCTCACCCTCTGACTGTTGTATTCTCAGGAATTTTGACTCTTTGGGATATTAACTGGAACCAAATACCCGCAAGAGGGTAAACCAGCTGCTGGTACCAAAACTCAGGCATGTCCTGTCAAGTCAAAGGGAGCTGATCCAAACTGTAGAGAGAGGTGAGCATGAGAAGCGAGGAGTCCTGGCCCCAGCCCAGGCTCAACCCTCCATGGAATCACCTTGTGCCAAGTCACTCTTCTAGCCTAGCCTCAGGTTTTTTTCAGAGGCAAAACAAAGTCTGATTCTGTGATCTGTTTGTCTGGGTTGTTAAGTCCCCAATTTTCAAGAGAATTTGAGAAATTTCATGTATCAGTTCTCTCCTTACCTCATGCCCAAAAGGCATCCTTGAGTCTTGGCTAAAAGGATTATGGAATGTAATCTGTGGGGATCATCTGATCCTACCACCTACCTGAAGGGTCTCCACATATTCATAAAGCAAAGGAGACAGGAGATTGATTTCCTGTCAGACTCCTGGGGCAGAGAGGCCCATTGGGTCCCCAGGGCTCAGAGCACTTAGTAAAGATCACCTGACTTCTCTGAGAAGAGGCAGAGGGCTTCCTCTCTTGTGAGAGGCAGATGGAAATGCCTGGGTGGACACCACTACTTGGGGCAGGTGTGCTAGTGGGCTTCCTTTGTTCTTTTTTTTTTTTTTTTTTTAATTTTTATTGTGGGTTGTTCAAAACATTACAAATTTCTTGACATATCATATTCCACACTTTGATTCAAGTGGGTTATGAACTTCCACCTTCACCCCATACACAGATTGCAGAATCACATCTTTATCTCTTCCATTCTCTGGGACCTGGGAGTCTGCGCCCCGCCCCCCTCCCGCCACGTGTAGGATGGAGACATTTGTGCTTGTCCTGTCTAGGGAAAGGCTGGCCACTTCTAAAACACTCAGGGCAAGGCCATTGCTTGGTGGTTATGGATTTGGGCAAAGACCCCTGTTGCCTCCTTGGGGCATTTTGAACACAAGCATATCCTTGATTATACCCATAGTCAGTAAAAACATCAGGGACAACAGCTAATCAGGAGCAATATAGGGAGTTGAGGCTCCCAAATATGTCAGGAGCTTGGGAAGGGGTCCTGAGGCCACTGAGAAGAGGATGGTGAAGTGTTGGCTAAGGGAGGGTTTGAAGTATGTTGGAGGTAACTGTATTCTAGGGGTCAGTATCCTACAAGTTTCTAATTATCCTTTGAAGTTTTCTCAGTATCTTGGGGAGCAGCCCCAGGTAACTCCATGTATTGTGAAGTAATAGATGAGCTTTACCACAGCAAAGCAATCTAAGCCAGAGTTTCCCAATGTGGGGTCTGACTCCTTGCATCAGCACCATCTGGGGGCTCTTTCAAAGGGCAAAGCTGGACTTACAGGTCCACACAGTGGCATCCAATGCTTATCTGATACGTGATGAGCATGTTTCCCAGCTCAAATGTGTTTTCAGGTCCACAACATATTTCTTTATTAAAGGGGTGATGTTTGAACAACACTAAGCAAATGGTAAAAAGAAAATAATTCTTCCAGAGCAAACACTTTAAAGAAATGAATGCCCAAGACACATAGCTATATGTTCCTTGTTAAGCCATGGCTTCCTCTTCATTGTTTTCCCCTAATGACAATCACAGGTATAAACCGAGACCAGGACAATGCTGAGCCTGAGCCTGGGCAGGCTGCGGGGGTGGTGTGTGCCTGGTCACTCCTGGTTTCCTAGTTGTGGCACTCTTCTTCCAGGGCTGTCCTGTCCTGTGCCTCCCTTTTGGAAGGAGTGCCTTGGCTTTCTCTAACACTCTGAGCATTTCCAGACCAAGTGTCTCCAGCCCTCCAGCTCCTACCTTGAAGGCCACAGGGTTTTCCATGATGTGGGAAACAAAAATCCCTCTGGGTCCCCAGAGTTTTTCCACCAGTTTACTCTCATGTTTTAGCATTTTCTTCCCTCAACTTCCTTTAAGAAAAGAAAGGAGGGTATGAGTATACAGGGAACTGGCAAGAAGGTCCTTGCTGGCTCTTCAAAGAAACTCATGTTGGAATTTTGGCTCCACTACTTACCATCTGTGTGACCTTCTGCAGGTCATAGAAAGGCCCTCAGAATCAGTCTCCTCCACAAGGGGTGATGACTTGTACAAGGACTCCCTGTAATAACTCTAGAAAACTCTAGCTCACTGCCCAGTGCATAGTGGTTGCTCAGTAAACACCGTGCCTACCCTCCCATGCTCTTGCTCTCTTTTCCCAGAAGGCTTACTTTTTCTCCTTAGCACTCCTGTCTCTCACCTCACATCCTATAGTGAACAATACCATCCTCACTCTGTGATTATGACTTTAACTCACCAGCGTGTTATGTCTAAGTTCATTAATAAGTGAGGTGTCAGAGCTATGCTTGTGCTTTTCTAAAAATCTACATTTATGCATAATGGTTAAACATTCCCAAGCTAGACCAACAATAATTCACCACATATCATACATTTGCAATGAAGAAAAACAAAGAAGAGAACATTATTTTAATAGAAAGCATAGCAAAAACAAAGCAAAGAGGACTCCTATTTTATTTTTTCTGGAAAGCTACTCATGATCAAAAGCAGATTAAATTAGAAGATGTGGAGGTGGGCGGTGGAAGCATTAATAGAGTCTCTGATGTTGTTTTCTGGGTGCTTTAAGGGCTTTAGAGTTGCTGCTTTTGGTTCTTTATTAGCTCTAATTTACTTCAAAATGCATGGTGCTCCCTCTCTCCTGATGCAGGTGTAAATCCCTGGCACCAATCTCACAGTTATCAACCATGATTAGGATTATTTTTGGCTCTAAAATGGATCAAAGAAGGGAGGAGAAAGTAGAAGAGAGGAAAATATGATTTTTTTTTTCCTGAGTTAGTTTGGAAAGAACTGGAAGTAAAGAAGAGAGGTAAATAGGCCAAGCGTGTATATGACATGCATATGACTGCTGTGGGAACGATTGTTGCAGGGGACAGTTGGAGGGGCAAGGAGCACAGCAGCTTCCCTCTGACGGGGAAGACAGAAGAAAGTACAAAAGAGAAACCAAAGCTAGTGGGAGAGGGAGTGCTCCTGAGCATTTTAGGGCAGGATACAGCAACCTTGTGGTGGGTCAGGATGAGGATCTTGCTCCAGTCTAAGTTTGGATATTTCCATATTGGCCTTTAGTATCCCTGGAGTGCCTTTATAGTGAGTGTCCTTTTTCAGTAGGCCAAAGCAATCTGATGAAAAGTATGCAATATACAGTTATCCTAAGGGAATTAAATACAAATGTGAGATAAAAACTGATCCAGGTCAAAACAATAAGGCAGCAAATATTTGGGGACTGAGAGAGGACTTCTTGGGCAATGAATTAGTTATCTGTTGTTATAAAAATAACTCCAAACTTTATGTCTTAAAGCAATAAACACTTATCTTGTAGTTTCTGTAGCTCAGGGGTCCAGATACATCTTCCTGGGTCCTCTGCTGTCAGGTTGCAATCAGGTATCATCCAGGGCCAGGGTCCCAAGTGAAGACTTGATGGAAGTCAGATCCACTTTTAAATTTTAAATGTGGTGTTGGCAATCCACCAGGGGTTTTTGGACCAAGGGTCTGTCTTCCTTTCTATGAGGGCCTAACATGGCATCTTGTTCCATTAAAGTCATCTAGAGAGAAAGCTAGATGGAAGTCACAGGATTATGGAGTCTAACCGCAGTAGTGGCACCTCATCACTTTTGCCATATTGTGTTGGTGAAGAATTAAGTCACAAGGCCGGTGTATACTCAAGGAGGGATGACTTGGGTGGGGGCCATCTTAGTTTCCTTGCCACAGAGAGCATTAAGATTGGACTCAGGTGTAGGGGGGGAGCATGGGAGGAATAGATAGACTCTAGATAGGGCAAAGGGGAGGGAGGGGAAGGGAGGGGCAGGAGGGTAGGAAAGAGGAATGAGATGGACATTATTACTCTAAGTACATGTATGATGACATGGTGTGAATATACTTTGTGTACAACTAGAGACATGAAAAATTGTGCTCTATATGTGTAATACGAATTGAAATGCATTCTGCTGTCATATATAACAAATTAGAATAAATAAATAAGACTGGACTCAGGGAGTGAGGGACCTAGTGGCCACTCTCTTGTGGCTTCCTATGCCTCTTCAGCTGTCTTGCCATCGGCCTCCAGTCCTGAAAGATGTACTTTGCGCCTGGATTCCTTGTGCTGCTCATTGTTCTCACATAGCACCTCCGTAACTGATTTTTATACTGAATATGAAACATAAAAAGAAAAAGTAATGGGGAAGAGGAGCACAAAAGTTCAAAATAAATATTTGTATTTATACATAAAGGGTATTATGCACTTAATTGTATTCTCCCCAAATTCATATGTTGAAGTCCTCACACCTAGTACCTCAGAATGTGACTGTATTTAGAGATCAAACCTTTCAAGGGGTGATTAAGTGAAAATGAGGTCCTTAGAGTGGGCCATAATCTCATCTGTCTGATGGCCTTATAAGGGGGTAGGACCAAAGAGATGCCATGGGCTCATACCTAGGCACAGAGGGAGAGCTATATCAGGAGGCAACAGGAGGGCAGACATCTGCAAGCCCAGGAGGGAGGCCTCAGGAAACCAACCTTATTTGCACCTTGATCTTGGACTTCTAGCCTTTAGAGCTATTAAAAAATAAACCTGGTATGTGGTATTTTATTATAATAATCCAAGTAACTAGTACATGGAGTATCTTTGTTTTAAAATGTTCATTAGTTTTGGGGCTGGGATTGTGGCTCAGTGAAAGAGCGCTTGCTTAGCATGTATGAGGCACTGAGTTTGATTCTCAGCACTGCATATAAATAAAAAAAATAAAGGTATATTGACAACTAAAAATATTTTTAAAAATGTTCATTAGTTTTGCATACGTTTAATATAATAAATACCTTTGTATTTATTATATTAAACGTATATTATACAGGAACTGTGCTGGGGAGGGACTGACAGCTTAAAATATGGACCTGGATCTTACCATCATATAGGTCAAGAGGGACACAAATAAATTGGAATATAGTAGTAATAACACAATTACCCTAAGTATGTGTTGTGGGAAGAGAGGAAGGGCAATTATATATTTAGGAAATTGTGGAAATGACAGGCAAGTTGCTGCTTAGAGATGGGATGGGAGTTCTCAGGTGGAAAAGGAGGAGGAGGCTGGAAAAAGAGGCATGGAGGTTGGAAAGAGCAGTATGAGCACTGGGACTCCAGAGACAGACGAATCTGGATTTTAATCCAGCTCCACAATTTAGCAGCTCTGTGACCTTGGGCGAATCAGCCTCTCTGTGCCTGAATGTCTTCATCTTTACAGTGAAGTTAATTACAGTACTGCCTCATAAAGCTGTTGTAAGGATTGGATGGATTAATATGGGTGAAGAGCTTAGAAGAAAATAAGTACTATTTAATCTTTAGGTTTTATAATTGCTTCTAAAATGCAAATCTTATAATGTCATTCCTGGGGGTTAAATTCCTCAATGATTCTGTAATGATTCTGTGGGACAGATTCCAAACTCCTCAGCATAGGCTTGCTGGCTCTCCAAACTCTCCCTTTGTTCTAGCCCTGCAGAAGGACAGCAGTGCCTGTATCCTCTCTTCTGCGCATTCATGAAGACACAGGTCAATTTTCTACTCCACTCTGAAGCTTTTCCAAGGACCCTCCTACCATCACTTCTATAGCCATCTCATGTAGATATCAATCGCAGCACTTATGTTTATTTGTTTGCCCCCACAGAACAGAGACACCGCAAAGGCCAAACTATGTATTTCCCCAAAATTTTGTATCAGCATCTGATGCATATTAGCATCCAATAAGTGGTTGTTGAATGAAGAAATGAGCAAATAGTAACCTGTAGGTGGTAATAATAGTGTGCCTGAGACATGGACAGACATGGATGAGCCTGAAGGGAGGATTTTGAAGTGCAGGTCTATATGAATGTGCTAAAATGATGAGGAGGGGCTCACTGAGTGTAGCTAGCATCCAATTTCATTTTCCTATTTATGGAATTTTAAAAAATGTTTCAAGAAGCTACCAAAATGTGACTTATGCTTATGACCAACTTCATTTATTCCCTGACATCTTTGTATTTCTCTGAAAGTTCTAATTAAAGGATATCATGGGGCTTCTGTGCTGGATTCTAGTCACTGGGCTCTCTACAGACTGAGGGCATGCTCTCCTTAGCAGGACTGTCTGGTGCTGCCTCTTGGGTTCTATTCCTCTAGTCAGGGTCTCATCATGGGGTGCCTTTGACCCAGGCACAACTGGGGCATATCACTAGCACCCCTGTGCCTTATTTTTGGGAGCTGCAAGGTGGACCAGGGAGCAAGAGAAGAGGATCTGAGGAAGGCCAGGGCAACCCATTGACCAAGTATTCATTCATAGCACCTCTGTCACCCCAGCACTCAAATAGTGGTAGTGCCCCTTCCCTTCACCTTTTCACTGTCGAAGCCACTGATGCACTTGTTGTGACCTGCTGTATAAGCAGGTTCAGTACAGTGGGCAGGTGCTGGGTGGTGCTGTTGCTGGGAGATGGAGGCAGACCTGTGGATCTGCCCTGAGCCATGGGAATTGCCTGTGAGGTGGGTTAGGAGTGGCAGAGGCAGAGTCTTACATTGTTAGAGTCACATTTAGGTAGTAATTTGAAATCAAGTCACCTGGCTTAAGGGCCAACTTATTTATTATGCCTCATCAGAGAAAAAAAAATGTGTTCAGTGGAGGATATTGATAAGACCCTGAGGGAAAGTTCCTAAAGAGGAGATGCAGGACTCCTTCGAGTATTAGCAATACTGTTGGAATAATGCTGCCTCTTGTGGGGTTGCCCCGGAAGAGGACAGCACTCATAGGTATTTCATGCCACTCATCTCTTGAAAACAGTGGTTAATACATGTTCTAGAGCCAGACTTCCTGGGTTGAGTTCTTGGTTCTTGTTGAAGTATGAATGTGTCCTTTGAAAGCTATGTCTTGGAAACTTAATCTCCAAATTTATATGGTATGTTGTATGGAGGTAGAACTCTGGGAGGTAATTAGGGTTAGAAATGGTCATGGAGATGGGGCTCCCATGTCGGGAGGAAGGAAGGAAGACCTGAGCAAGTGTGCTTGCTCTGCTGGCCGTGTAAGTCCCTCCTTATATTATGATGCAGCACAAAGACCCGTACTAGATGCCAGCACCATGTTCTTGGACTTTTTAGCCTCCAGAACTATGAGTCAAATAAGTCAGTTAAAAAAAAAATTAGCCAGACTGTGCTCTTTAGCAATAGAAAATGGACTGGAACTGTTCTATTACTTCCCTTCTCTATTTCTCAGAGCTTCTGATATTATATGGACATGGGGTAAAAGCAATGGTAAATGTTGTAGGTTTGTAGTAAGAATTGAATGAATTACTATTTTAAAGATGATAGAAGCATGCTTAGCAAATGAATAACACACATTGTTTTACAAGTCTTGTTAATGTGCATTTTGCCTTTTATGAGTTCAGGGGGAAAGACCTTGTTTTATACACCACTGAATCTGCAATGTCCATCCAGAACCTACTGCAAGTAGGTACCTAGATCTCTGCAAGAAGCATAGCAGCTAGAAGCTTAGCAGCTTCTGTGTTCATTAGGCTGTGGCTGAGGCTAATAAACTTATTCCTTTTTCCCTAAGAGTAAAATCATTAGGCTGTGGCTGAGGCTAACAAACTTATTCCTTTTTCCCTAAGAGTAAAATCTCTCTCAGTTTCCTTATAGTATCTCTTTGTCCAGCTCAATCCAACCCATATTTTGACCATGAAAGTAACACATTCCTTTGATGTAAGATATTTCCCTTGCCAGGCCTTACCAGTCCTTCAAGTGTGTCAGATTCCTCTTTAGTGGGTGTTTTGACAGCAGTGACTATACAGAGAGTAAGGGGACACTTACTCTCCCAGCAGGGGAGGGGCAGCACCATGGAATGATGCTGAGAGATGCTTTCAAGAAAGGGCTGGTGATTTATTTTAAGGATTGATCTTGATGACATGGCAGTATTGCCCAGATCTACCTTGGTGAAGTGGGAGCATCTTCCTGAAAAACAGCAGTTAGGACCTACAGCATGTGTATTATGCTGTCTTTAAAGACAAACTCCTGCATACTGGGTATGGGGTTGAGGCTCTGTATCTCTCTCCTTTCTCTGCCCCTTAAAGAAGTAAATGTCTTATATTTGGAGATGCCCACATAACCCTCCCATTAAGCCATACTTCCAAGGTCAGAGTGAGAAGGAGAGAGGGCTTCCATGTTAGGTCTGCTGAATTTGGTATTGGGTAGAGGCTTCTGTGGTATCCTGATCACCAGCCTGACACCAAGGATGAGTGAGGAAGGCAAGGCAAGGATCTCCATCAGTTTTAGACTCTGCTCCATTGACAGAAGTTCCTAAGCCTCTGGTTTGCAGGGACATCTTCACCCAGGCTTTGGAGTCTCTGGAGATTTTCTGTGTATATGTGTGGGGTGAGGGAGCCAAGAATGGCAGAGTAATAAGCCAGAAAACCCAGTTGTGTCTGAAGATATCTATGGCAAGACATGTGGATTAATGGATAGATGAGCTATAAATGGATTACTTGTTCTGCCAAGATGGAGCAAAAGAAAGGGAACAGGCCACTTTGGTCTATACCATGGAAGTAGATTTCTAAATCTACTTATTATTGATTATTGGAGAATTATAAGGTGGGGAAAATTCTTAAGATTTACATTTGAAGGGGAAAGAACTCAATGGATTTGTTGAAGGGTGATTACAATGTTGGAGCAGAGGAATATGGGGAAAAGTCCTGAATATACACACTGTTACCTGTTTTCTGTTCCCAGTGGTGTGGACAGACTTGAGCTCCTCAACCCCGACCATGAGCAGACTCTCCTGGGGAAGAATTTCTGGAACTTCCAAAAATGAAACAAAGTACCAACAAGCAAGCAAGCAAACAATAACAACAAACTCATGCCAATAAGACTCTCCAGGCTGTAGACTAAGTATCTTATTTTTACATGCAGTCAGGTTTGAGCTCACAAGGTTTAGAATAAATTTTAGTATAGCCAGAAATCACCCCAGGGACTTTTTAAAAATGGAGATTGTGGGACCTCACCTCCAGAGATTTTGATTCAGTAGGTTGGGGGCAGAAGGTGGGAATTTGCATGTTTTAAAATTCTCCCCAGACAACTCAGATTCTGGATAGTGTTACTGGATTGGAGGATATGGACATCCCAGGCAGCAAGAAAATGATTATTAGGGGCTAAGGGTGGTGGAGGAGAAAAACTCTGCAGGGAAAAAGACATTTCTGAAAAGATTTACCTTCAGAGCAAAAGCTGCTGTAGTTAATATCATTATCCCCTCAGCATGGTTGGTTCTGACAGAAATTGGTGTCTAGCACTCAAGTTAGTTACTTAATTACATTTACCTTGGACTGTGCCAGCACAGGCAGTAGGTCTTGTAATCAAGAGAAGGAAGTACTTAGGATAGGCAGAATGAGAGAGGATGGAGCAGGCGCTTTGGAGGGGAGGAGTGTATTCTTTGTTGCCTGGTGTTAAGAACTGTGAAGTGTCAAGGTCTGAGATTTTACCCATGTGCAAGCTAACAAGTTAGCCTGCCACAGTTTCATGGATGCTGTCAGAAGATATAAGACTCCTGGACCTGTGATAAAGGACTTAACTACTCATGGTAAATGGCAGCATGGGTTTCAGCATATTGGTGTTCGTTTTTCTTACCCCCAAGTCCCACCAGGGCAATGAACAGGGGCCCTGGTGGAAGCTGTGCATACAGTGGCTTTTCATCAAAGCTGAGAACCCCAATCTTAGGAAACTCTAGTCTTTTAAAGAGACTGCAAGAACATCAGCCCAATCTTTGTCCCAGAGGGAGCATTACCTTTATTATACTTGTCAGAAAATAAATCTGCCCTCTGCCTCAGAGGGAAACAATATCTCTATCTTCCAAGGCTGTTCACTTCATGAATATCCTTGAAAAGATAATCTAGAACAAAAGGTGTCAGGGTCTTTGCTTATAAGTTGTGCAGAAATATGAGATACCATGGAGAATTGCTTCCCAACACCTACTTCTGAGGTCTTCTAGCAATGGAAGCTATTCTGGTCTTGATATATATATATATATATATATCACATGCTCCAGGTAATAACTGAACACACTGATTAACCTTGTTGTGGCATGGAGGGTGTTCTGAGACACTAATGAAGTTCCCACAAATGTGGAAGTTTTAAAATGTTATTGTGGTGATATCGCTTGTGCCCTCCCAGTGTGCAATGAATTCCAGGGGTTTTAGAAAAGGGACATGGAGGCAGGAGGCTCCTTCCTGTCATCACCTAATTCTTATCACTTGTTATGGTTTGGATGTGATGTGTCCCTCTAAAGCTCATGTGTTAGACAATGCAAGAAGGTGCAGAAGAGAAATGATTGGGTTATGAGAGCCTTAACCCAATCAGTGAATTAATCCTCTGACAGGATTAACTGAGTGCAACTGAAGGCTGGTAGGGTGTGGGCATTGGGGGCGTGGCTTTGGGGTATGTATTTTGTATCTAGTGAGTGAAGTCTCTCTCTCTGTGCTTCCTGATAAAGTGAGCTTATTCTTTCCTCCACACTCTTCTACCATGATGTTCTGCTTTACCTTAAGCTCTGAGGAATGGAACCAGCCTCCTATGGATTGAGACGACTGAAACCATGAACCCTCAGATCAACTTTTCCTCCTTTACATTTGTTCTGTCAGGTCCTTTAGTCACAGCTCCAATAAAGCTCACTGATACAACAATGAAAATTCAGATAGCAAGATTGCATTAAAAGCAACATGTAAGGTGGAATACATATATTGCTGGTGGGGAGAAATCCCCACATATTTTAGTGATCAGAGGTGTCAAATGGTTAGGGCAAGAATAGGAAAAACCCTTTGAGATATATAACATAAATTTATAAATAGAGCTTTACAGTTTACCAGATACTTTCCCAAACTACTTTATTTTGTCTTTTTTAGTGCATAGGTACCGAGGAAATGTGGAACATGAGACTCATTAGCACCAGCTCACATCCCACTTACTCTAGGAAGCAACTTTTGAACAGGGTTGGAAGATGGCAAAGAACAGGGATGAAGATGAAAAGGGAAGGGAAGCACAGAGGGCATGTGGATAGACAGCTGTGTGAAATCCCAGAAGCTAAACCATGCAGGGAGCTTCATATAGTTGGCCTTCACTCTTCTCTGAACCATGGCAGGGCTTCTGACTTTCTCCCTCAAGGAGCTGTGTGTCTGAGCACTGTCATTTCTCTTCAAGACTCCGTCTGCTCCCCTTCCCACTCTCACCAACCCTGCCATGCATCTGTGGGCAGGTTACTTGGAACACAGTCCAGCTTAAGGCTGAGTATTGACCAGATTAATTGAACACTGGCCAGGTGTTCCATTTATCTATTCCTGACCTTGAGACAGTGGTATAGAACACCATCATTTTAGTAGGCTCGTGATTTGGTGGGCCAAGATTTCAGGCAGAGTACAGGAGGGTTGGCTCATCTCTGCTCCATAATGCCTATGACCTCAGCTAGTTTGGCAGGGACCAGAGGGAGTAGGCTTCAACAGTTAAGGATGGCAGGGACATGCACTGAACCATAGGTCTGGGGCTTCAGTTCTGTCTAAGGCTATAATAGAGACAGGAAAAAGAATCCCAAAGTGTTTTTCCTGTTCTTGCTCTAACCATTTGACACCTCTGGTCACCAAAATATGTGGGGATTTCTCCCCACCAGCACCCAGTCAGTTCTGTTTTCCAGTGGATACCAACTGGACATTTTAAAATTCAACTAAATTCCAATACTACCTGGAGATATGTTAGATACTGCAGGTTAAAGCCTCAGTCCCACAGGTGGCCCCCCTCAAATACCAGTTGCAAACCCCAAATTATTTATAACCTGTGTTTCTGACTGACTGGCTAAAATGTGGAGTCCCTATGATCTCCTCGTTAGGCTCTAGCAATTTGCTAGAGCAGCTCACAGAACTCAGAGAAGCACATGTACCCAGTTATTACAAAGGATTTTGCAAAGGACATATGTGAATAGCCAGATGGAAGAAACATAGAGAGTAAGGGATATGAAAAAGAGTGCAGGGCTTCTTGGGTTTTTATGTAGGTTCATTTTGTAGGCATAATTGATTAAATCATTGGCCATTGGTGATCAACTAAACTTTCCATCCCTCTTCCCACCCCAGAAAGTCCCAACCCACTAATTATGCCCTAGTCTTTCTGGTAATAAGGCCTTATTCTGAAGCTATCTCGGCAACCCCCTTCCCCAGCCACCAATCATCTCATTAGCATACAAAAGACACTATTATCTTTTCAGGGATTCCATGAGTTTTCAGAGCTATATGTCAGAGAATGAGGACAAAATACTAAATATATATATTTCACAATATCACAAGCTGCATCCCTCCCTGGCACCCTCCCCATAGTATCTGCTGGGGCTGGAATGTTCAACATGTGGTTTTCATGCCATGTCTGGTGCCTGGGCTGGAGCAGCCGGGCTGGCTGCCATTTTTCTGTATGTGGTCTTTCCACATGGCTGGCTTGGGCTTCCTTGTAGCATGGTGATCTCAGTGCAGTCAGACTCCCCTACATGGTGGTTGAGTTTCCCCAATGTTAGTGGTTTAAGGGCCCTAGGTAAAGGCTGCAAGGCCTCAGAAGTCAAAGAATGTCCCTTCTGTTGCGTTCGATTGGTCAAGAAAGTCATTAAGTTTAACCCAGAGATTCAAGGGAATAGGAATTAGACTTTGTTAATGGGAGAACTAGAAAACAATTCATGTCCTAGTGTACTAAACCAGGCCTGAGCAGATGAAACTATGTGTTTAACAAGTGACCCTAAGGGACTCTTGTCATCCGGAAAGCTTGATAACTGCTTGCTGTTGCAGGCTGAATTGTGTCCTCCTTAAAATTCATATGTTGAACCCCTATCCCCCATTACCTCAGGAGGTGATTATATTTGGAGACGGGGCCTTTTTAGAGATAATAAAGTTGAAATGAAGCCATTAGGTTAGGACCTAAAACAATATGACTGTTGTCTTTATAGGAAGAGAGAATTAGACACATAGACACTGTAACGAGCCAAGAGGAAAGATCATGAAAGGCACAACAGCAAGGTGGCCATCTCTAGGCCAAGGAGAAAGCCTCAGAAGAAACCAAACTTTCTAGCATCTTCATCTCCAACTTCCAGATTCTAGAAAATATGAAGAAAAATATGGAATATTTTCCTTTTTTTAATATTTATTTTTTAGTTGTAGCTCAACAGAATACCTCCATTTTATTTTTATGTGGTGCTGAGGATCAAACCCAGGGCCTTGCATGTGCTATTTCGGTGCTCTACCACTGAGTCTCTGGGATATTTTTCATATGCTATATGGAAGCTCCTATTGTATAAGTCCCCAGTCTGTGGCATTTTGTTTTGTCAGCCCTAGCAAACTAATACATAGTGTCAAAAGTTGAACTGTTAAACTAGAGATTGTGTTTGCCTTAAATTGTATGTGTATGAAGTATTCTCCAGAAACTTGCCAACATGTGTACTTTATTCTTTATCAACCTGACCTATAATCTATTTGATTATCCAACCTAATATTTACTCCTTCATACTGGCCATAGCTTGGTTTGCCTTCTGATCCATTCTCTTCTGCTGTCCAGCCCGGTGCTATTTTGTAGGGTGCCAGTCTCTGCAGACTTCATTTACCAGGCTCCAGGACCACTGGCTCCTGGCTGATGGCCATTTGAAAGCACTGGCAGGAGTTTGAAGGGTGGAAAGAAAGGAGAAGCTCCCCACCCTGTCTAATCCCCATATATTCTGGGTGAAGAAATGAGGCTCTGCTCTTCTGATTCTAACTTCTATAGTGTGGGCTTTGGCTTCTTGTAATCCCTGGGCCTCCAGCCTATCACCTGAGTAACCAGTTTCCTGTATTGAGTTTCCTATTTTTAATTCCTAGAGTAACTTCTTTTCTGGTTGGATACCCTTGTTTAATATTTTCTCCTCATTTATATAACCACTTCACACCTTTCCATTCCCAAGCTCACTCCCACTAGCTCCTCTCTACAAATAGAATCCACTTTAACATTCATTCTGGAATTTCTTTGAAGTGTAATTTCTGGCATTTCCAAAAAGAAAGAAAACTAAATGAAAAAAAAAAAAAGCAACAATCTTTTATAGTCCTATCTTCTAGTGATAACCTTTAACCTTGGGTATATTTCCTTTCAGTCTTTGTTTTTCTTTCTGTTTCCCAACTTCTCCAATATTTTTATGCCATTTTTATACAGTTGAGTTCACAAAATGTATCTATTTTTGCAACCTATCTCTTTTAGCTTGACATTTTATCATAAGCATCTTTCCTATTTCTTTAGAACTCTTTGTAAGCATCATTTTAAACTTGCAAAAGAGACCAAAAAGGTAGAATTAGGGAGGATTCTGATTTAGAAAATTCTGTACTCCAAAAAAGTGTGCCAACTAGGTTTTGCATCTGTGCCTTTCAAATTGGTTGCACAGCAGGCTTTCACTGAGGGCTTGCAGTAGCCGTGGTACAGAGGAAGAAGGGAGAGGATCTGAGAGCAGGTACTGACAAGAAAGCCAAGGGGACACACGTGAGGCAATTAGAGAGACACAGAAGATAAAAAGAAATCAATTGCTGGGTGGAGTACTCCAGATAATGAGTGTAATAAAAAAGCAGAGAGGGAGAGATCAATATGAGCTGGACTGGTCCTCCAGTTTCTTCCTGTGACATGATCAGAGTAACGAGTGAACCATGGACCTGGAGGGGAGGGAAGAACTGCCAAGGGAAGGAGGGTGTAGGCTGCCGGCTCTGGATTCTGGCAGCCCTATTCATCCTGGCTCTGTCTTCTCTACTAGCTGTGTGATGACAGGCAAGTTATGTGCTTCCCTGGGCTTTCCTTTGCTCGTGGTAATCATGGTACTATCTACTTTCTGGAAGAAAATATACTATTACAAAAAGTTATAATCTTATTTCTTCCCACCAGGATTAAAACTTTCTCCCGGGGTAACCATGGAAGTGAATAGTCTTCATGAAAGCACTTGCCATTTGTTGTTACTTGTAGTAAAATTCCATCTCCATGTATGGCTTGCTCTACAATAATGGGAAGTGAGTTGAATTTGCAGATGTATCTTCTTATGCATTTGAACCCAAAGGCACTGAGTCCCCTTGCAGTGTCATTTGTATGCCAGGTATTCCCAGCATTTTTTAGCCATGTGACTTCTCAGGTTTCAGTCTTGTCTTATTTCTGTTCCGGGAATAGAAGGGGTTGGGTGTGCTTACTGCAGCTCCATGGGAAAAAAGGTTTGTGTTGGAGAGATAATGGAGTATATTTGCTAAGACACATGTTTGAGCTGGTAGATTTGAATTTTAGGAAGAGAAGATAGTGGTGGCAGGGAGGAGGGGTTGAGAGATTGAAAAGTATGAGAACATGTGTATGTAGTTGTTGAAAATATTGCAGACCAGTGCAGATGTTTGTGTCCCCAAATACTTTAGGAATCTGTTTGCAAAATTGGCTTATTACTACAAGCAGAGACTCTAGGAGAAGAATTAGTAAGGAGGTAAAAACTTAGAAACCACATAAACACACACAGAGGTGTGAAGGCACTTTTATTATAACTTCACATTAATGAACTTCTCTCCTGGAGCTCTGCCAAGTGGGTGAGGGCTTGCCAGACCTCCCAGGGCCTCTTCCCTCCTCCCACAGATGAACTTACCTTTCTCAAGACATCCTATTGGATCTTCCCCTTGAGAGGCAGCCTTTTCTAACCTGACAGGCTGCTCAACTTCCCCCTTGGAAGGATCAAAGGAGGAGCACTTAGATATGATTTGTCAGTGGTGGCAAAGGGTCCTGGGGAGCTGGTTCTGACTTTCTAAGAGATGCAGTAAAGCATGTGGACATTTACAGCACCTCCTCCTGAGGCTCCCCTCTTTGGGCAGAATGGGAGAATTGAAGGAGTCTTTCCCTTCTCCTCCCCATGGGCCAAATGGAGCCACTCATCCTGTCCAACCAGCCTTAAAGGGAAGTTCTTAAAATACAAAGCCTCACTGAATCACTACCCCCAGATGCATTATTCCTGGGCATAGAATTGACTTTTCAAGAGCCCAACTTTACCTCCACTGTATCTACCTTACCACTCCATTGTTCAGATAACAATGAAGAGCCCGGTTTAGCACTGAGTGTGGGGTGCTTTGTCCATGCTTCTACACAAAAGGATAACTGCTGAGGGCTGCAAAGACCTACCCCCCCCCGAAATCTAATTTCAGACACACATCCAAGTCAACTGCACTCTAGCGCACCCCTATGACTATTTTGGTTCTTGTCTAAACTGCTTTTTTGCCTCAGGAGCAGGAGGAGCTCCACAGAGCAGAGTGGGAGGAACTTTTTATCACCAGCTTTGTCCTCAGAGCTTGGGACTTTTCCCCCACCTGTCCATTCTGAATAATAGAAACATGTGGGAAGGGATTAGGATGTTTCCCATGGCTCTGCTAGTCTTTTTTATTTTATTTATTTTTTTATTTACATATAACAGTGGAATGAATTATAATTCTTATTACACATATAGAGCACAATGTTTCGTATCTCTGGTTGTAGGCACAATATATTCACACCAATTTATGTACTTTGCTAATAATGATCATCACATTCCACCATCATTAATAACCCCATGCTCCCTCCCTTCCCCTCCAACCCCTCTGCCCTATCCAGAGTTCAAGTTCATCTATTCCTCCCATGCTCCTGCTCCCTATCCCACTATGAATTAGCTCCTTATATTAAAGAAAACATTCAGCATTTGGTCTTTTGGGATTGACTAATTTCACTTAGCATTATCTTCTCTAACTCCATCCATTTACCTGCAAATGCCATGATTTTATTCTCTTTTATTTCTGAGTAATATTCCATTGTGTATATATGCCACATTTTTTTATCCATTCATCTATTGAAGAACATCTAGGTTGGTTCCACAGTTTTCTTGGCTATTGTGAATTGTGCTGCTATAAACATCGAATGTGACTGTGTCCCTGTACTATGCTGTTTTTAAGTCCTTTGGGTATAGACTGAGGAGAGGGATAGCTGGGTCAAATGGTGGTTCTATTCCCAATTTTCCGAGAAATCTCCATACTGCTTTCCACATTGGCTGCACCAATTTTCAGTCCCACCAGCACTGTATGAGTATACCTTTTCCCCCATATCCTTGCCAACACTTATTGTTGTTTGTCTTCATAATAGCTGCCATTCTGACTGGTGGCTCCACTAGTCTTAACTGGAAATCACCCCTCAGTGATGTCTGCATGATGTACATGGTCTCCTCCTGGTTGGTCCCTGATTCACTCTCTTTCTGGCTCCCATGAAGTTGTTCATCTCATAATGAGACAAACTTCAGATAGAGTAGTTCTTAGGTAAAGGTTGTTTTAAAGACTGGTGGGGAAATAGGGCTCCGAAAACAAGTGAAATGCTCTTTTCAAGAGGGGACTTGCTGCAATTATTATTGATAATGCTGATAGTAATGGAGATTGCTGCTGCCATTTCCTGGATTGGAGAGCCTCAAATCTTGATTCAGGAATGGGAGAGAAGAGAGGAGGGCACAGTGGAGGTGGGGACAGCACTGATAGCTAGGAATTTTTTATAAGCTCACATCAAAGAAATTCCTCAGGAGCATATTCTCCTTAGGAAAAGAATTTCTTTTTTTTTTTCCTGGCGTATTGAAGTTGGTCTTTCTTTTCTTCTTTTGTGAAGGCAAAAGTAGTTTCATGTTCACCTTGGATATTTATTTCTAAGTCTTCATCTAGTTTTCTTCATAAATGGAATATATGCATAAATGAGGTATAAATATATTACATAAGTATATATACAACAAAAATAAAGCCTACTATACTTTGTTTCTTTTAAAGACCTAAACACTTTGTTTGTACACATCTTTCAGTATAATTACATTTCTAGAAATTATTTTCAATAATATTCTATTTTATGGATTCATCTCACAATGGCAACAATACTACTAGCTAATGTTTATGGAATGTTTTTTGCTGTACAGATACCTAGGAGCATACCAAGCCCTGTGCTAGCTGTCAATACTAGGAGGCAGGTGCTTGCATTGCACCCATTTCCAGGTGAGGGAATGGATGCTTAAAGAACTTCAGCAGTTTTCTATAGATCACACAATTCTTGAGGGATAGAACCAAGATTCAATCTAAGCATTCTGATTCCAGGCCCCACACCCCTAACAATGACATTGTCTGTGACACACCCCCCATTTATTTAACTACACTCTCAGGATTAGACTTTACAATTATTTTTTGCACATATCCATGACTTCCTTAGCTGTATTTGCCTCACATTGTTCTGCTATCTTTGAAGAACATGGTATCCTGCAGACTTAGAACATGTTGAAAATTTTTGGTGTACTTGATGTTAGAATTTTCTATTTGGTTTCCTGAACATCCATGACATGGGGGAAGGTGCCTGCCTTCTCCAGGTCCTCTAATCAAAACTAGCCCTCTTACTCATTAAGCCCTTGCCTCTGGCCTCTGAAAGGAAACCCAGTGTGCTGGTTTATAAACAAACACCCAGAACCTGGTTTTCTTCCTCTCAGTTGATCGTAACCTGCTTTCATTCAATTTTGTTTTCTGGATTCCAGACTTTGATACTCACACCTTGACTTTGTCCCCAGCCAGACTTGACCCTCTCTGCTGTGGGGCTTTTTCAATATGGGCAGCATCTTTCCCACAGGTTCTCTCTTAGGTCACCTTCTGATCCAGACTAAGCATCTTCACAGTTTATTCTAATGCCATTTCCAAGGACCCACTCCTTTCTCCAGTCCTTAAGCAGGAACCTGACAAGGAAGGATTTGTTCTTGGTCCCTGTTCTAGCCCCTGAATGTCTGAATTTTTCAGAAACCTTCTTTGCTATTTCCTTGCTATACAGTTTGTCTAGGAAAGTTCTTTCCACCTGCCAGATAACTCTCCTCATTATATCTTCAAGGACATTCCCCTCCATGTTCTTTTACCCCCACTCCCTCTTGCTGTTCTGCCATGTTCTCACCAGATTGCCACCTGTAGCTCTCTCCTGGTTCACACTTACTAAACAGGACATGGTTCCATGGATTCATTCTCTGCACCCAGGTTCAGCTCTGTAGGCACTGTATGATTTTTAAAAACGTTTCCTCATTTATACACACACAGAAACACAGACATATAACAGTGAGGTGTTGCTTCTTCTTTTTTTAAGCTAGATTTCAGGCTCTCTGCCACCTGGAAGGGAAAGGGTAGGTTTTCAGTGGCAGAAGGAGCTTCCCTTTGCTTACTCCTAAGGATGACCTGACCGCAGGATGTCTTGAGAGTGTAGTGCTGGGGAGAGCAGGCAGAGACGGTAGATGAACCTGGGTTTGACTTTGCCCTCCAAAGAAACTCTCTATTTGTGTGGTCATAGTCAAGTTCTTTAACTTCTTTATGTCTGATTTTCTTCATCTGAAATAGGGATAATATCCACTTAACAAGTTTATTGTGAAGATTAGATTTCCAGAGAGTATATGTCAAGTTCTTTGGCTTCCCACAGCTTGCTTCACCGTAAGTGTTCAGTGTTTTTTCATTAAAGGGTTTGAGGTGGGAGAGATCAAGAGGCAATTTGTATTCTCACTGTTCTAAATGCTTCCCTGGAATGAGGACAAGCTGAGAGTTGCCTGGCTGAGCTTCTGGGGGTTTCTGTCAGGGAGGGCAACAGCCTGAATCAAAGTCATGATTTCCTCTGGACCAGTAGTTTCTATCCTGTCTCCTTGAGTGGGCTTTTGGGGAAGTCTATCCAGATCCTATAAATACACAAAAATACTGTGGATGCATGTATATGTGCCACTTACTAGGCCAAATCTGTGGTTTTCTTCAGAGTCTCAAAAGAGTCATTGACTCAAAAAAAAAAAAAAAAAAAAAAAGGAATTGCTTCTCTAGAGGCTTCTGTGGCTCTGCATCCTTTTTCTCCATCAACAGTGGCTATGATGGAGTGAGCAGGACTGAGGGATCCACAGCAGGGCCTCCAGAATGGGTCATGGGTCCTCACTAGATTCGTGAATTACTAGGAAGACAGACATCAAGATTGCATAATGGGTCAGTGCTTGTAGAGAGTCAGGGGCCAGGAAGGGACAGGTGCCAGGGGTCAAGGTAGTGAAGACATGGGGCAGAGCTAAGGAAGCTGAGGAAACACTGTAAAGGCCAAGGTCAGGGAGACTTTGAAGCTGAGACCAGGCTGCCTGTGTGATCACTTCTGATTTCCTGAGTGGGGTGCTCAGGGTAGACCATTGACTCCTTCGTGCCTGCCTGTTCCGTGGACTCATTCTCAGCACCTAGATTCAGCTCTGTAGGCACTGTATGATTTTTTAAAACAATGTATTTATACAAACCCTGAGAAACAGACATGTGACAGTGAGGTATTTCTTATTTCTTTAGCTAAGCTTTAGGCCTAAGGCTCCCAGGCTGGGCCATTTCCTATTTTCCTTATACTCTCCTTTCTTTGCACTAAGAATCCTGCCTGCCAGAATTCTTCTTGGCTGGGAGATGCAAAATCCAGGCTTCTGAAAACTGCATCTGATAAGGGCTCATTCATTCTAGACAGAGGCTTCCCTGCGGTCTCACATAGCAAAGGGGACAAGCAAGCTCTTTGGCATCTCTTTCTTAAGGGCACTAATCTCAGCCATGAGGGCTTCACCCTTATGACCCAGTTGCCTTCCAAAGACCCTGCCTTCAAATACTACCACATGAGAGGGTTAGAATTTCAGCATATGAATTTTTTATTAATTCTTTTTAGATATACATGACAGTAGAATCAGCATATGAGTTTTGAGTGGACAAAAAAATATATAGTCTATAGCACCTGCCTTAGAGAATTGTGAAGAATACACGAGAGAATGCAGGAAAGTGACTCAGCATGTTAAATGGGAGGAGACATATCTGGAAGCCTCAGAAGCTTTTCTGCATTGGGATATATTTTTTTTTTTTCACTTCTCTTCACACTGAAAGAGCAGAAGATCAAGATCCACCCCACATTATCCCTCTTGGGAGGATGTAAAGATCTTCTTGGTTTTGAGTCTGTGGATATACTACAGATAGATATTGGAGGTTGATTGTACTTTGTATCTATTCATTCCCTTAACATAGAGAGCAGAATACTTAAATTTCTAGCTTTCTTTTCCCTTGGGAAAGACCACATGACATAATTCTGAGTATTGATATACAGGCAAAAGTAAGGAGAAGGTCTTTTCTTCCTGAATGAAGATAAAGCCACCCAGAGAAAAGGCCGTGTGATCTTTACCATTCTTTCCTGGAATGGGGACATGATACCAGGTGCTGCAGCCATCTTGTGACCATCTTGATATAGGCCACATGCAAGGATGGTAGAATAAGATACCATTGAGGCCACCCTGTAGTGTCAACTCCAGACTTTTTATTGCTTATGACGAGTAAGCACCTTACTCCTCTAACCCGTTTTAGCAGACCTCTCTGGACTCTCAGCCAAATGTAATCCTAACTAATGCAGGATTCTGAAGTCTAGGAAGTCCCAGCTGAACTCAGGCTCAGAGGGTGGTGGAGACACTGTGGTATAGGCCATACCTTCCTAGTAGGAAGAACAATGGTTTTCCTTGATTCCATCTGGCTGAGCTCCTGGTCCCTCCAGTGTCTTGGCACTTCCTCTGGAGGCTTGAGCTCTCTGTGTGAGTGAGAGAGAGAGAGAGAGAGAGAGAGAGAGAGAGAGAGAGAGTGTGTGTGTGTGTGTGTGTGTGTGTATGTATGTGTGTGTGTTTCTTTAATAGAGATTACTATTTTTTCAGAACGTTTCCCTTCCTGAAGAATCCTTTGGAAAAACAGGGATTTTAAATGCTGTCCTCATCCAACCTAAAAGCATTTATATTTCTGGGTTACCCCAGTTCTGCTGGGGTTTGTACAGGTTAGTGGGTTTGCTCCCAAAGCTCCCAGTGGGAAGGGAGGTGCAATAGTCCTGGGAGCTCCCAATCTGCTGGAGGACACCAAACAAACAAATGGTAGATTTGGAGTGTTTGCTTTTTGACAGTGTTTAACTTCTAAGGATGTATAAATTAATTGGGTGCAAATTAAATCAGTGAATGCAGCTAAGTGAGTTGTTATAATGATGTGGCTCTCATCTTGGGGAAGAAGTGCCTTTTACCTGGGCCTGGCCCTTTTCTCTGGTTAGGCTGCCTGGTCCTTTTCTCTGGTTAGGCTTGGCCCTTGGAACTGTGATCAGAAGCTGCTGGAAATGAGGCCCATGCAGTTGGTGGCTAGGGCCAGCTGGTGCCTGGTGATGGGGCCAAGGGAGGCCAGGTGCTAGGGCGGAGTGGAAAGCGTTTCCTGTCACATCTCATCAGTCCCACCCCGGTCCCATCTCCTAGCTCCCTTCACTTGCAGGGAGAAACACAACAGTTTCAGGGCTAGCTCAGGTGGGAAGTCCCGTGTGTTGGAAATGTTTTAGCTACACAAGTGATTTTTGAAGTTTTTGATTAGAAGAAAGCCTCAGCATGAAGGTTGGAACTGCCCTCTCTGTGTGGACAAGTGGTGGCCGCCCCATTCTCATCCTTTAATGAGAGGTTGGGTGACCTAGTTTTCTCTGATCCCTCTGCTCTTCCTCCTCCTGGTCTCTTCTCACTCACATTTCTTACAGGCTACATTTTCACTTAGTCACCTTCCCATTCCCCATTCACAAGCCTGCCTATGGCTCTTGTGAATTTATCTACCTCCCCTGGGGTTATTTCTCTCAACAGATACAACTAAGGCCTCCACTATACTTTTGCTTCATCACCTTTTCTTCAAGACATACCTCTTTCTGTTTCTGGTACAGAACATAGTGCTGTTCCCTTAATATCCCAGGAATCTTCCAACATCTCTGGAGCTCTATGTGGTCCTCTATGGCTGTCCTGCTGCTGTCTGGCTGGCCGCATCTCATTTCCAGCGTATTGTGCCAGCTGGCAGGCTGGGCCAGCAGTCTTAGCTTTGCTTATTTCCTTTACTCCCTCACATGTCTTGGTGGTGGCTCAAGTTCCATTAATATTTTATTTGCTGCCCCCAGGAACCGTGGTTGCATTACTCTGGGGAAGTTTCCCATCCGCCTCTTCTTCACGGCAGAATCTGGGCCTGGAGAGATGTTTCATTTCCCAGAAACCTGGTGTCATTTGTCATCTGCCTCCAATTAGTTGAAGCTCAGTGCAGCAGTTTGGGGGTGCCAGAAACCTCCCTGACCAGGAAGGGAAAACTCCTGGGGACAGTGACAGGCTGGCTCATTATCCCTGAGCGGAGTGTCAGCCTTCTCATTAACCCATTCTCCTGGCTCTTCATTAGAGCTTTTGGCCAAGGCAGATTCTGTTTTATTGTGCCCATTTGGCAGGGCTAGAAATTAAGTCCAGAAAGCTTGTTCAGGGTCATGTAAGGAGTTGAGGGCTAAATTGAGCTAAGGCTGGAAGCTTGCTTTCTGATCACTCATGCGATGATTAGCGTCTTTTGTCAGCTAGAGAGGACTGCTGGAGTCTGCTCCAGACTGCTGCTGGAGAAGGGAGTTTAAGGGACCCAGGAGCAGCTTCTATAGCTTCACATGCATTGGCTTGGATTGATGTTGCCAAAACAGAGTTAGAAAGTAAAAACAATAGTATTACTAACAGTGACCTCCCCTATGCTAGGTACTGTGATGGATGCTTTCCTTCTCCTAATAGCCTAGAAATTCAGGACTGAGTCTTTCTGTTTCATAGATGAGAAGTCTAAGGTACAGAGAAGTTGAGTATCTTGCCCTGCAAACATAGCTAATAAGTGGCAATTAGTCATCCTCTCTTATACTCAGGGTCCTGCTGCATCTAATTGAAACCTCTTCAAACTGAAATCCCCTGTAGATCCTCTGTCTTAAGAGTTTTTCTTTTCCCTGGCTATACTTGGGTCTATTGGTCAAACCTACTTAGGTTTCTTCTTATGATCCTTTAATTGTCATAATTATTGTTTTGCTCTTATGCTTTTATGATTCTTTCAGTTTGGTTCTGGAAAATACACAATTTCTTAGATTTACTGAATCTAAATATAAATATAGACACAAGATTCTGTGTTTTTAAAAATCTTCACCTAATTTGATGATTGGGCAGAATTGGGAACAGTAGCTCTGGGCCAGAGATTAAATAATAATAATTTCTTTATTTTTAAGATGGGATTATTCTCCACATGTGGAATGTTTACTTAAAAAGAAAAAAGTAAATGCAGGCTGACTGCCTGTAATCACTCCATAAGCTTCTTTAACCATTTTGCCAAATATCAGATTGATGCATGCTCATCTAATTAAGATGTATTTTGATTCAAGAAGGTAAATCTTATGTGGTTGATCAAAGAAAAAATTCCAATCATTTATCTTTGACTTTGGAATGTACCATGTGATTTTTATCTCCTGCTTTGGATTATCTGCCACTGCATTAATGTGCTAACTGCAGTTAACATGTCCACTAAAAAAAAAAAAAAAAAAAAAAAAAAAAAGAAGAAGAAGAAGAAGAAGAAAAAAAAAAGAAATCCTGTTTTAGAATTTACCTCAGGTGACTTTGATGGTTCCCTCAATCCTTAGCTTAAACAGTCTCAAATAGCAGTTCTCCACTGCCCCATAATTTAACTGCTTCTCCACCTAAAACCAGTACTGTCCTTCCTAGTTATTTCTCATCAGCTTCTTGGAAGAATTCCATGCAGAACTGTCAGAAGCTCAAGCCGTACTAGGGGAGACTACTAGGGGATACTTCTTTCTCATTCCTATGTGTCTTTGTTACATTTGCCTTTACTTTTGTAAGTTTTTATTCCCAAAATCTACACTCCAGGGGCTTTTTCCTTCTTATTCCTTCAATTTCATCAAAACTCTATTAGGACATAGTGTTGCCATACTGGTTCAGATTGGAAGGTGTAGTCAGTGATATGCTGATAATGTTTTCAAGAAGGGATAAAAGTCCTGATTGTCATGTTTGTAGCATTTGCTGATTTCCATTGTGTAAATATTCCTATAAATACAGATTTCAAACCACTAGCTGGCAAAAAAATACCTCAAAATGACAATTGTTCTCAGGAGCCAGAACAAGCAGGCTCCATCCAGCACACTACCAGGTTCAGTTAACTGTTTAAGGGAGCACTCCAGGCAGCTGTGGAGCTCCTGTTTAACAGTTATATGATTTTGGGCAAATCCTTTGACCTCTATGAGCTTCAGTTTCTACATTTGTGAAATGGAAATAATGATTTATCTTAAGAAAGAAGGTGAGAGATAATTGCTATTATGCTGGCATAGGCTAAGCATGAAGCAATTGATTATTCCCCCTTCCATATGATGTAGACACAAAATAGAGGGCAGTGGAAGAGTTTGGACTTTGGGTACCATCTTTGGGAAACATCCAGTGATGGGTGGAGATGCAGCTGGAGCTAGGCTAGGCAAGCAATAAAAACCAGAATTAAGATTTGGGAGACAACAATAATAGTAATTTATGTTCGTGATTGCTCTCTGAAATTTACCTGTGCATGTCAAATGCATGGCAGTAGAATAACTCTTTGGGGGAGAAAAATGGAAAGCTTGGTTAACTACTAGTAGCTAGTATCTAAGCCTTTCCAAGTTTTCCCCTCTGTTTTTCTCATTGTCCTCTTTTTCTTTGAGTTCTTCAGTGTTTGTACCCAAATCATTGGCAGACCCTTATTGCTTTTAATGAGATCATGTTTCTCTTTTATAGGATACATTAACGCTAGCATAAGATTTCAAAATGAAGATGAAAAGTAATTTCTTCAGAGTTGCCACCATTTTTCACACTGACATTTTGCCAAAAATTATGTCAATAATGACAGCATTCTCTGCTTACTGATCAGCGTATTTTGACAGCTGTAATAATCTGCAAATATTAGGGATAACATAGTAGAATATTTCTTGCTCATGTCCTGGTTTCCATTCAGTGGCTGTGCTATTCTTAAGGGTCTTGGGGTTCTCGGCTGGAACCTTTGCTTCTAGCTATTAGAGGAAGAGAGAGAGAGAGAATGGAGTGATTTTAAGGGCCAGTCCTGGAAGTGGCATGTAACACTTTGTTCACATTTCATTGGTTAGAGCTGTCACATGGCTGCTCCTAACTGGAGGACAGGCTGAGAAATGGTAACAGAGTTGTATGCTTCAGAAGAGGGCATGGGCTTGTGAGCCTCTGGCCAGTCCAGTCTCTCTGCATCAGCCTTACATGGACTGGTGGAAATAGCTGCCACCATGGATATAGACCAGTCTAGGTCACCAGAGGAGATTTTTGTGCTTTTTCCTAGGGTTTTGTGTTGAGAAGTACAATTTCATTCTCATGGTTAGACTGAGTTTTCTTCTAAGCCTTATTTATAGTTGTTGGGTTTACTGTGTTACATGAATTCCCAGAACTTTCCAGGACTGGAATGTTTTGCTTAGTGTACCAGCTGGTTTCAAATCAACACTTGAAATGGGTAAAGTATTTGCTGTTGTGTTTGTAATTATTGATAGTCACTAGGATTGGAGTTACATAGAACTTTTCATTTTAATTTAAGTACTTGTTTGATTTTTTAAAGTCAATTTTAGTCACTTGGCTACATGAAGAAATCTGACTTCCTGTCCCACAACAAGATTGGCACTTGGGACTCTTGAAGAGATTGGCAGAATGTCTGCTGAGTTATTGGGCTGGAAAAGACTAACAGCAGTGAAATTCATGGGACTCAGCAGAGCATCACAAAAGCAAGTTTCGTTCTGTCCAGCACCACCACCCAAAGTGAGAAGTTGTGGGGGTGGTGGTGTCACCAGAGTCCACAACTCAGGGTCATGTGAGTCTGTGGTTCTCCACTATTCAGGCATCACTCCATTCTGGAAGGTCCCTCCAGTGACGGGGGACACAGAGTCTAAGACATCTTTCCTTCTAATCCTTGCCAGGACAGGATCATGGCAAGGGGTGTGCAAGGTCCTAAATAGTCAGGTGGGTTTCAGAGGGTGCTAATTGCAGGGCACAGAAGAAAACTGAGGCAGAAACCCAGTGATCTGGCTATCTGGGACTTCACAAAAACTCAGGACTGGGGCTTATCCCAGGCACAGCAAATGTTATATCTGAGACTGCACCAAACATAGCCAGGTCCCACCCCTGGAGAGAGAAGCTCTAGATGTGCCTTGACTAGAGTGACTTGGCTACTTGATGAGACACATCCATAGCTGAGAGGTTGTGTGTACAGGCTTTGGAATAGAATAGACCTGAATTTAAACCCTGACTTCATCCTTTCCTAGATCTGTGACTTTGGGTAAATTATTTGATTTCTCTAATCCTCAGTTTTTCATCTATTAAGTGTGGAAAATAGTATGTACCCTTAAGGGTAGGTGTGAGAGTTAAACAACATAACATACATAAAGCACTCTGGGAGCATGCACCTAGGCAGCAAGTTTTAATAAGTGGTAGCAATCATCCACCACAAAGTCCCACAAAGGTAGGAAGAACAAAACCACAGCTAGGCAGGGCTTAGGAAGGCAGGAGCTGAAATCTAGGCTCTTGTGATGCTTGATTTACAAAGCTTGTACTTCCTGAGGTCAGCTGCCCTCAAGGGAGCTGGTCCTTGGGTGTGCCTGCTGACTTCCCCAGCTGAGCTTCCACAAACAGGTTGACTACGAGGCTGGGTACAGGCTTTCTCCATAGTTAGGTGTCTTTAAGATGGAAAGTAGTGCTATTAAGTCAGCCTACATCCTGGCCATTCAGCTTCTTTTGCATTTTCCACTTCCGGGCTTGAGGGCCTGCCCTTTCTCCTGCAGCATAATTATCACACATTGTCTTTTAACACATATATAAGTAGAAACACAAAGATTCCTAAAATGGTAGGAAGGGGATTTTCCTGAACTGGCATTCAAACTAATGGCTGGAAGGTTGAACATAAATTGCCTTGACCTTGAGCTTTCAAGCTGTGAAGTCTGGAGGGCTGCCTATTCCTTGGAAAGGGGATGGCCTTCAGTTTAAGACAAGCAGGATGAATTATGAAAAGAAAGGGATGTCTTCAAGAAACTCAATTTTACAGGCCTTATACAAAAAGTTAATGGAAGGGCAGAGAACTGGACCAAAGCCAAAAGGAGGCAAGCTTGTGAACAGTAATGAGAGTGGAGGGTTTTGGCTCTCTGCTGGGGGAGGATGGTGTTTATAAAGGGAGATGGAGAAGGCCAGGATGCAGGCCTGTTCTCCTGCTTCCATGGTCTCCAGTCACAAGAATGTACTTCAAATTGGAAAATGAAAATAGAATATTAGATCCAGAGGCCAAGAAAGGTGAGGGGGCAGTAAAACCCCTAAATGACTATGAGTCATAGCCATGCTGGGCATGGTGGCCTACGCCTTTAATCCCAGAGGCTTGGGAGGTTGAGGCAGGAGGAGGTACCAAGCAACTCAGTGAGACTCTGTCTCTAAATAAAATACAAAATAGGGCTAGGGATGTGGTTCAGTGGTCAAGTGCCCCCTACGCATTATGTGTCACAGAGACGTCATCTGCATTGTCTCTCTGTGAGGTTGGTGTTATTAGCTTCCTTTTACATGTGTGTTTACAAAACAGAAAGAGTAAGTGTACTAGTTTCTTAGAGCTTTGGAAAATTAGAAGGTCAACTCTCCATCCATACTGCTCTGAGAGGGCTCTGCAGCCCTGGCCTGAAGGGATTTGCTGTGTGGTCACTGAGAAACCATTAAGAATCATGGAGATGGGACTGGAGCTGGGGCTCCGTGGTAGAGCACTTGCCTAGCATGCATGAGGGACTGGGTTTGGGTTTGATCTCCAGCACCACTTAAAAAAAACTAAACAAAATAAAGGTATTGTGTCTATCTACAACTAAAAAAAAAAAAAAAAAAAGAAGAAGAATCAGAGATGGATGAAAGTCTAGAACTTGGAAAGACAAGAATGGTGGATTTGGGAAACTGTAGTCTTGGAAGCTTGATCTTATTAACTGGCAAAATTCTAGAATCCTAGCTTTTGCATTAACTGGTTGTATAACCTTGGGAAAATCACACAACTCCTCTGGGCTTTAATTTGTTTTGTTTTGGCATAGGAGATTGAAGCAAGAGTTTATCACTGAGCTATATCCCCAGTCTTTTTTATTTTTTGAGACAGGGTCTTGCTAAATTGCTGAGGCTGGTCTTGAACTTGTGATCATCCTATAAAATACGTGCTTAAATCATATAATTTTTAAGTTTTTTTCTAATGTATTCATCCTAGTAAGTTCCTTTAACATGTCTTGACAATTTATATTTTAGTTCTATCTCCATCAGATAAATCATTTTCACCCTTTACCAAACACCCCAGCCTTTCTTCAAAGGGCAGAGGCTTAAGAAGATGGAGTTTGGAGTAAAATAGTTGTAGGTTCAAATCTTACCTCTTATACATACAATCAGATGACCTTAAACAAATTCTGTAAACCTTTTGTACCTGTTTTCTTTTCTGTAAAAATGCTGAAATCTTTCACATAGTTCCATTTATTTTGCAGCATTGTTTTAGGGTTACATAAACTAATATGTATAAGACACTTAGCTCAGTGCCTAGGATTTAGCAAGCACCCTTATTTTATTGATTCTAAGATGTTTTCCCCCCAATGCACACATTTTTCCATCTCTGAAATCAGGGTGCATCTTATAGTTTATGGTGTGTGGCAGTTTAATTGGCAGAAGTTTTTTTCTTTCTTAATGGCATGTAAACTAATGATGCATTTTACAACTCATTAAATATGGTATTTCCCCAGCGTGATTCTCACCCTGAGGTTCTCACTTCTCCTCTGGGATGCTGCCTTCCCTAACTTCTTGCAGGCCATTATCTTTTCTACAGCAAAGCAGAATTAGGGGATGGAACAGCTGGGGAGGGGACAGTCTCAGCCATCATTTTGTCTGGCTTGTTTATTTTACTGGTGTTGAAAATGCAGGCCAGAGAGTGAAAGAGAAATAAGAAAAGCCCCAAAGGAAACTTAGGTCTTTGGATTCTGTGTCCAAAGCTCTTTTCTACATCAACAGCACTGTTAGCATGGAACAATCTTTTAGCTATTGCTCAGTTGTTCTGTAGATGCCTGGGCCCTCCTAGTTGAAGGGTGGACACTTTCAAATCTACATCTGGATTTTGAGAGAAAGATTTAATCTTAGAGCTCCAAAGCTGAAATGATAGATTGTTAATTATTCTTCCCATTTGCGTGTAGAATCATAGAATTTTATAGTTGAGGGAAGATTTTTTTTTTTTTTTGTACCAGGGATTGAACCTTTGGACACTTAACCACTGAGCCACATCCCCAGCCCTTTTTATATTTTATTTTGAGACAGGGTCTCACTAACTTGCTTAGGGCCTCACCTCGCTAAGTTGCTGAGGCTGATTTTGAACTTGTGATTCTCCTGCCTCAGCCTTCCAAGCCGCTGGGATTATAGGCATGTGCCACTGCAAACAGCAAGGGGGTGGGGGAGATTTTTTAATGTGGGAACTATAATGTTTTCACTTTTATAATTATCTGAATTTGTAAGGCATGTTCTCTGGAGGCAGTATATTTCCTCCCAGTTCTTGTGCCTACAATTTCAGGGGCTGACAGCATGTGGATGATTGTGTCTTAAATTGTGAATGGTTTCTGCAATTTGGCTGCTCCCAGGTTTGTACAGCTGAGACCCGTGACAAATCAGTCACACAGTCCAGATGCCTCATTGATTCATTCATTCACTCCATCACTTGGCACTTATTGGACACCTGCCATCTACCAACCACAAGCACACACATAACCTCAGCTAATTCTCACAATAGCGTTAGGAGGTGAGTTTACATGCATTTTACAGAAAGGAAAACTGAGTAATAGTAATGCTAAGTTCCTTTTTATGAGTTGGACATTGATGAATGTTTCAGGTGGAGGATAGGGTAGTGCATTCCAAACCAAGAGAGAACTTTGTTGCAATAAGAAAAAATGTTTAAAACAAGAGTTGCAATATGAATTATTCTATGCAATGTGAACAAACAAAAAATAGCATGATCTATAGAAAAGAAACAGAATGTTCAATATGTACTTATTAGTGCTCAACATTAATTGTATCAGTCACTCTTAACTGAGTCAATAGGATTAAGGAAAAGTCCTTGTCTCATATATCATTAGAACTTCAGGTGTTGAAAATATCTAGTGGGTCTGCTCTTTTTCTGGCCTCTAAGTAGCTAATTTTCTCCTTTTTAGTCTTATTTTAGTGAATGGTCCTTTATAATTAAAAATCTATCTTTATTGGAGGCTTTACCACACACACACACACACACACACACACACACACTCTGAGCTAATTCACAGTCATTTGTATATTTTTCTTTTCATACAGGGTCTTGTAAATTGCTGAGTATTGTCTCCAACTTGACCAGCCTCCTGAGTCACTGGGATCACAAACATACACCACTGTGCCTGGCTTATATCCAGAAATTTCTAAAACTCTTTTTTTTTTTTTTTGCAAGGAGTGGGTACCAGGGACTGAACCCAGGGATGCTTAACCAGTAAGCCACATCACCAATGCTTTTTTATATTTTATTTAGAGACAGGATCTGACTGAGTTGCTTAGATCCTTGCTAAGTTGCTGAGTCTGGCTTTGAACTCACCATCCTCCTGCCTCAGCCTCCCCAGTCACTGGGATTACAGGTGTGTGCCAATGCACCTGGCTTAAATTCATTTTTTTTATTGGCAGAAGTGTTCTTAATCAGGCTATTATGCAACCTTTTGAATGAGCAAAACAAGTGCAAACCTGTTTGCAAAGAGTTTCTTCCTCGAGGGAAATGCCCACCAGTCTTTGAGGATGTCTTGCCTTTCTGCAATTTGAGCTGCAGACTTCAAAAGCCAGTGGGCAGGTTGGCTCAGCTCAAGCATGGTAGCCTCATGTAAGACACTCAGCTTTTCATTGACCCTAGAGAGGGGCAGTATGAATAATCATATGTGCAAGTTTTCCATTTTTCTGTAGAAAACATTGAGTCTTTTAGCTTTGTGAAGAATTTTTTCCCGTGAGGGAACCTGAAGATTTCCTTTCTTGTCTAGGTTCCTCAGCCATCTAGCCCAGCTATCTCCCCAAGTAGCTGAGGCTCAAGGGTACTTACATGAGCCTTGGCAGTCAGTGATGAACAGTTCTGGTTCCCAATGGAAAGTTTGACCAGGTTTCAAAAGTTAATAATCAGACTTTTTGAAAAAAGATGTGAGGAGACAGAAGTCACTTGTTTTCTTCCCTAGACCTGTGTGCATAAACCAAGGAAGGCCATGTCTTTGGCTCCCCTGGGTGGCAGATGTGTTTTGCGGACTCTGGGTCCTTGCTGGCTGAGCCCTCATTGATTGTAACATGGGCTGTGCTTTCATTCATTCAGTTCTTGGTTATGGGGAATGGAGTACATTCCAAGGGAAACCTTGACACTGACCCTGCCCTCAGGGAACTTAATCATTTGTAGTACATTTATCTATTTAACTCCATCCTGCCAATAGGATTTTCTACCATGATAGGCATGTTTCCTGTCTTAGCTGACCAATAATGATAACTACTAACCACATTTAGTGTAACTCATATGACTGAGGAAGGGAATATTAAATTTAACTTGATTATTTAGAATTTCAATAGCCACATACAGCAAATAATGAAATAGATGGCAAAGCTGGAAGCTAGCATCAATCTATCCCAGCATCTTAATACACAGCATTGGTAGTGGTGTCCCTTCAAGCTATGTGGAGTGGAGCAGAGAATGCTTGACTGAGATGGGGTGACAGATTCATCATGTGACTTTGAGTCTTTTACTGACTCTCAGTTTCCTTTTCTGTAAGTAAGAAACTAGAAGCTTCATAAAGACTTCTACCTCCTGATACTTTAGGTTTGAGTCTGCTTTGTTGCATCCCTGTTGGGGTCTCCATGGAATCGGGCATATTTCATCCGAGCCCAATATACTGAGGGAAGGATGACTGTTGCCTTTCTTCAATTCACTGAGCCTGCTGGCATGGGATATTTGTAAGACATTCAGAGTTCTTCTGGATGAAGGTAGTGGGAGAGATGATAAGAAGAGGAGGTGTTTTTGTCTGGGAAGCTGGGAAGATGTGAAGGGTGGAGGCCCAGCTTCTTCCTGGATGGTGCTCCATCACTGGGTGTGGTTATAGAGGTTTCAAGGATGCATTCAGTTTCAAGAGAGAAAGTGGCTGATGGAGATAGGACTCTACTGTGGTTGGCATTTTGTGAAGAATTAAAAGTATCTTCCCAGGTCTGGTTCTTCTGTGTGTTGTAGTGGGTATACTGAGACAATTACATGCATAGGTATTCAGGAGGTAACTTTGGTTATTTTGACACAGACCTCTCCCCACTTTGGGAACCACGTCCCCTGGGTTCCCCAAATGAGAACAGGAACATAGTCACACAATCATCTGGCATCCCGCCCCATACATACCAGGCAGACTAGTGCCTGCTAAGAGTTCAGGGTTGTGGTCGGAATATTTATGTCTTGTTACCCGAGACAGCAGGGATATGTAGGTAGGGGAAGGATGACCGGACTTGTCTGGCTGAAATCATGGACACAGGGGTCTACCTTCCCTGAGGTGGTGTGGAGGGTGAGAGGGCTTTAACCAGAGATTAAAAGCAGAGGCATGCTTCAAGTTCATATGAGTATTCCACCCATAATTGCATCCACAAAAAGGCATTATAACTCATATCTTCCTTTTGTATAAGGCTTTGCAATTTGCAAACTGATTTCCCTAAGTTGATTTAAACCATAGCGAAGCAACTTTGAAATGTCCCTTTGAGGAAGTTTTAGGTGGAGAGGATGAGGAGGTTCCCCCAGGTTGCTAAGTTGATATGAGTTGAACCCCAGTCTTCTGACTTCAAGTCTGGCATTCCTTCTGCCACCCCCAAAGACCCAGGAGCTCCATGAAGGTCATAGTCAAGAAGTGCTGGGAGAGGGCATGTCACCAAGAGTTGTGAGTCCTTATCATAAGTGGATGAAGACTCCCAACAAACATCCAGCTAGAATGTGGAGCACTGTAGGATGTTAGGCTGTGAAACTGGGGTTACACCCCACCAGTGTGCTATTGAGGGGAAGTTGATGGTTGCCCTCTTCTAAGTCCATAGACCTGCCCACTTCCCTTGAGCCCACCCTGGGACAGGGGCAGGAGCCTCAGTCCCAGCTTGTTGAGTGGCAGCAACAGTACTGGGAGGAGGCTGCCTGCCCTTCTATTCTGTAGGTTGTCTCTATTAAGATTTGTTTCCTTTGCTGGGCAGAAATATTTTAGTTTGATGTAATCCCATATGTCTACTTTTGCTTCTGTTTTCTCTACTTTGGAGCATTTCCGGAAAAGAGAAGTGCTTTAACATAGATTTGAATTGTGACTATTTCTTTTCTTTTCTTTTGTAACTTTATTTTATTTATTTAGATGTGGTGCTGAGGATTGAACCCAGGGCCTTGCACGTGCAAGGTGAGTGCTCTACCACTGAGCCATAACCCTAGCCCCATGGTGACTGTTTCTTGATGTGGTCTTCATCTACTTTTACAACATTATAATTTTAATATATTTTGACTGTAGAAAATTAGAAAATTATACAAGAGTAGAAATAAGAAAATGAAGCATCCCCATAATCCCACAACATAGAAATGCATTATATATGTATGTTGGATCATACCAAATCAAAATTTTAAAACTTCTAAATGCAGCTGAGTCTCAGCAGTTTCGTTTGATTCAACCTAACGTACATGGTACAGGTATTATTTTTACTGAACATATTGTATTTCTCCATGAAATTAAAAAATTACTCAAGACAAAAATTTTAATTGCTGATTGTTATTCCATTTGTACCTATCTCAAGTTTATCTAACTATTGCCTTCTGTTGCATGTTTAGGCTGTTTGCAGTTTAGGGCCACAATAAAACATGCTGTATGAAATCTCTTATCTTCAAATATTGTCCTCATTTTCCCTTAGCTCTTTAGGATAGACATGGGGTGGGGAGGGAGATTACCAAGTCATTTGTTATACATAGTACTATGATTTTGATTCACATTACCGAATTTCTTTCTGGAAAGATTGTAGCCATTTTACTTGTCTTAACAGGAATGGGTAACTGAATCCTTGCCAGCATTGAGGGTTATTACATTTTCAAAATCTTTGTAAATTTAATGGATTTTAAACAATCTCATGGTTTAGTTTACATTTCTTTGATTACTAGTTAGGTTGACTACTTTTTCTAATGTTTATTAGTCACTTCCTTCTTTTTTGAAATGCGTATTTCTATTCTTTGTTCTTCCAATAGGAATAATATTAATAGTGTATCATATTTCTTATAAATGTTTCCCAGCTTGTCATCCCCCTCCCCTTTTTTATTGGTGCATTATAATTGTACATAATGGTGGGACTTTTGTTACATTTTCCACACATGAACACAATATAACAATATAACTTGCCCAATGTCATTCCTTACTATTCCCCCCAACATGGTTCTTTACTTCTGCTCTACTGATCTCCCTTCAATTTTCATGAGATTCCCCCTACCACCCACCACCTTGCTTTTTCTTTTTCCTCTCTAACTCCCTCATATGAGAGAAATCATACAACCCTTGACTTCTGAGTTTGGCTTATTTCACTTGACATAATCCTCTCGAGTGCCATCCCTTTTCCTACAGTGTCATTTGCCCTTTTAATTTTGTTCATAATCCGAGATAGAGTTTAAAATTTTATATAGATAAAGCCCTAATATTTTCCTTTCTGTTTTCTTTTAAGGCCTTTGTGCCTAAAGAATGCTTTCTCATTCAGAGATCAGTTAAATACTCATTCATATTTTCTCTTAATTTTTTTAATATGTCATTTTTAAGAATTGTTTTTCTTAATCTAAGATTTATTTTGATGTGTTAAAAATTAACTTGCTTTTTTTCCAAATAGTTTTCCAGTAGTGTTTATTGAATACTTTATCTTCCCCTTATTGCTTTATGTTCTTCCTTTATTGTATATTAGATTTTAAAATATGCCAAATACATATTATGGCTATGTTTCAGGCTCCATTCATTTGTATGCTAATTCTTGTGTCAGTTCCACCTTTTAATAATTGTAGTTTAAAAATATATTTTAATATCTAGTAGGGCAAGCTCAACCCATTATTCATTTTTTATTTCAAAAAGATATGCAATTATTTTCATCTGTTTATTCTTCTAGATAACAGACTAGTTCAAAATCACTTTGGCACATAGTAGGTACTTAGATATTTACTTAACACATATCTGCTATTATTGATAGCTTTTAATCCAAAATTGTGTTGATTTTATTTTATTTGAGTCTTGTTCAGTGACTTGCATTCCTGGAACAAACAAGAGTTGCATATATGGTAAATCTTTAAGTGATATTTAATGAAAAATGGAATTTTTTAATAGCTCATTTGGCTTTTGGTCCTTTTAGACAACTTCATCTGTGATAAATGGTAGCCATTTTTATTTGCCACAAAATTGTATCACAGAGCAAACGAACAGCTGCATAACACAGTTGTCCTGAACTTTAAGTAAGCTTTCTTTTTAAATGATGTTTGCAGATGTTATCATAACTACAACTTAATTATTAAACTTTTTAAGTGTGTGCTTTACAAAGATCTTGCATATGAAAGATTAACATAAAAAGGAGGGAATTTGCTCTTTTCCAGTTATTTCAACAAGAAAGAAGAAAAGCCTCATTCTAAATGAGAATGCTCACTGTTGATCAGTGTCCAAAGTTGGTCAATGTGGCTAAACTGACACAGGTTCTGCATTCATCACAGTGTATGTATTGCGGTGGTGACAGTGAGACTGTAATATTTTGCTTAAGCTCATGAGTGAAAATATGTAATGAAAAAATGTTGACATTTGAATATTAGAAATGATTAAAGAAATACGTACTATCTGAAATTAAACTTCCAGGATCCTAAAGTCAATTACTTGAAGAAATAAGATCTCAAATATTTTAGATGGAGAATTGTGAAATCCTCATCAGTATTTCCATAATTCAAGTGGAAATAGAAGCCCCCCCCCCCCAAAAAAAAAGAACTGTGCAAGGCTGATGGGACAACTAGATTAAGCATCAGTTCTTTTAAAAAGGGGATCCTTACAGTGGACAGCCAAGGAATTATAATGGGAAATTTCCTTAAATAAAAATTTTTGACTTGATTAAAAGAAAAAAAAATAAAGAAAAAGATTTTGACAAAAAAACATGAAAGAAACATTTACAAAATCAGTCATAATCCCACTTTCCAGAAACACTTACTGTGTACATGTATGTATGTGGTATTTATGTATGTATAAACAGACTGTTTTGGATAATTTCATATATTCTATTCTTAAATCCACTTTCCCCACTGAATTATATACCCTAAAATTTCCCAAGATATTAGTTATTCTTTATTGGTATTATATTTAATGGCTGCTTTGAGTGGATATATCATGGTTTATTTAACCCATCCCTTGTGATTGAACACTGAGGTTGTTTCTAATTTTTCAGTAGTATAATGTTGATAAGTACCTTAACGCCCCATCTTCATGTTATTCTTATCATATGTGCTGTGCTTGAGCACATATGTACAGTTGTCCAGAGACAAAGCAACCTCACGGCTCCTTGATCATGATAAAGGATCCTTTCTTTTCAGAAAGCTGGGAAAAACCAAAGAAGACTAGGTATCCCAGACTCCTGAATCACCTGAATTTGTAGTCTCTATTTCCTTATGCCTCTGTGTCTAGTTCTGGGTATTGAAGGACAACTTAAGTTCTCTCACGTTTTTCCCTCTTTGAATCCATTCACTGACAGCCTGACAATTCAAGGTTAAGAAAGAAAAAGAGCCACAGGGCATGGAATCTCCTTAAACTTGTTATTCTTTTGCCTTTCAGGCAGCTGTGGCCCTCCAGTGGGGCTCTGAGGTATGTTTAGAAGCAGATGTTGGAGCTACCTCATCTAGGTGGTGGCCCTGTTATCAGGATGTGATTTCAGTAGACGTGCTTTCCAGAAAACACCACCTGGACCTGTACATCTTTGTTTGAAACACACTCATAGAGGCAAGGGAACAGGATCTTGGAAAGAAGGAGTAAGGCCTGCTGCTACCAGCGGTAGCACATAGAGACTCGTGTTGGGGAAACATTGGCAGGAGATGCCCATGACCATAGTCATCTGGACACAGAAGGAGAGATGAGTGTCTAGTTGGCTGAATAGCTCAATGGTAGGCTCTCCTTTACCTCTGGGAAACTTGGCTTAGGAGAGTAGGAGTAGTAAGAAAGCTCACCAAACATCCCAGGTTGAATAGCAGAGGGAAACAATAAATAGCCAGAGTAACCACACAGATGGGTGTAAGCAGCATGGCTTACAGATGCATGGTGGGAAGGTGAGGGTGAAGTTCTTAGTGACATTTTTCTGAGTTCACTTAAATCCACTCACTTATTTATCCACTCATTCATTCACATAATCAGTACTTATTATGAAGCATCTACCCTGAGCAAGGCTTCATGTTGAAGATATCAAGATGAACAGGGGAAAGATAAGGAGCATTACATTTTCTTTGCATTAGCTGTGTGTCTGGTACCTACAAATAGATTTTTCTCCCTTAATCACCAACCACAGTCAGTGAAAAAGGTATTCTTATCTCAAGTAGGAAACAGAGACCCAGAGAGGCTAAGAAAGATGTCCAGTGACATATGGATAATGAGTTCTGGAGTGGGGAGTCAGACTTAGTTCATCCCGAATCCAACACCTGCGCTTGACTCAACACTGTGAGCTGCCTCTTAGAACGTGCCTCTCTTGGGAGAGCTCACCATCCCCTGCAGAAAATGGCTTGTTGAGCAAGTAGTCAAATAGTGTCCACACATGCCCTACTGTGGCTGCTGACTAGGAACACACAAGGAACCCAGGGCCTTGCACATGCTAGGCAAATGCTCTACTGCTAAGCTACCTCCTCAGCCCAAATAACCCCTTTCCTATCCTTTTATGACTCAGGCTCCAGGGAATCTTATTCAAAAAGTTTGCAGACCCTTCTACTGACTAACCCTGGCCAACCCAGGAGGGGTCCTGGGTCAAGTTGTCATCTTTCTGTTACCAGGGTTATTTTTAATTTGAAAGGCTTTCATGAAAGCCAGTCCAGTTTTTCTGTCCCTCAATAATTCCATAATGAGGAAGAACCATCTCTGATAAAGCTTATCCTTAGGGTACAGGTTCTTGCATACAGCCTCATTCACCTCCCGCATGGTCCTCAGCTGTTTTTTTTTTTTTTTTTTTTTTTTTGTTGTTGTTGTTGTTTTTTAATCCAAGCTAAGGAACTAAAATAATTTCACTGTTTTTTTTTTTCCTCTGCCATTGAGCCCAGTCTTGGGTCCCAGCTGAACCAGGATGATCAGAATGTGGGCCATGAGGGAGGCAGGGCTGGTGATAGGATTTTGTAGTTAGAATCCAAGGCAAATGACAAGGTCTTGTTTTGACTTTCATTACATCAATGGTTCTCCACAACCAAGGGAGCTATGCATGAATCCCTTTGAAAATCTTATGAAAACTAAATTTATACAGATTCTGTCTCAGAAAAATGGATACATATGACATATGGGCAATGATATCTGTCCAGTCTCCTGAGGTTCCTGGCCCTCCCCCACCACATATGTCATGAAGGCAGGGTTAGGAGGCCTGCCTCAGTTTATGAGGTGCTCCAGTAACATGTACCTTTGTCCCCTGGTGAGCAGAGGAGAGGGTTACCTAGGCTGATATCTCCTAGCTCCTCACTCTTTTCCATAATTCTGGAGAAAAATTCATGATGTATTCAAGTCATGACTGGTTTCTTGTTTAGCATTTGACACTGTTATGGTTTTTCCTAAGGAAAAGGCAGGTATCAGATGTCAAACTTTTTCCTGATCATGGCCTCTTGCCAGTTTATCTTAGATTCTGGTTATTCTAGCTCCATGGGGATGCTTTGGTGCTTATCTCTGGCAAACATTAACTCATGTATCTGTTACTCTGAGGAAGGTATAAGTCATGGGGAAAAATCCACTGTGTCTTGTCTGCTCTCCTCTGTTCCTTGAGACCCACCAGGTAGACCTCAGTACTCACCACTACCTTGTCCAATCCAGGACCTTGCTGATGATCCCATAATACTTTGCATTTTCTTCTGTTACTGCTATTCACTTTTTAGGCATTTGGTTAATTATTATGTATTTGGAATTTTATGAATATCTCTTTTCCATATGTACTTGTATATTGTTTCTTACATAACATTGAAATTACATGTGGGGTATCTGTCCCCCAAACTAAAAGTCCCTTATAATCAGGAGCTCTATGTTGTTTATTTTTGTACCCACAGTGATTAGAACTTTTCTTGGCTCATAGAGATTTTCAACAAATATTTTTTAAAACTAAATTTTTTAAACTATTAAAAATTGCTTAAAACGTTAGAAATTGTTCCATGGCTAACCCATCCACCTCAGATATGGTTAAGCAGTTTATATAGAAATATGTATTGGGGGGATATATATATTTATATATTTATATTTATATCCATCCCCATGGGGTCTCATTTTCATGGGAGTTTAGTATTTGTGTGGGGTGGAGTTATGTGCACAGACCTTTCTTTGTTGGTTACTGCAATTATTTGAAAATGATATCAAACCAACTTTTTTATTCTCTCCAATAATCTCTCAGTGTCTGTGTCATTCAAGTGCTTCTTCTCATTTGTTTATTTCTCTATTAAATCTTAACACCTCTTTCTTCTCTGCCTTCTGCCTTCTCATTTGGTTCACATATCCCAGACAGCCTAGACAGCAGCCACTCTGAGTAGCAACTTTATGCTAGTTCAGGACCAAGGACAGCAACATATATATATATATCTTCGAAGGGTGGGAGGGTGCTTTAGTTTGCAAAGACTTGTTCAGTAATATCATCCTTGAGTGTGTCCCTTCTCACCTACAAGCTGTACCAACAGTTCTGTAATACTGGCTATTACTTTGACCCTGATTGTTCATGTCTGGCTGATATGTGCCAGCCTGTGCTTGGTATGTCCCTGTGGCACTGCTTTTTACCCCTGCCCATTGTATTGAGACTGGGGTGGGGATGTACAATTGGGGAATGAGAAATAGTGGAGGTTAGAACAGGGAGAAGCTCAAGGCTGAGGATTGGGACCGCTCTATGGAGTGCCCAAGAGCTTGAGCTGCACAGTCATTGTTGTGGGTTTTACTGCCACACACACCTGAATTGCAGGACATGGGGAAGACAGAGAGAGAAAAGAGATGTGTTGGAGAGGTGCTGGGCTTTTTCATGTTTAGATGCCTTCCAGAGTTGCCTTCTATAAAGGCAGAACCCAAAGCCCACTCTTTAAATCAGCAATTTCTTCTTTATGACCTGATTAAATTAAATACTATGGATATTCATGCTGGGAGGGAGAGGAACTGCAAGTGAGGATTCCAAGGATCAAAGTTCCACAGTATACACCTTCTGCCTATGAGCTCTTCTGTAACTCTCTCTAAATTATAATAGCAAATATATTGCTAATGTTCAGCTGGTGACCCACACGCATCACCGACAGGCTAATGTTTGAGGGCCCATCCGGGAGCAGTGGTCAATGGAACAAGAAAGACAATAAATCTACCACCAACACCAACATCTGTGAAGTATGAGCACTTTAAATAATCTGGTCAGTTAGAAAACAGTCGTCAGTTTTTTAAAAAAAGTGGTGGTGGGTGGAGAGAAGCAATTCTGAAGTGGCCATTTTATTGTATCTGCACTGCACCCAAGGATGTCAACTTTTCTGGGAAGGAAGGGGAGGGAGAGTGAGTGAGTGAGTGAGCCTGTGTGTATTGCAGTTGAGGTCTCAATTCAAGCTAATATTAAATCTTGTGAAGAATAAACAGAAAGGGTTTGCACATTAGCTGGGCTTAGAGAGGTGTTACCCACATATTTAAAGTGCTGATTATTAGTGATCTGTAATAGAGCTAATTTAGCTATGGCAAGTATTACAAACTTCTGCTCTTCAAAAGTAGCCCATTAGCTAGGACTTCATATCTAATATTGACTTTAGAAAGTTAATATTGAAATTGGCTGCGATTAGAGTTCATGTGGAATCATGAGAGAGGAAGAAAGATGAAGATGGAAGTAGAAATAGGAACAGAGATAGCTCAGGAGGGGAAGAGGCACAGCAATTATTCAAACACCTTTGGGGTTGAAGACACCATTGCACTGTAGATACGAAAGACAGACTCTGGGTCATTCCTTAAGCACCAGCTATGTGGCAGGCACTGGAGAGACTAGGATAAGCATCCATTTCCTGCCTTCAAAGAGCATAGAGTCTAGTGAAGGAGCCAGTTGTGGCTGTGAACAGTGGCACAACAGCAGGGAACATGCTGTGTGATACCCAGACAAGGCAACACCATCCCAACTGGGGGGGGGGAGGGGTGGGGGGGGTGTGGGGGGTGTGTGGGGGTGGTGAAGCCATTAGGGAAAGCACCTGGGAATGTTTACAGCTCACATCAGTGCAGGGCAGAAAATGTTCCTTGCAAGGAGTGAAGTTCAAATGCATGTTGCAGTTGAGATAAGGTAGACATTGCTCCTCTCTAGTATCCCTCTGGTTATCATCTCAAGTCTCCCAGCTACTGCCTCAGGCAACATGCTTAGAAAAGGTCACTTCTTAGCAACTGCCAAAAGGAGAACCATTGTTGTTGTTTTGGTTTGCTCCCCATTTGCATTGAAATTAGGTTAGCAGAGGTTCCTGAATGTTCTTGACCTAGAAGTCCCTTGGCTAGGGAAGAGAACTTTATCATACCATCTCTTCTGCCTGCCTGCTGTGCAGGGGGAGAGGGGACACCACTGAGCCTGCCTGACATTTGTGGGTAGCAGTGATCAGGGACTCAGGAGTGGGCCTTGCTGCAGGTTCCCAGGTTGGGAAGAGGCATGTGGGTCTCTGCTGTATGCTGTGTTCTATTGCTGACATAAAGCTGTCCAGTAGCTTTCACTGCCAGATTTAATCCTTCCTCTCAGCATACACTTCCTGCCTTGGCGGTAGTTGTTTTAAGGAGAGCTCCAAGGAACATATTTATAGTTGCCGCAGGAGTTTTCCAACAGTCAGTTTTCTCAATAGCTCATTAGCGTCTGTAAAGAGGCGACAAGAACTTTCACCTCTATTTTTGCAAGTCCATGAGCATAGGAACATACACAGCTCTTTATCTCTTACTTTTATTCCCTTTTCTTATCATTTTCTACCATTCTTGCCATGTCTCTCTCCTCTTATATCAATTTAGGAATGAGGGGAATAAAAGATGGAGGATGAGGGGAATAAAGATCTTTACCCACTAATAAGTTCCCTACAAACCCCAGTTACACATATGTCCCAAGAGTTTTGCTCATCTGTTTTCTACACAGAAGGACCCATGCCCTTAAGTCTCTTTCCTTTATGATTCAGTCCTATTTGGGGTCTTCTTGGTCTTCTGGCCTGGCTGGCTCCCAGGAGGTAACTCAGACAAATATTCTTTCCTGCCACTCTTGAGATTTAGGGAGAAAATCAAAAGAGACAAAGTTCCAGTGCCCCTGCCCCCACATTCCACCACCAGCTTCAGGAGGAGCCATGAGTCTCAATTTCCCTGTCTCAAACATAGAGCAAAATATGAGCTGGAGACTGGGGTCAGAGGCTACTGGGCCAAGACCTGTTCTGAGCCACATCCTTCCTCTGGGGCCAGCCAGATTCCACCCAGCTCTGGCCCTTGCACAGCCCCAGATCTCTGTGTCCTCAGAATCATGTGCAGACACCTCTTGGCCACTGATTCCCAGAAGCCAGATCACCTGCAGCCTCCTAGCCTCTTAGTCTGTTTTTCTGTTCAGCTGATAAACTCCATCTGTGGCACTGTTTATTGGTCCCCTCCTCTCTACTTTGGCATGTGCTGCTTCCGTTCACCTCTTGGCTCTTTCCTTGTTCAAGAGTTCATTCAAAGATACCTCCTCAGGGGTGCCTGCCTTGACAAATCACCTCCACCTCATCACACTCACCATCTTCTTGGTACTGGTGTGTGCTCAGTTTCAGTTCAATATTTTTGAGCTGCTTTTGTGTGACAGGCACTGTGATAGGTATGGGGGTATAACAATGAGTGTGACAGGGTCCTCACCCCCAAAGCTTCAGGATCAGTTAATGGAGAGTGCAATGGAAAATGTAAATGCCATTCAGGAGTGATAAGATATGGCTAGGAACAGCTCAAGTTGATGGGGAAGTCGGGGAAACTTCACAGGGAAAATGGATTAGAGATTTAGGAGGTAGAATCAACAGAACCATATGAGTGAATTGGTAAATGTGCTGAAGGAGGAAGGAGGCATCCTACATGCATCTCAGGTTTCTGTTTTGGCACCTTGGTGGATAACAGCACCAATTATCAAGTTACTGTGGAATCAGAATTGCCAGGTTGGGGACAAGGTGAGGTCTTTATCAGAATCTCAGAATCTTTTTTTTTTCTTCGTCTTTAAAGAGAGAGAGAGAGAGAGAGAGAGAGAGAGAGAGAGAGAGAGAAAGAGAGAATTTTTTTAATATTTATTTTTCAGTTTTCGGTGGACACAACATCTTTATTTTATTTTTATTTGGTACTGAGGATCGAACCCAGCACCCCAAGCATGCCAGGCGAGCGTGTTACAGCTTGAGCCACATACCCAGCCCCAGAATCTCAGAATCTTACTTCATCTTTTATTTAGAGTCTGGTAGCTTCCTGGTATCAGGGGGAAATAGGAACTGGAAACTCCTAGAGGGCAGAAATTGGGTTTCCTACTCCGAGGGAGTGAATTTCATGAGATGAACACTGTGTGCTCATTAGATATAGAGCTCTTTGGATGAGGCTCTCCTCCTTTTTCTGGTTCTTATCCAGTATTGCTCAATTTTGGAGAGTCTGCACCTGTAGATGGAGGAGAAGATGAGCTAAAGAGGCAAAAACTGGCTTCTCTGTCCTCCAGGGCCATCTAGAGATGGCATTTTGTTCTCTTAATCATGATCAATGATGATTTTATAGTACTGAGAGTAGTTAGAGAAGGCAGAGCTTGAAGGGTATGAAGGAAGATTTGTTGTAAAATTAAAATATCTGCTGATGAAGTAGTGGCTTAAGGTGCCAGATCCTGAGCAACTTGGACAGACAATTTATGAACACTCTGGCTCACAAAAAACCCAGAGTGGTCTACTCTCAGTGCCCTGGAGCAGGTAAGTATCCATCTCCTAGATAGCCTTTCTATTCCAGTGCTGAATGTCAAGGATATATTACAGGGCAAATACTGAATCTCTGGAATAGCCCTGGACAGTGGTGAGGGGTCTTCTGTAGCAGGGCAGAAGGGTTCTGAGCAGCATTAGATCTGATTTTAAAGGCCCTGTTTATACCAGGTTCCCCCCTACCCTCCCACCCCCTGCTTCTAAGATTACTTTCTGGAACAGAAAAGCATACTTTAGTACTCCAGTATTTCCCCAAATGTAATGTGCACTTTGATTCACCAGGGTCCTTGTTAAGATGCAGGTTCTGATTCAGTAGGTCTAGGTTGGAACCTGAGATTCTGCATTTTTTAACAAGGTCCTGGGTATAGGTGGTGCTTATTACTTTGAGCAGCAAGCCTTTAGAACTTGCCTTTAGGAAGCCTTTCCTTTCAAAGTGGCACTGACTCACTGTTGTGCTGCACTGCAGAGTTCTAAGAGCTCATTTGGCCAACCTCTGTTTGGGTCCAGTTTTGACATCTTTTTGTTCTCAGGGTCTCATCAATTCTTCTTGAGCAATTATGTGCTAGGCCTTATCTTAGGCTTTAGGGATACTAAGACAAAATAAGAAAGGAAACCTCTTCCCAGAGGAAATCAAAGCAGAGATAGATAGACAGGCAAATAGAACAACAAACGGTTATCAGAGGCAGAACGTCACCTTGGAGGAGACCCATGCTGGAGGATCCTGGGGAGGTGGCAGTGGTAATGAATGCAAGGGGGCTCGCACACTGGATGCTCTAGGGATAGAGTGGGGAAAAAAAGAGGCAGAAACCTGAGTATTGGGAAATTTGTCATCTTGTTGGTGAAACAGAGCTCAGGTCCATTTGAAACAAGATTCAAAAACTTACACAGTCATTTCTAAATGACAAATGAAGGGGGTGTGACTGACAACCGAAAGGAAATAAAGAGCAACCTATGACTACCCTGGCAGCTTACACCTCCAAATCCCCACTCGGTAGTTTTTCTTTTCTTGTTGAAGTTAGGATGGCTCTCCGAGGGAGGCTAGCATGCAGTACAAGCCACTCTGCCACCCTGGGGGATTCACTGGGTTTTCCAGACCCACAAAACCACAGACAGGGCCCTTGCCACAAGGGCCAGTTCTGCCATTCCTACTTAGGACCACACATGGAGGCTGGGAGCCAGAATGAGGATGATTGGCACTTTCTAGCATGGGAAATAGTGACAAGGAAAATGTGAGAAAGAATAGGCAGCAGCAGCACAACTTGAGCATAACACATTTGGGGCAAGAGGAGCCGAAATGGGTCTTGGAGGAGACCCATGCTGGAGGATCCTGAGGAAGTGGCAGTGGTAATTTTTACTTCACTAATAGATGCAGAGCATTTCAACTTTGCTAATTAACAGAACAGCAGGCTTGTAATTCTGACAGCAGCAGGACATGAATGGGGTGGGATTGGCACTGAATGCCAGCGAAGCATGCCTTTGTCCTTAAGAGGAAGCACAACGCCCATGACGGGTGAGGTCCTCGAGGATAGCCACAGGTTTGTATTGTTTTCCCTGATGGCAACTCCAAGAGTTAGCAAGGGACCTACTATTTCAACTGGCTTTTCTTGTAAAGGAGGAAGCTATTGTACCATGGATCTAGTGCTTTTGGCTTAACAGTCCTATCAAATACACCTTGTTTCAGAAATCACATTTGCAGTGGCCGCCTCACAAGTGTTCCATCACTCATCTCCCACACTGGCCACTTGTACTCCCTGAAAAATGGGATGGCCTTCCCTGAGCATCCCAATCTCAAAACTGATTCCAGGAAAAGAATGGTTTTGGAAAGCCAGGGAACAGTTGTTTTATCTTCCCACAGCACACTGAGTCTCATTAAGGAATTTGATCCCAATATTTTCTTTCAAAGCAGATTAATTTGATAATCTGTAGCTCTAAAAGGCCAATAAGTATAAAGAAAAGATTTAGAAAGTCTTAGCATGTTAGGGCTGAGTGGTACCCTGGAGATCATTGACTCAGATCACCAGTGCTTAGTGTGACAGTTGATGCCACTGACCTTGTGTACGTCACTTGAGTAAGGGTTAACTTTCATTCAGTCATTTATTCTTCCATTAAATATTTATTGAACATTTACTATGACTCTATTGAGACATTACCTGATGGTAAAAACACGTTGCTATTTTACTGGTCCTGTTTGAGTTAGCATTCAATGAACTTACCCTTTATTATATATTCTAACAGCCCGTTTCACAAGGGCCCTGGGGGATTGATACATAGGATCTTCAGCCAGTGCAAATAGGTTTTATATGCAAGGTCACCAATTTCTGAGCTGCTGGGCTAATTAGTTGAGCTCTACTTGGCTCTACCTAATACATGTATTATTGAAAAAAGTTATTTGTAATTCAATTTTGGGCAAATGAAAACTATTTAAATCACTAAGGGAAATTTTATTTAAAGAGACCTTGGAAAAAATCTTTTCATAATGTAAAAAATCTTGTTGTTGGAAGTGACTGTTACCTAGTTATGCATTTTGTAAATCTAGACACTTTGGGTTTTCTTATGGTAGGCACACAACCAGGCAGATAGCCCGGTCTGAACTGTGTGGGGAGGACTCTGTCCTGGGAATGTTTGAATAGCTCAACCAAAAACACTGACATTATGCAGAACCCATGACCACACATGGACAAGCTGCACAGTGGCCCTTAGGTCATGGATCCTCGATAGAGAAGGAAGAGGTGGGGCATGAGGACTGAGGTATGAGGATGAGAGTGGCAACTTAATCCAGGGTTGTTGCCAAAATTCTCAGGTGGGTTTCTTGGAAGAGTCAATGCTTAGAAACTGAGGGGTTGGTCTGTGACTTTCCTCTGTAGATTGTCAGATTTGGACCCCAAGGGAGATGCCCAGCAGTCAGAGGTCCTAGAGTAGGGGATCTGTGGCCTCTGTGTCTATCATACAGAGCTGACGTAAAACCAACCGCTTGTCTCCTGGGGTCCACCTGTGTCGTGTTCCGACTGGTGATACACAACAGATTCCAATCACAGCTCCAGCTGTTCTCTGTGAGAATCTTGTGGGGTACTTGGGTTCCGTAGGGGTTCAGTGGGCCAGCCTAGGTTTTGTATGTGTATGGAAGCTGGGTCCTTTCTTCCCACACATTTCAACCATGCCAGATTGTTCTTTGCCTCCTGAGGCCACTGTTTCTCCAGCAAATCATTATTTTCCATTTTTTTTGAAACCCCAGGTCTCTGCATCCAGCCCCCTAACAGGAGCTCAGCTAGACCCTAGAAAGGACTTTCAACCAGGAAGTGTGACCTAAAGAATGAGCTAAAGAGTGGGCATTTCATTTCCAGGAGATTTTTGTCTCATCATCTCCTATTTTGGACTGAACCCTTTGTGGGTGGGAAGGGGGGTGGAGGAGGAGGGCTACAGAAGGGTCATTGTCATCAACTTTGCTTCCAGCTATAGGATTTTTGTGATTTATTTTTCCCATTTGTAAAATGAAACTAATGGTCATTGTGCCACTTAGAGTAAAAGCATAAGTAATTATTCAGGGCATTGTAATCTATCTTGATATCAGTAAACTAATCCAGCAGATATTTACTAAGCACTTACTGTGAACCAGGCACTGTGCTAGGCTCTAGAGGTATACAAATAGCTTTTTTGTTGTTTTTTGATTTTTGTTTTCTGTGCTGGGGATTGAAACCATGGGTGCTGTATATCCCCAGCCCTTTTTATTTTGAGATGGGGTCTTACTAAGTTGCTTGGGCCCTTTGATAAGTTGCTGAGGCTAGTGATCTTGAACTTGTGCTCTTCTTGCCTCAGCCTCCAGAGTCCCTGGGATGACAAGCATGCACTACCACACCCAAATCAAAATGCTTTTCCATTTTCAAGGTTTGCAACAGCAGCAAGTCTTCCAGGGCTGATCCCAGGGCATGGGGCTTTTTCAGTGGGGTGGGAGGTGACTTGGACTGTCCCCCTTTTTGAGAAGGACCAGGAAGGTTCGTCCCTGGTTACCCTGAGACCTGGCATCACAGGGAAGTATCCTCTCTGTTGTGGGCCCTTGCCTGCATTGGCCTGGGCTGCAGAGCTTTCTGGCAGATAATGGAATGGGAGGCTGAGGGTGGGATCCAGGGGCTCAACCGGATGGCCTTTCACCCTGCTCTCCCGTTTTTGTCGTCCTACAGGGTCTTTTCGGAATGATGGTTTGAAAGCTTCTGATGTCCTTCCCATCCTAAAGGAAAAAGTGGCCTTCGTGTCTGGTGAGTATTTGTCAACTTTAATTCATAATGGACCTGGAGAAGTTCTGCAGGTACACGTGTTCAGACACTCACTTCTCTGTGTAGTAGTAAGAGAGAAGATGGGAGTGGCCTGCCTAGAGCAGTGGCTTCTTCCCTTCGAGAGAGGCAGATAAAGCAGGATCCTGGATCCAGCTGGAGGTTATGGGGGGACCACACACAGGCCCACACTCACCCTCATGCCCCTTCCTGCCTCACCCTGCCTGGCCTGGCCAGAGCTGCCCAGGATCTCTGAGAGAAGCTGCAGATGGAAGAGGCTTTGCTCATATTCATTTCTGAGTGGAACATGTTGAGGAGATTTAAAAAAAAAAATCAGGTGTAGTGGCATACACCTGTAATCCTGGCTATTTAGGAGGCTGAGGCCAGCCTCAGCAACTTGATGAGGTCCTAAGTGATTTAGTAAGACCCTGTCTTCAAAGTAAAAATAAAATGGAAAGGGCTGGGGATATAGCTCAGTGGTAGAGCACCCCTGGATTTAATCCCTAGTGCCGATAAACAAACAAACAAATAAATAAATAAATAAGAAAAACGTTTTTGGCTTCTCCTTATCCTTCTTGGCAAAGGGAATTCTTGTGTGTCTGTATTTAGGTGTTTTGTTCTGACTTCCAAATATTGATTCCTGACTTTTCTCCCCCACCCATCTTGTGCACCCGACCTCTTAACATATAATTCAGGGTACAGCAATCTTCAGCCTATAGGCTAGCCACAGATTTTTGTAAATTAAGTTTTATTGGAACCCAGCCACATGATATTTGTTTAGGTAGTATGTGTGTATTCCATTGGTGCTGTAACAGATTGCCACACACTTGGCAGTTCCACTTTAGGCCAGCTGGATCAGAACCTCTGGCAGGGTCTGAGGTCTGGACTGGGCTGATGGCAGTGTGAGCAGATAGGGATCTCATTTTGAGAAACACACCCAAGTGTTATGACTTGTGGGCTGAGCCTTTATTTCTGGGTTATTTTTGTTGTCTACATGGAGCGGCCCTGGAGTCACAGTACATTCCCCCTGGCACAGAGGTTCAGTTCGTAGGCATTGCTGGCCTGGCTGCTGGGCACAGCCAAATGGAAAGGGATGAGGAGGGGAAGTGAGGAAGGGGACAACAAGCACCAGTCACCCTTATGTCATCAGGAAGGCAAGAGACCAACGAGTCAGAATTTAGGTGTGGGAGGAGAAGCAGGCATGCAACAGGATTGCAGAATCCTTTGTAGGACACTAACACATTCTATATTCCTAGAAAGAAGTATTATGATGTTATTTTTTATGCCATTTTGCTGTTAGGATGACACTGACCAGGAAGCTGCATTTCCTATCAGTGTTAGTGTTGCATATCTTCTTAGGAAGTGAGTCCCTGTCACCAAACATGGGAGGCATGGGCTGAACAACCCCTTGGGAGGATCCTGAGCATGATTTCAGTGTGTGTGAGGCATAAATGAGACAACCCTACCGTGAACTTGGATTCAGAGTGCTTGCTGAGCATGTAGGAAGACTGTGTGGAAGTCCTGGAGGCCCCTGGGCAATGCCAAGCCCCTCATGCCTGCTGCTCCCTGCAGCCTGGGCTCAGGGGACAGGACCCACAACTCACCTTTTCCTGTTTTATGGTCCTTAGTTAACTCGAGATCCTTCCTTCCCCCGGGGGTATCCTGCTGATCCTCCCTTTTCTCTCATGGGAGGTCTTCCTTCCTGGCAGTGCCTTCCTCACACCTTCTTCTGGTTTGAACTTCTTTTCTTCTCAAGTCCGATCCTCCTACAGGAAGCCTTCCTGGATTTAATGCATGGCCTCTGATGCCATCCTGTTCTGCATATGAAGTTTGGGGCATATAAAGGCAGACATGGTACACTCTGACAAGGTGACCCTTGTTTGATTGTTCATGGCTCATTTTCTCCATGTGCTTTCAGTCAGGGCCCTGAGGCAGGGCCAGGAAAGGAAGATCCAGAAAAACCTTCCCAGGTAGTAGAGAATTGACTTCATGGATCTCACTGAAGCAGCATGCCAGGAATGTAGTCAGGGATGAGGCAGGTAGAAACGGCCCAGAGCTGGAGGAAGGAGCTGGGGGTGCATAGCGCCTTTCCACGTGAGCCCAGCAGCCTTGCTCAGCCATGCCTGTGTGCCAGAAGCTTTGGGGCTTAGGGAACATTGCCCTTCTGTGCCTGGGACGGGTTCTGAAGGTGTCAGGCAGTTAATGACTGGCTACGTCTAAAACATGAACAAAAATAACAACAACAAAAACCTATGCACCCTGAGGTTTCAGGAGACAAAACACAAAAATAAAATAAATAAACCCCAAATTAAACGATGCAGTATAACCATTGTGTTTCTTTACGAAAAGGAAAGAACAAGGCAAGGAAGGTGGTGGGTAGAGAAACCACTGGTCGTGCTCACCCTCCCCTGCAAGCATCCCAGCTTTGGCCAGATGAAAGCAAAGTAGCTGCCATGGCAACAAACATCTGGAGTCAGTCAGGGCAGCCCAGCCTCTTCGGCACGTGGGTGTGTGTGGGTCAGGGCTGTGGCTGTCCCTCAGTGAGCCTCTGTTGTTCCTACCCTGCCATGTGGGCCCCTTGTTCACAGCCTATGGGCTCCCTGGCCTCCCTGGCTTCCCTTCTGATACTTTATGTCTCCCACTCACCACATCCATTGTCCCTTTCACCTTACCTTCTTTCTAGTGCAGGGCCCACCCTACCTTGGGATTTTTGTGCACATAGATACCCTCCTTTGGCTACCTCCCAGGGTTCCTTTCTGCTTCCTCATCTCCCACCAACATGATTTTCCATAGTTCCCAGGGAAACTCCATGCCACTGAGCATTATCTTTTGTACCTGGACCCAAGTGTCTCAAAGCGTTTCCATAGAACAGTCCCACACAATCATCCTCAAAAAAAAAAAAAAAAAAAAACAGAAAGAGGTTCTTGTCTTAAATAAAATTGGGAAATGCTGCATGTTAAAGCATCAGCATCACTTATCTCTGTTTTTCCTCTCTCCTTGAATAATGCATCCTGCCTCAGAAAAAAGAACAGCTCCACCCACTGGGGGCTGGACCCCTCCCCTCTTACCCACTCTGAAGCCTTGAATGTATCCATTGCCCACCTCCCTTCCGGCATAATGATTCTCTTCCTCTGTGCTCGCTCATTTCTTCCTACAGTCTTGCAAGATCTTTTCTGTTCTGGAAACTATAGGACTCGATCCCGCTGCCTCATCTTGACTCATTATCCATACTTCTGAAAGGTGGTGATTACATTTTCCCAGGCTTCCTTTCCTCACTCCCCCTCCCCTGTCATCCAGAACCTTTCCCAGCCCTGAGTTCTGAAACTCCTATCTCTAAGGTTAGTGTAACATAAGCTTTACAGGAACAGAATCAACCAGCCCTTGAAACACCTCGTCACCCTCTGCCAGTCAGAGCCTTGGCTCTCGAAACCACCTCATCACCCTCTGCCAGTCAGAGCTTTGACTCCCCATGTTCCCATGTCTCTATTTATAAGGTGTCCATAGAAGGAAACCAATAGCTGAAGCAAAAACCCACCCAAGAGTAAAAAAGCTTAGAGTGATAAAGGGAAGGCTAAGGGGGGTCAGATGCCCTCCCAGCTTTTAGGAACCCTTCCAATTAATCATTTTGCTTCCTTTTCTTTGTGTGAATGATAGTTGGGAGATAGGGACCATCCCCAAAGCAGATGAGATGAAGTTGTTCATCATTACAAAGAACCAGGGCTGGTAGTATAGAAGGCCTTGGAGCAGGGGGCCTGGAGCTCAACTCTGAGGTACACCTGTATGGATCCACTCTGCTGGAGAGGTGGGCACGGTCATGCTAAGTGACTTTGACTTTGTTTGACCCTTTGCCCCCTGCAGCCTCTAATTTCCTCTTCAGAGCATCCTGGGTTATTTGGCAGTGTTATGGGTTGAATCCTGAATGTCTCCCCAAGCTCGTATGTTGAAGCCTTGGTCCCCAGTGCAGCAGTGTCCAGAGGTGGGGCTTTCAGAAGTGATTGGATCATAAGGGCCAGACCATCATCAGTGGAACAATCCATTGGATGGATTAATAATTGGAATGGACTATTTTGAGATAGTGGGTTCTATAGGCAGGTGGGACATGACTGGAAGAAGTAGATCACTTGAGAACATGTCCTGGGGACTGTATCTTGTCCCTAGCTCCTTCTATGCCCTGCTTGTTGGCTGCTGTGAACTGAGTAGCTTTCTTCCACCTTTCTGCCATAATGTTCTGTCTCACCTCAGGCCCAGAGCAGTGGAGTCAGCCAACCATGGACTAAAACCTCTGAAACTATCAATCATCCCAAAATAAACTTCCTCCTCTAAATTGTGTTGGGTATTTTGGTCACAGAGACTAAGAGCTGACTAATACACCATGCCTCCCTCCATTTGTGTTCCTGTGATCAGAGGAAAATGTTACTCCTGAGCTCACACCTAGAAGGGGCCTGGGCAGCTCTTCTTTCCTTGTAAGAGGTCCTTCTTCAGAGGCCTGAGCGTCAGGTTTCTTTCTAGCACTGATGTAGCATGTAAACCCCTCCCCCAGCTTCCATTAGTTCACTCTGGGTCCCCACTCTGGGGATGTCAGCGGTTGTCTGAGATTTGGGTTGAGGGGGTATCTCTGATCAGGATGCAGAAGTGTCCTTTGTGTCATAGCCAGTGCCTCAAAGGAACATAGTCACCGTACTTCAGTTTCACCTATATGACCCTCCTGAGAAACTTGGTTTGGGTTCCTAATCATGACATCCATTAATGAATAAATTTTTAAATCATACAATAAATAGTGAATAGAAAGTTTGAAAATATAGGAAAGAAAAAACAACCATCTAGAACTCTGTCCTAATGACTACAGTGATCATCATTTTTGTATACTTCTTCTAGCATTTCCCCCCCTTCATTTGATGTTTATAAAGCATTTGTAATCCGAGTTTGTACATATTGCACTGATTAAGACCTTGAGCATCTTTATTTCTGATAAGATTCATGTACTTCTCCAGCAGGAGTGACAGGTGGCACCTCAGGCAGGCAGGTGGGCAGAGGTGGCTTCTGAGTTGCGTAGAAAACTTTTAATGTCTTTTCTATGAGTCTGAAAATCTCTCTGCGGTGCTATCCTGGATGGGTGCTTTCAATGGCCTCCTCATCATGGTCTCAGTGCATTGACAGCACTCCTGCTTCATAGAGGTCTGCAAAGAGAAGTGAAGGGAAGTGAAATTTCCAAAGAACAAAGCACTTTTACCCAGCTTGTTTTCTCAATAAGAACCATTATCATGCCCTTCTTATCTCAGAAATACAGAGAGCTTTACCTTCAAGCTGCTTCCTCATCAGTCCTTGCAACAACCCACAATGTGCCCACTATTATTTTCATCTGCTTTTTTACAGATGAGGCAGCAGAGATGTCAAAAGACTTGACCAAAGTCACACACATTACCTGCATTCAGACACTCTTGTCTTAAACTGTGACTGATTTATCTGGGCCCCACCTTGCTGCCTGTGCCAGCATTCAGACATTGGTTTTTTTTTTTTTTTCCCCCCTTTGTGGCTGACTTTCCTGGTTGCTTTTCTTAAATTGTCTCCTCTTTCTCCCTGCAGGGGGCCGTGATAAGCGAGGTGGACCCATCCTGACCTTCCCTGCTCGCAGCAATCATGACAGAATAAGGCAGGAAGACCTGCGGAAACTTGTGACGTATTTGGCCAGTGTGCCAAGGTAAGGTGAAGGGCAGTGGCCTGCAGGGGCGTGGGGAGCTGGGCTGATGCCAGGAAGTTGGAAGGAGCCCCTGTTCCTTGCCAGGGCCCTGGGATACATTGGATTCTAACTTTTCCTGGAACATCATTGCCCATTGTTCACCTCATTCCCATCTTTCCCATTGTTTCTGCTGGGATTCATGTGAATGAAATGGGAGCTGGCAGTGGGAACTGTGGGCAGTTTTGAGGGTCCCAGGCTAAGAGGATTGGTCCATGCGCCTGCAACCCCAGACACTCTGGCCTGGGGCAGGGGGGTGGGAAGCTGCTGTTTACTTTTGCGCAAAGTCCCTTTGGAACTTTGGTTGATTCCACTGGTTTGCATAATGGATTATTTTTAGAATCTCTGGCTTGTGAATATTTTTGTGGTGCTTGGAGTTTGGGGTAAGTAATGGTGCTGATGTCACTCAGCTAGAGGTGGTTCTTGGCTCAATGTAGGTTCTGCATTTTCAGTTTCTGTTGTTATTTCTCTCTTTTTCTTTTTTATTTCCTGCATTTTAATGGGGGTAATATTGCTCCCCAGCTGGGTAAAAATTAGTTCCTGGGGGCAGTAAATGAATCTTAATCTTGTCTGCCTGAAGCATAGATATACATACAGTACAGATATACAGTACATGTGTGATACAATGATTTCACTGGGTGGAGAACCTAAGGGGAGCAAAAGTCTAAAAGGCTCCTTCAGGGCAGAAGGTAATAAGGAAAGGGAGACTGAGAAAACACATTCTGGCCACAGAGGTGGGTGGCAACAGATATGCCAAGAACATGGTTTATGTCTTTAAAAAGGGAGGGAAGAGGCCTTTGACTACTTACAGAATGTGAGAGCCAGAAAGGCCCACAGGAGCAATCTGGGCAAATATGTATGCTTTTCTGTTTAGGGAACAGGCTGACTTGAGACTCATGGAAACAGAATCTGGAACAGAATTGTTCTAAGGACTGTGAAATTAGGTAGGAAAGCTGAAGATCTTAGAGGGTCAGATAACATTTGCCATTCTTCTGCCTAGCCATGGCTTTGGGAGAGAAGGGGAAATATGAAATTAACAGGTAGATTAGGTGAGCTGCTCACAGGGGTCCATGGAAGAGCTTGTCTGGAACTCAAGCCTCCTGAGGCCAGTCCTTGTCCTCCATTGTTGCCTTGGCCAGCAAGGGCTCTGCTCTCTGTCTCTTAGTGGGGCCAAGCCTATTAGGTGTTTGTTGTGGCAAATAAGAGGTGGTGCTTTGGGCTTTCAGAACCTTCATCTTATTTTTGTGCATTTTATAGGAGAATGAGTAAATTATGCAGACAAGCTATATATTCAGCTCTGCCTTTGTGAAGAGACTGTTTGTGAAGGGAATGTAGTTTTTGAATGTGCTGATTAAGTTCTTGAAGCAGGTGTCAAGTGAGGCAAGTACTACATTTTAGAGAGCCACAGGGTCTGAGAAAAACAAAGGGATTGGTGGAGGGTTATGGGCAGGTGGTAAAGGGGATTTTAAGAGCAGTCATCAAATGCTGGAAGGATGTTGAATGGAATGGTGAGCCCTGAAAAGCTCCAAACAGAAGGCTGTGAACAAACAGATGCCAAAAGGTGTCTGTTTTTTTCTTTATGATATCTACTGGGAACCAGAAAAAAAAAAAAAAAAAAAAAAAAAAAAATATATATATATATATATATATATATATATATATATATAAAGGGTCTTAAACTCCAGAGAAAGGGATTTGGTTATTTTCAAAGATGAACTTCTAAGATGAGTACATGAGGCAATGAACTAAGAATATAATAGAAAATAGAAGATTTTTTTGTAGGTCTTTATAGAGAAGAAATATTCCTATCTGTCCCAAAGGTAAGGAGATGGACTAAATAACCCATGATTGATCTATGTAATTTTGCAATTTAGCCATCTAGGCGCTAAGCAGTTTTTAAAAGCATGTTTCCCAGGTATGCTACTAACAGTCATGGAACCAGGCACTTTCTAAAGCAATTTACAAGAGTTTCGTGGGGACCTAGAATGGACTCTTTTAGAGTCAGAAGAAATTGGAATCCCAGGAAATGTGAAGCATACATTTTTCTGCCTTGCATGTTCATTGCATACCTGCAGCTAAGACAGGCTCATCTTTTGTTTAGAATAAAAGAAGAAAGAGTTGGAAGAATACGTTCCTTCATTGTGAGTTATTAAGCAAAGATTAGGACCAAAATGAATTGGAAGCAATTTAAAAGGAAAAGATTTCTGCTGAGGTGAAGGGGAATGAAACCCAAGAGGGGCTGAGAGGAAGGTCATGAAAACAAAGGAGAAACAGTACATCATCACTGTTTTAGTCGGCTTTCTCACTGCTTTGATCCAACCAGTACAACTGTAGAAAGGAGGAAAAGTTTTTTAGAGGGCTCACAGTTTCAGAGGGCTTAGTCCACAGAAGGTTGGCTCCATTCCATGGGGCTTGAGGTGAGGCTGAACATCATGGCGGAAGAGTGTGGCAGAGGGAAGCAGCTCACATGGTGATCAGAAAGCAGAGAGAGAGACTCCACTTGCCGGATACAAATATATATGCAAACCCACACCCCAATTCCTACCCCCTCCAGCTACACTCTACCACTTCAGTTACCACTCAGTTAATCCCTATCACGGGACTAAATCACTGATTGGGTTAAGACTCTTACAAACCAATCATTTCTCCTCTGAACCTTCTTGCATTGTCTCACACATGAGCTTTTGGGAGACATCTCAACATCCAAACCATAACAATAACTGAAGGGGCATTCTGCACGCAGGCTCTCTGCTTCTCAGACAGGCTTCTTTCCTGGCATTGGCAGGGGAAGCCAGAATGCTGTTTCACTGGGTGTGGTAGTGCACATCTGTAATCCCAGATACTTTGGAGGCTGAGTTCAAGGCCAGCCTGTGCACTTTAGTGAGACCCTGTCTCAAAATAAAAGTTTAAAAGGTCTAGGAATATAGCTCAGTTGAACCTGAGTTCAATTCCCAGTCTGGAAAAGAAAGAGAGAGAGAAAACAGGGGAGTGAGGAAAGAGGGGGTGGGGGGGGGAGAGAGAGAGAGAGAGAAAGAGAAAGAAGAAGAAGGAGAAGAAGGAGGAGGGGAGGGGGAGGGGGAGGGGGAGGAAAAGGAAGAAGAAGAAATTAGTGATCACCCCCAGTAGGAAAAATTGATCTGTGATGCCTGCTGCCTCCCTCTGAGGGACTTGTATTCACCAGATGTGTGAGTGCCTGGTTGGCCGAAATCTATGAACTCGTCACGTCCACCAATCACTTTCTATTTCTGTTGGCTTCCAGTTCACAGACAACAACTCATGGAAATAGAATGTGAAACAGAATTATTCTGCAATAAACTTTGGTGGGAAAACTGAAGACCTGAGAAGGTCGGATGGTGTTTGCAACTTTTCTGTCTAACCAGGGCTTTAGAAGAGAAGGGGAACTCTGAAAATGAACAGTTAGGTCAGGTGGATGATTTTGATAAGAAGAAATTATTTATTCTGGGTCATAGCCTGGGATGCTAAAAGGACAGGCTTCTTTTTAAAGATGAAATATTTACTGTGGACTGGTGTAATCAAGTCTGTGGGTGACATTTGATATTCATTTATTCATGTACTTATTTATTATTCATTTAACAAATATTCAGCACTTCTGTGTGTCAGGTAGATTGAGGCTTCATGGTAAGCAGGGAGAGACATTTTGAGGGAATTAGGGAAAGCCTGGATATTTCCCTACACAGTGCCAAACCAGCAACAGCCCAGGTAGCACAGGATGTGACTGCACTGGTAGCACAGGAGATGAGTCAGTCAGCAGAAGACCCACTGGTGAGGACAGTGTGTGATGAAAGAGGCTCTTGGGATCTAAGGAGCCAGCCTGCATGATGACAAACTATTTTGATAATTTATAAATGAATAGGAAGAGGTAGCCCTACTATCTGCTGTGCAGGGCAACCTTGTGTGGCCCGCCAAATTCAAGTCTGCTGTATTCAACTTGCTAGCCCCATGGACCATTTAGAGTACTGTCAGACAAGAAGTGTGTTGAGGAACCCGCAAGCTGTGTCTCCGCAGTGGAAGGAGTAAGGGAGGTTTGCTGCGGGCGTGAATATGGAAAAGTAAAGGAATTCCTGACTTCAGATGTCAGGAGAGGTGTCCTGAAAGAAGCGGGTTGGCATGGTCTCTGTTGCACCCATGAATAGAAGGAAAAGGTCCAGATTCAGAGGTGAAGAAAGAATCTGCCTCCAGAGAGCTGTGCATCAGCAGCACCGCTGCCTCCAGTCCTGTCTCTGCAGAGTGGATGGCCCTGTTAGGGATGCCTTAGAAAGAAGTCCTCCATTGAGTTGGAGCGGGGATTAGGTATTTTCAAAGTCTCTTTCCTACCCTGGACTCTATGTTACTGTGGCATTGGAAAAAGCATACATAATAAAATCCAGGTCTGCCACAGTCTGGCTGCAGCAAAATAACCGGGGGTGGGGGGGTGGGGGTGACGAACAACTTGTGTAGATTGATACAGCAGGAGTGGGAGCCGTTTATTGTAGGACAACAGAGGTATTTATACATTCCACACAGCTTATCTAATTAACATAAACTAAATACAGCAGTCAACCAATAAGGAATCTCCACACTTAATGGCTGGCTGGAGTTACTTCACAAACCACTCCCTCTGGCAAAATGCCAGGCGCCATCCAGACTTGTTTACAGACTCTAACACAGGACTTCAAATTAAAATATTTACCTCCACAGACACACCCCTTCTCAGGCTCCCTAATAACTTAGAGCTTGGGATTCTGTCTTCACATTCAGTCTTAAGAGAACTGCTTTCTTTCTTGAACTCTGAGTGGGAATTTGGAGGAATTACCTAGGATCAGGGATCATGCCAGGGTGTAACAGTTTGGATCAGTCCTGAGTTAGTTTTTTTTTAAAATTTTTTATTTGTTTTAATTAGTTACACATGACAATACAATGACCGGCATATCATACATTTGAATCAGATGGGATATAATTTCTCATTTTTCTGAGTGTACAGGTTGCAGAATCATATTGGTCATGTAGTCACATATATACACACAGTAATAATAATGTCTTTTTCATTCTACTATCCTTCCTATCTCCCCAACCTCTCCCCTCCCAACACTTCTCTCTACCTAATCTAAGGTAACACTATTTTTTTTCTCTCTCACATCTTCATACATGTATTTTGTATAACGATGAGTTAGTTTTTCAGGGTCCATCTCGTCCTGAGATGTCTCCCTTTTGCCTTCCCTGTCTTTCTCCTGATGAGTTTGAGAATTCACGTCCTTGTCCTTACCTTTTAGCATTTTTTTCTGAGGAATTACAGAATATTCGGGTAGGAAAAGACATTCAAGTTCTTCTAATTCAACTCTCCCTTCATTTACTCAATTCAACAAATATTTATTGAGTGTGTACTGTAAGCCAGATCCTGGGTAGGGATCTTGACGAGTTCTTTCCTGATTGTCATCTGTCCTATACTTACCTAATTTTTTTTTTTTTGGTCCTTCCGGCCTCCTATCTGCTTGTAGTTACTTGTATGTGAAAGACATGGAAAGGAAATACTGTGATACAATCAACTGATGAATATCCCTAGAAATTGAAAGACAGACTAGCAAATCCATCCCAAGAGTAAACATGTGCCCAGGCATAGCTTTCAGTGTGGAATGTTAGGAGTTGACCATATGCTCGAAATTGGAATTTCTCGGTACTACATCTAGTTAAGAAAGCCTGAGGTGTTTTTATTGCATTGAATCTTTCCCCTTCATCATCACTGTTATCCTGCTTTGTCACGATCATCTTTCTGCTGCTCCTAAGGGCACCAATTGATGTATCTGCCACTTAACTCTGCTCTTTGCTGTGTTGCTGAGATGCTGAGTGTTCTGTCAAGGAATGCTGGTGTCATATCGGTGAGTTAAGATGACAAGAAATTAGGATGGGTTATTCTGTAATGCCAATCAAACCAAGGTGCCTTTATTTGCAGCTTATTATTTGATAACATTTGTTCTTGTTCTACTGATTCCAGCAAAAGATAATTTGGGCTTATAGCCAGAACTGTCTTTGTGCTTTATCAAAAAAAAAAAAAAAAAAAAAAAGAATAAGGAGAGAGCCAGAAAGACAGTTAAAAGAAGAGAAGGTTAAAAACAAAAAAAACAAAACAAAACAAAAAACACACAAGGGTTTCCTCTCACAGTTTTCAGCATGAGAAAGCCTGAACCATCCAAACTGTCATCATCAAATGTGTCTTGTTGTTAGGGCCTGTGGAGTTGTGCTGTTGGTGCCCTGCCTTTTGTTCTGGGACCATCAATTAAAGGAGGAAATTGGGAGGAATCAAGGTGATAGAAGATCCAGAAAATAAGATCAGTGAGAACACTGAGGTCATGTTGTTATATTTGCATTTGCCTAAAACTTATACCTTTTAAAAAACATTTTTAACCTCGTTTGTTACCTCTGCATGGACAGTTTCTATTTTCCATTACAGTTTTCACATTTTACACACGTTTCTTGGCAATACCAGTTAAGTGTCCCTATTGTTAGTTGTACGTAACACCAGCCCTGAGGAGCAAATAATGTTCTACTACACAGCTAAGGAACATAAAATCACAATAGAAACTGCCAGTGTTAGTTATCACCTTCCTTAGAGTCACACTGATCTTTGCAGTAAAGGGTAGACAGGCATCTTAATATAGAGGAGGATGCTAGGCTTCAGGCCCAAGCTCCAGCACTCTGCATCAGGGAATGCATGGCCATGCAACCTGGGTAGTTTGAGAAGACTTTAACTGAGCATCAATTTATCATGATGTGGACAGATACAGGGAAACTAGTAAGGCTGGAAACAGCATGGGGTCAGGAGATGAGTGGGAGATAAGAGCCCTTCTAGGCCTGAGGGAGCAGAGTGAGGATAAGATCTTCCAGTATGGAGGGAGAGGATTGCTGTGTGAGAGGCACAGGACAGGAACTGTGGGCTTTGGTGGGAGATGCTGCTGGTTCATGGTGACTTCTGGGTCAGCGCAGGGGACTCAATGTCCTGACCTCACTGTCTGACTGTTCTCTAGCCTCCTGTCATTGTTTGTCACTGACTGCAAACAGGGGAGTTTGCGTTAGCCCCTCAGGGCCCCAGGGTAGTAGGGAGAGGTTGGAGGATAACTTCTGAGGTACAAAAGAAGATACTTGGCCCAGAGTGAGACCTTGGGCATATTACTGATTCTAAGTCCAATATTCTAATTTTTAATTTGGGAAAATAATGTCTGTCTCACAGAGCTGTTGTGAAGAAATCATCTAACAATCTCTCTATTGTCCCAGGCACTCTCTTGTATAAAGGAGCATAATAGTAGTAATAATAATAACAACAACACATCCACAGAGCAATATTTTCTACATAGGAAGGAATAGATGTAATGCATATGAAAGTTACAAAGCATAATAATAAGATGAGCGCATGTGAGTTTGTCTCCAATTTGGGAGGCAGAGCATCACCCCCATCCTTGATGCTACCCAGGACTCTACCCTGTCAGCCTCTTCCTTAGAAATAACCACTATCCAGTTTTATTTTTACCTTTCTCTTGCCTTTTTTGGGGGGTGATAGAGTTTGACATTTATTTTCATAAACAATATATTATTTGGTTTTGCTTGTTTTTGAGTTTTATAAAAATTATATTGTACAATATATAATTTTCTATGACTAGATTTGTTGACATATTGTGATAGGCAATAACCATAGATGAATCTTCAAACATAATTTATTAAAAAAAGCTTATCTTTTGACTTTAAAGGCTCACAACCAAATTATTAATTATCTTCTATGGTACTAAATGGTACTAAAATGGTTTAGTACCATTTTGTGGTACTAAAATGTCTCTTGAGAAGTTTCTGTTAGTTAACTCAAATGAGGAAAATTGATCATGATTACTTTTTTCAATACTTTGAATAGATGTTGTAATTGATATCAATATCAGAGAACAAGTGAAGTTCTTTTAAATCTATTAATGATTACTGTTCAGTAAGATAAAGGGTGTCAAATCCTTACACAGTGCCAGGCACATCATTGGTTGGCTTCTCCTTCAGTGGTCTGAGGAGTTTGCATGCTGAAATGCAGGGTGGAGCCTAGTGCTGTGGGCTGCAGCTCACTGCGAATCCTGCATTATTGTTGACTGGGAATGGAGAGGCTTCCAAAGGGAGGCACTCTGAGCAGAGGTTGGAAGTAGAAGGGGTAGGAGCAGTGCAGGCAGAGGAAGGGCTCAGGAAAAGTCTGAGTGTGAATTAGGGGAGATTAGAGAGTTTGCAAGTTAAGTTCCCAAAACCCAGGGTAACAGAAGCATGGTATCTTTGGGGGACGTGGCAGAAAGTCAGGTAAGAATTTCATGGATCTTGTTAAGAAGATTTACTGATGGAGAATAAAGAATAGTTGAAGAGCTTTGCAGCAGGAGAATAACAAAATTGCATTTTGTAAGATTCATCCGGCAGCTGAGTGGAAGATGGGCTAGTGAAGGCTAGGAAATGGTTGCAATACTGTAGGTTAAAGATAGTAATATGGCTAGTATTGTTGATCACTTATTGGAACAGTTTTACAGTGCCTGAGCTTTAGAATCTCCCAGGCTAGGATTCTTTTAGCTTTCCTATACTGATATGGGCCCTCAGAAGACCACACATTGGTGTTCAGAGCTGACATGATATCTAGAAAAGGCTAGAGTGTTTTGCCTTGGTGACTCTTCAGTTTTCGCTCTGGATGTATTTCAGCTCCTTGGCTGGTGGTGTAGTCAGCCCCTGGCTTGGCTGGGCTGGATGCCTTACCTGGCTCCCTTCTGGGAAAGTCAGGCCCCTGTGGAGTTAGCCTCTGGGCAGCAATGTTGAAGGAGGTGAGCTTAGGTGTAGCCTTTCAATTCTCTTTCAGCCTGCCTGAGCCTACCACTCACCAGGAGCAGGCTGATTAGGAAGCTGAAGTTTCTGGTGTCACCTTGATTAGGTAAACTCCAATATGTCAGGTGAAATAAGATCCTGTGTGCTCAGGCCTTTCTGAAGTTCATCCTAGGTAATCAGGATGATTTAAATTTAGCTGGGATTCACTTGGCTGCGATGTTGGAAATAAGACAGTTCTTTGAATATAAATGCTAAGAGACAGCCTAGCACGGGACGTGGGGGGGGGGCGTGGGGGGGGATGTGTTTTTCACTTAGTGGGTTCCAGATTTGGGTCTATTTCTCTCTTCCCCATTATATGATAATTTTCAACACATTTTCACTAGTCATTGGTTGGGTCTTATGTACCCTTCATTGGTATTTGGGATTGTGTATTTTTTTCCAGGCATATATTACATACTGATGCTTCATGTTATGATGCTAGTTTTGTACAGAAATTGCCTTTATGATAGGCACTTCTGGCAGTTTAAGTATGCTGCCACCAAGTGGTGGAGTACTTCAGTTCATCTGTCTAAGAAGACAGGATGAGTTGTCAGAAGCTCCAAACAGTAATGTTCTATCCTGATCTCATTAAATTTGCTGTTTTCTGGTTTTACTTTTAAAATTTTTACTGAAACATTGAAATTTAAGTAACTGTAGGTGATGATTATTATTATTCAACTATAAAACGTGTTTAATACAATCTTTCTCAAAAAATTGTAGTAAATGTTAAATAAAATAATGCTAATAACAGTGGTTAGCCTAGGCATGCAACAGTTGCCAGTCAAAAGTGGGAATTTTATGATTGTTATCAGAATAAGTTCCAGGCTGCTCATTGAAAGAACGAACAAGGCTTGTCTTCCGCGAAAATGCCCGTTTATTGAGGCAGCTCTGCATATTTATAGAGCCGAGGGTGGTTTGACAGTTATGACAGTTTAATGGTTGAAGGGTTTGACAGTTGGCATGGGGTGCTTTCTGATTGGTGGGTAAGGATCATGTGAGCCAGCAGGGCTAGTCTGATTGGTGGGTAAGGATCATGTGAGCCAGCAGGGCTCACCATTGGATGGCTCTCGGGGAATGGGGAAGTTAGTCTTTGGAGCCTGGGCCACTCCCAGTACTCACTGCTTGAAGGCCAATATTTGGGGGACAGGAGTTGGTAGGAAGGAATCAGGATTATTCAAGGACTGACATGTTGAGAGGATGGAGGGACTGTTGACCTCAAAGCTCCATCTTCAAACACTCAGGTTGCAAAGGGCTTTTATGGGGCGGAGAGGTACAAGAAGACAATGGACAGGAAAGTTGTGTGCTAGTAGGGTCTTCATCATCTAAGGTATGTGTAACTTCCCCTCACCTCCCAGCCAGAATATCATAATTGACCTTGACCTTGACCTCCCAGGACATGTTACTTTTCTGTGAGTTAAGCCTTACACTAATTTACATGCTTTGTGTCCATTGATACACTGAACTAAAGTCTAAGAAGGGGCATTACAAAGGTCACCAGGTTCTGTAAATCAAAAGTAGTAATATTTTTTAGCAGTCAACAATGTCAGGCAAATGGAAAGAGGACATAATCTTTCCAAAAGGATCAGAGACAGGAGGTGAAAATGACTCTGCAAAGGAACTTTCAAAGGGGCAGCCCTGTTACCTAATGATGCTATTTGTTTTTTTGGGGGGGATGCTTAAATGTGGCATGTATATAATAATTCTTAGCTTTCTTTTATAAAATCAAATATTTTTCAATCTCAAAACAAAAACAAACAAAAAACTGGTTTGTCTTCAGTCTTGGGGGTGTTGAAGTCATGGTGCCCCCCCAGATGATTACTTCTCAGAACTCCCACTGCCTCCCGCAACATTTTCATCAGCCACAAACATTGAAGATAAAAGTCTTAATTTGTCCTTTCAAACCATTCTGTTCAAACATTGTTTTCTTTCTGTGAACATGAGATGAGAACATAAGGAAAATGCGGCTGCCCAGGGCTCTGCTGCAGAGTGTGAGTGGCCAGCGCTCGCAGCACCCCCCCCCCCACCCCCCAGCTCGCCACTGTCCTCAATGAATGTCTCCCCATGCCAGCTCTACCCATCTCCTCTCTTCTGGAACTGCTTTAGAAGTTATCAATGAACAATGAACATTGAAACAAGAACTCCTGAAATTCTTTCTTAAATGTCTAGCATTATTACCTAAGGAGAACAAATAACTTGAACAAAATTTGAAAAAGACTTTTGAATCTAGAAAGCTCCTCATGTTGTGGGGAGGGTCTGTCTCTAGTGAGATAAGATTGTCCACAGGGCTTTCTCTCTGATAGGCAGTAAACCTTTCAAGGATAGGAATGGGGGCTCTTATTCCTTGCCTCTGAATTTGCAGAGCACCACTTTGCTAGTGGGTGGAATTCAGCTAGGCTGGGAGCTCCCCAAGGAGAAAGGGCAGGGCTTCACCCCCAGGTTCCTAAGGGCTAGTGCCAGTGAATCTTTTTCAGATGTGAAGTCACTGAGGCCAGACTGAGGTCTCCTTCTGGATGTCCTCCTTCCTCTGTAAGGGGTTGTACGCACAGCTCTGTGACAGAGAGGGAGCCTGAGCCCTCTGCTGAGGATGAAGTGTCCAGGATCTTGGGAGACAGCAGGAGTGGCTTCCCTCTCACCAAGGACGTGGATTCCTGTTTCTCAAGTATGAGCAAGTATGACCACCAATTCTGGAACCCAGACAGGAGCACTTTGGCAGCCACAGTGACTCAGCAAGGACAAATATGTTTCTGGATAATTTACTGACGCAATCCAAGCCTGTGTCCGGATGGCCCTGGTCCTTCTTTCCATTTCTCTTAAGACTTCTGCTCTCCTGACCCCCACTTGTGCTAGGTCTCTTGAGGATGAGTCTTGGTTTTGAGAGCTTCTCAAAAATTCCAAAATTGGTACATTTTTCTCCCTCTTATCTCTCAGACTGTTCTGTCCCAGCTGGAATTTTATCTGTTCCCATCACTAGTCATTAATTCACGTGCAGGTTTTGGCCTGGTGCCTGAGGCAAGGTCTGGGTGCTGTGACTTGCCCCACCCTGGTTCCCTGCACTGGAAGAGAATGTCCTTGATTACCAGACAGTGGGCTGTTTTCTCTGCAGGAAATTCAGGCTTCCAACTCACTAACTGCAGAGAATCTCTGTGTTATGGGATGTGCAGGAGGGTAAGGCCATTCCTCACCCTCACCCACCTCTGACCATGATGGAGTACTCTATTAGGGCCATGGCAAATTGGCCCAGGTTTAATTCTGTGGACACACAGGACAGTTATTTAGTTCTCACACACACCAACCCAGAGGGGAATGGCCAAATGATCCTGTGGCTTTTTGGACTGTCCTTAAACTTGCAGACTCATGAGGGTGATAGTGTTATGCCAGATTCATGGGACCCCAATAGACCTCCAGGAGCCAAATCCAATGCAATCACACAAGAGTCTTTATTGCAAGCTGGAGCCTGGACTCACAACCAGCGGTCGTTCCCGACACAGTGGTCCCAGGGAGTGAGTCCCTGTCCTTTGCCAGTGAAATTTTGAAGTTTTGGGGGGATATTGTGAATACTGGGAATACTGTCACCACATCACACAGCAAATCATTCCATACAGCAGGAAAATCAAACATCAACTCTTAACATTGATTAGCACATTCAATGGTGGGAACAAGTTGGGTAGGGGTGATTGGTTAGAACAAGAGGGGGATTCCTTTGAACTGATTGGTTTAGGCCACGAGGGGTGTATGTGCTAAACTACATGGTTTCCCAACAAGTTATCAAGCACCATAAACTACTGGGGAGTCATCTGGCATTCCAGGTATTTTCCCTGTCTCATGCTGATTGGTGGTTGCTAGGGGGGTTGCTATGGGTCCTCACCTAGCCTAACTGAGTCAGGGACACCTGCGCTGCAGATCTCTCCTGTTATTTGTAGACAAACAACTCAGCAGGGTGGGTATGTGCTTAGGAGTGCTCTGTGGGTTTTTCCAAGGACAAGGGTCATGCCCCCTTCCTTGGACAGGCTTTGCTTGGGGTAGAGGCTGGTTTCTCAAAAATGGAGTCACATCAGTTTCTCAATAGGGTACCAATTCTTACTTGGACTTAATCCAAGATCATTTATTAGAGGTAAAATCTGACCTGGAGGTAAAGGAAGGAGGTGGATTAGAATCCTGGAGTTTAAGGTAGTAAGGAGTTATAGAGGTTATGAGGTCAGCACCTTCACTTTGAAAGAGCAGAGTCCTGTCCAGAGGAGTGTGGTGCTGTGTCCAGGGCCAACCAGCTAGTGGTGTTGCTGCAGCCTGGTACCAGTCCTGAGCTCTCTGCAACCTCTGATATGGACAGAGCCTATGAACCAGTAGGGTCCCCAGAGCAGCACATGGGGGTCAGGGCCTCCCTGGTGTCAAGAGCAAAGGAATTTTTCTATCAACACAGAGCTTTCAGATTCTCTAAGACAGCTATTCAGGGGAAAAGCATTTTTTAAAATCTGATTTTGAGCAAAGACCCAGAGCCCACAATGCCAATCCTTCCTGTTCCATTTCAAGTTCTAAATATGCACTTCCTCACTGATCCCCTCACCCTCTTCTGCTTTCCTTGATATCTCTTGCTGTTCCCAGGGTCCCTCATCAGTTCTCTTGGCCAGAACAACTTTGGCTAGCTGTCAAACAGAAGGCAGACTGGTTACAGGATGAGGGTCACCTGCGCTGAACTGGTTTGTGAAGTCCAGTCAGTGGTCATGCCCTGGAAAGTGACTTTGCATTAGGTATGGTATGGCCAGCATTGGTGGATGTTTGTGCATGTGCCTGTGTACACTGCAAGCAGAGGGCTCGGGCTTTCAAGAGGGTGATGACTATTTAAGGAGAAACAGGAAGAAGGGAGCAGAGGAAGCCTATGCAGGCTATCCTGAGGGCAACTTCCTGGAGGGTTCCACCTGCCTCCCCAGAAATGGGAGCCTAGCTGAAGGGCCAGGAGGAGGGGGTGGATCTGCTAGAGGGCAGGGAGAGGTGTGGATGGGGCAAGAGGAGAGGCATTGGAGATGGATGCAGAGATCTACTGCGTGATTTTAGGGGTTTGGATCTCACTTTATGACTACTCCTGGGAATGCTGGCTAGAACCCGTGTTCTCATTTAACACTTCACCATGCCTTGGGGGGTGGGGAGAAATGGCTACATCCCTGCTTTGTAACAGAGGGTTTTGTTTGTTTTAACAGCCTCATTTGGGTATCATTGGGTAGCCAATTTTAAAGAGGTAGAAAACACCAACCTTTCTCATCTGGTCTCTGCTTAGGTTTTCCTGGGTATCTGACCAGGGCAACAGTTGGGTTTGCTTCTGGCAAACTCAAAGGTAGGAACTGGCCAGGGTTAGTTCCTAGCCCTGGAAATGGGCAAACAAATGTCCAAGCTCTAGCTCTTTAATGGTACCTAACCATGGCTGTATGTTAAAATCACCAGGGGGAACTTTAAACAACTATTGAGGCCAACCCCAGGCCTTCTAATCACAATCTCCCCACTTCACAGAGGAGGAATTGGGGTTTGGATAGAGGGGTAAACATTCCCTTGTACTGCCCCACCTCCCACTCTGGCCCTGACATCTCAAGTCAGAAGAGAGGAGGCAATAAAAAAAAAAATAATGGGTTGTTAAAAGAGTAGAAACTCCAAGGAGGCTGCTTCCAAGGTGTTCTTTTTACCACTTGTGATTATACCAGTTAGAAAGCTCAAAACAGGTGCTAATGTGTCCTTAACACTTTTCTTCAACACCTGCTTGTTTCTGGTTGCTTAAGAAAGTGGGTGTGGTCTGGTGGGGCAATCAGCAGAGAGCTGCCAACACCATTAGAACAGCAATGCAGAGCCCAAAGCAGGTTAAGGTGGATCAGGAGATCCTATAGAAGAGGTTCTCCATGCACTTGGGAAAGGTATAAGAATTCCAAAACAAATGGAGTCAGGGGAATCATTTTTTTCCTCAGAATTCCAGGGACCTTTTTTATTTATTTTTTGTCCTGGGGATTGAACCCAGCGGCACTTAACCACTGAGCCACATCCCAACACTGTTTTATTGTATTTTATTTAGAGGCAGGGTCTTGCTAAATCGCTTCGGTTCTTGCTAATTTGCTGAGGCTGGCTTGAACTCACGATCCTCCTGCCTCAGCCTCCTGAGCCACTGGGATTACAGACATACTCCTCCTGGCTCCAGGGACCATTCTTTCTCCTCAAATTCTGACCTGAGAATTCAGCTTATGAAAAGATTTAAAGAAGTACAGGTACAGTACAGCTAGAACAAAAAGCAAAGTGATAAAAACACTTGTTTGAAGTTATTTATTTTTTCTTCTTTTCCTGGTCAGTGCTGGTTATGAACAGTCTCCTAGTGGTAAAGTCTGCCTAAGGGACTAGAGGTGTGGCTCAGTGATAGAGCACTTGCCCCACATGCAGGATACCCAGTACTGAAAAACTAAAATAAAACCCAGGAGCCATGGGTAAGACTTTTTCAGATCTCCCCCAATATTGTCCTGCACTGTTGGTCTAGCCTGTACCTGTAGGACTAGAACAACACAGTGGCATGGCCTATGCTGTCCTTATTTAATGGGGAGTCCTTAACTTGCCTTGTCCCTCCTCTCTGACACTTGGTCCTCAATGACCAGACTAGCCTTCTACTCCAGTGTTAAATTTGTCCCCATCCCTGGACAATTTATTGAATAGGTCTGATTTGAAGGTTCAATCTGCTCCATCCTAGTCTAAGGGGCCTTCCTGGGCTCCCACACTGGGCTTCTGACACCCCCAGCCCAACATTCTGCAAACCTCAGCTAGCACCAAGTGAAGTAGCCCCCAGCAGTGCACACTAAGGAGGTAAGCAGAAATCCTTGTCTGTTCAATTGATCTGCTGGAGCGGGACATGTCGTGGATCTTTGCTCCTACACCTACCATCGGGATGGATCCATATTATATTTATTACAGCATCTCTTTCTAGTGAGAATCTGCTAGACATTCATAGAAATGGCAAATCTCAGGTTGCATCACAGGAGCTGGGACAAAAAGGGTCAGGCCATGTCTCTGCTGCCCAAGCTCAGTGGAAACCATTAGGATGGTGCTCATTCCTGAAGTGGGGTGCTAGTACTCGCCCAGGATATCCTGGGCTGCCAAGCCAGATTACTGGATGCCTGCTTATTCAAGGAGGGCTTTTTCCTATCAGTTCTAGAGTGTTCATTGCCTAATTAAAAGCCTGGAGAAAAGCAGTGGAAACTTGAATGTCTGGCCCAGATGTCCAAGACACCCAGCAAATGCTAAACAGGTTTCTTCCTTCCTCTGGACTTGCTGCCCTTGGCTGAAACGTGGGGTTGTGAAAGACTAGCAAGCATAAGCACTAAGGTTCCTCCAAGCTCAAATGTTCTCTGCCTTTGTGTGACAAGATGGCATGGTACTCTCACACACAGATCCTGGAGTAAACAGACCTAGATTCAAATCCTGATTTTTCTTCTTTTATATGACTAAGAATGTTATTTAACCTCATGAACCTCAGTTTTCTTAACTATAGGGTGGGATAACCATAACTCTACCTGTGAAGGATGAATAAGATATTGCATATAAAATGCTTACCATACATAAAGCCCCAGGTGCTCAGTACAAGTTAGCTTTTATCATTAACATATGAATATGTCCCATTTTTTCATACAAAGAACTTCTCCAAGTTTCAGTGGTTTGGCTCTCAGTTGATATCTTTTTAACTTTAGGTTTTTGAGGTCTTGGAGATTTAGAGTTCTGGCCCACCTGAAGCTGTTGGTCTCCTGCTTTCTGACTGAACATCACTATTTCTGCCTCCTCCCTAGCCAAGGAGTAGCCAGGACACTATCTGTCTTTCACTACAGGGCCTTTGCATAGGCTGTTGCTCTGCCTGAGGCTTCTGGTGTTCTCTTAGTTTCTTCACATAGTTTAGGTGTCTGCTTAAATGTCAGCTTCTCCTGTAGCCTATCCTGACCACCCGACAAGTTCCTAAGATATCATAACTTACATTTATCTTTATCTAGCTACTCTCTTGTGTCCATCTCTCTTTTCAGAATGTAACCTTCATGTTTGTCTTGCCCACATTTATATCCCCAGGGCCTAGTAGTGGGACAGCCCAAAAGTCAATGCTCAATAAATATTTGTTGGATGAATAAAGTAATGGATAATATGGTGCATTTGTGTTACACCATATTATTTACTAGGTACCTTCGCAACTAGGTTCTCCTTTGGAAACTACATAAAGTCTCTGAAGGGATAGAGATTGAATAGCTAGAACCTGGCTGTAGTTTCTTCCCTGATCAGGTAAACACAGGGTTATGGTCATGCATAGGCAGAGCCCTTAGCCCAGTGTAGGATGAGTGGGCAGAAGGGAGTGAATCTTTAGGAGAGGACTTCTTGGAAGAAGAGGCTTATGAGTTGAGCTTTAGAATATAGTTAATATTATCTAGGCAAAGATGGGGTTCAGTGGGCAAGCACAAAGGTCTAAAGGCATGAGAGGGCAAAGTACCTCTCAAAGTTTAGTTTAGCATGAATAATATGTTGCCTGTTTTAGATAGAGGAGTTCAGAGAAGATAGGGAAGATCAGAGATGAAGAAAAGGTAGTTATTAGGATCCAGTCTTTTGGTCAGACACTGGGAGTATCCAGGGTGGCTCACTAAAGTGGCCAGGATAGAATCCAGGGAGATAGTTTGAGCTTTGCTTGGCAGGGACCTGGGAAGGATTCCAGGGGCAGGGACTGGGAGGGGAACTAGAGGAAGTGGCACTTGGCTCCCTGAAACCAGACTGTATCAAGGACGAAGCCCTGGCCTGGGGTTGTCACTAATGGGTTCTCAGCCTTCCTGTCCAAGACCCAGAGTGACCTGTGGCTTGAGGCACTGGTGCCCTAGTCACTACTCTCCCAGCTGATGCAATTGAGTCTTCGAGTGTGTGAAACAGGGCTGGGATAGTAATGGCAGCCAAGACAGAAGTCAAATGCCAAAACCAACAAGTTGTGGAAGTGTGTGAGCAAGCAGGGACTGGGTTGCAGAGTGGAGGGTTTAAGCCTCTTTCAAAGACACAAGAAAGCATGACAACAACAGCAGCTGCCTCTTATAATGCCACCTGGGGATGTGTTTCACTGGTGGGCTGCTAAACTGTGATCTCTGGCATGGGAGGCCACCACGAATAAAAAGGGTCAGTTGTCTCAGGCCTGTTCATTAGTTCCTCACCCACTTACCCACTGAGGCCCTGCACAGCTGGATTCATCAGACCTGGGGCCAGTCCCCACAGAGTTCACAGCAGCCCATTTGGTCAAGAGATGAATATAGGGGTAACATACGTGAACAGACCTAAGACACCCCTAGACACACCCAGGATTTGCCCAGAAGTTTGAGATGAAGCTGTCAGACAGACATACTGAGCAGAAATCAGTGATTTCATGGCCATTTAGCAGTGGAGAGGGAACCCTGGGAATGCATCTTCATGCAGCATGTGATTGAGTCCAATAAGCCACACTGGGAGAGCATCTGCCACACCCTTAGGGGAAAGCCTCCCCTGACCAAGTGAGGAGGAGCTCAGTCTATGCAAAAAGAACCACAGATATTGACTCCCAGGGCAGAAATCTCCCCAACCCCAGGCTTGCAATAAATGATTCCATTCTCCAGTAAATGAGAATATGAGGCTATGGAGGGAGAAACTCACTCACATTTTCCACAGGCTACTGGATAGTGGGTTCACCTTGCAAATATTCTAACTTGTTTCATTGTTGTGCTGTCTGATATGGTTGTACATGACCTGCTGTTTATCAATGCGTATCCTAGCATCTGATTTAAGCAAAACGAGGATTATTAATCTCTCACAAACACACCTAAGAGATGAAGTGTCTGAATGATGGGGGAGACTCCTGGGCCTCATCTCAAAACAATTTTTCATCAGAATATTTGGAAGTTGCCCCCAAATCAGCATTTTAAAATAAGCATCCTAGGTGATAATGAAAGTCACTAAAATTTGAGAAACATCCACATAAAGTGGTGAAAATGCTTTTTTCAAGATAGTACATGCTTGCTGAGCAAAAGCAGTCCCGGTGACATTTAATGAACAAAAGCGTAAATGGTCTAGAATTGAGTACAAGAAACAGCTGATCAATCATCCGGTCATTCAGAATATACGTTTATGACTGCCGGGCTCCAGAGCCCTAGAGAGTCTATGAAACAGTTCTCGGCTCAGTTCGAAGGGACTGTGATTTATCACTCAGGGTGAGAAGCTGACCAAGGGGGCCCAGAGGACCAAGCCCCAGCTGGGAAGCAGTGGGGCAGGGTGAGGGCGGGTGGAGGGAGCCATGGCTGCCCTCTGTCCCCCTCTCAGGGACAGGTGGGCAAGGGAGACACTCACTTCTCTTTCTCCTTTGAGACAGACGTGAAGGCCTGCTGCTCCACACGCCACTTTCCTGTGCTCCCATCCCCACCATGCGCAGTGCAAAATTCTGCCCCTGAAAATTTGGCTTATAAGTATCTTTTAAAAGGTCAATCACTTAAAGGGCAAAGGAGGGCCACCTGTTAGTTATGTTCCAGTATAAATTGGTTTCCTAAAACTGCCCCATCTGAGTGAGGAGAGAGGCGGGCTGGGGATGGGAGCCCTGCAAGGCTCAGGTAGCCCTGGAGCACCTGGCAGACCGCATGGCTTCTGGAGTCGGGCAAAGGGGGTCAGGGGCTGTCAGTGCACCAGAAGCAGTCTCTACTGACTTTGATTTCTTTTTCATTGTCCCAGAGATCAACTAGCATGACTGCTTCTCTGCTTCAACATTAATTCCATCTCCGCTTCCCACTAAAACTGCCCTGACGCCCAGGACCAGGACCTCTCAGGTGCCAGGTGCAGTGGTTCTGCTCTCATAATGACCTCCCCCTCTACTGCAGCTCCTCCTAGAAAAGCTCTCCTCCCTTGTTTCTTGGATTTCACTCCCACCCTGGTTCTCTCTAACCTCTGTGTTTTGTCCTCAGGCTCATCTCCTTTCTTCTCTCTTCTCTTAAACATTGATATTCCTGCCAGTTCTGTCCTTGACTCAGAAGATGGTTCTTTTCCTCTGCTTTATTTCTGTCAGGTGATCTCACCCACTTCTGGGCACATCAGCTTGCGCCTGTTCATGGATTTATTCATTCCTCAAATATCAGGCACTGTGCAACTCCAAAATCAGAATGTGCAGCCCAGGTTTCTCTTGTCATCTCTAGATCATATATCCAATTGCCTTCAGAATTTCACCTATGTTCAAAATAGATCCTTTATATTAGTATTTATAACATACAATAAAAATAACTATCCTAGGCTGTGTGCATGTGTGTTGTTTTTTTTTTTTTGGTGGGGGGGGGGGCAGCAGATGATTTATTAAAGGCGTGCTTTCCAGGAGAAATTTGTAGAGAGTAAGAGAAGCAAAATGGGGAAGAAGATGGACCAAGCAAGGATGTGGCCTCAGAGAGTCTTGCTGTAGCTTCACTGGGGACCTGGGCAGACTCTGAGCATACATCACACTTCAGAGTCTCTCTGCCATGAGGAAGTGGGGTCAGGCTTCATGACACCTGTATAAGAGAGGCACTCTCAGCCCTGGGGTAGGGTGGTAACTGCCTGGCTCTCTGCTGAAGAAATAGTGCCATCAGCCAAAGGCAGGTTTCAGAGAGAGTGGCAGGTATAAGCTGACAGGTACAATATGCAAGGAGCTAGAGAATGAAATGGTCAATAAAGGGACCCTGGGAGGGATATCAGCAGCAGCTAAGACTAATGTACCAAAGACTGTGTGGCACCATTTGGGTGCTTTCTGTATATTAACAAACTTAACCTTAAAGGCAGCCCCTTAAGGCAGTTACAACTCTTATTCACATTTTACAGTGAGGGAATTGAGGCCCATAGAGATTAAAAGTAATGTGCATAAGGGATTTGCCACAAGTGAATGGTGGAGCTGGGTTCAGATGGAGGGAGTTTGGTTCTAGTATCCACACCCTGAACTGCTGCCTCTACCTCCTCAGTGGGTTGAGTCTTCCTGCGCATCAGGCACCATATGGCACTGGGAATCCAGCAGTAAAATGAACACAAAAATCCCTGCCCTCATTGAGGTTACTTCCTGGTAAGGAAAGATGAACAACAAATGAATAAAATATATTATCCAGATGGTAATAAGTGCTAAGGAGATGATAAATTAGGGGAGAAGGGGGCAGGGAGTACCAAATGACGGTAACAGTTTTAATCAGGGAGGACTTCACTGAGCAGTCATTTTAGCAAGAACTCAAAGGAGAAAGTTTCTCTGCTTCTATTCTCACCACTCTTTTGGGTTGATCCAATCAACTCTCCTGCTCAGCTGCAGGGCGTTCTTTCCATGGTACCTGATTGTGTCTCTTACCTGGTGGCACAACATTTAGGGGTTCCTCATTGCCTTTAGGAAAATCCAGCACTCCCACCTTGGCATACAAGTGGGTCCTGATTTGAAGCCTGCTGCCCCTCTAAGCCTTTTCTCTTGCAAGACCTGATTTAACATTGTGGTGCTTGGAACAAGAGAACAAAAGGAAGCCCATATACCTTTTCTCTGAATATTTAAAATTAATGTATCAAGCTAACAAACTGTTAAATAAAACATGCTCTGTCCTTCTACCTTGAAAAATCTATCCTTGTAGCAACCTATGAGGCCATCTTCAATTTAGACTTGTTGGATTCCTCTGAGTCCCATGCCAAAGCGTAGCAGCACAGGGGGATCAGCCCCAGCTTGCACTCCATCTGCCTTCTCTGCCTACTCCCCAGTCTATCCTACATGGCAGGGCCTCATGCCTGCATGTGGACACTCCAGCTCACACGTCTTTCTAGTTATGTACTTGCAAATAGCCCATTGCCACCCCTATGCCTAGGGGTACATCTACTGGTGGTGCTAGTTGCCCTTGGGGATTGGATCCTGGAAAGAGGTGTTCATGAACCCAGGAAGTAGGCTAAGGGCCCTTTGGGCTGAGAATTTTAGAATTTCAGGTTCTAAAAGCCTGGTTTAGAAGGGGAAATGGGGAAGATGTGTAGCATAGATCTCCATGGCCTCAGCAGGGTGTGTGCAGAGAAAGGCCGGAGCCCCAAACAGGGCTAGCACCAAGAGCAGCATGTGTCATTCTCTGCTTCTTATTCATGTGCCTGAACCAATGTGAGATGCTTGAACTTTCTTCATCTTCTTTTGTTTCTTTGGTTTTGTGATTTTGTGCTGATTGCAGAATGGAAGTCATTCCCCAGGACTTCCTTTGCCCTAGCTTCTTTCATCTCTTGTGAGCTCCCTCAACTAATCTCCTCATTGCTGACCCCCAGTGCCTGTGTCCAAACACTACAGCCACACGCAGTGTTTGTGTGGTGGGTATGGGTGATAAAGGGACCTGAGCATGGGTTTAAGTCTGCTGTGCTTGGCCACTTCCTAGTCATATGACTTTAAGTGAATGTTGTGCTTCAGTTTCATTTTTCTCTAATGGAGATAATCATTCCTAACTTATAAGGTTACTGTGAGGATTAAATTAAATAATATATGGTATCACCCATAGTCCCTGGCATAGAGTAAGCAAGTGGTAAAGTTGTCTCCCCTCCCTCATCTATTTCTCTTTCCTGAAACCAGACACACCAAAAGCACCTGGGGAGATTCGGCTGTTTCCCCAGAAAGAAGCTAATTGGATTAGTTCTCAGCATTCAGGCTCTAGGCCTCTTTCTCCCTTGCCTGAGTTAGTGTGAACTTTCTGGAGAATGTTAGTACCTTGTTTCTACTTTCAGTTGTCAGAAATGGTTAGTTAATAGTGTGTAACCTGCTACTGACAACCACATTTAGATGTTAGGATAGGAAGTGACACTGAGTATCCATTTTTGAGGACATAGATTTCTCATCTCATAACAATATGATAACAGATGGAGCCTGAGGAACAGGGCAATGAATAAGACCCTTTCTCTAAAGCTGGGCAGAGTCCACAGTCACCTTGCAGTCCACTTACCTGATGTGAGTGGGTGTGCAACAGAAGTGAGTCAGGAGAAACTAAACTCACTCACTGAGAAGAGCCACGAAACCTCTCTAGAAAAAATGGATAAATGAACCGATTCACAAAAGAAATAATTGTGGGCCAATAAACTATAGCTGGTATTCAAAGACAAATTTAAATAAAATTCAATGTTTTTTCTTAGAAATAGACAAAGATTTTAAAAATTCAGTGACGGTGCTGGTTAGGATATAGTTAAAGGGGTACTTTCAAACATTGCTGGTAGATGAAAGTTGATACATTTTCTTATAAGTCAATAATGATAAGACTGTGTAACAGTTTCAGAGAAGCTTTAGATATGAGAAAAAAGCTGTATGTTACAGTGCAAAGTAAACCACTATGTAGTCTGAATACTGTATTCACAAAAATGATTGAGAGGACATAGGCCAGAGTATTATAAACTCCTACCACAAGCATCTCTTATGTAGGTTTTTTAAATATTTTAGCTTTATGTAGTTTCAGATATTCCTGTTATAATGGGAGATAAATACTGTAATTTAAGCAAAAGTCACATTGTTTCAGACAACAGGGCAGAGAACATTATGAATGGAAGACCTCGGCCACTTGTGGATTCACTGAGTGTCAGAGAAGGAGAAGAGGCAACTCCTTTCCTTTGGGATGCAGAATTTGGGGAGAAACAGTCTCAGCTTTCCTCTCCACTGGAGAGAATCCCAGCACCTGGGGAACTTCCTAACTGAGAGCTCGAGCGTGTGTGTGTGTGTGTGTGTGTGTGTGTGTGAGTGAGAGAGAGAGAGAGACATCGACAGTTAAACGAGCTGCAACCTATCCATTTATTTTATAAAATCAAAACATAAACTCTCTTCTATTATTGTTACTGGTTGAGATTTACTAATGAAGGCTGAAAAGAAGTTTTTGTCCCCTTTTGTGGCTTAAATCCTCCAACTATAGTGTTATCCCTAGTGGCTATCCACCACTGTTATGTGGTGGGCACATCTGAGGGACTCCTAATACACACAGCGGTTTAAACAAGCATTATCTAGGAAATAGGGAATTAGGTGAAAGACCCTAAGGAAATACTACACTAGTACTTATGTGAAATGTGAATTCACCAAAGTCTACTTGGACTTACAAATTAAATAGGTATGTTAAGTAAACCAAAAATAAGAGAAGGAAAACTCCCTAACTACCAAAACGTAGACTTTCTTCCCAAAGTGAGATATGATAGCTCTTTTGAGCTTCATTTTCTGCTTTCTGTTTTCAGGAGCTTTAGTCAGGGTTTAAGTATTTAAATAAACTTTGTTACTGGATATGTTACAGAACAACATCTTGACATACTTAGTCTGCTTCTATCTTGGTTTTCAAGATGGTCCCTGTCACTTCAGCTGTCCTGAATTTTGAGAGTCACATCCCCACCCCAAATCCTAAAACTGCACATTTTCATGCCCAAGTCTTTCAGTAGGGGAACAAGAGACAGAGAAGCAGCTCAGCATCCACCCGTTCCTTCAGCCCCAACCTTGCTCTCTGAGGGGTTGAAATGACTCAGAAATCTGGTTTTGTAAAGTTGACATGTATTTTGAACCACAGGTAATACATCTTAAATAACAGTGATGGCAAATACATGTTATCAGTAGTTTGTGTGCTGTCCCTAATCAATTGGCGGAACCATCCTAGAGCCCTTTATTGAAAAGGATTCTGTGGCCCAGTTTGTCTTCAGCAGTGAAGAGTAGTGGTGTCTTCTACAGATGTGGACACACCGGGAAGAAGAGCATTCCTGCTGAGGATATTCCATCTCAGATTTAAGGGTCAGCAGTGTCTCTGTCTTTAGAGAATTTGAATGCAAATGGAGAAAATATGATTCATCCTAGGAAGGAGAAGGAGACAAATTAAAAGGGAAATAAAATTGAATATGAATATCCAAATGATAGACATCCCAACAAGGAAATGGACTCTAAGGAAAGTTATTATTTGCTAAGTGCAGGCAGAAGGCTGAATGTCAGGACCATTGGTCAGTGGGATTAGTTTAGAAAGGTTTTTGGAGACAGTACATTTTGAGCTGGGTCAGAGACCCAGTATGAGGTTGGAATGCTGGTACAGGGTAAGGGGAATGCAGGTTCCCAGGTGCTTTTTGTCTATGTGCTATTCATTCATTCATTCATTCATTTTTGGTACTGGGGATTGAACCTAGGGGTGCTTTACCACTGTGTTACATCCCCAATCCTTTTAATTTTTTATTGTGAGACAAGGTCTCACTAAGTTGCTTAGAGTCTAAGTTGCTGATGCTGGTCTTGAACTTACCATCCTTCTGCCTCAGCCTCCTGAGTTGTTGAGATTACAGGCTTGCACTTCTTTGCCATGTCTACCTGAGGACTCTAAAGTCTCAGGTGCCCAGAGTGACCATGCCTGACCTCTGATCTTCCCACAGTGAGGACGTGTGCAAACGTGGCTTCACCGTCATCATTGACATGCGGGGCTCCAAGTGGGACCTCATCAAGCCCCTCCTCAAAACGCTACAGGAAGCCTTTCCAGCTGAGATCCATGTGGCCCTCATCATCAAACCCGACAACTTCTGGCAGAAACAGAAGACCAACTTTGGCAGCTCCAAATTCATCTTTGAGGTAAACCTGACTTCTTTTCTACCTCCCCTTCCCTCCGCTCTGCCACTCATTCTTTTCACTCTTCTCCTTTTCCAATTACCCTACAATATCCAAGATGTCAAGGTCTGAGAATTCAGGATTCCTTGGCCTCCTTGGCCTTATCAGATGGAGCCTGGCTGGGTAGGAACAAGAGGTTCAAGAGATGGTGCCAAGTGTACAGCATTATAGGACAATCCCATGGTGGTGGCATGACACTGGAATAAAAGCAGAGTTGCAATTTGTGTCAAAAGCTCTTACAAATTTATGTTCGTTGATCTAGTAATTCTTCCTCTAGGAAAAGATTCTTTTTTAAAAAATTTCTTACATATATGACAATAGTAAAAGGCTAAACAAAAAGGTAAAAAAGCTTATTAAAATTAAAACCTAAAATTGTCTACAAAGACATTCATCATAGTATTTTACATGAATAAATATGTACATATACACATATCCATATATGTAATACATTAGTATATGCATGCATATATAGGTTGTAGCCCAACTTAATTTTGGCAATATTAATACACAAATATTATGAAACCATTAAAATATTAATTAGAAAATATCACAAAATGTTCATGCTATATTGTTTTTAAAAAGGCAGGTTATAAAACACTATGGGCTGTGTAATTTGGAATTTGTTTTCTAACTATGGAGAATACTGAGATGTGTGAAAATGTTTAGCAGTGGTCTATTCTAGGTAGCTGGATAATGGGTGATTTTTATTTTCTTCATTGTTTTTAAGGATTATACATTACTTCTATAATCAAATTTTTAAGAATCTCTTGAGAATTATTAATAACAACACATCATATTAAATCAAAGATTTAAACATCCTTGTTCCAGCCAAATTTGAGCTGTTCCCATTTAAAATGCTGGTTCTCATCTGTAAGGGGATGAAGTGTGTACATATGTGTACATGCAGGTTGTAAAGGCATCACTACTTTTACTCTTTCAGCCATTTCCATTCCAGACTGTTGTTCCCAGAAGTGGGAACACCTGTATGTGGAGTGGTGGCCCCAGTTGGCTGCAGTTTGAGCACAATATCCTGACACTTGACTGAGGAAGTTCTCACTCTCTGTAAATAGAAAGAAGTTTGTCTGGGTTTAAAAAACAGTTACTACCATAGTCTCCCAGCACCTTACTGAATGCTAGGAGTCCAGTAAGGAAATGCTTTTAATATTTTGGGTTGTTTATACAACCCAAAATTGTTTATACAGAGGTGCTAACAATAAGCTTATGAATTTATAAACTGAAGAGACTGAAAATAATTCTTTTCAGCTGGGTGCACTGGCACATGCCTGTAATCCCCATGGCTCCAGAGGCTGAGGCAGGTGGTTCACAAATTCAAAGCCAGCCTCAGCAAAAGTGAGGCTCTAAGCAACTCAGTGAGACTCTAAATAAAATACAAAATAGGGCTGGGGATGTGGCTCACTGCTCGAGTGCCCCTGATTTCAATCCCCAGTACATGTCCCCCAACCCCGCAAAATATTATTTTCAGGAAGTTTTGAAATTTTTGCTCAGTGTAGCTGCCCTACACCTCCCATCACCTATAACTTCTTCACCCTAAATTCAGCAAACTTGTCTCTGCCTCCTAAAGAAAAGATACAGGACAAGATAGCTCAGGACTTCTCACTCAGGAAAATAATGGTAAATGCTATCTTAGAAACAGCAAAAAATGAATTCCTACCACAGACTGAGGCAACAAGACATACAGGGATGAGAGTACAGCATTGTTCAACAGCAGATACTTAATGAATAACTGGTGAGTATAATCATGGGGATTTCCTGGGAGTGGTAAATTCAAAGGGAAAAGTCCTCTAGAATAGGGTTTCTCAAAGCTTAATGAACACAAATCCCCTAGGGATCTTGCTACTTCAAGACCAAGTAGGTCTGGAGCAGGCCCCGAGATTCTGCATTTCTGAAAAGCCCAAGTGATACCAGTGCTGCTGGTCCAAAGGCCATGCTTTGACTAGCCACAATCTAGAGTAGCAGGGTTTGTAATTCTGACTGCACATTAGAATCAAGAAGCTTTAAAAAACTACCCTGCCCAAGCTCTAGTCCAATTAAATAAGAATTTCTAGGGGTAAGTTGTTTGTTTCCTCAAACTCCTTCTCAGGAAATTATAATGAGCAGTCAGGTTTGAGAAGCACTATTCCAGAGCAGCCCTCCTTCCTATGGTAGCTCCTTCCTGTGTCTTAGGAGGTAGATAGAGGGAAAAGGAAGAAGAGAAAATGCTCAGAGAATAGCAAGACAAACTATTTTCACAGGTTCAAGCCATGATGAAGCTATCAGATCATCATGGTGAATGCCAATTGGCCTGGAGCAGGTACTCCACACCTGTGAATTTACACTGACACACTTAATCCCAACAAGTTCTATGGGGAAAGTAGTACAGGTTGAGTACCCCTTATCTGAAATGCTTGGGACCAGAAGTGCTTCAGATTCCAGAGTTTTTCAGATTTTGGAATATTTGCATAGACTTTACTATTTGAGCCTCCTTAATCTGAAAATCTGAAATCCAGAATGCTCCAAAATCCATTTCAATTTTGGGTTTCGGATTAGGCTTCTCAACCTGATTTTTTCTCCATTAGAGAGGAGACTGAGGCTCTGGAGGCTTAAATAGCTTGCCTCATCATGTAGTTAGTAAGTATGGGGAACTCCAAACCCAGATATTTCTTTTATAGCCTCTTTGCCAGAGGGCAGCAAAGTCCAAAGCCTTATGGGAAGGAAAAGATATTTACTGATGACTGGGTGGCTACCTGCACTGTGATTTGCTGGGGACACTCTGCTTCCTTGAAACAAACATTCGCCACTCTGTTCTCCAAAAGCTTATAGGAATCGCATAGAAAACTCAGTGCCTGGAACCTCTCCTCTGTTGCCCAGCCCTCGTTTTGTTCACTGTGCCAGTCTGACAGGGAAAGCCTCAAAGCTGACCCCAGCTTGATGCAGGAAAATGGACTATGAAATCTTTGCAATCCAAGTACCAAGTACTGACCCACATTGCTTAACCCAGCCATGATAATGCCCTGGCCGCACAGGCCTGGGTCTTACAGCTATAGAAAACTGAACCCCGACACATGGGGTCAATTTTCCTTCCAGCTTTTGCTTCTAGTATCTGAAGCCCTGATATGGTAGACTCAGGGTGGAGAGGAGGGAAAAGGAAGAGACCAGGATCACAAAGGTAGGCTTTCTTTAGATGTGAATGTAGGCAGGTAGAAAGGCTTATTGAGGCAGTCTGCTGTCAGGTGAAACCACTGACCCTGGTGGATCCTGTGGCTCCTTAAGGGTGGGCCCCACAGTTTCCCACTTGCCTCTTCCTAGGCAGGCTGTGGTCATTGTTATGTGGACTTACCTAGTCCTTTCCCCTTGCCTTTCCCTCTTCCTGCCTATTTCTGCCCTGGTCTTCCCTGTTCTCCACATCTTCCCACATCACTGAGACTCCCACTCTGTGTCTGCCTCTTCCAGACGAGCATGGTGTCTGTGGAGGGCCTCACAAAGCTGGTGGACCCCTCCCAGCTCACGGAGGAATTTGATGGCTCCTTGGACTACAACCACGAGGAGTGGATTGAGCTGCGGCTCTCCCTGGAGGAGTTCTTCAACAGCGCGGTCCACCTGCTCTCGCGCCTTGAGGACCTGCAGGAGATGCTTGCCCGGAAGGAGTTCCCCGTGGACGTGGAGGGCTCTCGGCGGCTCATTGACGAGCACACGCAGCTCAAGAAAAAGGTGCTGAAGGCCCCTGTGGAGGAGCTGGACCGGGAAGGGCAGCGGCTGCTGCAGTGCATCCGCTGCAGTGACGGCTTCTCAGGGCGCAACTGTATCCCCGGCAGTGCCGACTTCCAGAGCCTCGTGCCCAAGATCACCAGCCTCCTGGATAAGCTGCACTCCACCCGGCAGCACCTGCACCAGATGTGGCATGTGCGCAAGCTCAAGCTGGACCAGTGCTTCCAGCTACGACTCTTCGAGCAGGATGCAGAGAAGGTAGGAAGGGAGGCCAAGCCGAAGCTGTAGTGCACTGGGGCATAGCTGCTTAGGCAAATTGATGGAGGTTGCCGATCTACCTCTGATTAATGACGGGAGAAATTTTGTTAAACTTTTTTAAAAATGTGCCTATTAGTTTTAGCTGGTGTAAATCTATTTGGCCATTGATCACTGATTATTCGTAGGGCTTACCCTTTTATAGTATTTATTATGTGCCAGGTGCTGTTCTAAGCACTGTGTGTTAATTAATTCCTTTTAATCCTCTCAAAACTCCTAGAGGTAGGTGGATTAACATTATCCCATTTTACAGGTGAAGAAACTGAGAGGTTAATTCCCCAAGCTCTGAAGTACAGTCTGGCTGCAGAGTCCATGCTCTTACCCACTGTTAGGCACTGCCCCTCTGCATGCCTGCAATTGATGTTTCAAGCTTGCTGAGCAGCAAAAACAACAATACTAGCAGTGGCCACTGTAACATTAATTAGTGACTATTGTCCTGCAATGTACTTTGCTACTTACAAAGCACGTTCACATGTGGAGTCTTGTTTAATCTCCACAATCCTTCATTCCCTGTGAGGCAGGTGATGCCGTCTTGACACATAGGGAAGCTAACGTTCTTTTTTTTTTTTTTTTTTTTTTATTGTTGGCTGTTCAAAACATTACATAGTTCTTGATATATCATATTTCACAATTTGATTCAAGTGGGTTATGAGCTCCCATTTTTACCCCATATACAGATTGCAGAATCACATCAGTTATACATCCATTGATTTACATATTGCCATACTAGTGTCTGTTGTATTCTGCTGTCTTTCCTATCCTCTACTATCCCCCCTCCCCTCCCCTCCCCTCCCCTCTTCTCTCTCTGCCCCCTTTACTGACATTCGTTTGTCCCCCTTGTATTATTTTTCCCCTTCCCCTCACTTCCTCTTGTATGTACTTTTGTATACCTCTGAGGGTCTCCTTCCATTTCCATGCATTTTCCCTTCTCTCTCCCTTTCCCTCCCACCTCTCATCCCTGTTTAATGTTAATCTTCTTCTCATGCTCTTCGACCCTACTCTGTTCTTAGCTACTCTCCTTATATCAAAGAAGACATTTGACATTTGTTTTTTAGGGATTGGCTAGCTTCACTTAGCATAATCTGCTCTAATGCCATCCATTTCCCTGTAAATTCTATGATTTTGTCATTTTTTAATGCAGAGTAATACTCCATTGTGTATAAATGCCACATTTTTTTTATCCATTCATCCATTGAAGGGCATCTAGGTTGGTTCCACAGTCTAGCTATTGTGAATTGTGCTGCTATGAACATCGATGTAGCAGTGTCCCTGTAGCATGCTCTTTTTAGGTCTTTAGGGAATAGACCGAGAAGGGGAATAGCTGGGTCAAATGGTGGCTCCATTCCCAGCTTTCCAAGAAATCTCCATACTGCTTTCCAAATTGGCTGCACCAATTTGCAGTCCCACCAGCAATGTACAAGTGTACCCTTTTCCCCACATCCTCGCCAGCACTTGTTGTTGTTTGACTTCATAATGGCTGCCAATCTAACTGGAGTGAGATGGTATCTTAGGGTGGTTTTGATTTGCATTTCTCTGACTGCTAGAGATGGTGAGCATTTTTTCATGTACTTGTTGATTGACTGTATGTCCTCCTCTGAGAAGTGTCTGTTCAGGACCTTGGCCCATTTGTTGATTGGGTTGTTTGTTCTCTTATTGTCTAATTTTTTGAGCTCTTTGTATACTCTGGATATTAGGGCTCTATCTGAAGTGTGAGGAGTAAAGATTTGTTCCCAGGTTGTAGGCTCTCTATTTACCTCTCTTATTGTATCTTTTGCTGAGAAAAAACTTTTTAGTTTGAGTAAGTCCCATTTGTTGATTCTAGTTATTAACTTTTGTGCTATGGGTGTCCTATTGAGGAATTTGGAGCCCGACCCCACCGACTGTAGATCGTAGCCAACTTTTTCTTCTATCAGACAGCGCGTCTCTGATTTGATATCAAGCTCCTTGATCCATTTTGAATTAACTTTTGTGCATGGCGAGAGAAAGGGATTCAGTTTCATTTTGTTGCATATGGATTTCCAGTTTTCCCAGCACCATTTGTTGAAGATGCTATCCTTCCTCCATTGCATGCTTTTAGACCCTTTATCAAATATAAGATAGTTGTAGTTTTGTGGATTGGTTTCTGTGTCCTCTATTCTGTACCATTGGTCCACCCGCCTGTTTTGGTACCAGTACCATGCTGTTTTTGTTACTATTGCTCTGTAATATAGTTTGAAGTCTGGTATCGCTATACCGCCTGATTCACACTTCCTGCTTAAGAAGATCAAACGTTCTTTGATCTTCTGCCTGCAATGGCAGACCCGATGTGCATCCAGTACCCGCTCAGCCCCTAGTCACCAGCTTCTCTGTCCACACCTCTTCTTTCTGGAGCACTTTCTCAAGTAAGACACCATTTTCCTAACAGTGAATTTTCAAAGCTTTCCCCTTATCAGGAAAAAATAAGATACGAGAAAGTGAAAAAGAAAATGGCATCTAGTGTGTCTTTGCTGAGGACACAAAAATACCTTCTCTTCAAGCTAAAGAGGAGAAAGAAGAGTTTCCTATTGTATACCCTTTAAGAAGAGTAAAACAGGCTCTCTTCTATCAGTTTTCTGGGTGTGACTTATAGTTATTGCACCATCCTGTTCTTAGGAATACCATGGCATCTCTCAGTAACTTATGAATTTTACAAACATTATCTGATGCTTTTGTGTCTTTTAAGAATCTATATTGAAAAATCTCTAGGTATTTTATTTACTTATTTCAGCAGTGCTAGGGATGGAACCCAGGGCCTTGTGCCCCGGCAGGTACTCTACCACTGAGCTACATCCCTAACCCCTCTCTAGGTATTTTAAACTGATAAAATCAAGATATAAAACTTTCCATATAATTACAGTCCTAACTTATGTATAACAGGAAGAAATCTATGACAATGTTAATAGTCTTGAGATCCATAGAGCATGTTTATAGTTAATTTCTCTGTAAATTTTGTGCTTTCTAATCTTATAATTTATGAACACAAGAAAATCAATATATGTAGTTTTTAAAAGAACACAGATCCCTTTCTACAACAGAACTTTTTAACTTCACTTGAACAGTTTTTGGAAGAGACATGTAAAGGAGTTTCCCTGACCTTCCTCGGGGATCCTTGCCCAGTGGCCTGTCCTGCTTGGGTGGGGCAGCTTGGATCGTGGAATCTATGCACACTTACTGAGTGACAAGAAGACAGGTCAGGAGCCAGTTGCTGTGAAACCAGAAGCAGGTACTTGACACCTATGGCCAATGCTGGGGAGGTTTGAAATACTTCCTTTTTACTAGAGATCTGTTCTCCTTGGGTTAGGCAAGCTTTGCAGTTTCGCATTGGTGTCTGTTTCAGTGAGCCAGGGACAGGAGGGGAATAGAAGACTTTGGTTTATGTAGAAGTGCTGCTAGATTTGGGGTCCTTCAGAGTATCCCTGAATGTCAAGGACATTTGAAGCCTGAATGGGACAGAGATGATACCAATCTCAGAAACAAAATAAGCAGCATCAGAAGTCCTTGGGTAGGGAGGGCTGCCCTTTTAGAACCATCCTTTAGCCTCAGAAGTCCTTGGGTAGGGAGAGCTTCCCTTCCATTCGACTGAGCAGTCATTGTTCTCAGACATGTATCTTCTCAATTCATGCTCACAAGAATTGTGTAGTACATTATTTTTCCTATTTTACAGATGAAGAAATAGAAACTCAGATGGCATGGTTTTCCCAAACACACACTTCTGATTGGATAGCACCAGTAGTCTGTTTCCAAAGCCCACCCAGGCTCTTATCTAGTAACCCTACTGTCCCTCTGCTCCCAGAACCAGCCTCATGTTACCTGAATACCACTCTTAGCCCTTCAGTCTCCTGATCCATGCCTTGATGATTCTAGAGAAGAGTTCAAATCCCACCTTTAATGCTCACTCTTCAGCAGGGGCTCTGAACCTTGATCAGCCATGAACCTTTTTGTTCTGTTGAAGCTTATGGATTCCTTCTCAGAATAATATTAGTGAAAATATGGAAAACAATTATTTAAACTGTAGTTATTAAAAATTTTAAAAATAACAGTGACATGTACTACTACTTAATTAACAGGCTAAATAATAGATCTACTTGAAGTCTAATAGCTATAAAAATTTGACATAGTAATAAGCCTAAGTCTATTTCAGGGGAGCCACCCTGATGTGATGTGGAAACATGTGTGTTTCTATTGGTGTCAGGTGTGGTATGGCTAATACTATTGTGGGCTTATGCTGGAAGGGAATACTATATAATTCAGCTAGAAGTTAATGAAAATAAATTTTTCCCCATCTAAGTACACAATTCCTGAATTCTGTCTGTGGACTCCAAGTTTAGAATCCTTGGTCTGGGGTGTGCTCATACCTTATAAAGAAGTGTGTGTGTGCACACATGCGCATGCGCAAGAGTGGGAGGGAGACAGAATATTAAAACCAAAACAGAGGGAGTGGGAAGGATGATGGGAAAAGGGCAGCCCGGGAATATTTTGACATTGAGTCAGTGGTGAAAATGCTGCTCAAGCTTGACCCAGCTGCCACAGAAAATGTGCTGGGTTGGAGCTGGGGAGAAAAGCAGTCCTTTTAAGTTGCTTCCAGATTAATTTAAAATATCTATGCAGAGCTAAGTGCCTCGGCCTTTGACTTATTTGGTGTTTTTGGAAAGGGGTCAGGCGGGTGATGGTTTGGAGTCAGGACTGTGTGCACATCCACATCTAAACAAAGGCTGAGGAAATAGTTACTGCGTGAGCTGCATCTCAGTCTCCTTTTGGTGGGAGGCATGCTGGCTGGTCAGTGAGGCCTCTAACTCCAGATCTGGGAAGCTCTTGGCAACCAGAGGAGTCTAGTGACTGCTCAGCTTCCATTTTTGTGATGGGGGTGGGGCAGAGTCTCTCCTCTGGCTCTGTGGGGTGACAGCTTGTCCCCAGGGCTGGTGCAATGGGCTGGTGCCAACTGAACTTGGAGCATAGAGCCACCTTGGGGCATAGAGCCACTTCTCACCACCTTCCTAACCCCTGTGGCAACCCCCTGCATTTCCAATCTAGAGGAGGTGGAGAGGGAGCCATGTTCTCTCCCAATTGAACATCCAGGGAGAAGGGATTCTATCTCACAGATAAGTCACAAAGCATTCACTTAATAATGGTGAACAGCTTTATGAATTCAAAAAAGTCACTTGGAAAAAGATATGTATACCAGAGTTTCTGTTCCAGGGCAGGTTGTTATTTAATAAAGGGGGTGGACACAAATGCTCGTTTAATTATTACATTTTAAAACAAATTTATTGAGGTCTAGTTGATATAAGCTGCATATATTTAGGGCATACACATTGATGAGCTTGGACATGAGCATACCCCTTGCCTCCAAAACCATCACCACTGTTAAGGTAACAGGCATAGCCACACCTACTCGTTTCTTTTTAATGAAGCTCATTTATTTGTGCTGTACACCCTGCGCTGTCCTAGACATAGCCCCTGTGTTTGGGAGTCCTGAGAGAGGAGGGAACATCACAGCTCAGGAGTGACAGGGAAGCTTTAATGAGCAATCTGTGGGAGTGCTGGGTAATACAGAGATGTTCCAAGTAACACATGATGTTTTAAAATGAACCACTGCTGCCTCAACCTAGTATCCTCTGGTCTATAACTAATGGGCCTGCCCTCCACTGTGTTCACAGAACACAGGCTGGGTCACTCCTCATTAGCCTGGCACAGATTACAGTTCTGTGCACAGCCATGTCTCACAGCCACAGTGGACACCCACAGCTGCAGTGGATCCCTACAATGAAGGTATCAGTCCTGCAATCAGCCCATTACCAAACAGAAGGGACAGGCCTCTCCCCCAGGAGTGTCCTCTGTGGTAAATGGGGAGTGCTTCAGGTGGACTCACTCTAGATGTGTCTTCAGGAAGCGGGGGGGGGGGGGGGGGGGGTGGAGCACACTGTGGAGGATCCTCCCTGGTATCCCCTTGTGAGTGCCTTGGGTGTCATCTTAGGATGGTAGAACTGGAGGGGACCTTGAAGTCAAAAAGTCTGCCTCCTACACACTGCAAAATCTCATCTCGGCTTTGTCATCTGATGACAGCCACTGTGACCTCACAATGTCCATCTACATGCTGATGCCAATGAGAAGCATCAGAAAATACTGTCACTGCTGCACTATTGGCCTTCTAATCCAGGTGCAAGGTCCCCCATTTTCCAGTCTGTAGGAAAGTAGCCAAGCTCAGAAGAGCCCCAGTGTATAACTAGACTGAACCGATGGGGAAACCCTTGTCCACTTGGTGTCTGAATAAAGGAGGCTATACTGATGTCCACCAGAAGGCTGCTTTTAGGCCAAAGCAAGGAGGATACTCCCATTTCCTACAGGAGAATCCCCTGCACAGCAAACAGAGCTGCCCAGTAGAGTTTCCAATATTAGAATCAGGCTTACCATTGTTTATACAGCATGTTGATTCGTTTCTTGTATAAACGCAGACTTGGGAAATGCCAAGACAAGATCTTCATCAGTATATTTGAGAGAGTATTTTGGTGCCCACTTTCCCATGGTCCAGGTATCCAGCCCAAATGAAACCTCTTATGTTTTAGATGCTCAGAGGGGACTGTGGCTCTTGTGGCTGCTGTGCCTCCTCTTCCTGCATCATCCATGAGGAAGTCTCCCTTAAAGAATCTAATATTTAAATGCTTCCCTGTATATTTCTTTTTGCATGGTAAGACTCTGTTCACATCCATGGTGCCATGGCCATTGGAAATGGAGCTACTGTGACTGGACTTACAGTTGCTCCTGGAGTGACACTTATCAGTTAGTAGACCTTAGTTAGGCACATCTTTAGCAGCTGATCTCCAATTATGTTACCAATAAAACAAAGATAAAGAATTTGGACTGACTCAGTGTTTTTAACTTCTGCTTCCACACTGAGCTCTTGTCACATGCCATTCCTTTGTGAAAATAGCTTTCATCAGGCAAAGTGGAGAGGCCAAGGTCATGATAATGGTAGTTGTAGTGTGGCAATGGAGGTGATGGTGATATACTTTTTTTTTTTTCTTCTCAGTAGAACCCAGAGATACTCTACCACTTAGATACACTCTCAGCCTTTTTAATTTTTTTTTTTTTTTTTTTTTTGAGACAGGGCTTTGCTATGTTGCTCGGGCTGGCCTCAAACTTGCCATCCTCCTATCTCAGCCTCCTGAGTCACTAGGATTACAGGTGTGCACCACTGCATCCAGCCAAGAATATTAAGTTTTAAGGAAGCCTATCTGAATCTCCAGAGCAGTTTGATGAAGTCCCCCTACCTCATTTCCTGATTCCTCCTCCTTTAAGACTTGCTACACTAAATAAATATCTAAGCCCTTTTACAGCTCAACAATTGTACACTAATTTTTGCTTTCTATTCTCCCCCACTATCTTCAGTATGGTCTTCTTAGAATTGTTTCCTTGGAAGATTGTGAAAAATAAGAAACTTTTCTCAGAAAATAAAACCATAATCTCTTAAGTACTTTTCTACTTAAAAACAAACAAGCAAACAAAACCAGGCTTGCTGCCCAGGGTTGTTAAGAGAATGAAACAGGGTAATGTAGGTGCAGGGCCCTGCGCGATGCTAGGCCCCGCAGAATGGCTCCCTCCATGGCGGCTTCCCTTCCTTCTCCCTGCACTATTCCAGTCACGATTCACTCTTCAGTCACTGCTGCCTTCTGAGACCATGCAGAGTGTCACTGATGCTCTCTTCTAAATGAACTTGCTCCAAATAATTTTCAATTATCCCTAATGGAACAAAATTAAGAATTGATTTTTAAGAGAAGTTGGAAATTATGATGTAGTTTCATGGGGGTCCCACAGGTCACCAGGCTGTGCAGTGTCCCTGGGTAAAGCAGAGAAGAGCACATAGATCAAACCGGGGTCACACCTGATGGTCAGCATCAGAGGGTGGGGAGCCTCCACAGGGAAAGGACTCTGGAAAAACAATGTCCTTCATGCACCCACAGAGGAAAGTGATTCTTCCTAACATCTCAGGGGAGGTGATTGCACCTCTGCATTCACCTTCTACATCTGAGACACTTGTTACCTGCTTTGCATTACAGCTAATAGCTAAGAGCATATTTGTCTTTTTCTTTGCAAACCTCAGATCATAAATACTTCCTACAATCCATCATCTAAGGCATACATCTATGTGTTTTTATGTTCTTAGAAGTCTGTGCAAACAAAATAATGCTTTCATGTTAATTGCCAGAAAAATATGGTACAGGGGACCACTTGGTGAAGGGCTCAATGGCAGGGAGAAGGCCACTGTGCCAAGGGCTATATGTGCTTTCGTGTTTTTTGAGGTCTGTATGTCCTGCTAGCCACATTAGCATTTCAGGACATCCCCAGGATGTCCCTGTCATTGGGCAAAGTATCTACCTCTGTTTCCTGCTTTCTCCCTTCAAGGTATTAATAGTTCTGATCACTCCCCAGAGCCTGAAGCAGGGCTCAAAGTCTCATCCTGCCTGGGGTAACTGGAACCAGTGGGGCCAGTTGTAGAGAGATTCCACTGCCTCTCCTTTTGCACTGAACTCTGGCCCACTGTCTTCTTTTCTTACCCATACCTCCAACCCCCATGCCCATGAGCCAGCAGTAAGCACGATTCCACAGTCATTTGTCAAAGTGAAGTGCCTTTGTAGAAGTTACAATACATAATATGTTTGTGAATGTCAACTTCCAAAATGTTCTCACACCCATGACCTTAAGAGGTTTTCTGGTCCAGCCCTTCCTTTTACGTAGAACACTTTAACTTAGAGCAGAGACCCACCCAAAAGTTGCCAGTTAGTGGTTCATTATTTGGGTCTCTTATTTGCCTTATGTGGTAGGCCAGGTGGGCTTGGATATGAACATCATTTTGCAGATGGGAAGGACACCACGGCTGAGATTTGGTGAGGTTGAGGGACAGGGAGACAGTGTTAGAAAGTAGACCCTCTGAGGCTGGTGCTTATCCTCTCTCCCCAACACATACCATGCCTTTGCTGTGCAGAAAAAAACAGCATCAAATGCCAGCAACCTAGGAGGTGGCTAAAGGGTCTGGTAGTGTAACAGAGAATAGGGGACCCCTGACATGTGTCCTTACCACTGATGTTTAGGGCCATAACCAGTCTGACCTCCAGAGGGGTGTGCCAAGTCTCAGCATGATTCAGTTGCTTGAGCCTCTCCAGTTGGGAGGGAGGCTTCAAAGAGAGCTGAGACCTTCGGAAAGGCCAGAAGGGCAAGGTCTTTACTGGGCAGCTTGTAATTTCCTGCTTTTTTTGGAGAAAGGCTCTAGTGCCCTCTTGTTCCAGGCCTCCCACCTCCTACAGAGGCTGAAACCACTGAACTGCTCCACCTCCTGTTGACTGGGCTCAGGGCAAGGAAGTGTGTCTATACCCCGCCCCCCTGACACAGAACACAGTGTCCTGAATTATTTCCAGCCTGCTGGTCCTGGGAATCTCTACTTACTTTTTCTCATTTCCTCCCCTTGAACATTAGAAACATTAGATTCCAAAAATAATCCAAGCCACAATGTTCTGCAGGCTGTATGTGTGAATGTTTTCCCCCAAAGCTGTTTTTCTCCCTCTTACATCCTTTCTCCCTCTCCTTTCTTCCCTTGTCTGCAATTCAGTCCCATTTGGATCCTGAGATGAGCAGCCTGGCTGAGGAGTGTGGGTGTGGAGAACAGCATGGAGCAAGGGTTGGAAGGGATGCTCAGGCTGAGGAGGCGTGGCTACTCCCAAGGTGCTCTCAGGAGGCTGGAGGGCACCTATACCCAAAGTACCGTGTGTGAAGAGTCTGCCTAGGTAGCCTCCACTTGTGAATGGAGCATGGAAAATAAAATCTGATCAGAGATAAAATGTGTGTGTATGTGTGTGGTGGGGGTGGGGCACAGAGCAGGAACTGAGGAACATTGACTGACTCATTCATAAACAGTGTGTTGACTATATGACCAGATCCTCCTCTGCTAGCTGCTGGGGACCATGTCCCTCTATACTTACTCCAGGCATTGGATAGGGGATAGTGTAGGGACAATTGATGTGATTCTTGATACCTTGAAAGAGAGAGGTGGCTTAGAAATAGTAACCACTCTAGTGGTTGGAACATGGTGGGTTAAGATATCAAAGTCTCTGTTGCTTACTGGGCTGGGGTTAGGACTAGAAAAGGAGGTCAATGTGGACAGGAGAGAGAGCAGAAGGTGGTTCAAGGAAAAATAAAAAAGCATGTCAGCTCTTCAGCTCTGCTTCAGAAGGAGAAACAGAAAAATGTCTTAGGTACTCTTTTTGAAGAATGAAGCTCATTCCAGCACAATTCATAAAGTGAAACTGAGTCTCTATTTAGGGTAGGGAGCGTCTTCAAAGTTTCTTTCCAGGCATTTCTCTTTGAATAACCCAGTCTCCTTCCTTTTCTTCACCTTTACCCTAGTCTCCTGCTTCCTTTCCCATTTGTGACCTTTCTGGTTCCTGCCTGTACTTACCCACCCTTTCTTAACATCTGTTTTCTCTGATCTTGATGCCGGGCCTCCCTTTGCCTTCCTGCTCCTTTCTTAGCCTGAGCAAAGGAGGAGCTCTCTGTGTAGCTCAGGCCTCCCATAGAGGGCAAAGAGCACAGGCCAGAAAACCCAGCCAAGGCTTCTAGAAAAAACTCTGGCTTGGGATTCAGGGATGCCTGGGTTTGAATCTTAGTTTGGCCACTTGCTACCTGAGTGAATATGGCCAATTCATTCTCTCTGAGCAGCAGTTTATCTGTGAGATGTAGATGTTGAATGTATAATACATCTGGTACATCGGAAACTCAGTAAGTTTGCAGAGACAGACTTGAGTTTGCCGATGCAGCTAGATAAGCAGAGTCCAGAGTAGGAAAAATGCAAATTGGAAGATGGGCAAGAGCCAGTCCTTACCACAATGGTTACTATTTCTTTAAAAAAAAAAAAAAAAAAAAAAAAAAGGGAGGCTTTCTTGTGGGGATAGGGAAGGAAAAGCAGGATGCCTCATTCCCAACAAGGATGCCAGAGTGGACAGTGGGCAGCATGTGGCAACAGAACTTGAAAGTGAGGTAGGGACCAAGTGACTGAAGAAACCAGGATGGGATCTTGAAAAGGAACTTGTCAATGGATACTAGCCACAAGGTCTATCGCTGGCAGAGAGATGGAAGCGTGTGACTGCTAGCATCTTAGAACACTGTTGCTGAAGATTGGTCAATTGAATAAATGCCAGGCCCCATGCTAGGAATGGGCAAATTGGAAGATGGGCAAGAGCCAGGCCTTACCACACGGAAGCAGAGGGCACCAGCAAACAAATCGCCATTGCTAGGTAAATTCCCAAAGGTGCTCAGTGGCTGCTCTGGGAACAAGATGGGGAAATATTCAGCCAGAATTGGGATTCAGGAGAAGAAAAGAGTGTGAGCAGAGGCACTGCTCTCCAGAGTGCAGGCTGTGTTCTGGTGCAGCTGGGGCTCAGGCTCCTGTGAGGAGCAGTGCAGGAGGGTAAGACCCATGCCTTGCAGATTACCAGGAGCCAGAGCACAACAGAGGGCCAGCAGTCTACCACACAGTCAAGGGACCACTAGGACAACTGGATTCTGATGAATGGTTAAGGCCCTGCCAGGAGCATCTGAGAATACCAGCAGTTTTGAAGGTCCAGTTCTTTATCCAGGTCAGAGTTCCTTTAGAGCTCCCCTGACTAGCCTGCATGCTTCAGGGTCGAGGGATTGAGGACACCACAGCTTTGTGAAGCAGCCTGTGCCACTGTCACACAGCCCCAGTTGTTAGAAGGGCCTCTTGCTATTAGGCCAGCAGCCCTCTTATGATTTGGGGATGATCCTCATGGGCCATCCCCATCTTCCCTAGATGAAGTCTGTGAGTTCTTTCACTCTAGATTCTTCACTGTGGCCTTCCTGGGGACAGTTTTTAAAATATGATGGGTTGAGAAGGTCTGCTGCTCTCTTGGTCCTGCTTATAGAGGTGAGGAAAAGGGATCGTGTGTGTAGGTATTGCTGCTTTTCATAGCTGAGTTCAGCTAGTCAGGAACCCCAATAGCCTCCTGTGAAGAGAATGATGAGTTCTCACTCAGAGTGCCATGTGTAAGGGCTGTCTTCTCATATGTAAGCACAGGGAGGCATTTCCAGTACGAACATGTTATATGAACAGGTTTCTGATGCCCAGGTCAATGGTGTTCTCCATTCCTCAGGGAAAAGTGTAGGAGTACCTATTGTTCTAGTTCTATCCCTGGATCCCATGGATCTTCTTTGGTCATTCCCAAGCTCAGCCCAAACCTCATGGTCTTATCTTGGAAAGAGCCATAAAACTTGGGGTGAAATGCATAAAAGCATATTAATTCCACGCTGGAAATCTGCCTCTAGCTGGAATCCCAGAAGGCTTTAACACCACCTTGCCCTCATTCTGTGTTCCCTGAGAAAACCTACTGTCTTTCTTCTTTGCTCAAACACCTAACCCCTCCTTAATAAGACTTTTCTTGAATAAGAAAGCTCCACTGTATGTGTGTGTGATATGGTAAGAAAAGACATTCCCTTACCTGGTACAGAGGAAAAATAGGCATTTGGTGTCCTGCACAAAGATCAGGTGGACTGGCTGGTCCCACCTCAGGATGACTGTCCTGCCCAAGATTCCCCTGAGAGCTAAGTTTGTCATGATGTGTAAAGGGAAGGTACAAGCCAGAAGGACCTAGAATGGGGAGTGAATTCAGACTTGGGCATCCAGTTTCTGACACTGAGGACGTCTTCTTTTGGCCTTTGCTTCTATCTTCCCAGCTTAGTTATGTCAACCCCTTCTACTGGGAATGCCTCGTCCACTGTTTCTGCCCAGTGACACCCTGCTCCAGCTGAAGGTCTGGCTTAGAGGCTACTCTCCCCACTCTTGCTCAACTCTAAGCATCTACCTGCAGCCCTTCCCCAGCCCCCTCATGTTGGCCCTGTTCCATCCTCTGATCTTCTAGCTATATTCTCAAAAGCCTGATTTTCCCAATTATATGGCAAATTCCTTGAGGTCAAGGCCAGTAACTTCCATAACTCTGGGTTCCAGAAAGGCACACAGTCAACATCAAATAAATGGTGGTCCAAGGTACAATCTGCTGCCTGATAGAGCTTTTGAGCTCTTGTTTCGTGCTTGCACAAGAGCGCCACCTAGTGATGAGTGGTTCAGGGGATGCTTCTCATGTCCTCACTGTTCAAAACTGTGGTTTAATCAAGTTTCTTCAAGTAGTGGAGGATTGCAGGCAGCGACCTGGTTCTTTTTAGTGAATCCAAGTGAGAGCAGGTCAGGTGACAGCAGGAATGTAAAAGAGAACTGCATACCCTGGACATGCTCCAAAGGAAGGAAAATGGGACCAGGTGTCAGACTGAATGCATGGCCTTCATGGTTAGGACCATGGCAACAGGATAGAGTGAAAACAAATCCCCAAAATGTTTTGGAAGAAGGATGGATAACCAAATGAACTTCAAAATGTAATTTCTTTTAAGGCTCAGGAAGGTGAGAGAAGTGCTGACCCTGAGTATTTACCTTACTGTGTGTTACGGGCTTGTTGCACTCCTGCCTCACACTCGGGGACGACAGACACTGTCTGAACACAGGAATTCACTTTAGTCCTATTAGTCAAAAGAGGAGTGAAAAAAGATGTTAAAAGAGGAGTGATCTGGCTCAGCAAGTTCTTTAAGCTCTGCAGGGATGCTTTGCCAAAGGGGGGTCTGGAAGCCAGAAACATGACCAAGCATCTTCTTGTAGGCCCAGCTCCCTGCCGGGTGCCTCACCTGCCTGCACCCCATTGCTGAGGCTGCCTCTGGAGGAGGGGGCATGGTGCATGGCCCTCTTCCTTCACCCTTCAGGGTCAAGCCCGCCTCACACATCTTCCTCTCCTCCCAGGGAGGGCAGCCTCCTCCTTAGCCCATACAGTCTTGTTCCCAGATGTGCAAGTGATTGGCACAGCCGATTTTAGGATGCGTAGGAGGACTGGATGAGAACATCCAACAGACACTCCATTTTTGCAGTAACAATAATAGTTCCCATTTATTAAGTGTGTCCTGTATGCCAGGAATAACCATTAGTTCATCTAAACCAATGTGCCAAGGGCCAGGTCTCAGTGGATGCCTAAATTTACTTTGGGTACTATTTTCTCAGCATGGATTAAATAGGATTTGACCTCTTCAAGTCTACATTTTGGGAAGTGAATGAAGTACTTTCCCTCTCTCTGTTCCTGAAAATATTTTATCAGCATTTGTGGTTTAAATGGAAGGAATTTGGCCATTCAGAGCCAATACCCTGGGGCTGCCTGGGCTGACTCCTGGCTTGGTTGGTCCTGCTTCTGGTCAGCTTGACTTGTTGGCTCCTGGATAACTGTTTGTTCCCCACAGGAGTACATACATATCTTGCCAGTGCTGCAGGAAATTCAGACCAACCAGGAAAACAGACTGGAAATCAAATGCAAAAAACAAACAAAACCCCCATATTTAAAGCCTGAAAAATATTTATATTAATAATGGTCTTGGTGAGATTTTCTTCATTGCCTCCCATAGCATGAGGAACAGGAACGAGGAGAGAGGTCTTTTAAGGCTCAGCCTGTGCGTGTGCTTCTCCAGGCAGAGCTGGGCTGGCTCATCATCAAGAACAGGGTGTGATTTTAGCACAAAGTTTTGCAGCCTGGATTTCTCTAATCAGAAAACAGCTACTTTCTGTGACTGCTGCTGTATCCTGTCTGAACCAGGGGAAGTGGGAAGGAGCTAGCAGGCATTCTGGGTGCTCAGCACCTTTATGTATCACCATCCTCATCTTTGCCCCAGACACTGCAGGGTTGGAAACAGGATGGGGAGGGGAAAGGAGGTGGAGGGTGTGGAGGCAGAGACAAGTCAGTCAGCGAGGAGTCTGTGCTAGTGATTTTATTTTGTGATATCGGGCCTAGCTTAGACTCCTCTTTGCAATAAGGTGTGTGTGTCTGTCTGTCTGTCTGTGTCTGTCTTCCTGCCTGTCTGTCTGCCTGTCTCTGTGTAGACACCCAGTTCAGGGCTAAAAGCAAATCTAACCTTATCCTCCTAGTCAGTGGAGGATAAGGTTATCCAGTATGCTACTGGATAAAGGCCAATTCTTTGCCTTGCAGCTTCAACCCTTTAAGACCTGGTTGTTCCCTATCTCTTCTTCCTGTTGCTTTAAGCCCCCAGGCCTTTGCTCAAGGGATTTCCTTTCATTAAGTTGCCCTCTCTGGGACTGGCTTATTTTGCTTAGCATAATATTCCCCAGTTCTTTCTCTGGTATGTGGTTGCTAATTCACAATATGCTGGGGGAGGGGGACTAGGGAGAAATAGTGGTGCTTTGGATTAGACAGAGGGGAATGAAAGGAGGGGGTAGGAGGGTAGGAAGAATACTAGAATTAATCAGACATTATTACCTTATGTAAATATATGACTACACAACCAGTGTAACTCTACATCATGTACAAACAGAAGAATGAGAAGTCATACTCATTATGTATGATGTGTCAAAATGCATTCTACTGTCATGTGTAACTAATTAGAACAAATTAAAAAAATTAAAAAAGATGCCCTCTCCATCTACTCCTTCACCTCTCTAAATCCTGTTGTCTTTCAAATGTTGTTCAGATGTTGCCACTTTCTGGAAGCCAGCCATGTTTTTCTCTACCTTACCTCTACCAGATTAGACCAAAGGCTCTCTGCTGTCAGCCTACAGTATGCCTATACCTCATACAGCACTTTCTACATTTTGTTTAAATTAACAGAATAGTGAATGCATTTGTCTCCCTGCTAGGCTTTAATTTTTCATTATCAGTTTTTAACCCAACATGTGGGGTTAAAACATGTGAAGGCCAAAGAAGTGAATGAAATACCATTCATGAGTACATGTCTATCCAGGTCGGGATGCTTTGGGATGCAAGAAACAGAAAACTGGACTGAAACTGCTTTAATATCAATACCATTTCACCGTTGAGGTGGACATTCAGAGGTAGCTTGAGCTTCAAGATCCATGACTCAGTGCAGTGAGCCTGTTCTTATGAACCCATTCTCTTTCCAGCTCACTCTTTTGCCAAGAGCTTCATCCTGAGGTTGTTTCCACTCATGAGTGCCCATGGTAAAGAGCAACGGCTTCATTGTTTCACCTAGTGAGGAAGGTAGAGAGAGAAGGAGGGAGAAAAGGAAGGAGAGAGAGATGCATAGACACTGGCTTCTCTTTCCTAGAAACCCCAAGCAAATCTCTCCTCAGTTTCATTAGTTCATGCTGGCTAAGACCTGCCCATCTCTGAACCAGCAAACAACAAGAGGAGCAAAATTATGGTGGGTTTGAACAAAAGATCTGGGGTGAAACGGACATTGGGATTCCAGGTAGCAGCAGCAGCCTTGGAAAGTAAAGGGTGTATTTCATAATTATTCAAGGAAAGAAATGAGAAGATAGTCTCTGGGGGATGGGATGAAGAGTGATAGGAGAAGATGATAGTTTGGATAGAAGAGACACAGCAGCTTGGGATGTAGGTGGAACATCAGGAGCACATTCTTGTTGAGTCCGTAGGCACCATGTGTTCACAGTGAATCCACAGACGACATGTGACTAGAAATAGTCTGAGATTTATGTGGTGTATATTTGGGAAACAATTTAATAACAGTTTAAAAGCATGGATTTTGGAGCCATGCAAACCTAGATTTGAGTGACCTTTACCAAGTGATCTTGACCAAGTTACTTGATTTTTCTGGATTTGTTTCTTCACCTAGAAAAAGATGGGAGTAATGACATCTGTTACTTCTTAGGACTATTACAGAATTGAGGTAACATGTGAAAAAAGCTTACCATGTATACCCTGGCACATATTTATTGTTGCTGGTTACCTGAGAAGTGCTAGAGGGTATCCTAAAACAGGAAATTGTATGGGATGTAGGTTCAGATGGACACTAGATTCTAAATTTATCTTCATCACTTAGAAGCTGTATGAGAGTGGGCAATTTACTTCACCTGTTACATTCATCCCTCAGCATCCATAGTGGATTGGTTTCAGGAACTCCTGAGGATACCCAAATCTGAGAAGCTTAAATCCCTGTATAAAATGACAAAATATCTGCATATTTTCTACAAACACCCACCCAAATACTTTAAGTCATCTCTAGATTACTTATAATACATAAAACAATGTAAACACTATGTGAATACTTGTTACAAAACATTCTTTAGGGAATACAGACAAGGAAAAAAAATCTATACTTTTTGGTACAGGTATATTGTTATGTTTTTTTTCCCCAAATATTTTTATTTCACAGTCCATGAATCTCTGAATTCAAAGCCTTGGATATGGAAGGCCAACTGTATATTGAATATTTACAAACTTGAATATTTACCCTATTTAAAATGAAATTAAATAGGGTAAATTAAATAATGCCTTAGTGTGGCATTATTACAAGGGCGATGTGAGATAAACTATGGACATGCTGGCACAGGGTTAGGCACGTGAAGTAGAAAATACCATTGGTGTTGTACAAGTGTTGAGCCTGCTTGAACTTTCATACAGACAGGATCTGATGAATGAAGGGCAGAGGGCTAAGGTCTGGTCTTTAGACTGTCACTGGGAGGCTGTGAGGGACACAAAGGAAACTTTGGAAGCAAGGAAAATAGGGAAGCAAGTTCAGATCAGTCCTTGTAGGATTGGAGGATTGGTGAACTTTCAAGATTTGGACGTTCCTATCGTTTTTGTCATGCTGCAACTAGACATGAGGTGTCAAGGAGGAGAGTTTGAGTGTGTGAAAATACTGGTTCCTCTGAGAGAATTTGATGTTGGGTGTAGACTGTGCAAGTGGGAGAGAAGCTCGTCATGTCTACAGCCAGATGGCCTGTCATGGACGATGACCTGGCCTAGAGGGCCAGCCAGGGTAGACTGTCAGAAAGGATTGTACCCCATTCTGACGTGAGATCACACTGCTGTAATCCAGAACACAGCAACTAGAAGGTGCCTGACTTTCATTGTGGATGTAGACTTAAGAAAGTATTAAAGCAGACCATATTGCAAGGGCTCAAGGAAGAAACTGATGGAGGAAAACCAAGGGCAGCAGGGGCAGAACACACTTCAGAAAGATGGAAGATGAAGGGTAGGAGAGACTGAATAAATCTTGAGCTCCATGGAAGGTATAGCATCAAGCTTAAGATAATTGACACTATAACTAGACCTCCTGGGTTCAAATCTCTATTCTGCCACTTGGCAGTGTGACTCTGGGCAAGTTAATTAACCTCTCTCTGCCTCAGTTTTCTAATCTGTAAAATGTAGATGATATTGTGAGTTAATATTTAGGTGACTATTATGAGGTTAATAGTAGTAGTTACCATAAGTACTTGGAACAGTGACTGGCACGTAGTGCACATTTAACAAATATTAACTGGTATAATCATTATTGCTACTATTATTGCTAATGCTGTTATAGATAGAAACTGCAAATGAAAAAGGATGGAGGAAGGGAAGACAGGGAGAGATACAGTGCTGTTGTCTATAACACCGACCAGTGAGTCTTAGTCATCTTAGTCTCTACTAAATGTTCAGGCTTATAAGATCATGAGGGCCACCTTTGGTGCTGACCTTCTGAGAATGGCATGAGATGGGATCCACAGCTCGCCAGCAGAGCTGTCCTTGCAGCAGACCAGCTTAGGTGCAAAGCATCATTGCAGCTTTAAAAATCTATGTCCACGAGAGCCAACGTGTCTTATAATCACTCCATTGGCACAACTTCCAGGGTCCCTGCAAAGGACAGGCCAGTTCCAAGAGTCACCACACTCAGGAAAGCCCAAGGTATAGTATTCCCATCACGTATTTATTTTTCCTTTGCAATTCCTCTTACTCCTGATTGTCAAACTCTACTGGACTGTTTTTTACCATTTTACCATGATTTAATAATGTGTTGGCCCATACCATCTTTATCTGTTGTCAAGGAAACAGAACTTGGATGTTAACTGCAGGTCAGATTACCATGCAGAAGGGGATAGGGCTTTAGTAACCCTTTGCTCACAGTGGGACATCTGTCTGTGTAACAGAGAAATTAGGACTGTTCTAGATTATGAGCACTATGTGCTCTCATGGATGTTGAGATTTAAGAGATTTGGGTGTAGAAAGTGAAAGAAATATGCTATGAGGTTGACAGGCCAGAGACACAGATGGGTTCGTGAAATTGTTTGGCATCCTGGCTGATTACTGAGCATATATACGAAGATGGTGTCCCACAGGTAACCAGGCTGAGCTCCCTGGAGCAGACAAGATTTATGACAAAAACCAGAACAGCTTCTTTTTATACAGTATATAAAATATGTAGGCCGACATGCCAAAGACATAAAGGAAAACAGGCAGAGCCCAGAGCACCCTCTCTTCTTCAGTAGACATTTATCACACCTATGGCCTTTAGGCCTGTGTCCCAGCTGCCTCCCCTGCCTGTATTGCTGATGGCTTCAGAACCTGGGATCCCTGGCAGCCTGCAAGACATGCAGGTACAGGAGGGACAATGTGTGAACTCTCTGCAGTGAGGAATTCTTAGAACTTGGGAACTAGATATACATTTTAAGTGAGTCCTAAAGCCTCACCTCCCTCCATTTGGAAAAGCAGAAAAGTTCATTCCTAGGAGAGTGGATAGTTGAAAACCAGGGTCCTGAACTATAACATACACACGAGATCTGTGCATTGCCCTGTTTGTACAAGGTCAACCCACAGGATCGGTTGGAGTTCCTGTGAAAGCAGAATTGTGAAGTCAGGGAAATGTGCCCTTGGTTCTCACCTGCTTCTGTTTTTAGGGCCCCTCTCCTTTTGTCTAGAGCCCCTCTGCCACCTCATTTAAGGTTCCATCTCTGGGTCATGCTCATAAAGATCCTATTGAGCTGTTTATCCAGGATACACTAATTCCAGGAGGGATTACAGGAAAAAAAAATTTATAACAGTTATCTCTTATGTGAAAAACTGTTAGGGGTCAAAGGGACTGAGTGTCTAATAGCAAAAAAATTAAAAAGTGGGGGGTGGTAGAGAGGGTGGGAGAGGGGAATTTGGGAGCAAGGCAGGAAGCAGTGAGGTCTTATAAGGCACAGATCTTTACTTGAGATCCTTGCTCTATGGTCATACCACCCAGGAACAGCAGGAAGGCACCAGAGTCCTTAGGCAGAACCCTGAGAGAGTGTTCAGGCCTCTGAGTTTTGTGTGGGCAAAGACACCCACAGGGCCCTCTGAGTGTGTGGTGGATGGGTACCTGTGGGCTGTGTCTGTGCAGCACTCTGTGGTCATCCTGGTGGTGCCTTTTTATGGGAGTGTTTATATAGAAGCTGCAGGTGTGATTCTCATTAGCCTCTGTGACTTTTTACAACTATTTGTGACTGTGACTGCCACAACTTTAAATCCACACCTTTCATCTGTTCTGTGCTTTATATAAAAACATTTGGGTAATATGTGCAATAGAGTATACTCATTTATGGCTTTAAAAAATCCATCATGAGGGCTGGGGTTGTGGCTCAGCAGTAGAGCGCTCGCCTTGCATGTGTAAGACCCTGGGTTCAATCCTCAGCATCACATAAAAATAAATAAGTGAAATAAAGGTGTTGTGTCCAACTACAACTAAAAAATAAATACTTAAAAAAAATCCATCACGTATGTAGTACTCTACAAAACATTTTCCTATTATCTTTTTTGACTCTCTCTTTTGCACTAAGGTTTAAATAGGGTAAATTGTTTCCCCCATTTTATAGATGAGGTTCAGATCAATGATAAAATTTGTCAACATTTATGCAGCAGCCTGTACTGATCTGAATTTGTACTTTATTTCAGAATTGACTGGACACCTTGTTTCCCAGACATAACAAGGTTCACCTGCACAGACGGTGCTGGTGCCCTACAGGGCACAAGCTCTTATGGATGGGTCACAGCAGGGAACACATTGGGCACCATCCCAGCTGATACTGAGCTGTGCATATGTAGGCAAAGGAAGTCCACTGGCTATCTTTTGTCCTCTTAGTTCATCAAAGCTGAATATCAACATTTATAAAACCAATGTAATTTGTAATTAAAGAGAGTATAAAATACTAGCCATAGATACTAAGGTAGTTTAAAAGTTAAAAATGTAAATCAGATGCTATCATTAAAGTTAGCAAATAAAGATCTTTACTTAATATGTTTGCTCTATGAAAGAGTTTATGCTTCATTAAAAAAAGAACAATAATAACCTTTTAGCTATCCCCATCTTTAAAAGAAAAAGGAAGAAAATGTTTGCTTATTTTCCTAATTTGCATTTAAATAGATTCCTTTAACATTCACTATTTATTAAAAACCACGCTTGTATATATTTTTACTGAATTTTAGCCAGCATAAGAAAATTACTTAGCTTAGTTAAAAATAAAGCATAAAAAAAATCTCAAGTAGTTCACATATAACATCTGTCTTCTTAATGAGACAAAACTATGTTGGTTTCAGACAAAAAGATTCAATTTCATTTTTTAGACATGAACTTTTCTCTTGAAGAAATTTTTTGGTTATATTTCAACATTTGTAGCATCTCAAAAAAGAGAAATATATCCAAAAAATTGAAAACACTATGAAGAATTATTTTAGATTTGAATTTTTCTTTCCAACTTTGGGTCAGCCTAGTTCAAGGTCTTCCAGTGAGCCAAATTCAAATAGATTAAACCATCAAGTATCCCAACTGGAGGGAGCTTAGAAAGGGTCCAATTCTCTGTAAATTAGCAACCATAGAGCCTATGCCCAACTCTCCTGCTCATTCATTCATCCTTTCAGTAAGTATATGTTAAAAAAAAAATGGAGCTGTTTGAATTGGCTGCCCCGGAATCCTGTAGCTCTTCCTGATGGGGTAGCAGCAGAGGCTGCAGTGACACAGATTGGTGAGTGCATGGCCCCAGGTGAGGAAGAAGGCTTTCCTTGACTGAAGCACCACAGTCCTTCCACAGCTGCTTGGGAGGGTAACTGACTCTGACTCGTGGAGCCCAGTCAGAAGAGGTCTTTAACAGCCCCATGAGCAGGAAGCCGGACAGTCCCAAGAGCCTGGCTCACAGACACTCTGTGATTGTGGCACTGGGTAGAATGAATGAATCGTAGGCTCTGGCTTCTTGTCTCTGAACCTCTTTCCCTGTCTGTGAAGAGGGCATGATAATACCTGTGGGGGAGCTGTTTTGAGCATACATGTGAATGGACATTTTGAACTTAAAAGCACTCAACAAATGTCAGGGCAAAGACTAACAAGGTACTTTCTCTTGCTATAAAACGAAGCCAGTTTTCTCACTGACATTTTTCCCCCCAAAATTGGAAATGTTGTAAGTTACAGCAAGAAACATACTTTCTGATCTAGGAGACTCAATAAAACTTTTTTATTTTGAATGGAAAAAAAAAAAAAAACAACCCACACATCCATAGGTTTCCCAACTAAACCTATTATATGCCAGGGTACTCACTATCCCTTGCAAACCAGGAACAGCCCAGAAATGAAATGACTTGCCCATGCTGTCATGGGGAATTGGTGACAGAGCCAGGCCTGGAATCAGTCTATTTCTCATCTCACTTGACTGCACACACACATACATGCACACATGTGTCTCTGTAGCCTGTTCCATTGAATGCAGAAATGACAGTGACCCTTGTGGACAGTGGGTCTCCCAAGGATGGGAATTATATACAAGTAGGTAGCAAGTGTAAATCCAGAGAAGTCTTATAGTTGTCCCTTAGGAAGCAGTCATCTTGAAGAAACCCTGATCCTGATATTGTATCACAGGATATCAGTCCCCAAAGCAGGTCTTTTCCTCTCTGCTTGAATCATGTACCACTTTTTTAATAGCATTACCTCCTGAACAGACAACTTTGTCAGAATGTCTGGCTACCAGTGAGCAAACTCGTGTGCTCCAAAGTAGAACATGGAACCAGGTGGGATGGGATGGGTGCAGACCTCTTTCTGTAAGGAGCTAATGCAGTGAGGTGTATGGTTTCCACTCCACTCTCTCCTGTCGTTGAGTTCATTTTGCATAGCCTTCCACCCCACTTGGCCTGTGTCCAGCCCTCCTTGCTCTGTAGTCCAGCAGGGACCTGGTGCCTAGCAATCTAATCATTCTGATGCTAGCCCATAACTCAGCTGCTTATTTGCATATCTAAATAGTCATTTAACAGAAATTTCAGGGAAGGTCACTTCTGGGCCAGTGAGATATCCAAGAAAGGATATAGAGTAAGTGCTTTTCATCACAAGTTCCAAGGACTTCAGGCATTTCAGATTTTCATTAACTTTATTGATTCTTTTGTCAATAAAGAAAAGTGATGAGAAATTGTTTTGAAATGGGGTCGGGAGGCAGGGTTTTAAAGATCAAAAACCACAGAAGGAGAATGCACTAAACTCCTGAGGCACCTGTCTTCCTTTCCCCCTTGTCCTTAATACTTAAAGAAAATATAAATCCCTAACCCAGTGCCTGTGATGTAGCTTGGCTGTGGCTGGTGGACAGTGAATGGTGTATGCAGCACAGGAATCGACCCGGCCTCTACTGGAGACCAGCCTGGAACAAATCTTCTGTCAGGAGAAAGTGAAGGATGATACTTTTATCCTCTCTTTATTGTCAGTGTAGATAGACAGAAGTGACCTGAGTAATTCAGGCGGGAGTAAAAGAGGGAGAAAAATCTCCAAATCATGCACATTCACTTTCAGAAAGTGATGTTTTTATACCTAGGCATGAGTTGTTACAGCCCTGATGTCTCTCTCTGACCTCCAGACATATAAATATAACCGTTCATAGGACATATCTGCTGAAACTTTCATAAACCTCTCAAACCCAGCGCATCCAAAGTGGAACTCACTATCCGCCCCTCCTCCCCCACTCAGCTTTTTAATTCTTGACTTTAGGCAGCCACTCTGGCGGGACAGTTAGCTGCAAGGTGCAGGGGCCATGCTAGAACCTGGCAATGTGTGTGGTGGGACAGAGCAGCATGGAGTAGGGGTATGCCAGGCTGCCCCTGTTCCTTCCTATGAGGGCTTCTCTCTCCTATTAGTGTGGTAGGGAGTGGATTAGGCTTCCCAGTTTGTCCCTACAGCGTCTGTCCATAAAGCAAGCATGGGGCTGCTTTGAGGCTTTCCAAAGGTTTTCTAAGGGCAGGAACTGCAGAGAATAAACAGTTTACTCCCTATCTCCCTAATTCCCTTACTCATTTTCTCTTTTCCACTTTGGCTCTGAAGAAGACTCAGAGGTGGGTCTTTATTGCTACAAGTGAGGGATCTCCTGAGCCACCTGATGGTGGCCTGCCCCAGTGCTATGAGTGATGTTTGGGTCTCACCAGCAAGAGGACTGTTTCTTCCCTTTCAATAGCTTTGACCGTTTTGTCCTGCTGAACTCCTAACTTTTCTGATTACTCTACATCTTCTTTTCCCCTCTAGATGTTCGACTGGATAAGCCACAACAAGGAGTTGTTTCTCCAGAGCCACACGGAGATCGGAGTCAGCTACCAGCATGCCCTAGACCTCCAGACGCAGCACAATCACTTCGCCATGAACTCCATGGTGAGCAAGGGGGCTGTTCTCAGCCTGCCTTTGGGGTGCTGGAGCAGATCTGGATAAAGAAGGAGGAGCTTTGAATTGAGGGACTCTCCAGCGGTCCACTCGTGAGGATGGAGATGTGTGTAAGGCGTGTGACCAGCCAGCTCTTCCTGGAGCAGAATATAGAGCTGACATTACATTATGAAAGGAATGTGCTTGAGGTCGTGGGAGGCATTAGCTCAGCATAAGACTGGAAGAAGGCGAGTCACCAGTTCCACTCTGCTGACTTCGCTGACATTTATTGGTCCCCAGCATGTGTAAGTTACTGAGCTGTGATGGCGAAAGGCTGTGCATAGGAAAGGGTTGAGTAAGTTGCGGCTGTTTACAGTGGGAAGTTTGACACATGACTGCTGCCTTCAAATATTCCAAGACCGCTTTGGAGAGAAGAGAGTAGTGCATGATGGTCTAGGAGGCAGGGACATCCAGGGCATGGCTGTTTGAGGAGGAGGCAGTGTGGGGCTCCTTGGGCCAGAGTGGGAGGCAGTGAGAGTTAAGGAGCTCTCTGTGATGGGAAGTGTTTGATCCTCTGCAGAATTTAGAGAAGGCCATTGACTAGCTGTGTGGCAATAGGGAACCTACCTCTTTGTACTTCAGCTCCTTATCTGTGAAATATAAACAATAGTAGCTATCTTAGAAGGTTGTTTGGAGTTAATTGTAAAGTAGTTAGGCTTGTGCCTGGCACATGATAAGTCACAGTAAATGCTGGTATTATGATGCTGATGAGGATGTAGGAGTCTAGTCTGCATGACATGGGTGAAGCCTCATAAACTTAATACTTCCAGGTACTGTTTTTTCCACATGGATGCCCCCACGGCTTTATTTTGAAATCCTGTCTGCTCTTAAAGCCATTGTATTACAATGCCTGCAGCCTAAATGTTCCTGGATGTACCCACCAACCTCCCCCTGCCATCTCTTCCATCTTGTTCTTTTGGTGCAAAAGAATAGCTCCATCATTCCCCATGTATCTGAAAATCCAAGACACCTTATCGTTGCATCACCAATGTGGATCAGGTGTTAAACACAAACCCAGAGGGTTGCAGAGGCCAAGAAGGAAGAAAACTCCATTTTCTACCAGGTTCATTTAAATATGCCCTGGACTTCACACACTGCTGAAGAAATAATTCTAGCCTTGTTTTCAGTGTCTAGTTGGAGAGAGAAAAATCCAGGCAATCATGATGTAGTTTGATATGTGCAATGATAAAATTATGCTGTTAATTAAGAAACTTAAAATCTCAGCAGTTGAAACCAAAAGAGGTTGATTTCTTGCTTCTATCACACAACCATCACGAGCCAATGAGAGGTCTGCTCATCACAGTCACCCAGGGACAGGGCCTGATGGAGCAGCCACCATTTCCGATGCTGCCATTTGCTTTGCCAGACAAAGCATGGAGCCAAGCATTGCAGGTTTTGAAATCATCCTCTTAGAAGTGACACATCTGCTCACATTCCACTGGCTTTCATGCACATTTCATTGGCCAATGCCAATCACACCACTACATCTAACTCCAAGTGGCTAGGAAAATACAGTCCACTCCATATTGGCAAGGAGAGCTCAGTATAGTTATGAACAGCTCTAATGACTAGCATCGCCACAAAAGGTGTTAGGTAGAGATGAACATCATGGGATTTGCACAGAAAGATCACTCTGGCTGCGGAAAAGATTGAGACTAGACAGGGAAATTATAGATATTGTGTTATCCGTTTTGGCCACAGTAGTCTTGTGTCTTCATCTAAGTATAGAGACTCATTACCTTCCAACTAGTTTCCTATAATTATTTCTCGTTTTTGGATCTCTTCAGTCACAGGGGAGAAAAACCATTGATCACAGGTGATTAAGAAAGTGAACTCAAAGCTAGTCAAATTTGATTATTTGTATGCCTTGTAGATTTCCCCTGATGAGTTTCACAAATTCTGTGCCAGAATCTTCACATCACCCAACTGCCTAAGGCAAACAAACTCATTTTAATAAGTAACAAAGCAAACATAGTTAGGGAGGTAAGTCTGCCCCCAAGCCCCTTGAAACAATGTACTACAGAGCTAAGTGGGAAGAGCCTTGGCTTTGAATTATCTGCTCTCTTCTGCTAGGATGGATAATTCAGAGTCAGTGGAACATTGGAAATATTTGCTTTGACAAATTTACTGTTACCACTTCCATTTTTATGACAAAAATGAGGGAAGAGGGAAGAAATTTGTCGGAAGGAAGTATCTTCTGGAACTAATGGCAAAAGATCTAATACTCAACAGCCAATTAGCACGTTCTAGACAATCCTGGAGCTTCCCTCCATCATGAATGCACCAGTACTCAGAGGCCTCTTCAAGCTGGCTGGGCTTGTTCTCCTCTCCAGCTGTAGGGCAAGTGAAGGGAAACCCCATGGTTGTTTGAGGAAATTGCCTGGGCACCTCTGTTTCATAAACATAGCTCAGTGCCTTTGTTAACTGGGAAGTTTACGGGTTTGTGGTTAAAATGAACTTCCTACAAAGAGGGATGGCAGCATCCCAAACAGGTGAAAGGAGGGAATGACAATCTCCTTTTCCCTGGCCTGAATGATGAATGTTGCTGCCAAGAAACATGAATGTGAGCAGCTACTGCTCAAGCCCAGTGACTACAGGAATGATCAGTTCTTTAGGGAAGGTTGGGGTGTCCATGGTTCTGCAAACTCATTGAGGCATTTCTGTCCCTATTCTTGGAATTTATACACACACATTTACATAAACCCACACAGCTGTACACATAAATAGACATGTAGCATGCTTTGTTTCAGATGATTTCCTTTCTTGAATCTTGCTCTGTGGCTGAAATAGGTACGTGATTTCTTATTTTGGGGGGGGGGGCAGTCACACTCCCCTTTGACATCTAATGTTGAGGGTTCTCTCCTCAGATAAACATATACATGAACAAAATCATTTTAGAAGCTTTTAAGAAATAAAAAGGAATAATAAGACCTACCAGTCAGTTTTCCCAATTTAATATCTCAACAACCTCATGACTTCTTTTTTTGCTTATTGGACAAATAATTAAGGGTCAGACAAATTGTGCGGGATGTCTGGCATAAGGTGGTGAACGAAACAGAAGATTTTGTCCCATGGAGTGTTCATAGAGAGGAAGATGTTATATATATAATCTCATAAATAAATGCATATTTACAAACCAGTAGTCTTATGTCAGAAGAGTAGGAAAGGTTGTGACAGAGGGTAAAAAAACGGCCAATGCTGACCAGGGGGCAGGATTGGGTACCTTTTTCAGTTAGCAATCAGCACTGAGGAATGCTCATTGTTCATTCATTGATACTGATGAACAATATGTGAATCAACTCTATTGTACCAAAGGACTTAGAATTTAAATATATCCTGGGAATACCAATTTGTAAATTAAAATGATCAGCTTACAACTTACCTATTTTAAAAAATATTTATTTAGTTGTAGATAGACATAATATCTTTATTTATTCATTTTTATGTGGTGCTGAGGATCGAACCCAGTGCCTCACATGTGCAAGGCAGACGTTCTACCACTGAGCTATAGCCCCAGCCCCTTACCTATTTTTTTAAGTTTTGTTTTTCTGTGTTCAGTGTTTATAGACTGGTTAAAGATCCAACTCTACCTAAGATCATCACTAAATGCATTATTCTGTTAGGGCTGCTGAACAAAATACCACAGTCTTAAACAACATAAATTTATTTTCTTACAGTTTTGGATTCTTGAAACCCAGGATCAAAGCATTGGCAGGTTTGGGTTTTCTAGAAGCCTCTCTCTGGCTTGCAGATGGTGGCCTTCTCACTACATGGCCTTTTCCCTGTGAGCTCGCACACCCCTAGTGTCTCTCTGTGTGTCCTAATTGCCTCATGTTATAAGGATGCCAGTCAGATTGGATCAGGGACCACCCTAAAGGCTCCATTTTAACTTAATTACCTCTTTAAAGACTCTATTTCCAAGTGTAGTCACATTTTGAGGTACTGGAGATTAAAGGTTCAACATATGATTTGGGGTTGAGAGTACAGTTCAGCCCATAACACAGAGAAATAATTGTATGCCATTAAAATTATGGAAGAAAATCAGAAATTTTCCAAGTTTTATTTATGATTGAATACAACAAAGCCCACCAACTCTTAATCTACTGATAGTAGATTAAGGAAGTGCTCTCAAAAATGCCCATAGGGATGATCTAGTGAAAGGCAAAGTGGGAGTGATACCCTGTTCTGTTAGGACTGCTGAACAAAATACCTGTTTGGTATGTACATAAACAAATCTGGAAGAAACAAGTTAAAATTGGTTGATCTTTAGATTTTTGTCGTAATGTGGTTTTTTTTTTTTTGTAGTTCCCATTGAGAAATCCTATTTTTTAATTAACAACAATAATAATAATTAATAATAATGATACCCACCTAGTAAACCAGTAGAAAATATCCTCTAGCTTCCTTCAGTGCCTCGGATAGACAGGTTTCCTCAGTACTCTAGGGCCCTCATCTTTCTTAATTCTGCCTTCAGCTGTGGAAGTCTTTTTCCTAAATTCTTCCCCTGAGTGTGACCATTTCCTCTGAGTGTGAGCAGACTAAAGTAAGTCGGGTTTTAGTAAGTATAGAATAGTTAGGTTCAGGTTCTTCATGAGAAAGACAGGAGTATGTACAAACAGCACAGCCTTATTTACAATTTTAATTAGCTGGTTCTTTGGGAAAAAATAAATTGCTAATGGCTCCTGACTAGAGTTTTAAAATATGAAATGGTATTCATTTTCTGTTATTACAACTGTGAGGACTCACATTAGGGATGACAATGTGCAGCTGGGCAGTGGGGATCCTTTCTGCTGTGGCATGCTTGATAGCTGTTTTAATCCTATTAATTTGTTCACCAGAGGCATATATTGGCTCTTGATGATGTGCAAATCAGACCAATTCCAACAAAGACTGTAATGTTCTCTCTCTGTTTTGAGGGAAGGTTACAAATGGCAGCACCAAGGAAAAGTCAGATATGGTACAAAAGAAAAAAGATTCTGAGACAGGCTGGTCCCCACTCTGAGAAATCCTTACCCTGGAGTCCCCTGTCACTGATTCCAGACAGCCCAAATCATATTTTGCAGCACTTCCTATAATGATTGAATTCCTAGATTGTGGCAACACACACACACACACACACACACACACACACGCTATTCTGATGTTTAAGTAGCTAGTTTTTGATCCTGCCATAACTGCAAAGCTACTAAGGTAGACAGAATCTGTGAAAAAGAACAACAATAATAACATTATCATCAATCGTCTCTGGGAGGCATTAGTTGTTTTCGTACAACTTTTTTCCAAAGAATCATTTAGGGAGCTTGCTAAAAATGCTCGTTTCTTTTTTACTTCCATCCCAGTCCTGAGAAATCATAATCTCTGGGGTTGGGGCCCTTGGAGTCAGCATTTTTAACAAGTTTTCCAGGTCGTTTACATGCACGTTTAAGTTGGAGAACCATTGTTCTGTGGAGATGTGTATGTATAAAATAATTATTCCGTAAAATAAAACATCTTGAGTTTTGAGACTTCCACTTCCATCATGAGGAGCTCTGCAAACCTGCTCTCCATTGAAACTAGTGAAATTTATCTTAAAACAACTATTTAAAGTCTCTGGGAATGATCCCAAGTGCATACAGTAAATGAAGAAGCATTTATTCAGGAAAACCTACTAAAACTCAGTAAATAGTGTGTCTCTGGTATTTGAATGAAGACCCCCTCTCTCCCTCTACCTTCCCTTCTTGGTAGTATGAAAACTCCACTCCTAATGGCGGTGACCAAGAACAGAGTCCCTTTCCCTCCACCTCCTAGCTAAAGCTAAAGTACTACCTTCCCAGGCAGGGCATTTCTTATTCTGCCCCAATCTGCCTATTGCTGAGGCTGTTCAGGATGAGTGTGGCCTAAAGGTAGGTGCTCCCTTCTGCCCCCTCACTCAGGAAACAATAGTGCAATGCTGTGAGAATATCAGGGCCCCATCACCCTTGCTGGGAAAGGCAATCCAAGAAAACCTAAGGCTATTCACCCAATTCCATTGAATTCAGCTCTTAAAGTGGGGGTATCACTCAGGAAAGCACACTACTGTCCCCAAACCCAGCTCTAGAGCTATGGCTGGAGATTCCTCCTGAGGGTGGAAACATACTATAAAACAGAGAGCTCCAAATCTTTCCCCAAAGGCTCTAACTTTATTTGCAATGAAGAGTGAAATTTAAGGCAGTGTTCTCAAAAATGCCCATAAGGATGATCCAGTGAAAGGCAACTGGGAAAAGATGGGTAGATTCATTTGAAATATAGGTTAAACTTTAGTCCTGTTAGTTTACCAGAGAGAGCTGGGTAAAGAGAAATAATGAGGAAGTTCTTTGTGCTGAAAGCAAGTGATCCTGGACAGTAATTCAAATCCACACTAATAGCACTGATAAAGGCAATTATGTAACTATAAAAGACAGGGTAAAGTGCATATTTCCTTTTCTTCCTTCTCTTAACTGATTTCAAAAGCAATTATATATAATAGCATATGTAAAATATATTTTTGGGCCTGTAACATATATAAATGTTATATATTTTCCAAGAAGGGCAAAAAGGAGGTAGGTGGGAAAAAAAATCTATTTTGGGCCAAGGAAATATCTTCACATAGTGTCTGGGGTCTCCAGGGACAAATGAAGATATCCAGAAATGATAAATAAGGAGGTTAATATAACAAAAACTACAAATGTATCCTAACTCTTAGCTTCAAGAGACATAAAATTATAAAAGAGGGATAATTATAATAATCTAATGTTGGTTTTGAAACATTTATGGATGTAATATGTGTAACAACAATACCACAATGTGGGGAAAGAGAATAAAGCTCTCTGGGAGTAACATTCTTATGTCTCACTGGAGTTAAGTTAGTTTCCATCAAAAGCTGATTCTGGTGTGTATGTTAAACCCTAGAGCAGGAACTAAGGATATAACTTTAAAAAAGTGAAAAAAGATCAGTCAGTAAAAATATTAAAATGGACATTAGAAAATATTCATTTAAGGAAAAAGTAAGGCATAATAGGAAGATAGAGGTATAGAAAAAGATGTGTGACATTCAGAAAAAATAAAATGGCAGACCCAAATTCAGGTGTGTCAGTTATGATGTTAAATGTGAAAGGAGTAAACAATTCAATCAAAGGTAGAAATTGTCAGAGAAGATGTATAAAAAAAACAATCTAGGGGCTGGGGGTTTGGCTCAGCGGTAGAGCACTTGCCTTGCACATGCAAGGCCCTGGGTTCCATCCTCAGAACCACATAAAAATAAATAAATAAGGTTATTGTATCAATACAACTACCAAAAATAATTTTTAAAAAACCAATCTATCTGTGCTTTCTATAGGAAGCATGCTGTATTTATTTATTATTGATTTTATTTTTTTAAATACATGACAGCGGAATGCATTACAATTCTTATTACACATATAGAGAACAATTTTTCATATCTTTGTATATAAAGTATGTTCACACCAATTCACATCTTTATACATGTATTTTTTTTTTGCATTACAATTCTTATTACACATATATACCACAATTTTTCATATCTCAGTAGGTTGACACCCAATTCATTTCTTCATACATGTACTTTGGATAATGATCTTCATCACATTCCACCATCCTTGCTAATCCCCTGCCTTCTCCCTTTCCCTCCCTCCCCTCTTCCCTATCTAGAATCCATCTATTCCTCCCATGTTCCCCCTCCCTACCCCACTATGAGTCAGCCTCCTTATATCAAAGAAAACATTCAGCATTTGTTTTTTTGGGATTGGCTAACTTCACTTAGCATTATCTTCTCCAGTGCCATCCATTTACCTGCAAATGCCATGATTTTATTCTCTTTTATTACTGAGTAAAATTCCATTGTGTATATATGCCACATTTTTTTTTAAATCTAGGTTGGCTCCACAGTTTAGCTATTGTGAATTGTGCTGCTTTAAACATTGATGTGGCTGTGTCCCTGTAGTATGCTGTTTTTAAATCCTTTGGATATAGACCGAGGAAAGGGATTGCTGGGTCAAATGGTGGTTCCATTCCCAGTTTTCCAAGGAATCTCTGTCCTGCTTTCCACAGTGGTTACACCAATTTGCAGTCCCACCAGCCATGTATGAGTGTACCTTTTCCCCCCATCCTCGCCAACATTTACTGTTGTTTGTCTTCATAATAGCTGCCATTCTGACCAGAGTGAGCTGCCATTCTTAGAGTAGTTTTGATTTGTATTTCTCTGATGCTAGAGTTGATGAGCATTTTTTCATATATTTATTGATTGATAGTATATCCTCTTCTGAGAAGTGTCTGTTCAGGTTCTTGGCCCATTTGTTAATTGGGTTATTTGATTTTTTGGTGTTTATCTTTGTGAGTTCTTTATATACTCTAGAGATTAGTGCTCTATCTGATGTGTGAGGGGTAAAGATTTGCTTCCAGGATGTAGGCTCTCTGTTTACTTCACAGATTGTTTCTTTTGCTGAGAAAAAAAAAAAACTTTTTAGTTTGATTCTATCCCATTTGTTGATTCTTGGTTTTAATTCTTGCACTTTAGGTGTCGCTCTTTCGTCACAGGAAGCATACTTTAGATTCAAAGACACAAATTGAAAAGCCAAGGATAGAAAAACATCCAGTTATTATCTGGAGTAATTGCTTTTTGTCCAATACTGGCTGATTCAAACACTTTGTGTGTCATAGGCTCAACAATGCAACGTACACATATTATTTTATATCATTGCTTTTGAATTCAGTTAATAAAGGAAAAGGAATGTTAATAGCAACCATGAGAAAGCTACATTAATAATAGGGGTTTAAGTGGACTTTTAAAAAAACCTAATTATAGCTAAAGACAGACTTTTTTTTAATGGTAAGTGCATTACTTGATCAGGAAGATATAACGGTGAGAGCATATGTGCACCTAACAACAGGTGGGCTTATACATGAAGCAAAAGTTGACAGAAGGGAGAAATAATTCAATAATAATAGTTGGAGACTTCAATGCCTTCTTTTTAATAATAGATAAAACAAATTAGCAGAAGATCAACAAGGAAATAGAAGACTCCAGCAAAAAGACAGAAGTCTGTAAACCAAACTGATCTAACAGGTATCTATAGAACAATGTATCCAACAACAGACCCTGGGTTCTTAAGAGCATGCAGCATTGTTCAGGGTAGAACATATGGCTAGGCCATAAAGCAAACTTCAGTAACTAAGAAAAAAGGATAGAAAAAATATAAAGTATGTTATCTAACTATATAGAATAAAAATAGAAATTAGTAAAATGAATTCCAGAAATTAACAAATTTGTAGAATTTAAATTACATGCTTCTAAATATCCAGTGAATCAAAAGTGAAAAGGGAAAATTGGGAAATACTTTAAGATGCATAAAAATACTTTGAGATACTAAAACTCATGCAGCTAAAGCAGTGCTTAGAAAGTAACAGCTGTAAATGTAAGGAAATAATGAAGATTAGGGTGGCAATTATTAATGAAGTAGAAGACAGAAAAGCAATAGAGAAATTCAGTGAAACCAAAGTTGGCTATTTGAATAGATCAACAAAATTAGCATATGTCTAATTATAATGACCAGGAAAGAAATGAGAGGACATTATTACCAACCATATAAAAATAAAAAGAATTATAAAGGGATACTACCAACATCTATATGCCAATAAATTAGATTACTTAGATGAAATGGACAAATTCCTAGAAAGATACATCTACTGAAACTAAGTCAAGAAGAGGTAGATAATCTGAACAGACCTATAACAAGCAGAGATCAAATTAATAGGCAAAAAAACATGAAGAAAAGCCCATGCCCAGATAGCTTCAACACTGAACTCTAACAAACACTTGAAGAATAAGTACTAATTCTTCACAAGCTTTTACAAAAAATACAAGAGGAGGGAATATTTTGCTGGTTAGTATTTATGAGGCCAGTATTACCCTGATACCAAAACCAGACAAAGCTATTATAAAAGAAAACAACACATCATTCTCTCTTATGAATGTTGGAGGGAAAACTTACAACAAAACTATAAAACCAAATCCAGTTATATAGAGAAAAAATCACTAATTGCAATCATTCCCAGATTGTGAACTTTGTTTAATGTCAGTAAAAGGAAGGAGGGGGAAAAACCCTACGTGGTTATCTCCAATAGACCCAGAAAAAGCTTTTGACAAAATCCAATATCCTTTCATAATAAAAATAATCAACAAACTAGGAGTACAGGAGCACTTCTCAACTTGAGAAGGGACATCTCATGAAAAATTTACAGCCAGCATCATGCTTAATGGCAAACAGTTATGTACTTCCCTCTTAGGATCAGGAACAAGAAAGATACTCTTGTCACTTCTGCTCAATCTTGGAATAATAAAAAGAATTATAAAGGAATACTACCAACAACTGGACAAGGAAGTTGTTCAGTAAAAATAAATAAAAGGCGTCCAGTTTGGAAAGAAATAAACTGTGTCATTGCGGACATGATCTTGTAGACAGTGAAAATCTTAAAACATTGTGGAAACTACTAGAACTAGCTAGTAATTGAGTTCAGCACGGTTTGGGGATACAACATCAATATACAAAAGTCAATTGTATTTCTATACACTTACATTGAACAGCCTGAAATGACATTAAGAAAACCACTATTCTTTTATCAGAAAAGAACAAAATACTTGGGAACAAACTTGACAAAAGAAGTGTAGCACTTGTACTCTGAAAACTACAAAACATTGTTGAAAGAAATTCAAGATATAAGTAAATAGAAAATTTATTATATTCATGAATTAAAAGACGTAATATTGTTAAGATGTCAATAGTGGTACTGGCATAAGATAGATTAATCAAAGGAGTAGAATTAAGGGCCCATAATAAACCCATGTGTCTCAGTCAACTGATTTTTGGTAAAGGTTCCAAGATCATTCAATGTAGAAGTAATATTCTTTTTGATGCATGGTATTAGGTCAATCTATGTAAAAGAATTAAGAATTACTTCACATTAAATTAAAAATAAATATATCAGACCTCATCAAAATTCAAAACTTCTGTGCATCACAATGTACAATCAATAAAGTAGAAAGACTTGCCACGGAATGGGATAAAATACATAGAAATCATTAATCTGATAAGGTACTTGTATCTATAATATATAAACTCTCTCAGCTCAATAATAAAAAGACAACCCAATTTAAAAATGGACAAGTATCTGAATAGATAGTTCTTCAAAGAAGATACACAAATGGTCAATAAATATATTGAAAGATTCTTGACATTATTGCTCACCAGGGAAATGTAAATCAAAACCACAATGAAGTATATTTTCATAACCACAAGGAGTGTTGTACTCAAAAACTCTGAAAATAACATGCGTTGGCAAGGACATAGAAATGCAGAACCCTCATATATGGCTGGCAGGAGTGTAAAATGGTGTGGTCACTTTGGAACACAGTTTGGCAGTTTCTGGCAGTTTCTCAAATACTTGAGCATAGAGTTGTTGATATGACATAGTGAGGCACCTCCTAGATATATACCCAAGAGACATGAAAACGTATCCACATAAGATGTCCAAACATTATACACAAATGTTTATAGCAACATTATTCACAAGAGCCAAAACGTGGAAATAACCCAAACGTCCATCAACTGATAAATGGCTAAACAAACGTGTTATGTACATATAATGGATTATTATTTATTTGGCCATAAAAAGAAATGAAGTGCTGATGCACTATATCATGAATGAACCTTGCAAAACATTTTGCTAAGTGAAAGAAGCCAATCATCAAAGAACATACAAAATATTTGATTTATATCAAAAAGTTCAGAATCAGCAAACTTATAAAGATTAGTTGTTCCTTGTTGATGGATAAAGGATAGGAAGGTGAAAGCTAAAATATACAGAGTTTCTTTTTGACGAAAATATTTTATTTTTCCAATTATACATAATGGTGAAATTCATCGTTGCATATTCATATATGCACACAATATAACAATATAATTTGGCCATTATTGCTCCCCAGGATTTCCCTTTTCCTCCCCTCCTCCCTCTCCTGGTCCTTTACCTCTACTAGTCTCCCTTTCATTTCCATGAGCTACTCACACACCTTTTTTTTTTTTTTTCATTTTTATTGCTTCTACACATGAGGGACAACATATGACCTTTGATTTTTCTGAGTTTGGCTTATTTCACTTAATACAATGTTCTCAAGTTTCATTCATTTTCCTGCAAATGACAATTTAATTCTTATTTATAGATGAACAAAATTCAAATGCATATTTACATACACTACATTTTCTTTATCCATCTATTCATTGATGGACACCTAGGCTGGTTCCATAGTTTGGCTGTTGTGAATTGTGCTGCTAAATACATGAGTATGTATTATCTTTATAGTATGATGACTTTAATTCTTTAGGATAAATACTGAGAATTGATATAGTTGAGTGTGGTTCCATTCCTAGTTTTTGAGGAACCTCCATATTGATTTCCATAGTGTTGAACTAATTTACAATCCCATCATCAGTGTAAAAGTTTTCCTTTTCCTCCACAATCTCTCCAGCATTTATTATTGTTGGTATTCTTTTTTTAAAATTTTTAAAATTTGTTTAATTAGTTATACATGACAGTAGAATGCATTTATACACTTTGATATATGATACATAGATGAGATATAATTTCATTTTTCTGGGTGTACATGTTGCAGAATCCTATTGGTCATGTAGTCGCATATATACATACAATAATAATGTCTGTTTCATTCTACTTTCTTTCCTATCTCCACAACTCCTCCCCTCCCCTCCCATCACTTCCCTCTACCTAAACTAAGGTAACTCTATTCTTCCCTAGTGCCCCCCCCCCCCGCCTTATTGTGAATTAGCACCCACATGTTAGAGAAGAAAATGTGATACACACACACACACACACACACACACATATACATACATACACACACACTCAATGGAATATTACTCAGCTTTAAAGAAGAGTGAAATTATGGCATGTGCCAGTAAATGGTAGGAGTTGAGGAATATTGTTGGTATTCTTGATGACTGCCATTCTGACTGGTGTAAGATGAAATCTCAGTGTATTTTTTATTTTCATTTCCCTGATTCTAAAGATGTTGAATATAAATTTGTTAGCCATTTGTATTTCTTTTGAGAACTAATTCATTTGTCCATTAATTAATTGAAATATTTTTGGTGGTTTTTTTAGTTCTTTATATGTTCTGGATATTAAGCCTCCGTCAGTAGGGTAGCAAGCAAAATTTTTCCTCCCATTCCATAGCTTCTTTCTTCATATTGTTGTTTCCTCTGCTGTGCAGAAGCTTTTTAACTTGATGCCATCCCATTTACTAATTCTTGGTATGATTTCCTGACCTTTAGAAGTCCAGTTGATGAAGTTGTTGTCTGGGCCTATATGTTGAAATGTTGACCCTATATTTTCTTCTATGAGTTGCATAGTTTCTGGTCCACTTCCTAGGTCTTTGATCCATTTTGAGTTGACTTCCATGCAACTAAGAGATAGGGCTCTAGTCTAATTCTTTTACATATGGATAGCTAGTTTTCCCAGCACTATTTGTTTAAAAGGCTATTTCTTTTTTTTCTTCAACATATATTCGTGGCACCTTTGTTAAGGATTAGATGACTGTATCTGGGTGAGTTTGTCTCTGTGTCTTCTATTCTCTCCCATTGGTCTATGTGTCTGTTTTTGTCACTACCATATAGGTTTTGTTACTATAGCTCTAAAGTATAGTTTGAAGTTGGATATTGTGATGCCTTCAGCATTGTTTTTTCTTTGGGGGGGACCTGAAATTACTTTGTTATTTTTGCTCTTTTATTCTTCCAGATGAATTTTAGGAACTGGTTTTAATCATTCTGTGAATAATGTCATTGGTATTTTATGAGCACTGTACCTGCATCTGTATATTGCTTTTGGTAATATGACAATTTTAGACAATATTCTGCATATCCATGAACTTGGGAAGTCCTTCTATCTTCTAATGTCTTCTTCAGTTTCTTTCTCAGTGTTCTATAGTTTTCATTATAGAGGTCTTTTGCCTCCTTGGTTAGATTTGTTCCTAGTTTTGTTCATTTGTGTTTTTTTTTTTATTAGCTACACATGACAGTACAATGATCTTGACAGTTCATACATTTGAATCAAATGGGGTATAATTTCTCATTTTTCTGATTGTACAGGTTGCAGAATCACATTGGTCATACATTCACCTATATACATACAGCAATAATAATGTCTATTTTATTCTGCTGCCCTTCCTGTCCCCCCTTCCCCTCCCCTCCCCTCCCATCACTTCTCTCTACCCAATCTAATGTGACACACTTTTTTTTTTCCTCATCACAACATCATACATGTATTCTGTATAACGATGAGGGTCTCCTTCCATCTTCCATGCAATTCCCCTTCTCCCTCCTTTTCCCTCCCACCTCTATTCCCTATTTAGTGGTAATCTTCTTCTCATTCTCTTCCTCCCTATCCCATTTTGAGTCACCCCCCTTATACCAGAGAAGATATTCGACATTTGTGTTTTAGGGATTGCTAACTTCACTTAGCATAATCTGCTCTAATGCCATCCATTTCCCTGCAATGCCATGATCTTATTATTTTTTAGTGCTGAGTAATATTCCATTGTGTATACATGCCACATTTTTTTTTATCCATTCATCTATTGAAGGGCATCTAGGTTGGTTACACAGTCTAGCCATTGTGAATCGTGCTGCTATAAACATTGATGTGGCTATGTCCCTGTAGTATGCTCTGAAGATATAACTTTCTTAATGGCTAAGGAGAATGGCCATGGCAGAGTGTGGCCACCAACACTAAAGGCATTCACTCATTTGTGTATTCAACAAAATTTTATTGTTTTTATTTGCAGTGCCCTTTGATGCACACTGAGAACACGGGAATCACAAGACACAAAGCTATTTTTTGGGGGGAACTTGCAATTTAACCACTCTCAAATTCATGTACCTAAGGCAAACAGAATTTGTTCCATTGAACTATAAACTCCTAAGGGTGGATCTTTGCCCATTTCATTCACAGCAGTATCCCCAAGACCTATAAAAATTTCTGGCATCTAGTAGGTGTTTAATAAATACTTTTTGAATGAATAAGTATATTGAGATCACCACAGCTTCTATCAGCGGCCTTGAAAAAAATTTGGGCAGCACAGATGTAGAACTGGTCAGGTAGGGCCTTTAATTTGAGGAGCTCATAAGACATAACTCCAGCAGAAGCCACATTCCCACCAGAAGAAGGTGAAGAAGAGCACTGGTTCATTAGGAATGGGCCTGAGAGATAGGGTGCTTACGAGGTCTATAAGAGACACACACTGGTGTCCATAAACTACTGGCCTACACATTCTTTCAAGTTTCACCCTGAATCTCCTTGTTTCTGAGATTCTGATCCTAAAGTTGGGTAATGCCCTTGCTAAGTGCTCTTTTCTGCCAAGAAAAAATGTGTCCAGTGGTTGCTGTTAACACTAGGGTCCCTAAGGCCAGCCTTCTAGGAAAATCTTTGATTTGCAAAGTCCTGCACGCATCACCAGCCAGCCCTGTTCTTACAAATCAAGTTGAACAGGATGTAGTGTTTGTATCTTCACAGACAGCTTTGTGGATGGAATATCCCTTTTTTTCAACTCAGTTGGAGGATGAGATTTTATTTTTTCATCTGCTTAGGACACTAATTTATGAATTTTGCTCTTGGTACCATCATCTACATTAAACTAGACCTGAGGACGATGAAGAGAAGGAGGAGGAGGGAAGGCTCTTTGCTCAGCTCTAATGAGGCTGGCACATGTGTGTAAGAAAGCAGGCTTCCACTCTGGCTGCCCACTAGAGTCATGTGGGAGCTTTAAAAGAAATACCCCATCTGGGGCCTATTGCACTAGAATCCAGTTTAACTGTTCTGTGGTGGGACCCAGGAAATCTGTACGAGGTTGAGAACCAGTTTGAGAGTCACTGGTCTAAGATGAAGAAAATAAGCCAAGTGAATTAGCCCTGGGATCAAACTATAAAGCTGTTGATAATTAACCTGTGGAGTTGGAGGGTGAGGACTTCCCTCCGATGTCAGGAATATCCAGGGAGGGAGAGTGCTAGTCTATCTTTGCTCCCTACTCCTTGCTCCTCACCCAACCCTTCTAGATATTCCATTTCCCTTTACCCGCCAATCTCTAATCAGCCATGTTTGGGGATTGGATCCTGTTCAAATAGGAAACACAGGGAAGCTTCTGGCCTTAGGCAAAGGATTCTCAGCGTCACTCTAGTGCACAGAGCTGGCTTCCCTTACCTGCTGTCAGTCATCTGGCCTGGGTCCCCTCTGAAAGTCTCACCCTCAGGGCTTGGCTGAAGACTCAGACTTCTGACTCATGGTTGGTACTGGCCAGGCTCAGCCTTCTCTCTTGATTGTTTACTACCTCCTCCCCTCAGATTTCTCTTCCCTTTTCCTTCCTTCCTGGTTCTCTGCCCACATCCCTGGTACATCTTTCCTGGCTTCTATCCACTGCCCTCTGGAGCTGTCTATTAGCAGGTTTCTTGCCTCAGATTATTTGTGTGCCTTCCCTGTGTTTGCTCCCTGAGTCTCATAGCTCAGCTCACCCACAGGCTTACACATACTAATCTACAGGGATGCCTGCTCACTGCCAGGTCTGCAGCTGCCAAGGAGTTAATTCGTCTGAAATCCAGCCAGAATTGACACATGCCTCTTCTTTGAGGTCTCCTGGAGTTGAATGAAAGGCATGAAATGGTCCATAAAACCTAATTGCAAGAGGAGATGATGTACATGAAAGGTCTTAAACTTAAAGCAGGGCACATATATAAAGTATGGATAGTATTAAGCATCAGTATTGTTGCAAATTCTATTCTAGGACATGAGTAGTAGCTGACCAGGAGCCCCAGATGAAGGACAGAGATTGATCATGGACATACAGATGAGTTTGCAAATCAGGAAATTCAAGTTATATAAGAGGTCAGGACAAGGTGGGCAAGTACAAAGAGCAGAGGTCAGAGTTCATGACACAGCCTGGAGTCTGGAAAGGAGGAAGAGCTAATGGATTTCCTTCAGCAAGTCCTGTCAGTTCTCCCCTAAAAATATATCTAGAATCTGGCCACTTGCCACTGCTTCTGTGGCTACCACCCTAGTCCAAAATGCTATCACCGGTATCTCCTCCCTGGTCTCCCTACTTCCACATTTGCTCCTTTACCATCCATTCTCAACACAACAGCCCAAGGGATCCTGCCAAAAGGTAAAGTACATCACACCCTGTCAGTCCTCTGCTAACAGTGCTTTAATATTTTCCCACCCTTTGCAGGATAGTAGCTCAAATAATTTGCCATGGATTCCTGGGGACTACATATTGTGGGCCCCAGTGACCTCTCTTATCCTCTAAAACTGACTCATCTGCCCCAGTTACCCTGAGCTTCTGGCTGTTTCTTGATCCACCAAAGACATTCCTACCTCGCGGCCTTTGCCCTGCTGCACCCTGTACCTGGAGCCTCTTCTCCAAGCGGCCAAGTGGTTCCCTGTCTCACTTCATTCACGTATCCCCCTCAGAGAAGCCTTCCCTTGCTTCTTGATCTTATGTTGCCCTCCTCAGCTCCATCACACTCTACCCTTTTCCCACCTGTATTTTATACAGCACTGAAATAAATATATAGTAAATCTTTAGTAACTTGTCATCTGACTTGCCTACTAACACAGAGGAATCCATGAGCCTAGGAATTTTGTGTCTTGTCCCCTGTTTGTACCATGACTTGCATTGTTGACTGGATAGATGAATAAATACATAGCATATCTAAGACTCAGGCAATAAAGCTAGATGTTGATTAAAGGGGAAAAGAGTTGCTTGAGCTTTCTTGTGGTTCTGTGTGGATAAATACCTGTTCTCGAGAGTGACTAGCCTCAGGTTTTCAGGTGGAGAGGAGGAGAAGTCCTCTTGCTGAGCCTCTGCCCATGTCAGTGCTGAGGTATTAAATCAAGGGCTCATTGGGGAAGCTTCCGAGATGGAGACATTTTTCTTGATTTCTCTCTCCAGAGGCCCTGTTTCTTTTGGGTACGATTTCTTAAATCTCTGGGAGAAATTTTAAAGAATAATTTTTAGTTGTCAAAGGACCTTTTATTTATTTATATACAGTGCTGAGAATTGAACCCAGTGCCTCACACATGCCAGGCAAGTGCTCTACCGCTGAGCCACCACCTCAGCCCCTCTGAGAGAAATTTCTCTTCATCATCTCCCCTCTCCCTTGAAGAACATCCTCGGCTAGCCCAACAGCATTCACATTTAAGGCAAAGTAAAGCATTCTGTTGGGTAAGAGCATGGGCATTAGGTGCTAACTGTAGCTCCATATTTCCTTCCTCACTATGTGATCTCGGGCAAAGTAATGAAATTCCTAAGAACCCGATCACTTCATCTGAAAAGGGGGGATTAAGATGAAAAGTGGTCCTGCATTTTAGATACAAGATTTGGCACAATGTTATATTTGGCCAGTGTCTAGTTGTTTATTTTTGTCAGGGTCTTGAGTGCTAGAAAAAGTCATTCTTATTTGGGGCATCTCCTCAGAGTTCCAAGCTACTGAGTTTTGCAGACATTTATGTGCATATCTGCCACCTGGAACAGTCTTGTTAAAATGCAGATTTGATTCAGAAGGTAGGGGAGGGGCCTGGGATTCTGCATTGCTGCCCAGCTCACAGGTGATACTATGGCTGAAGACAATTTGGGGTGGTCAGGGCCTGTATAGGAAAGTGCTGGGGAATAAAATCCTGACAAATGCATTTTCCTGAAGTCTTTTATCTCCAGATTTCAACCTTAAAGGCAGCCTAAAATTAACCATCTCAACCCAGAGAGCTGTGTTGCTCCCTGTCACTTTCCCCACTGGTGTCCCTATGTTTAATTTCAGGTGTACCCACCCTTCTCTACCATTTCAATCCCGCAGCGACGCCTCACATAAAGACATCCATCCCTGCAAGGAGGCTCTACTCAGAGCTGAGGAAGGAGAGATAGGAGGGTGGTTTATCTTTTCCTTAAACCTGCTCCTGGGTTTCTATGGCTCTTGAACATATGGCCAGGCGCTTGTTTTCATGGCTGCTTAATGGTTTGTGAAGCAATTGCTGGAGGAAACATCACTACAGCCAGCCAGGCCAGAGGGACAGAAGGACTCATGGGCCAATGTTATCTTTGCTGAGCACTGGACCTGTTCCTGCTCCTTTCCTCTCTCTGTCCAACAGTGACAGATGGCTTCCACATGGTTTGACCTACTGTTCATCCAGACTTGACCAGATAATCATCCATCAGCTGCCCTGTTTGCCACCCCCCCACCTACCCAAGAGGGCACTGTTGTTTGTGGGAAGCAGAAGTTGGAAGTTTCATTTCGAGCTCATCCTATCCCGTGGCTGTTGTAGTATGGTTTCAAGCACGGACAGTTCTTACTCCAGATGTTACTATCCCAGTGCCCATATGTTTTGAGGTGGGATCAGCAGGTTTACATGGTAATGTTAAACTAATTAATCATAAGCTGATGTTTTAACAGCTTTAGGACCCAAAGTGGGCTTGGGACTAGCAAAGATGTAAGTAATACATATGGTATTATTCAGCTGGAGAAAGGTGAGCCTGAGCTTTCTCTGTTGCTTTGGCACAATCTCTTTGTTCTTGCTGATATTGAATGTTACTCACGAAGCCTCTGAAAGTTATATGGGAAAACCTCAAATACTTCTCCCCAAAGCTCTTTTTTTTTTTTTTAGTATGACAAAATTTACAAATAAGCTATAGGGCACTAGAAAAAAGTAACAATAAGCAGAGGGGTGACCCAGAGTGGGGAGTAAGAGGCCCGGGTTCTGTTCCGTTAGCTTCTTTCTTTGTGGCTTTGAACACATCACTTGATTGATTTAACAAACAAGGTTTTTAAGTACCTGCTAGGTGGATTTTAAAAAATATCTGGATTAGAGAGCCCCGCTTTATCCAGGTTGCATATGAATGGAGGAGCTGAGCTCTGCCTCACAGACCTGGCCTGTGTTTACTGGCTCGTGTGATTGGGAAGCTCTGTGGTCTCTGATGACAGCTAAGAGGGAGCCTAGCAAGTTCCACCAAAGTCCAGGGAGGAATTTAAAACAGAGCTGTTTCGGCAATCTGCTAAGAGAAAAGTTGCCTTTGGGATAAGGGAAACCTAAAATGCCACTTCAGGGAGGAAAGTAGACTGGGGAGCAAGGAGGTGACCCTGACGGCTGGCCTCAGGTAAGCCTAGGGGGGCTTCAGCACAAGGAGCACAATGTGCAATAACATCCTAAGCATTAGGGTGCTTCCCCTTTGACAAAGGTGGCATAGTATACAGATGCTGCTTTTGATCAAAATTTAGAATTTCATTAAAACCCAAAGCACATTTTCTCAACTATCATCAGAGAAGAGAAATTTTCATCTTTTGAGAAAGAGCTTATTTGAAGATAAGTACAAGTTCAGTCTTATAAAATAAAGAAGATATTGCTGAAAAACATTTTTGGACCCCCTCCACCCCGCCCAATGGACCTGGAGCCACATCTTAGCTGCCCCAAGACCAGGGTCTGCATGGTTATATCAATTTGTTAAAAATACCTAATGTCCTTCTCAGAGTATCTCAGTTTCTATGATGAATTTTGATTCGGTGTGTGTAAACAATGGCAGGATGTGGGGATTCGGTGCCCAGCTTTTTAAAGTGACTACTTTTAAGAACATGTGACATAAAAGTAAAAATTGTGATATGTTGCTCTTTTAAATATCTCAGATAATCCACCCTGTATACTTTTCTTGGCTTTATTCTAAATTCATGGGCATTTAGGCAGCAGGCAGTAGAATCGTGGGGTGACAGTGACCAGCATCAAACTGCCCTCCTCTCCCTTCACACACTGCCAGGATGAGCTTTTATGACTCTCCTCCTACAGACTTCCCTTAATATTGTTTACTGTAACTAGGGTTTAATCTCAATATCTCAGGATTATGTTGTTGTGTGAGTAGTATGTGTGTAGAGAAACATAAATATCTCCTTTTGCCTCCATTTTAGCTCCACAGTTAGAGGGCACACATCCTGCAGACAGTCTGTGCCTTGAACTATTATCTTCTACCATGTCTAGTACACAGGCCCTTGATGAACATCTGTGACTACTCGTGTTTTCCATATCCATGGAAAATAATTAAAAAGCTGTCATGCATTGATTTCAGTGCATTTGAATATATTTCTCAGTCTGTGCTACACTCTTTTATCCCTTACCATCCTATATAGACCCTCAAAAGTCTGAAATTTACGCATTCCTTAAAGATAAGCAAGCTGTTAGAAAAAAAGAGAGGATTTTTTGACCTGTGTTTAATAAAATGTGTTTATGCAAATAATAATAATGAGGAGGAAATAAAAGAGCTTCTGTAGGTTGAGAGAGAGAAAAAATAAAAAGGGAAGGAAGGAAGAGAAATATCTGGGTTCCCTTTTTCCCTGCTAACTATAAAAATGACATTGTTACCTGAATTTGGCTTCCAAAAAAACTTAAAGTGATTTGGCATTCCTTCCCCTATAAAAGCAATATTTGTTTATTAAAACCTGCCTCTTTCTCACAATTTATAAATTATATTTCACTTAAAAAAAATAAATAAAAACTTTACCAAAGTCAAGAGAGATGGAGAAATGTAAATACAATGTTGATGGAGTATAACCTGGCCAAAAATATTAAAGATACATTATAATGGTTTTTAAAATAAAAATACCTTCAAACCCCTAGCATCATTAATAATGTGTGTGTGTGGGGGGGGACAGAAAAAACCTTTTTGCCTCTGTAAGAAAAATGAGGGCTGGTGATGTAGCTCAGCAGTAGATCGCTTGCCTAGCATGCACAAGGCCCTAGGTTAGGTCCCCAGCACCACAGGGGGGGAAAAAAAAGGAAGAATGAGTTGGATAAAAGTAGGAGTTTGAACATAAATTGCTCTGTCTTATCACATATGCACACATGATGTTTTAACCATTAACTGCAGTGGGGAGGGAGAGTCCCATCTGTATAGTTTTAAGGATACATTTTCCCCTGATTATGAAAATCAAAAAAGAAAACACTTTTTTAAAAATTTTTATTTTAAATTTTTAGCTGTTGATAGACTTTTTTTTTTTTTTTTTTTTTGCATGTGGTGCTGAGAATTGAACTCAATGCTAGGCAAGTGTACCACTATCACTGAGCCCCAGCCCCAGCCCCAATAAAACACTTTTCTATATACAAGAGACTAGAAATGAGTCCCTAAAGGAAAGTTCCCACCACCAGCCATAACTGGTACAACATGAGTATTCTATAACTAATAACATTTAGGTGTGTGTCCCTAGTGTACTTGTTTTTCTCAGCTAAGGCAAGACTCTTTATGTATTTTGGGTGTAGTATTTTGACTTAACATTCTATTTTCATTTGACCTGAATTTGTTTGGCTGAGTATCTTTGGCCTTCAGCCGTTGGTTTGCCTGGCCTTCCTCCCTTGGCTTTTGGATTTGGAGAGTCAAGGTCTTCAGGGCTTGTCAAGAGAATTGATCTCCTTTAGGGAAAGCAGCCCTGAAGTGGTGGTTGTGTCTCACCTCCTGTGGTGTCTAACAGATCACAACCTTCATTTTCATTTCATAGTAATGTTTAAAAAGCTGCAGCCCCACTAACTAGAACCGTGTGCTCAGGACTCATTCTTTGCAGAGAAGGAACAGCTCTTTGATGACTTCTCTATGCCTTGAAACCACATTGTCCCTACAGCACAAAATGAAGGGCCTCACACTCAGCTCGGGGAATAGGTTTCTGTAACCTTTTGCAGTCTAGTGCCCTAGTATGAGGACCATTTGTGGGTGTTCTGGATGTAGTTAACACATGCTAAGGTAAGCAAGTGCCTCAAGAAGTCTACCCCAAGGGGGCATTGGGGCAGGAAAGATGGTAGAAGGAGATGGACATCATTACTCTAGGTACATGTATGACTGCACATATGGTGTGACACTTCATTGTGTACAACCAGAGAAATGAAAAGTTGTGTTGCATTTGTGTAAAGTAAATCAAAATGCATTCTGCTGTCCTATATACCTAATTAAAATAAATAAATAAAATTTTTAAAAAAGAAATCTACACCAAAGGGCAAAGACCCCTGTTTTTCCAACTTAAGGTGTGTGTGTGTGTGTGTGTATGTATATATATATATAGAGAGAGAGAGAGAGAGACATGATGTTGAAAGAGCATGACTCAAAACTCAAGTCATTGGTTGATTCAGAATTCTCTGATCCATCTTAGTTAAGGAAAACCTTTTAGATCATTCAGGGCTCTAGCCCTTAACCCCTGGAGGACAGGTATCTGCCAGCAGAAGGTACATGGTAAAGTAGGGCAGGAGCCTGACAGGCAGCTAGGGAAGCTATGACAACTATAGGACTGTGTGGCAGATCCTGTAGAAAAGGCCTTTTCCCAGGAATAGTAGGGGACATTGTGACCTGCTCTCTATGAAATACAATGGGACTTTGGATATAAAATCTGTTGGAATAGCTTTTCTTTTTGTTATACCTTTTACTGATACTTTGTACAAACTGGAGAGTTAATGCCAGTCCGTTGGTACTGGATGAAGGAAAAGGTATGACTGTCATTGCAGTAATGGTTATGTGCCGGGCAACTGACTGTGTGCTTTATATCATCTAATGTGACTCACAAAAAGACTTTCTGATTCAAAGTGGGGACCTGTGACCACATATATGTAAAGTTCATCCCTACTTTTAGAGTAAAAGTGAATGAGATTCAAATAACACGCACGCACACACACACACACACACACACACACACACACTTGGCAATTACCTCTTATAATCAGGCCCTAACATGCTTAAGATTACCAAAATCGTAGCTTGTATCAAATGGTTGTCTCTGGAAGAACCAGTATCTCTTTCAGATTATACAACAGATGAAATCTCACAGAGAAAAATTGGCTGTTTTTAATGGATGGAAAGTTAACATTTTCTTGCAAGTAACATCTTTTTTTTTTGCCAATTGGGGTAAGCCAGGAACCAGGTTGAAAATGGGAGCCCTTTTGGCAGGATGAAAGCTATCATCAAGATTCTGCAAAGTTGATTCAGTTGATTGCAGAAAGAGGCAAGGCCTTAGGCAAAGGGGTCCACCATCCTGTTATCTCCAGTTAGTGACTTTGGCAATGAAACAAGAAAATGGGGAATATTTTAAGTAGCAAAAGTGGGGCACAGTGACAATACCTGGCAGATTTTGAGTTAGCACAATTTTACTGGAATTTAGTTATTTTTCCTGCTTGTGACTAAAATGATGGATGAAAGGCTTTGAGGTAGGATTGGCGGATGATGTAGCAGACGATGCTGCAGGTGCCTTGCGTTCTGCAGGATAGATCATAGTTACAGATTGAGCCATGCCACACTTTGAATCATAATAATAGCACTAAATATGCATGAGGAATCTAAATTTAATAAAGCAGTTTTAAAGTCAGGACTTAAGAAGATGCTCATCAAAGCAGAATTATTAGTCAGGTTACTTTTTTTGTTTTGTTTTGTTTGGCCAGAGAAGGTGATTAGTCTGAGTAGCTTAGCTCAGGGGAAGGGCCTGAGGAGAGTGAGAGACAAAGGGCAGCTAGTCCTTGATCACCTGGAGCCTGAGAGGGTCTGGCTCCAGCCTTGGTGCCCACACTTCAGGGCAATGAGCACAGCCAGGATGAGATGCTGAGGCATGTGGACCTCTGGGTAGACAGAACTAACTGCCCTTGCCTCCTGGGCACTGCTTACTCTGAGATCACTTAGTTAAACTACCTCCCCACTCCTTCCTCACCCCATTTTACAGGTGAGGAAACCGAGATACAGAGGAGTCAGCTACATCTTAAGTGAATGCCAGACCTAGAACCAGAGCTCATGTCTCTTGACTCCTGGCCCAGCGGCTTGATGCCCTTGACGGACGGGCAGCTCTGCTGATGGAAAGGCATTTGAGGCTGACTGGGAAGAACGAGAGTGCCAGGCCAATTGGAAAGGGTAGAGGGGCAGCTGGTAGAAGACGGAAAGGCCAAAAAGAGCCAAAATAACCATTCCTGCTGGCCATGTCCCAAGGACAAACAACTCACTGAAAAAGCAGTGACTCGCAAATGTTCTTTAACAGAGGCATAAACAGTCACTCAGAACTACTTGATGGACTGACCAAAGACCACGAAATGTCATTTATGCCTAGCAACTAAGCACCCCTATTTATTCACATGCTTTATCCATTTGTTGACCTTGCTCTTTCCTTTTAAGTAATTGGAGACCTTCCCTGCCATTCTTCCCTTCTCATTTAGTTCACGATTGTCCTCTTTCTGAGGGACAACTGCAGTTCAGAATCTATCTGCCATTCCTCTCTGGTTCTACAGTTAAAAAAAAAAAAAACATGAAGAAGCTGATGAATTTGGACAGTGTGACTCCCCAGGGTGTTGTGATATTCTATAAAGGAGCTACAGGGTGGGAGGGACAAAGACCCAATAGATGCTCGAGTCAACATTCTATCTATCCCTCTATTGTGAGGAATGCTGCCTCTACTTCTTTTGTGAAACATAATTATTTGTTAGTTTTAGTAAGACATCTCCCTGCCCACTAGTAAGCAAACACGAAAGCATTTATTGCGCTGGTCTCCAGAATGAAGGGTAAACGTGGTCTGTTTGCTTGTTGTTAGTGTTCATCTGCGACCACAGACTTAAGTTGAAGGGAACCTGGGAGAGTAGCCACCTCCCTATACCCTTGAGTGAGCACATATAAGCACAGAAAGCCCCTTCCCAACATCCCAGCTAGTGGCTTAGATCCCTTCCCTCAGAGTCCTCACAGTGACTTGCTTCCACCTCTGTGGAAGCTTTGATTTCATTTTGTTTTAAATTATTGTTATTTGAGGATTTATCTAAATCTCAGCTGTGAGCTCCTGAGGGCAAAGGGGTGGGTGGGCAGGAATCCTGTCTCAACTCTCTTTGATCTCCCATAACCCCCAACACAGAGCCTGGCCCACTCTCCATAAATATTTGAGTGAGTGACAAGCTGTTAACAGTCTTTGGAGGCAGCCACAGTGGGACATGTCTAAAGCTAGGAAGTTCACTTCCCTCTGTTCCCTGGGTAGGAGGAGAATGTAAACGGGTGGTGAGGATGCACCTGGGGACAGGGTAATGCCATGCTTTTATTGTTTTTAAATATATTTTTTAGTTGTATATGGACACAATGCTTTTACTTTTGATTTTTATGTGGTGCTGAGGATCTAACCTAGTGCTCACACATCCTAGGCAAGTGCGTTACCACTGAGCTGCAACTCCAGCACCTCTTATTGCTTTCCTTGCATCCCATCTGGCCAAAGCTGTACATAAGTCCTTCCTCCCAGACAGGAAAACCAGACACCATAGACAGGTCTGGACAAATGTTGAGAGTTCAGGATTTTAACCCAGTCAGGGAGGACAACTCTATTAGACTCAAAGTCCCACCTGTACCATTCAGCCAGTCCTGGAGGTCATTTGCAGATGAGCAGTAGGACCTAGTACATGAATACCCCAGATTCTCCTCAGCTGGACAGGTTAGAAATATGTTCTATAGTTTCTCAAAAGGTCTCCAGAGGGAATGAACCCCATCTGCTCAGAGCATGAACCCAGCAAGCAATACATCTTTTATTCACTCCCCATACACAAGTCTTCTCTGTGACCTCCCAAGTCAACTATCTGCCCCAAATTCTTTTCTTAATTCAAGGTCTGCTTTGGGGAAAACCCAAATTTAGACAATGATAGAAGCAAGAAATTTGAGGGAGGGGGTTCAATGTTATTCCTCTAGAAGGTAAAACTATTAAAATCAGTACATGCTTTTTTTTTTCTCTTTCCCTCTTCTATTTCTAAGTACAGTGTTTTTTTCCTGCCAGTTCTATAAATAGAGTTTAATTTTCAGAAGAATTTGTGTTCTAACTCAGAAATAGGGCTGATAATGACTCCTAGTCTTTGAAGGGTAGTTATTTCACATAATGACGGTCAGTCATATTCTAGCTCTGTTACAGAAACGCGCTGTGTGTGTGGAAGGTCTCACACCAGACTAAAAACAGAGATGGCACACGGGGGTCATTAGACTTCAGGATGGATTTGTGTTTAAGTACCTCACTTAACCTCTTAAGCTTCCACAGATAACTTTTAGATTAAGCGAGACCTCGTCAACCTGGCCCAGGTTTGGGATGGAGTGCTTGGAGGCTGGGGACAGCTGAGATGAATGGGAACCATGAGGGAAGTAGGAGAGGAAAATAAAGAACCTTCATTAAGCCTCCCCAGTATTAATGAACTATACCTGAGCTAATAGAGCCTAGAGAAAATGCTGTTGCTGAAGAATATTTATTATCATTTGAGAAGATTTATAACAAAGAGTGAAGGTGTGTGAATAACTTGCCTCCCTGGCCCTTCCTCAGGCAGACATGGTGTGATTCAGAGAAGCTCCCTGTGGATGCCACAATATTACTTGATTGTTTTGACACTTCAGACGATTAAATAGGAGGTAGCAGTTAAAAATAACCGGAATCGCTACTGTCTTATGTTTGTGGGGGTTTTGTCTTGTTCCTTGCTGGAGGGATTTTTTTGCTGGTCTGGTAGGAAACAATGCATATGTTCATGAATTTTTAATTGGCAAGCAAAGATGAGGATGAATGTAAACAAAACACAAGACAGAAGGAGACAAAGGGTCAAGAGAGTCCCCGTAAGTGCTCTTTGGAGTAACCACAGATGCCATCTGGGATCAGGTGAAGTGTTCCCAAGTCAAGCAGTGATAAGGGGGTCCACAGACCTTATTTTTATCATGGAAAAATGTGGCTCCACATGCTGTATTTATGTACACCCTGACTGGTGGCCAGTGACTCAGCTCTTCTGGCAGAGGCAGTGGGGGGTGGGGTGGAGATGGAGGATGGGAGAGGCATCTTTGATCTGTTACAGAGAGATGTAGAATCATCATGTCTTGTGTGCTGTCTTTGGTGAGCACCGCTGCCGTGTTGTAGGTGGTGGTACTGTCCTGGGTGCATCTCTCTCCTGAGTAAGAGAGACGTCTTTGCCTCCTTCAGCTTAAACCCTAGTCTGAACCATTTATTTTCAAAGAGTGCTCTTGAATTGTGCCATCCCCCTAGAGTGACCTTTTCGATGTGAGGATCACATAAGATATTCCATGCATTAATGTGCATTAATAATTGGCACAAAATCTGTGCTGGTTCTCCAGAAGGAGAAGTCTCAGCTACTGTCGCTGCCATCTACCAAGATTTTATAGTATAGAGAATAACTTCCCTTGGACCCACAATGGTTACACCAGTATGGCTGATATCAGCCTCTCTTAAACTTTTTGTTTTGGGTAGCCTCCTCCCCCCAAAAACATACCCACCCCACAAGTGCCCAGTGGATATCTTCTCAGCCTGCCCCACTAAACATCCACTCTCCTTTGCTTCCCAGAATGCCTATGTCAATATCAACCGCATCATGTCTGTGGCTTCCCGCCTCTCTGAGGCTGGCCATTATGCCTCCCAGCAAATCAAGCAGATCTCTACGCAGCTAGACCAGGAGTGGAAGAGCTTCGCAGCTGCCTTGGACGAACGCAGCACCATCCTGGCTATGTCTGCTGTGTTCCATCAGAAGGCTGAACAGGTGAGGCCTAGAGACCTTTGGTGGCTGCTGGAAGTGGGAAGAGAACAGGAGTGGGGGATGGATGGCAAGGTGGGGGCACAAACGCCATCTCTGCAGAAATCCCCTACTGTCTTTTTGAAACACCCAAGACCTTGCTCAACAGCTGCAGCAGTAACTGGTGTTCTACCTTTTCATAGCCTCCGTGTTCACAAAGAAACACTATTAGCTCTTGGTGGCCTTGCTTGACATACAAATAAGAGGGGGCCTGGTACAGTGGTGCACACCTGTAATCCCAACATCTCAGGAGGCTGAGGCAGGAGGATCTTGAGTTCAAAGTCAGCCTCAACAAAAACAAGGTACTAAGCAACTCAGTGAGACCTTGTCTCTAAATAAAATCCAAAATAGGGCTGGGGATATGGTTGAGTTCCCCTAAATTTAATCCCAGCTACCCCCCAAAACAAAAACAAACAAAAATAAATAAAAAGGGACCCATATCCTGTTAGGAGGTAGCAGTTAAAAATAAGCCATGTCCTGCTTAGTAGTTTATGGTTGGGGTGGTGGTGAGGGTGGGTGTTGACTGTCTACTTGGTATACATTCAGAGAGACCAAAAGGATGAAAGTCCAGTGATCACTGAGTTCTGTGAGCAGGGGGAAATTAATTCACATGAAGCATTTGTTATAGATAATAACAACATAATGGGTAGAAATAAATAGTTGCCATTTACTTATTAAGTGGCTGAGCATTGGCCAGTGAGTGACCTTACTAACCCAAGTTAGTAAGGTTAGTAACAAAAAGGAGCACTAGAGCTCAGAGAGATTAAGTGACCTGCCTAAGAACCTGTGATATGTTGGAGCCTGGTTCAGGCCAGCTCATGGAAAGCCAGTTCTTAAGTTTTCAGGAATTTTATGAGCTACTTAAAACTAAATTATATAAATTTATAATTATGTTTTATTAAAAGCAAAGGTAGTAAGGATTCAAAACTCATAACTTCCTGATTATTCTGCTGTGTTTAGTTATTATCTATGTTCTTGAAGTTATTTTTATCTTTTTTTTTTTCCCTGGGGGGGAAATCCTAAACAACTGCATGCTGCTGGTCATCTCTTCCCACTGCACATTCAATGATATCACACTGGTAGTTTAAAATGACCATGGTAGGAGTTTTACACCACAGAAGCATCACATGCCACAAACCAGGGCTTGATTTATGGTTTTGTTGATTGTCTAGGGTCTTAAGAAAATGAGGGAGAAATGTTTAAAAATATATACTTAGTTTAAATTTTTGAAGATATTCTTCTTATCTTCAAAAATCATCATTTGATTCAGCAAAGAAGACACAAACATCAATGATGAACAAGTGAAATGCTGACATAAGTCTTTAGGTGTTTTCACTTTTTCTTTACTCTTTAATGTAAGTGAAAATATCACTCAGCATTATCAGTGTCAGAACTCTACAAGTTTGTCCGCTGCTGCCGTAGGTTGACTGGATTCAAGAGTTCAACCAAAACATCCTTCAGGAAATCCATTTGCTACATGAAATTATAATAAAGAGCATTGCATATATATGCTGGTTGTTAAATATTTGCTCACATACCCCTGTTAAAAATCACACAATCTATGGGGTCACTGAGATTTCGGCTCAGGTGTGTCTAACAGGTGCCTATGGTCTTAACCTGAGTTTCTTTCTTGGTATCACATTTGGGTAACTCACAGATCAAAGAGCCTCAGACACATGGTTATACTTTGAACTCTCCTTCTATTTTAACAGAGAAGGCAATATAGGATAATTGAAAAAGTCTAGACTTGGAAGCCAGACCTGTGCCTTCTAACCCTAGTCCACTATTCATTAACTCTTAGGTGAATCACCTCACCATTCTGAGCTTGTTTTCTCCTCTCTAATGTGGTGATCATAAGCCTCATAGGGCTATTATAAGGATGTGACAGTGCAGATGGAATATATAAGATGCCTAGTGTGTACAAGATAGCACACATTACTACCATGAGTACTCACTCTATACACTATCCTGGTATCTTTTAAATTTCTCTGCCTGTTTATTTCCACCTACAACCTTTCTATCACTGAAGTAAATACTTGAGTCACACATCAAGCATAGCCCTACACTTTGAGATCAATCTAATCATACCTTTCCTTTTAAAGTAGTGATTGATAGTGACCACTCCATTTTTAGGACCTTGAGGATACTGAGGTATAATCTCCTATTCTTCAGCACTATCCCTTCACACTTTATTCAAGATTTATCTAGATTGGCAAGGAAGGCATTGTTTCCCTCTGTCTCTGGCCTTCTCTCCTCAAGCTGACCATTGTCAGGAGCTAGGACTCCTGTTAGAGTATTTCAAAGAAATCCCATGGACCTGGAAGAGCTGCTCCCCACACAGTTGATACAAGAATGTCAAGTTGCTTTTGAGTTCCTCTGTAAGGTGGTTATTGGAGGAGCAATAACTCAGCAAAGAAGCTTCTGAGATGTCAGCAAGTACCAGCAGTCTGATGCTGGATGGCACCTGGGCACTTTTCCAGAATTGCTGAGAAATGGCCTAATGGGTCCAAAGATATACAGGATGGAAAATCAACTGTAGCTGACAGTGACACCAAGTCAAGCAGCTGAGTAGTTACAGAAGAGAATGGAATGCCAGAGCTGAGAGGAACCAAAGGAGTTAAATTTTATTTGATATTTTCTGACTTGGATTGGTTTGGATCAGAAGCAATTTTATTTGTATCTATTTTTTAATGTTATTTCCTTGGGTATTATCAGTCCTTCAGGGAAATTCATAAACCATGCTTTTTTTTTTAAGCTGGGGAGAAAAAAAAACTGATTCAAGACTATTTTTGTCTGTGCGTTTATTTAGGCAGCTCTTTATTGTCCTCCTATGGGCTATTCTAGGCAATGAGATAAAAAGGTATTTAGGCAATTAATTTAAATGGAGCTGTGCACCCAGGCGAAGGGAATCACAGACAGAACCATTCCAGACTGTTGGGTGAAGAATTATTTGCATTTTAAAGGTGTATTTTTCCACCCAATAAATCTGAGTGATTTCAGATAGCTCATCCTTTTGTGCATGGAGACCCATCGTCTTCCACAGTTGTTAATTTTAATTTTTAAGTAATTTGATGTCTGTTAAGATATGCGTCTATATATCACATCCCAGGAGCCATTGTCACTGTAGACACAGCACAGTCTGTTCCCCTATGCTGTTCTTCCTGCTCCCACCTGCAGGAACCTGACCCAAGTGGGAGTCTGTTGAGCCTTAGTCTTCATCCCCTGTGGGGACAGTCTCTGCAGAGTGCCACAGGTTCCTGGTAGACCTGCAGGAGGTGTTCTCTACTTCTCTTCACCACTCAGTGTGCACACAGAGCTTAAGTGTGGAGGCCTGTCATTACATTGCACGCAGTCCCTATTGGGTGCCTGTGGGTGTGCACAGAGCAAAAGGCTCCGGTGTACATGTGGGCTGTAGTGAGCGGTTCCCACACCTGTACCTTGCATTTGTTGTGTAACCTGGCAAGCCTTCAGATGACTTGTCTGGCCCCACAGTTGTATGACAAACCTCTCTGTGGAAACTATACTTCCCAAACAGCTGCCTGGCTTGGACTTCATCTTTCTAGGGGTTAGTGTTTGGCCAATTAAAGGAAAAAGCTGTGCCTGCTGTGATGGTCTCTGAAGACCAGTGGAAGTCCCTGTGCTCGTTCCCAGGGTGTCTAACCCTCTCTACATAACCCATGCATCCCCATCCCAGTGTTCCCACTCTCACTCACCTGGCATCTCCTTTCAGTTCTTGTCAGGAGTAGATGCTTGGTGCAAGATGTGCAGTGAAGGCGGCCTGCCGTCCGAGATGCAGGACCTGGAGCTGGCGATCCACCACCACCAGTCCTTGTATGAGCAGGTGACCCAGGCCTACACAGAGGTGAGAACCAAGAGGGGAGCCAGGGGTTCTGGGTATGCATGTATGCATATGAGTGTGTGGTAAGAGCCCTGCCTGTACATGGAATAGCCTGAGTTGGACTGAGAGGCAGGTTGTCTTCTTCCAGAGATACCTGTAGGGATCTTGGTCTGTGAATTATGGGTGTCCAGCCAGGAGCAGTTACAGATGGGGCCCTTAGCAAGCACCACTCCATTGTGCACGCATCCTCTCTCTCTGTCTCTCAAGGCATGTACCCACACACCTATCTCACCCTGTGGGTAAAGACTGGGCTTCCTTCTCTGTGGGGAGGAATGTGAGGAACCAGGCTTGGCTCCTGTGAATTTGCTTTCTGGTTTTACAGTTGGTGAATGAATATGTGCACACTAACCTTGCTGCCACTCCTTTTATGAAGCAGCTCCTCAAAAAAACTAATTTTCTTATTACAAGATCCAGAGAAAAACATGAGTAGAGTTAAGTGTGCAGGAGTGAGAAGCTGCCATGGATATGAGGACAAACTGAAAATCCTCTCCACAAAAAAAAAAAAAAAAAAAAAAAAAAAAAAATCAAAGGCAGGGAGATAACTACGAAGTTTGGAGAAAAACTTTTTGACATTCCTTTCAAAGTATAAAGGAAAGCTCTGTATGGGTGCATCATGTGGGTGTCCACAGGTAAGGAGGTTCACTCACTGGAGTGGATTCCAAGGAAGGGGCTTGAGGGATAGAAAGAGATGTGACTTGGGAAGCTGGGAGAGGAAGGGACAGTGAATGCAGATCTGGCCCATGCATTTCCTCTGGGGCAGGAGTGAGAGGAGAGTTTGTCAGAATGCATTCCCAGACCACATGTGTTAGACTCACGAGTGGCAGTTAAAGATGCAGATTTCTGGGTTTCATTCCAGACTGAAGCAGAATGTCAAGAAGTATGGCTTGGGACATAACATTTTAATAACTATTGTTTCAGGTGAGTTTGTTGCATGTGTAAAAGAACCACTAGCATTTTTGTCACAGTCAAAACTGAGTTTGTATCTCAGGTCCCCCATTTCCTAGCTATGTGACCTCAGGTAAGTCACATCCACTCAGGTTATTCTGTGAAATGAAGGTGGGAACACCTGCCTCCTGGGATGCGGTCAAGGGTTGTAAACACGATGCATGTAAGGCATGTGGCCCAGTACCTGACAGTGATCAGTACTAAACATGGCAACAGAGTTTTTCGTTGTCTAAGACACAAAGGAGGGGACTTGTGAGCCAAATCAGATCTCAGAAGCTCGGATTCAAATGGTCCCAAACTTTCTTTTGACAATATTGTGCCTCTACCCAGGGTTCGAGAATCTCTAAATTTATTCCAGAATAAAGAATCTCTAAATTTATGAAATACAGAAGTAGAAAGCACAAATGAGATTAATAATTTACTCACTGGTTCACACTGTGAGTTGTGGCTGTAATTATATAATGGAGGCTTTTCCAAGCCCACCTCAGAGGTCGGGGTGGTGCCAGCCTCCTACAGATGCGGAGACTGAGGCAGAGGCCTGGAACTCAGGTTGACTTGGATTTCCAGGACTTGGCCCTCCATCTCACATCTTCTGTTGAGAGAGAGGAAGAGGGAGAGGGAATGAATTTGCTCAGAATTCCCTGAAGAGGTCTGTCCTGGGATTGGTCATAGGATACTTATTCACATTTCAGGAGGGCATTACCTCTGCATTATAAGCTACCTCCCCAGCAATAAGTGATGGCAGACAGGGTGGGTGAGCTTGGGTGGGCAGTGGTGGTTTCCTCTCCCATTCATTCTACTCTAGTGCTCTCAATCACCCAGTCAGAGAGCATTCTGTGGCCTCATGTGCAGGATACCAACTGCCTATGTGATCCTCAACCCCCAGCCGAGCCTGAAGAAAGGGAAAGAAAATGATGTAGGGTCATAGACTGCCCCTCCTTCCCATCACAGGGTGGATATGGAAGCCCACCTCCATATGTTATCTCATTTAATACCACAACTCTGTGAGGTACGTGCCAATTTCATTTTTCCCCTGCAAACAAGGAAACTGAGGCCCAGAGTCTCTGATCATACATCTGGAAGTTTAGAGCCACATAGAGGATGTTGAGGGAGGAAGAGCAGGAAAGGATTTTATGGTGGTGACATATTTGACTTCATTTGTGAAATGAAGTTCTGCTGCCTGATGTTGTCTGTGAGTCATTCAAAATACTCATCCAGTGCCTGCTATGTGCCAGGCATTGTTCTAGACCTGGGGGGGGGGGGATGAACAAGGCAGAGTTCTTGCCCTTAGCAGCTAAAATTCATGAGGGTCTCATAGGCAGCTGGCCGTGGCTCCAGGCAACTTTTTTCCCTAGGACCTTCCCTCTCCTGGGCCATGGGCTGGGCACCGTGGCAGCTGTTGCTGGTTAACATGTGTCTTGGTTTTGATGAGCCTGGAGATGACTGAGATTCTCAGGCTTAACCAGGGACCCCTGGAGCAGACTTTCTTGCCTCTCTGGTTCCTTGACCTAAACTCTTTCCTTCCTGCAGGTCAGCCAGGATGGCAAAGCACTGCTGGATGTGTTGCAGCGTCCCCTGAGTCCTGGTAACTCTGAGTCCCTCACAGCCACAGCCAACTACTCCAAGGCAGTGCACCAGGTGCTGGATGTGGTGCACGAGGTGCTGCACCACCAGCGGCGGCTTGAGAGCATCTGGCAGCACCGCAAGGTGCGGCTTCACCAGCGGCTGCAGCTCTGCGTCTTCCAGCAGGACGTGCAGCAGGTAACAGGCTCTGCTCCCCTGCAGCCATCATCTGTCCCAAGAGACAGACTGAGTTCAAGTCCCTGACCTGTTGATCAGGCCCTATGGAAGCCCAGATTGATAGAGGGAAATGACAATTCATCCTGCAGCTATATCCCCACACCTTGCAAAAGAAACAAAACAAAGAAAAAAAACCACTGGATTTGTTAATTGCATGCTTTTTGCCTAAGCAGCTTGGAGACTGGACCTTCTTGCTGTATGATGTTGGAAAGGGAGGCTCAGTCTCAAGAGCAGCAATTCCTTGCAGCCATATACCATTTTTCTTTTGATGAGTTTGAACCTCACGCAGTTGGTAAGATTGCTAGACAGCTTGGGGGCTGCAGGATTATCTGAGCAATGGACCACATAAAGTGAGCTCACCTCTCCATCAAGTAGGGGCAGGATACAGGGATTTTCAGAAGATTATTGGCAAGTGGACCTGTGAAACTAGGTTTAAAACATGGGTTATCATCTGCTGTCCATTCCATGATTAGAGGTTGCTTTAACTGTTTTGCATTGTTACACCAGTCATGGCTTTCTCTTGACCACAAATAATGAAGAAATGGAAGCTGGGTGCAGTGGCACACTCTTGTAATCCCAGCTGCTTGGGAAGCTAAGATGGGTGGATTGTAAGTTCAAGACCAGCCTGGGCAACTTAGCAAGACCCTGTCTCAAAATGAAAAATAGAAATGTCTGGATTATAGCTCCATGGTAAAGCATCCCTGTGTTCAGTCCCCATTACTGCAAAAAAGAAAAGAAAAAAAAGAAGAAATGGAAGACAGCCTTGCCACAAATGCTCTTTCAGAAGGAATAAGCTATTCTTTTCCCCTTGTGCTTTCTGTTTCTGTCTCCTTGAAGATCCCAGGAGGGGGCCCTGAGATCTGATATAAGGGCCTGAGATGGGGATCAGTGTCACTTCCCTCTGAGTTTACAAGAGGTAGGCCAGGGGGCTTGGGCTCAAACTCCTGTTGCTAGACTTTCCTGTGGCTACCTTATAATTTCTGGATTATACAAATGGAATAATGATTCACTTTCCTTCTGTTCTTTCCTTCTGTGGTATTGACTGGGTCTAATGTACAAGTGAAGCAGAATAGGCATAGGAACCTGAGAACCCACTGTGTGTGTCTTCACAGCTGTTGCTGGGAAGGGCCCTGGTGCTGGAGGCCTGAGCAGACATGCAGGGTTGGGGGTCATCCCTAACACTGGGACACCTTCTGGCATGTGGGCGTCACTGTATAGTCGGCCCCAGGAATAGAGGGGCCTCTAGGCTCACTTCCCTTTGTTGGGCTTCCCAAACTCCCTTGCAGCACCTTCTGACTGGGACCATGATTGAGTCATCAGAGGGACACTTTATGAGGGAGGGCAGTGCTAATGTGCTGGCCCAGCTCTGAAACCCTGGTGGAGAATGGAGAAGCAGTGTCCAGCTCCTGAAATATCAAGCCATCCAGATAAATATATCACCCCTTAACACAGTATAGCAGGAGGCCATCTGTGATTGAGACAGAGTGAGGTATGTATCTTTGCAGGCACAAAAGAGGGGGCATGGGATGAACTCTCCATGACTCTCCAAGATGACCAAGTTGTGGACTGTGGATGGACAGTCTCCTGGGCTTTTCTTTATCTTCCTTCTGTTCTTAGGTCTGTGACACTAGGCTGGCTCTGGAGAGGTGCAGAGGAAATACAAGGAGGGCAGATGAAGGGGCTCCCCAAGAACAGGGGACATGCCATGCTTCAATTCTTGGGGAATGGCTGTTATCAGACTTTCCTGTGGAAACTGTGACATCTACACTAAAATGAAGAAAAAGCATAATAGCACTGCATGGGTGGCTACATCATACTCTAAAAAATGAGAGCCTTTCGATTTATATGTTGTGGGTACTACACAAAAGCAGTCAGAAGATTAGAAGGTAGGCGTGTGGGGGCTTGGGCTTTCTTTCCATGAGAACTGAATTCCCAGGTTGGTTAATTCTGTTGTTCTTTTCAGGAGATGTGACTGTGCCTTCTGAGAGCATGACTTCATTTACTGTTGTCCCACTTGCTCACATGCTCATTCACTCATCTGTGTATCTGACGCTGGCACAGATGCAAAGAAATTGTGGGAGAATGAGGGTGGCTAAATCTGGTGATGGGTCTCAGTTGTGTACCTGACATCCAAACAGCCATTACTGCCCAACAGGTGTCAGAGCTGTGCTTCAGAAGGGAACTGGACTCACACATTTGAGGGTGAAAGGGAGGGACTTGGTATTTGGTCTCTTGACTCCTAGCCATGCATGAGCCAGTCCTAGTTTTTAGGATCAGACTGGACAAATAATATTCTTGTCCCTTGTTTCCTCAAGGGAGTTGTGATTTTGATAAATACTTTCACCTTTGCATTACATTTCACGATCTTCAATCCTTGAATGCTTCTCTTATCTCCTTGCAAGTAGAAACCAGGGCTTCTTCCTCTCTCTGTCCCTTACAGTCTCTTTCTGTTTGCTGAATTTATCAAACTATTAGAGCATCCCAGTCTGGGCCTTGTGAAGTGAATACCATTTAGCCCTCATAATCCATCCAGTAGTAGCTTTGCTGGTGAGTAGCTGGAGGCTGCCTACAAGAATTGTGATATGAAAATCGTGAGTTTCCAAATGTTTCCATCCCGGGAAGAGGACACAGGGACACAGCCTCAGTGCTCATGAAGACACGCACATTTGAAAATATAAAGAACAAGGCTACCAGAGGATACTGATGAGGACATAGGGCAATAGTGAGTTGATAATAATAGCTATAGGCAAATGTGTTAGAGGTCAGAGGTAGAGAGATTGATGGACCTATACATGTATTCTGTACCTAAGGAACCTAAGTACATTTGAGATCCAGAGGTGTTTACTAAGTAGCTTTATGGGAATCTGGCATGTGAGCATCAGTGGCCAGGGCAATGCAGAATTGTGGGATACAAGCACAGGCTCTTGAATCTGCCTGAGTGTAAATCCTGTCCTCATGTGACTTGTCTTTGTGACCATGGGCAAATCCCTCCAGTTCATGGTGCTTCAGTTTCTTCACCTGTAAAACAGGACCACCACCAACAGTACCCGTCTCACGAGACAGATTGCAATACCAGAACTGCCTGTAAAGCAAGTAGTAAATCCTCCTTCTTTGAGTGGTCCTCGGGCGCCCCCTGGTGCTTGTGCTTTCGGGGGCACCTAGCCTGATTTTCCTGTTTCTACAACAGCAGCTGCTATGTTGGTGGGTTGATTCCATTTCATTCAGAGACAAATTTCAGAGCTGCAAAGGACTGAAAGAGCATCTAGAAACTGAGACCCAGAGATATACAGTAGCTTGGCCATAATCACACAGCTAGCTAGAACACCTTCTGACACAGGTGTTCTAGAGAAATGTGACTTCTGGGAGCATGGAAAAGCCACAGGAGGAAGGAGGCAGGGAGACAGAGGAAGTGAATGAGAGAGGGAAAAACACACATCACTCAGGAAGGGGGGAGAATGAAGGAAAAGGAAAAGAGGCTTAAGACAGAGGGAAATAAAACAGGTATAGCTGGGATGGGAGGAGAAAGGAAGGAAGAAGGTGAAGGGAAAGACAAGAAAGAGACTGGTACCCCATTGTAGGGAGCATGCCAGCCTCTGCCTGCCTGACTTTTTGCCCAGTTACCACTTCTGGCTGTGGGAATATTTTTTCCCTCCAAGGATTCAAATTATAGTAAAGAAAAAAAAAGATAAAGGCCAGTGAAGAGGAGATTCTGTTTAAATATCTGCTGCCGGAGCTGGCCAGACACCTTTCCTTTGGGTCCCACCAGGTGTATTCTCAGCTTTCTCTTCCCTGCTGACCTGGGGAATGATGGAAATAAGTCTGTATTTTTTTTTTTTTTTTTTGGAAAAAGGAATGGAATTTTTTTAGATAAAAAAGCATATAAATTTTTATTTAAAATGTGAGTTGCATTTGAAAGTCATCATGATGCTTACTGCTTATTTTCTTTTTTAAACTTTTAAAAATTAAATTTATCTTTAACTGACACATAAAAACAAAACTTTTTTATGTTAATGAAGTTATGTGTGATATTTTGATACATGTATACCTTATGTAATTTAAAATTTGTTGTTTTTAGGTATGTATGACAGTAGGGTGTATTTTGACATATTATACACACATAGGATTTAACCCATTATAACTTTGATCACATTCTTGTGGTTAAACATGGTGTGGAGTTGCACTGATCTTATATTCACGTATGAACATAGGAAAGTTCAGTCCGAATCATTCTGGAAATAAGTCTTAAAGGTAAAATTTGGAGTCATTAAGCTAAAAGAGGCATGGATAGGGCATGCCTCCAAAACTATTGCTGGCAGAATAATTTTCAGTCCTATTTTGTTTCTCTAGCTTAGTAGAGGACAGTACTAATGTCTGTAGTGGCACTCCACGACAGCATCACTGGTCTCCCCCTTTTATTATTCTCCCCTCACTCCTCCGTTTCCCATGTGTGTGAAAGGGCTAATTCAACTCCAGATAGACCTGACTTGTGAGGAGAAACAAGGACTAACTACATGCTTGCTCTTTTTGAGAGCTGCCAATTCCATTCCATTTTCCATTAGCCAGAGCAATGTTCTCAGAGTACCCCCTACAGGCTGTCTTACTCAGCCTCCCCCATTCTTCCTTGTCTTTCCCATGGTTTTTACCCCTTTTTTTGCAAAATAAATCTGCAAGTTGTTTTGGAACATACTATATGCAAGTACCTGTTTCAGGAGATTGAAGTGTCTACCTCAAGTGCAGACACACATACCTAAGGACTTTTAAATGGCACGTGGCTATCTGGGTTCCGGGCCAAAGTAGTAAAACAACAATGAGCTGGTGGAGTTGGAGCAGAGAGTTCCCTCTGGTGGGGCTAAGGGCTGAGGTATCACTAGTCCTTGGAGCACAGGTAGGGAAGCTGGGGGTGGTGTTCTTGAGGAGGGCCTGAAAGCAGGGAGCTAAGTTACAGGCAGGGGACAGAGGAGAAGTCTAACAGGATGCTGCCTCTTGGCAGTGATGGTGGGAGGTGAGTCTGAAGGGGCTAGGTGAATTCTTGGTGGTGTGAACATACTATGACACATTGGAGGCTCCTGTGTCTTCCCTTAAAAATAGTGTCTTGCTTTTAAGCCATTCCACTCAGGTGGCAGAATTTATCAGAACCTAGTGACTTATTCTGAATCTATGAAAATTAATATTTTTACTGGATAATTTTTTAAATGTTCTAATTAGTTATACATGACAGTAGAATGCATTTTGACATGTTGTACATAAATGGAGCATAATTTTTTTCCTCTGGCAATACATGGTGCTGAGTCACAACAGTAGTGTAATAATGCATGTATATAGGGTAATAATGTCTGTCTTATTCTACCATCTTTCCCATCTCCACCACCCCACCCCTCTCCTCACTTCCCTCTGCACTCTCCAAAGTTCCTTCATTCTTCCCTACCCCATCCCACCCCCACCCCCCCACTATGGATCAACATCTGCTTATCAGAGAAAACATTCGGCCTTTGGTTTTTTGGGATTGGCTTATTTCCCTTAGCATGACATTCTCCAGCTCTATCCATTTACCTGCAAATGCCATAATTTCATTCTTCTTTAAGAATCAGTAATATTCCATTGTGTGTATGTACCACATTTTCTTTATCCATACATCTGTTGAAGGGCATCTAGGTTGGTTCCATAGTTTAGCTATTGTGAATTCAGCTGCTATAAACATTGATGTGACTGCGTCACTGTAGTATGCTGATTTTAAGTCCTTTGGGTATAAACCAAGGCCTGGGATAGCTGGGTCAAACAGTGGTTCCATTCCAAGTTTTCTGAGGAATCCCCATACTGCTTTCCACACTGGTTGCATCAATTTGCTGTCCCACCAGCAATATATGTGTGCCTTTTTCCCCACATCCTCATCAGCACTTGTTATTACTTGTATTCTTGATAATGCTATTCTGACTAGAGTGAGATGAAATGAAAATTAATTTTGAAGTCCGTAGTTCCTCTACTGCAAATGGATAGGGCAGTACAAATCTCATCTGCTTCGATCAATTTTTCTGGAGCCTCATGTGAAAACTTAGAACTTTTCTTATGTCAATTCTTGCTTGCCAAAGAGTGTCTGAAAGGGATTTGAGAGTAATTTTAAAAAAACAAAAACTCCAAATAGTCTTTCACCAGCTGTAGTGACTATAGCTCCTTAATCATTCTAAACTAAGTTGGTCATTGTGCAATCCAACTGACAGCTTTGGATAATACACAATGAGCACTGTGGGTTGCTCTCAGAATGATTAGTGGTTAAGAAAAAAAAAAAAGTGACCAGAATAATAATGGGTACAGAAACTTTCTCTTCCCATAAGAAGGAAGAATGAAAATATCTAAGAAACCAAGGCTCAGGGCCATCTTCTGTACCCAATCAGATCAGAGAATGCACACATGGGGGAACCATCTTCAAAGTTTGAAACATACTGGTTAATTGGATTCAAACATCAGAGGGAAGACTGGTTCCAGGCCTGAGATTCTGTTACCTAGATTAAATGTGTCTATAAAATTCATGTTGTTCAAAGCTCAGGATTCCTCATGTGTGTAAATAAATGTGATCGAACATCTAATTCCATCACTTGGTTTTTCTTATTTTATACATATGAGGCAGATAGCAGTCCCCCCTGCCTTTTTTTTTAAATACTGGGGGTTGAACCCAGCAACTATTTACCACTGTGCTACAACTCCAGTCTTTTTTATTTTTTATTTTGAAACAGGGTTTTGCTAAGTTGCTGAGGGTCTAAGTTACTGAAGCTGGCCTTGTCCTTACAGTCCTGCCTGAGCCTCCCAAATTGCTGGGATTACAGGTGTGTGCCACTGTGCACTGCTGGTTCCCATTTTTCTGATGAAGAAATTGAGGTTTAGGAAAGATTAAATAAACTTCCAGGGTCATACAGCTAGTGGCAGGTCAGGGAGTCAAACCCAAGTCCACCTAACATCAAAGTCCATGCTCGTTAGCCTCCCTGCTTTCAGGAACTGTGCTGGGTGATGGGAAAAGAGAAAAACACCCTGACCTTGAGAGATTTATAATTTTATGCTGGAATATCACTGATCAAAGGGCCCTGATAGATTAATTGGTCCCAAAGGATGAGATTTGCACAACAACCTACAGCTACTGACAGCCTGAGATTAATCCTCAGACTACCTGAGCTATAAGACAGTCAGACTCCAATACTCCTTTCCAGATGTCCCATCATTTAAAAATTACAGCTGTTTATCTGTAGCACAAATTACCCTAAAACAGTTACTACCCATTCTCATTTATTTTTCAGTTACAGTCACATTAACTCAGCCTTGCTGATGCTGATCTTTGTGGCCTATATCTTGAAGGATATTCATTTGCTGTAGTAGTAATCAGAAACTTTAAAGTTTTCAGCTTCATTTTGTGGTGGTTGTTGTTTTTCTAATTAGTTATACACGATGGCAGAATTCATTTCGATTCATTGTACACAAACGGAGCACAACTTTTCATTTCTCTGGTTGTACACCATGTAGAGTCACACCGTCCGTGCAATCATCCATGTACTTAAGATAATGATGTCCAACTTATTCTGCCATCTTTCAGCTTAGTTTTTTGATGGCAATCCTCTGATCATTTGGACAATTTCAAGTAGATAATAGATGCTTTTTTGTGGCAGAGTAAAAGCCCAGAAAGAGGGCAGGGAGGAGGCTTAGAGGAATCTGGGAGGGAGGAAAAGATGGAAGGTCCTGCTCCACAGGGTTGCTTTCTGGTTGGAGTGAGGTAGATGTCCCCCCTTTCCCTTTGGTGTCACCATCTTCGGGCCATCTTCTATCCCTCTTCCCTAGGAGGAGGTAGAACTGAGAGCTCTGGGCTCCACTCCTCTCTGTGTGCTCCCAGCCTTTGCAGGCTAGAGAGTGAGCTAGAGGCTCCTCACTGGCCTGCTCAGACCCTTCCTGTCTGAGGACTTCATGGACTACTAGCCCCTCTTCTCCCGATTACTCCATAGCGCACCCTGCTGGCTGTGCCTTTGCCCTACTTCATGCCTGCTTCATGCCCCTTTCCTACCCCAGCCTTCTTCCTTGGTATTCACGTTGGTATTTACTTTGTTTTTCTTAATGCAAACACTATTCTGACAGAAAGTGGTTTTTCTATGGTGAGCATCTACCAAGAAAGGACCTGAGCACCTCCTTCCAGCAGGTATGGGAGGCTGGTGAGGCCTGGGACGCAGTGAGAGGAGGAAGTCGCCCCAGGAGTTACCGAGCCTCAGGTCTTCCTCTCTACAGTAAATTTTTAACATCCTTAATGTCCTCAGTCATTTTTTAAAATTTATTATGTTAATGCATGACTAATTGGTCACCATCCAGAATCGCCTCTTTCTGATAACCCCTGTGCTTATTGTATCCTTGACCTCAACCTGCTAATTCTGGAAATATGAATACAAGGCTAAAGGATAAACAAAAAAAGCTATGGAAGGATTCTGAACAGAGAAAAAAACATGATCAGGGTGAAGTCTGAGGTAATCTGGGTTGGAGTGGAGAGAGACTAGGAGCCACAGTCATAGTGTGTCATAGAATAGGCATGGATCTGAGAGCATTTATTTAAAAATAGATAAAAACTGCTGTCCATTTTGTTATAGGAAACAGGAGGTGTCAAGTGTGAATATGGATTTGTTTTTCTCTAGTGTGGTCCTTGGACTTCTGGCATTAAAGTCATCTAACAGAGTGGAGGTCTTGTCAAACCCACAGATCATGAGGCCCTATGCCACACATTCTGTTTCAGAATCTGAGGGTGAGTTGCATCTATATTTTAGAGCCTCAGATGAGATTCCAAAGTTCAAAACCTCTGATAAATGTTGCAAGCCTTAGTGATGAGAGGCGTACTACACCATAGACTGGCATCAAGTCCCGAGGCTGAGGAGATTCTCTCAGGGAGATAGCGGTTACCCCAGCCTCAGCTTTGTTGGGAAAAGACAGGTGCAGGATGGCTGGGTATTTGCAGGGCCAGGGGTTGGGGGTGGCTGAGACTTAGGGTCCTCGGATTCTCAGCTGGCTTCTACCCAGCTTTGAGTCTGTCAGGAGAAAGGACTGCAACTCTCAGGGGAAGGAGAGTCTATATACCTGCTAATGAGTTTTAGCTCAGTTTTCTCAGAAAAGTGATGGCTTTTCCTGCCATAGTAAGACATTTATTTTGATCATACTTGTTCCAAAGAGGGAACAGAAAATGACTTACTGGTAATTGGACATTCCAAGTGGCACTAGCATGTGCTCGAATCAAAGCCCGACTGGAAGTTGGGTGGCACTTACTGTTCCCTCAGGAACTAACGCTCAGTGTGCTGTGCAAGGAGACAGAAATAATGAATTGAGGGACTCTCCTGGGTGCTCTTACACATCGTGTGTACTTGAGCCTTTAACAACAAAATGTGTTACAGATGCCTGATGGCACATAAACACTCCTTCATTGGCCTCAGAATGGCTTTCCAAACTAGTGGGGTGGGGACCTGGGACATCAGGAAATAGGAGTGGAAAGGGAGGAGTTTTTTCATGTACATAAAGCATCAAATTCCTTGTTTTTCTTACTGTGGATCAAATTATGACAAATTTAATAGCATATTTTGAATAAGATGCTTTATCAGAGAAAGCCAAATGAGAGAATGAGAGGATTAGGATTCTGATTCCACATTTGTTCACAAAATGTCTTCATTTCCTTTCATGGTTTTTGCCCTTTATTACACAGGAAGCTCCAAAATCAGATTTAAAATATATAGTTATCAATGAACCTTTTTAAATTTTTTTGTTTATATGCAATGCTAAGAATCAAACCCAGTGCCTCACACATGCTAGGCAAGTGCTCTACCACTGAGCCACAACTCTAGCCTGCCCAAAATGAGATTTTTAAGTTTTCTTACTTATCCAGCAAACACTGTTTGAGAACACAACAGTGAACCAAACAAAAGCCTCTCTACCCATATAGAATCTTACACTTGGAGGTAGAAATTAAACAACACCCAAACCAAACAAATATGCACTTGCCCATCATCTCATGATAGCCAGTGATGTGTGAGTGGGGAACCAAATGAACACACAATGGGGATGGGTTTAAAAAGAGGGTCCAGGCCCATGGAGCAGGACCTACAAATCCCTCAAGACCAGAATGGTCTCCCATTAATTCAGTCACATTCATGGCCACTGTTCGGAGATGATCAATAATTCTCTTCTAAAAGATTTTTTTCCCTTCTCCTTGGCAACTAGAAAGGACTGTCTCCTGCCCTGAAAAATATTCCAACTTGATTGTATGCTGGTTGAAATAAACATAATTAGATGAGAAAGAAAGGGGGTGATTAAGAAATCATGGATAATGGTTTTTAGATTGGTTCCCAAATTTGGTTCAAAATGTGAGTGTCTTTCTTAGAAAAGGCTTTCTGGGAAAGGACCAGTTTCTAGTTGGGGCAAGAGAAAAGAAGTAGAGCTTTACAGGTTGCCTACTGTAATGTTGAGTCTTGGTTGACCTGTGCTATTATTCCCAGTGACTGGGCAAAATTAGTCATCTTCAGAATGGGGCAGCATAATTTTGCCCAAGAGGAGTAGAGCAGGAGTCTCAGTCACACAGGCATATGACAATTTATAGTCATGAACATTCACTGTTTATCTCCCAAGTATGAGGTACAGGCAGGATGCTACATAGTGGGTGATGGGAAGATTCAGTATGAAAATTCCACCCTCCTTTTGTTCCCCTGGAACTCCCTGCCAAGTGGGGAAGTGAGGGCCAGAGGGTGTGGAGGTGCACGAAGACACAGCTTTGAAGTAAGGGGTGCTGAGATAGAGTTGCAATGGAAATGGGAAGCAGGCTAATGTTCAGCCCAAAAACATATGCCAGAGGGATCCACCTGAGTTCAGTTCAGCTGAACATGTACGAAGCAACAACTCTTGTACAGTGCTATGCCATGTCCTGGGATTATAAGGAGGTTGGAGTTCAGCAGGAGAAGACAGGCCTGTGGGCCATAATTGTTTGAACAGAATTAAAATAAAGCAACAGCCACCCAGCCTGGATGGTTACTAAAGAATAGAGGATTTCCACAGACAGGGATTCCGAGAAGGAGCTTCAAAGGTGACTAGGAGGCAGGCTGGGGAGTGGGTATAGGGAGAAAAGGGATATAGACATTCAAGGGAAGGGGACAGTGAGATGAGAACCAGCCTCTAAGGTGCTGAGGGGTGAGGCAGGAGCTCGCTGGAGATGGGGTGGAGAGTGAGTGGACTTCAGTGTCAGGTTAATGGGCTGCTCAAAAACTATGCCACAGTGAAAAGCCCCTTTAATAATGTATAGATTGATTCCACTTAAGTTTGGGGTTGTGTTTTTAAAATGGATTTTTTATTAGTAGTATACAGCTAGATTAACAATATGTAATTTATTTTAAGCCTTAACATGTAAATTACTTCTTTAAAATTAAAGGCACAGTTTGCCAGAATCAGATTGACAACTGTCATTGGAAGCCACTTCCCACTCAAGTTCAGGGGCACAGCTGTCATTTATGAAAATGAGAGCATAAGTATGGAAGGAGAAAAAAGTCTTAGGAAAAATCTGTCATGCTGTTCTACTTCTTGTTACTCATTTGCTTCTGCTCCAGTGACTAGCTTTGTCTTCTACCCAGCTATTCAAGCCCTGGCCTTGGGGTCAGCCTTGCTATTGGCCTCTCCAGCATCACCACACTAAATTATCAAATCCTGGCATTCTTTCCCCAAACCTGTCTCCCCATAGTCACTGACTTTGGCCTTGTCTGAGCTACCATCAACTCTTACCAGAATTTCTGTGGTCACCTCCTGTTTTCCTGTGTCTACTCTTGCTTCCCTCCAATTGATATTCCGTAAAACTTGCTAACTTAGAACAAGATTTTTTAAATGCAGATCAGGTGATACCTCTCTTTTTGCACTTTTGGTGGTTCTCAGAATGAACACTTAAATCTCCTATTCAGCACAACAGGACTTTCTACAGCCAGGTTTCATCTTCTCTGGGTGCTTTTCTAACTTATTCCCTATCCAAGCCATGTTGGACTTTTTAATGTCTAACTTAGTTTAAGTCCCACTCTCAGATCTCCACCAAACCTTACTTCTTCAGAGAGGTGTTTCTTGACCACCCCAGCTAGGATCCAATTGTTGGCATTTTACACCTTTGCAATTAATGAGGAGTTGTGTGATTTAGTGACCAGTACTTATTACCTCCATAGCCTGAGTTACTGGAGGCTAGACCATGCCTGCCTATATACTATAGCACGCACTATTTCTTATCTGTTCAAAGTCATTGACAGATATGAATAACTATCATTCTGTACCAACATGACTATTACTGGTCATTGAGTATCTTAAATATAATCTTATATTTAAGAGAAACGAGGAGTACCTAGATGGATGATCATACTGCAGTAACAACTAGATTTTGGCTAGAAAGTCAATTTATTCTTCATCCAGTGGTGCTCAGATTCTGGGGCTTGGCTTGCATTAACTAGACTCACCAAAACTGATAGATATCTAGAATTCTAATGCTGCAAATTAATTTTTGGTGTGTAATATAATTGTCAGGTATGCTAGTTTCTGCTCAGAGTCACATTCCTCTGCTGTGCAGAATCTACCTACAAAGCTGGGCTGTGTTTCCAGGGTTGGAGAACATGAAACCAGAGTCAAGAGAGTTTATGGTCTGAATGTGCGCATTGAGCAATGAGAGCTCTAAATGATTTGGCTGGAAACAAAACATTCAAAAACCAGTATTTTTAAAAAGACCTCAAATAATATGCTTATCCATCCTTGGGTACTTTCTCTGTCTTTATGTATTACTAAAGTAATTTTGTTCACTTCCTAAATCATTTGCTTTTTTATTTGTTAGGCTGGTTTTCAAGCAGCCCCTGAATCTTTATCCAGGTTGCATATATTTTCCCCACAGCTTCAGTTCTACCAGCAGAAGTTGCACTAAGAGGTGACAATAAAAGATCACAGAACCAAGTTATGTTTAAATGGAGGAAAAGTCTTTCAGATATGAAATAAATAGGATTTTAAGTGGTAAAGGCATAGCTAATTAAGTAAACTAAATGCCACTAACTAAAAATGAATTGATATTTTAAAGAAAGCAATGCCACTTAGAAAGGAAACAAATTCCTTAAAAAACAAAAAGGTTTAAAAGTTGTGCACTCCAGGGAGTGCAAAAAGGAGCTGTGTATGCACTAGTAGATGAAACATATGCCTCTTCAATCAGTGTTATAGAATAACCAATTTTCTTAAAACTAGAGATAAAAAATGAAATAAGATAAATTTATGAAAATATTGGGAGATAAGGTCATACTTATCTAAATTTTAAAAAAATGTGATATGAAAAATCTGTTATAAATTCCAAAAGCACTCATGAAAGGATACAAGATAACTCTTTTATATATGAAAAAATATTTCTCAAACCTCAATTCATTATCAAAAGGGACTAATAAAAGTTTAAATATGCATCAAAATTCTGTAACTTAAACTATGATACAATATCTGGGGAACTTTGTGCCTAGAAATATTTATCATTGGCCTTGTATACCAAAGCTTTTAATTCCCTTTATGAGACAATATCATGAGATGTAATTGTGGCAGGCCAAGTAAAAATATACTCTCTTATAATTCTAACGAAATAATTCTAACGAAATGTAGGTTTTTCTAAGAAACACTCAAGATTTCCTTTCCATTCTGCTTACAGTGTGTGCAAAAGGTGAAATACCAGCATTATCATAATTACTTTTTACAGATGGGAATCCAATATATTATTTTAAAAAATACATTACCAGAATGTTATATAAAGTATTTACAATATTCATACCTAATGTTTAGATAAACAACCATTTTGGATAATAGTGGATAATTATCTGACCTTTCATCTTTGTTACATGAATGCTTGCCTAAACCTCATTTTTTACATTTACATAGATCTGTCTCTGAACTGCAGTATGTTGGTATGGACTTTGGGATGATGTCACTAAAGACTTTGAAGACCTCTGTACTTTGCACATTTCAGACATTGATTAACCTAAATGCCAGAGTAAGCGAAGTCAAAGGCTGGATTCTGTAGAGCCTGAACTCCCATACCTGTAGGCCATGGAACAATTTGGTCCACCTCTGCTTGCCACAGGGCAGTCTGTGTAAGAAACAGGAATCAATGGAAGCATCCTTTTTAACAGACACAGTTCATCTAAATCACTTCCCAAAAAGTCCTTCTAAACTCTGAGAAGTCCATTACATCATTAATCAAATGTTTAGTTAATAGCCAGCGGGAGCAGAATGGGCTCGGTTGAGTGTTGGCAGAATCCTGGCAGGTGTGTCTATACTATAATTCTGATTTACTGAGTGCCCAGCTCTTCAGAGACCAGAAATGAACTTCTTTCCTTCCCCCTGGGATATACATATTTTTTGTGAAGCCATCTGTGAGAATACAAAGAGAGTGCAAAGACCTTTGTCCCTGCTGCATTTCAAGGCTTTACTCAGGGGTTTCCAAGCCCTCTCCCAAGTGCCCCTCGGAAACATATTTTCTCACTTTCTCATTATCCCCTCACTTGTGCTTTTACTGCCCCAGCCACGTCTGCTCCAATTTTTATATACATTAAGACTAGTATCCTTGGACCAAATCACTAGACTTATAAATTTTTTATTTGTTATGTTTAGATATACATGATAGTAGAGTGTGTTTTGATATATTATACATACAGGAATATCACTTCCCATTCTTATGGTTGGACATGATGTAGAGTTACACTGGTCATGTATTCATATATGAACATAGGAAAGTTATGTCCTATTAATTCTACTGTCTTTCCCATTCCCATCTCCCCTCCTTTCCCTTCATTCCCCTGTGCCTGATCCAATGAATTTATATTCTTTGCTCCCCCTCCCTTATTATATGTTTGCATCCACATATCAGAGAGAACATTTGGCCTTTGATTCTTTGGGATTGGCTTATTTTACTTGGCATGATAGTCTCCAGTTCCATCTATTTATTGGCAAATGCCATAATCTCATTCTTCTTTATGGCTGATTAATATTCCATTGTGTGTATGTACCACATTTTCCTTATCTGTTCATCTGTTGTGGAGCATCTCGGTTCCATAGCTTGGCTATTGAAATCACTAGATTTTTAAGCCTGGAAGAACATGGCGTCTCCAATACTTACTATAAGAATCATAGGACATTATATTGCCAATGACTGCTGAAATCCCTTGTGTTCATAGTGGGCTAAACATTTCCACCAGACTGCTCTTGCTGAAGCTGAGGGATGGGGAGTAGGTAGGACTGAAGCAGTTGCACGTATTGTTATATTTATTTCCTTTTTCTGGGAATCATTGTTTCTGTTTTCTTCTCTGGCCAGGTGTTGGACTGGATTGAAAACCATGGTGAGGCCTTTCTCAGCAAACACACTGGGGTTGGGAAGTCCCTCCATCGAGCTCGAGCCCTGCAGAAGAGACACGATGACTTTGAAGAAGTGGCTCAGGTGAGATGTTTGTGTGTGTGATGAGATCATGTTGGTTTGATAGCCTGTGGCTACTAAGCCTGGTGCAATGAGGCCTTTGTGTTCTCCTAGCTCACTAGGTTAGTGGTAAAGAGACCCCCAAGTTTATGGTCTTCAAAGAAAATTTTCCTGCCAGCATCATCTAAAAATGCCTTGTCTACAAGATGGTGTTGGCAGGCAGGTAACATTATTAGAACCATCATCAATCCAGGGCTACTGCTGTTAACCGTCACTGCCAGTGAGTCTGAGCTAAAAGTCACCCTGGCTCTGCTTGCAAAGATGTGTACCTTCCAGGACTCTGAGGAAGAATTGCTGGCCACTGGGCAGAATGTACCCAGACATTATGCCTTGGGATCACTTCACAAAATTTAGTCTGTAATTCATATAGCATTCAGTCTTTTATCTGAGCTGTGCAGGTGACCCCAAAAGAGCAGTTTTCTAACTTGTGCAAAGATATGGTATAAGAGGACCCAATCATTTGTCTAATGCTAGAATAACAAAACAGGTTTTCTTTTCAGAGTCTCCACCTCAAATATTTTATTGTAGATGTAAAGAATGCCTTTATTTTATTTATTTTTATGTGGTGCTAAGGATGGAATCCAGTGTCTCACACTTGCTAGGCAAGTGCTCTGCCACTGAGCTATAGCCCCAGGCCTATCTTCACTCTTTATTTCTCTGTTGGGGGATTTCTAAATGGATCCTGAAAAATTTTCGTCTTCAAGATGAAATATGCTGTCTGCTTGTTTTGTCAGGTGGGGTTAATTGTAGTAGAAAAATAAAACTCTTAAGTGTTGGGATAGCGAGGGCAGCTGTATGGGATTGAGGAGTGGGTGCTGCTGAAGCTAGGAGGTGACAAAGCTGTGTTTTGCCTCAACATGGCTTTATCCAGGACTGGCTGTGATCCCACCAGGGGGTAGCCCTCAGTGTGGGTGCCACTCTTTGTTGTGCAAAGTCCCAGCCCTTATCCAGGGAGGTTGCCAGTCCCAGACAGACATAGGCTGTGGGCTCAGAAAGAGAGGACCTAAGAAGAAGCAAAGGAGAACAGAGAAGCTGTGAAGAATTACTGCAACTCCAGGGGAGCTACAAGAATATGCTAAAAAGAGAGAGGCCCTACAGGAGCCTCTCTCTGCAATGACCTGAACTCGGGGGATGTGGGTGTTTTCCCACCTGGGGGGATAGGCCCCATATGGAATCCTGTGCATTGTTGGTGGGAATGTAAAATAGTGCATTTCCTGGAGAAAACAATATAAAGGTTCCTCAAAAATTAAAAGTAGAATTACCATAAGACCATCAATTCCACTTGGTATATTCCCCAAAGAAATTAAATCAGGGGCTCAAAAAGATATTTATACATCCATGTTCACAGCTGCATTTTTAAAATTTGTTCTAATTAGTTATACATGACAGTAAAATATGTTTTGACACATCGTACATAAATGGAGTATAACTTCTCATTCTTCTGGTTTTATATGATGTGGAATTATACTGGTTATGGAGTCACATATGCACATAGGGTAATAATGTCCAATTAATTCTATTATCCTTCCTACCCCCTTTCCCCCTCCCCTCCTTTTACTCCCCTCTGCCTAATCCAAAGTACCTCTATTCTTCCCTAGCCTCCCATCCCTTATTGTGAATTAGCATCCACATATCAGAAAAAACATTTTGACCTTTGATTTTTTGGGGATTGACTTATTTTGCTTAGCATGATATTCTCTAGTTCCACCCATTCACCTATAAATGCCATAATTTCATTCTTCTTTAAGACTCAGTAATATTCCATTGTGTATATATACCACATTGTCTTTATCCATTCATCTGTTTAAGAGCATCTAGGTTGGTTCCATAGTTTGGCTATTGTGAATTGAGCTTCATAGCAGCATTTTACATAATAGCCAAAAGGTGGAAGCAATGCAAATGTCCAATGGTGGTTGTGGGTAAATAAAATGTGGCATATCCACACAACATAGTATCATTCAGCCTTAAAATGTAAGGAAATTCTGATACACAGTGTAGTGTGGATGAACTTTGAGGACATTATGCTAAATGAAATAATCCAGTCACAAAAGGACAGATGTTGTATGATTCCACTTATATCTCAGGTTCCTATCTGCTGAGAGTGGGGCTTATGGTACTAGGAATAGTTTGTTGGAGTAGAATTATCCCAGAGCTTGGGTGCTCCTGCCTCTGGGCTGCCTTGTGGTTTAGCCTTTTCTTAAGAAGGATAACCCCAAGCCACCTGTACTCCTGACCTGGTAAAGCCCTCCCAGTTCTCTTGGCAATGCCAGTCTTGGGAAAAGAACTGTGAGGGGCCTATCATTTCTGTGTGTTGTTAAAACCAAGCAAGTCTGTGGCCACTCCAGTTTCCTTTTTCCTGACTCCTCCTCCACCTTCTCATTGACGTTTGATATTCCTTTCATAAGGACCAATACCTTTCATTTTGTAGCAAAGATACATTAACTTAAATTCACACTAAAGAAATAATTTTTGAGAGGTACAGTTTCATCACACCAACCCTGAATGATAGTTCCAGCTTGTTTTACAGAAGACAACCCTGAGGCTCAGAAAGTTCTTCAATGTGGCCCCATCATTCAACTTGTCCGTGGCTCTGCTGGGATTATCCGGGTCTGTTGGACCCCAGAATCATCTTCTTACCCTTATGCTATGCTGTCCTATTTTATTGAGGTGTAGGAACTGGGTGTAAAATTTATTTCTGAAGGCTCTGTTTGCATGTGGGATGTGCAGGACAAAGAGCAAGAATGGCAAGAGTGGGGCTGCTGCTGTACCATCCTGTTTGATGTTCATTACAACCATTCTGTTTATCCTGCTAACAAGTAGTCCATGGATATCATCCCCACCTCCCCGCCTCTGGGTCCAGAATGCTTTTTGAGGGAGAAAAGAGTTTTAACTTCCAAGAATCCCATGCTTTTAGGAGGATTGTGTCTTCTGGAAGGGAAGACAGTGTGGACTGAAAAGGGAGAATGGAAGTGGAAGTACTGAGGTCATTGCATTGCCCTGTGAATGGGCCAGCAGACGTAGAGCCTGTGATCCAGAAACTTATCAACCCTGTTTTGTTCTTTAATTTTCACTCTGGGGAGAGTGATCAGGAATTGTTGGTCTACATGAGGAATCCAGCTCAGACCCCATTGATGGCAGTTTGGTGTCGGTAGCAATCTGGCTGACACCTACTTGGTTCTGTGTGACCTGATTACCATGTAGTGGGAATGGGACTGATCTGGAAGGAAAGGGCTCTTTTTTTCTTACTTGCTTCACATGCTCTCAGTTAGGTGAGGGTCATGGGATCAGTGGTGGAGGACCATGATAAAAAGCCAGAGTATGGAAACTCTTGTTTCTTCTTAAATATTGCTGTTCCTGAGATGTGGCAAGGAAGGACACTGCACATGGGGAATAGGGGGCTGGAGGCTTGCTGTGAGCATGACTCTAGACAGTTGCAATTCTGTCATCCTGAGGCTGATATTTAGAGGAGGTTCTAAGTACCCATTCTTAGTATTCAGGTTCAAATAAATGTCTTAAATCAGAGCAAGAAGAGAGCCACCACATCTGCTAGAGCTCCTACAAGTTTCCCCTTCTGCAGGGAAATCAAGCCACCAAGTGGAGGAAATCGTTGTCCTAGAGAAGAGATTGAGGGGCCATAAAGACCCTGGACAAATGCATCTCCACTCTAAGATAATGGGGCTACCTGTGATTGGCCACTCTGAGGTGAAGACGTTTAAGGTAGCTATTAAAATAGACATAAATGATAAACTGTGAAGAATTAACACAGAAATCCATTATCCATCATTCATCTCTACCTTAAAATGTTAATAGCTTTCAAATACATTTTAAACATATTCTTCAAATGGTTTGAAGAGGAAGTATTCAGGAGTCCTCAGTTCGTCCTGCAGGTGGCACTCTTTGAATAGGCTTCACAGGCTGCCTGTCATGGAAAAGGTGCCACAGTCCTGACAGCCTTGCTGGGGAGGCAACCAAGGTGCAGGTGCTACACATTCTAGGATGGGGATACACCAGGGGATCTGTGTGCATGGAACTTTCTTGGCTGAGTTCCTGAGGTTGTCCATGCTGACATGAGACCTGGGCATTAATGGACTCCCTTCTGGTTCTGGTAAACACTTGACTCAAGTTGCCTATAAACTCAACAATTTACTCAGGCCATAAAATAAAGTAGGTATTAAAAGGCACTAATAATTTTTTTTTGCATGGCACATTAAGTGTCATTGGGAGTATAAACAAATATAAGATGGAGTTTCTGCCTAGAATAGCCTAGTTGTCAGGGGACAGATGTGTTCATGTCTGTCCAGGGGGTGGAATAGAATGTGGTACTGTTATGTTGTCCTGAGATATTTACTATTACTTGGGAGAAAAGTACTCAAATGCCTGTGGTTGAGATAGCATCTGTGCCTACCCCGTTAGTGGTCTGCTTTATGGCCTCATTATCTGAAATGCCAGACTTTCTGCAAGCTAAGTTAGTCAAAAATTAGCAAGCATTTACATTCAAATATATATTACCTAGAACCTCAAAGCACCAAATCACATTTAAGCAGCTAAGCATGTTAACTAACATTAGCATAACATTTCTGAAAGAATAAACAATTTAGAGGAAGATTTAAGGAAAATCAAAAGCATAGGCATGATTAAGTAACTCATTCAATAATCTCTGATTAATTGTTTTGCCGTATGACCTTGGATTTTTTTTCAAACTTCAATAGAGCACACTACAAATTATTCATTACATGTTTGGGTTAAAAATAAAATATGTAGAAATGGAAGGAAAGCATTTTAGTGGATCTGTCAGTGACCTTGACCACCAAAGATATTCAAGGTATAATCAGTAAACCCATGACAGTACTAAAGGGCAAATAGAGTAGGTAATGCATAGATAGGGAAAGCAAGTGCCCTCAGAGTTAGACAATAGCCTTCATCAATATCCATGTCCCACCAAGTCTCAGTGTTGGGTACTGTGGAAAATTTTTAAAAAGAGGCATGGTTTCTATCTTGAAGAAATTCTAATCTAATGAGAAACACGTATCTGATATATTTTAATCCTCAGAGTAGTTCCAAAATAAGAGATGAGAAATAACCTTCTTTCCTTTGGACTTTTTGAGGAGAATTGCTAGTGAAAGCTAGGGAAAATGATTATTTTATCTGGAGAGCCAGTAAACATAGCTGCCAGGATGAGGTGAAGTGAACTTTGGAGTAAGTTCCATCTTGTCTTCTTGCTGGACATGATGACCATTTATAGCAGTTGCAAATGCAAGCAGAAAGAAAAGTTGAGAGAGCTTAAATAGATGTTTTTTCACACTCCAGCTTCTTAGCAAGAATAAAAGGTTCTTAGGCAGATGAAAAAAAACTGAGAAAGCCAGGAAAATGCAGAAAAGTTAATGTCATGCAGTGGGCAAGTAGAAGGATGTGAAACAGAGCATAAATGAAGGACAATCTTGCCCTTTGAATCTTGCATGACACGTCTCCCATTGGGGTGGATTCAGAACATCCCAAAGCCCTGGCACTGGGGAGAAGTTGTTGGTATGAGCTGATGGAGAAAGGTCTTGTGATCACTCTTAGGAAGAAGAAAGAAGTCCTTTGTGTGAGTGACTTCCACCAAAGGTTTAGAAGGTCACTTTTTGTAGCTCTGATGTGGAAAATTGGGAGGGAGACAATATGGAGAGCCCACCACAAACCTCTTATCAAGCCCACAAATTGTCCCCCTCCTTTGCTGCTTCCTTCTGGAAACAAATGACACATTCAGAAGACATTGGGACTGCATTCATAATGAGTTTAAAGTTTTGGTAACAACTGAAAGATTTGAAAGCACAGGTGTTGTTTTTATCTCTCATCTCATGTGATACATGACTATGGAAAAGAAGGAGGGCTTTGAGAAGCCAATGGCTGCCTATGTAAAGGATGTTTTAAAGTTTTTTTGTAGATACTGGGGGTATAGTTCAGTGGAATAACATTTACCTAGTATGTGTGAAGCCCTGGGTTAGATCCCTAGTACTGCAATGTGTGTGTGAGTGTGTAAACATGATACACATATGATGTATTTGTACACACATTTGAACATATTTAATATAAAATATACATAAATACATACACACATATATATCTTTAAAAGTTTTCTGGGCTATGTCCTACAGAGCCAGCATGATGGACTTCTGATAAGGGGTGGAAGGTATCATATACAGATTGAGAAGAATATCCATTAACAGAAAACTGGTTGATCTATATGGAAGGATTTAAGTGATTTTTGAAGTGGAAGGAGAAATTATTCCATGAAAGCTCAAGCTGTCACGCACCCCAAAAGTGACATAGAAAGAAGCACTTTGTGAAGAAAATACCCTTAGATCACTTTAAATAATCAAACAGGGAAACAACAAAAATTACAGATTGCCAACCACATTTATAGCCTTTTTCTATAAACCAATAAAAGGCTTGTGTAACAAGTAGTGCACTTAGACATTTAACACAAGAAGATAAAATACATCGAACATTCCTGAGACCTTAGGTATTGAGCTCATAATTAGAAAATGGCAATAGAAGAGGATTCTTTGTTTAAAGCCCTGCTTTAGTAGAAAGGGTGAGAATATGTCAGAAATTGCAAACTTTATGAAATCTACAAACGTGTGAGTAGAAAGCAATATGGAGAAATAAAAGAGGCAAAAGGAGTGCAGAAAGCAAGTCATCATGTTATTGGAGAGGGCCATAGTCTGTTCCATTAGGTGAAGGAAATAGAAAATGCTGTTCTGATGGGATTTCAATGTTGGCTTAGGGAAAACTATGGTGGTGGTGGGAGTCTTGGCATTTCCTGGCATCTCCTGAAAAATTTGTGATATTGTAAAAAATAATCAGTTAAGTTAATGAAATCAAAGGATTTCACATGGCAGAGAGTAAATCATTGTAGAAAAGCTAAAAAAATATAGGTTGTGTCTGAATTCCCAAGAACCTTGACCTTCAGATGCAAGGGGTTAGACTTTATTCTTTTTTTTTTTTTTTTTTTTGTGGTGTTGGGGTTCAAACTCAGGGATTTGTGCATGCAAGGCAAGTACTCTACCAACTGAGGTATATCCCCAGCCCTAGACTTTATTCTTACAACAGATAGGACTGTTAAAGGCTTTTGAGAGAATACATAAATTAAAATATAACCTTTATATTAGAAAATTAAGAATTTTTTATGTATTCTGGCTATTTAGATCACATATAGACTTTTGTGCCTAATTCAGGAAAATACATTTTCAGGATGATATTGACAGAATATACTGCCGTTGTGGGAAGGTTGCGTGATTGTGAAGTTGAAGCAGCTATATATGTTCAGTTTTGAGTAAATAATGTATTATGGAAGGGAGGGGTGGAAGGTTTGATAGTGGAAGGCTTCCTGTGGAAGAGAGAGGAATGAAAGCTATAGTGAAGCCAATTTGAGCTTAATTCAGCTCTTAACTTCTAACCCATGGGTTGCTTTTTTATGAGCTGTGCAAAACCAGAATAAAATGCGATGTAGTGTGCTTCTTGTCGCTGGAGGTTTTCCCAGGAGAGGCAACCTTTTTCCCTTAAGGAAAGATATTCTCAAATCTTTTCCATCTTAAAATAAATAAATAAAAGCCACCAAGATCACTTCCTCTAAACCCTATTTCCTGTGTATATCCTTCCCTTCATAGCTCTAGTTCTTAAAAAAAAGAATCTGTTTGCCATCTTTTTTCCTAACCCCCTAAAGTCCCTTTGATCCCTGCCATTGGGCATATTCCCCTGTGACCCATTTGGGTTAATCCTACCAAGGTCTCCAATAAGCCAGTTTATTGATAAATCTAAGGAATACTTTACAGATCTTAATTGGCCTTTTTGAAGTATTGTCAACTCAGTCTGTTGTCAACACTGTCAACCTCAGTCTCTTTAAAAGTCTTTTCTCCTGCCAGACATGATGGTACACACCTGTAATCCAGCAACTTGGGAAGCTAAAGTAGGAGAATTACAAGTTTGCAGTAGCCTCAGCAACTTAGCGAGATCCTATCTAAAAAACAAAAGAAAACACAAAAAACGGGGGTCAGGGAGGCTGAGGATGTGGCTCAGTGGTAAGCACCCCTGATTTCGATCTCCAGTACCAAAAGCAAAAAGGATTCCATGACATGGTGCTTTCCTATTCTGGTGTTTTTCTGGCTGGCCCTGCTTTTTGTTTCCCCTTGTCCCCAGGATTATTCCTCAGACCTTTCCTTCTCACTTTGCACACATTCTCTGGAATGCATTTTCCTGGCCTCAACTTCTACCCCTATTCCAATGGCTCCCAAATTCATGTCTCCTCCCTGACTCACCCCTCAGCTCCATATTCCTATCCCATTCACCTTCTGGACACCACCACTTTAATTTGTCAGAGGGTTCTTCATATGTCCAAAATTCATTTTATCATCTCCCTTCCACATTTCTGGTGTGCCCTTACTCCTGTATTACCCCTCCCAGAAAGGCACTGACTACCCAGTTGCTAAAGCCACAAACCTGGGAATCTTTCTTGACTCCTTGGCTCTCACCTGCCACTGAGTCCATTGCAAAGACCTATTAATTCTGCCCCTTTAAAAAGGCACTTTCTTCCATCCCTGTTGTAATGCCTTAGATCTGAGCTCTTCTTGATTAGGGTGATAGCCTTCTGTTTTCCTTGACTTCTGTCATGGTCTTCTTAGGTCCATCCCCACACTGCCACAAGAGTGGTTTTCCTAAGATTCATATCACATTATGCTATTCCATTGCCTGTGGAACCCAGAGATGATTTCCTTTTGCAATAAAATTCAAACTCTTTATTTTACAAACCCATATACCTTTATAATATGCTGGTTTGTCTGGTTTTGCCTTTCCCCCTGTGTTTTCTCTCTCTTGTACCCTGTACTCCTACTATCCTGCTGTTTCCTGAAATGCGTCATGCTCTCAAGTCTCATTGCTGTCTCCTGAGTCCTCACCCCTATCACCAACCAACCCCTTTTCATCTTTGACTCTCAAGTATCCATGTCTTCTAGGAAATCTTGAGGGGCCTCCTTGCATTGGATTAGGATCCCCTTTCCTAGACACGCACTTGCTCTGGTCACATCCCTGATGTGGTAGTTATCAGTGTCTTTATCAGATTTACACTAACCTCACTTCCTGGCTGGACTGTGACCTTCTTTGGGGTGTAGGAATTCTGTCTCATTGGTCTTTTTTATTCCAGTGATTAACATGGTGAGCCAACATGCACTTGGCACTTGAAAAATGAGGGAAAGAGTGGTATAGTAGGGTTGGGGTTGTAGCTCAGTGGTAGAGCACTTGCTTAGCATGTGTGAGGCACTGAGTTTGATTCTCAACATGTGTATAAATAAATAAAGGTCCATTGACAACTAAAAAATATTTAAAATGAAAGAGTGGTATAGGGGAGAGTCTTTTGTTGAGTGGGTGATTAAGCCAGATAATCTCTGAGTATGATAAATGGGAGAGAGGTGGATTAGATAAATTTTCATCAGATCACAGGTCCCTGAACCTTACAACCTAAGAACTGAGAACCAACCTGACAGAATGAATGAGTCTGCACTGACTTCTTTGGAAGCATCTTTTGAGTCAAATTTTGAGTGAGTTATTTAAACTCTTTCATATTTTTAGTTAAAAAATTATTTCTTATGAGACTCTGTAGGAAACCACTTTTGATAAGAAGAAACTGCAGTTCTCACTATGTCCATTTCTCAGCCCCAGTAAGTTTTCACTTTTTTTTTTTTTTTGCCCCCAAGTAGGTTAGTTACCATCACCCCGACCCATCACACCTGAATATCAAGGGAAGGTTTTACCCTATCACTCTGGTAGCTGAAATACGGGGTCATCTTTGTTTGTTTGTTTGTTTGTTTGTTTTTAAGAAAAAAAAAACCTCACTTTGATTACAGGTGAATAAGATTGGCCTTTTTTACTTTTATTTTTTAATTGTTCTTTTTAGTTATACATGACCGTAGAATGTATTTTGACATATCATACATACATGGAGTATAACTTCCCATTCTTGTGGTTGTATATGATGTGGAATTATACTGGTCATGTATTCATAAATGGACACAGGAAAGTTATATCCTATTAATTCTATTGTCTTTCCTATTCCCACCCTGCTCCCTTCCCTTCATCCCATTTTGTCTAATTCAGTGATTTTCTATTCTTCCCTCCCCCACCACTAATTGTGAGTTTGCATCTGCATATCAGAGAGAACATTTGGCCTTTGGTTTTTTGGGGACTGGCTTATTTCACTTAGCATAATAGTCTTCATTTCCATCCATTTGCCAGCAAATGCCATAATTTCATTCTTCTTTATGGCTCAATAATATTTCATTGTGTATATGTACCACATTCTCTTTATCCATTCATCTGTTGAAGGGCATCTGGGTATATTTCATAGCTTAACTATTGTGCACTGTGCTGCTAAAAACATTGATGTGGCTGTGTCACTGCAGTATGCTGATTTTAAGTCTTTGGGGTATAAACCAAGGAGTGGGATAACAGAGTCAAATGGTGGTTCCATTGTAAGTTTTCTGAGGAATCTCCATACTGCTTTCCAGAGTGGTTACACCAACTTGCAGCCCCACCAGCAATGTATGAGTGTACCTTTTCCCCACATCCTTGCCAACATGTATTGTTACTTATATTCTTGATAAGTGCTACTCTGACTGGAGTGAGATGAAATCTCATTGTAGTTTTAATTTGCATTTCTCAAAGAGATCTTAAAAGGAACAATAAAACAAAAGGTAAATTAGAAGTATCCTGTATCCTGATTTTGTATTCAGTATATTGATTTTAAGTGTAAGATACTTCATCTAGTCACAGCCTTCTTTTGATTCAATATACCATGTTCACTGTTACCACTTTTTTCTCCTCCCTGATTAAGTAACCCTAATAACAATAGTAATTATGGTAAACATAACACCTAATGAGTACTTTCTTTGTTCTCGATACTGTTCTATTTTTCTTATGTTAGCTCATTTAATCCTTACAACATACCATGAAGTGGGTATTTCTCATTCGCATTTATGACAAACAGGATAGATGACTAATTCCAGTTGACAGAGGTAGTAAATGGTGAAACTGGAATTCAAACCCTTGTAGTACGGCTTCAGAACTTTGGCTTTCAACCTCTTGCCATATGGTCTCTTGATGCAAAAGAACTTTGGTGACTCTGGGATCAGGGCTGGCAGGGACCTCATTTCACCCTAGGACCAGGGTCTAGTCTTCTCTCTGTGTTCAGGTCTGTTCATCCCTCAGACAGCTAACTGCACATTAGCACTGTGGCCACAGAACCAATGAGTGATACATTTCCCACTCTGTCTCTAAGATTTCCCTTGGATCGCGGGACTGCTTTTCTGATCCTCCATGCCATTTTTTTTTTTTTAATTCAAAAACTTCATGTGACCCAAGGCCTCCGGGAATGCTATGCTTGCCCTTCATCTTTCTCTGCCTGTCTTCTGGCTTATCTGAAGTCATGTCCCAATGGTCGAAGACAGCTGGCTCTGCTCTCTGCTAGGGCTTGGCCTGTTTAACAGTTGACTCGGCTGGTGTCTGGCCTGGGTTTTCATTTCCATGTTCTACTACAAAATGGTGGACTTACTTGGCCCAGTATTGGAAATTATATCATCCCTTTTCTTTTACCCTTTTCTAAGGCCAAAATCACTAACTAAACCTCCTAGTTTCAAAAGCATCCATTCCTTTTGATAGCTCCCTAAGAACAGAACTCCCTAAAACAGAACTCCCCCTCAGTTCTGTTTTTCTTTTTTATTTGTTGGGCCACGTGGTGTATCCATTGGCCCATGTGGTATAATGAAGAGCATAGCATTTGAAGTCAATCTGTTTATTCTATTTAGGGCCTTGTTCCTTACTTATCACAATGGCTTAATTTCTCTGCACCTCGGTGTCCTCTCTGAAAGTTATATCTACCCTGAAGAGTGATGTGAGGCTTAGGAATATCATATGGAAAGTGACTAATAAATAATTCAGTTCATAAAAGGTCCGCTCAATAATGGTAGCCTGAATGGCAACAAGTGGTGAAGATGGTCATGCTGGTGGCTGGTGATAGAACACATCTAAGCTTGAGTCTCTTCCAGGCAAAGTTATCAATACCATGCTGTCATCTTTCAAGAATTAGCTTGGTGTGGTCTGCTTATCTATATTGGAGGGAGTAGGCCTGTCCTTTGTGATGTCCAGGTATCAATGGGACAGATCAGTTTCAAGTACTAAAAAAGCAGTGTCTAAGGGATATGCCTTATGGAAGAGGTGGTCACCTAATTTGACCAGTCAGAACCAAGGAAAGCCAATAGAGTAAAGGTGTAATCTGCCTAAGGGAAAAGGATACCCAGCAGCTGGCCCCTAGGAGCTGATGGTGGTCATAAATTAAGGTGGAAGATGGACAGTTTGCACTGGCAAGGCTCTTAACAGATAACAGGGCTCCCAAGCCCCTGGGCTAAATTTAGAGGTCGGATTCTTGGAGAATCAGGTAAGGAAATGGCCAGCTCTTAGGAATAGGACAAAATTGTAGCTACCAAAAACAGGCACCAGGACAGGGCTGACGTGTGGATGGTGGGCCAGTCTGTGGATTAGATGTGTGATTCCATTTGATTCCTGAGACTGGGCTACCATGGGGCTCTAGAAAAGGGACAAGGAAAGAGAAAGAAGAGCCTGTGAAGCCAGCGAGAGCAGACTGTCCTGACCAGAGAATTCTCCGACTCCACTCCTCCTCAGACAGTGCCAAGTGTGTAACCACTCGGATTCCACAATGTGACAGTGGATTGACCTTGCACATTGAGATTGACATACAGAGGGGAAGAATAGTTTCTCCTTTAGGAAGCACTCTTCCCAGCTAGAAAGCAACAGGACTTAGCCTGTTTAACAGCTTTTGACATCTTGTAGGTAGATGAGGCAATGAGTATAGGCAATGAATGTAAAAAACCAGTACCAAGAGCCCGAGTGAACAGGGAAGGCTGTTCCAGAGGACAGCTTTCTCCCCTGCCAGTATTGATTCTAAAAGCAAACCATCCGTTATGGCGTCCTCCCGTAATTAGGTTCAACACAAGTCAGCTGCTCCGATTAAGAGAAATAGAATCAACTTCCTTTCTTTTCCCTCTTTGTTTTGGTGATGCTGCACCAGCAGGATAGGCCTTGGGAACATGCTTGCTGGCATGGAAGCCAGCACTTGCCCAAGCTGAGACTAAGTGTGAGCCTTTGTAGACCCTGCACACAGCAGGGATGAATGCAAATCCCACAACAACGCTATTTTGCCTGTATAAAAAGACTTTGAAAAGGTTGGGTTTTTTTGTCATGTTTTTAACCTGTACTATAAATTCAAACATACAAGTGATAATAATTGTCATTTATTGAAAATATAACTTTATAAGGAAGATTTCATTTAATCCTTAAAACAACTCTGTAGAGTTAGTGTTAATATTTTACTTATTTTTCCAGATAAGGAATTGGGCCTAGAGAGGATTATTCCAGTTAAAGTAGCAAGAACCAAACCCCAGCAGGTTGACCCCAGAGCCCACACTTCCCACACACATTCATTCAGAGTAACTGAAAAAACTGGGCTTTTTTCTTTTTGTCTATCCTTCTTTTGTTTTTTATTTTTTCCTAAAGGGAGTTTCTATGTTATTTTTACTTGTCTTTTTAAAAATTTATAATTACAAAGCTACACATTTTCAATTTAGAAAATACAGACAAGCAAAAAGGAACAAAAATAATCTACCCACTCAGTTGTCTAACACTTGCTAATACTTGGTGTTTATTCTTCTAGATATTTTTCTATTTATGTGTATATGGGTACATTTGATAACTAGCTTTTCTTATTTAATGATTATTCATGGTAATATATGCCTACAAAGTTATTTTTCGTTGCTGGTGAAGTCTTTAAGACTTATTTCTTTCCAAATTCCGGTAACTTAATAGGCTATTAAAACCATGTACAAGTGTAAGTCTATAAAGAGGAGCAAAATAAGCATTAAAAACAGGTCTAGGTTTGAGCCCACACGTTCAGAATCTTTTTCCAAGAGAGAAAGCAAACAGGATGACAAATTCTGAATTTCCTCCAGTCCCTTCCAGGTCCTCATTGCAGGTGTGCATATATTAGAAGGATGTGAGGACCTTCTGGGTCTGTAAACCTGGTGAGGGTGGGGAGTAGTAATATTGACAGCAGCAATGGGAAGGATTCAAAACAGTAACTTCTGTAGCCTCTTTCCTCTTCCTAGTCAATGTCATTCTCCTCCTTCTCCTCCTCCGCCTCTTCTCTAATTCCCCCACCCACCCTGCCTATTCCTCCTGCCATTCATCCCCACCCACTCCTTCCTCCTCCTTCATGTCTGTCCCATCTTCCTCTGGGTGACCCTTTCCTAAAATAAGGGCTATAGTCAGATTCCAGGATACAGCGCTTGGTGGTGGCCCAGTCATTCAGGTGGGTGGTGTTTTCCAGGACTCTGAGGGCTCCCTGAGACAATGCTGTGGCATTCAGGGCAGTGGGGGTAAACCAGGAGCATCTGGTCCAAAGGGTAAGAGCTTTTGACATCTTGTAGGTAGATGAGGCAATGAGTATAGGCAATGAGTGTAAGAAACCAGTACCAAGAGCCCGAGTGAAAGGGTTCAGGTGGTATGTTATGCAGACCAATAAATGAACACACATCACCAACCAGAACAACCCACCAAGGAGATCTGTGTCTCTTTACTCTGCCAATGAGCATCTGGGGGCATTAGCATGAACCAATTTTGTTTGGAATAAATTTTTAACAGGAAAAATACCCACTGCCAAGTTCTGACAGGAACAAATCTATATTCTTCCACCTGAGAAGGAAGCCAGGTTTGGGGCAGAAGGAACTGAGTTCTTCAGGCCTCCTGCAGGTACCGGAACATCCAAGCCTCGTTAGGATCAGTGCCCATGTTTGTCTTGTAATACACAAGGTAGATGCCCAGCTAGGCCAAGGCACTGCCCTTTGGGTTTAAGCAGAGCATAGTAGAGCTGTCCTTCTATAATGTAGGATCTAACAACATAAAATATTGGCAACCACATTTCTAATTACACAGCACTGTGGCGTTTCACACTGCGGGCTCTTGTACAATATAGCTGAGTCTCAATAATGCCAAAAATGAATTGAAATAGCTCCGGTGGACTTTGGTCCATCACATGCCTAGCAGTTAGAAATATCATCAAGGGAAGGAGGCAGTGAGAGAGTCTAAAAAGGGAATTCCAAACCCATGTGACAGATGTGTTCCATTTTCATTTTTCTTCTTCACAAGGCTTGGATTTGCCTAAAACCATGAACTCTTTAGGGTCTCTGGGATTTCCAGGAGCAGCCTTATTTGCTTAAAAAATGTAGCTAAAGAGGAGATATATACCTAGGTTTACAAGTTTTACAAGTTTATGAGCCAGAAAGGCTCAAAGTTTTGGATTTGCTCTAAGAAATTGTATTTCATCATGGCTTCAGGCTGCCCAATGATGTGGCATAAGAAGACCAGAATGTGGGATGATTTTGAAGACTTCCTTTACTCTCACTCTGTGCTTTACATAGGGCCCTTTGAACAGCTATTGCTGAAATCTCCCCCATGGAAAGAATAGTAGTTACATGTTTTCCCTTACCTTCTACCCTGTGGGAGGAACAAGATTCAGTGGAATGGATACAGGGATTAGAACACCTGGGTGGCAGGCCCAGAGCTAGTCCACCTATATGTACTGGTTACCTAGCCTTGCCAAGTCTCAGTTTCTATATCTAGAAAATGGGTACAATGTCTATTAATGAAGTAGGCATTGAGATAATGTAGTTAACAGCACTTAAAGTCTGGTGCACAGAGCAAATGTAAATTATCATCATTATTATTCAGAGGATATGATGACAGTGGCTGAACTCATATCTGGAACACACTCAGAATAGTAACTAAAGAGATAGAAGAGATTGATGATATTGCCCCAAACTGGGAGTTTCCCAAGAGAAGGAACATGCTGACCAGTCTCTGAGTTTTACTGAACTCTTGACGCCCCGGGCTTCTTTGCTATTCAAGAGTCAGATTCCCAGGCTAGCTAGATTAGCCAGGATTCTTTCCACATTCTAAAGCTCAATCTAAAGCTAATGATTTAATGAGAGAGGATCTCCCTTGTTCTGATGTTTATATAAGTTTAGGTTAGTGAGACTCCGGGGGCAAAAACAGTTGTGAGTAGAGACAGCATGATGCTTTAAATTTAAAACTGTCCACTCATTTTATATGCCCTTTTCCTCAGAGCAGGTAGCCCTGCTCAAGGTGCCCAACTCAGCAACAAAAAGGATAGCCCAACCCATGCCCAATGCTGCAAGCCCTGGGGAGCTATAGTGGCTCTTGCAGATTCCTTTTTGAGTCTGTGGACTTGTCCACTCCCTGCTAGATCCTACCTCCTTGCTAGATTGCTCTTATTCATTGTGTCACCATTTGCACAGCCTCACTGTTTAATTTTCCTTATAAATTTCCTTGTGGTATTGAAGGTGGATTTGTATGGAATTTCTTATGGTTTCTGCCTTAAGTTGTCATGATTAAGAAGATTATGGGTACAGTCTGTGGCCATGGAAGATAGCTCATGGCCCCTGAAAGCTAGGAACATTCAAGAACTCCAGATAATGTGATGAGTGATGGGATGGAACCCAAATCTCATGACCTTCCTGCCTCATAGTTCAGTCTCCAGCTATTTGGATTGTTCCCTTTCCTAAAGGGCTTTATATTGTGAGACTTTGATCTCTTGCAGCTTCTCTGCTCTGAGGAAATGCTCCAGTGGTTGAGTCTCTTCACCTTGTGTCCTAAAGAAACAAAACAGGAAGAACATGTTGTTCTCTTTTAGAAAGTGGGGATCCTGAGGTCTTGGGGCCCAGGGTCTTGGCCAACAGTGCATGTTCTTCAGTCTAAGAGCAAATCTCTGAAACCAACACTGTTTGAGTAGGGTGTTCAGGTGGCATTGTTCTGAGTGTAGATCTCCTTCCTCTCACCTCTCTTTTCTCTGCGTGTCTCACATCCTTCCCCCAGTCTTAAATCCCAGACAGCATTGTCTGGGGCTTGTCCCCCAGAGAGGACCAGAGCTGGTTCTTTGGCTCCCCAGCTGCTTCTCTGAAGACAGATGGGCTGCTTTTCCTGGAAAGGCATTAGTCACCTCTGCTGTGCTTCACAGCAAGCTTTATGTCACCAGCCCCAGCTTGAAGGAGAAGCACCCTCTCCCCCATTACTGTATCTCTCCTAGTCTCTTACCAAGGCCCCTCAGGTCTTCCCACTTCCAAATCTGTACCTTTGTAACACCAGTCCCTTGCTTGGCAGATTATTCCCTTTGGTTTTACATTTTAGACTTTAAAGTTGGCTAAAAAATTTAAAAAATAAAAACGTTTTCTTTTGAAGCCCTCTCCAGGCTTCTCCATCTCACCCTGGTCCCTCCTTTACCTATCATGCCCTCAGCATTATATCACCAGTTGTACTAGTGTCACACCTCATTTCTTTCATGTCCTTGGAGATTGAACTGTTCTACATAATTTAATTTTATAAAGAACCAAGACTTAACCCTAAGGGCCTCCCTCTGAAACTTCAAGTTTCCTTTTTATTCATGGTAAATAAGTTCTAAAATTCAGTTGTACTTTCCTTGCCTTATATACAGAACATTCTGGAAATAATTCATCCCTTTTTGGTGCCTTAGGTAGAAGTGTTTGTTAATTTTCGTGATGAGTAGGCTGCAGTTTTCCCTTCTCTAGGGCTGACCTTGTTTAGGGGATCCTAGTCAGGGATGACAGCCCCTAGAGCAGAATGTGCTACTCCCCAGAGTCCCACAACCACATTTCCCATAGATGATGGTGATTTGAACAGCATGTCTGGTGAGGTGAACTGTGTGGGGGAAGGCTTTCAAAAGCCAGTCTGAGATCCCCATTCCAGAGTGAATGAGCTTCTAGCTCTGAATCTCTCCGTGACCCCTTTCATACCATCTTTATTTTGCTAATTTTTATTTAAATGGCCATAACCATTTCAGTCCACATCAGCCTGCCAGTGTCATCCATGAAAACACCCACAGACTGGACTCTTGCCTGTCACTCTCATGCTGTCTGCTCTGTGTCATGGTGATAAGACTTTTGATATTTGACTGATAATGATCGGGAAGGCTTTCAGCCAAAACTTACAGCCCCATTTCAGATATAGGCTCTAGGTTAAGAGCCTGCCTCACTTTTTAAGAATTTTCAGTTTTGACAAGTCTCTTATTTCTGACTGCTAAGGAAAACACCCCAGGGTCATGAGTACATGCTGCTGGCATTATGCCCAGAGAGAATAATTTCTAGGATTTCATGGATGATTACTTTTAACTCAATCTTTTTTTTATACATATGTCATAGCAAAATCATGTTTCTTCTAAGCTACGATGAGCAAAGTCATAAAGTCCAAACTGGTGAAGGTGAAATGTTTGATTGGACCACAGAGAGATTTTGCATGTTTGTGATTGCATATTTCATTCTTGTTAGCCAGGCACTAGTGTCTTCAGTTTCCCCCAAACTTAGCAAACACACTCATCTCTAAGATAAATACGTTTCTAATGACTTGAATTTCTAAGTGCACTCACGTTTTTCCCCTGTCAATGAAGAAAAAGTATATCAAATGTTTACCTTTCTCATTCAAAACTCTTATTCCTTATTTTTCAAAATGTGAAGAAATTCATGTCTGTTGTAACAGCAGATAGAACATTGCAGAGACAATGTGAATAAAAAGGCTAATGATCCCTCCACTTCCACTCCCCATTCCAACTTTTCCAGATAATCAGTTGTCTTGCAAACCTTTCTTCTTGCAAATAGAAAAAAACAAATATGAAAATAAAAAATTTCCTGTTTATTTTAAAGAATGATTTCTAAAGAGTGCCCTACATATAATTTTTATGTTTAAGTTATTTATTCCATTTTTAAGAATAAAATTAATACATGTTCACCATAGAAGAGTTGAAAACTAAGGGAACAGTAGAAAAGAAAATTAATCTGTAATATCACTCAGAAAATAACCACTATTAATATTTATCAACAGATTTCCATTGAACACAGAATAATACTAAGAATTTTTTTTGCTTGGGGTCAAATACTTGTGAATTCTTGTTCAACATCCACCATTTGCTACTGTGAGAGCTACTCAAGTTCATTTGCTTTTCTAAGCCTTAGTTTTCTTATCCATACTGTGCTATAATAGCATAATCTACCATATATCATAATTCTTATGTTTATCAAAAAACTGATGGCATTATTATCAACAGTGGCTTTTTTAATAAATAAAATTAGAACTCTATTTTGCCTTATCCTGACTTCTGCATTTCGTGTTGCATCAGGAACGTGTCTTCAAGTCATTAAATATTCTTCAAAAATGTAATTGTATCAACTATAGGATACTCTCGCATGCAGATGTACCACAGTGTAGTGAACTGTTCCCCTGTGGGTGAACATTTTGGCCATTTCCAGTTGTTACTGTTATCAACCACCATTACTATGTTTAAACTACTAAGCAAAATGTTAAGTTCATCATAGTCTTCAGTTCTCCTGAGGTTTTCTGGTCTTCAAGTTCTTCACCATTCATTCAAAGACTGGCCACCTTAAGACAAAAGGTTAGATTTCTCTACTTCAGAATTTTAGCCCAGGCTTTGAGCTTTTCCCTTAGATGAATGATTTTAGTGGATGAATGGCTACAATTAGAGTCACTTGGGCTTAAAATTCACATGACTGCCAACACTCCCACCGCTCCCCAGCCATCCTGATTTAAATATCATGGAGTAGGACCCCAGCACTGTATTTATTTGCAAGATCCTTTCTCTGCCCCCCACCCCAACCTGCACTACTACCTACACCCCTGATTTGCTAAGGACCACTGGTGAGATGACTCCTTAAGGTGCCAACCATCTGAAGGATTATCAGAAAAATTCTGTAAGCTGAGGGGGTTGTGTGGTCCCCTCAGTGGGGCTTCCTCTGTGGCTTTATGGTCTAAAATAGTGGTTCTCAACTGGAAGGTGGCTTTGACCCCCATACCACCCTGGAACGTTTGAGAGCTTCTAGGGATATTTTTGGTTACCACGTTTAGGGTATGGTTGTTATTGGCATCCTGTGGCTAGCACCAGGGGTGCTGCTGAACATCCTGTCATGCCCAGGATGGTCCCTACATTTGTTTCCCAGGGTTGCCATACCAAAGTACCACAGATTAATGGATTCAAACAACAGAAGTGTATTGTCTGCAGTTTCAGAGGCTAGAAGCCAAGATCAAAATGTCGACAGGGTTCCTTCTGTGGACTAAGAGGGAGAATCTGTTCCATGCTCTTTCCTTACGCTGGTGTTTTGCTGGCAGCTTTGGTTTTTCCTTGACTTCTAGCTGCATCACTTCCATCTCAGTCTTCATGTCACTTGGCTTTTCGTTTCTTCACATGGCCATCTTTGTAAATGAATACCAGTCATGTTGCGCTATGGGCTGTGCTATTCTTATTTGAGCTCAACTAATTACATCTGCATTCACATTAGTTTCAAATAAGATTAAATTTTTGGGTGTAGACAGTTAGGGCTTTTGGGTTGGTCAGAATTCAACCTATTAAGACACCCTCAAAGAATTATCCACTCCCAAATGTGAACAGTGTTCCCGATGAGAAACTGTTACACATGATCTGTGGGTTAAACCCAGGGAAGTTAGCTAAGGTAAAAACAGGGGCAGGTAGCCCTATGGCCAGAATGTTTGTGTTGTCCCCAAATTCATATGTTGAAACCCAACCCTCAGTGTGATTATATTAGTAGGTGGGACCTTTGGGAGGTGAGCAGGTCCCACGAATGAGATTAGTGCCCCAGAGAACTAGCTAGTCCCTCCCATTGTATGAGGACACAGTGAGAAGGTGACATCTATCAACCTGAAAATGGGCCCTTACCAGACTCCAAATATGCTGGTGCCTTGATCTTAGATGTTTCAGCTTACAGAACTATGAGCAATACATTTCTGTTATTTATAAGCCACCTAGTCTATTTTGTCAGAATAGCATGAGTGGACTGAGACTCGGAAGTGTGGAGTTCAGGAAGGTGAAAAATGGGCAGGGACACCATCACTAGGAAGATTAGTGACCTAGGTCAGAGGCTGTGGACTCTGTAAGATCTGGCCAACCCTGGACCCACAGGGGTATTGGTGACTATACGGGGGAACACTGTACCAACCGGAGCAAGTGAAAGTGTGGGCCAAACGCTCTGCTTTGGTCACCTTATTATCTGACCCACCTCTCCTTAGGTCACATACAGCCTTTTCCTCTCTGCCCCTTAGGGATGGAGCAGGAGAGAAAAATAAATCCATAAGCCCCCTAGTTTTCAGCAATATTTTGAAGCCAACTGTTTCGTCTCTCCAAAGCCCTGCCTTCTCCCTCTCACACCCACTGCCTCCCACAGACAGCCAAACTTAGAATATGGAAAACAGGAAAAACAGCAACCCTGCGAAGTTACATCTTTCTAGAGAACATTGCTTTTGGTACATTTCCCCTCCTATCACTTCGATTGCCAAATCCTGCAGCAGGTGGCTCTATTCTGTTCCATGGGAATGCTCTCTCACCAACTGCTTGCTTCTCTGGCTTCAGGATTCCATGTTAGAATGGATTTCTACAGGGGTAGGGCCACGGGGCATTCTGTGAATCCATGTCTGAATATGTCTGCCTTCTTCACTTTTAAACTATTTTTGTCCTAGTTAGAATAATATGCATAATATGCCAAAATATGTTCTACTGTTTTATTTATATATATAATGAACAAATAAAAAAAATCTTTGTCCCGTTGTGGCTAGATGTTCCCTTAATTATTATCCCAGTTTGATAAGAGTGAGGGAAATGAGGAGCAGGGGAAGAGATCAGAGGAATGGAGAGTTTGTTATCAAATTCTGGAGTGGTGTGTCGCTTCCCAGCAGCAATGTGAATGCCAGCTGGCTACATCCAGTGGGAGGGTAAGATACTTCCCTCTGGGATCTTCTGAGCTTTATGACTCTGCATGGCATTCTCCAGCACTCAACCTTCTTTGTCCTCTATTGCTTCCTTTGGTTTGTCCCCTATGGCAGTGATGGGCCAACCTCTGACCTCTAGTTCCCTTCCTGTCTGTACCATCTTATTTGTGTTCTGATCTTAATGCCAGCCCGGCTCTCCAGGCTTTTTGCAGCCCTGCATCTGCTTTCCACAGCTTTCTCTCCATGCACTGCTGGAGTTGGTTGAAGGGGTCAGGGAAAAGTCCTTACCTAATTTATGTCAAAGTCCAATCTAGGTGGTCTTATTTTCAGAAGTCTGGGATGGACTTTTCTTACAGGCTAGATCTAGTATTTTCTGTCCAATCACACACCTGCAATTGTAATTAGTGAAGATTAGATCTACCCTGTTTTGGCAACCTCTAGGATTGGCTATGACTTTGGGTCCAGAAGCAAAGTATTTCATTGTTATCATTACTATATCAAATAGATCACAGGGTAACAATTCATTCTCATCATTTTTTCTTTTGATCCCTGTCTGGAGGGTGATCCTAGCTATTTAGCTTCAAGTCTATAGCCAAGAGAAAATACATTGAAGTTTCTTTAAAGCATAATATGTAAATGAGGAGGGTTATTGAAGATTACACAGAAAGAAAAGGAATCACTAAAAGAAAGAATAGGACTGAGGATGTGGCTCAGTGGTAGAGCACTTGCCTAGCAGCATGAAGCCCAGGGTTCAATCCCCAGCACTGCAAAAAGGGTGGTGGTAGTGTTGGATGGGGTAGGTAGAAAGCACCCCAGCAAAGAACAACAGCTGTTCTTTCCTCTAAACTTCTAGGCCTAAGTATGTTCTTAAACAGATAAAAGAGTGCTATGGTTTGAATGTTTGTCCCCTCCAAAGTTCATGTTGAAATCTTAATACCATCGTAACAGTATTAAGAGTGTGACACTTATGAGGTGATTAAGCCAGGAGGGCTCCACCCTTGATTATGTGTGCCACTATAAAAGGACAAGGTTGGCCCTTTGTTGGTTCTTCCTCCTTCTGCCATGGGATAATACAGCAAGAAGGCCCTCATCAAATACTAGTCCCTCAGTGTTGGACTTTCAGACCTCTAGAACTGTAAGCCAGTCTATCTGTATTCATTATGAAATGCTCAGTCTCTGTTATCCTGTTCAAGTAGAAAAACAGACTAAAACAGATTATAGGAAAATAAAACTTTACTTTAAAAATTATAAATATACCATTTATAAGAAAAGGTGCTAAAGTATTAGAGATAGTGGAAACCATTCTCAGGCAAGTAGAGCTTTGTATGAGAACAGGCAGGATGATGATTGCACATGTACATGTGATAGAGTTGGTGTTTAGGTTCCCAGAGATAATCTCAGCACCGAGACTATTTGTGTTAGGAGGTATCGGCATTTGCAGTAGTTATTTTTGGTATCAATCCCAATTATAACCGAAGATCTGTATGAACAGTCTCTAACTTAAAGAACACCCGGCTAGAACTTGTCAATAGATAGGCCTTATTTGGACTTATAAGTTGCCCTAATGGGGACAACTATTGTTTGTCCATTATTCAGAGCATGTAGGAAGATGTCATCCTTGCAGCAGATGCGATGCAGTGGGTCTGTTCATCACTAGTACCAGCAGTGATTCCTCCTTTCCTCCCTACTGCTACCCACCATAGACCGCTATTATCAGAGTCCACCCCTCCTTCCCCAGCAACAGCCAGTGAATGGAGGAAAATTGTGTTGTTCAGGCTCCAAGATAAAAATATAAAAGCATTTTCATCTATCATTCTTGTTGATTGCAGCCAATATGCTGTATCAGTGCTATATTTGAAGCATATTATATGTTTCACTGAATTTCTTTGATTTTTATCCTGGTAACCTAACTCCCATTTACATGGCAAATATATTTCCAGTGTTAAAACTGGAAAATGTGGCTTATGAAGAAACTTTGGATTGCTGTTCACTCTTAAGCTGGGACTTCCTACATTCAGAGATAAGGGAAGCTTGTGTTTTGAAGCCTTACAGTTGACCAGCTGTTGGACTGCAGAGCATTTGGGTTGAGCTACTCGCTACAGGAAGGAGAGCATTGTGCCTGGTAGGTACACTGATGAGAAGTTGACATAGAGAAGTTGAGTAAATGGGGCTCTTTCCTGCAAAAAGAATGCAGTTCTCTCTGGAAGGCAGTGTATACACATTGGAATTGTGTTTCAAAACAGGAACAAAGTAGGTAGTTGCAAGTGAACAATTGCAGTGTCATAATCGAAGGCATAAGAGTAAGCATAATAGAGAAGCAGATGAGGTGGAGGTTTTAAACTGCATTTTAGAGAAATATGTGTTCCCATGAAAAGTACTTGGAGGTTATAGTTAGACTTGGCTTACCATTTCTAGTTATATAACATGCTTCAGATAAGTTACTTGAATTCTCTGAGCATTGGTTTTCTTATTCGTAAAATGAAATAAATAGTACCCATCTTATGATTGATCCTAAAGCTTGGAGATAATGTGGATAAAGAGCCTAATTTAATTGTGTTACAACCAGAAAAAAAAATTTCTTTGATGTGCATCCCTTTAAATTTGTCATTATGATCCAGAATATGGTTTATTTTGGTAAATGTTCTGTGAGTCCTTAGGAAGGATATGCATTCCGCTGTTGTTGACTGGAGTGTTCTGTAAATGTCAACAGGGAGTGTTCAAATCTACATCCTTACTAATTTCCTGTTTACTTGTTGTATTAATTTTTGAGAAGGGGAATAAAAACCTGACTGTTATTGTGGATTTGTCTATTTTTCCTTGCATATTTTATCAGTTTCTGCTTCACATATTTCAAACCTTTGTTCTAAGTCATATAAATGTTAGGATTATTATATCCTCTTGATAAAATTGATCCCTTGATCAATATAATATGTAATATTTATTTGCCCCCAAACCTACTATATCTGATATTAATATAGTCACCCAGTTTTCTGTCAGTTATCATGCTGTATCTTTTTCTGTCCTTTCATTTTAAACCTTCTTGTATCTTTACATTTAAAGTAAAGTGCATTCATCATAGACATTTAGTTGGGACTTGATTCTTTTTTCTTTCAGTACTAGATATTGAACTTGGGATGTTCTATTACTGAGCTAAATCCCCAGCTCTTTTTTAATTTTTCATTTTGAGACAGGGTCTTGCTAAGTTGCCCAGGCCTCAAACTTGAGATCCTCTTGATTCAGCTCCTGTAGCTGGAATTCCAGCTGTGTGCCACCATGCTCAGCATGGTGGATTTTTTTTATCCAATTTGACAATCTCAGTTTTTTGTTCGAGGTATTTTCACAATTTATATTTGACATGATTGCTGATGTATTTAGGTTTAAATCTCTTGTTTTTTTTTCTAATTGTTTCATCTGTTCTTTGTTGTCCTCCCTTCCTCCCTTTTGATAATATATAGTTTTATGATTCCACTTTATCTCCTTTGTTGGCTCATTGTCTTACTCTTTCTTATTTTTAATGGTTGCTTTAGGGCTTATAGTATTTTAACTTATCACAGTGATCTACAAGTGATACCATTTTACACATATATGGGAACCTTATATTTAGTCTACTTCATTTCTACCTTCCTGGACTTTGTGTTATTGTTGTCATGTATTATCCGTGTGCTCTACCCCCATACTACATAGTTACTGTTTTTGTTTAAATTTCCCAATGATCTTTTAACGGGATTACATAATATGGGAAGGTCATATATTTCTCACTGTAGTTAGCCTTTCCAGTGCTTGTCATTCTTGTATATGGACCTATATTACCATCTGGTAGCATTTTATGTCTTCCTGAAGGACTTCATTTAACATTTATTGGTCATATAAATCTACAAATGAATAATTTGCTTTATATACCTGAAAAAAATCTTTATTTCTCTTTTGTTTTTGAAAAATATCTGTGCTAATCATAGACTTCTAGTTTGAGAGTTTTTCTTTCAGCACTTTAATGATGTTGTTCCTCTGTCTTTTGCTTGCACTGTTTCTGGTATGAAGTTTGTGGTCATCCTTGGTGAATATACCATATCTATTCTCCTCTGACTACTTTTAAGTTTTTCTTTTTCTTTTTTCTCTGCACTCAGTTTGATTTTTCGGTGTGTTGGTATAACTTTCTTGTGTTGAGGGTTTGTTGAGTTTCTCAGATCTGTGGATTTATAATTTTTGTTAAATCTGGAAATTTGGGGTCATTATTTCTTCGTGTTACCTTTTCCATTTCCATCTCCCTCCTCTACAGATTTCAGTTACATGGATATTAGCTGCTTAAAATTGTCTCACAACTCCCTGAGGCTTGAGTTTTAAAAATTCTTTTTTTCTCTTAGCATTTCAGATTAAATAGTTTCTACTACCATGTTCTCAATCTCAGTGGTCTTCTTCTGCAGTGTCTAATCTGCTGTTAACATGAGCCAGTATAATTTTCATTTCTAGAAGTATAAGTTTTTAAATATCTTCTATTTCTTTACATTACTTTTTGAACATATGAAATACATGTACAATGACCACTTAAAATCCTTATCTAGAGACTGGGGTTGTAGCTCATTAGTAGAGCACTTGCCTAGCATGTGTGAGGTACTGGGTTCAATCCTCAGCACCACATAAAAAAATAAACAAAATAAAGGTATTGTGTCCATCTACAACTAAAAAAGAAATTCTTTTTAAAAACTCCTTATTTACTATTTTTAATGTATGTATCAATTCTGGATCATTTTTCTTTCTTTATTTTTCTTTTCATCATAGGTTATATTTTCTTTGTATTTCTGGTGTATTATTATTATTATTATATACCAAACATTATGAATTTACCTTGTTATTTGCTGGATATTTGTTTATTTTTATAAATATTAAGCTTTCTGGGAACCAGTTAAGTGACTTGAGAAAAGTTTGATACTTTTAGGTTGTTTCTTTAAGACAAAATAGTGCTCAGTCTAGGGTTATTATTCCTGCTGTTTAGGCAAGACTCTTCTGAGTATTCCACCCATATCCCATAGAGGTTTCTCAGGCTAACTAGTGGACGGAGATACTATTTCTAGCCTTGTGTGCATGCCAGGTACTCTCATCTCTAATCCTTTCAGGTAGTTCTTTCTCTAGCATTAGGTAATTTCTTCACACACAGAAGGATCCTCTAAAGATATGTCCCAGAGAGGTAAGGAAGGGAGATGACAGATTTTATTAATCAATGGTAGCATTGCAGTTAAATGTAAGGTTTTAGACATTGTCTTGATTGCTGCTGCTGCTCATTAATGTTAAGACCCAGAGACATCTCTGCCCTCCCAAGGCCCATGCTTCTGTGTCTCTTTTCCCTGCAGTGCACATGTTTCTTTTCTCCTTTACCATGATTACCTGTTGGCTCCTGCCATGCGTGCCTTGAAACATAATCATTATGGCGGCGGGGGTGGGAGGGTCCTCCTGGTCCTCCTGCAGTTCTGCTCTCTGGCATACACTTCCTCTTTTGAATAATAAGAGTAATTTCTAGACCTTGTCCTTCCTCATCTCCAGAACACGGAGCCATGTTGCTAACTCCCTATCACCAAGGAAGCTGACTCTGGACTCCAGAGGTGTTTTTATTCACTGTCACTCCTACCACTTGCCTTTAAAAAGCCTCCCTCTGCTTTTTTTCTGATCCATCCCAAGAGTCTTAAATGATACCTCTGTTGTTGGAATTCCTATATTTGTAGGAAAATTATCCTTCAATGTCTTGTTTCTTCCCTGGGTAGAAAAAAAATGGGTCAAGGCTAAAATAGGAGATTGTAAGTTAGTTTTTTTAAAAAAATATTTTATTGGTTCTTTTAGTTATACATGACAGTATAATGTATTTTGACATATCATACATACATGGAGTATAACTTTCCCATTTTTGTGGTTGTATATGTTGTGGAGCTACACTCGTGCATTCATATTTGAACACAGGAAAATTGTGTCCGATTCATTCTACTATCTTTGGCATTCCCATTCCCTCTCCATTTGCTCCATTCCCCCATTCAATCCAGTGAACCTGCACTCCTCCACCTCATCTCACCCCCACATGTCTGAGTCAGCATCCGCATATCAGAGAAAACATTCAGCCTTTGGTTTTTGGGAATTGACTTATTTTACTTAGCATGATAGCTTCCAGTTCCATCCATTTACTCGCAAGCGGCATAATTTGATTCTTCTTTATGGCTCAGTAATATTACGTTGTGTATATGCCCAACAATTTCTTTGTGCATTCATCTATTGAAGGACACCAAGGTTGGTTCCATAACTTAGCTATGTGAATTGAACTGCTATGAATATTGATGTGGCTGCGTCATTATAGTATGCTGATTTTAGATTCTTTGGGTATATGCTGAGGAGTGGCATAACTGGGTCAAACGGTGGTTCCAATTCCAAGTTTTCTGAGGAAACTCCATACTACGTTCCAGAGTGGTTGCACCAATTTTCAGTCTCACCATCAATGTATGAGTGAATGTTTTCCCCCACATCCTCATCAACATTTATTGTTACTTGTATTCTTGATGTGCTATTCTGACTGGAGTGAGATGAAATCTCACTGTGTTAATTTGCATTTCTCTAATCGCTAGTGATGTTGCACATTTTTTCATATATTTGTTGACAATTCATATTTCTTCTTCTGTGAAGTGCCTGTTTATTTCTTTGTCCATTTATTGATTGGGTTATTTGTGGTTTTGGTGTTAAGTTTTTTGAGTTCTTTATATATCATGGAGATTAGTGCTCTGAGGTGCAGGTGGCAAAGGGTTTCTCCCATTCTGTAGGCTCTCTCTTCATGTTCTTGATTGTTTCATTTGCTGTGAAGAACCTTTTTAGTTTGATACCATCCCATTTATTGATTCTTGATTTTACTTCTTGTGCTTTAGGAATCTTGTTGAGGAATTTGGTTCCTAAGCTGACATGATGGAGACTTGGTCCTACTTTTTCTTCTAGTAGGCACAGGTTCTCTGGTCTAATGCTTAGGTACTTGATTCACTTTGACTTGAGTTTTGTGCAGGATGAGAGACAGGTATTCAATTTCATTCTGCTACATAGAGATTTCCAGTTTTCCCAGCACCATTTGTTGAAGAGGTTTCTTCAATACATGTTTACAGTACCTTTGTCTAGAATAAAACAACTGAATTTAGGTGGATTTGTCTCTGTGTCTTCTATTCTGTACCACTGGTTTTCATGTCTGTTTTGGTGCCAATACCATGCTGTTTTTGTTACTATAGCTCTGTAGTATAATTTAAGGTCTGTACTGTGATGTCTCCTACTTCGCTTTTCTTACTGAGGATTGCTTTGGCTATTCTGGGTCTCTTATTTTTCCAAATTAATTCCATGTTACTTTTTCTAGTTCTATGAAGAATGACATTGGGATTTTCATAGGAATTGCATTGAATCTGTACAACATTTTTGGTAGTATGGTAATTTTGACAATATTAATTCTGGCTGTCCAAGAACATGGGAGAGATTTCCATCTTCTAAGGTCTTCTTCAATTCCTTTCTTTAGTTTTCTGTAGTTTCATTGTAGAAGTCTTTCACCTCTTTTGTTGGATTGATTCCCAGATATTTTATTTTCTTTGAGACTATTGTGAATGGGATAGTTTTCTTAATTTCTCTTTCAGTTGATTCATAATAGATGTATAGGAACACAATTGTTTTATGGGGGCTAATTTTATATCCTGCTACATTGCTGAATTCATTTATGAGTTCTAGAATTTTTCTGGTGGAGTTTTTTGGGTCTTTTAAATATAGAATCATGTTGTCAGCAAACAGGGATAGTTTGAATTCTTATTTTCAAATTTAATTTCTTTAATTTCTTTCTTCTATTTAATTGCTCTGGGTAGTTTCCAGGACTATGTTGAATAGAAGTGAAAGAGGTCATTTTAGAGGGAATGCTTTCAATTTTTCTCCATTTAGAAGGATGTTGACCTTGGGTTTAGCATAGGTAGCTTTTACAATGTTGAGTGTGTTCCTCCTATCCTAGTTTTTGAAACTAATGGATGCTGTATTTTGTCAAATGCTTTCTCTGCATCTATTGAGATACTCATGTGATTCTTGTCTTTAAGTCTATTGATGTGATCAGTTACATTCATTGATTTCTGAATGTTGAACCAATCTTGCATCTCTGGGATGAACCCCATTTGATCATAGTGCACTATCTTTTTAATATGTTTTTGTATGCAATGTACCAGTATTTTATTAAGAAATTTTGCATCTTTGTTCATGGGGACATTGGTTTGAAGTTTTCTTTGCTTGATGTGTTTTTGTCTAATTTTGGTATTAAGGTAATACTAACTTCATAGAATGAGTTTGGAAGGGTTCCCTCCTCTTCTATTTCATGGAATAATTCAAGGAGGATTGGTATTAGTTCTTCTTTGAAGGTCTGCTAGAACTCAGCTGAGAATCCATCTGGTCCTGAGCTTTTCTTTCTTGGTAGGATTTCAGTGGTGTCTTCAGTTTCATTGCTTGACATTGATCTGTTTAAATTTTCTATGTCCTTTTGATTCAATTTGGGTAGGTTGTATGTCTCTAGAAATTTGTCAATGTTTTCAAGATTTTTTGTTTTATTAGAGTATAAATTTTCAAAATAGATTCTGATTATCCTCCGTATTTCAGTAGTGCCCATTATGATATTTCCTTTTTCATCACAAATTTTAGTCAATTGAGTTTTCTCTTTCGATGTTTTTAGCTTGGCTAAGGGTTTATAAATTTTATTGATCTTTTCAAAGAATCAAATTTTTCTTTTGTTGATTTTTTTTTAGATTGTTTCTTTTTGTTTCAATTTCATTGATTTCAGCTCTGATTTTAATTATTTCCTGTCTTCTGCTTTTGGTGTTGATTTGTTCTTCAGTTTTTCTGAGAGTAGGTTATTTATTTGTTGACTTTCTGTTCTTTTAATGAATGAGCTCAAGGAAAATGAAATTTCCTCTTAGCACTGCCTTCATAGTGTCCCAGAGATTTTGATATATTGTATCATTATTCTCATTTACCTCTAAATATTTGTATTCCATCCCTGATTTCTTCTGCTATCAATGCATCATTTAATAGTGTATGATTTAGTCTCCAGGTATTAGAGTAGCTTCTATTTCTTATTTTATCGTTGATTTCTAATTTCATTCCTTTTTGATCTTATAGAATGCAAGGTTTTATCTATATTTTTTCACATTTGCTAAGAGTTGCTTTGTGGCCTAAGATACGGTATATTTTAGGGAAGGATCCATGTGCTGCTGAGAAGAAAGCTTATTCAGTCATTGATGGTTGAAATATGCCATATATGTCTGTTAAGTCTAGATTATTACTGTTTTTTGGTTCAATAGCTTCTTTCTTTAGTTTTTGTTTGGAGGATCTATCTAGTGGTGACAGAGGTATGTTAAAGTCACCCAGTATTTTTGTGTTGTAGTCTATTTGCTTCTTGAAATTGTGAAGGGTTTATTTGATGTACATAGATGCTCTGTGTTGTGGGGCATAAATATTCACGATTGTTAAGTCTTGTTGATACATCATTCCATTAAGTAGTATGAAAGGTCCTTCTTTGTCCCTTCTGATTAACTTTGGCTTGAAGTCCACTTAATCTGAATATGAGGCTAGAAACTCCTGCTTGTTTATGAGATCCAAGTGAATGATATGTTTTTTCCTATTCTTTTACCTTCAGTCTGTGGATGTCTTTGCCTATAAGGCAAGTCTCTTGGGGACAAAACATTGTTTGCTCTTGTTTTTTAATCCAATCTGCCAGTCTGTGTCTTTGGATTGATTATCATTATCTCATCATTGAGATAATGATTTTTATTCCCTGTAATTTTTATTTATTTCTGTTTTTTAATTTGAATTTGTTTCCTCATTGAGTCACTGTTCCTTTAGTGTAGTTCCTTTCATTTTTGGTTTACTTTTATTTTCCATTTCTTATTCATGAAATATCTTATTGAGTATGTTTTGTATACAGGGTTTCTAGTTGTGAATTCTTTCAACTTTTGTTTAACAAGCTTCATCAGTGAAGCTTAATTTTGCTGGGTATAATATAATGGCTGACATCCATTTTCTTTCAAGGCTTGGGATATATTATTCTAAGACCTCCTAGCTTTTAGGGTCTGGGTTAAGAGATCAGCTGAGATCTATATGGGTTTCCCTCTATTGTTATTTTTCTCTGGCAGTCTTTAAAATTTTATCCTTATTCTGCATTTTCATAATAATATGCATTGATGTGGGTTTGTTATAATTATGTGTATTTGGGGTCCTATAAGCCTCCTGCATTTGATTTTCCATTTTATCCTTTATATTTGGAAAATTTTCTATTATTTTATTGAAAAGATTGTTTATTCCTTTAGTTTAGTTTATATCTCCAAGCCTTCATCTATCCTGATAAATCTAAAATTTGTTTTTTTTTTTTTTTTTTTTTTAGGTTATCCCATTTCTCTTGGAAGTTCTGCTCATGATCACTTAACATCTTTTCTCCATGGTTAACTTTGTTTTCAAGATTATGTTTTTTTATCTTCATTGCTTGAAACTCTGCCTTCCAAGTGATTTAGTCTGTTGGAGATGCTTTCAATTGAATTTTTAATTTGGTTTATTGATTCCTTCATTTTGAGGATTTCTGCCTATTTTTTCCCAGAAACTCTCTTTATTGAAGTGATCTTTCACTACCTATATTTTCTCTCTGATTTCCCTCCTTATACCATCCTTTACTTCACAGATCAGTTTAACTATGTACATTCTAAAATCCTTCTCTGACATTTCTTCCACTGTGGTATCAATGGATTCTTTTATTGGGGTACTTTGGTTTGTTTGGGGTGATTTGTGACCTTGCTTTTTCATGTTATTTGTGTGTCTACCCATCTATCAGTATGGATCTGAGGCAATAGAGTTTCTATCCTGTTGACTTCGAATGACCGTGAAGGTTTCCAGTACTTAGAGTATTCACTTTTTAGAGGGTAACAAATAACAACAACAACCAATGCAAACAATATACAGCATTAAACCAAATAGTTCTTACTATGACATCTACAATGTTAATTATAACAATTAACAGAAATAATATGATCAGTTATTGCCTATAATAAAAAACAGCAAGTTTGCAAAAGAGTACAATTTCAAATGATGGACAGGAGAGAACAGAAGTGATATAGAACGTGATGGTTATGAGGGAGTAGGAGAGCAGATAGAAATAAAAAACTAAAGGAAGAGTGAAAGAGAAAACAATAGAGATTGGCTATTAGCAGAAGAAAGGAGAGAAAGGATCAGGGGAAACAAGTAAGAGGAAAAAATATATGTAAAATAAAAATTTTTTCAAAGTTAAAAATAAAAATAAAAGAATACAAAACTAAAATATATTACTCAAACATCCCAGTCCTCAAAAAACTTATCCATGAAAAATAACTGGCTTTAAAAATGCTAGAAATGAAAAAAATATGTATATGTATAAATGTCCATGTGTCATTAAAGTTGCAATTAAACAGAGGAAAGAAAAAAAAGGAGAAAAAAACTCTATGAAAAGTTAAATAATCCTTTCTGTTGGAGTTCAAAAGATTCTCAGCTTCTCCTCTTAGGTGTTTTAGGTGGGGTATTCTGGAGTGTGAAGCTCCACCCTTCGGATTGCTGGTTAAAAGAGGTAATCTTTTTTATGATTTTTTTTAATTTCTTATATACCTCACAATAGAGGAGTGCATTGCATTCATAATTTTTTTGCATTACAATTCTTAATACAACTTTATACCACAATTTATCAAATCTCTGTTTGGTGTACAAATTCACATCTTCATACGTGAAATCTTATAGGCAGAATTCCTGGAGACAGGGTTGAGGCTTAGGTGGGTTCCAGACTCTGCTGAATGCCCCTTGGTCTGGAGATTTTAAATCAGTACACCTCCAGGGCCCAGTAATTGCCAGTCATGCTGGAAGACTGTACCCCAGTGATCTCCCTTGGGTTCCATTCCTGGAGGAGCCAATTCTTAGTCCCCTACATCACCTTCGGCCCCCACATTTCCTGGTCTTGGGTTCAGTCTCCAAACTCAATCTTTCCCATCCCTACCCTTCTGAATTCCCAGCCAGATGCATCTCGCCCAGCTGTTCCTGGAGGGGGACGCTAGAGCTAGTAGGTTTCCATGAGCAGTTGCCCCCTGTGTAAACCTCTCTCCACATTTGATTTTCTTCTTGTCACTTAAGTACATTCTCTGTTGTGCAGTATGTGTTTACTGGGCCTGTATTTTGGGCCAAACTTGGGTTTGCCAGGAATTGGCTCCCTCAGAAGCCAGCCCCTGCACTGAGGCTGCAAAAGGATTCCTTCCTTTTCCTTTGCATGCAACAGGGAGAGATGGTGGCTTCTTTCCTGCACAAGGATAATTTCCAATGCACCTTTCAATTTAGTCAGGCAGTGACCTTGGTCTCTAAATGCTTTGTACCCAGACATGCCTCATGCCTCCTAAAAATGTGGGTTTTTTAAATTTCCTTACCCTTCCACTTTGCTCACGGAGGGGGACCACTCTGGCTGGTGCTTCTTTCCTTATCAAGGCAGTGGCTGTACCATTGGGGAGTTCTTCCTTATTTTATTATATCCAACCTCCTGAATCCCCAATCTGCTTAGAATGTCCATTTTTAAATTCCAGTAAAGATCCCCTCCCCCGCTATTTTTTGTTCTCCCACCTTGCTGAGAGGCTGCCTGTCTGCTTTCTTGGTTTCATGCTGTGGAACAGCCAGGAAAGTGACTTCCTCTATTCCATCATCTTGAAAAACCCTATAAGTTAGTTGTACAGCATTTTACCTGCTTGACACTGGGATAGAGGAGCGGGGTTAAGAGGGAATAATGAGCACTACAGCCATCTGTGTGGCCAAATCTCTGACTCAGGAGCTCTGGCCACTGTAAGTCCTGTCTAAAAGCTCTAATAGTGGAGGGATCAAAATCTCAGCACTCATAACCCCTTTTTGGTATATCAGTTGGGACATATCAATAAGGGATCAAGTCCAAGGCATGGCTAAAAGGCTAGGAAAACAATAAATGCCCAGGAACAAAACTCAGAGTAAGGTCAACTCTAGCTCTGGGGCAATAGCCATTGTTGATTTGGTCAGAAGGTGAACAAGCATAGGTTTGTTGTGATCTTTGCCCCAACCTGGGAACAATGATAGGGATCACTATATATTTTTGATAACAAAAAGAGATAGGATAAACAAAATGGAATGATTAATGGAAAATGAATTCTAGCATGTAAGGTCTTGTACCAGGTAATTAATGAAGACAAAGGGTCAAATGTTAGGCGTGGTGGGAATTGGTGTATTATTAATTTATTAATTTGTTCGCTAAATATTTCTGAAGCAGTTGTTTGGTGCTAAACACTAAGGAAGAGATGAAAGACATTATCCATCCCTAAACAGATGAGAGAAGCAAACGTTTGCATTAGAATATGGCAGATACCATGGAGGAAGGCAGTACAGGTCACTCTGGGAGACCAGAGGAGGGCACTTAAGCCAACCTTGGGAAAGAAGGTGGACATGAAGGTGCACTTCCTAAAGGAAATGATGCTCAGGCTGGATCTTAAAGGTAAATGAGAGTTGGTTAAGTAGGAAAATGAGGAGAAGGGCATTCCAAGCAAAAGGAAGTGTGTTCAGAGATACACAGGCAGGCATCAGGGCATGCACTTCTACAAAAGCCAGCTGTTTATTTCCTAGGCTGTTTGTAGGGGTGATGGGAATCGAAGTTGAAGGGGAAATTAGATATCAGATGGAGAAGAGCCCTCAATGCCATGCTGAGGCATTTTACTCCAAGGGTGTAGAAGCCACAGAATGGTTTAAGTAGGCATGAGATGTGCCTGGATCTGGATTTAGAAGTTCTTTCTGGTAGTAATAGGGAGAAGAGCTGAGCAAAGATAGAGCAGGGAGCCTGACTTTTAATGCAGACTACCCTGTAGCCCTCCCATCTGTCTGTATTGTCCTTTTTTCTCTATAAAATCTGTCATACACTCTTCCCTGTCTTACTCAACTTGAGTTCTCTAATTTTAGTCAGGTTGATTCAACTTACCTGAACATAACATGTTCATTCCCACCTCTGATCTTGTTCATTCAATGAACGTTTTACAGCCACAGTACCCAGGCGTGGGAGAACCAGAGACAAATAAAACATGGAACCCTCCTTTAAGGAGCTTATAGACTATGAGGAAGACAGCATGGAGACCCATGATTCCCGTGGCCTGGGACAGTGGCTGTGGTGTGGAATGAACATAGAGCACCCTAGACACAAAGAGAAGAGAATCCTGTCTGTGAGAAACCTTCCTCCTCTTCCTCCTCCTGCTCACAAAATGCTCCCCATCTTCAGGCCTCTGCCTGCACTCTGGCAGAGTATAATGGTTTGGAGCTTGAGCTCTATAGCCAGACAACAGGTTAATCCTAATTCTCCCATTTTAGAGTTATGTGGCTTTTACCAGAAATTCTTGTGCCTCGGTTTCTTCTCCTGTAAAATGGGTCTGATGGCTACACCAGTTTCATGGGGTTATGGTGAGGATTAAAGGAAATAGTATGCATAAAAGGCTTGAAGATGGTTTGGGGCATGTGAAAAAATATTCAATAATTATTGACTATCAAAAACTGTTTTTAGTTTTTACTCATTTTCTGTCCAGCCCCAATGTCATGTGAAGAAACTTTAACCACTAATGATCCCTTACTATTTGCTTGCCCCTTCTGATGTGTTGTCATGTGCCTGAGGAATGATCTTCTTTTATGGCAGAATACAATTCATATACATCTGTACTCCTGAGATAAGTACGGCACTGGGTGTGAATTAAGATGGATAGCAACTCAGGGGATTTCTGGGACACTTTTTGTGTTAAAACTAGGAATGTCCTAGGCCTTTTATGCAGTGAGCACTTGGTTTTACTTTTTTTTTTTTAATGGTCCTAAACCTAACTTGTAAGAAAGCTTACTTTCTAAGCTTTGCCACAAATTTGTGTTTATTGTTTAGAAAATATTAAGTTGTGATCCCAAAAAAGGGGATTCATGGGATTTCCTAGGACTTAGGTAGAAGATTTGAGGGCTTTATGAACTTTATGAAACACAATCTCTCTCATGAATATAAAGGTCTATTTACTAGAAATTGATTCCAATCCTATAAGAGCCTTTTGTAACTTGGCCCACTGCCCCCAAAGCCTCCCCTGTCTGTCACTGCCCATCTCACACTGCGTTTCCCTCATAACTCTGAATCAGACTTCCTTAATTTGTTTTCCAGAATTGCCATTCTTTAACTCAGTGGGGTTTAACCCCACCCCCACCCTTCTCAGCTTCCTTCCACGTAGCAGCTCCAGTTAAACATGAATTTTCCAGTTGGGGCCATATGATTTTTCCTCCTTTCAGCTCTATCTTACCAGAACTGGGATAGCATTTACCCTGGGCAATTGCTTTCAGTAAGCATTCCTTAAGGATCCCCTGGGCCTCCCTGGGAATTCTTAAAAGCCAAGATGAATATTTGCTGACGGCCTCCCTAGCTTCATGATCCGTGTAAGACCAACAGAGAGTCTGGGTCATCAGCCTCCCAACGGCTCAACCCCAGCGTATTAGTTCCCGACAGCTGCCATGTCAAAGCACCACACACTGCCTGACAACAGAAATTTGTCTTCTCATAGTTTTAGAGGGTAGAAGTCCAAGCTCAGTGTATGAGCAGGATTGGTTCTTAAGAGCCTGAGAGAGAAATCTTCCTTTCTCTTCCACAGCCAATGGCCTTCCTTGATTTGTAGCTACAACCACTAATCTCTGCCTTTGTCTTCACATGGTGTTCTCCCTACATGCCTCTGTCTTCATGTGATGCTCTTTTTCTCTCCATCTACCTCAAATGGGGATAGACTCAGGGCCTTACACATGCTAGGCAAGTGCTCTATCACTGAGTCACAGCCTAGCCCTTTTAATCTCATTTTGAGACAGGGTCTTGCTAAGTTGTCCAAGGTGACATGTTGTTTTGGTCTTAGGGTTTTTGTTTGTTTTTTTTTAAGTAAGGAAACTAGTCACATTGGATTAAGGGCCCATCTTCCTCTAGTATGGTTTGATTTTAATGTAACTAATTACATCTGAAATGATCCTGTTTTCCAATAAGGCCACATTCTGAGATATTGAGGATCAGGAGTTTAACATGGATTTTGGGGAAACACAATCCAGTCTTGAACACCCAGATCTTCAGGGGAATCCTGTAAAATTCCATGAAGACATGAAAGTCTTACATGGTTTATGAGTATCATAAACCCATTTCCGTTCTCCACTCACTGTGTGTTTGAGACTGACAGTTTCTGCTTCCGGATCCACAGTAAACACCACTACAGAACACTATGCTGGCTTGAAAGACTTTCAGAAATATATGTACACCTGAATCATTGGGATGACATCCGGATATGTCGGGCCTTTTCTTAAAAAACTGCTGAGGAAAAGTGTATTCATGGCCTATAATGTAATAACTGTTATAAAGTCAATGACTCCCATCCTGGTGAATAATAATTATAAGTTGGGTGCATTTTGAAATACTCTGGGGGTTGGAGGAGTGTGTGTGTGTGTGTGTGTGTGTGTGTGTGTGTGTGTGTGTATCTGTGGTGCAAGCATGCATATGAAGCAGTAGCTCTTGATAAACAAAATCACCAGATTCCGCCACTCCCACCCACCTCCCCAGCTTTCCTTCAAACAGCCTTAGCTGAGGCACAGGGAGTAGCCTGCTTCTGCTCTCCCCAGCTCAGGCTGCTTCCTTCTGTTAGTTCCTTAGAGTGGCTGACCCTTCCCTCCAGAGAGATAGCTCCCTTCCAAAAGATAAACACCCATAGTTACAGGGAACTAGGCGGGGAGGCAAAGCAAGTCTGCTAGTTAGTGTTTTTATGGTGTTCTCACATAGAAACACAGACCATCTCTGTGGATGCGCTATTTCTGACTCTGGAGATACAGCCTGAGATGTGAGGCAAATGATGGGGCTCAGGGAGAGGAGGGAGTAAGGAGCAGGAAGGATGTGGAGATTCTCACAGGTCTCCCCGCTTCTCTGCAGAGACTTTGCACCTCTGAGAAATCCCAGAGGTGGCTGAGGCCCCTAGCTAGTGCCCACTGTGCGGAGCAGCCCCACACAAGCTGCTTGCCTGCTGCAGGGCCCCGTGCCAGCTCCGCGCACAGCGTCTTGGTGCCAGATCAGGGAGCTGTCGGCTCGGCGCCTCCGCTCTCTGCTCCCGCTCACTCAGGGAGCCCCTGGGTGGGCTGTAGGAAGGCGCGAAGCTTGTTTCCTGACTGCAAGTTGACTTTGCCTCACTGTTGTTGCTGGCAGAACACATACACCAATGCGGACAAGCTCCTAGAAGCTGCGGAGCAGTTGGCTCAGACAGGGGAATGTGACCCAGAGGAGATCTATAAGGCAGCTCGACACCTGGAGGTGCGCATCCAAGACTTCGTGCGCAGGGTGGAGCAGCGGAAGCTTCTCCTGGACATGTCCGTCTCCTTTCACACACACACCAAAGAGGTAAGGGGTATGGGGCTCTCGGCCCTGGCAGGGGTCAAGTGGTGTTCCTAGTAATAGGTCTGACCAGGGTCCTGGTTGGGCTAGGAGTTATCAGCCTCCAACCTTGGTGATATTAACAATTTGTTTCTGATAACCTGCATTTAGGTTCTTACCAAATGGGGCAAAATTTCCTCTCATCATCTCTGGAGTGGGAGGGCAGTACAGGCATTAGTTTCAGGGGTCTGGTGGAGCATTCAGTCTGCAGCTGGAGAAATTTGGAGATCCCTAGTAGAGAAATAGTCACTGCAGAAGGAGATGAAAGGGAAACACAAGCATTCTGTCCACTCCACACCCATTTCTCTTGGTTGCTATTTCCTGTCATAAATCAGCCTCATAGGACTTTAACCAGGTATCTTTGCTACCAGCATGGAGCATACAAAGTTTACAAGTGTGTTCTATTTTATTGATTTTTAAAATTGGGAATTTAGGCTTCTTCTTGAGGTCTGCAGCAAGTGGGTATTAAAGTTGATGCTTACTTTGCTTGGATATGGAGTGATAGGCAATGAAGGAAGGGTGGCTGAGGGGTCCTCCATGTAGGCGGAGGCAAACAGGGCTTAAATCCCGGGCAGAATCATTCTCCAAGTGGAAAAAGGAGAGGGAAGGATGTATTACATGAAGGGGCCGGAGGTCAGAAGAGCACCCTACAGAGGAGGAGGGTGGCAATCATGTGATTGCTTTTCATTTCTAACAGGGGATATTCTGAAATTGAGTAAGCATCCAGGAAGGAGGCCCATTTAGCATCTCCTGCAATAACAACCTTGGCAGAGGAATTCATTTGGTGTATGCATGCTTGTGTTCCCTCAGGAATTCATTTTAATGGAGTATTAATTAAAGTTTGATTGCTGCTCAGGAAAAAAAAGTTAACCCTACTTAATTAAGTTGATTTTTGATATTGGGAATGCATTAAGAAGCCTGGATGTTACTACTTCACAGGCTTTTCTGACACTTTGTGGGAACAAATGAGAATCATTGTGGTGACTATCAGAGAAAAACATGAAAGGATAATGTTTTCTAAACTGAGATTCCCCAGGCAGATGAAGGGCTGGCGAGCTCCCTGAAGCTGGCTCAGCTTCCTCTCCGGTGGAACCTACAGCCCCTCTATGATGAGTGCCTGTAAAGCAAGGAGATTAGCTTTAATCCAGAGCTTCCTGCCTGGTTGTCTGCTTGCTTGTGGTTCACTTGAGTTTTAATGATGGTCTCAGAAACCAAAGGCATGTGGGTCCTCTTTTAATTACAAGCCGTGGATGAGCAAATGCAGCATGAATAAACAGGAGTCACGCTCCTCATGGGGGTGTGGGGTGAAGCTCCATGAAGAAGTGGTGGACAAGATCCATGTTTGTGGAAATACCACTCCCAAATGGTGACCCTAGCTTTCAGGATACCCATCTAGGTACATTCACCTTTTGTACATGGAACCTGAAAGTTGAGGTTCTATCCATATAATACTGCCAAAAAACATATAAGCTTGTACAAGTCACTTTGACTCTGACCCTGGGTTTCATTTATAAAATGATGCAGTCAGACTTGGTACCCTAAGGCCCTTTACAGTTCTAATATACCCAAGACTCCTTTCTTCTTCTTTATTTGATGTCGATAATTAATAATAATTATAATGAAGCATGAAGTAGTAGAGATGATTCACATAGTCTAAGATTTGACTAAGAACTCTACATGTATTAGATGACATTTCTTTTTGGGGGGATGGGGGTTGAGGGGAGGGTACCAGGGATTGAACTCAGGGCACCACTGAGCCACATCCCCAGCCCTATTTTGTATTTTGTTTAGAGACAGAGTTTCGCTGAGTTGCTTAGTGCCACACTTTTGTGGAGGCTAGCTTTGAACTCACAATCTTCCTGTCTCAGTCTCCTGAGCCACTGGGATTACAGGCATGCACCACCACACCAGATGACATTTCCTTTTAATTGAGTACCTACTAATTGTCATACACATATGTCATCTCAGGTGATCTTTATGATAATTTTATGGTATAGATTTTATTAAACACACGTTCAAATAGGGAATTTTCAGAAAATAACTTGTCTAAGGATACAGAGTTTCTCAGTAGTGGAACTGAGAATTTTATCTATCTTCTTAAATACAAAGTTTGGATTGGGGAAGCATTTTGGATTTCAGGATTTTGGATTAGGGATGCTCAGCTTGCACACACCTGTACTCCTAACTGCTGGCTGTGCCCTTGTCCTTGTTTGTACCGTGTCTCCCCTCCTTTGCTCTTGCTTCTCCTTGCTCTTCTTTTCCATTTTTAGAGGAACTTGATAGGGAGGTAGATCTTGGCTAAGAAACATAAAATGTTGCCAGGGCCCCTGGACAATGGGAAGCTAGTAGTCTCTCCTAAGAAAAAGAAAAGGAGCAGGGAGAAGAAACGAGAGGAAGCCCCCATTCTACAACATCTTTCATCTATCCCAGTGCTTTGTCCCCAACTCTGAGGAGGATGAAAACAAATGAGATGGGGTCAGGAGTCTGAATCACCAAAAGAAGCCTTCCCTGGGCTCTGCACAGCAGGCAGAAGTGGATTATTAGTGGGCAGAAGTGGCCTCCTTCAGTGCTCTGATGAAAGAACTCCTGTGGTTTGATTTTCCATATTCTGTTTAATACCATTCAAGACTCACCACCTCTCAAACCTAGCTAAGCATGGGTCCTCTTTGATGCTGGGACCTTTAACTATGGACTCCTTCCTCTTGGCTCTAGGCAAACCTCTGGGTTTTCATTTAAGGCAGAATTAGCAGACACATGTACTGTTCTAGAAATCTGTCAGGGAATTCTGAGTTGCTGCAGTTGTTTTCTCCTTCTCCAGTAAATAGAGCGAATGGAAGAAAAATCTGCTCAGCTTTGATAAAGTGGCATTGAATATTGCTGATAAACATTGTTATAGATCCTACCTGCCTAATTATGAATGGCTCTTTTCTTCTTCCCTCTTTTCTTTCTTCCTGCAATAATTTTCTGGGTTCCTACAATATTTGCTGGGTTCCTACAATAAATGCCAATTTGTAATAGAATGTCATCATAGGATATGATTTTCTTGGAATGAAGGCCCCCTTTACAGTACATTTCTGTGTGGGACCCAAACATTCATTTTCATAATGGCTTAACCTAGACTTCCTATGATTCCCCTGGCTGAAGTTCAAAATTTTACTTTTTCCCACTTTCCACATCAAAAGGTTGACTCTAATTAGGATCAGAGAGGAAACAGAAGGAAAATATGAAAATCATTTCATCTGCAAATTAAAGACTCTGCTTTATCCTGTTGACTTTACTTTTTGAATTCTTTGTGACCTCAGGAGTATGAAAGGTTAAACCCATTGAGTAATTTTATTACAGTGCTATTAATAATCTTGAATGATTAGAGACCATCTAACTGTTCCTCATTGGATAGAACATATAGATGCAAATCTTAGTGCGTCTGTGTAGTGAAATATTACACAGTCATTATAAACCATATGGCCAGAGTCATTAATGACACAAGGAAGGGTTATAGCATACAGTACTTAAACCATATATCTAGCATGGTGGCAATTTGGATCACACACATAGAATAAAGATTTGAAGTAATAAACAAGAAGAATGAATTTTTAAGAATATTTTTCTGTTTAATAAGTTTTTTCAATGTTATTTTCAACATAATCAGGAAAAACCTAATAAATGATATTTTCCAAAATCATTTTTTTTTTTTTTGCAGTGCTGGGGATCCAACCCAAGGCCTTACACATGCTAAGTGAGTGCTCTGCTATTGAGCTGTACCCTCTAGCCCTTCCAAAACAAACTTTATATCCCTACTTAGAGAGAAGAACTACCTGATGCAGAGGGGAAACAAACAAGTGCTTGGGATCTTATGCAGCCAGAGCCTCAGCTATTAGCACAAATTGTGCTAAACTTTTTTTTTTGTGTGTGTGTGTGTGTGTGTGTGTGTGTGTGTGTGTACTTTTAAACCTGGGGCCAAGAGGGCAGCTGGCTTTTGCTGGTCTGGAGAGCTAGGAAAGGTGTAGGGAAAAGCAATGACCTCAGACTTCATTCTCTTTGTCCAGGGACAGGGAATTTGTAGCATGTGTCATCTGTTCTGCAGAGATTACCCAAACAGAATTCTCTTTCTTGGCTGTGTTTCCATGGAAATGCTGCAGTCCCTGGGATTTCAAAATATCAGTTTTTAGATATTTTTGTAGTAAGAAGGTGAGAGTCAAAGGAAGTAATGTAGCCAAAGTAACCAACGTCAGCTCTTAATTAGTTTTATTAAATGCCCACTTCCATTTGTTTCTCACCCTGTGTCATTCTGCCACACCATCAACTGTTCATAAGCACATGCATATACACGTACACACACAGGACCATGCACACACCCATAAACACCAGAAGCACTCCCATATACATATGTTCCTCTACCCACCCACCCCAGAATCAGAACTAAATCATCTTCAAAAATGATGATGCCCTCAAGAACAAAATAACTTCATTCTCTATTTAAATTGCCAAACTGTTGTGGTATTTATTTAAAAAATAAAAGCTGGTGGTCAATGCCAAAGAAAAATGCTCTCTTCAAAATGAGAGTGGAAGTTTACCCTATGGGAATGACACTCCTTCCTGTACCCTTAAAGGCCAGTCAACTGTACCAGCTCATTGACTACTAGAGTGTGAAAATGCCAATCAGCAGGAGAAGTGAAGAAGTAAATAACTTCTTCCCTCAACCATTCATCCATAAAACACACTATTTCTACAGAACTTCTAGTGTCTCCCTTGCTTATCTATTTCCTTCCTCCTGCTTTTTTAGGTCTCCCTTTTCTTTGGCTGTCCAGCTATGCAGGATAGCATGGGGGGTGTGGACTGTCCCTTCAGGACCTCACTGGTTTCACCATTAGGCCTAACCTGAAGACATGAATTGGTATCAACATTCTTTATATACAACCAGAGATATGAAAAATTGTGCTGTATATGTGTAATATGAATTGTAATGCATTTTGCTATCATTTATTTTTTAAAAATTGATAAAAAAAAGAGATCACTAAAGGCTCCCTTAACTCCAAATTAGACTCATTCTTTTGCATGTAGTTCTTTGGGACACAACTACATGTGTTCTGAGAGAAATAATACACAAAGCATGAACCACATATACTTGCCAAGTAGGGAGAAGGACCCTGAAAAAATGGGTCACAGTACAGATCCATTTTGATCAAGAAACAGGGTCTGGAAATGACTGGACTATGGGATTCTTTCTGGGGAGAGGCAGATGGATGGAGGAGATACAGTGCTAACATGTTATACCCTAGATAAATGGAGGGTAAAGAGGGTTCCTCAAGGAGAGAAAAATAAAATAGATGACAGAAAGGAAAAAACACATAAAGGTCACTACTGCCCTGATTTTACCTAATATGTTCTGGCAATCACTGGCTTATAGAAGCTTGATGTAAAAACTTTTTTTGCTAGATCTCATCATTGGTTATCTGATAATAAGCAAATGAGTAATGATATTTTCTCTGTTATCTGTACTTTTTTACAAAGCAATCTAGGTATGCTTATCAGGGCCCATGTAGAGGAGACCTGTAGACATTCAGATAGTAGGAAAATTTCAGTTTAAGGAATGAAATATCATCCCTTACCCATGGTTTAGCAATACGAGTGTTTATTTCTGACTACATTATGGTGTTGTACTAAGTCTAAGAGGTGCTTATTCAAAATTATGAGCTTGTAATTTAAGTTTGCTCCTACCTGCCAGTGACTGTGTGCACATGGTCACATGGGATTTCTAGTGTCTGTCTGTCTCTCTCTCTCTCTCTCTCTCTCTCTCTCTCTCTCTCTCTCTCTCTCTCTCTCTCTTCTGAAGCTTTCCAGGTTTTAAGTAGTACCTTAACTTGGTATCACAATTGTCTACAAACTGCTGCTAAACTCTCTGAACTTTGGATGTCTTGGTGTCAAAGCCATGTCTGCCATTTTTCATACCTTCTGATTTTCTACCAATTTTTTATCCACTGGCTTTTATGCTGGAAGGGCCCTGAGTTTATCTTTCTTGCAAGCCAGGTAAAAACTCTTGGTTTCAAAGTAGATGCTATGCTCATCTTCCACTCCCTTGTATATGGAAATAATCAACATAATAGTCAAAAGTGGATCCCTGTTAAAAGCCACTGGAGACCTATTTTCAGTATGTGGAAGAGCTATCAATAAATGAGTTTTCGGTAATTCAGCTCAACCCCTCATCACATCCAGTGCTCATTCTGCTCAAAACACTAAGACTTTAGCTCTTTTAAACTCTTCTGATCAGTAATATCCTGGTTGCATTTCATCTTCTTGAATATCGTGTGGAAGTATCTTATTCTTTTATTAAAATTAAGATAAACTGTATGGCATTCAGCTTTCTAAGCAACCATAGAAATCTTGAAAAGAACACAGTAGTTTAGCACAGATGATGCTACATTAATCTTGTTTTGATTCTTATTGAGCACCACCTTCTTTTTTGCACAATTTCTATGGATTAATGTCTAGTTGCATGGAAGAAGTATTCAGAACCCTTGCTTTTCTCCTTTCTGAAAGATAAAATAATATTTGTCCATTTGAGTCTTCTGTTTTTCTGAATCTCTAAAAGGTAAGGGATCTCCTTGCTTTGAGAGATCTGCAGGTTTCCATGAACCTCAGGGTGGTTCCTTTCCTTAAGGAGTGCCAACACCAGTGGAGTAAACCTGGCAAAGATGGGTAATGAACATAAGTAAGGAATCATAAACCAACCTACAGCATGCACAAGCACCCATAGGTGTGCTGATGAGGGCAGTCAGACTTTGCACACACTGGCTGAGGGTAGATGGGGTGACTCCAGTCCTGCTTGCTTGTCCTCGGGTGGGCCTGACCTCTCCCATCTGTCCTGAGTGGAGTCTGCTGTCTCTTCCACAGTTGTGGACATGGATGGAAGACCTGCAAAAGGAGATGCTGGAAGATGTCTGTGCGGACTCTGTGGATGCGGTCCAGGAACTGATCAAGCAGTTCCAGCAGCAGCAGACCGCCACTCTGGATGCCACTCTAAATGTCATCAAGGAAGGCGAAGACCTTATCCAGCAGCTCAGGTCAGCGCCTCCCTCCCTGGGGGAGCCCACCGAGGCCAGGTCAGCATGGGCAGTGCTTCCCAGTGGGAAATGCCTCGGGCTAGACACGAGATAAGTCATGTCCCAGTCTTGACTCAACCGCAGTCCACTTTGTGGTCTTGTGTGAGTTTCAGTTTCTTCATGTGTAAGTTATAAAAATGCCTGCACCACACCCAACTCGAGTTCTTACTGAAACAGTAAATGGAAAAGCTCTAATGTTTTAAAGTATTATTGATCCCTCAAGGTGGTATTTGGCAATTGATAAGGAACATAAATACAACAAAAATTCAACATAAATGAATATCTTCATTAAGAATTCTGATGTATTTGACCATGTGGAGAAATGGACATGTGGAATACAATGTTATTTGGCATCTGATCTTGGGCTGAATTCTGAACTCCTGGACCTACTGGTCACATTTGCTGTCATTTGGCTTTGGCTCCCTGAGGATGTGGAGAATGTGTGGTGATGGCCTACTTAGCTTGTTGTTACCACTTGTGACCCTTCCACTATCCCCTGCTACCTAGGAAATAAAACTCCTTTGTCAACTTAAACATACACAATCAAGAAGGGAAATCCTATCAAAAGTCGTACGTTCGTTTAGAATTGCCCACACTGTTGCCTCTTTTAAAAAATACTTTTTTAGTTGTAGATGGACACAATAACTTTATTTTATTCATTTATTTTTATATGGTGCTGAGGATCAAACCCAGCACCTCACACATACCAGATGAGTGCGCTTCCACTGAGCTGCAACCCCAACCCTGTTGCCTCTTTTTTATTGGCATCATTATCTAGTTCCTGCTCCTGTCGAGGGCATTGACTCCCCAGATAAAGTGTCTCAAGGCCTTGGGCAAGCCCTTAGCTAACAGCCCCTTGCCCAGGTGCTGTGTAAATAGGATTTGATGGTGTTAATGATGCCTGCCCTTGGGGACTTGTTCCTATCCCAAAATCACTGAGTTCTGGGACCTCTGCCAGCTAGAGACAGAAATAATCTCATCAACAAGTCCCAGACCAGCCTCGGTGCCTGAGGGAATTACTTTAGTTGGAGAGGGCTTTTCCCCCCATACCAGTTGTCCAATTAAATAAACAATGAGCAATTACCTTTAGAAGGCCCTGGCATGTTTTTCTGTTGAAAATTAATAATTTCTATTCTAAACATGCACATGAGATGTTCTGAATCCTCCTATTGCATACTAACAAGTCAGCCTCTTCCCCCAATTCAGCTTCATGAATATATAATGCATGACAGTTTTGTCTGCCTACCCAGGAAACTCCACTGTCATTTGCTTTTAATGAAAATTCCAAATAGTAGGCAGTCACTTAACCTCTCAGGGCCTCAGCTTCTTTGTGTAATTAAGGGGTTCACTCTAGGAGCTCTGTCAGCTCTAAAATTTTGTGATGGCTTCGTGTTATTTCTTCACATACATCCCACTCTCTGTGGGCATGTGCTTGTGGAGACACCACATGCTCTTCACAACTGCCAACCTTGCAGAGTGCCTAAGGGCCAAGGTGGTCGGTGATGGTGAAAGCAGCAATGTGAGTGATGCCTATTCTGTAAGTTTTAAGTTCCATTGAGTTAGAACACCATAGGTGTGTGGCCAAAGGCACCAGTGACATTTACTCCTCCACTGGCCTAACTCTAGCCTGGGCTCCACTCCTAACCTCAAAACCAGTCAAAGAAGAAGAAGTAAATGGGGCTTGGTGGACATTGGCAGAATGCCTCACACACACCCGAGACAGGTCTTTTCTGGGTCTCCACTGTCCTTCTGATGACCTTCACTGAGTGCCTAAGGTGGTTTCTCATCATAACCAAGATTCCTAGTGAGTATGACACTGACATAGGTGCAGTATAACATTGTAGACGTTGTTCTCTCCTTCTGGAAGCTGAGTGATGGAGAAAGGCTGAGAGGATCAGTGAGAGAGAACAGTCAGATCATCCCAGCAGCCAAGCCCTCAACAAGTATATAATGAACAGTATCGCTACTTCTCTTGTGTTCTTCTTATGGTTGGGGGTATCCGTATAATAGTGGAGTAGGAACTGTGCTATTTCATGCACAAATTAGGCCAAGGCAAGGAGGTAGGAATTGGAAGGTCTCTGAATGATAGAAGGAAAGGTGCTTTACAAAATCTATCTTCAGGAACAGATAGATGCCATTTCTTCTCAGATGAGTGAGGACTAAAAGGACCTAGCTTCCAGAATACCTGCTAATGACAGAAGTCAAAGCTAATGAATTACACTTGCCCTCTGACTTCTTCAGCTGTTTAAGAAACCAATGTGTCACAAGATAGTGAATGTAGCACTCTACTTCAAGTTTTAGGACCCTAGCTAACTCAGGACCCTATAGGATCTAAGCTTTTTAAACTCTGTAGTTGTTCTCTGATGATTACCTCTTTGGAGGGCTCACTACCACCTCATTCCTAAGAGCAAGTTGGTCTCTCTATATTTTGGCTCCTTTCTCCCTACCACTTCTGTACAGACTGCTAAGAGTGCATACCCCTCTCACACACCTGTGGCCATCTGCTCCTTTACACCCCAAATCAAAACTTATCCTCCCCAAGACCTTTGTTGGTTATCCCAGCCCCTGTAACCTAGCCTTGACACTTCACTGTGTCCTTTCAGGATTAATACATACATCGTGTTCCTGGACACAGTCTCATGTAATGTCTTGTTTAGCAGCAAACTATGAAGTGAGTAGGGCAATGGTTATTAAGTCCGCTTTATAAGTAAGGCAGCTGCAGTTCAAGGAGGTGATTTCCTAGGGCCACAAGCCCATATATGTCAGAGTGGGAGCCTAATCCAGGTTTGCAGATGCCAGATCCCAGATCCCATGTTTTCTTAACTATAGCTTGAAGCCTGTTTAAGAACACCAGCCCACAACTTCAGCATAGCATTGTAAAGTAGGTGAATAATTTTGGCAGCCATGATGTCATCTTATTTTAACAATCCTGTGAGGTAAAGTTAGGAAGGTTTTTGTTTTTGTTTTTCATATGTCTTTGTTCTTATGTAATATATATATATATATATATATATATATATATATATATATATATATATATATGCATGTGCGTGTGTGTATTAAAGCTATATATCGTAGACTACACATATGTATGGAACCATTCCATTTCTCTAACATTTTATGCTCTGCAGCACCCTTTCCCATACTTTATTTCATTTGCTCCCTTTCACAGTTCCAAGAGCTAGTCTTTGAAATAGAGTTGTGAACCCAAATGATGATGATGTGTCTCCCCTCCTAAGCAGATAATGTCAGGCTCACTGTAGGAATTTGATAAATATCTGTTGTTTGAATGACTCACCAGATTCATATCTACCTTGCTCAGAGGAATCCTCCTCCTCCTCCTCTGTCTCTTTTAACATGCAAAATCTCTCTCACCAATTTTCCCCTACTCTGCCACAGGGACTCAGCTGTGTCCAACAATAAGACGCCCCACAGTAGCTCCATCAGCCACATTGAGTCTGTCCTGCAGCAGCTGGATGATGCCCAGGTGCAGATGGAGGAGCTATTCCATGAGCGGAAAATCAAACTGGACATCTTCCTGCAGCTGCGCATCTTTGAGCAATATACCATTGAGGTAGGTGGAAGAGGGAGTATAAAGAGGCAGGCCAAGGACAGTGCTTCCAACCACAGGGTAGTAGCCTAGGGAATTTGAGGGAATTATGTATCAAGATGCCTTTTTGGAAGTGAAGAAATTCATGTTCCATGTGATATATTTCTTTCAGTCCTTCTCATCCCCTCTGCCGAGCAGAATCTCTCTGTTTTATTTTTTGTCTGTGGATTACTTCATTAGGAAGTTTTTGCTGCTGATCATTGGACTCTTATTTTGTATTTTGCTTCCTGAAACATCATGGAGTCAGCTTTGGGTTCTTGAATTCGTCATTGAATTCCATAGCTTCACAAGTGGGTAGTTGTTAAAATTTGACAGCCTCTTTGGCTGATGAACATAGACCAGGCATTAGATGAAGTCACACTGCTGCCAAGAAATCAGAGTGGCAGGAAGGAAGACCTCAAGCCTCAGTGTGATCTCTGTGTATTAAGAAAGTAAGTCTGGGTTAAAGCTATTTTGTTAGTTCATTTCATAGATTCCTCAGTTCACTTTTGGAAGGTTATAATCATATGTTGGTATATTTATGTCACACTTTTGGTGCCAATTCATCCACTTTTTATTATTTTCTGCTTTGAAGTAGTAACTAAGATGGGCCAATAGAGTTCTGGGGTAGGAAGAATATAAAATACACACACACACACACACACACGCACAACACAGTATCTTCTCTTTACTCTTGACTGGTATTGTAGGAAAGATAACCAATTCTCATATATACCAAATATGGTTTTAGTTTCAGAAAGGGTCAGTTAGCTTCACTTCAACATGGACTACACCCTTGACATAAATTAAGGACAAAATAGGATGTATTTGCCTACAGTAATTCTAGTCAAATCCAATTTCCCTCCTGAAATATAATCCAAAGCATATGCTGAAAATATTTGTTAAAAATGAGTGTAAATTAAATACTTAAATTTAGATCTTAGTTGAATGTTGCTAGTGAGGAGCTTGATATTCAAATTGTAGGATTTGCATTCTTCAACCTTTCTATGTATAAAAATTCTCCTTCTCACCCGAAGTACTGGACAGCAACTTGAACAATTTAGTATGCAGTGGAACAAATGTTGGGAAGTAGTGCAAGTGCCTGATAAAATGAGAGAAATAAAAATAGTGATTAGATTGTGCATCTTCTGACATCCCAAGTTTTGAAGGGGTCTTATTCCCCATCAGGGAGGAGACCCAAAGAGACCCAAAGCTTGGGGCAAATGTTGCATCTAGAAATGGAAATCCTGCCAGACCTATGGAAAAACTGCTTCCACTCAGATTGTCAGAAGTTATTTTTGAGGGTGATGAGATTATTTCAAATACCAGCTATGCTTCACTGTGGGGATGAAGAGCAAACCCTAGAGAAGCTTCAGAGTGTGAAACCGAGGGTGGTTTCTGTAATAAGAGCCACGTCAGTGCTAACATAAACCAGGACAGCATTCATGTTTGAAAGACCTACAGCTGTGGTTCTGTTTTTAAGGGAAGGCATTTGATGGGCATACTCCAAATTCCTCGGGATTACTGAAAAACAGAACACTCCTGATATCCTGACATCTGGAGACTCTAAGTGGGATACTCAATCATATCACCAATGGCTGAGATGAGCCAGTTAATTTAAAAATTAAGATAGCACATGAGTTGCTGCACCAACCTCCTTTCACTCAATAATAATATATATGGCTTCTGCATCATAACCTGGGGTGAGATCATAGACACGCCCACATAAAGCAAAACTTGTCCCATATTTGTTAAGCAGATGTTCAAAACCAAGAGTGTGGCTACATTCCTGACATACCTTCTTGAACTTCATGGATACTAGACAAAGTAATCCAGAGTAAAACATGATGTCCCATAAAGATTTTTTCTATAGGTTCTGCCTCCCTCAATGAAGATGTTTTATATGAACTAGTTATGATAGAAGAGACAGTACATCTAATGCTAATATTGTTTATTTTCTAGTGATTTTTTTTATCTTTGTTGCTTTTTTGCATTTCCAAATTTTCTACAATTAGAATGATAAGAAAGAAATAAAAGATGTTAGAATCAAGAATAACTAGTGGTCTCCAAACTTTTTTTTGAGTGTGTGCATATCAGTAAAATATTTTTGAACTTGCAACCTCCTACCTATGCATATTTATTAGTTTATAAATTATGTAACTATTCTATCACTGGCTAATAATCTAAAAATTCAATATGCCCTTTGGGTGAAGTTTAGCTTTTTCATTAGGAGTTGTGATTGCAGATTTTCAAATAGTCTTCTGATAATTTCCAATTATGTCTTTACCTGGCTTCATGACAGATATAATTAGATTGTCATTATTTCCTTACTCCGTAATGTGACTGACAGAGAGTTCAAAGTTCTCTTTTGCTTTCTTGATTAGTATTATCTTCAAGCTACAGTTTCTTTGCAGGAAATTTGTCAAGTCATGTGTCTTTTTGTAAAGGTTAGTTTAGTTTAAACTGGATAATAAATAAATCCATTTAATGGGAAATATGAAGAGAGCAAAAATTTGGAATATGCTGACATCAGTGAATATATGAACCACAATCAGGCCCTCTGGATCAAGACTTCTGCCCTCCCTAAGTCACCCTCACCTCCTATGCACAGCACAAACCATCTGCCCTGTGGTTCCAATCTTCTAATGAAAGTCTAAGGAGACTTCATGTATTTTTCATTGGTCTGATAAAACATGTATGTAAATAATATGTATGCACAGAAATAGGTGTATGTGTATATAGAAAGAATTCTTCTCCCTGTTATCAATGGATAATCTTGTGCCCCTGAGAGGGACAAACCTGTGTTGGAAAGTCCTCAGAATGATACCAAGAAAGATACTCTAAATAAGGAACTCTAAGAAAATATGGGTCATGTATATGGTCTTTTTAAAAAATTTCTCACTCTGTAATTACAAAGTTTGCTCAATGCTCCTAAAAGTTTATCTGTGTAATTAACCTGAGTAAGAATTAGAACAACCAACTCTAAATTATGAGGTTCACATTAGAATGAGTTGGGGCCAGGCAGAACCTGGAGAGAAATGCCATTCAAAAAGGAGACTTCTGCTTAAAGAAGAGAAAGCTGATTATAACTGGTGAGCTCTACTCTTTAGTTGATTGTGTGCAGGGGCCCTTAGCATTTTATATTAGAACGGGCTCATTCAGTCAGTCTTTCATCTGTATAAAAATTCAACTCACTAAACATTTAGTGAGCACCTGCTCTGTAACAGTAACTAAGCTGCACATTAAGTATATGTTGCACCATTAGAGGACTAGTTGTTGAGAAGCATAGAAACAAAACCATCAGTCAGTGTGATGATTCTACTAGAGGAAGGCTCCCAATTTGTTAGGAACACTGAACAGGAGATGCTTGGCCTGGTAAGGTTGCCCGTGAAGGTTTCTCAATCACACCTGGAGAACAGGCAGAAGTTGTCGCCTTCCTCTACCAGAATATCTCCAGAGCTCAGAAGCAGGGACTGGGAAGAGGAGGGAAGAAACAGAATTTCATTATGTGCTGAGCCAAATCTTCACCATTTTTACGCTTTGGACCTTGCTCTTTCTCTGGGGAAAAACAAACAACAAAAAACAGAATAAATCTGTTCTCTATTTTATTAGGAAGTCTCAGAAATATTTTTAAATGTTTATCATAGGTCTCTTTATCTTTATCTGAAAAATCATAAGATGTATGAGTTACTTCTGTAGTCCACTCCAGCTCTTAGAGTTCATTGACTATCGGCCCTCTCTGTGGTACATATCGCCAGTTCATTCACCTCTTTCTGGATAGTGGCCAGTCTTTAGATTCTCTCATTGCCCCCTGCTGAGGGAATTCTCATTAGCCATGTGCAGCTGTGTACCCTTGTATGTGCCACTCAGGAATGAGCCTCTCCCGATGCACCCAGGTGAGAGGTGCCTTTTCAGTGCCTTCATGTCCTATCTTGTGTGACCTTATGCTGGTTGTTTTATCAAGGTAAGTGCTTCCAATACACTGGCTGCTTTTTTTTTTTTATAATAGTTTTTTATTTTCCCCCCTCAAATTTTACTTTTTTTTTCCCCTCTACAGTTCTTTAGCCTATGAAAATAGATTAAAATTTAATTTATTATCAATAAATAATAATCAATCAAGGCTAAGGCTGTTTGAAATGTTGGCTAAGTCAGCAGTACCCGGTGATGCTTCACTGGAGATTCTCTCCCAGTGACATAGCCATTATCCTGCACAGCCACTGTCAGCTGTGGGTCCCATCAGCTCATCCAGTGTCCTCAATTCTTTTCTTCCATAGACACAATATGAGACTCTACAGAGCCTTTCCCAAGCCCACCAACATAATTACATATCAAGAAAGAAACATCTTTTTGAGATCTTTACCAGTTCTTTTTAGTGATCACTGTAGCCTTTTCTAAACGTACCTCAGATCCTTTGGGAAGGAGATGCAGCCTAAATACAATGAGTTAAACCACATCCCTCACAAAGTATTTATTTAATAGTTTCTTCTAAATATTTTGTGAAACTGATTTCAGAATTTTGGGGAGGTTTCCTTCACTCTCCTTTTTTTTTTAAACAAAACTCAAGGTTGTTCATACAACCTAAGTATTCTGACATCATCAATTTTCAGTAAATTATCAGAGATCCCTGATGGTGACTTTGGGGCAGGGTCTGGAACAGTGGACCTGAAGTATTATCAAGGTCTGTTGAGGTATGCTTTTCCTTCCTGGGAAGGATGCAGTGGACGGGAGCGGGTGTAAGCTACAGCTTAGGGAGAAAAGAACGTTCTGACACTCAAGTAAGGTGAGGTACTAGAATGAGTGATCACTCTGTGATGGAGGAACTCTTCAACAGATTGGAGATCTTTTGAAAGCCAAACAGAGTTCCACAAGTCTCAAATTGATAAAAGGCAAAGAGATAAATAAAATCTTTCTCAGGATCACCTTCAATTCATATATATGCACATATATAAACATAAATATACATATATATAACTATATATATACACACACACACATACACACACATATATAACTTTATTTTATTTATTTATTTTATGTGGTGCTGAGGATTGAACCCAGTGCCTCACATGTGATAGGCAAGCGCTCTACCACTGAGCCCCAACTCCAGCACCCCCTTCAACCCTTGTAGTTATAGGTAGACACATTGTCTTTATTTTATTTGTATGCAGTGCTGAGGATTGAACCCAGTGCCTCACACATTCTGGCAAGCGTTCTACCTCTGAGCCACAATCCCAGCCCTGTCCCTTCAACCCTTTTAATCAACAAATTATGACTCTGTCAAAGACCTCAGTTTCAATATAATGATGAGGAAGAAAAGAACATGCACATGGCCATTAAAATTGTCCAGTTGTCCAAGTGATCCAACTGGTACAGGAACATTGGAACCCATCAATTACAACATTTTATAATGTGTTCTTATATTATTTTGCCAAGATAGAAAGGATTTCTTTTCTGCCAAGTCCCTTTTCTTTTCCAGAAAAGTATTGCAATACCTCCAAAGGTATTAAGCTATTTCGATGAAACTTTTAACTCTTCAGATAGATTAGATATGTTTCTGGAACAGAGAGAAATGCTATGATACCTTTAAAATAATCTGTTTTTAAAACTCTAGTACCTCATCATTTGATAAATGGCTTAACACAAAATAATCTAACATTACACTGGTCATGTAGAGTAAACGACTATGGCAGTTTAGTTAATTTCAGTTTCACACTGGTGATTTGTATCAACATACAGACCCATTATGGGTAAAGAAGCTCTTTGCAATCAGTGAGACAGTCTCTTCAGCTACAATATGTCTTGCCCTATCAGCCAGAACTTGTAAGCCAGTAGAGAATATTTAGCTTACATTTTCCTTATCTTAATGAAAATAATGGCATAAAACAGAAAAATACTCATTTTGTAATCAGCAACCCAGGCATTTCAGTAGAATCCCCTCACAATGAAATGCCACAGATCTTTCCTCTTCAATGTTATTGGAAATGGAATTGGACCTTAATAAATGCAAAACATGTAATGTTGCTCTTAAAACTGTTTCACTAACGTTACTCATTTTATAACTACAGGCAAGCTACTTAAATTCTTTGTTTCCTTGTCTGAAAAATTAGGATGACAATATTTTCTAGTCCATAGGGTTGTTGTAAGGATTTAATGAATTAACACATGTAATGTTTCTGGCAAAGCTCCTGGCATTTAAGCAGCACTCAGTACTGTGGTCAGTGTTGTTACTATTGTTATTCACAATACATTTTCATTTCATATACATTTACGTACACATGAGTTTGATAATAGCAAATGTATTTTATATATAAGTAAATATATATATATATATATATATATATATATATATATATATATATATATATATGTGTGTGTGTGTGTGTGTGTGTATTTATGAGCATATGTACCTGCTTCTGGATTTTAAGCAACTAAACATCTTATGTGTCCCATTGTTCATCTCCTAATTCATTGCTGAGTCGTATCAGGAGAGTCCTGGGTATTCATATAGAGCAGGTGGTTTCTCTTACCATGCAGAGAATCTGCTCATGCAGGGAGTAGTACATACTTCTCTACTTCAGCTTTAATCCCTCTGTTCACAACCCAATTCCAATTGCAGATGTGTCTCGCATTCATGACAAAGGCCCTTGGGGAACCAGAGAATTTGAGATTTGCTTACCTTATACTAAGCAGTTTGATAGAATTGATTTAAAAATTTACCAAACCCTTAAACAAAAATACCCCATTGATGGAAGACAGTGTGTTTCCTTGCAAGTATAAATTATGCCTGGAATTTATATAAGAGCTCAGGCATATAGTTGATTTATTGATCTGTTCAAAGAACATATGTTTAAAAGGTGCATATGAAGTGAAGAAAATTGAGTTATCATGGGTCTTTTTAAAGAAAAGAAAACATGAAGAGTAAAACTGGTACTTCTCTGATGTGAGCATAAAAAAGAAGGCTATCCCCTGAAAATCAATTCTTACAGAACCCTTATTAATGTCACACCATGGTTAGGAGCATTGGACTAGTAGTTGATGCTCAGCTCTGCCACCAGCAGCTCTGAGACCATGAGGAAAGCTACCTGGCTGCTGTGTATTTCCATCTCCTTCTAGAGCTGCTCTGGGGATTAAAATAAAGTCAGTTGAATGGCTTAACCCACTATTCATCCCATAATAAATGCACAATTTAGAGAAAAATGATTTCTTCAATAATTTTGTCATCTTCATCATGATCATCATCAGCATCTAAAAATTATTAAAAAAAATAACTACATGATGAGTTTTCCAACTTTGCAGGTGATAGTAAAGAACTAAGTTGATGAGAACAGACCACAGGAAGTGGAAGAAAGGGGGAAGGTGAGTTCTGGTTCAGGCAGGTACAGATTAAAACACTTGAGGAAGAGAGGCTAAGGTTTTCTGTACACATAAATATGGGGGAGGACTCAGATAATAGGAGGAGCCAGTGGAGAGGACTCCCTGTGAACAGAGCCCAAGGTGACTGCTAAACCAACTCCCATGTATCAATTTTTGGCAGCAGATACTAAATTTGGTGTGTCTAATCTTTTTAAAGTGAGACTTGTCATTTCCCACTGCCTGTTACCCTAATTTTTTTTAGCTCCTCATCTGATTTCCCTTATTACTGTGTCTCTAGAGTAGACAACTGTTAGATTAAAAATATTGTTCAAACTATATCTTCAAGAGGTCATCAGATCCTAACTTTCCAATTAATTCAGGAGAGTGAATAAGACAGAGGCCACTAGAGCCAAGGGAGTAACTGAGAAGGCCAGAATGGAGCTAATAGAGCAGAAGGAGAAAGCAAAATAGGTTAACTGAAAACTGAGTGCCCTCTGGGAACCTTGTATTCCCTCTTTCATTCATTTGATACAGGTCCTCACTTCTTGCCTGAGCACATGCTCTCCAAGTGGAGATCTCCAAATTCATTCCATTGGGTAGGTTTTGCTTTTAACAATCTTATCTCTGTATGAGCAAACTAACCCATGTCCCACGTTATGAGATAAACCAAAGGAAAAACATCTGAGTCTAAGGATGTGGTGAAACCTTCAGGCCAGAGGGTCTGTTTTGAAGGGTGGTCAAGACTTCAAGAGACTGGAAGGAAAGACAGGGTTATTGAACAGGAATGGAGGCTGGTGGATGCTGATCTAATGCTCAGGATCAGCAGTAAACCGGTTTGAATGGATCTTAACAGAGAGCATGAGATAAGGTTGGAAAGTTAGGGTTACTCATTAGCAGTAAGGTAAGCTGCAGTTTTGAAACTGATTTTTTTCTTAAAAAAAAAAAAAGATGCATTGTCACACTCATATAATCCCAATTATTCATAAGGCTGAGACAATAGGATCTTAAGTTTGAAGTCAGCCTCAGCAACTTAGAAAAATAAAAAAGGCTAGGGTATATATAGTTCACTGGTAGAGCATTTGCCTAGCATGTGTGAGGCCCTGGGTTCAATCCCTAGTACCACAAAAAAAAGCCCCTTGTATCCCAGAAAGAAATTGGAGTAGACACCCCAATAAAAGAACACTCCTTAAGAAAAAAAATGTTCAAGAAAGAAAATAGTTTAAACTCCAGAAAACATTGAAAGCATACAATTTAAACTCAATGAAGGCTCTGGCTATTGGCACTTGGAGAAATAGGGAAGTAGAGTCAGACACAGAGAGGGTGAAGAGTATATAGACCCCGGGGAAGCAACCTTAGGAGTCAGCCCTTTCTGTTGAAATTCAGCCCCTTGGAATTCTCACTCTTCAGGCTGCATAACAGAGTTGGCCCTTCAGTTTAATGTAGTCAGTTGATGAGAGTGGAGGAGGTTAAGGAGAAGGGAGGAAAGAATATAGAAACACCAGATATAGAATGCTGGGCAGATTTCACATTCAGTTTAGATCATATTCCTAAGATACCAGACCTCTGAGCCTCACTTTGCTGACTTAAATACTTCGACCTTTCTCTGTTTCCCTCACCAGGACCTTTGACACTTTCCTCTTCATGAATTCCTGACCTTAGGACCCCTCTGGGATCTTCCTGCATCAAAAGGACCCTTTATTGAGTCCGTTTCATAGAAATTTGAAAGAAGAGGCAGGCTGTTCCTTTCATGGTTGTTGTCTTAGTTTTATTCTGATTTCCTACGGTTAATGGGCAAGGAATGGACTGCGAACTGTGATTTGGACAATTTTATTTATTTATTTTGGTTGTTTTTTTCTGGATATCATTCTTTATGATTGAGGGAGAGAATCCTGCACAATGGAACACAGGAACCAGATCCAGACCTGGAGTTGGACATGTAGAGTTTTTAAAATAATGTTGTAGCCTTGACACATTTGTCAGATTTCTCTAGACCTCAGTTTATATTACTGAAAAATACGCACTACTTAGTTTCTGAGGACCTCTTCAATTATGAAATATTTTTATAGCAACAGTTGTTGGTGATGGTGGACAAAACCTCTTTGCAGTCAGGAGAAGAACTAAGCTACTTCATAAGCTTTGCCCCGTGCTAGCAAGGGAAACCTGTGACAATCACTATGTCTGTCTGAGCGAGGGTCAGCTGCTTCTTCTGTAAGATAGACTTGGAAATCTCCATGCTGCCTTGTCTCATTGTTTCATTGTGGCAATCAAATGAGATGAATATGCAAAAGCTTTATAAACCATATATTAGAACATAAGTGTTTTCCTGCTATTCCTTTGCTGTTGCGATAGACATTGAAACACACAGAGAACACTGGAAGGCATGTGCACACGGATGCATGACAGTCTTGCTTAGATCAAAGAGATCATGATCAAAGAGATGGGAAGCAAAGACTATCTGAGGATTGCGTTAGTTAGTAAGGCTTGGGATTGGTGAGCTTTAGCTTAGTAGCCTCTCAAGGATCTGGCAAGCCTGTACTGATCTTGGTGGTTCCTCACAGGTTACAGCAGAGCTGGATGCCTGGAATGAGGACTTGCTCCGGCAGATGAATGACTTCAACACGGAGGATCTGACCCTAGCAGAGCAGCGGCTACAGCGCCACACAGAAAGAAAGCTAGCCATGAACAATATGACCTTTGAAGTCATTCAGCAGGGCCAAGATCTGCACCAATACATCATGGAAGTCCAGGCTTCAGGTAGGCAGCCCCCCATTCTTCTGGCAGGAGAGATGATAGAAACAAGGATACCACTTGCCTCCAAGGACCACTCCCACACTCTCATTCATTTATTTCTACCAAGAATAGAATTTTTACCCCCATTTTAAAGAAAATGAAAGCAAAGCCATGAGAGCTAAAATAGCTTGTCCAAGATTGCTCAGTTAGGCTCTGGGAAAGATGGGAATAGAGCCCGGGTCTCCTGGTAGTGCAAAGAGAATGGGCCAACTAATGGTGGGAATTAGCTTGGGTTTTTTTGTTTGTTTGTTTTTTAATGGTGGTTAGAAAAGTAAACCAAAAGCAGCCAGACATCCATGGAATTGTTCTTAAGTATATAGCTCCTCATCCCATCCTCGGCATACACTCTCTTCCTTTCCTCCACTCCCAGGCAGTCTTCTGTTCTCTCATGTTTCACAAGCCCTCAATTTTTTATCACTGTTCTGTAAGTGAGTATAAGCAGTACTGATAAAAATTTATTGCAAGATCATATAATTTTATTGCTTCTCAGAAAACATGGCTAAGTTACACAGATTTTACTCCTTTTCTTGCTCAAGATTTATTCAAAATGTATCCACCAAGTGCATGATCCCTTAATGTACTCCTGCCACTCTCCAGGATGGCCTTTTAGAACTGGGGAAAGTCATAGTGATTCCCCAAGAATAGCTGGTCCAGAAGAAAAGATGCTACTTATTCTGTTAGAGTGCTGGAACCCAGGTCTTCTTCACTTTATTTAACTTTTCATTGCTATATCCAGATACCTGACAAGAACAACTTAGAAAAGGAAAGATTTATTTTGATTCATGGTTTCAGAGGAGTCTGTCCATGGCCAGTTCCATTGCCACGGGCAGGACATCATGGCCGAAGTGCTTGACAGGAAAACTGCTCAGCTCATGGCAGCCAGGAAGCTGGGGGTGCTGGGAGCCAGGGAGAAGATAAACCATTTCGCAGAATGCCCCGAGTAACCTACTCCTTCCAACTAGATCCCACCTCCCAGTAGTCCATTTAGCTCCCAGCAAATTAATCCATCAAATGGATTAATCCAGCTGATGATGTCAGAGCCCTTTGACCCAATCATTGCCTAAAAACCCCACCTCATGAGACTTTGGGGGAAATTCCAGATCCAAAACATAACACTCCAGGTAGGTCATATGTACATTAAAATTTGAGAAGCAGTATTCCGGCACATGAACCATGGCTTTTCACAGCCTTTTTAGGGAAGTGTGGTAGGGGGTGGATGGTGACCCCTTCTTTGTGATTGAGAATCGTACCTGGATTCAGGGTTTAGCCCACAGCAGGCCTTGCAGTGCTACTATACTTAATAATGGGGACCATGAGAGATGAAGACACAGTACTTAGGAGAGAGGCTGGCCAGAGCAACTGTGCAAGGATGCTCACTTTCACCACTCCAAAGTGGACGCTTCTGCCAGGTGCAGTCATGACCTTGGGCAAGCCAACTTCTGTCCCAGCATCCAAGTATCCATGGAAACAGAAAGCATGGATCTGGAAGTCTCTGAGGACTGCTTGTGACTGGGGGTTGGCTGTGCTTGGCGTCCACCTTAGCCATGAGGACTGAGTGGGTGAAAATACCCCCAGGCAGATGGGCTGCCCACCCCCACAGTATCCTGTTCTAGAAACAAGTTTTGTTAAAAAGATATTTGGTCGGCCTCTTCAGCCCTCTCCACTGAGAATGGCTGTTCCTCTACACCTACCTCAGCTAGCTGTTCAGTCTGGCAGAACCCATGAGGCTTCAAATGGAATGAATCCAAGCATTTCAGGGAAGCTTATTCCCTGTCCGTGACCTGGTCTTGCAGAAAAGTCATGTATCTCATCTCAGAGCTTGCAGCAAGGGAAGACAGAGTGTGCCAGAGCTGGGGGTGGAGGTGGGTGAGGGGTGCACCCAGGGTGGGCCTTGCTCCTCTCTCATGGCTGAGGAATGCAAGACTTCAGAGACACAGGATTGTGGTTTGTCTAGTGCATTTATTTGGACTAAAGGTAAAATAACTGTCATTCTAAAAACATTACATCTAGCAAAATTAAGATTTACTGGTTTTTAGCCCCCTGCCCTAAATTAATGGTATATGCTTTGAATGTTTTCAGTAGCAAAAGCCTTGGCATAAGTCAACATTAGTCTGAGGAATAATTTCTTCATTTGTCATGTTCTTTCCTCACTATAGCATTATCTATTTGCATCTCAAGTTGGGAGGCGGTAAGTTTGACTAGGAAGAAAACATGCTGTCTGAATTCAAGGTCCCATTCCATCACTAACAAGCAGTCTGATTTTGGAAGACCATTCTCTTTCTCTTTAGACCTTAGTTTCTTCTTGTGTCTAGTGTTGCATGGGCCTTGATTCCTAAAGTCTCTTCCAGTTCTCACTTCCCATGATTCAATCCAACTACTTTCACTGGTTACTCTATAGATCTTCTCTCCAATGAAATCTGGCTATATAACCATCACACTTGACCTCAGAAACAACAAATGCTGCTGGGCATGACTCCAGAGACTATGAAGCAGGAAGATCTCAAGTTCAAGGCTAGCCTCAGTAACTTAGTGAGACCCTGTCTCAAAATTTAAAACAATAAATAAAACAGATTGGGGGTAAAACTCAGTGGTAAAGTACCCTATGGTTCAATCTCCAGTACTAAAAAAAAAAAAAAAGGAAGAAAAAAAGAAAGATCAAGAGCTGTGTATCTTACGGATATATTTTTGTTGTTTAATCAAATCAAAAAAGTTCTCTTTTTATGCACAACTTTTAAGTGAAAAATCTTTGGAGTCTCTTGCAATAATGCCTAGAATTTACTGTGCCTGAGTAGTCAGGCACAGAATTTGAAAATAGTGTAAACATATCCCCAAAAATAATTACATTTGGGAGGATTTTGAGGGCACAGACACAAGAGGAAATCCTGGGTTGATATCCACTCCTCTTGCTACCTGGGTGTCCTTGATCATGTTACCCAATCCCCATAATGCCTTCCCTTCTTCTAAGGAAGTAGTGGTCAAGGGTATCTACCACACAGGGAGATTGCAGGAAGCACAGTGGGATCATCCACTAGCATGGAAAGGGTTCAGAAAAGCTTGACAACTCTCCTGTTTTATTCTTGTATTCTAGCACACACTTCATTCTCTTGGGGGGTTTGTGTTCGAGCAGATTCTCCAAAAGCCTCTAACAGAAGGGTTGTCTTACACACAGCAAGTTATCAATAATGACGTTTGCTGAATTAATCAAGAATGAACACAGTGTGGGCAGAACAGATGTAGGTTAAAATAATGGACCACAAATAATTTTATTTGTGTTGTAAAAGAAAAGAAAAGGAAGGGCGTGTGGTTTTTCAAAATGGAAGGTACTCTGGGGTTAACAGGAATGTGGACCTGCTAGAGCTAAGAGGAAGAGCAGAGAGCCTTGATGTAAAACAAGCCTGGCTGCACATTTAGAGTCACCTGGGAACTTCTTAAAAATACCAATGACTGGGCCTCATCCCTCAGGGAGTCTTACTTAATTGGCCTGGAGTGGGCCCAGGTTTTTATTTTTTAAAAAACTTCCCAGGCGATTCTGGCCCAGGCCAGAATTGAGAAAACTGATCTAAAAACCTGATTAAAGGACTTTTTAAGTTCTGACCTGAGTGTTTTATAGAGGGAGTGATACAGTAAGAGAAGTGGAAGGAGAGGATAAAAGAAAAAACAAAAGATATTCTCTGCCTGAGGCCGATACAAGTATTTAAGAACATGAACAGTTGAAACATGTTATAGGTATGAGCAGCGCAGCCAGGAATCCCCGAATCTGACCCTCCACCACAGCTACCTCTCTCCTTGAGGAAACTGAAGTGGTCCCTCAACCTTGCAGACAAGGAAAATAGAGCCATGTTTATTGTTATTTGCTGTGGCTTTGTGCCCTAAATAAACATTAGTGCAGAGGGTTCCATAGCTGAGTGTAACCCAGGAGCATCTCTGGTCTCTGCATGGTGGCCACTGTGCCATCTTCACAATTGTAGCTGCATGTTGGAATCAGCCTGGGGGTCTTAACAATCACTGATAACTGAGTCTCACAGAGATTTTGCTGCTATGGGTCTGGGATGTGGCCAGGACTTGGTGATTTTTATAAGTTCTTCAAATGAATCTAATGTGAGCAGGGATTGAGAGCCCTAGTAATAGCTCTCAAACCATACTCTATAATGATGTGTATTAAGCAAATGCATAAATACCTGTCAGCAGATTTTATGCTTACATTTTACATAAGACATTCAACAGTGCCATAAGTAATCAACAAAAGGTATTTACATTAAAGGGAAAAGTGGAAAATGGATATTTTGAGCCAACTAGAAAACTCTATATAATATCTCTCTCAGTCCTCACGACATTCCTAGTAAGTTGTTGTGATTCCCTTTAGATGGATAAGAAAACTGAGGCTCAGAAAAGGTAAGGAGCCCAGAATCTCACCATTAATTGGTTGCAAAATGTAGATTCAAACCTAAGCATGACCTTTCCTAAAGCTCTTAGGTACTGTCCACCACAATATATGACCTCAGCTCTTCCTAAAGAGGCCTGTTTGTTCACTGACCAAGGATGTATTGGGTGACACGAGTCCAGCACCATGCTGGAGCCAGAAGAAATAGAGATGAATGTAGCCAACACAGGCCTGGTCAGGGAGCCCTGTTCCTGTACAATATAAATAAGTTGATAAGGAACCAACTCTGGTGGAAGTATTTTGATGAAGGGATGGGCACAGAACACTATGGGAGCACATCAGAAAGACATCGCAATACAACTCTTTTTAAAAAGACTGACAACTATTTTATTATAATTCATGACTTGATATAAAGAACACACATCTCTTCCTGAATTTCTGAGAGCCCCTTAAGGAAGATGGGTAGGTCTATGATTAGACTGAGAGCAGTGAAGTCAACATAAGCAAACTCTACTTGCTGTCAACTGGTGGATATTTACCAGTTGGTGTTTTAAATGGAACTCACACCAATGTATTGGAGAGCAGTGGAAGAGAAGGTTTTCTTTCTGTTCTAGGAGTGGGTTGAACAAGCCCTCGTGTTCCTCCTATTCACTCCACTCACAATGGTGTGTTCACAATGATGAATTCAGAGATGTAGTGGGCATCCTTTCATCTTTTGTATTTCTTGCATTCATCTCATGTAAAATAATACAGAGTGAAACAAATGAAATTGCAGGACCTGACTCTTGGTGTAGGCTTACCTGTTCTGGATGACGTCCCAAGCAGGTGCTGGCCTCCTTGGTGAGTTGTTAGGCTTCAAGTATCTATTCACATCAGTGTGGCAGGGGTCAGCTGTGAGCTTCACACAGAAAGACACCTTGACTTAGCCCAGCATGCTAAACACTAGAGACACTGCAAAATGAAGATAAGCTAGAATAAATCCTCACTGTGACTGGACATGAAGAAAAGATGGATCTAAAATTACATTTCCAGAAAGTAAACATAGGGGCCAAGGGTCATTCTCCATGCTGAGCACTGCAAAGGTAGAAATCTCTCTGTTTCTTATATTTTTATTGAGAAGGAGATGATCTACCTCATCCTCCTGGTAATTGAAAATAGCAACCAGAGGGGGTTGGCTGCCAAAAGAACAAGCCTGTTCTTTTCTCTGTCTCCCACGGATATTTCGGGAGCCGGGACTTGGAATTATGAAACTGACAAAAAAAAAATAAATATGAAAAGATACTGAAATTATTACCATGTAACACCAGAAAATATTTTTTCCCACTCTCCCATATTGTCCTTATATAAAACACTATTTTTGCCTCTAGAAATGAATTTCCCTAAGTGTGCACAGACTTTCCTGGTACTCCCCCGACTGCAGGCTGCAGGTGTGTTGGTGGCAGCAGTGATGAAGTTCTTATGGTGTGAGTCAGAGTGACAGGGATGTCTCCCAAAGGGGATTTTTTTTTTAGGTCGTTTGTTAAGATTGGTGGGTTCCTTTGAATTTGATCACCACAGATAATTTGAGGACATACCTGCTGGGTTTTTGAGTCTGAATCCCATTGTGGGTCAAGTCCCTATTTTTCTGCATCTCAGATAAAGTGTCAGCATTAGAACCACAACTGCTTTGGGCCATCGTTTATAGGATAAGGAACCAGGGAAAGGATTTGGACAGAAGAGGTTACAGAGCCAAGTAGAGTCAGAGGTCACAATAGGAAAATGATTGAGTTAGAATTTTCCCAGAGCTGAGGATCTGAACAAGTCTAAATCAAAAATAGGTAGACAATTAAAATAAAGAAACAACGTAAATCACAACTTGCACCAAGTCAGAGACAGGAACCCAGAGGGAACGAATGGAAGAGGGCAGAAAGTTGGAAGTTTAAGGTGAATGCCAGGAACTAGGAAAGCTATGGGACTAGGAGCAGTAATCTGTATTTATTATGGGTACATGGATCTACATTGATTGCATGTATATAACATATGCACATAATATGTACATGTCATGTGCTTTACATGTATTATCTCATTTTATCATCCCAACAAATTTAAGAGGTAACTTATAAGTTAGGTAGGTAGATAAGTAGATCGGTTTGCAAAGTTGTAGTTTACATGTGAAGAAAATGAAGTTTCTGAGAGGTTAGATGTCTTGCCCAAGATCCATATTTTAACCCTCAGGACTGGTTCAGAAGATGGTACATTTTCCATGTTGTCTCTGAGAATTAAAAAAGGACTATAGTTCAACTCACTAGCAACAAAAGTACTGGGATAACTAAGGCAGTCCCTTTACTTTGAGAGTTTGTATCCTAAAGCAGAAATCCATTTGAGAAAGGCTTCTTCCGAACCGGTGGAGATAATGTATAAATAGAAGTGTTGGCAGGGTGAGGAGAACACGTGTGTATACATCTGCACTCGGGTGTTGGGAGAGGTATAGGGAAAGGGCAGACAGGAAGGTAGAGAAGGAATAGAACCACAGATTTTGGCTAGCAGATATCAATTCATGGTCCCTAATACAGGCTGGTGGTTTATTAACACTGGACGCTTGTCAGTGACTGGGCTTACTAATTGTTTTGAATTAGTAGAATAATGAACAAACTTTCCTTGTGTGAAATGAATAAGCATTCAATATCCCTGTGATGTTGCTAGGGTGTATTTATAGTATGTGTTTGAGAGCCAGCGTGTATTTCATATATATATATATATATATATATATATATATATATATATATATATATATATATATATAATTTATTTATTTTTTATTATTTTTTTAGTTTTTTAGATGGACACAATATCTTTATTTTATTTTTATGTGGTGCTGAGGATCAAACCCAGTGCCTCACGCGTGCCAGGCGAGCATGCTACCACTTCAGCCACATCCCAGCCCTGCTAGCATCTATTTCTAAGCCTTGCTTTTTTTTTAGAGGCAAAGAAGTTGGCTAATAAAATCATCACTCCCCAGCTACTCTCATCATAGTGTACTTCCCATCTAATGAGAAATTATATCTGACCTTAAAAGAGAATGTGCCCTTGGCAGAATTTCCTGAAACAGGGTCCATTTAGTTTAGTTTTATGTTTTCTGATTTGACCCAGAGGCTTGCTTGTGAATATTCTGGGTGTTGGGAAATCTCCTGTCGGGGGCTAGTGGGTGCTGTTGACTAGGGATGGATTTCCAGAGCGCCAACTCTTTAATTCCATTTGGTAGTAAAGAGCTGATCACTTATTAAAAAGTAACTCCAGGCAAAGAATCAGTTAACCCAAAAGAGCTGGCGTGGGCTGAGCATCCTATATAAGGGCCACTTATGGTGATCTGTCTAGCTGAACAGAGGGATATGTAGAGGTTGGGAGGGTGCTGATAATGGCCACTTCCAAATCCAGTTTTCTTACGAATATTAAGGAAATGTTGTCTTCACAGTACTATGTGGTTTTTAAATATTTACATTTTTTTAAAATCAGGAATTGAGTTAATCTGTGAAAAAGACATTGATCTGGCAGCCCAGGTGCAAGAGCTGCTAGAGTTTCTCCATGAGAAGCAGCATGAATTGGAGCTCAACGCGGAACAGACCCACAAGCGGCTAGAGCAGTGTCTCCAACTGCGGCACCTCCAGGCAGAGGTCAAACAGGTGAGCCTGGCCTGGTGCCCGCTCCTGTTGTGGGTGAGGCATGCAGAGCCATAGCCACAGGTGTAACGTCTGAGTATCCAAGCCTTAAAAAATAGATAAGGACTCATTAATTTCTGAAAGTTTGGCTGCTGTACCTAATAGACTCCATGGTAAAATGCCCCAAGATATAGCACATTATAATCTAAGGAGAGCATTCCAGAGATTTCCCATGTTGTCCTCTGTCACTGAATCTATTCTGTTCCTGCCTATGCTTAATCCTGTCAGAGTCCATAGGACTTAGAGTTACGTTGATAAATTTGAGGCACTTATATCCTTGTGACAGTACCTGACACATAGCTGATAGTTGTTAAGTAGTAGTCATTTCCATCATTATTTCCAATGTGTATGTGACTCTTAAAGGAACATTTTCTGGACATTTAAAAGTTGATTTTAAAAAAGATCAAAGAATTCTCTGCATGAGGCCTTATACCAGGCATTTTACTGGAGGACACATTCAGACCTCCAGGAATATGTACCTAATGATAAGTGTTACATTTGTGAATATTACTGTTAGTTATGCTTTCAGCTCACAGTTTTCAGAGGTTCAGTCCATGGCCAACTGACTCTTCTGTGGGCCCAAAGTGAGACAGACCATCAAACCAGTTCCAAATGCTTCTGAACCACATGGTCAAGTTAGTCACAGCAACAACCCCACTTCTCAATACCAATTTCGGGGTTAGTTAGCTTTTCATTGCCATAACAAAAATACTTGAGAACAACAACTTAGAGGAGGAAGAATTCACTCTGAACTCAGGGTTTCAGAGCATTTAGTTTATGGCTGGCTGACTCCATTGCTCTGAGCCCCAGGTAAGACAGAACAACATGGTGGAAGGTCTTGGCAGAGGGAAGCTGCTCACCTTATGATGGCCAGAAAACAGAGCAATTGCAAAAGAGGCCTCAGGAAAAATGAACCCTTTGTGGGGCATGCCCCCAGTAGCCCACCTCTTTCAGTCATGACCCCACCCACCTACTATTACCACCCAGTTAATCCATTCAAACTAGGATGGACTGATTAGGTTACCACTCTATAATCTAGTTATTTTACCTCTAAATATTCATGTATTAACCTAGGAGCTTTGGGGAAACACTTTATTTACTATAATGATTACTATTTATATCATGAGCAGACTGTAATAAATAACAATGTAATAATCATGGCATAAGCATTAGCAAGGGATATCTTGAATACAGGTGACTGAGAAATAGTAATTCTTGTGAACATAACGAATTGACATATTTTAAAACAAAGATTGAAGTAAAAATACAATAATAGTTCCAATACTATGTACCTTTTCCATCTCCATCAATCCTCACAACACTCTTTGAAGCAGATACTAGTCCTGTTTTAAGGATGAGGCTACTGAAGCTTAGAGAGGTCACCAGACTATGATCACAATGAGGAAAAAACACACCACTGCCCTCCACAGGTGCCGGAGGGCCTCCTGCAGGGCAGGAGCTCATCACCTCAGTGGTTGCTGCTTTCTGCTCCCTATTCCTCTAAGCAACCCTGTCCCCCCTGCTTCCTCTAGGCCCAAGTTATCCTAAGCAGAGAAATATTTTCCACCTTTAAACATTCTTATGTACAGTGTCTACAAGAGATTTTAGGTTTAAATGTATTAATGGAGTTCAAGAGACAAAAATGTCATATTTTATTTAACTATTTCTCACTCATCTGTATTCAAGATATCCCTTGCTAATGCTTATGCCATGATTATTACATTGTTATTTATTATACTGGGAAGAATCATCTTCATTCCTCTTTTCTTTCAATCAGTGCTCAGCCAGAGCCCAGCCACATGCCATGCTAAAGGTCTATATTCAGCACAGATGAAATCAAATCACTGAGCCCCAAGCAAGACCGGATCACAGAGCTGCCATCCAGGTGTTTTCTGCCTAATTACAGCGGGATACATATGAGCCTCTAAATAGAAATGTTATTCATAAGGACATGTTAGAATTCCTAGCAGGCTCGGAGCAGTAATGAGTATACAAATTTTTGAAACTTTTAGCATAAGTGATAGTACTTTCTTTTCATATGAGAGGTACTTTTCCCTTTATGATCTCATTTTAAAAAGAACAGTCCCGTGAGGAAAATTGTGTTATGTTTTCTTTATAAATGAGGAAACTGAGGCACACAGAATTAGTGCTCTCCAGGGCTTACAGTAGTTTGCTGAAACCTGAGCCCAAGCTGCCTAAATGCAAGTCTCGCCTCTAGGGGGCCTCATACTCACACAGGAGCATTAGAGAGAAGCCCCCCAGCAGAACCCAGTCTAAGGTTTTCCTGGCCTGGCTGATACCATGTCTAAAAAGACAGGCAGACATGGTCTTGGCTGCATGGAGAGTGTGGCACCTAAAGCCAGCAGGGCTCCAACAGGTCATCAAACTCCTCCCCTGCTCTCATGCCTGGGAATTTCTATCAGTAGCAGAAGACAGGATTGAGTAATCATCTGATAGGGGAGGAAAAAAAGTAGATAACAGGGTAGTCATTCCTATTTGACTTTAAAATGGAAGACATAGTTTTGCTTTTGTTCCTGGATTTTTAATTTTATTTATTTTTTGCTCCAGCATCAATAGTAGAATCAGTTCTGTAATTATGTTTTTCTTAAGCTGATATTAAAATTGAAATGAATTTTCATTCTTTAAGTATACATCCTGTATAAAGTGGGTTCTGGGATGATAGGTAGTTTGTCAAATGGGAAACTAGATTGTTTATATCTGAGTAATCCTGGGTTGACTAATATATGCATTTATTCCCATTCATAATTTCATGCATTGGAGGACAAAAAGTTCTTCTGTAGGGGTGGGAAGATGTTCTCTTCCCACCGTGGCAAGAATGACACACATGGGATTATAGTTCAAAACTGTACAAGCTTGCTCAAGTCCAGCTCTGAAGAAACCTACAAAGGCCTTTGCAAAAGACCGTAGCCCTTTTATCACCAAGGGACTGCTACTTGGTTAAGCCACCATGCCTCATTAGACAGACCTGTTTTCCTTGTCAGTGTAGGTTCTTTCTTTAGGGATTTGTCTGATCCAGTTTCAGAGAAGGCATTTGTGTTTGATGGAAATTGGTGGAGCAGGAAATATTGATTTGGAAACTGTTGACACTTGGAAAAAGCGAGTTAATTTAGATGTCAGTATTGATCAGTGAGGCTAAATTTAGACACTGGCTTGAGAGTTTCTCTTTTGAATATACTCTTAAAGAGGAAAAAAAGAAAAGAAAAGAAAAAAGATACCTTAATTGAAATGCCATTAATTTAGACAGAAAGGGAGATAAAATAATGTATTATGATAAAATAATGTATTATGATACATTCTATTGTTGGAGCTTTTAGATGAAAGGTTTAGATTTGACTGTGTAGCCATCATAATCAGAAATGTAGTTACACCAAAATTATATTAAACGAAGCTTTTACAAGTGAGAAAAGTGCAGAGACTGACTGAAGATTATCCAAAACAAATGAAATTGAGGAATGCAACTGACTTTCTTTCTAAGAGCTTCCTCTGGGGAAATGTTGAAGGAAAACCACTCCCCCAATTACAGCATTTGGCCTAGGTCCCCAGGCCACCAATGTGCCCCTCAGATTACCCTCCAAACCCCACAGAATTCTCAGACTGCTTCCAGGAAAATTACCACTCCAGTAAAGATGACCTCACATCCATTAGATAATTCAGGAAGATTGAAAAAAATGACCTAATGGGTATAAAACTAAATGAATTTCCAGATGTTATTCTTGCAAAGCAGTGCATTTAGCAGAAAATAAGCTAAAATCAATTTATAAGATATCAGATTGCTTCCTCAGGTTAAATATTTGCCAAAATTTCCATATGATCAAGTATATATTCAAAACAAAGGGAAATAATATTAGCCTGACCTTATACTCCTGTGGAGAATACTGTGTTCAGTTCTGGTGACTGCATGTAAAAGGTAGAAAGGTATTCAAGTAGATCCAAAAGATGGGCAACCAAAGGGACACGTACCATCCTTTTGTTTCAAAATGCAGATAAGTAAGAAGACACATGGCAAATGTATAGTCATAAATCCAGGAAGAATGAATGTGTACAATCTCAGAGATAGGAGTTTTTAGAAGTAAGGAATTCTAGAATTATGACAGGCTCCCTACTACCAAAAATTCCTAAGTATTTTTCCTATTTCAGAAGTAATTGTGCCTTGTGATGGGTCATCTATAGTAGCAATCCTAAGAGTTGGTCGCCTTAAGTGCAACTTCATAACTTTATTGTAGGTATGACCTCAAGAACACAATCATCAGCATGCAGCTTCCTCAGCATGCATTATTACAAGGCCTTGTCTTCCCATCTTAAATTACATCATCAGGTGTGGACATCCACGTCCAGTTACTCTAGTCCACTCTCCTTCTGATTTTATGGTTTGAAAATACTTGTATATTAGTGATTTAATTTCATCTTTACCTTTTGCTTAAGGCAAGAAAAGTGTTCACATTTTACAGATGAGGAAACTGTGCCTTGTATTAAATGATATTTCTAAGTTCACACTGCTCAAGATTAGTAGAAGCAATATTTTCTCATTTTGTTTCATGTCTCTTTTATTTAGCACATATTTGGATGCCCACAGGATAATAACTAACAAATTTTATGAATCAGGAGGATAAAAGATCCCAATAATAGAAAATTACACCTACAAGAGTTGTCCATAATTAGAGTACAAAGGGTAATGATGACAACAACCTAAGAAACATCAGAATATGTCAATAAGCTCATTCAAACTATTGAATAAAGCTTACTATATCTAAAATTTTTCTCTTTTCATTGGGAAAAGTATAAATGAAGAATCACAGCACTACCAGACATCACTAACACTAACACCATCATCATTATCAAACTTTACATTTCCTGTATGTTACATCAACCCTGTAATACAAAAAGGAAAGGCACAACTATCCTTATTTTACAGATAAGAAAACTGAGGTTCAGAGAGGTTAAGTGATTTTTCCAGGTAAGTAACAAAGTCAGGTATTCTGACTTCAAATTTATGCTTTTTCTAAACTATGCCAGTTCTACTTCTGGGGCTGACTCATTCATGGGGATCAATCTCACCATGGAATAAGCCATGAGTATAAACTACCATGTATTCTTATTTTCTTAAAATCAAATGTTTAGGGGCTGGGGTTGTGGCTCAGTGGTAGAGCACTTGCCTTGCATGTGTAAGGCACTGAGCACCACATAAAAATAAATAAATGAAGGTATTATCGTGTTCATCTACAATTAAAATATTTTTAAATCAAATGTTTAGAACTTCAAAATTATTTTATAAAGAGTATTTTATAAACAGTATTTGGGAAATAAAATGAACAATAGGCTATGATATGATTTAATAAAAGAACTAGGGACTAAACACATGATATTTCTAGGTGGAAAAGGTGGTAAATGGGTATTCCCACCACCATAGCTATCACTGATGTTTCCAGTTGGCTGAAACTAGAGAGGAGAAGAATTTTCCAGCAATACTCAGGAGGCCCAGAAGGAGCACTGCTTTGTGTTGCACATAGAGAAAATGTTTTTCTGATACTCTTAAATAATCTCTAAACTAAGCAGAATACAGTGAAACATGGTACATAGAGACACAGTTCAAAATACATATTATGAACTCCATCTTCCAAAGAGAAGAGCATTTGGACATGCAATCTATGAATGCAAACTTTCAGGCAGCTTTTCAAAATCATTAGCACCTCTAGCTAGCCAGCCACAGTCCACCATGACAACAGGAATTTCACACATACACTCTGAGCAGTTATTTCCTGCAACCAATTGCTTTACAGATTGGCATCTCATCCACAATCTGCCAGACTGGCCATGAATTAACATCTCAATCCAAATAGCCCAGCTCCAGCAGGATTTGTGCCCCAATGTTATCCATGTACAATAAGGCATCCGTCATTGTCTGCTCAGGGATGAAATTTGAGAAAGCCCTTTGGGAATTATGGAGCAGCAGACCAGCCTTGGTATTTTCCAGTTGTTTAACATGAGGAAGTTGAGGGGAGAAAAAAATTTGAAAGCAAATCTGAAACAGATCATGGTGTCTCTTCCTTTGGCATGAGGTAACAGATGGATGGTATTTACTAACTTTGAAATTTCCAGAGAAGTTTCATTTCCTCACCAAGCAAAAACCTCAGAGTCCCTAGAAAAGAAGATATTTAGCTACATTCTGGTGACAGCACAACAGGTGTGTTTGCAGAGCCTAACTCTCCCAGGTGGACTATTTTACACAGACTTTGTTAAACTAGAGAGTTGCCCATTTCACAGACTAGGACTATCTGCTAGCTGTATCTTCTTCTATCCTAATATTGCTTAGCTGAGTTTTCTTTGCCCCACTACTCATTAAGTTCACCCAGAAATTGTATTCAGCCCAGCCATAGCCTCTAAATAATTTAAGTCCATTATAATTTACTCTCCCTTTTTCTGATGATCAGTGTATGACTTATTCATGCTATTTTACTTGTTTTCTCCTTCCTGCTTCCTTTGGGCTATTTACCTAGCAAACCCCAACTCCATTTATTCCTGGCTATAGGTATAGGGAGGTTGGACTCACCGCTCAGGTGTGACTTGGGTCTTCTCCATTACTTTTAAATCATTACTACACCACACCCATGATAGGTAGGGTACTGTACTAGGCACCATGTGATATTAAAATATGACTAATAGAATGCCCCAGACTTCAGGGAGTTTACCTTCTAAGGGGGAAATGAAATTTAGGTTAAAATAACTGAAGAAGTCAGCTGTGGTGATTAACATATAGGTGGTACATACAAACTAGTATGGTTGTGCTGAAAAAGGAAGAGATTGCTCCTAATAGGAATGATGAGGTGTGGAAGATTTCAGGAAGTTGTTGTTTGAACTGGGTCTTAAAAAAAGAATAGGATACCAACAGTTGGAATTTACTTATTTATACCATTCAATATTCCTGAAGGAACTTTAGACACACATACAACCAGATTGATGCTTAAATGAGTGAGGAAATTAGGTTAGTAGTGGGTGGTAAAGGGAGGAAATAATATATAGACCTGGAAATGAAATTGGCACATAAAATAAACTCCTTATGTCACAAGGTGGTAGTGAGATTGGGGAGCTGACCATCTAAGACCCTTCCTGAACTCTGTCCTTTGAATGAAGTGCCTTTAGATAAGGCAACACTCTGGGGAAGCTGCGGAAAGCCATTCACCTCTGTCCTTATCCTGATTCCCTAGGTCCTGGGATGGATCCGCAATGGAGAGTCCATGCTCAACGCCAGCCTGGTCAATGCCAGCTCTTTGTCTGAAGCAGAACAGCTACAGCGGGAGCATGAGCAGTTCCAACTGGCCATCGAGGTAACAACCAAATCTGACTGCACTGCTTTCTGTCCCCCTCTCTGCTCTGTGCCTGGGGCAGCATGATTCCCTGAGGTCGGGTGTTCCTTCAGGTGTGGGAGTCTTTACTCTTTCAGGTCCAGGAAGCTTCCCTCCTACCCAGGTACTGATGGGAAAGTGAGTGCAGGGCTTCATGCCCCCAAGGAGGCCAGCATCAGAAGTCAAGTATGCACACTATGAATGAGAATCTTACTCATCAGGGCCTTCAGCCTTTCAGGGCCCTGGTACTTTGAGATATTTACACATATAGATTATGTGCCAGTTGAGAAACGTAAAGCTAAAAGTTAGAATTTACTTCCAATTGAAAATCCCTCAGACCTAATAAACAAGTGCATGAGTTTCTACTAAATTGGGATCATATTTTTTTTTATCGTATTTCTAACCATTTAGTTTATAGAGTCCATCTTCTAACAAGGACAACCAGCATTGGAGCAGATCACACCCGTCTGCCTTGCTAAAGTGGTTGTTCAATAATGCTGGTAGAAGTTATATTTAGGGAGTAAACTGCAACTAGAAGATGTTACCAACTGGGACCATTTTAAAATGAAAGCCTATTTTAAAATAAACTCCACTTATAACAATCTAATATAAATGTTGCCATGCTTTAAATAATACCTTTAATTGTCCTTTCTATTAGGACATCCTCCTTCCCAAAGAGACTTAAGCTGATTGCTTCACAGTGGTTTGAGGAAAGAATAGGAAATGGGACATGAGAATTGTATTAAAAATAAAATAAGTTCAGTACCAGTGGGAATAGAGACAAAGAGTGAAAACTTCAAAGACACTCATTATTCTGTGGTTCATCATAGAAATTAGCCCACTTCTGAGTAAGAGCTACAAAGCTGTTATTTTTAAAAAATTATTGTTAGTGGGTATTTTGCACAACAGTAATGGAAAAATAGTAAAAATTTAACTGTCTGTGCCCATACTATGCCTTTAATGCAGTAATCCAGCTGATTGCTAAGCATTTTAAAACTAAATATTGATTGAATTCAACTATTTAATTTTCCAGAAATCATCTTGTTTGCATAAATAATAATATTAAGATGAATGACATGTTACTATAAGATACTTGATAATCTTCTTAGAAATGATTATTAGTCCTAAAAGTATGGTCTGGGATTTGAGATTTTAAAATAAACTATATGTTTTATGCACAATATGGGAAAAATCACTTTCTAAAGAGAAATTAACCAGAGGAGAGAAGTTTTATTATCATCAGCTATCTGTATTGCAGTTTGCGGACACAACCAAATGTGGTAGTGCTGGGACCTAATCACTATAAAGGAAAGATCAGGATTGGGGTAATAATCAGGCACTCAGTGGTCAGGTTTCCACTAGGGCATAGGAAGCAGTGAGGGTTGGGCAATCAGACCAGAGGCAAGAGAAGCTGTGAGGGAGATTAGGCAGAGACAAAGCCACTCTTGGCCTCTTATTTTTCATGAATGAGAAGGTTTACATGCTTTGTCAGATGATTAAATTTCTAGTCCCTTAAAGAAATGTTAAGCAGGAAAGACCAAGTGTTATGACACACCTGAGCATCTTAGTGAGCTGGCAAGAAAGAGCAGGTAGATGAGCCATGTGTGGTGGTGCATGCCTGTAATCCCAAGGACTCTGGAGCCTAGGAAGACTGCAGTTCAAGGCCAACCTCAGCAACTTAGTGAGTTCCTGTCTCAAAATAAATAATTGTTTAAAATGCCTGAAAATGTAGATCAGTGGCAGAGTACCCCCTGTGTTCAATCCCCAGAACTGGGAGGAAAAAATAAAAAGAAGAAGAAGTAGGTAAATGCTTTCACAGTGCTATTGAAATGACTAAATACCACACAGCTGCATATGCAGTATGTATTAATTTCTTTCAGATGCTGCAGTATCCTTGCAGCACAGAGGCTTGTCAAATGATTAAATTATGATTAATGCCTCCCAATCAGTCCTAGGTTTCTATATTGGTAAAACTTGATCAATTAGTCTTTAGAATTTATACTGAGATATAGCAACTCTAAAGTTGGTGTCTGTGGTCTCAAGAGGGCAGAGCAGAGCAGATAGGATTTCTGGAAGATCTTAGGAATGGGAGGTAGGCAGGGTCTTCAGTATGGTTAGAATAACAAGAACAGAACCAGAATTTCAGCATATGCTTCTTCTCCAGGGGGTCTATGTAAGGTTCTGCATCAGGAGGAAAATATGCCAGGGAGGATGAAGGCAATTTTAAAGGAAGTCTAAGTCTGGTTTGGCTTACCCCATTTTGATAGTATTATTGGAAGCTTTTATAATGATTGCTAATAGCAAATAGGATTTGACTTAATAGACCCTAAGAAAGAACCTGGGGTTCTGTAAGGGAAAATAAAATAGCTATTGGTAGGATGATCATATAATTTATTGTGTAAACTGAGACACTTTTCAAAGTGAAGAGAATTACTAAGTCAGAAGAACAGACATAGAGTAGAACTGTCCTTTATAAACCCGGATGTCTGCTAACCCTAGTTTGGGCAACCTCCTTGGGTTGAAGGTTTCAGTCTCTCCAGGGAAGATCAAAATTTTTCTCAGAAGCCTTGGTTTCAGTAAATCTTTCCCAGAACCACTCAGAATGGACAGAAGTACTCAGCACCCAGGTGCAGTAAAGCTCTATCAAGCAAACCTAGATTATTATATGTTAATATCAATAGAGGCAGCTGATGTTTCTTCAGGAACTTCAAAAGAAAAGCTCATTTTTAAAATCCATTTTTACTTGAAATCCTCTTATGCATTTTAAGTATAAACATTATGCCAAAAAAAAAGTAGCTAAAACTAGATAATAAGAGCAATTGATTCCGTTCAATTTTCTTCTGCATGCTCCTAAATATGAATGCCCTTGATAATCCTTGTCTTAAACATATAACACACAATGGGATTTGATAATAGGGAGTAGAAATAAATGCAAAATAATGATTTAAGCTTAGCGAAGCAAAGATTATGCCACATAGATAAGAGTTTATTATTTAGGAAATTAAAGGGGGAAAGAAGTTCTCAGGACTATTAAATGATAATGAGTTTCAGAGTAAGGAAGAGAATTTATTTTATACCATAACTTATAGGAAAATCCAGCCTATACCTCCACTCTCAGAGAAAGGCATGATAACAGGTTTATGATGACAGTTACATGCTGGTTTAATGTATTGAGGAAAAGCCATATAATTACCATAATCACTAATGTTCATCTTGTGAACCCTTCTTCCAAATGAGAACTACTATAGTTACCATTATATTCCTAGAGATAAGATGATGTGGTATGATATAGTAGAAAGGACATAGGTTTGGGAGTAGATGAAACCTGAGTCTCAATCCTGGGTTCATCACTTCCTTGGTTGTACATTTCTGGGCACTCTGCTTTTTAATCTCTGAGATGGGAGTAGTAATACCCACGTTGTAGTAGTGTTGGGAAAAGTAGAAAATATGCGTAAGCGTAATGCCCAGCACAGAGTATGTACACTAGATAAATGACAGATGCTTAAATGATTTTCCAAACTGCCCTTGCTTTGAGAGTTTTACAGTCTAAGTAATGACCAAGGGTTAGATGAGTGACATAGGAGTAGGGTCATTTTTCTGTGAGTCTCAGATCATCTAAAAAGGCCTGGTTGAGGAGAGCAGACCTTAGGTGAGTCTCAAAGGAAAGCTAAGACACTGCCTTAGGAGGATACAGAGGGTATCCATCATGGCAGGAAGAAGGGAGGTAGCAAAGGGAGGTAAGAAAGCTTGTGGTGTGTTTGCAGAGGCGTTGCAGGGGAAGCAGTAGGTGATAATGTTATAGAAGTAGCTAGGGCCAAATCGTAATGTACTTTTAATGACAAATACCAAGTTTGGACTTAATTTCATAGCAATGGAGGAACCATGGTAAGGCTTTTGAATTAAGAGAAGGGAGTGATATTTAGCATAAAATGAGAGCTTTAGAGATAGAAAGAATGTTAGATGTCACTTATTACAAACACTTCCTATTACAGAGAATTAAGCAAAACTGCCATATAACTTCAATAGCTTAGTGATCAAAATAAATGTTTAGTATGCTTGCAGCCCTGAGTTCAATCCCCAGCACACCACCAACACACACACACACACTCACGCATGCACGCACGCACACACGTGAAGGATGGATTTGGTAAATTAGAAAAGAAAACTACTTAGGTCACCCCCCTAGCAGTCTGTGTATGAAGTAGTAATGGCTGGACTGGGTGGGATGAGGGAGTGGGGCTCAGTAGTCATGAATAATATCAAAACTGCAATCCCAAGTGGCAGGGGAAAGTGGAGTATCAACAGAAGTGGTAGGTGAACAGGGAAAACTGTTCACAGAGAAGAGGAGTTCAGTTTCCACTGTGGAACTCCAGGAACTGAAAGCCCTTCCCACTCACTGACAAGGGCCCCTCTGTTCTCTAGGAAGATCATTCCCTTTGCTGAGAATGTGTCTTTGTAGCAGACTGACATGGGACAGGCAGTTAGACCAACCGAATGAGTGCTGCTCACAAATTGAGGTGTGTGCAGGTCATGATGAGGTAATAGAAGCCCGGGGAATAGATCAGAGCTCTGCTGGAGTGAAGGAAAGGCAAGGACTGACCTTAGCACCTCTGCATCTAGGAGCAGGGAAAAGACAGTGCCAGTAAACCAGGCATAGAAAACCAGGGATTTGTAGTGTATCATTTCTGCCTTTAGTGTTGATTCTCTGCTTTCGTTCTCAGTTGGGAACCTGATGCCGCCACAGGACAGAGGGACAGTGGAAAGGCCACAGCACCATGGGGTCTGGATTGCTAGAGGAGGTCATTCTAGGGAGCTACTGCAGATTCAGGAACGAGAAAAGGGAAGCCAGAAGGGGTCCATAGACTGTGGAAAAGGAGTGTATGGACTGCAGTCTGCAGTGTGGGCGAAGGGCAAATGTGGGAACCCAGGGGAGCGCAGGTGAGAATGAGGGAGGGCCTACCCAGACCCAAGCAGTGCTGAATGGATTTGCTCTTGAGAACAGTCTCAGTCACTGTCCCTTTTCACTTCTGGCTAAGTTGAATCCTCCTAAAAGTACAAAAGCCAAATGAGTACTATACCACTAGGCCAGAATGACCCCAGAGAGATAGGCAGCAGTGCTGTTATCTCTTTCAAGTCACTTGGGCTCTGAAATTCTCACATGGATCATCCACACCAGGACTCTGTTTTTAGGAAAACTCCAATCCCATTTGGTTCCTCCCTGGCACCCAGTCCTCCAGCCTCATCCTACCTTGTATAGTTAGCGTGAACTCAGAGAAGGCAAACTATATTTAGCCTGTTTCAAAAAGCATTAAGAAAAAATATATATGTAAATATCCTAAAAGCAAATGTAAAAAAATGTGAAGATCACGGGTTGGGCTGAGTTATCTGCCATACGACTCTGCTTCTTTGGTTAAGTAACTAAGGGAAGATGTGAGAGGCTGCTCTCTAGCTTTATTAACCTGCCAAATTTATTCCTTTTACTATAATCCTTTTCAACTGGTTAATGTTTAAAATGGCTATATCATAATCTGAAATTTATTTTACATGGAGTTTTTTTGGGTTAATATGCTATATTTACTTGATCTATAAAATGGGACTGCAGCAGGGGGAAAAACTTCTTTGAAAGCTTAATGGTGAACCTTTTCATAATTAGATTTGAAAAGGAAACTTAATGTACCAGAGAACAGACTTACATGCAACCTGTTTCTCTACCACAGGATCAGAATGTCCTTAAAATACAGGGTAATGCAATTAAAAAGTAAGGTCTGGGATGGAAGTTAAGGTCCTGAGAGACCAGTTAATGAAAATGTATGATATCCTTTTAAAAAATATGCTTTAAAACAATACTGTATTAATCTTCATGACAAAATGGATCAGTCATTTAAAGCACTTTAACTTTTCTGCATCTTTCCACTCACGCCTCACTCCACCCCCTCCCATACCACGCCTGGGTTGTTCCCACGGACCTCTCTCTCCTCCCCTTGTGCCCAGTCCCTCTTTCATGCCACTTCCTTGCAGAAGACGCACCAGAGTGCCCTGCAGGTACAGCAGAAAGCCGAGGCACTGCTCCAGGCTGGCCACTATGATGCGGACGCCATCCGGGAATGTGCAGAAAAGGTGGCCCTCCACTGGCAGCAGCTCATGCTGAAGATGGAAGATCGGTTAAAACTGGTCAACGCATCTGTGGCCTTTTACAAAACTTCTGAACAGGTGAGGGAAAGGTGAGAGGCGTGTGCGCTGAGGCTGACAGAGGGCTGCTTTCTGCTTCACATTGCAACTCTGCAATTCGACTCCAACAAGGAGCCAGTCCTCTCAGCACAAACTTGGAGAATAAAAGAATGACGTGTGGAAACACCACAGTTGGCTTCCTTATCATCTTTTTCATTATGGCAGTGAACCATGTGATTTATTTCTCAAACTCATCATATCTGTACTGAGGTGTTAAAACAGAAATGAGGTGCATACTAAATGCTAGATTTGAGCAATGTATCAGTCAGCTCTTGACACAGTAATGCCTTATAACCAACTGCCTTAAAACTCACTGGCATAAAACAAAAAGCATTTATTTTTTGCTTGAGTATCTGGGGTTCAACTAATCTTAGCTGAGCTTGGTAGAGCGAGGTTCCAAGCTGCAGTTTGCATCCAAGGATGCTCCTGTGTTTCTCACCCTCTTTGTCCAGCAGCTACTTGAGGCACATTTATAGTTAAAGACAGAAAGTGCAAGAGCCCAAAACCTACTGTGTAAGAACATCTCAAGACTTTACTTCTGTCACATTCTCCAATGTCCCATTAGCCCTAACAATCACATGGCCAAGCCATCAGTGAGGCAACAATGCCTCCAATGAAATTCTGGAGAGGAAAATGAATATTTACTTAACAATAATATAATCTTCTGCAACTAGTCATTATGCACTGCTTGAAAAACATATGACCCTGCCATTCCTGGGGTTTCCAGCCTATTTGAGGAAACTCAGCTCTGTCCTTGGGGAACTGTGAGCCTAAGTGGTTAAGAGAGTGCAGCAATGAGAGAAGTGGCAGGAGATGCGTACAGCAGGGCCCTGAAGATGCAGATATGTTACCATTACGTCAGTACATCAATATGGGCAAGGCCTAAGGATATTTTTTAAATGATTTGGGTGCTATACAGGAATTCTTTTCATGAAATAGAGGCTTAAAGCAGGACTAATTTTATTCAGTGTAAAATAGTTTTCTCAGTGAACTACTCCCTAGCAGAAATAAATAAAAAATAAATTCCCCTGGGCTGGGGTTGTGGCTCAGCAATAGAGTACTCATCTAGCCTGTGCGAGGCCCTGGGTTTGATCCTCAGCATCACATAAAAATAAATAAATAAATAGGTATTGTGTCCAACTACAACTAAAAAATAAATATTTTAAAAAAATACATTTCCCCTCTGGATGACTTATTGGGACCATGGGAAGTCTGCCTTGGGGCAAAGAAAACATGCCCATCAGAGCCTATACCAGTGTTATAGTTCACATACTTCATGTTTCTTATGTTTTTTTCAGAGAGATTATGCTTTTGATGGCCACAGAAGTGACAGCAGCAGATTAAGATGATAGAACTTCTCCAGTTGATCTATAATCAACACAATCCAAATCAAATCCCAGCAAGCTTTTTTGTAGAAATTGACATACCAATTCCAGGATGTCCATGGAAATAAAATGCACATGAAAAGAATGCAAATTCAAAGAACCTGGCATAGCCAAAACAATCTCAAAAGGGAAGAACCAAATTTGGAGGAGTTACACTACCTGATTTAAAGATTTACTCTAAAATTTCAGTGATCAAGACAGAATAATATTGTTATAAGAACAGACACAATGGAATAGAATGGAGGTTATAAAAGTTGACACATTTATATGGGTGTTTGATTTTTGTCAAAGCAATTCCATGAACAAAGGAAAGTCTTTTCAGCAATTGGCACTACCCAAATGAATGTCTATATGGGAAAAAATGAGACTTAATCCCGATCTAATGTACAAATTTCCATTTTATTTTTTATTTTTTTTTTTTTTTTTAATTTTTTATTGTGGGTTGTTCAAAACATTACAAATTTCTTGACATATCATATTCCACACTTTGATTCAAGTGGGTTATGAACTCCCCAAATTTCCATTTTAGATGGATCAAGATCATGAAGGGGACAGAGTACTATTTAAGAGTCAGAAAATCTGACCCTGAACTGACCTTGCTGAAGGTTACTTTATTTCTCTAGATTTGTTTCTTCACCTATGAAAGGATTTATACTTGATAATCATTTCACTTTTAACTTCCACATTGATTGGCTGTAAGTCCAATCTTATCATGGGACAGATCTCAAGTAGTCTTATTCTTAATGTCTTTGTATGTCTATAATCTGTTTTATCCCAAGACAAGAGCCTGCCTGTGCATATTTAAATGTCTTTCTTGAAGACAAGTACTAGAGATGGGACTAGACAAGCAACCCAGGATTTAGGAACAGACCATCTCATGATATGAGAAACATGTCTGGCCATGAGAATGTTCTGCCTGAGACATCTTTCAGCTTAGTTTATAACTCAGTGAGCATCCTGTCCAATGATATAAATCCTTCATCAAAAGTGATGGCTTTCTCAGAGGAAGCCAAAGACAGTTTTAGCTGCTCCCCCAGTTGCTATATCCAAGCAAGTAGTCAAAGTCTATTGAAGGAAAGCAGGAATTTAAGTTTCGTCTTTCTGAATCCTCCCTTAGTCCCTGATACCAGACCTCTTTGAATTTCCCACTGTAGGACCCAACCTAACTTTCTCTTCAAACCCCCTTCAAAATGCTCTGTTCTCTCCTGAGGTCATTTATAAAGTCCCCCAGCATGGCTTCTCCACACTTTTAGAACTGAAAGTCTTCTTAACTGTCTTTTAGGTTAACTCAAATTTATTTTCCCTGTGAAGAAAATGTGCATTTTGCAATAGGGAGCCTTCAGATGTCACTGCCTTATGACAGGACTTTGGGACATTTTTCCCAGGGGAAGAGAAAGAGGACTTTCATTCATGGCTCATAAATCACACAACAGTGGCAACTTCCTTCTTTACCTCTGCTCAAGGCTCCTTACTACAGGATAAGCGCAGATGGTTGGAAATTGAGCATCTTCTCAAAATTCCATTTCCTGTTCTATAAATTCACAGTTATTGTGAAGTTATACCAATATTAAATATATAAAAACGTTGAAATGCCTCCAATATACTATCTACCTTCCTTTTTTTCTACTTCATACTATTCCTTGGTAATGTCATCAACCCCCATAGCTACAGCCTTCTACTATCAACTCTAAGAAGACAATCCCCAAATCCATATCTCCAGTTGAAGATTGTCTCTCAAGCTCCAGACACAGGATTCTCACTGCCTTCTGGACTTCTCTTAGACTCTTAGGTGCCCCAGGGTCACCACATACTCTAAATTGACAGACTGAATTTTGAATGAAACATGTCACTGTGTGGAATTCTGTGGGCTGAAGGTCCTCAAAGAACACTTCCTAACTGATTAATTTACTGAGTGTTTCTCTCCATGATTCATTAGGTATGCAGTGTTCTGGAGAGCTTAGAGCAAGAGTACCGAAGAGATGAGGACTGGTGTGGTGGAAGAGATAAACTGGGGCCAGCAGCAGAGATCGACCATGTTATCCCCCTCATCAGCAAACATTTGGAACAAAAGGAGGCTTTCCTTAAGGTCAGAGCACATTTTCACATAAACTCTCAGACTCCAGTCTGTTCTTTCAATATGTAGGTGCTCTCATGCACACATGCGTGCTCTCTCGCGCGTGTGCGCGCTCTCTCTCGCTCTCTCTCTCTCTCACACACACACACACACACTTGTTTCATATGGGCCTCCCAGCCCCCTGCTTTTGCTAACTTCTTATCTACAGGGCAGAGAGGTTGTAGAGAAGATGTTGACTGGTCAGTTGCAAAGGTAGTAGGGTTATTCTTCAAGCATTCATTTCTCTCTCAGCACTTTTGGTATCATTGGGCAATTAGGATATAACATTACTACTGTTGCCATATTTCAATATCCTGATATCCTGTGGATGTTGTTAACTGAGAAAAATATACTCAGTGGTTTGGTTTATAAAATTACTTTTTGATTAAAAGATAGAAAACACTTAAAATGTATAAAACACTATTAAAAATACTTTATAAATAGATGATAATCTATTTATGATCCTTTATAAAAGGTTAGGGTAAGAATTAAGCAAATAAATTTAGACACCATGTTTATTTATCAGTCTAGCAATTGTCAATTACCAATAAAGGCCATGCTATTTATTCTCCTGTATGAAGGTAGAATACCTTTCCTGGACTTAGAGCCTGAGCCTCCCAGGGAGGAAGCACAGCCGTGCTGTGCACAGGCTTTCAATGGAGCAGGAAGATCTTTGATATTCTCTTAACCATCTGTATCCAGGCTAATCTAAAGTCTCTGTTCATTCCTAAATTTCTTGCTTTCATGTTCTACTTCCTCTCAGGTAAGCACAAGAGAATGTTTATACCCTCACAGACTGCCACTGTTTTTATGCAATTCTATAATTAACTGCCTTTCTTTTATTAGGGATTTTCTCTATTTGACCACCTTTTGGAGTTATATTTTTTGTTCTTTTTAAAGATGGCCTTCTCCCATCTGTCTAGTATCTGAAGCTATACTGGTTAGAATCTTTAGTCATCAGGAATAGGAATTTTTCCATGCTGGGCTTAAGATAGTTTAAAAAATTTTCCCTATTTTAAAACAAAACAATTTAAGTAGAGCATATCAAGGATTTTAAATACAGAGATAAAGGTATTTACTCATAAAATTAAACATTTCTTTTGAAGAAGAAAAACAAAACTTTTCTGGGCTGATATTTTTCATATGTTCCCAAAATTATAGAGAAAAACACTCCATCGCTGTGGGAATTCTGTGCCCAACAGACAGAATGTTACACTCTGTTTGTACACATTAGTTGATCCATTTCAGATTCTTTAGCTTTAGACTACCATTAAGCTATCAAACTTATGTGCCTGAGAGTTCGTGGACCCATCAACAGACTTCTACCAAAGATCCCAGAAGTTTTTGTTGCTAATTTTTATATAATCAAAAAATTATATGGTTTTAGAATTATATTAATCATATGTTAGTTATAGAGCAATTTTAATCATATAGTTTATAGGATCTGAGGCTAAGTATAAGAAGGTTTAAAACTTAACAATTTGGTCTAGAGGTAATTTAATTCTGGAAACTTGTAGATTAAAAATTAGTATACTAGCATGTTACTTTTATAAACAGGAGAGTTAAAACTTCTTTTCAGAGAAATCCAGAACTATATAAGCTTGAGAAACTAGAAATACTCTGTCAGTAGACCTAAATTCTAGATCTGCTTGTGCCCTTTCTGGGCCTCAGTCTTGTCTATCAGTATAACAAGGAGAATGTGACCTGTCCTCTCTGCCCCCACAACTGACTTGAGTCTTAAAGGCTCTTAAAGTCATAATGGTTCTTATTCTGTTACAGAGATCAGTGTTTTCCAATAATAGAAAGTTTATTGGTGATTTTAGGTAAGGGATGGATAGACATATGAATTTGAAAAATGCAGGTAACAATTTCCATTTAGATTTAGAATGTAGAGTTAATAAGCGTGTTTACAAAAAAAAAAAAACTTCTCCAAGTCTGAATCAAACAAATGTTAAAGAGGGCTTATGTTGCCTGGACTTTCACCAGTGGTCATCATAAGAAGTATTCTAGTGGAAAAGGAAAACCAGCCTGGGAGTAAATGTTAGTAATGCCAGATCAACCTACAGGTAGTCAAGGGATTTTATTGATTTCTGATTTTTATCTTAAATGGAAAGAGGACAGGCACAGATAAAAGGAAAGCTCAGAGCACGAGCCTATTAAATTGGAATTGGACCATCCATGTACCAGAAGTGACCTCTAGAGCTGTTCTCCCACAGGACTCCTCCAGCATCCTCATGACTGTCAAGCCCTCAAGCTTCCTAAAAAGTGGAAGGAGGGCACCCCCCTCTGGTGGCTAGAACACCAGACAGTTGCTGGGGACAGGAGCACCTCACACCTTTGTGTCTCTCAGGCCTGCACCCTGGCACGGCGGAACGCTGAAGTATTTCTCAAGTACATCCACAGGAACAACGTCAGCATGCCCAGTGTTGCTAGCCATACTCGAGGACCTGAGCAGCAAGTGAAAGGTCAGTGAGAGGCCTACCAGGCCTCAAGTTATTTCACTAGCATGGACAAGAGGCCAGCCCTTCCCTACACTGTGCTGTGGACCTAGTATTCATGTTATTTCAAATTTCCTGATTCTTTTCTTAGAGAAGAAAAAAATCTGATGTGGGATGGTGTGGGCACTGGTGATTCATGGTCAGTTTCTTAATATGCATCAAGATTCTGAATGGAAAAATGAGGACAAATTTTCCCCAAACTTTTAAATAGTATCTTAAAGCTCGGGCTATACTGCGTAGTAGAATTTTCTGAAATAATGGAAATGTACAATATGGTAACCACTAGTCACATGTGCCTATTGAGCACTTGAGATATGGCTAATGCAACTGAGGAACTAATATTTTACTTTTATTTAATATTAATTAATTTAAATATAAATAGTCATATGTGACTTGTGCTGACATATTGAATAGCACAAGACTGGGTATCTTAACCCCTGGCAATGAGGCAAGAACTGGGAATCATAAAACCAAGATCTAACTGTAGAGTTGTCACTTATTGCCTAAACTTTAAAACTTTAGTTTTCTTATTTAAAGTGGGGAGAATGTCTAGGCTCTTGCTTCTGAAAAATGTGGTCCCAGACTAACAGCATTGATATAACTGTATGACTCTCAGGCCCCAACCAAACCTACAGAGTCAGAACCTGCATTTTGGCATGACTTATCCCATCCACCATGTGGTTTGTGTGCAAGTCAAATTTATATAACTAATATTCTAGATAAATTGTAATATCTCTCTGAATTCTATAAAGTCTGTGATTATATGAAAAAATTATATAACCTTTAAAAATTGCTTATTATCTGATCATATTAAGCTCAAGTTATTATCTGTTACTACCTTAAATTATTACTCTAGCCATGCACAAATTAGCCTTTGAGTAGATGACAAGTTTAATACATGTCCACTTATAAAAGCAGACAAATACAACCCTGGATGGAGGTGGGTAGGGAAATCCAAGCTGACTTGGAGTGAGGAGTGTGACAAGCTTGAAGACACCATGAACAGAATAGGGATGTGTGACCTGCTTTAGATAGGGCTTTCTGCCCTGCTCAGAGAGCTCAAGAGCTGGGAAGATCAAAAGCCACTGAAAAGAATTAAACTTAGGAACCAAAGTTCCCTACAGAGAGGAGGGACACACAGTTCCTTTTCCAGCTATGTTATTCTGTTTTTGATTGAGGGACCCTGTGGGTGGCTGACATCATGTCAACCACTCCTTAAAGCACATTTCAGTTCTCGGCAGACACAACATCTTTTTTTTTTTGTATGTGGTGCTGAGGATCGAACCCGGGCCGCACACACGCCAGGCGAGTGTGCTACCGCTTGAGCCACAAGCGCGCTCGCCTGGCATGCGTGCGGCCCGGGTTCGATCCTCAGCACCACATACAAACAGAGATGTTGTCTCTGCCGAGAACTAAAAAATAAATATTAAAAAATTCTCTCTCTCTCTCTCTCTCTCTCCCTCTCTCTCCCTCCCTCCCTCTTAAAAAAAAAAAAAAAAAAGCACATTTCAGAGCATATGTTCTGACTTCCAAATGCAGATGGCAGCTTGGGTGAGGCCAGCTGCTGCTGAGAGGCCACACCCCCCACCTACATTTGGGTATGCAGATAAGGACCAAGCACCCAGAGGGAGCCAGGATGCCTATATCATCTTGGGCCAAGGGAAGGTTGAAGCCATTATGAAGGCTCTCAAAAAGGGGGTGGGAATGAAACTTGAAACCCTTTAGGGGGTTTTGCCTGACTTGGGTTGATTCTCTCAGCCATCACAGAGGGAGGCTGAAGTGAGCAGAGCCTGACTGGTGCACGTAAAGGCTAAAGGAGGCAGGTTCTCACTCTATCTTTCCCCCACTGGAAGCTCTCATGTGAGCAGGGACCTGGAATTCCTTCTGTATCTATTTCCTTTTCACCTGCTGCCTGGACCCAAATCCATTGCTATATATTTTAGGTTTACCTATGGGAGCAAAGATTGCTGCATAACAACACCAAAATTCAGAGTTACACAACTGAACATTTATTGTACAAATAACTGGGATTAGCTAGGATGGCCATGCTTGGCAATACAACTAACTGTGCTTCAGGCCAGCTGGCGTGGCTCCTTAACTATCCGTAAGATTCTTGTCTGTTCATGCTGAGACGTGGGTCGAAGGCCAGAAGTTACCCAGAAGTGATTTTAAGCAAGCACATTTTCAAGTTCCTGCTAGTGTCATATCTGTTAACGACCTATTTGCCAAAGTAAGTCACATACCCGAACCAGAGGTCAGTGAGGGAGTGAGGAAGTATATATTTCACCTCTCTGGCAAACTAAGAAGCTAAGTGATGAAGGCATAGACAGCTGTAGGGAATGGAGGATGATTAGGACCTGTGAAAGGTCTCAGCTTATGGGAGCTCTTCTTAAAGCCAAACCCTCCAAGGATATTAAAAGTAAACACAATCAACAAAAACATTAAGTATAAACACCACAGCTTGGGTTGTGCCACGTTGATAAAGCACAGCAATGTGTGCTTTATAACCTGGAGACCAGGGTGGCCAAGGGCACAGGGCTCTGAAGGCAAACACACTTGGACCAAATCTGAGCTCAACCCCTTCCTATCTTAGTGAATCTGAGCAAGTTACCTATCCTCTCTGAACCTCAGTTTTCTTATTTGTAAAAGCACATTTATCATAGGGTATTGTAAAAACATGTGTCTGCCATATAATGAGTGCTTACTAAATGTTAATTATTCATATTATTATTGTTATGTATTTTTTAATATCTAATATAATTAGCAGGAATCAAGAGGCAGAAATGATACAAAATAAATTTGGTTGCTTCAAGCGTAGAATATACCATTTAAACCACTTAAGGAAATCAATCTTTGTAGCCAGTTACTGCTAAAAGGAGAAGTAGGAAGGAAAAGGACTGACCCCCTACCATGGCCCCCTTGTGGTGCTTCATGACTTGTACATATCCTCTTGTTTATCATCATTAGAGTTAAGAGCTTTCAGCTTTCTTATGATCAGACCCAAACAACATGGAAGCTTGTACCTAGAGACAGGACAATGTAGCTTCCGTATGCCCTCTGTTTGGAAGCTTTATGACCTTGCCTCTACTGTTAAAGTGCTGTGTGTACAACTCCTATGCAGTACAGAGAAGGTGGCCCATGATGTGAGCTGTCCATACCTCAACTCATCCCTCTCTGCACTATTCATCTCCTGCCCTTCTCCTAGTAATGCCTCAGGAATGCCTGGGCAACATCCATCCATCTTCATTAGGCTCCAGGGCCAACTGAGTTAGTTGCTATTTTAGGGACTGCTTCCTCACAAGGTCTCTTACAACCAAGGACTAACTTTGGTATGAAGAGAATCACAGTCACTTGTAAATTGCTGGTGGCATAGCCTTCATTCCCTAGTAGATGGAACCCTCAATAACAGGCTTTTGCCCTAGTCTCCCTGATCTTGTTCGCTTCTGGGGAATTCTGTGTCCCAAGATTTTGCTCCCTTGGTTCTGATGCTGGATTAGTCCTATGGGGATGCTTGAAAGTCACAGTCACCTGGTGCCTAAGCAGTGGGACTGAGTTGGTTGGAGATTTGGTCAGCCGTTCCCATGACCAGTGCTCACTTCTTCTTCCCACAGCCATCTTGAGTGAGCTCTTACAGAGAGAGAATCGTGTTCTACACTTCTGGACCTTGAAGAAACGTCGGTTAGACCAGTGCCAGCAATATGTGGTATTTGAGCGCAGTGCTAAGCAGGTATGTCCAGAGCTTTCCCTGGTTTTGTCTCAGTTGTGAGGAGTATAGAGGCCCCAAAAACCAAAACTTGGGACAGTCCAGAAAAGGGCACAGCCACAGGCAGAGTGAAGACAGGAGGTGGGAGTGAAGAGATGAAAGAGAACAGGTTGCATTTGTCAGTCATTCAAATTTAAACAAGCACTCTGTTCTGGGTTTGGCTCCAGCAGATGTGAAGGAACTCACCATGCTCCTTGCTCATGGATGACACTGGGCCTGGCTAGGAGAGTTCCCAATCTAATGCTTTAATGGTGGGATATTCCACATGAGGGGAGAACTTATTTATTAAAATAAATAAATAAATAAAATAAAAATAAAAATAAAAACACCTTTAGAGCTACATACCTATCACGTCAACAGTCCTTGGGTCCAGCATGTTGGCTCAAACCAAGAACCTTCCTTGCAGTATAGCATGTTTTCCTTCCAATAGCTGCCTTCTGAGGGACTGGGTGGGTTGTTTCCCCCCACAGGCACTGGACTGGATCCAAGAAACGGGTGAATATTACCTCTCAACACATACCTCCACTGGAGAGACCACAGAGGAAACTCAGGAGCTGCTGAAAGAATATGGAGAATTCAGGGTGCCTGCCAAGGTAGGAAACATCCCAAACCCCTCCCCAAGTCCACCTAGCACCCCCCATTCTGGCCAGCTTCACATGATGGAAACAAGCCCAGCCTCTGGAAGCAAGTTTAGGAAAGCATGTTTTCGCCTTTGAAATCTGAATATCAGAAGAACTGCAGAAGTCAATTGCTGTACACTGTTTCCAAAGTCTCTTTGGTCCATATTCTGGGATCTGTTAATATTCTTTCAGACCAAATAAGGCAAAAGTGTGTATTCATGCTAAAATGTGCACACACCTGTGCGTATTTACACATATCCACATATTCTTAAGATTTGAATAGCTTAGGAAGTCTGTCTTATGGGAAGGGCCAGTGACTGTGGGTGGGTTGTAAATTAAGTTTCATTATTTCCATCCGGCCTCAAACCTGCTAATGAGTTGGGCGGGGAGAACAAGATGTGCACACGTGCTCACATCCTCATACACACTGAGGGGGTACTATAATGGAGGGAAATATGATTTTTGTCTGCTTTCACAGCTAGCATTTGATCTGACAACACTTGGGTTTAAATAAAAATCTGATCTGTCCCAGCGCCCTATTTGTAATGTCCCCGTCTCTTACCAGGGCTCCTTGCCACATAGGACCCTTTCTTGGCATCAATTCCACACTTGGCAGTTGCTCTTCCCAGGTGAGAGCTGCCCTGGGGGCGCCAAGGAAGAGAACATATTAGTGCTCTAACCTACCTAGATGCCCTCTGTCACTACCGTACATGTTCTTCCAGTTTTGTGTAACAAACTAAGACCTTAGCCTCATTCCTGAGGCTAAGTGATTATTATGATGATAATTCAAAAGTGATTATTCACTCTATAAATCCTACACTATGAACACTCAATATTAGGGTGCTGTACCTTGCATTACTGTGGTTTTTGGGGTCATTTTGCCAATCAATGAACTGTGATTTCAGATAACAGACTCATTTCAATATCAGCTAAAGCAAATAGCACAAAGGAGGTAGTAGATACACAGAACCTTGTTCAGATCCAAATGAAAATGGGAGTTAATAAAATGAGTTATGGGGTTTGGATCTAACTTCTCCTCTCCAGATGGTACCAATAATGAACCATTAACAGGCTGAGTAGTATCAGCCCCATTGATGTTCCTACCTGCAGAGGAGGGACTGCAGCAGATAACCCAGAGCTTCTTTAGGATCAGAATCTGTCTGTAACCAATGTGAAAATGTGGAGAACTATCCAGTCAATTTAGTTCATCCTTCCTTTTCCACCTACTTCATAACTTCCTCCTCTTTTCTATTTACTGTTACCACCCTAATGTGTCCCAGCTTCCTAAATGAGTTCTATACATGTGGCCTTTTCTGCCTTTTAATCTAGACTGTTCTTCATATCTTGAAAAGGTCACTGGTCACATTACCACCCAGTTCAAGAACTTTAATGGTTTTCCAGTGCTTCCACCTAAAGCCCCACAGCTTCTACAACTATGCCCCTCTACCTCCCCAGTTTTATCTTCAATTATTCCTTTACGCAAGTTTTGTGCTCCACCTGAATGGGTGTATTTCCTCACCCTTGGAGGTATACATTATATACTTGTTTGCCTTCATATATTTTTCATATCATTTCTCTACCTAGACTGTCCTCCCCTTCCTTCTAGTTTGTGCTTTGTAAAAGGAGAGCATCTTTCTGGTCCTGTGCCATCTCCTCTGTGATCCTGCCTATGTGCCAGGGTGTGACCTGGCCCTTCCTACCCTGCAGCCCTTGTCTGTAAAACCTTTAGGCTCCTGACCTGGGCTGTCTGTTCTCCAATAGCCTGTGAAATGGTATCTCCTTTGTAAGGCAGTAAGCTACTGAAGGACACTTTGTTCATGCTGTGTTCCCCCAGGTTACCTAGCTATATCTTATAACATCGAAGAGAGGCCACAAACTTGCATGAATATAAGGGAAAAAGGAAGTCTGGATCAATTTCAACACCATTTCCCAAATTGATCTTTAAAATGATTTTTCTACTTTGGCTCTATAGGTTCTATCTTCCTCCCAGCTTAAATATCTCTATTTATAAGGTATCGTTTTTCCATCTATCATGTTCCAGATCTCAGGGTTATTTGTATCAGTCTCTACAGGATAACAAATTCAGCTGATGAGCTTCTGAAAAAAAGGCAATAGCCCCCTGTCCCACCTCAGTCCAGTTTCCTTGGGGCAAACCTCTTTTCACTAGTCATCATTGGTTTTCATCTGTATAACCAATGAAATTAATTTAAAATGGAAACTGGATTGACTTTGAATCACAAGAGAGTTAATATAAACAGGGCAACAGATTATATTGAGTTATTATATCGCATTACAAAAAGAGATCAAGTAAAAGAAACACTGATTATAAAAAGGTACTTCTATATTAAACCCCACAAATATAAGAATAAAAATGAGATAGAGTTTGGGTAAGTATAAAAGGAAAATGAAATTTCATAGGATGGTGTCATACCTAGACTATCCAATTGGAAGAATAAAAAAGATATTTCCTATTGTGGGTTTCAAAATTCTAAGGGTTCACGGCACACAGTGATAGAAAAGGTTAATTATCTTGACATTTACAACTCTGTTTCTTCTAAAAGCAAAACTTGTTTTTAGATTCTCTTGATTTTTTTATTACATCTCATTGATTTTTTAGTATACTCACAAAGTTGTACAACAATTGCTACTGTTTAGTTCCAGAACATTTTCATCATCCCAGAAAGAAAGCCCATACCAATTAACAGTCACGCCCCATTAACCCCTCTCCTCAGGCAACTACTAGTCTACTTTCAATCTCTATAGATTTGCCTGTTGTATACATATCATGTAATGGAATCACATAATCAAAATACGTGATCATTTATTTGTATCTAGCTTCTTTTCCTTAGCATATTGTTTTCAGGATTCATCCATGATTTAGCATTTATCATTCGTTTTTATGGCTTCCCTCATTTTTATGGCTGAATGATATTCCATTGTTTGAATACATCACGTTATATTTACCATTCATCAGATGAATGTTTTCCTTATTTCTAGTTTGGGGTTATTACAAATAATGTTGCCATGAACATTCATGTACAAGTTTTGCTGGGAACATAGGTTTTCAGTTCTCTTCTGTGTATACCTGGGTATGGAATGAATAGGTTCTATGGTGCCTCTATATTTAACTTTGAGAAACTGCCAAATTGTTTTCCAAGGTCGCCATTCTATTTTATACTCTCACCAGCAATGTCTGGGTTCCAATATCTCTACATGCTCACCAACACAAAGCTATTGTTTGTCTTTTTGATAGAGCCATTTTAGAGGGTGTAAAGTAGTACCCTTTTTAGTTTTGTTGCTAGTAACCAATAATGTTGAGAAAACATATTTTAGATTGGTAGTTTTATCTCTGAAATGAAAGAAGACATGAGAGAAACTGGACTTAATTCTTTTTAACACAAGAGAATAAATCAGTAATAAAAGTGACTAGAGTCTTCGCTGAACTAAATTATGTCTTCTTGGAATTCAGCAAGCAAGGACAGGGAACACTGGAGAGTTTCAGACAGATATGTTAGACTGAGAAAAGTAGAATCTAAATATTTAGTTCAGATAAAAGATGGGCATGGTTCCGTTTCTGAGAGCCTTAGAGGGCTTTAGCTCATATGTGATGGGAAATCTGGAAAGGTTTAGCTTTTCATCTGTAATGCCAGATGATCTCCTGTGGAATGAATATAAAGATCTATTTCAAGAAACCTGTTTACCTGCACAAAGAGATTATTACTAAGCCCATATCTACGAGAAATATACAAACAGTAAATATAAGGAATGCCAGTAATGAAAGGCAAATATGGAAGATTAGGATGAGATAATAGGACTAATATCAAGGAAATTAAACTTAAAGACTTGTAAAATGTGCCCAAAACAAAAGAACTTTAAAAATGTTATTCAGAGTAAGGCTCACTAATTAGAGAGAAAGATAGTGAAGTATTAATTGGTCAAAGAAAATTAAAAAGGGAGGGAGAAAGGACAAATAGAAGTGATTATCTTCTCTTTTTAAACCTTGGTCTTTCTCAGCAGATAACATAGAATTCAAAGTGGAAAGGGCAGAACATACATTAGGGGACAGTTCTGGATTTCCTGGTCAGATGAATTATAGTTCCCAAAGTCTCCCTTTTGTCCACAGATCTTGTCCATAATTCTGAACCTGTTCTTTAACAACTGCTACAGTTCGACCTCCACCTCACCAGTCCACATAAAAGTTACTATCTTTGGTGGAAAGATTTGAGTTTCAAATTTGCTTGTTATGGGGGGAAGATAGTGTATGTTGTATGTAGGAAGAAAGAAGAAACTATGTGGCTGGACCTCCCAGGACCTCAGAAAAAGCTGAATCACAGCCCCATTAGAAGAACAAGAAATGTGCCATTGTCTCACCTCTGGAGATGACAACTAGGATGTCACCTCAGACCAAGACCAACTTGAGCAGCCACATTGTCTGGTCTTCTCCCCGGAGCAGAGGATCAGGGATTTCTGCAGTGTCCACCATTTGAGGATTCAGCTTCCCTTTTCCTCCCCCATCTCCCTTCTGCATTTCTACTCCTGCAACTCGCCACCCAAATCCTGTCTCTGCAATTCAAATCCCCAGAAAGATAACCTCAAATTGATCCAGCATTCGCTACTTTTTTTATTTAGACAAAACTTTCAGGCTAGGACACCTGAGAAATTACTGGCCACATACTGATTGGCAGCCTTCATGGGATAAGTTTTTGCCTCTTACCAGCTATACACAAGAATGTGGCAGGTCATGTGGTGCAACTGCAGTCACCATTGCCATCACTTCAGACTCTACTCTATGAGGTCATGGCCACAATGGTGTCTCAGTGGGCCAAAGCTGACAATTAATTCTTCCCACTGGAGACCCACAGCTCTTGCTGGTTCTAGCTCTACTCACCTCCACACCCAAGCTTTGCACCTTCATTCACCAGTTCCACCATTCAACATTTATGGTGTGCCTGCTCTTTTCTGGACACTGGAGATAGATAAACAAATATGATATAATACTCACCTTTTAGGAGTTCATGGTCTAATGAGGGAGACCTAAATAACTCTCCATGACATATACTAAAATACAGGCACCTCTATGTGGTACTATGGGGACAAGGGGAAGGGCCTTGTGTCTTTTGGGGAGGAAAGGAGATGAAAGAGGGACATTGCAATGAGTGGAAGGTGAGTAGAAGCCCTCACCACAGGGAGGGGCATGTGACATTCACCAGGTTGCAGTTTAGGGTCTTGGAGAACAGTGGAGATGGGCCACTACCTCAATAGCTGGGCCCTGGGTTAGAGCTTATCCACACTGCTTAATTCACTATTTGCTCCCTAGGCTCCTAGAGTATCTGGAATATTCTTGGCCACAAGCCACTCTCCTGATTGATGTTTTGATGCTTCAGGATGCAGTTTCCCCTGACGGAGCTGCCCTGGTAGAGCTGCAGCCACCTACTGGCTGCAAAACCCCATCTCATGAGTGAAATCACCTTACCAAGAGCAGAGAATATGTGTGTTTAGAATTTTACAAAAAAAGATTTCTTGATATAACAGCAAATGTTAAGCTCTGATTAAGTAAATAGCAAACAAAAAAAAAAACACTCTTCATGAAAAAAATACCTAAATGCAATAATATATTATAGAAGTCCTTAGGATACCAGATTTCTTTTCTTAATCAATTCCTGTTGCAGTTACTCTTCACCTTTTATGGCTGAGGGCTGTTTCTCCTATCCTCACACCCACCTCCTCTCCTCCACTCCAAAGCACTTTCACCCTTGACTTCCAGCCCACTGTCTTGAGATAGGAGCGGCTTGGTGTATTAGAAGAGCCAGTGGAGAGCCAGCACCCCAGTCTCCCTGGCCATGTGGCAGACAGAGCACTCTGCTGGCCCTTCTAGGATTTCTTGGGAGAGTCAGTCTCCCATAGGAATTACTGTGAATGAGCCTGAAAAGGAGGGAGTAGGAGGGTTAGAAAGTGAAAACTGTGGAATAAAGTCTCTTCTGTCTTTTCTATTGCTACTCCAGTGACTTCTTGCCTCAGTTTCCCTCAAGTATCTAGATTATAGCATGATCAAAATTTTGGACCTATTTTCCTCCAACCCAAAAGACTTTTTTCTTCTAAGAATATCATTTAAACACTCCTTTCTTTCCCTTAAAATTTTCAAGTTTCCCTGAAGATTTTAGACTTTCAAAATTGAAACTTAAAAGACATGCAAATGTTTACATCTCAATAAGCCTTCTATTTCCATATCTTATCTAATTTGAACCTCACCTTCCCATGAGACCTCTGCCACCTTTCCATGCCACTCTACCTTTATTTTTCCCCAATTAAAAATCCTTGTGGTTTTTTACTTCTAATTTTGACATTCAATTACATGATGCCTTGAGTAATAGATTTAACTATTCTTTGTGAAAACCTTGTCCCCTCCAGTGATTATAGTCTGTTTGGTGGGGAATGAACATCTTTTTTTCTTCTTTTGTTTTCCCCCCAAGCCTGGCCCCACAGCTGTCTACATAAGGCTATAGACAGAGTAGACGCTGAACAAATTCTTACTAGAAATGAAATTAACCCAGTACATGTCAGAGTTTTACCTCATTAGCCCTCTAACAGATACTTTTTAACCCTTTTTCTCCCTCCCTCTCTTTAATGGAAAATAAAGACAAGATCCTTATAGTAAAGGGGATAACATTTACCCTTAGGTCTTGGGTTGGATTTCTTTGGCTCTTAGCATGTGCCAACTGACATGATATTTTACATCCTACCTCAGGCCTGTACAGGGAAAGGAGAGAACCAAGAACAAAGGAACAGAGACAAACAGGTGCTATTGCTTACTAAGGATATGAATTTTGACCAGCCTTTAAAACTAAACCTCAGGTTTTTTCCATCTGTAACTCAAAGAGATCCTTCCTCCACGTACTTTATAAGATGCTTTAAGAGTCACATGAATCTCAGATGCACTGATAACATACTCTATAGACCTGTAAAGCCCACTACCTTACATTGATGGTAATAATGGCTAGCATTTATGGCTTACTGGGTTCTTGCTATGGTTACTGTGAATGCCTGCTATACTCTAGGCCCTGTTCTAAGCAGTCTGCATTATCAGCTTATTTATTATGATTCTCATTGTGTGAGTGCAAGAACCAAAGGACACAGAGAGTTTAAGCAGCTTGCTCAACCTCTCCCAGCTAGTGAGTGACAGAGCCATCAGGCTGTGAGGAACCTATGGCTGTGGAGAGAAGGGGACTTGGGGTGAAGGACACAAGAATAATGTAATCCAGTAACAAGACCATCTTTTGGGGCAGCAAACCAAGGAGAAGGTGAAGCTTCTGATTCAGTTGGCCGATAGCTTCGTGGAAAAGGGTCACATTCATGCCACGGAGATAAGGAAATGGGTGACCACCGTAGACAAGCACTACAGAGATTTCTCCTTGAGGATGGGGAAGTACCGGTACTCCCTGGAGAAAGCCCTAGGAGTCAACACAGAGGTGGGTAGAGGGTGTTGCCTACGCGGGTGTCCCCATTCTCCCCCTCAACACCACTGTTCTCATCACCACAGAGGTAAAGAGCATTTCCAGAGAGTCCTTCTGAGCTGCTGAGCCCTGGGACACTTGTCTTGTGTGTTTTTTGAGTGAAGGGGGAAGGATCTTGCTAATCCATTCACCTCTAGCCCTTGTGGATAGTGTTCCATATAATGCAAAAATTGGCTGGCCAAGAGCAGGACCTATTGCTATGCAGCAGAGTTTTTCTCTGTGTAGAGTTAACTGTTGACTTGAGGACTAACCCCTTTATTTTGGCCTCATTGGTATCATCTCTTACTCAATTATGTTAATCAGCAAATGATTAGAGCCCCTAGTATGTATAATAGCACTCTTTCAAGAATAAGGGGTAAAATTTGTACAAAGGCTGTTTGACATTTCAACTGAAAAATGGTACTATTTGCCATGAAGCAAAGGAAGACTGACTTTTAATATATTCTTTATAATAGGGGTCAGTACCCTATGAATTAAGAGATAAATACAGCCTAGCAATTTAATCCTGGGATTTCTAATTCGTAAATCTTTAAATAGGCTCATGCTCTGAAGCGGAGCAGCCTAGAGAGGGAAATGGTCAAACCACTATGAGTTGAAGTAGTTAACATCTCCCCCAGGCTCTAAACTGAATTTCTTCTAGAGGGTTCCATCATGCATAAATACCAAATGATGGTTGAAATAAGTAGGGATGGGTAATTAGAAAGTTCAGTCATTGTTCAACCACTTAGCTTTTTATTTCCAAGGGAAATTGCTTGTTTAAATAAAAAATAGTTTGATTATTTTTCTTTGACAAATGAAACATGGTTTTTTGTCTTTATGTGTTTCTATTTCACATTATTTTGCTGGTGAAGAACCAATCTTGGACTAATTTATGACTCCGTATGTATGTTTAGATTTAATCAAGAACAAAGGCTTCTGGGACATAGATACATAATGTCTATTGCTATGGATATTAATAGTAAACATTTGAACTGAACATTTTATATCTTTTTTATTTGAAAAGAAGAATTACCCCATGAAGAAGAGTGCTTGTGGGCAGGTATTTGTAGGATTCCCCATCTTTTCATCCTCTCCATGATACCTTTCTGTTTTTCTGCTTTACTACCTCCCCGACCTCGGGTGAGTGATTTTTCTAAAGCTTCTCCAAGATGACCTCTGTGATCCTTCTGCATGTAGGATAACAAGGACCTGGAGCTGGACATCATCCCAGCGAGCCTGTCAGATCGTGAGGTCAAGCTACGGGATGCCAACCATGAAGTCAATGAAGAGAAGCGGAAGTCAGCCCGGAAGAAAGAGTAAGTGCCGTAGAGCTCCCACACAGCCACGGGCTCCTTGTGACTGGGCTTGGTTTTCACCGCCACCTGTCCTTTTTGGCAGCTAGGGTGTCCTTTTCCCCAGAGAGGGGTGGACAAGCATGATGCTTCCATTGAGAATATGGGCTCCCTGGAGGCTTCTCGGTCTCTCCCAGCTGCCTGGTGTCTGAGTCCTCTCCATGGATCAGGAACTTCCTAGGGTAACCTTCCTCCTCTTGGATCATCACATTTCCCTACGCAATGTCAGAACTCAACAGTGACAAAACCAGATGTTTTTTTTCCCTTCCCCTACAAATTTAGTTCTTTCTTTTAGTTTCCCAATTCTAGCCTCCCAGCCCTGAAACTGTGAAGGTAGTTTTGACTCATCCTTTCACTCCTTATGTTAATCCTTTCTTCAAAGTTGCTTTACATCTCTGCCCTTGTTTTTGCATCATCACAGACTCTTGTTGGCTATCCTCATCACCAGAAGTCTGAATTATCTGAAAAACTTGCCATAGTCTTCCCATGGCCAGCCCCTATCCCGTTTCCCTGCACAGTGATGCCAGATGAGCCTTACGAAGTGGTGATTTGTTGTTACTAATTCCAGCGTTCTTCCAACCACCAACATCATCCAAACAGCCTTATACACATTTCTATCTACTTATCACTTCTCTCAGTAGCTATAATTATTCCCATTTTACAAATAAGAAATCATACTTAGGAAAGCCAAGCAACTTTTCCCAAACCAAACTATATAGAAGTAATCGAGACAGAATTTAAACCAGTTCTGACTCTTCACCATTCTGTATTCTGTGATTTATTTCTATTATGTCCCCTACTAGCTTCAAATTTCAAATGGTTTTATGTTGTCCCTTAGATAATGATCAAACTCCCCAAGGTACTATCATCTGGACTCACCTAAGTCAGTCTTATTTCAAAATTCTTCCCAATTCAAATGATACACTTCAGTCATATCCTTTCATTGTCTCCTTTCAGGTCCACAAATAAGTTACATATTATTGTTCATGCAGTATTCTTGGCCTAGAACCTTCGTATTTTTATTTCTTTTCCCTTTCCCATTGGTTTAGTTTTTGTTTTTTTTGTTTTTTCCCTGCATGGTTTTAAAATTCCTTTTGTGTGTGTGTGTGTGTGGTGGTGGTGGTATTGAGTATACACTCAGAGACTCTTACCCTTGAGCTACAATCCCTATTCTTTTTTTTTGTTTTGAGACAGGATCCTGCCAATTTGTTGAGAAGATTACCTAGAATTTGTGATCATCCTGCCTTAGCCTCCCAAGTTTCTAGATTGCACCCAGCAATGCTATTGATTCTTTAAAATACAGTTCATGTCCTATGTATCTATGAATTCTTTATATACAACTTCTGTTGTCATTGGCTCATTCCTTTCTGAACTTCTACACCACTTCTCTATACTGATTCATCCTATTCTTATCTAATTGATTTCTGAACATTTCTTTAACTAGATTATAAATTCCTTGATGACAAGAAATATGTTATACTGTCTTCAGTGAACAACTAGATTAAAAGAGTATTGAAGCTAAAAAAATGATCAAGAAAATCTTACAGGGTATCATTGGATACAGAAACTGAAACCTTTGAGAAAGGGTAAAAACTTGTCTAAAATAAGTACCACAGTACCAGCTTCCTCACTTGAAGCTAAGGGATACAAAACTGGCAAGAAGAAAGCAAGGCACCCTTTTGGAGGTATTTAGTGCCAGGTAGCCCAGCCTATGACTTAGTCTAGGTATTCAGATTTCAGAATCTTTGCCTGGTGAGTAATAGGATTTTAAAAGGAAAGGAAGACATATCTAGATACTGGCCCAGTGAATGAATTGTGAAGGTCACATGTAAAGCTGCCAACTATGTTTATTACCAGCTCAACAACAGCCTGGAGGAGCATCAGCAAGAAGACCCAGAGGATGCTGGCATTCAGACATTTTGGAAGAATCCAAAGTTGCTGAGATTTTTATTAAGTGAACTCTGTTTTCTCAGAATATGAATGATACGGGGCCAGAATCAATTTAGAGAACTGGGACCCATTTAACATTAGCTTCTGGCTCTGTTCTCTACATATAATCAGCTCTCCATTCTTGTGAACATCTTTCTAAGATGTCCCATATCCTCTGATTCAACTAACCATGGATCAGAACTATTCAGAAAAAAAATTGTGCCTGTACTGAACATGTAGACTTTTTTCTTGTCATTATTCTGTAAACAGCACAGCATAACTATTTACATAACATTTACATTGTCTTGGGTATTATGAGTAACCTAGAGATGATTTAGAGTATACAGGAGGAACTGCATAGATTACACAAATAGTATGGCATCTTATAGAAGGGACTTGGACACCTGCAGATTTTGGTATCCATGGGGGTTCTGGAAGCAGTCTCCTGAGGATACTGAAGAGGGTCTGTATTCAAAGTAGGCAAAACACATTTTACTTTTTTTAGTTGGTTGTGGGTAGCTGCTTACATAATTTCACATTAATCAAGAATTATTGATTCTTGGATGATATGAAACAATGCTGTTAATCTTAGAAACCATTTCTTGACACTCTGCTTTCTTTATGATGGGGTTACAGAGTCACACATATGCAGAGACCTCTGGAGGGATTTGTGAAGAATATTTTGACAGACTCTAGTTGGGTGATGCTGGAAAAAATAATAGTGCATCCTAAGATTAAGAAGCTCTGCCTATTTTATTGTATCAAAGTTAAATTGGACAACAGCTTCCTTGGACCTGAAAAAGCCAAAGCTGGTCTGTAAAGCCAGAGATTGTTTCATTTGGGGAGTGCATATGGGGAAGGCTGCATGACAAAGGTGATTTAAACAACAGAAATGTGTTGTGTCAGACTTCTGAAGGCTGAGACTCTGGAACCAAGGTGTGGGCAGGGTTTGTTCCTTCTGAGGGCTCTGAGGGAGGGATCTGTTCCATGCCTCTCCCCTCAGCTTATAGGTGACTGTTTTCATGTTCCACTGGTGTTCATCCTGAATCTGTATGCCTGTATCCAAATTTCCCCTTTTTATAAGAGCATCAGCCGTACTGGATTGGGGAGCCCACCTACTCTAATACTTCAGTGACTCTATTCCCAAATAAGGTCAAAATGAGAGGTACTGAGGATCAAGACTTCATGTAAATTTGGGGAGATACAGGTCAATCCATAATGTGGAAGGAAATGAGGAGATTACACTGGGCCAAACCCTCCTCCTGAGTTCTTTGTAGGACAAAAAATAACCAGAGGAGCATAAAGGATGGGTGGATAATAAAACAAAACAGGGGTGGGGGTAGTGGAGATAAATTATGCAGAGAGACAAGTAGAACTATAGGAAGCACATGGGGAGAAGAAAAGCACAGAAACTCAAGGCAGTGAAATCAAACACAACTGCTCAAAGCCGATCGGCTAAAGGTCCTTCTGATCTCCCTTCTTTCCTGGTTTCATAGCTATCTATAGGTTTAATCACTGAATATTTACAAAGCACCTCCTGTGCACCAGGCACTTTGCTTACATGATCTTCTTTAATCCTTGATGCAATCCTGTGTGATCAGCTGTTTTATAACTAAGAACCTGGGGCTTAGAAAAGCAAGTTCTAGTTCTAGTAAATGACAAAGTCACAATTTGGTTCCTGTTTGTCTAATTCCCAAACAAACTTTCTGCTCTTCCAATAGTGTAAGAATAGGAAGATAGTGATTAACTTCTGAAAAAGGGACTTTTTTGCTTGCTGTGCTAGGGACTGAATTCAGGGTATCATGTATACAAGGCAGGAGCTCTATCATTGAGCTATACCTCCACCCAAAAGGGAATTTTTTTTTATCAGTCCTTTAATTTTAATAGAAAGGGCACTACTAGAACAATGTATTACTTTAAGTAAAACTCTATCAAGATAAAGTTTCAGGAAAAGTTGCTACTTATGTGGTATTTCTTGTGAAGTTTCTAGAAGGGGACAATATTTCTTAAAATCATCATGTGATGGAACACCTGGAATTAGGGGTTCTCATTATAAACTTTGCAAAAAACTGATATAGGAAATGTAAAATATATATATATTAATATTATGCTAAATTACATATCATATGCCAGCTAGTAAGCCTTATTTCTAATAAGGATTTGCTGAGTAAAAAATAAAATGAATATACTACACTGAAGGCCTGGATCATAAGTTTAATAATTGTCTAAGATCATTGTGTGACTTTGGGGCCTAACGAGGAAGGGAAATCCTCTCCTTAAAGATAAGTAACACAGACTTCTTTTTATGGTACCCAAAAGAGCAGTCACTTAACATTGTTAACTTAGGCTGAACAAGCTCAGTTCTGTGTACACCAGTTTTTGATGCAAATAAATCCCACTGGAAATAATATCTACATATGTAATAGGATAGTCTAGATCAGAGGTCAGCAAATTGTGGCTCATAGGTCAATTTGACTCACTGTCTATTTTATATACCCTGTAAGCTGAAAGTTATTTTACATATTTAAATGACTGAAAAGTTCAAAAGAAGAATACTGTTTGGGTATATGTGAAAATTAGATGAAATTAAAATTTTAGTGTCCATGAATAGTTTCATTGGAAAAGTTTTGTTAGAACACAGTCCACATATTTTTGTTAACATATATCTGTGGCTCCTTTCACGTTGTATAGCAGCAATAATGTCAGATATTAAATGGCCCACAAATACGTATTCTCTGGCTCTTTACAAAAAAAAAAATTTGCTAAACCCTGATCTTTGTGATATATCGGGCATCCATGCCTAGCTTTGAACTTCTGTTGAAGTTTTCTTTCAGCCTAAGCCTGATTTCACTTATGGTACTGGGTACTGTTTTGGTATGAATCTCTAAACCCTGCTGAACAGAATTCATTCTGGAAGCTGTAAGAGAGATGAATAAGCTGAGATTCAAGCAGTCTTTTTGGTGAGATTGCATACGAACAGTCCCTCATCTCGTGAATCGTGTGCACACATGCACGCACACACACACACAAGTGTGAGCATGTGCCTATGAACACAAAATCACAGTATTGGTGAACTAAAGGGAGAGAGACTATGGAACTGGCTGAGCACAAGTGGTGCTCCTATGGGTAAGAGTGACCCATAGGAGAGGGAAGGAGTTTTTGGATAAAGTAGAAAAATAGGACACTCAAGAATGATAAATGTGGGTTAGAGAAGTGAAGTTTGAAGGAAGGGAGGCTTTATATCTATAACTGACTGAAAGCCCATTTGTTTCCTTCTAGATTCATTATGGCTGAACTACTCCAGACAGAGAAGGCTTATGTCAGGGACTTGCACGAGTGCTTGGAGGTAAGTCTTGCAGTAATCAGTTCACACCTCTGTTAGAAAAATGACCTCCTTGCCATTGTCAAGTCCTCGAGAGTAGTTCAGTGCTCTTATTCTTCTCCCAAAGAGTAACAAAAAAAAAAAAAAAAAAAAAAAACGGGAAATTTTTCTCCCAGAGCCAATAGTAATTGCATGAGAGTTTGAAGTGCTTTTCAAAAGGAGCTAAACTTAGACTAGAGCTAAACCCACACCCTCCCCCCCCAAAAAAAAGTATGTAAGGCATTTCAATTCATAATAAAAAGAATGGCACATTCAATGAACTTAAATTGAGTCTGAAAATTCACACCCCAGCACACATACACACATACTCTCACTCAAATCCACACACATTTATTTAATAAGTAACAAGCAAACTTGAGTATGTGCTTGCTAAAGTTCAGGATAATGGAACATTCAGGTTTTATTTCTTTCTGTTTTATTTATGTAACACTTCACTTTTTGAACTCTACATGCATTCCCAGTCCATGTCTCCCCCCATACATTTGAGGGCCTCTTTATTTGTCTGAATTTCTTGCAGTGTACTTGCCAATGATAAAACTGTTGCTGTCTTCCAGACCTACCTGTGGGAAATGACCAGCGGCGTGGAGGAAATCCCCCCTGGGATCCTCAACAAAGAGCACATCATCTTTGGCAACATCCAGGAGATCTACGATTTTCATAACAAGTAGGTTGGTGGTGGTGCTGGGGTGTTCAGCGGAGCACTCCTGGGGCCACAAATACCAGACCACAAGCTTCCCAACAAATAGATCAAGGCCATTGACAAATCTTACTTGATACAGTCCTACCTGGTTAGTTCTCTAAGGCAGTTGCTGTCAGACTTCTTTCTCACTAACCTTTTCTTCTCAGTTGTCCAAACTTCCTAGAACAGAGTGAAGACAGGTGTCCAGTACTGCCCCTCCACAGTTATCCTCAGGGTCCTAGCAGGTAGCATTCTCGTCTGCCCAATCAGAATGGTTACCATGCTTTGAAGGAACAAAAATAGCTTATCCTTTTACACCTGTGGGAATCCTCACATTAGAACTCACCTGAGGCTAATCGTCCAACATCATGGCCTTTGGGTTTCAAATTTCACTGATGTTTTATTTCAACCTAAATATTTCCCCATCCACAATTATTCCATCATCCCTACCCCCAACCAAACAACAACAGAAATAATCAAAATACAAGTACAACACATTTCTTGACAATGTATAGGGCAAAGCATCAATCAACACTGTATGTTTTGTTGGAAAAAAAAACAAACAAACAAACAGTGTAGAATCATGGAGACCTTAAGCCTCACAGCCCATTTTTCCAGCTCCCAGCTTGTTGTAAGAATCTTTCCCAGGGCATACTAATCATGTATGGTGTAAACAGAGGGTCAGCAGGAACATGAGTATGATTAGTTATATGACCAACCAATGGAAATAACTGTTTCCAGAATGCTAGTAGAGAAGATCTTAAAACACAGGAAGAATACAGACATGAAGTCTTCTAGCTCTCAGGAGCCTGCTGTAGAGAAGGCTGAGTCAGACTAGTTAGGGATTTACTGAGCTAAGGTGTCGATGCTGGAGAGAGAACTGCCAGCTCCAAGAGTTCCTGAGGAGGCTGTGTGTACAGGTGGAGAGCTGTGTGGGGGCAGGACTAGCAGCATCGTCCAGTGGAGATTTCTGTGGTGATGGACATGTTCCACATCTGCACTGTCCAACGTGGTAGCCACTAGATATGAGTGGCTATTATAAGGAACTGAGTAATTTTATCTAATATTAATAAATTTAATTTTAAATGCCACAAGTGGAAAGTAATTACCATACTGGATAGTCCAGTTCTGGAAAATGAAACCTCAGTATGGCTTTGTGCCAAGAATGACCAAGAGGCCAGTGAGCGTTGGGTTCTGAAGGATCCTAGGTTCTGAAAGTTCTAAATAAAGGTAAGGAGTCACTCCCCTCATGATAAATGATCCCTGCTATGTCATCAAATGGCATCAGTTTAAAGAAACATAAATATGTAGCTCCTGTGACATGCTAACCTTGTCAGATTATTAAAGCAGGAAGCTCTATATGGGGGTGGGGGGGAAACCTTTTGACTTTCCAGAATACTTGATAAAAGTTCCCAGATTTTTTGAATCATAAACTTTAACACTTCCCATTTAGCTTGTCTGGAAATCTCCAGACACAGAAGTTTTCTGTCCTCATTCCTATCATTAATGCGATCCCAATAACTTCATTCTTGATCATTGATCCCAAATTCCATCATCTGAGCCCAGCTCAGTATCACCCCATTTCCCCCAAAATATCTGAGAAGACATCAGACTGGCACACGGTAAGTCATGTTATTTTGTCTGACTGATGGTCTCTAGGATTTAATCAACAAGTCTTACTTTCCCCATGATCTTCCCAAATGGACCAGGTCTAGAAGTCTCAGGATCACAACGTGCACTTCCTGTGAGCCCTGCTTTTGCCAAATCACTTTATTGGGGATGAAAATATTCATTTCAAAATTGAACAATTATAACAAAATATTTAGCACCACTATGCCTCTTACTCTAGTTTAATGATATTACTCTATTTATCCATGGTAAACAATTTTGTAGTTTTTTTATAGCTAAAAAATCTACCCACCAGTTACAAAATACAATGCTAAGAAATCCTTTAAAAATCAAACCATATAGATATTGTATTCTGTAAAAGAAGAATCAGTAAAACTATCAACTACACAGCTACCAAGCACGTGTTACCTATTTAGAATATTATGAAGAGACATGAAGGAAATGAAAACCATACTTGGAGCAACAAAAAGAAATGTCATAAAGATTAAGTTTTTGTCTTTTCATAGAAGACCTTCTCTATCAGCCATTTTCCCTCTGGACTATGTAGTTTGCAAGCCCACAACAATTTGGAAACAACAAATACTGTAGAGAATCAAGAACTTGAGCAAATAGTTCAATGGTCAGCAATAAAGTAAGATCAGCAGGAAAGACAACAAATAAATGGCAAAAAATAAAAGGCAATAAAACAAAAACAAACAAACAAAAAAAAAAACCCATAGTGGTCAGGGGTTGCTGGGTATTGCTGCAAAAGCATTCTTTATCTCATAAAGTCCAACACAACCAGTCTATTACAGTGTGGCATAATAATTGATATTAGTAATAACCCTGAATCATTAGTATGTTCTGCATTTAAAGCAAGAAACTCTATAATGTATTTAGAAAGCTATCGACCAAAAGAAACTAATGTTTTAAATTATCCACAATTTAAGGGAACATCCGAGGATCTCACTCTGTATATTAATTTCCTTTGTTATCTGGGGATTCAGGATTTACTGTACTCCTAGTGTATGCTTTCTACTTAAGCCAGACAGATTTTGATTAATGGAGAACATATGACACTCTAAAATTGTTAATAAATAAAAGATAAAATGCCAATTGGCCCAACTTAAAAAATCTAAGGGTTGTCAACTCCTTTAGAGACCATGTCTTTCACTGCATAACCCAATACCTGGCATGCAGTAAATGTTAGTATTTATTGGGTGGGTGGATGGATGGATGGATGAGCTAAAAATAAATTTACATTTTGCAGATTTATGACTAATGCCATTCAAGTCATAATTCACTTTTTGCTTATGAAAGTCTCAAGACCAAGAAAAAAAGTAATACTCTAGATATTATTCTCCCCACCCCATCACTACTAGAGCCTCCTAGACAAGCAATAGAAATTCTGGATGAAAAAGTATATAAGGAACTTTTTAATGGGAGGACCATGCAATTGTCTTAACACCTATTTATTCTTTAGGAATACAGTACTTTTCTGAAGTAGTCACTTCTTAACCGGAGAAACATCGAAGGAGTCTTTTTTAACTCCAATTGTTTGTATTGTTTCCAGAGTTGCAATTAAGTGTTATCAGAGAAACATACCCTTTCTCATTTCAGCTATGCAGCTCAGGTTATCTGCCTCTATTCCAGAGAGAATAGGTGAGAGAGGTGTGAGGGGGGACATTAGAAGATTGAGAGAGCAAGGATTGAGATTGATATCACCTGAATAACCTAATTAGCTGAGTCACTAGGAAATTAGCACCTAGACCAAGGACTATATGGTATATATGTAACATATCTCAGCTAGTTAGTATTAATCAATCTAAATTATGTCACTTGGAAAAATGGCATCCAAGTTTAGGTGTGTGAGTTATGGGTGTGTTTGAGTATGTATGATTTGTCTTAAGGACCTTTGACTTTATAGGTATTAAATGGAAAAATTGCCAAGCTTCAAAAATTCTGTAAAGAACAATTCATTATGTAGAATTTAATATCTACAGGCAGTGGCTTTGCCTCTGCCCAGAGTGGAGTGATACTTAGTTTCCCCCCCACTCCGCATTTACACTACATCTCTTTTCTTTACGACTGAACATAAAGATCATGAAATGTGCCTGCCTACACAGACTTACACCTGTTTCTATTGCATTTTGTAAGCCTTCCTGGAGCACTCAGCCAAAAAAGTGTACTCCCTAAATAGATCCCCAAAACCTAACCTATAACTTGTAATTATTTTTTTAAATCATTTCTTTTCACCTTGCCTTGATTATTGAATATGCAGTTTTGGTTGAAACAGCTTTTTACTTTAAATACTAAGAACTTTTCATTAAATCTGAGCTTCTTCCTTTTTAGTTATTTGGTGACATGGTGGTACATGAGTCTGAACAATAATATTTTAATAAAATCTCTATTGTGAGGTCTCAGAGAGTCCTCTCAATCATCAAATACATAAATCAAGTCCATTTATGGATAAGAAGACTGAGACCCAGAGAAGAGGCAGTGCCTTGCTCAGGGTGTGACACCTCCCTCCCCAGCTCATAAAGATCAAATTCTGCGGGTTTGGTCTCACTTCTGAGCTCTCTCTCCTAACTACTCCCTAGAGCCTCACGGTGGCTGCTTAAATGCAGCCAATTTGACTTGCAGCTAAACCAGCTTTTATGTGGATACTCAAATTTGAGGAATGTTTCCACCTATTTCTTCTATAACTATGTCAGTCAGGTCCCATGCACCTATAATAAACACCTGAAATAAATATGTTATCATTAAAGACTGGAAAGGAAGGTTAGGGGCCAATAATCAAGTCCAGATGCCCCTCCTGCATGCTCTCTCCCTCTGGACGTGGCAGGAAGCTGTTAGGTTTAGCTTTTGCAATTAGTCACCACACTCCCAGTCTGGTGTTCTGGGCCTGAGGCTGAGGGAGCAGGACCAGAGCTGTATGAGGCTGTGCTGGGCACTCTGGTGAAGCCAAGGTCAGCCAGGAGCATGAGTAGGGCACAGTAGGGATGAAAACCAGTTTGGAGAAGTGGGATGGGGGGAGATACTCAGGTGAGCAGCTGAACCAGGAATGTGTTTTGATCATCTTCCTAAGGTTTCCTCTTTGGGCTAGACCTTTGGTACTGGTGATGAATCACATCCAGGCTCTGTCTGACCCCTGAGTTCTAAGAACAAGGTACCGTTGATAAAGGAGGAGGTAGGGCAACCATGCAGTTGAAAGAAGTAAAGAAAATGGTCTCGGAGTAGAGAGAAAGGCCTCATAGAGGAGGGCATTTACCACTTAAATAATGGGTGGGATCTTTACAGACAGAGATGGCTTCCTTGGTGACAGGACAGTTGAACAAGAGCCCCCAGGGAGGAGAAAAGTGAAGTCTAGTAGGCAGATGAGAGGGGGAGGCAGTTTTTGAGGGAGGCTCAACTCCACCCTGGTCTCATCTGCCAGTTAGCTTATGACTTGTCACTTAGTGTCTGTGAGGCTGAGGAGGAAAGGAGGTGAAGGGTGGATATGTTGTTAGTTAAAAATGGTGTGAGTGGGGGTGGGGGACACAAAGGAAAGGAAGAGGGCTGTCAAGATGGGAAAATGGGGTGAGATGCCTAGACAAATATAAGAGAGCACAGTGAAGCGGGTGTGTGTTCAGGGGGAACGAAGAGATAGAGAAGGATTGTCGGAGGGAAGAAGGGAGGAAAAGAGGAGGGAAGAAATAGTAGGGGGATGGGTTTCTGGGTATGTTGATTTAGAAAGAGACACAAAATGGGCATGGTGGCGCATGCCTGTAATCCCAGAGGCTCAGGAGGCTGAGACGGGAGGATTGAGAGTTCAAAGCCAGCCTCAGCAACAGTGATGAGCTAAGCAACTCAGACCCTGTCTGTAAATAAAATACAAAATAGGGCTGGGGATGTGGCTTAGTGATCAAGTGCCCCTGAGTTCAATCCTCAGTACCAAAAAAAAAAAAGAGAGAAAGAGAAGGAATGGAAGAAAGAGAGATGAGTATAGGTCCTAATGCAGTCAGGAGAATGATAAAGGTGGGTTTTTTCAAACATGTTTTATTATTAACCAAAAAGAAAAGAAAAAGAAGGAAAAAGAATCATACATTACATCCTGACATACACATGCTTATATACCACATTTAATAAGGGAATTAAATTTTGCAAAAAACTCCTTCACTGTGTGTGATGTACTGTGATATTTTCAGTTAAGTTAGGTTCCTTTTATTCTTCCTCCTCCTCTTTTTAAATGCTGGTTGTCAACCATAAATTGATTTTGCTATCCCTTGAAACAGTATGTTGACCCACAGCCAAACAGCAATGTGCTGGCTCCACCAGGTGGTGAGAAAAGGCAGTGTAGCTCACAGCCCCAGGGCAGGGCCACCCTGGCTGGGAGAGCAGCTGCCTTTTCCACACACCTCACACCCATGCTTAAAATACACATTTTCTATGCTTTTCCTCCACTCAAAAGCTCTCTGATATTAGTTTTATACATTTTTACATAAAAATCTCAGAACTGCTAGAGATAAAATCTGGAACATAATCTAACTCCCTTGTTTTCTAGAACTGGAATTTACAAATAGTTGTGACCTGCCCAAACCAATTAGTGACACAGCCAAAGAATCCAGCTGGCATTTTATTGATTTCAGGAGTTGAGGAAAGAGGAGATAGGAAACCTGTTATGATCTTCTTGGGCCCAATCCCACACTCTAAGGGATAACTCTAGGCCTTACACAACCCTTGAGAGCCCTATAAAACTATAGCTGTGGTCTTATTACTGTTGTTTATGTTTTCAGTAAGCTGTCAACCTTGGGCTGATAGTGGGAAATACCCAAAGGAAAGCAAAGTCTAAATTGGATAAGTCAAAGTAGTATGCTCAATTTGTATGGGTCAAAGTAGTGTGAATTTTAGTTGTACACATAGACTTCTTAGTTGCTTAACAATAACTTAATGGATATGAATAACATTAAATGTGGGATTTAATTTGTTTATAACATTAAACTTGGTGTCCATATGTATATATACAAATAAATTTGTTTTCATCTGATCACTCAAATTAGATAAACAAGGGAACACTGACTAAACATGCTCAGCAGGTAGCAGTGCAGCAAGTGAATGTGTGTCCCGAAGTTGGGGGCTACAGGGAAGGTGCCCAGCCTGAGCACACCTCTCCCCTCATTCCTGTCCCAGGCTGGAGTTTCTGGCCTGAAATGAAGGGACAGAGCCGAGAAATTCCCATAGCCAGCCTAGCTGACCAAACTGCTCTACCCATTCTGTGAACAATCCAGCACCTCCCTCTGGGATCTTGACCCACCATTAGTTCTGCATCTACTCCAATATCTAACCAGAATCTACCCAATCCCTTATGATCCAGACTCTGAATCTGGCTAGTCATTAAAATGTTCTTTAGAATGATCTCTAGCTCCACTTGTATGAATGTAGTAACCCAGCCCTACTTTGATCTGGAGGCAGTGTCCTGAGCTTCCCATAAATAAATAAGCCTTACACACTTTAATAGTTGTGGTGGCTTACTAGTTGTGGTGGCATTGTTTAGATATTGACATTTTTTTTAAGTTTTATACATTTTTTAAAGTTTTATTCATTTCTCAGAGAACCCCAGACATTCACCAAAAATTTAACCACTTTGCTCATTCTTCCACAATTCATTACTTATCATTGAAATGGTGAGGGTCAAGGTGTTATTGCAGAACAACTGACATGGGATGTTCCATCAACTGTGGGGAGTGTTGTGAGCTTTTATGCTTTAACTGAAACTTACGTCTGTTGAAAGAAGTGGAATGATTTTAATCAGATGATAATCTGTTATCTTCAGAAGCTTGGAATTAAAAAGCCAGAGGGTTTAATATTCCACTTACCTACAACTATTACATTGAGATGATAGTGAATGTCTTACCCAGATTTCTAAACCCATATGCCCAGCACAAGCCAAATAGTTATTCTGATTCTTAGTTCCCCCACCCCACCCCCATCCCCCCACTCAATCATATGGATTGATGCAGGATTTGCCAACTGGACTGGACTCTGGGATCTAGAGCAGTTGTCCCCATATATGATCTGTGACTGAATGCAGTAGAATTGTCCAGGAAGGTTTTCTAAACAATGGAGATACGTTGATACGAAGATACTCATATCCTAACCCCATAGGACAATGCACAGCCAGATACACCGACCACTAAATAGGATTTTCTATCCTTTTGTCCCTTGAAAACCATATCTGCTTTTCCTCCCCAAAGTGTGCTACCCCATGGTGGCATGCCAAAGTCTTAAAAGTATATAATGCAAAGAAGCATTATATACTCTGTGTCCTTTCAAGATCTACACTGTACCTCATTATGTTATAAGATTTGGAAGTCCTAAAGAAATCAGCTTAACACAGAATTTCCCAGACTTAAATAATAGGTGACCTTGGAATCCAACTTTTGCACAGCATCCAATCAAGATCTGCAATATGTATACGGGGTAAAAATGGGAGTTCATAATCTGCTTGAATCAAATGTATGAAATATATGTCAAGAGCTTTGTAACATTTTGAACAACTAATAATAAAAAAAGAATCAAAAAAAAAGACTTTCCTAGAATAGGTTTAGGTATAAAGATTCTTTGGCGGAGTGATGTCCTTCACATAGCAACATGGAAAATAGCCTTGATCATCAGAGACAGGTAATTAGCGCTGCGGTTAACCTGCTATAGAGGTTTCAATGGGGGACCTGATAGTGAAAGCCCCCTAGGTATAAGTATTTAAGAGTATAGTGTGAGATGTGTATGTTTACAAAAAAAAAATATGAGTTAAGATTGAGAAGCACTGATCTTGAAGAACTGTTTATTTCATGCCTACTGTGTGCCAGGCACTGGGTTGGGTTTCTTACCTTCTGTAGATTTAGTAAATCCTCACAACCCCACAGCATTGTTATTTAAAGATGAAGAAAACAAGACTTTGGAAGACTCCCTCCCAACTGTGACCAGGTGTGAACACTAGTTCTTTAACTTGTGCTTTGGCAGTGACTACACTAAGCCTCTCATTGCCTTTTCCTAATGCTGCAAGCCATAAAGATTCTTTTGGAGAGTGATGTCCCTCACAAACCAATTCTGGAAAACAGCCTTGATCACCAGAGACTTGTAATTGAGGCTGCACTGAACCTGAATGAACAAACTCTGAAGTAACCCTCACCTTCCACTAGCTTCTACATCCCCCACTCCACTGCACATCTTTAACATTCCTAGAATTTACCTCCCTAGGCCAGATACGCATTCTTCCTGCTATTCTTTCAAAAAATTATTGTTCTTTGTTTATAAAGTAGAAAACCATCATGCTTTGGTAATTATTTTTTGCACTTCACTATCCTGTGAAGATCCAAATTTAATGAAACCATTAAGTTTATCTCTTGTTTTCAAAAAAAAAAAAAGCCTTAATTTTCCCAAAAAGCATTAGTCATAGAAATCATATACCATGCATTTAACTCAGTTTATAGCATTTTCATCCCCTTAGAATTTTCAAAGCATCTTCCCATAGATTTTTGCTGCTTACACAAAAAGTCATAGTGCTGTTATAATTAAATTAGTCGGATTTATAATAAAATTGCTAGCACTTTCTTCATCTGGATCAGTATCACATCCATAGGTATAATTCCCACTGTTTATTTAAATTAACTTAAACGACTGGGTCAGTTGACCTTGGATCATGAGTCAAGAATGAAATTCTAAGTCACCATGGGTGTCCCTGCAACTTCAGGAACAAAACATTTTATATTCTGCATGGGATGTCATGATGCAGGTTGCTTACTATTTCTTTGTCCACCCCTAAAGAAAAAGGGCATACCCTTTTGGGAGTACCCTTATAGGAGTCAGAGGACTGGGTCAAGAATAATAATACAGTGGAAAAGTAGAGTTTTGCTACAAGCTGAGAGCAACATGCCAGGGGCCTGCAGAGTCTTCCCTTATCCTCTTCCTCTCATTCCAAGCTCTTTTTCTCCTAGGTCCTCCTTTCTCTAAAACACATTTTCTTCCACTAGTTCTTGCCCTAGAAGAGCTCATCATATTTTCTCCCACACTTGCCCAGTCATTCCAGCCCCCTCCCCAGGTGCTAATCAGCCCATAATGGCTCAGGGCTGGATTTCTATTCATGTATTCTCTGAGATTTATATTAAAAGCCAAAATGGAAAATGATCATGTAAAGAATATCATGTAAAGAAATTGTGCATTATATTATTTAGTGTTTCTTGTGGAAAGGGACCATACACAAATATCTTTAGAATATATACATTCTATATATTCCATAGAATATATATATATTCTACATATAATTTTGTGTGTGTGTGTGTGTGTGTGTGTGTGTGTGTGTGTGTATATATATATATATATATATATATATATATATATATATATATATTTGTGTATGTGCATGAATGTTTCCCTTTGGGCTTTGAATTAAGTTTGATCCTCAGTTATAACATGCTATAGCACTTTTTCCTATTTTTTTAAGAATTCTTATTAAATAGATATTAAATGCGTCACCTGTAGTCCTTTTAAAAGTAGCAATAAGTATAGCATTTTATTGATTTTAAGCACTATGTATTTTTATTTCTGAAACCCATATTGCATTATAATTTCTTCTATTCGGTGAGTCAATTCAGAATACTCTAAAATGTACACTTCTCAGGAAAAGGTGATTATCACCAAATAGGTACTGCTGGAAGTCCCCCAAATTTTCTTAATGATTTTTTCTTATTAGTCAAGCAGTGCTCATTACTTCACTATCATAAAAATCATAGAAAAAAATAAATTGCAGATGGACAAATAAAAATGTCATCTGTGATCCCACCAACCATTATTAACAATTTTGCTTTCAAATAGACCTACCAGATATTTTTTAATTGCACATATTTTAAACTCCAAAAAAGCATTGTTTTGTGTCACAAAAGGAAGAACACAAGTTTTATGTATATATATGTATGTATAATTCATAACCACTTATAATGAATTATAAGAAACTACCAAAATGTGTGGACAGTAGGATCCAGGTAGAGTGAGTTAAAATAAAATTGATTTTTCCTATAATAGAGGTAAGTAGTGGAATAATATGGAACCATGTCATATCTTTTAATTTTATTTTTGAAGGTAGTGCATTCATGTGATTACAAAAGCAAAATTAAAGTGAAAAGTAGATATTGAGAAGTTTCACAGACACTATCTTCCACCCTGTTATTTTACCTGGTTCCCTGTGGCAAGGACTTCTATTAGTTTCTTGGATTGGAAATAGAATATAATCTTCTTAGATAAAAAGTAATGTAGTATTATGTACATTCTTCTGCACCTTGCTTTTTCCATTTAGCTTGTCCTGAAGGTCTCCCATACGAAAACAGAAAGCTTTGTTATTTCTTGTACAGCTATATAGTATTTGGTTCTATGGAGATACCATAGTTTAAATATTTTGTTTTTCATACACTAGATTTGCCATTGTGAACAGTGTTACAATTAATGTATCTATGTCACACATGTAGAGATATAACTACAGGAAATTTTCCAAAATTAAAATCACACAGTTATGGACTGGGGATATAGCTCAGTCAGTAGGGTGCTTTCTTTACATGCACAAGGCCCTGGGTTTGATCCCCAGTGGGGGGGGGGGGGGGATTGTAGTCAAAAGATAAGTATGTTTGTGATTTTGATAGATTCTGTAAAATTGCTGTTTATAAAGTTTACAGAATTTTCTGTGTCTGTTGTTACCTTTCCCAAAGCCTTGTAATTACTTTTTATTTGAAAACTTTGTGTGTATTTCGTTTGTTTTTTGTTTTGTTGTTTTGTGTTTGGTATGAGGTGTTGAACTTACTATCTCTACCACTGAGCTACATCCCCAGTCCTTTTTATTTTTATTTTTTACTTTGAAACAGGATCCTGCCAAGTTGCCAAGGCTGGCCTCAAACTTTCCATCCTCCTGAGTCTTTAGGACTACAGTGACTCTGGAAGCCATGGTACCTGGCTACCTTGTGTGATTTTTTAATGGAAATTATATTTCAATAATGCTGACTTGTTAGAACTTAAATTCTCAGAGGCTAAACCAATTATTTAATACATAAATTTGAAGTTCGTATAATTTGTTCTTTATTGTTTCTTAACATTGAAAGGAGCCATGATGTAGATATCCACATGGCAGATGATTCTGCAGTAATTCAGTTGAGCTTTAGAATATATTGTGACTTTTTCCCCATTAAATTTCCTTCTAATGATGTCTGTATTAAAAACATTAAGTTGAACTCATGTTTTTTTAGCACAAATTGGTTGTTAGTAGAAGAAGCAAGCCAAGAATTACAAGGCCCCTGAAGGATTGAACTTTTTTTTTCACTTCATCTCTGGAGTTATGAATGATATTTCATTTGTTATTTTTTTACATTTACATTTTAAAAAATATTTATAGTATATTCAGACTACTTGAGTAAAAAATGGAGGCAGAGTTGCTGACAAAATGAAAGATCCAACAGAAGTACAATATTTCATTTTTATGTTCTACCCCAAGAAGTATGAACCCCTCAGGGAAATAATATTATGTTAAGTAGCACTAATTCTTAGTAGCTCTAAACATATATTTTAATAAAATTAGTTCCAACATAAAAACTGCATCTCACTACATTATCACTTAGAGAGTCAAACAGCCATGTGTAAATAATTGAGAGGTTATAGCTGTGTTGGCCTTGGTGTAACCCTCTATCGGGGTCCCCTGTACCAGTATCTCATGCAGCCTTTCTCTCCCCTTGCAGCATCTTCCTCAAAGAGCTGGAGAAATATGAGCAGCTGCCTGAGGACGTGGGACACTGCTTTGTCACCTGGGTAACCACCCAAACTCCCTCTCCCACTGTCTACATTTCCAGGAGTGCACATGGTACCACTGCTCCCTGCCTGACCAGAGGCATGGTGTCGCTGCCAGCCTCACACAGGACCAGGGGCTGCAGAGAGAGCATCAGGTCATCTGTGAGAAGCACTCCATCCCTGGGGAGCAGAACTGTCCTCGGGAAAGTCCTTAGACAGCAAGTCCAAGCACCATCTTAAGCTCTCTTTAACAATTTTCTAAAATTGAGAGATCGGGAGGGTGGAACAAGACCACCACCCCACAGCAGCTCAGCCCACTAGTTATTTTTTTCAGGATGCGGATTGGGGAACTAGAACTTTCAGAAGCTCCTTAACCACTGGTTACAATTCCTTCCTTAATAGAGGACAGGCTCCTGGGGTGTCCCTCCCAGTTTTGTCATACATGACAAACATCTAATTATCTTCTTTTTTGGTGCTATCATCATGGGCCAAGTCTGTGGCCTGAATGTACCAGGTTCTAAATATATAAACCAAAAAAATTAATCTTCATTAACATCCCACTGCACATTTTTCTGTGCTCAGGCTCATGGATATGAGTGCAAAGAACTCCAGGGAAGCTCACTTAGGACAGTGGGTATGACTAACATGAAACTTCTTCCCTAGGGTCAGGAGTTCTACTACATGATAATTACCTGTTTATAACTTGCATTCAAAATGAGCTAATTGCTTTTCAAAATGTCTTTGCAATTCAGAGAGTTCATGCTCTCAAAATTTCTATGGAGTAGGCAGGCCTGTGATTATATTTTAGATTTTTAAAGTGAGATAGGAGGTTGACCAGCTCACTGGCATGAAATAAGTATTACAGCAGTGCCACAGCTCAAGACTGACTTCCAGACAAGCTTTCTTTTTATAAAATCTTAATGTTTGCTTCCAAGCATACTCTGATTCCTTTGGAAAGTCTCAGACTGCCATCTTATTTTGTTCTAATATATGAGCCAATGCCTGGCTCATATTAATGCTGATAAATAATTTATGATCCCTTGCACAGCCAACATAGAGAAAAACAAGATTGATCATTAAGTAGAGGAAATTTTGGGCATCTTGTTTCATGCAATTTGTGGATTATCTTTACAATCAACCATAAGTATGATTTATCATTATCTCTCAGGGATGCTGCTTTACCTCCTAGGTAGTATATAACCCCTAAAATTGGTTTCAGAAAACCTTTTGTGATTGGATAAATTATACAGTTTTTGCCAAGAATTACTCCAAGGAGATTTTTCTTAAATCTCATAATCCTAGTATCTGAGTGCAGTGCAAGAATGAAGAGTAGAGAGTTGCTTATAATGTACTGTTGCTTTATAATGTACTGAACGACAATGGTTCAGACCCACAACCCTCGAGTCAGATTGCTCGGGCTCTACCACTTTTTAACTATGGGAATTTAAAGTCACTTTATCAAGCTGTGGTATAGTTTTCTCATCGAATTAAATAATAGAACTCACTGCGTAGGAGTGGCCTGAGTTAATATACATAAAACATACAGAATAGTGAAGTCTGATGAAATGAGCACATATTTAGCCTGTTCTCTCCGGAGAGAATACCTCAAATGTCCAAGTACATGGTGTTTCACCATTGGGGAAAGTACTTAGTGGGCAAAATGCATATACCTTTCCAGTGGAAAGGGTGTATAATTAACCCAGAAGGTGCTGAGAGAAATAAGAAATGAACTTTCACCCAGCCATGAAGTGACAATCTGTTTAGGAATCATTGTTCAGACCCTGCCCCAAATGGTCACCATTATTGCCTCTGAGAAGTTGGGAGTGATGGCTTGGTTTTGTTTTTAAACTACCCCCCCAGTATAGATATTTGGGGTACAATCAGATCTACCTCTGAGATCACACCTCATTTGCATTATTGAAAAGGGACAGAATTTGTCCTTTCTCAAGATGGGGAACACAATTGTGGGTAATTCAAAAAAGAATGATGATAATCTCTAAATAATTTCTGTCCAGTGTCAGAATACATTATGATACATGAGTCAGTTTTTCTATTTCTTTCTAGCACTAATATTAAACTAAGCTTATTTTCAGCAAGCTTTTTCTCCCTAACAGGAGGAGAAAGGCATTCCCAAGTTTGTTAGGGAGCCTGGGCTGGAATGGGTGCAGAACATTTGCCATAGAAAATCCAGGCACCAGTATCTGAGAGTTTAACTGTACAGCCCTCACTGGGACCTAAGCCACAGGGGACAGAAGGGAGAAACTGATGAATGCTTATCTATCATTGTCTTTGTTCTTTTCAGGCAGACAAATTTCAGATGTATGTTACCTACTGTAAAAACAAGCCTGATTCCAACCAGCTTATCTTGGAGCATGCCGGCACCTTCTTTGATGTAAGCTCTAGTTTCCCATTCTGTACCAACTGACAAGCAGGTGGAAATATTTCTCTGATCTGGGATATCATTAGTTAACCATCCTCTGTTCTAATTGACACCTCCAAACCTTTATCTCATGGAAAAGTATGGAGAAAAGTAAAAACAAAATAGTGTTTGTCTTTTGTTTTATCCCATTCCATCTCAACTACTGTAACTTTGGACAAGGCAAATTTGGCTCTCTGCCTCAACACCATAACTAGCTAGACAAAAGAGGAAGGCTTCTATGATGCAGCTATTGGTTAAAGTGTTTTACTTCTATTTCCATATGCACCTTTCTCAAATACAGTGGTTCTCAAAGTGTGGTCCTTGGGACAGTCTCATCAGCATCACCCAAGTGCTTATTAGAAATGCAGATTCTTGAATCCCACTCCAGATCTGTTGAGTCAGAAGCTTTGAGTGGGGCCTAATATTCTGAATTTTAAGGATCCATCATGTCCCTGTGTCTTTATGTCCCTTATGCCCAATCAAATTTGAGAATCATTTCTTAATGCACTTGTTTCAACTTTAGTTATACACATTGGAATTGCCTGGGGAACTTTGGAAAATATTGGTTCCTGAGCCCCCCACTTAAGATTCTGATATGGTTGGCCTGAATGTAGCCTAGGCTACAATGGGGATTATAAGGCTCTGGTGATAGAAATATGCAGCCAATGTTGAGCCCTTCTGGTGTTGTGGAAGCCAAGATAAGAGGAAGGCTGATAGTCCTTGTCAGAGTCTTTGGCTTTGAATAAGAACACAGTCCTATTGGTGGATGATGGAGTACATCTGTTCAGTGCTGGTGTCCAAAGAGAATGACTTGTTGACTCCACAGTGAACAGAATCAAAGGGTGACTACAAGATTCAAGAGATGAATTAGAAGGAAAGATGAAATTAGGGGAAAAAGGGAAGTTTAGTGAGAGACAGACTATGGCCATTCTGATAGTTATATCAGAAGTTATAGAAAATTGAAATTCGGAAATTTTAAAAGGCCATTAGTCTATATTTCTGCCTACTTGCTCTCATTTTTCCCATAAATATTAGGATGTCTATTATATGCAAGAAGTGTGCTAGGCCCCAGGAAGAGTACAAAGACATTGAAAAATGGTTTTTGTACTCAGTTTTACAAAATAAGCCTTCTCTGGGCATCTTTCTAGGCTGACACTGCTATAGCAGAATTGATTCCAAGAGTATGCTGTTGTTCAGTGAAGGAATGACTCTTGATGGGAGAAGCTAGATGAGAAACAGACATGATTTTTTTTAAATGGAGACCTAATATGGAAATGGCCATTGATCTCCAAAATTAGAATTCCTGAGGTAAAACAGAAAAAGCCAAGAAAAGTCTTGTGCTCTGATCATGCCTCCGACACTCTGTGTCCTTATCTTTGCTCACACTGTTTTCCTCTGCCTAGGAAGCATCAAGCCTCCTGCTCACATGCACGTGCATGTATGTGCTCCAGCTCACGCATTCTCTCTCTCATACACACACACAGTTACTCTAGAATTGTATCTTCCAAAGGCCAAAAGCTATTACCTGCACAAATCCTTCCTTCTCTATGCAGGTATTGTACTTTCTATCTCTGTTACAGCATTTTCACTGACTTGCCTTTTGACAAGCCAACAATGTGCCTTTCTGTTATATACCTTCTCTCCATCTGAGCCTCCTGAGGCCTGATGGTATGCTTCAGTCGTATCTGTACACATCTGAATGCCTGATGCTATATTTCATTTACCTTAGTTCTGTGTTTCTTGAGTCTCTAGTCTCTGGTCAATTTTTAGACTTTGGCTGATAAGTCATATCTATCCCGCTCCTCTTCCAAAACTGCCCCACCCCACCTCATTTCCAACCAATGGGAGCCATGCCATTAGTTGGGAAGGCCAGTGGAAGCCAGAAAACCATCAGTTCATCAAGTTCGGCCTGGACGTGAGGAGAGCAGCAATAAGTCTTTCTGATTTTTCCCAAAGCTTTTCGTTCAGAAAGCATAGTTTTGTAGTTTATTTCCACTTCGTTAGAAAGGTTTCTCTAAATTCTACACCTAGAAACCATTTGCTTTAGCTCTCATTCTATAAAAGTGACAAACCCTTAAAAAGGCCATTTCTTATCTATTATTATAAAGAGAACATAGAAAATTGAAGTCCTAGAAAGACCCGCACATTCACCTGATCCAGAACTTTGAACCTAAACATGAGAACAACATGGGTTCTCACAGGGTCTAGTGCCCTGTGTTTCCTGAGCCTGCTTCAATTGACCTTGCAGATGAGGGCCACCTCTTTCTCTGCTCCACATACAGTCTTCCCAGAGAGGGAAGGGCATCAGCAGTACTGTGAGCATATTGTGTGGGAACCATGTATTTAAATATCATTGTATTCCCCAAGGGGAACCGGGGCCCCCAGAGAAGCCTACAGCTTCATTTGCCCAAAGAGATCAACATCCTTTAACAAGTCCTCTGTCACCAGCACCTATAGGGAAGAGGCAAATGAGTAAAAATATCACTACCTTCTTGGGTCATTGGTGGAAAATGGAACAACTTAAGTTTTTAATCCTTCTCATTCCCCTTCCTCTACAACCCCATAGCAAATCCTTTCTAATCTAGCTTTAAAATATTTCTTTTATTTCTCCCAATGTTTGTTGTTGCTATTGTTGTTTTAAACTAAATGTAGCTTAGGGCAAGTCCACACATTGCACTTCTGGACTTTTTGAAGAATAATAACATTATTGTCATATAACTAACATACCATTCAAATCTCCCATTTAAAATATATAATTCAAAAGCTTTATTATGCTTATAGATATGTGTGGCCATCCCTGCAGTAAACTTTAGAGAATTTTAATCACCTCATAAAGTAAGTCTACACCTTGCAGCTATTACCAACACCCCACCATTCACCCGATCCCCTAGCCCTAAGCCATCACTGATCTGTTTTCTTTCTTGTCTGGACAGTTCATGTAATTGGAATCAGGTAGTTTGTACATGGGATCTTTTGTCACTCGCATCTTCCACTAAGGTTAATCTGTGTCATTGCATGCTTTAGTACCCCTTTCCTTTTTATGCCCAAAATAATATTCCATTGTATGTATGTGGATATTTTGGTTTTTGGTTCATCAGTTCATGGACATTTGAGTTGGCCATTCATAAACATATATTTTCATTTCTCTTGGGTATACACTTCAGAGCAGAACTGCTGAATAACCTGGTAACTTCTCATGTATATACCTGGGCATTTGCAATAACCTTCTAGTTTGTCTCTGTGTCTCTATTTCCCCAATCTCCACCCCTATGTTGCTATTGGGTGCATATTATCCTTTTTGAGATATTGTTGTCATCAGAAGAAGAAATAGATCTATACTGTTTGCCATTGAAAAACTTACCATCAAATCCTCTTTCTTCTAATTCAAGTCCTCCAATGACCTAGCCTTGCTTATCTGTTTTTATTGTTTGTTTATGCATCCTCTGTATCATTCAGGCATTATTTAAACACATAATGGTCATTTCAGCCTGAATGTTTTGTGTTTGATGTTCTCCCTTTAGAAAGTGTCATTCTTTCAACTTTCCTCTTAAACAACCTCTATCTATGGTCTAAGCCCCAGGTGAGTCTTGGTCTCTACTACTACTAACCTCTATGACCATTTGACGATTCCAGAGCCAGTGATTTCTCTTAGTTCTCTGGCTCTGACACATCCTCTGTGGTCCTTTGTTATTCTCTAGTTTATGTGTGTGGAGTATTCTCAGCTGGACTGTAAGCTTTCTGAGGACAGGGGGTAGTATAGCCCCTTCTTTGACCTCCATATCTCTGATAGTTTGGGGAGTATAAGATCATTTGGAGGTAAGTTAGAGAATAGATAAGAGGGGAAACCAGAGGCACCCACAGCAGCTGGAAGCCATGGCCTTGGCATAAGTGCTGAGGCTGGTGTCCATAGAAATGGAGAGGAAGGACTTGTCCTACAAAAAAACAGAGGAGAAATTACTAAAAATGACTGTGCTTTCTAGCTTAGGAGACCTGAGAAAAGAGGGAAGTGCCATTGATCACAGTGCAAAAAGTATTAAGAAATAAAGTGATGATCCTAAGTTGGATGTGGTAAATTTAAAGAGGAGGGGTGGGCCTAGTGCGGTGGTGCACATCTGGCATCCTAGCAACTCAGAGGCTAAGGCAAGAGGATTGTAAGTTCGAGGCCAGCCTCAGCAACTTAGCAAGACCCTGTCTCAAAAAATAGATAGATAAATAAGGAGGAGGCATGATGAAAGAGATACATCCTTATGCCAATTTAAAAGATTCTGAGGGCAGATAAAGAGTGAGAGTCACAAAGCTGGAATCGGAACCTCATTCTCTGTCTTCCCGTTACTCTCATTGTCCTTTATCCCATTATTGCCCCTCCCCATATGTTCTCTTACATCCACAACTTCTCCCCTCTTTTCTCTTTCTGTCCTGACTGACCTCGTCATTTTTTTCTACTTTTTATCTTTCTCTATTTCTGCTTGCTTTTTACTTCTGTCTCATGAACCCGCTTTTCTCTTTTCAGCAGTTCTCCTCTTTTCTATCTCTGCACCTTGATCTCTCTTTTTTCCCTTTCTTCCCTCCATTCCTACCCAAGAATATTTTCTCATAACTGTCCACCTTTTCCCCTTTCCTCCTCTCTTCTTACCCTATCTCTTAGAACACGCGTACACTTGCTCCTCCGTCTCATTGTACCTTCTTCTCATCCCTGTAGGAGATTCAGCAGCGTCACGGTCTGGCCAACTCCATCTCTTCCTACCTAATTAAGCCAGTCCAGAGGATCACCAAGTACCAACTGCTCCTGAAGGTACCTCCCTCCCCCTCTGTCACCTCCACTCACTTCTGACTGGGGTGAGGGAGTCTCAGCTTTGCGCCTGGAGCTGGGAAACTTCTACCTGAAGGCCTTCTTCCACCTAGAGCAGAGCTCCAAGGAGGAGGCCTTGTGGCATTGCCAGCTCCTGACTGCAGTTCCTATCCCATGGAATTCCAGATTCTTGATTGAGGGGAGAAAGAGGAGAAATGGAAACAGGAATAAGTTCTGACTGGTTTTCACTTTCACCCACCCTTGTGCAACCTTTAAAAGTTGTCACCTCAGGCCCTGGCTGGCTCTGAGCAGCTCTTCTATCCCTCCTTTCGGAGCAGCTTCCTCCTGCGGCCTCTGCTTTTGATGAGTATTAAGGACAGTTTATATGGGTAGTGGAGGCCAGGGTGGCACCTACCATTGCTTTAATCTGTGTTTGTCAAGATCATAAAGTTATTGAGGGAAAGTAGTCAGAGGGCGCATATTAAAACATATGGCATCTTGTACTGATAGGGTCCCATAGCTTAGGGTTTTCTCCAGAGCCAACCCAGAGAATTGGATTTCCTTTAAGAATCTTTTATTTTAAAGTCAAATAAACAAATTATGTAAAATACTAAGTAATTTGACTTGAGCTTTCTCATATAAAGTATACAGTGATGCTCTGAAAATGTGGCATTTCCACAAAAACAGAAGTTGATCTTAGAGGCAGTTAGATATTATCATAAATCTATAGTAATCCCTAACATGTAAGGATGGAGTTTTTCTCCTTTTGAGATTTTGTTGGTTTTTCCTGTACTGCAAAGGATGAAGGGATAGTAAGAGACATGTTCAAAGATATATAATTTCAGAGAAAATCTGATGAAATGAAGCTCATTTCAATGCCTGTTGAATATCACACATTTTAGCTTCATTGAACCTGAAAAACAATCTGGTTTCAAATCCAGCCTCTAGTCACAATGGGGATGTGCAGAAGCCTCTGCCTCAGTGGTAGAGCACCCCTATGTTCAATCCCCAGTACCAAAAAAAAAAAAGTATCTTTTTTACTTTTTTTGACTTTTATCCCACAGGTGCTTTAGTGCTTCAGGCTCCTCTTTACCTTTGACTCTGGTTTCTTACAGTAAATTCCCCTCAGCCTGCATTTCTGTGCATGATTAACCTCTCCTTCCCTACCCTGCTTAATGCATGGCCCTTCTAAATTGTTTTTCTTGTCTAATAGACACTTAAAAATTGATTTTTGTTTGTTTGTTTGTTTTTAATATATCTTAAATCCTTTGCAGGAATTGATAGGGTTGTTCTTAAATCAATTAAGACACAGTTCTAGGAGCTGGGCATGGTGGTACACACCTGTAATCCCAGCAACTCAGGAGCCTGAGGCAGGATGATTGAAAGTTCAAGGCCTGCCCTGGGCAATTGAATAAGCTCCTATCTCAAAAAACAAACAAAAAGTGCTGTTCTAAGAAAAATATAGCCTTTCTCTTCTCCTTTTAATCCCCTAGGCTTCTGAAGTTCCCTGGGTTGAATCATGCAATAAGGACAAGGGAGGGACATGGACATGGAATGTGCCACCCTGTGTATTGCTTTAGATATCTGGAAGAGTGGGCTGTAGGCCTTCATTCTGGAACTGAGGGTTTTGGGGAGAAGTACTGTGCGGGTAACTGAGAAGTGAACAAATATGTAGCAGGAACTTTATTGTAGGAAGATTATAAAATTATTGGGAAAAAGAAAGTTAAGGTTTGCCTCTTTAAAATGTGCTGGTGGCACGTTTGCCTGCTGATTCAAAGAAAAATAGTGTGCTAAACTTTGACTAGAAATAAATAATATGGGATTTATTTTCTCCTTTAAGTCAGTTTTATTGCAAATAAATTGATATTTAACTATCAGTATCTTCTGGGGATCACCAGTTTAGGTGTTGAATGAAAGTAAAAACTATATGTCAGTTGGGGTGGTCAATATTCTTCCTGTAAATCTGCAACAGCTGTCCGTTTGGAGTCTAAATTAAATGTGGAGGTTTCTCTCTACCATAAACTATAGCAAGGATCCAAAGAGAATTTATTGGCTCTGTTGGGCAGATTGTTAGACTTGCTAAATTGCTTTGGGGGATTAAACTAATTGGTATTTTCTGTTGTACATGAAGTGTATTTCTTGTTTCTCTCATATGTTCTGCCTTGGGCTTTCTTTTGATAATGTATGAGAAAAAGATTGGGAGGGTTAAAATTAGGAAAGGGGTGGAGACATTGGAAAACTTCAGGTTGGTGGAAGTAAGTACTTTCTGAACAGTGACCTTGTTCATGAACCAAGAAAGGGGCTGAGAACTCGTACTTCCCAAATATGTGTGCCTGGCAGTTCACCTCTCCCTGGATGCTCACAGCTCCCCCGCCTTTCATATAGGAATATATCCAGAACAACACAAAGCACTGGATTTTTTGTGTCAGAGTCTCATTAATCAGATTTCTATCAAGTATAAAGATTTACTAATAATTTCAAGGCAAGGCAGAGATGAATTGGGAAAATTCAGGAGAGCCATTGTGGCCCCAAGGCCTTTCTTGCAGCATCAGAATGTTCTGTAGCCCAATTCACAGGCAGGGAGTCCAAATGATGTTTGCTGCATCATTTCCCTTGCCCTGGAGTCGTGAGTGCACTCACATTTTACTAAGATAGTTCCATAGTTTATGTGACACTTTCCAGAAAGTATGCCCATAAAGCCACAGATTCCAGGTTTGTTTAGCATAGGAAGCCCTAGACAGGCCAAGATGTGTCCTGTTAAAAGCATTCCGTAGATAAGCATTCTTCTGCTGGCAACTGTCATGAATATATTTGCCAGCCAGCCTGCCATTTACATACTTACAGGATTTGATCAAATGAACTTTTTTTGCTCCAAGTATGTCCCCACCCAACCACCCAGCCCCTGGGCCCTCCAGGAGAACTATGGATTGCAGATCTTTCTCTCCCAATATCAAAATGAGCAAGAATAGTAAAAATGAAAAGCCATTCTTCTAGATGGGCAAATGATCTTCTAATTCTAAGAGAGTTGGAGGTGATCTTATGTCCATCATTCAGATGCTGTATGTGTTTTCTGGGGTTGGAGATGACTAAGACTCCAGTGAAAAGAGAGGGTATGTCCCCACTTCCCCCCAGAAAGTAAGAGAAGGTCTGCTCTAGGAGGGCTCAGTGAGTAAAGGACGTGGGAAAGATGGCTGGTGTGGTGGATGGAGTGCTGGGCTTGGTCTCAGGAGACCTGTGTTCCAGCCCCGCATGGCCTCCTCTGAGTTTCATAACCTAGGGGAAATCCTCCATTCCTCTTCACACATTTCGATTCTAACAATGAAAGGACTAGTCTAGAATCCCACCCACTGGCCCCAGATTGGGAGCTACTGATTTACATATTCTAAAAATACTTTGTAACCCCGAAAATGTTATCAGCCTATAATGTCTCTGACCTCAGGTTCTCCTAGTAGGATGGAAGTCAGCCTCAGTGCAGTAGCGTTTATGAATAGGATTGGGCGTGGTGGCACACAGCTGTAATTCCAGCTACTTGGGAAGGGGACACGGAAGGATCACAAGTTGGAGGCCATCTCAGCAGTGTTGTGTGACCCTCAGCAACCTTGCAAGACCCTGTCTCAAAATTTAAAAATAAATAAATAAGTTGTTAGAAATAGGGGTACAGAGATAGATGAGGGCCGCCTGGTGTGCAGCATTCCCTTTTTCTTCTCTTTCCTCTCTCAGTTCTCATTCTTGTGATCCCACAATACCATACCTCCTTTGTAGGCTTTGCTGTTACCCCCTTCCTTCTCCAGAAAGCAGTTCATTGATAGAGAGTGCCCTGGTTGCTGATTTTTTTTTCCCAGTCATTTGAAAATTGGGTTGAGTTGACTTCATATAGACTAAATAGGGCTGAGGAAGCTCAGTCTGGAAACAAAATAATGTTTGAATTCTTTGGCAGTAATACCTCACCCCTCCCCACCCCACTTGCCTTATAACTCGGGTATAGCAAGAGAGCGAGGCTGGTGTATAATTTCCTTGATGCGTTGGATGGTGGGAGGGCTGGGAAGCTGAGGAAATGACCCTAATTTTGTCTGGATTTTTTTTTCCTTAGGAACTTTTAACTTGCTGTGAAGAAGGGAAAGGGGAGCTCAAGGATGGCCTGGAGGTGATGCTCAGTGTCCCCAAGAAAGCTAATGATGCCATGCATGTCAGCATGCTGGAAGGTAGCTGTCTTCCCAGTCCTTCTGGGGATGCTTCCCCCATTCCTAAGACCAGGGAGCTGGCACTGTGGGAGGGAAGTGGCATAAAGTCAAGGCCAGATAAGCCTGGGAGAAAGAAGAAACAGCCAGACCTTAGTTGGTCATTGGTAGAACCGGGAGAGAAGTGCCACAAACCAGTTTGGTTAACACCTGCCTCCAAGTTGGACCAGGCCTAAGCCACTTAAGGTATTTGGACACCTTATTCCCCATGAGATAGTCTAGGACAGGCCACCATTTTTGCTATAAATGTGCTATAGCCCTGACCCATAGCACTCCTGTTAATCAGAATAAGGAGAAATTCTAATTATACACACACACACCATTATCTTTAGCATTATGCTCATCTTTTTAAATATATATATATATATATATATATATATATATATATATATATATATATATATATATAACATAGATTTACCATTGTAACCATTTTTAATTGTGCAGTTCAGTGGCATTCAGTACATTCACATTCTTGTGCAACCAGCCTTTTGTCCTTCCCTAGCAGGTTAAGACAGACTAGTCAGATAGCCCAGATAGGACTTTTGTCAGCTGTAGCTATGTTCTTGGAATCCAGAATCCTTCCAGAGAAAGGCTCTAGTCACATGGTCTTGACATTGTGAACAGATGGGCAGAGCAGCTACATGGAGGTGGGATTTGATAGATGGGTTAAGACTTCACATTCCAGTCTGGGCTGGCACACAGGTGCTAAAGGAAATAAGTATAGTCTGTTGCAAGTATGTAAAGCACATTGGCTGTTTTTCTCACCTGGCCTCCATTCCACCTTATGCTATCCCATTCTACCCCCCACCCACCACCACCAAGAGTCTTGGTGTGGTCTCCTGGTCAACCCGTAGCACAGGAAGCGCTAATTCTTAGAGTGAAAGAATCTTGGTTATCATCTCCAGACTGAGCACTGATCATCTGACTTTATTGCTATTGTCACAATTTCTCCAACCCTTTCTTTTCTATGTGCACCTAACCCACAATCCTGGGTATCTTCTTCCATAAGTACCCTGCTCATCTAGCCTGTCCCTGATCTGTAGTCTAGATCCAGTTACTCTCCAAGTATGGTCTGCAGACCACCAGCAGTGGCTGGGAAGTGGTCAGAAGTGCAAATTCATGGACTTGCTCAGTAGCTGCTGAATCAGAATCTCTTGGGAGGAGAGAGATGGGCAAGTGATTCTTAATGCACACTAAAGTTTGAGAACCTTCATAAGGACTTACAGGGGTATAAATATAAACTGGTTAAAGCTGTGCACCACTCTGAGCAGGAACAATCAAAGGGAAGAGTCCTAGGAATGGAATTTAAGAAATAAGGCAGTGGCCAAGGCAGCGGAGACAAGACACTACATCAGGCAATGTGTGTCTTCAGCCCCACTCAGAGCTGTGAGTTAGGAAAGTTGGGAGATGTGGAAGGAAGAGCTATGGGATTTGCCCTTTGAGGGAGGTCTTAGATCCCTCTCACATGAGGGTTCTGGGAGGGAAGGTCCCACAGGACCCTGGCAGGAGTTTCCACTAACATAGCTTAAGTATACTTGGGCACAGGGAATGGGTGGGTGGGGGAGATCTAATCACAGTTCTATAAACTTGTCTATGTTGGTGTCCAAAAGGCAGAAGCCTGTGGGAGTCAAGGGCTAACAATTAGAGAAGCCTTTCTCCAAGAGAGAGTGGAACTCACCCTGCAACATGGTGGCAGAGAAACTCCACAGGGTGGACATGGGTGTTTTTTCAGGGTTCGACGAGAACTTGGATGTGCAGGGGGAGTTGATTCTCCAGGATGCCTTTCAAGTGTGGGACCCGAAGTCTCTGATCCGGAAGGGGCGGGAGCGGCACTTGTTCCTCTTTGAGATCTCCTTGGTTTTTAGCAAGGAGATCAAAGACTCTTCAGGACACACGAAATATGTTTACAAGAACAAGCTACTGGTAGGTGGGGCAGGTCGGGTAGGACAAGACCCCCTGCTTTCATAGAGCCCGTGGGCAGGAAGGGATCTGGACATACTCAGCTCATCTCTTCCCCGGCCTCCACACCAAACCCTCCTGGACAAATGCAAATGGTTCCTATTTGGAAAGCTCCCACCCTCACCTCCCACCTCTGCATTTTAGAGTTCACAGTTCTTCTTTCTGTTTGCTTTTAGCACCTCCCTCTTCACATCCCTCCCTGGTACCTGCTAATCAGGCACGTGCCTGTAGGTTCTTCATCCTGGGTAGATGAACAAAATATCCAGTCTGTTGAAGTTTGATTGACAGAAGCCCCTCCCTCGGTCCTCTCCTCTTTGTTGCCTTTCCCTTCCCATCCCAGCCCTAAGTTTCCCCACTGCCCTCCCCTTCCCCGCCTCTCACAGGCATTTCCTGTCTACAGACCTCAGAGCTGGGTGTGACCGAGCACGTAGAGGGCGACCCCTGCAAATTCGCCTTGTGGTCTGGGCGCACCCCATCCTCAGACAATAAAACAGTGCTCAAAGTAAGTACAGCTTTCTGCTGGGCACAGTACCTATTGGGGTTGGAAAAGGGGTTAAGGGAGGGATGTGGGCATATGACCCTGAAAAGCTGGGACCTGGAGACCACTGAGCCACTGGGCCTCTCTTGAGAATGGCAGCATCACATGGGTATTAAGAAGCAAATTCCATCATGAAGGTAGACCCAGAGTCAATATCAAAGACAATGTTCTCCTCAAATCCATAGAGGGAAAAGGGAAAGAGTAGCCTGCTGACTCCTCAACAAGGCCTGCTCAGCTATTTTCTGACCATATGTCTCCTTCTGGTGGCAAGAACAACAGTTGGCCCTTTGACAAAAGGCACCATGATTTGCTCCATGATCACCTAATGTATTTCCCTAAGCACCTTCCATGTGTAAGGTATTCTGCCCACTGCTACAGGGAACAAGGATGTAAAAGATACGGACCTTGTTCTCTAGGAACTTGAGCTCTAGGAGCTGTAGTTAACCCTTCTGACGTGGGTTCTCAACACGGTTGTCTCAGGTCTCCAGAGCATAGCCTGAGCCTTGAGCTGGTGCTTCTGGAAACAGTAGCCTGACTGAGCAGGGATCATGCAGATGGAGCTTCCATTGGTCACTCGGTTGTCAGGGAGGTACCAGGGAGCAGATGGTCCAGCCCCAACAAAACCTTCACACTTATTCACTCTGAATTGCCAGTATAGCTGCTACTTGTCATGAAGCAGAATTATCTAAAACAATAACAACAACAAAAAATCCAGGACATCAAATGGGACATTCAGGGATGATAGCAATTGCTCTAGTGAACAGTTTAGCAGCCTAAAAACCCAGGACTGTCTTCCAGCCAGTGTAAGCTTGTGTAGCTGTGGTAGGTGTTGAACATCCTGGCCTATGTCCATGCTGGCTGATGACAAACGCTGCCTTCAAATGCCATCCCTCCCAGGGCCCCCAGACTTCTCTAGGATCTGGCAGCTCAAGTGTTAACCCCTGCCCAGCAGAGGCCTCCAGATACTGTACCAGTCCCAGGAAAGACATCAGGATTAGTCAATGCCCTATGGGTCTTGAGATATTTTGCAAATTCTCCTTGACTGAGTCTACATTGCATCTTGAAGTCATAGCTCTATTCTAGGAGTTTGAGAAATGCATCCCTGGGATTAAAGAGTCACAGTATAAAGTGAGAAATAAACTCCCGAACTTTTGGTATCCTTGAAAATAACAGCTGAGGCCTATGGGAGGGGATTGAGATTGGTTTTCAGAGGGCAACAGGAGCTGGGGTTCTCAATCTTTCTCACTGTGGCACTCCAGGCTTCCAACATTGAAACCAAGCAGGAGTGGATCAAGAACATTCGAGAAGTGATACAAGAAAGGATCATTCACCTGAAAGGAGCTTTAAAGGAGCCAATTCAGCTCCCCAAAACACCAGCCAAACAGAGGAACAATAGTAAGAGGTAACCAGCATCTCTCCCTCCAGCACTGCCCACTCATGTGCTTCTAAGAGTGGGAGTGGGGGGACTCTGTCCTTTTGAAGGGGTGTTGCACTGTATACTCTCTCTGGAAAGGCCCACAAGTTTCACCTAATGGAGAATTATCTCATCTTTAAGCATCCCACGAGCTCCTGTTAATGAAGTGCAGCAGGGCTTCATTGAGCATCTCCTATTTGATAAAGGCTCTACTTGGTGATATGAGGAGAAAAAGGAAGTATCAGATGAGTCAGTTCCCTCAAGAACCATCTAACAATTATGTCTCACACTTAGTTAGACAAGAACAGGCACTATCCATAGGATGGTAAATACTGTAAGAATTCAAAGAAAGAATTTAGATGGCCTTCTATGTGGAGTCTAGGGAAGTCTTTGGGAAGGAGATGGGCTGTGAGCAGGGGACTCTCTAGACTAGTTAGACAGTAGAAGAACTTTGTGCACTGTAAGAGGTGAAGTGGTATGGCCAGGTATCACTGTGGCTCTCACTGCTGTCCCCATGGAGTTCTAACCTTTATTCAGCTATGATAAGCAGTAACATCAAACAGAAGAGGACTTAGTTCTTGAATCTCTCTGGATCTTTTTGAATCTCTGTTTCCTCCAAACCAGTGGATGACTTCCTAAGCATTTCTTTCCCAAGTCTCCGTGTGACACCTACACTTGAAAGAAAAGCATATGAAAAATTCATATACACTTTTGAGAAAATATATAACAAAAGCAGAGTTTTGAGATGATCATTATTGGTGATAACAGGTTCTCTGTTCTTCCCCTGTGCACAAATAGAAGAGATCCAGGGGATTTAGTTGACTTTATGGTACCAACCAGGATAAGTAGGATGGGGAGCTGCTGCAGGGGCTATGAAGTGGGATCAGTACTCATGACGGAAGTGGTAGCCAAAAGAAGGGAATGATTAAAGTAGAGATGCCTCCAAGGGGCAGAATCCCCAAGACCTATATAACCAGGATGAGGTCACCTGCTCAGTGCTGGAAAGGCCAGTTATGAATAATAATGGAGGAGGATTCATTTTTACTTCACGTACCCATGTCTGGAGTTCAAGTTATGGGTAAACTTAGTTTAGCACTAGAGACATCCTGCTTCATGGAGCCCATACTTTAACAAAGAAGATAGAAAGGAAACTATTATAAAGAACAGATTTCCTAGGACCATGGTGAGTGAGGAAACTCAGGTGAGGTTAGCTGGGGTTACTCTGTAAAATAACACACCCTTTTCTTAGTGTGGAAGAGTTGGAGTGTTTCTAGAATGTAGGAAGGGCATGTCTTAGAAATGTCCCCACCTTCTCTTTACCTTTTTTTTTTTTTCTCTTTTCCATGATGGGAGGGGAGGAAACCTTATAGACTCTGCAGAAGAGAGCCAGACAATCTGTGCTCCCCCTCACTTGGCTCCCTTGATATGGGGACAGAGTTTATGGAGGAGGGGATTGGCTTGGGGGATGCTACCCACACTACTGGCTGGGCCCCACACCCTACAGAACTGGCTTCATCTGGACTAGACCAGAAGGGCCAGAACAGCAGGAAGCAGAAAGTACAGCCAGCTCTCAACAGTCTAAAAAGGTGGGGGCAGTGGCCCATATAATCAAAAACAACAGATGATCTAAAAGTCCTTTATTTTTGGTTTTGAAATGCGTCACATAATTTCTTTTTACAGCAGATTTTCCTTCCTACGAATGTATGGCTTATGTTATTAAAAAAAGTCGGCATTTCCCAAACCCACAAGTGATGGCAAGAGAGCAGTCAACTTAGAAATGATCTGCCAGGGAGAAACTGCTTTTTCTGATGAGTGGACACTGTGCGTGCACACATGCACACGTGCACACATGCACACATGCACACAGGTGAACACCTGCATACACACGCATATCCACATAAACTCAGACACCATGTTATAATTGTTTAGGCTCTGGAAGGTGGATTCATAATCGGTAGCATTTTGCACCTAGGCTGAGATTCTCAGGCATGGAATTCTCATCTCCCAGTACTCTCACTTTTCCATAAGCAGCATTGGGGTCTGACTTTCATAAAAGTGTCCATGGGAAAACTGGTTTTCTCTGCTAATTCCCGCAACCCCAGTCCAAATCTTCCAAGTTTTTCCTGACACAGACCATTCAGCCATTTCCAGGCATTCAGTCCCTCTGGTACCCGGCTCGGGGTTCAGTGCAGAATCGAGGCACAGTTCTAAAGCAGAGAGTTGCATAGTTTCATGGACATGGGGCATGAACACGTCTAAACACCAGGAGTCTAGTCAAAAGAAACTGAGAAGCACAGCTGGCCCAAAAGCTGCTGTAGAATCTGTAACTCTTATCCAATCTTTGAGAAAATGCTTTGGCCTTCTGTGTCGATTTAAGATTATCACAGATAGACCTGTAGTGCCACAGCTATTTGGCGGAAGGATCGCTTGAGCCTAGAGATTCGAGTCCACCTGGGCAGCAGAGCAAGACTCTCTCAACAAAAGAAAAATATTCATTTTTTTCTTACCTTTTTTTTTTTTCTTCAATACTGGGGAGTGAGCCCAGGGCCTCGCCTATGCTAGGCAAATGCCCTACCACTGAGCTATATCCCCAGCCCTTTTTTATTTTGAGAGAGGATCTCATTAAATTGCCCAGGCAAGTCCCAAACTTGTCCTCCTCCTATGTCAACCTCCAGAGTTGCTGGGATTATAGGCATGTGGCACTGCACCAGGCTTATTTCATAAACTAGTAATAAGCCAGCCATCAACCTAAATTAAAACACATAGAAAAACTTTTTCAGTGTCCTGTACTCTGAAGTTATTGAAAATGACCCTGTCCACTGGATGGAAGCCTAGGATACACATCTTCCTACTTTCTGCTTTAGATCCATACCCAGTTAAAAAAGAAAAACCACAACTTGCCCCTGTCCAGTATGGGCCAGAGGAGTTATGGGGAGAGATCAGTTTGCATTCAGTTATCAGCATAGTGATGATATGTTTACTAAGTGCTAGAAGTGATGTTGTTAAAATCATATAGGGCTGCTCCCTTTAGCAGGATAATTGTAGACAAATCCCTGCTAGAAATGCTGAGGCACTGCTCTGCCACCTAGCTGGAAATCCTTGTGTGCTCTAAACCCACAGTTGTTTCCCTCCACCCCCACCCCTGTTTTCTTTCTCTTCTTCCTGCAGGGATGGAGTGGAGGATATTGACAGCCAGGGGGATGGGAGCAGCCAACCAGACACCATCTCCATTGCCTCTAGGACCTCTCAGAACACAGTGGACAGTGACAAGGTAGGACAGAGTCCCAGTCTTCCGTCCCCTGAGACTTCTTGTTGGTTTAAGCACCCCTGGAAAGTTACCCTCAGAATTTTTCCCACTCAGGAGCCAGTTGTCTCTTTGTATCAGCAAAGGGGACAGAACAGGACCAGACTCTTAAGCTGAGAGAGTCATACAGAAGTGGAAGGGTGAACAGTGGGAGAGGTGAGGTCGAGGGGTCTGCTGTCTCTGAGATGCCCTGCCTGGGCTGCTTGGGCTACTTTGCCTTATGGGAGGGTGAACCTCAGAAGATCTGAGGTTGGGATAGTTTCCTGAGACCCCAGTGGCTGTGATCGGTTCATATTTATCATGATTTGAATGGGGCTTATCTCAAAATTAGATCAAAACCAATGGTTTGGAAAATGGCCTCATCGATGCTGCTTGATAGGGGCCTCTTATCCAAAAGGACTTATGGATAAATGATGCTTTCCTGTGACCAGGTTACCGGGGCTCAGTTCCTGAGGGACAGGAGGATCAGGAAGTGATGTATGAAGGATGGAGTTATCTTGTAAGAAAGCCTGGTCACTTGCTCTCCCACACCTTGGAGCCAGCAAGAGTTAGGAGCTCTGAGAGGGAGGGAGCACAGGAAGAGAAACTAGAAAGACTCCATGTATTTGCTCAGGTGCCTGCACAAATTTTCAGCAGAGGGAGAAAAGGGTCCATGTCCCAGCCTACTTGCATTTGCTTACCTCAGAATCCAAAGAATGTGAGGTAACCTTTTGCTGCATATTTCAATTTTATTAATAAAATTTTACGACTTCAAATCATATTTGGCCCTAGTTTATCCAGACCTAGTATTTCAACCTGATTCTTCAACCTCAGGCAGCAGGCTATTTCCTTGATTAATTTTAATTTCCTGAGTTATGGGTATTTTTAAAAGATGATCTGCGTTCATTAGGATTTTTCCTAATTTTTTCTTTCTGGGAAAAAAAAAATAGCCACTGAGACTTTAACAGGGGAATTGTGTCCCAATTTTGGCACCCAACTACCCTAACCATCCTTTCTTAGACTAGTGTTCAAGGGCATTCAAGGTGATTCTGACCTCTGCCTTCAAGTTTTTAAGCCATTTTTTAATATCAGAGTGGATGGAAAATTAAGTTTTTTACACTTGTAAAAACATGCAGAGAAAACTATTTCTGTACTTTCCTGTCTCCTCTAATTTATTGTCTAGCAATATGACTAGAATACATTATGAGTAAAAGGTATTCTAGAATACCTTATGAATAAAAGTGTTCCTTTTGAAACAGTTAATGGGTGGTAGGTCAAGGGCAGTATCGCCCATGTTCAGACATAGGCTATTGGTTTCCTGGTCCAGGGGCTTTATTCCTTCCAGCTGCTAATCCGTCTTCCCAGAAGCCCTGAGGTAGACACAGACCCCTGTTCTAGGGCCCTTTGTCATAAGAAGACCTTGCTCAGCTAATCTTTTTCCTTCTGGCCAGGTAAGTGAGGCTAGATTAAAAGACCTCCAACAGCAGGCATTTCGTTATTAATGAGGGATCTTAGTGCTTACCCTTTTCTTATAAGTAAGGAAACTGAGGCTCAGAGAAATGAAGTGGCTTATCTGAGAAAATTCTAATGGTTAGTGAAAAAGCAGGAACTAGAACCCAGGCCTCCTGATTGACAGTCATGTTGTCCTTTCACTCTAGAAGTTAAAGTGTTAATCTCTCAATGCTGAAGTTCTTCTAGCTGGTCAGTCTCTCTGCACATTCCTCACAAATTTCAGCCACTTGTGAAAGCACCTCACATGTGCGGAGTTCTGTGCTGGATACTGCAGAAAGATATGGACTGTTTGTTGAGTGTGAATCCCTTTTTGTCCAATTTTTTGTTTCCTGTCTGTGTCTATCCCAGGACATTGGTCTCTGATGAGGGCAGGGGCTGTGTCTGTCTGTTTCACTGCAATAATCCTGACATACAGTGTACCTAGAGGCTCAGGAGACATTTGTAAAATGAATGAATAGAGGGCACACAGTGCCTGGTCTCATGGAAACTCAGGGTTGAAAGGTAGCTAAAACCAGTGGCCTGGCTGTAGCCAAACTTATAGACATTCTATTTTTAAATATACTTAGACGTTTCCTTAGCTACAAGAAGAAAGTTTTAGTAAGATGAAGAACCTGACCTACTGGGGACATTAACCCTCAACTACCTTCTCTGACCTTAGGAGAGATAAGCAGAAGGTGGGGAGATGATGAGAAATCCTATGTCCCATATACAAAACCTGAAGAATCACATAGAAGTCACACTTTCAAAATAAAATAAAGAGTCTATTAGTGAGCAAGCACTATAACTTAAAATGTTCTCACTCTTTTAACCCAGAGCAGTGATAACTAGGCAGCCATGTGTCTCCTTGTGACCTGTTCTTCCTGTCATCAGTAAAATCATTTGTTGGCATCTTGAATTAATAGAATTCATAGATCATCAGGGTCAAATTCCCCTCTATCTGTACTAGAAGGCCATAAACCCCAGTGTCTAAGTGGGCAGATGAACGGTCTCTGGAGAAAAAAAAGATAACAAAGTAGACTGATTTGGGTAAGCTGACCTGTATTCAACAGAAGGGAAACAGGGTGACCATGGGGAAGGGAGAGGACAGAGACACCTCATAGAAATCAGAATCATTTTAACAACAGATTTCTAAAAATGTGCCCCAGTCTTTCTCTTTTGATGCAGAGAAATGACAGCAATGTGGCACTGTTGGTCTGGTAGATGAGGAGATTATAACTATTAACAACCTAATAAGGACCCACCTGAGGAGCAGCAGGGCTACAAGGTACCCCTGAAATTGCTTCTCATGTACTTTGTATGCTGTGCTGTGGGGCAAGAGTTTTGGACACACCTGGATTCAAATCACAACTCTGACACTCTCTGTGCAACATTGCATAGGTTACAGTGCCTTAGTTTCCCTACTGTAAAACATGGGCAATAATACCATCTCTCTGAGTCATTGAGAAGATGGAATCTAATACATTCCCTTGGTAATTGTAAGATGTTCAGTAAAGGCTGTTTTCTACCCTTCTAAGAGGGCACAATTTTTTAGCAGACTGAGGATCTTTGCAAGTTCTTGAGCAGAGTTCTGATCTCTGGCTCATCATTATTAACATTTGTTAAAAGCTTCTTCTCTCTGTTAGACTTAAAGTGATATGGCTTCAATTTACCTGTCTGTAAATCAAAGAACTTTTCTCCCCTTTCCATTTATACCCTCTAGAATCTTTTTTGTAGACTTTTTGTTGTTAGCATTGGCTCATGGGTTACATTTCATAATTTAATGGTTTAATATCTATTACTATCAGACACTGATTTAATGCTGAAAGTATACCACATTTGGCCAGTGGCAGCCCCTAAGACTAAATATTTGAGATACTTGTGCCTTTTTTTCCAGTAGGTTAAAAGTCCTCACATGTTCCTAGAAGTTCCTTGTATTAAGATATTTTTAGACCCTTCCATTTCATGGTTGCCTTCCTCTGGATTTCCTCCAATGCATTTTTGTATACAATGGGGTATCTAGAAGGATATGTAACTCGTAAGTGTTCTGATGATGTGAATGTAGCTCCTTGATTGAGGGCTGCTATTTTCAAAGTTCTCCCTAATGTGGTGCATCATGTTTAGTAGGTGTGTCTAATGTTGGCTCATGAAAAACCTCAGTGCCTTCTGCATAGACTGCCCTTAGTTTAGGCAGATGACTTAGTAACAAGAGTATAGGACTTTTGTGTCCCTTAGATTTTCTCTTGTCAAACCCCATTCCAGTATTACAGCATTTTAAATACAATCTGTCCAACATGTTAACTACATCTTCCAGCATTATTGAATAAACACAGTCTTCTATGGCTTCATCCAAGTTCTTGCTTTTGGGCAAGATTAAGGACACAAGACCAATATGCCCCTCTTCTTATTTCTCATTCAGGGTTTGGCATGGGGAAACCCTCTTCTTCAAAGTCTTGAGAGAAAGAAACTCTACTAATTTTCTCTATAGGAGAGAAGCTATAAGCTGTAAATCCTCCCTTGATAAGGAAACAGTCTGTTATTCATAACTGTGCACTAAACCCTGACAAAGCCAGTAGGAGTGCCTCAGTACATAAATGGCATTAATAGCTTTCCCAGCATTGCTGTTGTACCACTTCTGATGAACCTGAATATTTAGGTTCCACTTAAGCCAGTCCTATGCAAAAGTATTTTTTAAGGAAATATTTTTTGAAGGCTTACTTTGTTGCATAGGAGTCTGAGCCCCCTATGTAACTCAAGGAATATGTTCCTGCTACTCTGTGCAGGACATTCTACTAGAGTCTTTTGCCTATATGTGTATTATTGAATGATGGGGCTTTGCAACCCCAGATTAAAGATATCTAGAATTATAGAATTCTAGTCAAGTAAGCCTGAGTAGTGAAGTGGCAGAAAGAAGAATCTTGTTGTTTAATGTGTTGCCTGCCAAGTAATTTCTAGCTAATGGTAGAAAAGTGGCCATATGCACAGTGATGTGCCCACTGCATATATTTAGGGTAAACATGATGGAAACATTCAATAAATGTTTATTGAATTAAACATTACAAACCCATTCTATTAGGAATACTCTTCATCCAAAAATCACTATGAGTTTCTAACATGTCCAGGCTGGCTGGAGAGAGAGAAAATGGAGTGAAATTGAGTTGCAGGTATTATTCTCTGCAAAAATTGTAAGGGAAAGAACACCGCTGAAACATCCCAGGGTTAGTGTGCAATTTATATGAGGAACTTCAGTGTAAAGCCAATGTGACCTAAGATATAGTGTGGCCAATAATACTAATGTGCTAAAAGGAGCAAGGAATTTCCTGGAGAAGCCTGAAAATTTGAGGGGCTAACTCAACAGTTTTTAAACTCTGAATTGTCAAATTAATGTACTGGGTCATGACTGAAATTTTGCTTTATTGATTGGGAAAGGAGGCTCAGTCAGTGATGCTAAGGGCCCAAATAAGGGAAAAGTCAGAAGATCCTTAACAGTGTCACTGCTACTTTGATAACAGACTGTTACATGATATCTGTGTCAAGGGGTGAGGCAGCCTAGTGATAGGAGCCTTCTGAGAAGAGACGTCCCATAGAGCCTCACCTGGTTTATCAGAAGCTGACAGTCCCTGCACCCCTATACTGGGAACACATAATAGGACACTAGATGCAAGGATGGGAGTCAGAGAAAGGTCCCTGTCCCTGTATTAATGTATTGGTGAGGATGTAGTCCCTATGTTGGTGCACTGGTGAGGGCCTACCTCCTGAATTGGTACATTGGTAAGGTCTTTGCTCCTCCTGTATTGGTGAATCAGTGAGGGTGTACCCTGGTGTTGGTGCATTAACGATGACATAGTCTCTGTGTTGATGCATTGGTGAAACCCTAACTCCTATGCTTGTACAATGGTGAGGACCTCACTATTGTATTGGTACATTTGTAAGTGCCTTGCTCCTCCTATGTTGGTGCATTGGTGAGGGCCTAGCTCCCATGTTGGTGCATTAGTGAAGATGTAGCCCCTTGTTGGTGCAGGTCTAGCCTCTGCTTTAGCATATTCCCACCTCTTCCTTCATGTACTTTGTTGAGGCCTGACTTACTCTGTGGTAGGTGCTACTCTTCCTGCTGGGAGTGTTGCAGTGAGTGAGACAATGCTCTACCAGCCTGTAGCTTACATTGTTGTAGGTAGGAAAGGAAAGTATCAGGAAAAAAAAATGTTGCATTACTAGTCTCCTGCTAATTGCATTGGAGATAAAAAGCCTTCTTGGTTTTTTAAATTAAATATAAGAAATTATTTTCCCCAAGGGATTTCCCCCGCCCCCATGGATAGAGGACAGATCACTAAGGAAAAGTTGGAATCTCTTCATTTAAATGAGTTCATAAATAGGAAAACATAGCCCCAGAGAACACAGATGGAGATACTCCAAGGAAGCATCTAAGTTCAATTCATTAAAAGCGGAGACTGCAACCAAGATTCCTGCACACATGATCTATTGAAGTGTGCTAGGGAAGGGGCAGGGTCTAGGAGCAAAGGCAAATAAATATGCATGTGGTTTCAGCTGGGGGGTGGGGGGAGCAGCCCAGTCTGATCCCTCCTGGGACCCAAGGGCAGGAAAAACACACACTTAAAAAAAAAAAAAAACAAAAACAAAAAAAAACACACACTTTGCCCTGCCTAAGGCAAGAGACCTGGACTTTCATGTCAGCTGTTAGCTATGGGCCCCCAACAGGCACAAGAGCTGAGGTGTGGCTGCACTGGCAGGAAAGGGGAACTGGGTCGGGTGTCAAAACTGCTGCGGGGAGAAAGATGATATAGTAGAAAGGGAATGGATTTTGAGATCAGGTCTGGATTCAACCCCAACCAGTTGTAAAACCTCAAGAGGTCACTTCATCATTTTTGCCTGAGTCTCCTCATCTGTATGATGAAGATATGATTTCTCCATCCTGGGGTTTGGGGGTTTCTCCCCTCCACACATTTCCAATACTAGGGATTGAAACCAGGCACGCTGTACCACCGAGCTACATCCTTAGCCTTTTTTATTTTGTTTTGAGACAGGATCTTGCTAAGTTGCCAAGGCTGACCTTGAACTTGGAATTCTCCTGCCTCAGCCTCCAGAGTAGCTGGGATTACATGAGTGCCCCACTGCATCCAGCACCTTCCCCAGGCTTTGAAGGAGTAGTTGAGATTCTGTCTAGATGAATATCTGGGACACAGGTCCTGTATGGGTCTCTGTCTGGGTAATCACAAGGCACTTCTGTGCAAGACAATAGGCAGTGTGCTCCCTAGAGTTTTAAGGGGCCACGGGTTACTGTGTTTGTCACTGAAGAAAAAGCAAAACATCTGGAAATATGGAGACTCAGAAGCACTGGAACTAATAAAAATCTAGTTCATACTAAGCAATGTTTTTCTCTTGTCAAATTCTTAAGAACCATCAAGATGACCAATCCAAATTAGATCTTTGCCATAGTGATGGTGTGTCCTATTCTGCTGTGCTCCCTACACAGTCCCACCACTTGCAGATGACCAGCCCTTAAAGGCACTTGAGGGCCTCAAGGAATTCTGGGTCTCAAGGAAGGATCTGCAGCACTTCTGTTGCTCTGCCTCTTAACCCAGTAGGCCTGCAGGCTCATAAACTATTTCTAGATAAGGAGAGATTATGGTGCCTCCCTTTAGGAACAAAGTACTCCCCAACCCTTAAATAAATACCTGGGAAGACTGTACAATTACACTTCCTGTTATCAGGGCTTAGAATGGATATATCTGAACAACATAATCTTAATTCTCTGCCACATCCCATACCTTAAAGTATATTGTATTATAATTGCCATATAAATTTTAGGCAGAAGGATTCCAATTTTTCTCAACATCTTAGTAGTCACTCCAAAGTAAGAAAAATGCCATTTCTACAGTTTAAGTCCAGTTTGGGCTTTTTTTTTTTTCCTTTATTAATAATTCAAATCCAGGACTGGATTTGAAAGTGATTTTTTTTTTTCCTAGTACAGTTTCTTTATTACCCTTATCAGCAGTGGGCAGGTGGCTGGAGGAGGGAAGGTGGCAGCAGTAGGCAACATAAGCAGAGGAACCCAGGGTCTTGGGGACACTTGAGGCCCCCCTCTGCTGCTGCTCTGTTACTTCCCCAAGGCACAACTCCATTCCTTCCAGAGTGAAGTTCAGCACAGCCTAAGTGCGCAGCTTTTGAGACCCATTGATGAAGTGTGAGGACTTGAGGTCATAGGTTCTCCTCTAAATCAAAAGCTTCTCACATCCATGACTGGCTTCCAGCTGTTGCACACCACTGATGGGTATGAGCTACACTTGACTGAAAAATACAACTTAGGTCACAGGGCAGAACCTCTCATAATGGTGTTATTTTACTTAATATTCTCATTTATATTCTGTAGCTTGCAAACTTCCCTCAGGAAACCCATCGGTAAAATTGCCAATCTTCTGAAAAAGCAAGTAAGTTTCATAGAATACAGCAACCTGTGAGTAGTTTGACTGATACAGGCAGGCTGCAAACCTGGAAAGTGCTCTCATGCCACTCAGGGCACTTCGGCCTCCATAAAATTTCTTTGTTCCAGGTGGTGGCATTGCACAAGTACAAAAAGCAGAAATAGGGAAACTGGAAGCGGAGATTTACAAGTAGATTAGATGGATGTGTGGAAAAGCTTCAAGGGTGATAGGAGGCCAGATTCAATCAGGGGGACTTTGGAATTTGGAATCATAGAATCTTAGGGAGGAAAGAAAGTGCAGAGATCATCTGACCCTCCTCCTTCCGTCTTTTTAAAAAGAACAAAGTTACTTGCTCATAATCACAAAACTAGTTAATGGCCTAAGACTCTAACCCAAGTCAGTCTCTGGTCTGTTAAATCAGATAGCTCAGCTTTCCCTTGTAGCAGAAAACAAACACTATCTTACCCGTTTCTCCAACTGCCCCTGCACCACCCCACCCAGCCCCAGGGAATGCACAGTAACCCAGAGTAAATTACTACGTGGTTCAATAGTCCAGTCCAGTGTCTCTGGGTCTGTCATGTGGCAAGTATCAGTACCTATCATAGACTCCTGGCTACCAGTACTAGCGACTCACGTCATGGCCTTGGTGGGAGTATGATTCTGCCCCAAACAGAGTCTTCTGGTCTCCCAGGCAGATTCCTGTTGGGCTCCAGAGCTTGGCAGAGAGCACAGAGGGGATGCTGCAAGGCTGATCCCTGGGAGCTGTCTGGGAGGAGTGAGTTCCCAGTACCAGCTCAGCCCTGCTGCAGCCCTGCAGCAGTTGAAATTCTATTTTATTGTTAAATTTTGTATGGAAGGACAAAGCAAATCTGAGAAAAAGCCAAGATGTTAAAGTGGATTAGCTGGCGACAATCCAGGGCAAACAAGACCCAAGTGAGTACTCCTTCAGCCCAACACATTCTGCTGGAGACAAGAGAGGTGGCATGGATGGAAGGAGGCAGAGGTGGAGAGTGAGTTTGCAACTTGCAGGGGAAGGGTTGTTGTGGAATATTCTGTGCAGAATATTCTTGCATATTATCTACCCTTTTCTCCTTTGGTATTATTTAGAGAAAAAAGTTATTTACGTACAGGACAAAATGACTAAATCAACCTTGTCAAAGTTAACAGTAGGTGGAACAGACTGGGAAATTATGTTCTTCAAAAGTTATGTTCCTAGAGGACTAGAAATGATGTTAGGAATATGGTATCTGGAGGTAAGCTCTTCCAGCAGGGATGAACATTAGCTTTTCTTTTCTTTTTTTTTTTTTAAGAAATTTTGCTAGGCAGCAACCTGTGGAGCCAAAGCAGCCTAGAGTGGATGGGGCAGGCAGATAGTGGCTTTGAAGCCGTGTTTCTGTTGAAGCTGGAGCTCCCTTTTTGGGGATGTGCTGTGGCATAAAATGACACATGTTATCTGAGGCCATGATGTAGTATACCAGGGAAAGCCTATTGGACTGACAAGTGGATAAATACTACCCTGATTCTTGACCTTGAGCTTTCATTGAAAATTCTTGCTTAGGTTTTATCTGCCTGGTCAGTTTAGTGTCAATTCTCTGTTTTCAAAGGCTTCTGCCAGCCTGTCTGCCATTACCAATGTGGTAGATGGCTAATGAGGGTAGGTGGATTTAAGGGTATGTGGCTTTAGAGTGAGATGATGTGATCCTGTTGTGGAAAGCAGAACTTTGCCAAGAAAAACAAATGTGAATGTCCTCTATTGTGGCTTCCTACAAGAGACACAGTGAGGGCATAATTTTTGGCTCAGGACCTCTTCTAGGAGCAGTAAGCAGTGGGTGCCAGCTAAGAAGAGCAGTTGCTTCTGGTAGGTCTTTTTTTAAAATGAGAAAACTGTGGGAAGGAGATGCAGAACTAGGCATATGAGGCCAATTACAGATGTTTACTCCTATTTTCAATCGATTTTCTCCGGCCCCACTGCCAGTCAGTCTTTTACCGCTCCTCCTGCCTGTTCCCTGTGGTTATGTTGGAGAAGTCATTTCTTTGTACCAGGACTGCTAGTTTTCCGTCCATTCATAGGGCTTAAAGTTGAGTCTTACGAATTCAGAATGTTCCTATACTGCTTTGTTTTTTAAATCATCTATTTGGTTCTATCTGAAATTGCTAATTGCAGACATATACATACTGACTAGAATTTCAGGAGCACGGTTCCTCCATTCTACCTGGCCCCTGTTGATAATGACCATGGGCTGCTTTGTGAAAACTCTCATCTACATTGCTTTCTTCCCTGCAAAGGATTTTAAACCTTTTTGAACTTTGGGATGTACTGGGTGGGGAGGAGGTTCTGTATGCCTATACCCTGACTCCTGCAAGCTTTGTCCTTTTAGCTGCACAAGGGGCTTTGACAGTTTCACTCTGCTGGTGCTTACTCACAGATAGAGACCAGATTGACTTAGTGACTCAGTGTCACCTGGGGCTCAAGGGGGCAAGAGGTGTTTGGGGGTGATGGAAATGTTCTGTACATGCTTCATGGCAGATATGATAGGCGTTCTCAAAACCCATAGCATGAAGAGTGAATTTTAAGGCGTGCAGTGATTTGCTGCAGGAGACTGGGAGATGGGTGGGATGTTGAATGCGAAGATTCATCCAGTACAGGAGCCAGCTGCAATGGATGTGTGTGATCATGATAGTGAAATTCATTGTTTTCTTTTCCTTAATTTTTTATGTGTGTTTTTTACGTCACTTAATTCATCAACCATTTATTTGAGCTCCTACTAACTGCCATGTACTATTCTAGACACAGAGGATGTGCTGTGGGGGAAAAAATAAGCAAATCACCTTAGTTGCTTGCTTAGAGCTTTCTCTGCTGTGCTGATGTTAGCCCAGATATGCTCAATTTTGAGACATTGGGAATTCAAAAAAGGAGAAATAGGAAAGTTCTTCTAAAAACAAAACAACAGAATATTCAGGGATTCATAGTTTATCATAGGGAGATACTTAAAAATCATGCAATATAAAATCTGCAATGCATATTATCCCATCTGACCTCCCCAACCCTCTTTATCTTTCTCCACCCACTGTAAGAACAGTTCGAATTTTTAATGTCTCTTTTCACACAGCCTGTTAAAAGGGAATCTTTATTGCATTATTGAAAAAATTATTGAAAACTCCTAAAAAGAAAGATTTTTAGGTTAGGTTCTCTAACATTTAAATTTAGGATAAACTGTGAACAGGAACATGGAGTCCAAACCACTAATTGTGTTATTTAGAGAACAGACTACTAGGAATTACCACTAACACATCAGCAAGGAGGAAACACTATCAATAGAAAATAATTGAATTAGTTGGAGAACAGGACATTATTTCATATATATTGGTACATTGGATTCATTTTTTATTCAACAAAATGTGAGTGTCCACTAATGACCAGATAGGTACTATTGAGATTCTAAATGTATAGAAACAATCTTTGTCCTTGTCTTCGGTTCCTATCGAAGTATCTTGTATGGGATAACAGAGTGGCTACCTTCGTGTCACATGTATTTATAAAATTAGACAGTTGTACTTAGTACTTTCTTTATGAAAGTTGCTGTGCTAGGCGGCAGAGAAGTTACAAAGATGAGTGTGTCAGACGAGATAGTACTTACCCCACAAAACACTACATTTGATATCAGAAGGATGCCTGCTTTGAAAGACAAATTTAGCCTGGGAACCAGGGAAGACTTGCACCAGAAGTGAAATTTGAAGTTGGCCTTGAAGTTTATCTTCCTTTCCACTCTTTTCCTTTGTATCAATTTTGGCCCCAAAATTATTATTCTAATCATGGACAGTGTGTAAAAGAGCAGTGCCATTGATATATGTTTATAAAAAGAAGTAATTTTAAAAAAAAAAAGCGAATTGTTAGCTCTGTATGAGAACTATTCAGAAATTCCTTCTGCATTATTACCAGAATCTTTCTTTGGTGGGGGATACTGGGAATTTAACCCAGAGCAGGCACTTTACCACTGAGCTATATCTCAAGCCCTTTTTATTTTTTGAGAAAAGCTGCTTAGGGCCTTGCTAAATTACTGAGGCTGACCTCAAACTCATATCCTCCTATTTCAGCCTTCCAAGTCTCTGGGATTATAGGCATGTGCCGCCACACCTGGTTATCCAAAACCTCATACTTCCTCATGCTTGTCTAATTAAACCTGTTTTCCTTAATTATATTAATTCAAGGTTTTCAAAAATGAATTTTGAATCAATAATACATATGCGCAGTACAAAATGTAGATATTCTTCTGAAGATAATCTTTAAAAATATAAAGGCTCACATACTCATTTATTTTTTAAAAAATTGGAAACAAGCAGTAGTATACAATAAGTACTCCTTTTTGTTTTTTTCCTTGTAATAAATCCGTGCAGTCGTTTCATGGCAGGATTTGAAGCTGCTTCATTTTTTTTATTGCTACATAATCCCCAACTGACAGTACACTTATTTAACTTATCTTCTACTCGTGAGTAGAAGGGATGTTTCTAATCTGTTGCTATTAAAAACAAGGCTGTGTTTAATATCCTTATACAGATATTGTTTATTTACACTGTGAGTGTATTAACAGGATAATAATTTCCCATAAATAGACTTACTTCAAATTTTTGAGTAATATGTCAAATAACTCTCTCCAGCTATGATATAAATTTATACCCCCCAGTGTATGTGTACCAGTTTCCCCCAAAACTTGTAATTTAATCTGTCATCAGTGGTTTTTAATTTTTTCAATCTGATGTCAGATCCTTTAAAAATAAGTCTTAATTTTTGCTCTTGTATATCTTAATTAACTTCCAATATTACAACTGTATTATTTTCTATCATTTTTATTGGAATGTGCAATATCAAATCTGTACTGTTACCTAAATGAGTCATGGGCTAGTCTCATTAACATTTAGAAACTTATTTCTATGGATACAATGTATTCCTAATTAGAAATAACTGATAGATTAAACCTTAAAATGTTTTCAAAATGTTCTGGCGGGCAGTGACACACACCTATAATCTCAGTGATTCAGGAGACTGGGGTAAGAGGATCACAAGTTTGAAGCTAGCCTCAACAACTTATAGAGATCCTGTCTCAAAGTTTAGAAAAAAAAAAGTAAAAAGGACTGGGTATGTAGCTCAGTGGTAAAGCACCCCTGGATTCAATCTTCAGTAACCTCCCCCCAAAAAAATGTTTTCACAATGTTGTATATAAACATACAAACAAGACTCCATAATTTAGTGGATAACAAACTATAAAGTAATTACAAACTGTAAAGTAAGCATGCATATAACAACCATTCAGGCCATGAAATCATGTACTATCTGCCGTCCATAATCCCCCACGCCTTCCCTGGTCACAGCCCAGAGTTCCCTAGAAGTAACATTCTCATAACATTCATAATGTCCTTACTTTATAATTTGTTTCCTAAATAAGTGTCCCTAAACAATATAGTTTCAATGTGGCTGTTTTTACTGACTAGACTGGTACCATGGTTATTCTATTGTGTCTTGCTTCTGTTTCTAAACAGTTGTTTTTATAGGATTCATCCATGCTGATGTGTAGGGCTGTTCATTTTCCTTATTGTATCTACTGTATGAAATAAAATATCAAGATGTATTTATTAATCCATACTGTGCACAGAATGAGGCCATTGTGAAAATGTTGCAATGGATATTCTTGTGTGTGTGTGTGTGTGTGTGTGTGTGTGTGTGTGTGTATCCCTGTGCATGTGTAGTTTCTTTGGGGTATAAAACTAGGAATGAAGTTGCTAGGTGACAGGATGTATAAGGATATCTTTAGCTTTCCTAGGTGGTGTCAATTATTTTTTTTAAAGTACTGCTACCATATGTACACTCCTAACAGTATGGATACAATTTTCCATCTGCATCCTTACCAGTACTTGATATTGTTAGACTTCAAATTTTTGGTAAATCTGGTAGGTAAGTAATAATACCAGCTTCTGGTTTTAATTTGCATTTCTCTAATTACTAATTGAGTCAAACACCTTTTCATAGCCATATTGGGCCCTTGAGTTCTCTTTCATAATGTCCCTGCCCACATCTTTGACCTAAGTATCTAGTGGGTTGTTTGGTGCTTTTTTTTTTTTTTTTTTTTTCATGTTTTTTTAATTCACTGCTAGAAGGCTGAAACATAGCTCAATGTCAGAGCACTTGCCTAGAATGTGTGAGACCCTGGGTTTGATCTGCAGCATCACAAAAAAATAAAAATTAAAAATAAAAAAAGATAACTAAATGAATAGAAATACAAAAATGCTATAATATAGTAAGGATTAATTCCCTTCTAAGCACTCATATCTTCAGGATATTAGCCCTTTATTTCCTATTCATGTAAATATCTGTTCTCACCGTGTGACTGGTCTTTTCATTGTCTGTTTTGCATCTTGATAAACATATACTTTTATTTTTGAAGGTAATACATTGGTAAGTTAGAGACTTATGTGATGTGACATATGAATGGTTTCTTATATTTAGTATTTTAAAATATAGTTTAGAAGAGTGTAGCAACATGAAGACAATATATAATGCAGGTTTCTGTCAATTTCTAAGGATACCTCTGTTTTAATGAATGAATAAGAACTAGCTGACTATTTTTTTCATGGTATTGGAGATCAAACAAGGGCCTTGTGCATGCTAAGCAAGTGCTCTACCACTAAGCTATAACCCCAGTTCAAAAGTAGTTGATTTTAAAAAAATTATTTGTTACATTTTGCTCTGTTCATTATGAGACATATGATAGAGTTAAATTAATGAAATGTGATAGAAAAAAGATGACAAATACATTGGTTTTGTCACTTAGCTCTCTGACAAACAGATCCAAGACCTAGGAAGAAGGTCTTTACATAGTTTGCTAAACACCTGTACCCACAAGAAAACCTATCAAATCTTCATGCTGTGCACAGTCCTTATAATCCTGATCCTCTAAGTTCCTCAGCCTTCGAGAGAATTAGAAGAGGAGAAAGTCACTTCTATGTAAGCACACTTATTGTCATGAAGGCTAAGCCATTGACAGTAAGAGGGATGCAGAAAAGTTATGAAAGCAAGAGCTGACAGAGGAGTTAAAAATTCCAACACATCTCCTGCAGCTGTTTCTCCTTGGTACCTATCACCATTGCAAACTATGTAAGTATTTGTGTGTTATGTGCCTTCTCCACCAGACTTTTAAGTCCAGAAACTTGTCTGCCTCACACCCCTGTTGCATCCCCAAATCTATCATAGTGCTGACTTGTAGAAGGTACTTGATAAATATTTGTTAAATGAATAAATAAAGAACAAGCAAACACATGGTAATATGTTTGGCATTGTGGGCAAAAGAGATCTAGAAATAGAAACTGACTATAATTATGAAAATCAAAGCTCCTGGTTTGGGAAGATCAGAGATGGCTCAGCCTTAAACTTTACTAATCGGAGGCAGCATTGATGTTGGGAGTGGGAGGAAGGTCATTCTAAATGGATCAAACCACATAGGTGAGGCAGGGAGAAAGGAAAATATCAGATAAGTGTGGAGCCTGGAGTCTGTGTGGTTTTTGTGGGTATAAATGATTGGTTAGGTCAGCCCATGGCAGATGTCAAGTGTCATCAGAGGAATTTAGACTTGACTCAGTAGCACCCAAGAAACACTAGGCTTGTTTTAGCATGATGGTCAAAGAGTTACTTCTACCATCACCGTGACTCATCAGTGTACTTTTTTTCTCTCATTCTTTCTCTAGACTCAGAAGGAGTCCAGTCCACAACATTCTGAAGCTTACTTTGTACCTATCTGTGGTACTTGGTTCCTTACCTCTCCTCTTTCTCATACAGTCAGGCACCTCCTTTTCCTCTCCCATCTAACATGAAAGTGTTACCTCATGCTCCCATTGAGAACTGCACTTGAAGTTGGGCTCTTGATTCTTATTTCTTTAGATCTTCCCCAGTTGTTTTTGTCACTTTGCTTTGGAAGTCCATGACAAAAATTCCAAGACTCTTTCTCTGAATTGACTTTACCCTGAGTGACACTTTCATATTCATTCATTCTCCACATTTTTTTGCATACCTCCCACAAGCCACGCACTGTTCCAGGGTGAAAATGCAACAGTGAGACAAAACAGGTGTGTCCCAACCCTTACGAACACTGCATTTTGTGAAGAACAAGAAAGCCAACAAACAAATGTAGGACCAGAGTGCAACATAGTGAGTGCTGCTCTTACTCTTACTGCTAGACAATGCCTTGGTTTTCCTCAGTCTCAGAAGCAGAAAATAGTTTCCTTTTCTTTCAAACCAGTAACTTGATATGACTTCTCTATTTGGGGCAGAAGCAACATCATTTTCCCAGATACCCAGATTTACATCTATGGATGCATTTTTGGCCTAGTCTTTAATAGCCAGTCTGTTGCCACATCCTGGGAGTGATTCCATGAGACTTTCTGTCACATCACCCTGAGTAGACCTTCATTAGCCTACCTTCTTTCTCTCTGGGGTTTTGCCGCTCCATTTTATCTTTTCTATTAACACCAAATTCATCTTCCTAGAACATTTTTTCCACTATCTCACAGGTCTGCTGAAAGCCTTACTTAGGATAAAGTTCAGCCCCATCTCCAAAGATGTTTCTGTAATTTTCCCTCCTACATATGGTCTTTGATGGAGCTTTATGTGTTATGCACAGTTTAACATGCCTGCATTTGAGTGAACCATATGAAACTTTCACTTTTGTGGATCCAAAATGGTTGGATATGGGCAATTTATAAGTTTCAGCCTAACTTCAATTAATTATGTCTGTCTCCCATGTTACATGGTGAGTTCCTTGGCAGGTATGTCTTGGCATAATTGATGCCTGTATCTTTACTGTCTACCACAGTATCCAAAACACTAGTAAAGGATGGCAGTGGGTACCCCTGTTCCAGTTGCCCTCACTCCTACTGCTGCCACCTCCTGCACTACATATGACCTTGCCCACTCACATCCAGCTACCTTCACTGCCAACTGACTCATACCTCCTTTCTTTCTGTAAATGCTCATTACTTCTCCACATTAATCCATACCCCTACTACTACTGAGCCTCCTTTATCAGTATTGCCCCTTCCTTCTCAGAAATCAAATATATTCTTTCATATTTGAGGCACATATACGTTTTACTTTATGTTTTCACATTCAGTAACATAAAGTCTCTCTTAATAATAAGTCAAGCCCTCTCTTTTCCTGGCCCTTGCCTTTCTCCCTGGGATCCAGTACCCTAATTCTAACTGTCTGGAGCGTGCTGCACTTGGACAACCTGTTGCATTCTGCCCAACGGAACTGAAACTAGCGCCAGCACCGTCACACACCATCCCCATGATCCACGTCCTCCCCTGTATGCCCTCACATCTCTTCTTTGCTCTCTACCCTTTTCCTTGAGTAACTTTCCATCAGTTACACATCCCTCAGCCACCTGGCTTCATATTTTTATGTGATAGGTAGTGTTGCCAGGAGCTTCAAGAGGAGAAACATGTCTCCCAAACCACAGTAGCATTTTCTAGGACTTGGCATCTCCTGAGAATCCAGCCCCTTCTCTCTGATCAGGCCTCCCCCTTGTCCCTTACTATCTGCAAATCCCTCCTTTCGTATATGTTTTCTGGCACATGTGTGATGATCTTCACTAAAAGATCATGAATTCTCAACTCATCATCTCCTTTATCTCCAAACTTATACTGCTTCACCATATCTCCAAAATTATTTATCTATCCTGATCAGTTTCTAGCCTCAGGCAGGATGTGTCTGGAACACATCTTCACATTGGAATGATTGCTCGAGTCCCCTCAGTGCTTTGTGATACAGTAGCTTCTTCCAGTTCCCTGTTGTCTCCCATGGATGAGCTTTTGTTCTAGCTACCAAATTATGAGATCCATGAAGACAAGGTTCATATTTGGTACCTTGTGTTATCTGCAGCACAGAGATAGACTTAGGTACTTAACAGTAAGTGCTTACATAATGATTTTTTGAATGATATGTTTTATATGTGTATCTTCTACTTGATTATACTTATGGATTTATGTATGTCTCTAAATGTATTTCCCATGTACTCTCTAACAAGTATTCATCAGTGTGGTTTGAAAGGAGGGTATTTTGATTTCCCCTGGCCACTAGGCCCATGACCTTATAAACTAACTAGTAGTATGCTCCAAAAGTTCATGCCTATGGCTAGCACAGGTGAAGACCTTACCTGATTTCTTGACTGGACTTGCTTTTCTACTTATGTGGTGATCTTTTCTCTTATTATGAAAGACTAATCTTGCTGTTAAACATGAAAGGGGAATATATATGTGCACATACATGTGTATTTGTGCTTACATGTGAATACACACACGTTTGTACATGTATATATGCATATGTGTATATATGAAGGAAATACTCTGAAATGTAAATTCTGATTATTTCTGGTCAGTGACTTTTTCTAATTCTCTAAAATAAGATATATTACTTTTATGAGAGGCTGGGGCTGTGACTCAGAGGTAAAGCACTTGCCTAGCATGTGTGAGGCTATGGGTTTATTTCTCAGCACCACATATTAATTAATTAATTAAAGGCATATTGACAACTAAAAATTTTTTTAAAAAATATATTACTTTTATGAACAATAACAACAACAAAAAACCCTAATAGATGCATTTCTTTAAAGGATAACAAAGGACAAAATTATTAGATGGTTACTGATGTCTACTCTCTGCATGAACCAAGGTTTCCTTCCTGGGGAACAGGGTGATTCACTTCTCCTCAGATTGGAGAAAGTGACCAGAGATTTGGCTTGTAGGATGGGTCAAGGTTTTAAGCTGAGAAACTGGTGATGAAGGTCAGGAGCCTTGAGCTCTGGAAGAAAAGAGAAGGGAAATCCAGGAGGCGGGGGCAGGGGTGGGGGCTGTGGCAGTGGGAGGGGCCCATAATGCTTCAGAATCTTTGTCTGAGCTCAGCTGTTTGGAGATGTATGGGAAAGGTGAGAGGACATCTGAAAAGCACTTTCAAGTTTATGAAGAGATGTTATAAAAAGATATGCCATGGGAGAAAGAAAAACCAATTTTAACTGGTTCTAGCCCCAGTTAGTCCAGAAAAGGGAGTTTGCAGAGTGACATGGGTAGGGACATTGGAGCCTAGGTCAGGAGGCACAGAGGACCTTGGTAGGGAACTCAGTTACCACCCGCTAGGCAGTAGGGTTTCGAGTAGGAGGCAGCTCATTGTGAGGCCAAGACATCTCTCCCTACCCCTTCCTCCTCAACCACAGCCTAAGGACAGAGGGAATGCTTTTCAATAAAGAGGCTGTTTCTAACCTTTCAAATTTGGAACAAAAAAGTTACATGGAACAAATATTTTCAAGGATATTTCTCCCAGCTGCATAGGTCCAGAGATCTTCAGAGGGTTCCCTGAGCAGAGGGAGAAATGAAAAGGGAAAAACAGGGAGACTGAATATTACTGGCTGAGGCTGCTTTCTTGAGGGGTGTTGAGGAGGTGGGAGTGCCTGGCCTGTTGCTGGAGAGCAGCTTAATGGGGGGATGTCTCTCTGCACCCCTCTGAGGCCTTCCTACCTCTCACTGAACTGCTCAGCCAGTCACTCCTTACCCACCCCTTCCTCACAGGAAGCAGGATGAAGAGCCCTGGGCAGGGAGGGCCAGGGGTGTCAGGGTGAGCAGCAGTCATGTCTAGATCCCGAAGGAGAACTTCAGGCAGAGCAGGATGCATGAAAGAACAAACAGCCAGTCAAAACCATCAGTCCTTGGACGAGCTGATATGAAAATGTTTCACAGTGTCGATGTCTTCTCTTTATGCTCCGTTCAATATTTCTGCTGCCGTGTATCTCGTTTTTAATTCTGATCAAGGAGACTTTCCCATCTGGGCTCTGGTTAGAGGTGGAGATGTTTGGAGATGTAGATATTAACTCTAAGCCAGTTAATATGGTATTTGCAGAGTTCTCTGTGTGTAATGGAGGAACATAGAGCATACAAAGTCCCCACCAAGAACAAACTCCCCTCCCCAGCTAAAGGGAGAGATACAGTCCTTTCCCTGAAAAGTCACTGGTGAAATTGGGCAGGCAGAGAGAACACACGGGCTTCCTGCAGGAGCCATCCAGAGCATGCTTGACAGCAGCTGCCTTTCTGACTGAACCCCTAACGTGAGGCTGACATTTTGCGTTTACTCTCGATCCTCCCAACAATTCTTCAAGGTAGGTATTATTTTCCTCATTTTGCAGATGGCAGATTTTATGGGATATTGTACCTCATAGAGGTGAATAACTTACCCAGGGTCACACAACCAGAAGATGCAGAGCTGGACTTGAGCCCTGGTGTTACTGAGGTCTTCTATGCTCACTGCCTTCCACCAGCGAGGCCCTCTAAAGAACACCATTGTATCAATCAGGCAGAAACATACAGTGTAACATTTTTGGCCCAAACAGTATAAATTCTCTCATTTTCCCCACCTGAATGAAACATTCCTAAGTTTAAAAACCAAGACCAGCCCATGTCCTGTGTATATGTATCAGTTGTTCTCTGTCTTTTGTGCCTGGGGAGCATGACGAGTCAGGGATTTGATTTAGCGGAGGCTGCTTATCATTACTTAGCCACAGGAGTAGCAGTTCAGGCACATCCCTGCCTCAGTGGTTTCCTCTGTGAGAATGAAATATTGGAAACAGTCAACTGAAGAGCCACTTAAAAGTCTGTTGCAAAGTAGCTGCCTCAAATTCTTTGTGGAACAAAAAAAGAGTATAACTCTATCACATAATAAATATGTTCCTGATTTGTGACTAATTTTAACTTGCTGGACCTCTAATGGTGTCTCCCATACACCTGGTGACTGCAGACCATCTCTATACAGTTTAGGAAGTTCTATTATAAGAAGCTATTGATAGGACAGGGCCTACAATATGTTAAGTAAAAGTAGGGCGAAATGGGGGAATCTCAAAAAAGCTCCCCCAAAAGAATGCTGAGGTCTGGTTAATAAAAGCCACTATCTTATAAAGTGGTCCTCCCTGATTCTTACCGCTTGTGAAAATGCCAAAGATGAGTGCTTCTGGGCAGCGTGTGCTGAGTTATATATGCAGAAACCAGGTTTTCTGTGGGTGGAGTAGCTGGGACAAAGGTGTCTACACCAAATTCCAAACCAGGTGACCCTTAGAATTACCAAGAAAATATTTCAAAAAGCTGATCCCAGGCCTTATGCTGTCCTACAAAACAAAGCCAATATAGAGTGATTGAATGTGTGAATTCTAAACTGAGAGCTGTTTTCTAAATAAGAAAGATCATTGGAAAGTTTGTTTTAAAAAATGTAATGGTCTCTTTTTCACATTTCTACTTAAACTTCTACAAGTTCTACCAGTTAAAGTTTTTCTACCAGTTCCTTGCCTTAAGCCAGATTTTTAAAGTCATCTCAATGAGGTTATGAATGGCTGTCATTTTTAAAGTTAAAAGCTATGCATTGGTATTAACTATTATTTTAAAGTACCAGCTTTGTAAATATATATGTGCTTTTTCAGGTTTTCAAGGAACAAATTTTCAGTTTACCTAAATGGGGGTATTTCTTGGGTGTTTCATACATCAACCATCAGTAGATTGCATGTGCACAGAGACAATCACAACTTGACGTTTCAAAGGATATAAGAAATATTCTATAAAACCTAACGAATATGAATAATAAAGTGACCCAAATCACTTTGAGTTAGGTTCTAAGGCATCAGGAAGATCTTTATGTGATGGATACTTTTAAAGACCTTTAGAATCAACCATTATACAGATGCCCAAAGGTTTAGCAGATGGATTCTCCTTTAGAAGAGGTAACGTACAGCAGAGGTTAAGGACAGTTTTAAAGTCAATCAAATCTCAGTTCAGATCCCACTACCCTCCCAATGCACTTGCCATTTGTGTGATCCTGGGCGGGAACTCTCTAGGCCCCAGCCTGCAAAATGGTTGTAATGCAGATGATGTGAAATGATACATGTATACACTCAGCACTTTGCCTGGCACATGGTAAGCACTCAGTAAATGTTCAACTACTAAGAAAACAAAAATATTTTTTAAATTTTCTCTTTCAGAATTTTAATTACTATATGAAAAGCAGACTATCATTCAATATTTATAAAACTATTAAATTTTGACATTCACATAAATTCTACAGATCTTACAGCACATTTATAAACTAACCTGGGAATGACAGCAAATTATGGTATAAGGGATAGTGAATTCCACCTCCCATATTCATGTTAGTGTGACATTTGCAAAGGAAAATATAGTTTAAAATTGTGAAGCCCTTTTCCCCCTAGTGTAAGTGACCTCAGTGGGCACACAAGTCCCTTGGCCGTGAGTTACGTTACACATTTATGTGTACAGCTCCTGGCTTTCTTCAGAATCTCATCTCCCTTCTGAGCCCTAAGTTTCCCCTACCTTTCTCAAATCTCAGGGTAACTACAGTTCCACTTGATGCTGAAGTGTCTTCTCTAACATAATGAACAGTTTTTGCCTGGATGGAGTTCTTACTGAGAGAATTTCAAATTGATTTTCTCATTTCTATATAGCAACTATGATAGCATTGAGCCCCAGTCAAATATGATAGAGCTGAGCCTTGGTCAAATATGAAATCATACTCCAATTTATTCTGAACTTTTCTCTTGGCTAAGAGCCATTACTATTTAGAATATTTCTCTCCTCCAATGGTACTAGAAGTTGACTTTCTTTGACGGGTCATTTTTGCAGAGAAACATTCATTCTGTAGAAGGCTCAGTAGAGATGGTGTGAACCACTCTGGAACATGGAAGTTACGTCTCCAGCATAGTGTCCCCACTTGCTCACCTGCCCACTCAGTAATTCACTCCCTCATCCAGCTTGTAGTCTGCCCAAACTAACCACCTGTCATAGAAAAATTATAGATTGCCACATGTCATGGGCCCTAGCCACACTTGAAACCATGAATTATAAGTCATTACTGCTATATATATCTACTACATCTATGGGTGAACTTTTCTCAGTTTCTTTCCTCCAATTGAAAATTATACCAAGACTTGTTGGCAGGGCATAGGGCCCTAAGAGAGTTTAAACAAGAAAACCTAGTAAAAAGGGTATGAAAATAAACACTACTGATCACTACCTCTAGGGTTCTTCTTTAACATATTCCTATTTATACTATTCCTGGCTCTACTCCCACTTGTGTGTCTGGGATGTTGGAAAGCCACTGCAGGACTGGTCTACAGGGATCTAAGTGTTGAAAGCGTATGGATTTGAATTCTGACAAAGTTAGCAAAAGTGGCCAACCAGTGATCCTCATCTGGATCCTGGGCCTGGTTGGCTTCTGAACATTCAGACCAAGGAATGACTTATATAGTGCTCTGCTTCCTCCATGTCCTCTTTGGAAAGAATGATTGGGTGTATCCATCTTGCATTGTGTGCACTGAGTTACTAGAAATACACAGGTTTCATTGATGATTTAACTCTGTTTTCTATAAAGGGCTATGGGATCTCATGCAGATTTTTGCAAAGTTATATGCAAATCACAGAGCCCAGCCCTTTTCTTAACAGGATGGCAACCTTGTTCCTCGGTGGCACCTGGGACCTGGAGATCCTTTCTCCACTTACGTTTAGCGCGCAGCCTGGGACTTGTCCCTGCAGCTCACCGGGTTAGCCGTGGCGCCGTTGGGACCTCCCACCAAGAACTCCAATCACCCACCTCTCTTGAGACTGCTCTGGCAGGGCTGGTGTGGGGTGCAGCCTTTGCTCAGAGGGCAACAAGATCCAAGCAAAATCTGCCCACCTGGGCCATGGGGTCACCCTTCGGGCTTCCCTGCTTCTCTACTGGGTGCAATTTGAGGTTGCTGAGCTTCTCTCCAAATCCTAAAATGGTGGGGCAATAGGGACCTGTGAGAGGCCCCATGGCCCAATGCCCTTCCCCAACTCCCATTCTGACCACCAGGTACCCCCAGGTCCTTGCTGCCCAAGGTCTGCAGCATGAATGGACAGGTTAACTAGAGGGACACACTTGTCTCTGGAGTTTTTCTCCAGGTGGAACTTTTCTATGAACAGTGGCTCCCAATTTGGTAAAACATCATTCTAATCTAGCTTGCCTCCCCCATGTCATGAGAACAAGGGAGGAAGCGGAGATGGTTTATGGGAGACAAGGCAGGGGTTAACTATAGCCTTTCCCAAACGTTGCCAGCAGCCACTTCCCCAACCAGATTGCTACTTGCTTCAACATCCCCAGATTTGGTCATGTTTTCTGGCTCTTCCTTCCCTCGCTCCCTTCTGAGGGCTTTAGGACAGAGACCACCCTCCAGCCTTCATTTTCTTCAGGATACCTGTTTGGGGGGTGGGTGGGAAGTGTGAGAAGATGTAAATGAAACAAAATGGCCACATGTTAATAATCGTCAAAACTAGATGATGGGTTCATGATACCATTCTTCCCACTTTTGTATGTGTTTGCAATTTTTCATAATAAAAATTTTTTTAAAGTCTTCCATGACACTCAAGAGAGAGAACCCCAACCCCTAACAGAGTTTCACAGAAACCCCACACCAAGCCAAGAGGCAGAGATGAGTTCATTTCATATATATATATACTCATTTTATAACCTTTTTTTTAAGGCCCACTGCTTTATTTTCAATAGACTAAATCTTGTTTCTAAGAGGTCCTGAAGTTGGGCTCCCTTCCCAGGCTGGGTGATGGGGGAGGGCAGGGTAAAGGGTCCTTAAAAGTTTACACTTCATGTATCTCACAATCTTATTGTGAGGCTGTGACTTGTTCAGTGTTCTGAACTTTGCGAAGGATACGTGCTCTCAATGCAAAGTGTCATTCTCTGGAATTGCACCTGGCTCAGGAAAGGATTGTCTTTGTACTTGAATATAAATCCAATGGAGAACCTTAACACGGGCATTTGCATGACCGAGAATTGCTGCTGTCTTTTTTTTTCCCCGTATGTCACTTTCTTGAATGTGTTCTAATAAAATGATTCTAAAGCAGGCTCTTGATATACAGTGATTTATAAAATACTTTCTGTTGAGTGCTGAGGCCTTTAATCTCTGCCAAGAATCTACCCCATCCCACTTTCCGGAAAGATCTGTCAAGCTGGGGACAGATGCATTGAGCATGTGTCTGGCATGATGGCGGCACCACTGCAATCGCAGTCACTAATAAGGATCATATCAACCACAGTGATTTTGTCTTCCAGTTGCCTAGCAACAGAATTTATTTTCCAGAATAAAGATGATCATATGTAGATGAGTGTGGGGTGGGGGGCGGGGAAGCCAAGGGGCTAGGGCAGGAACTGGAGTGGAATTCACTCTGCCAGGGAGGCAGAGAGGAAGCAAGGTTTGAGGAGAGTCAGGCAGCCAGAAAGAGAGGGCCAAGCTCAGATTTGTTCTGTGCAGTGATAGGTTTCAGCACCTTCAAATAATTATGAATTTTTGTCTTCAAAATTGGATCTTTTTGATATCAAAAAAAGTTTACAAATCTCATTAGTCAAACTGACATATTTCCAAAAGTAGATATTTTGAGAAGCACTTTGACCCCAATCCATATATCCCTTCAGCCAAGACCCACAAGGTAACTCCCATGAGCTAAGAAACTCAGGTCAATTCTTTGGTAAAGAAGGTGTTATTAGAAACCTTGTGGCCTGAAGATTTCATAAATGTAGGATGGAACGCGGAACCAGACATGGAGGCTTCCATTTCCTGAGCACCTTTCTCACTCCAGATGCTAGGAAGGCACTTGATAAACTCCTCCTATTTTTCACAACTGTCCAAAAAGGCAGGTGGTGTTGTCTTCATTTTCCAAATGAAGAGGCTGAGAGAAGTAAATAACTTGAAGCTAGAATATAGCAGATCACATCTGTCATCCTCAAATTCATGCTTTTCCAAACCACCAGGCTGGTGGCCCAGGTGCCCAGGCTTGCCCTTGCACACCTCCCACCACTGTCCATATCAGTGAGCTATGCAGCTTCTCTGTGCCCTCAGGGTGCAGACCAACCTCCTGCTCTTCCCTGTGTGAGTGAAGAGCTTTTTCAGGCTGAGATCTTTGCAACATACATCCCCGTACCTTGGACTTTGTTGTGAAGAGCACAGCCTGATGAGGCTGAAATCACCAGTTGGTTTCCATGGGGATTTGTTTGCTCAGCATGTATTCATCAAATGCTGGGAATTTTGAAGTAAATGAGCCAACAGACCCTGTTCTCATGGAGCTCACCAGTAAAGGAGACAGACATTAATCAAGTAACACAAAAATGAATATACAAATAACAATTGGAAGGGATCTTGAGATCTTTGAGATGAAGTTGAGATCCAGAGATACTATTTGCTCAAGCAGTATGCCTAAGATCATATGGCTATAGGCTACCCCTTGACCCCAGCCAATATATCAATCAATCAAGACACTATCCTGCTTGTAGCAAAACCAAGAGAGTACATTTTGAAATGATAAACAGTACAATAAACTAAATCCCCGAGGATGATACTGACCAAAGACTTGTTTGCAGATTTATCTCAGAGCCCAAAGCAGGAAAAGAGAGAAAGGCAAGGTTCCCCTGTTAAGTGACATTGCTTGTTAAGGAGGCATACAGGTGTTTTAGTGTTTTGGTCCAACCCCAGTATTTTCCCATCTTCCAGATCCAGCAGTTGCTCATTCTCATTAATTCAACAAATATGTATTGAGTGCATACTCGATGCCAGGGCACAGTTCTCAGAGCTAGGGACACAGCAGTGAATAAGACACAATGTCCTCAGGGAGCATACCTTCTCATTTGAAGAAACAGACAAATAGAGTAAATAAGTAAATCACACAGCATATTAGAAGGGGATAAATGCTGCAAAGAAAAATAAGGAAGAAAGGTGGGGCGTGTTAGAGTTCAGGATGCATTTTTAAGTAAAGGCAGTTAGGAGAAAGACCTGAGAAAATGATGTACTGAGTCATCTTTATATACACAACATATACACATAAAAATGCATACCTATATGTATTATGTATAATATGTGAATGAATCTATTATAAATATATTCCCTTTTATAAGTGTGACAGTGAATTTAACATGGTTTAACATGTCACTTTGAGACCAGCTCTAAATAGCCTGCTGTATAGTGTGATTTGAGAAGTCCCCAAGCCAACTCCTATGGCATGTCCCAGTGCCCAATTTCTACCTTTCATTTTTCTCCTCTGGGATACAGTGGTGGTTCCCTAAGGTGGATATACATCAGAATCAACTAGAGAGCTTGTCAAAACATATTGTTGGGCCTCACTCCAGAGTTTGCAATTCATCAGGACTGGGTTGGACACACAGATTTACATTTCTAACAAATTCATAGGTAATACTGAGTCTGCTGGTTCAGGGACCACACTTTGAGAAAGACTAAGTAATTATAACTAGAAAGTTCCTGTTAAAATGAAACTGTCACATGAGGAAGAATGTGCTCATTGATTGGGATGCATAGACATTATCAAAGTAGCTGTTCTCAAAAAGCAGAATCCTCAAGGAATGGAACAAATTTTTTAATAGAATAAGTTTCAAAAGCCACAGCCCAAGACTCCAAGTATTGAGGAGTTCAGGCCAGAAAAGGAAGTGCTGAGAGTGTGTCATTGCTCATCTGCCAACGCTTTGCATTTTTATAACTGAATACTTTCACAAGCCCTCTGCCTACTACCTCCCAACCAGTTAAACTATTAGGTAGACAGAACAGATGTCATGATTACATTTCACAGATAAGAGAGTTGAGATGCAAAGGGACTATGAGGCCTCCCTTGGGCTATCAAGTATAAGAACCATAGTCTCCTCCCCCTAGTCCAGTGTTCTGCCTCCCTTAGCCCTCTTCATAACCAGCAACAGCATTGTCCTGGGGCATCAACCCTGGGTCATTAAGATCCAGAACATATAGTCATACTTTGCCTTTTGTTCTGTTCAGAACCCCACTTGCCACAAGTAAGGTATCCATGACCACGGGAAGTTTCAGCCTTGCATGAGTTTCCTCTGCCAAAAACACATTTTTCCTCTTCTCCTACTGGGTATTATACAGAGAAAATGCTAAAGCATTTTATTATTAACCCAAGCTAGAACTAATCATTATCAAAGCAAACCTGCTGGGGGTAAAGCACACATAATACTTTCCCAAGTCAAAGAGAAATGGCATTTTGATTACATGTACCATTACTTCCATTCCATTAGTAGAGATAATTGAAAGTTTTCTGTTTCAATGAAGGCACACAGCAGAATGAGAGTCAATTTTGTTAAATCTGATGGCTGATAAATCACATTCTCAGGTATTAAAATCTATCATTCTCTCCCCTTTTCCCGGTACTTTGTCTTCTGGTCATTTTCTCCACTTTTGCACTGACTGGTGGTGAGAGAGTGGAGTGTCCCATTGAATCTCACATACAATGACCCTGTGGGTCACGAGGAGATGTCTCTCTTTAACTTCCATATGGCCTTTGAACATCCAGGAGCCCAAGGTTTTAGAAGTTAGATTTCTAGAATTTCCCTCATCTGTCCCCCAACTCACTGATATTCTTATATCTTCTTCCTCCCATATGGCCACTGGGACCACTCAGTTATTCAGTAACCATTTATTAAGCACTTATTATATATCATACCCCATAAGAGCCACTAAACAGCCTACAAAAATGGGTTAGAGATGATCCTATCCTCAAAGAACAGAGCATATGATAGAGTCACTCTCTAAATCCCATAGAATAATCAACAGTCAGTTATATTCTAGATGAGGGTGATAGTCCCACGGGAGCTGCTTGCTATTTTCATTCTCTGTACTCACAGTATGCCCAACCGAGAATAATCGATGAGTTATTTCAGCTTTAACATAGAGACACCAGTAGGAAAGAAAATATGCTGGGGGAGAGAAAGGTGGGGTGAGGAAGGAACACTAGCCTGGAGCTGTGGGTACCTGCAGAGAGTTGTGTCAGCAGCCCATGAGTGTGGTAAGCAGGGAACAGTCTAGGACTTACCATCTGCTGTAGCTATTCCACACAGGGCCTCGGAGAGTTGAATATATATGGGTCACAGAGCTTGTGATTAGAAACTCCATATTGATGAAAGATCCAGTGTGAATGTGTGTTTGCTGGGCTTTAGCCTCCAAAATGTGCTGTGGAAACAAGCATTCCTTTTAAAAAATAGTTCGTGCCAGCTGTGGCACAGGGACTGAGCGTGTCAGAAAACAGGTTGGGCTGGAGGAGAGCGCGTGAAATGCAGAGGAGTGAACTAGGGCAGGTGGTGCCAGCGTGTCCATGGGAGGGTTCTCAGACCATCATTCAAGAACAAGGGCAGATTTGTGTGTGCACGTGTGGTATGTGTACACAACTACATGTGCACAGGAGAGGTGTCAAAAAGACTTACTGAAGAAGTAAGTCCTTTAGATCCATTCCAAATTCATAATCTAGTCAAGTTTAGAAAACTCAATGTGCAGCCATAAGTGAAGGGTAAGATTATCATTTTGGTGAGCACTAACATCTCTTCCTTCTGTTGACATGGGGCCATCTGAATGTAGCCGCTTTCATGGTCTCAGAAGCTCAAGGGCCTGCCTGGCCTCTGACACTGCTCTTCTTTAGACTGGGCTTTATGACCAGTGGAATCTCAAGTCAGGGAGTCAGGGAAGATATGCAGCTGGTTCATGCATCTGTCGTTTGAAACCTGTCTCCACCAGTTCTGCAAACCTGTCCTACCCTGGGGGGAGTCTCTGTAGTGTGAGTGCTATCTCCCAGCTCATTAGTGTCCATCAAAGATGCTCCAGTGGCATGCATGACAATACAGCCATGCCCACTATACATAACTGTGGTCATTAGAAGCCACAGGGAGAATTTAGTGGGTCAGAAATAGCACTGAGAAGGGAGGGATTTTCTATGCTATCTGCCTTTCTGGGATGGTCAAATAAAGAGTGTTTCTCTATTTGTAAGGATGTCCAAGGATTCTGTTGCCTGTCAATGGTGACCTTTTAAGAGTCCTTCTATCTGAACATAATGTGGAGTTTTGGGTTCTTCTGGGTCCTTCTGGATGGTGGTTAGGGCATGCATCAGGGCAAAGGGATGTACCTGGGTGGGTAGAGATTGAAACAGTTGATATAGAATTAGAGTTTAGCTTTCATTAGTGTGGCACCCACTCTGAGTGTTGCGTACACTTATGGCAGTCTACATGTTGCTCTGGTAACTCATAGATTCATGAGGACTTGCATGAGCGAGCATCTTGACCCTGAAAGGAGTGAGCTGGTGATAAAACAGATTTATACAGTTGATTTTCTCCACTGCCAATTAGAAATGAGCAATGGAAATGGAAGGTCTTATCCTTCTCAGACTCTTCCTATGTTCTCCTTTGGTATTGAAGATCTTGACATATTGCTTTATTCTTTAGTATTTCTGGAACTGTCCAATCAACAAATTAGTTAGAGAGCTGTAGGTCATAAGCCTCAAAACCAGGCAGTCACAGATAGTCTACGTACTATGTGTCCACTTTGCAAGGCTACATGGGCAGGCTTGGTGATAAAATAGGTCATTATAGAGGGGGACCTTACAGCTTACAAGTGATTAGTTGGTGTTGCAGAAAAAAAGGGATGGCATCCCACTTTAATGGTTTAGAAAGACTGCTTATAGGACTAGACAGACAGGTACATAGATCTAAGAGATGCCATCAAACCAGCATTTCTGGTGTCTGAGCAGTGAGTAGTTCAGAAATTAAAGTGAGACAGTTATCAGCCCAATGTATTGTACAATGGTGTTGCAAATGTGAACACTTTGGCCATCCCCACAGCCAGTTTTCTATCATGCCACAGACCTTATAAATCTAGGTAATTGATTTCTTCTGGATTAAATATTTCATAAAAGAATATACTAGGAGTGGTGGAGGGGGGAGTATGAAAGGCTGAGAGAGGAGAGCACCAATATGACATTGGATACAGTCTCTTTGGTAAAAGACTCAAAGGAGGAGTGTCAAGGATTATGCTCAAAGTAGTATAATGATGGATTCTGGAGAGTCCCACAATTATCAAGAGACTATGGGAATGGCTAACATGAGGGGGTCATTTGTCCATAAAAAAAAGATAATGAGTTTTGTTAATAATTAGTGATTCTCAAGAAGTACTGGGTATCTAATTTGTTCATTCATTTATTCATCCAACAAATAGTTATTAAATACCTACCATATGCCAGGTACTATTCTAGTAGCAAAAACACCCCCTCAAAAAAAAAAAAAAAGATAAGAATCCCTGCTCTCATGATACTGACACTCTGGTGGGACTATGACTAGGTAAAATATGTAAAATGTCAGGTGGAGACACATATTGTAGAGAACAATACAGCTGAAAATTGAGGTAGGAAGTGTGGTGGAGAAGACAAGGGGTGAAGGGAAGACCTGAATTCTGGTGACTGTCACAATCAGGGACCAGGGATAATGAAATTAGTCCAGATGGTCTCAAGGTGGATAGCTGGTAAGGAGGCTGCGGGTGTTGGAGGAGAGAAAGAGATGAGGCACACACAAGGTTTTAGAAATATTTCTTCATTATTATCCCACCCCCCCAAAGCGTGAATACTTAGTTTTATCTAGGAGTGTTGGGGTGTAACTCAGTGTGGAGCACTTGCCTAGCATGCTCAAGGCCTGGATTTGATTTTCAGTACCACAAAAGAGAGATGGGGAATCTAGGAGCAGGAAAGAGCTCGGTGGTAAGATGGCCTCTCTCTAGCCTTCATGACTCCATTGGAGACAAGACAGTGCCCAAGAATGTGCCCTGGAAGTCAAGTGGGAACTTCAGACTGCTCTCCCAGCCTCCACCAGGTGAAAGGAACCTGGATTCCATCCAGAGTGTTGAGAAACTCACCTAAGGTGAGGCTTCCATCTCGTTTAAGTTCACATGAGGAGATCATTGAAAATAAATCAAGTTTTGGTTCACATTCTCTATGAATATGGGAACCAAGAGTTCATGGAATATACCAGTCATATATCTCTAGAAGCTCAGAAGGGCACCACAGTGTGATAAAGTATTTGTTTTGTCCTTAGTAGGTTTAAAATATTCCTTTTGGTTATATCCCTTAACTCCCAGTAGACTGCAGGGCCCCTGCAGGCTAGCTTGATAAAAAGTTTCAACCACAGCAGAAAACAGAGTTTCCAACGATGCCCGCTCGGAGACCCACCCCAGTCACCAGAACAGAGACAGAGAATGTCCTGTTTTGCTTGATCACAAAGAGGACAGGGTCCCAGGAGACCTGGTAAAGAGGTGCAAGAATTCATGCTAGAGTTGTGGGATCATAATTCATATAGAATCTGTTCCTTGGGCTCAGGTAATAGATATTCTCGATCTAGATTAGAGTCCCTGGCAGCAGGAAAATGGCTTACTCCTTCCCAGTTGTGGTATAAGTGTAGTTTTTCCACTTCTTCTCCCCAAACCCCACTTAGAACTCATTATGTGCAACAGGCTTGGGAGTTAAGGAGAATCTGGCTTTTTCCTCCCAGATATATCAGTTTATGCCCATGAGACAAGATTTTGAGGTTGGAAACAAATGACTGGGGGAGCTCAGGGTAGCAGAACGTACAGACTTGCTCCCATTCATGGTGTGATAGGTCCCATCTAGTACTAAGCCCTGAATCTAGCAAGACACATTGCAAGACTAAGACCAGAGAGTTTTCTGCCAGGAGGGGTATGACATTAGTTAGCCTCTCCAGTTAAGGGCTGCATGGGGCAAGTTCATCTCAATTCAGGTCCGGTACCAGATTCAAGTTATATAATGGCAACAAAAATCACATTCTTCTTGTGGCTGTGAGAAATTGAATGTGACATTTGGTTATTTTCTATTTTCATGTGCTCAGCAGGGATTTTCTAACCATACCTAATATGCTACCTTTTTTTTTTTTTTAGTTTATCCTGATAAAAATTTAATTTTGAACATGACTCAGACCTCATCTGTGAAACACAAAAACTTTTAAACTTACATGCAGAGGTCAATCATTACTTGGATGAAGAATGACAGTAGTCTTATAGGATCCATGTCAAATTATGCCAGTAATCAGATTGGTGATTGCTACCATTTAAGTTTTATGAGAGCAGTTTTGTCTCCTTTTTTCACTGTTATATCCCCAGTGCCTATATTAGTGCTTGATACACAGTAAGTGCAATTGCATAGTATGTATAGACTCTTTAGTGTGAATAAATACAGAGAGGTATATTCTCCATCTTTAGTCCAATCAGTAGGTAAGTGCCTCTGTTGCACCACTGAGGTTTAAGAAGGAGTTCTGCAGAATAATGTCCTACCTGGCAAGAGCAAATATCATGCTCCTTGAATTCCAGATAATATAAGAGTAGAAGACACATTTGATGCATGATCTGATGTGTAAAGCTAAAATCTAGGATGAAGAGCCAGGACAGGTAAATAGGAAAGGCAATTGAAAACCTAGCAAAGACATTCTCATCAAAGGATCCATAATCAAAGGACCAAGCAGAGAGTGGATACCCAGGTGCACATTCAGGTGTGGAAAACTACAGTATGGTTGTGTCAGTGACAATTCAAAGAATTCTCTGAAGTTCCAGCTCCTTCTCTCAACACATTGTATTTCTATTACCCATCCATGAGTTTTTAAATATATTCTTGACTTCTGAGGTTCTATGGATTATTTCTAATTAAGAATAGAAAATGAGAAGATTGAAGAAATAAAAGCACCAGAGGCCAGGAGCAATGAACAGGAAAATCAACACAACAGAGCACATGCCCCCCCCCCCAAAAAAAAAAACTAAACAACTGTTATGAGAAGTCACATTTGAAAAATGTCTCTCATTTGGTTTGCTTCACTGAGTCGATTGCCAATGAGAAGGACCTAAGTTCCAAAGACAGTGTTGATTGAAAATGCACTTATCCTCTCTGCTGTACCCCACCCTCGTGCTCATGATTCTCATTAAATATTCCGGAAGCTGCAGGAGATGAAAAGATGAGAATCGATCCATCTATTGTGAGTCAGCCCAAGAGATGGTCAACAGTGGATTCTGATGCCAGTTCCCTGATAGCAAGTGAAGCTGGCCTTTAGTTTGATTTTATTGTGCTTCAGGACTGTCCCAAAAAGTACACAAAAAATATAAAATATATAATTAATTAGAAGAATTGTGTAGTCCATTGGGAGACAGAAAATATAAATATTCAGATGAATAAACTTACACTAGGTAGGATAAGAATAGCTATTGCATTAACCAGAGTGTTCTAAATACTAGAATGATCTCTCTTCCCTCTGTATCTCTACGCACCATCAAGGATGAGTCATTACACACAATGGCAATAATCTTCAGATTATTTTTTAAATGCTAATACTAATAATCATGGCAGTAGTAGTAACAGCAACAACAATAAAATCCACTAAGTCTTCCAAAATCACATTCAGTTTGTACCTTAGTATGGGTCCATTTCATCTCCCTCCCTTTCTTAGCTGTATCGTTTCTTGCCATTCTTTCAATGTTTTTGGATCTCCACCAATACTCATCCCCAAGACTCATCCAGAGAAGAGATTCAGAGCACATGTATCTGCCAGGATAAGCTAGGTTAGGCTGTGATAATAAACAACTCTAAAATTGTGGCGACTTAAAACAATAAGGACTTATTTCTTTTTTTTCTTTAGATGTTGATGGACCTTTATTTTATTCATTTATTTATATGTGGTGCTAGGAATCGAACCCAGTGCCTCACACATGCTAGGCAAGTGCACTACCACTGAGCCCCAACCCCAACCCAGGACTTATTTCTTGCTAATGTCACATGTTCATAAAGTTTCACTCAGGGGCTCTGTTCATTGTAGACAATTGGGGACTTGGGATGATGGACCAATTTTTAAAGTTGCCAGTTGCCATCCCAGATAGAAAGAAAATTCTGAAGATTCTTGCACTCACAATTAAATGCTCCAGGCGACTTAACATCAGTGACCAGAACGGATCACATAGCCCTTTCAATCACAAGGAAACGGAAAAAACTATGGAGTTATGTATCTAGAAGGTGCAGAGCTGGGAACATTGGGTAAACATCAGAATGACCACCTTAGCCCAAGTCATATTTGCAAATTGTGTACATTTGGCTCCAACTCAGTATTTACATTTTGGCTCTTAATTCAAACAGGAATTCAAATTTTGGCTCAGCTCAACAGATGTGTGTGCATGTGCACACACACATGTGTGCACATATGTGTGTGTGTGTGTGAATTTCAAACTTATACATTGAAGTGACAGTCACATTTAGTATTGTTTTCGCTTTCCCCTACTGTTCCAATCTCCACTAACCATGAATATTAGGTCCTATATGTAGTGGGTCAGACTAATGTTATGGTCTGGTCAGATAAGAAAGTTTCTCATTCATCTTGCAACTTTTTCCATATTTAGGGAACAAATTTTTAGGGTATAATGTTTTCTGTATCTCAGCTGAATTTATTATACTATCCATGTATTAATCTGCAGAGTTATTATTATTAGCCTAAGATTCTACACATTAGATGCTACACAGTAGGGATATGAACTTACTGAATCTCCTATAGCAAAGTTACTGACCTATGTTTCAAAGGATGTTTAACCTACGTGTAAGGACATAATCAAATGCTATGCTGCTCCTGTTGTAATTCATGCTGTCAGATTACATGGCCTTGCTCTAGAAATAACAGGATTGCTCCATCATTGATGAGCTAATGGCATCACTGGGAAGCCAGGTCAAGTTCTAGTGGAAAGCACAAATTGTCTGCACACACAGAGTACTGAACACAAACAGATCTAGGCAGTAGTGTGCAAAAACACTGTGTTAGAATCAGGAATTTTGGTTTTAATCCCAATTCTACCATTGAAAAACAATTTGAACTTTGAAAAATATTTTCACCAAATCATTTATTTTCTCAAAACCTATTTTCTCATCTGTAAAACTAGAAAGTAATATCAAGTTCTCTCTAAATTTCCTTTTTGTTTAAACATTATATTTTTCTGTTAATGACTTAGTTGTGACCCATAGATCCATGGTTTTTACCGGGGAAAATTGATAAATACACATTCTAAGTAAGGTAAAATTGGGAAAAAAAATTATATATAAAGGATTACCTAACTTTATATATAATTATTATCTATACTAATGAAAGATACGTAAGTATTATAAAACTTTAATTTTTTAAAATTGTTTAGCTTTGAAATATAGGCAAAGAGGCTCTTAGAAATTAACTAAATATATGTTCCTTTTTTGCATTCATTTATTCATACATTCATTAAAGAGTGTATTGAGCATCTTCAATGTAATCAGCTGGATTAAATGAGCAGACAAGACAGGGGAGTCTAGGACACTGCAAGAACATTACTGAAGTAATAGGTCATGGCATTAAGATATATAAGAAGGGAGAGGATTGACAGATTTAGAGAAAGTAAAGGGCTCCCAGAACTAGAGATCCCTGTAGGGTTAAAGAAATGTCAAAATACAGATTGAGTGTCTCTTATCCAAAATGCTTGGAAACAGAAGTGTTACAGATTTGGGGAGTTGTTTTTCTTTTCTTTTCTTTTTTTTGATGGTCGTGGGGATATTTACATAGACTTCACCAGTTAAATGTCCTTAATTCTGAAATCTGAACTCCAAAGCTCTTTGAATATTATGTTGGTGCTGAAAACTTTTCCAATTTTGAAGCATTGAGTATTTCTAGAGATTCTCAACCTGTATGAGCACCTGAATAAGCCAACGGGAAGGAGAGGAAGTTGCAGTTGGGAGGGAAGATGTGAGGCTTCTCCTTCTGACCAGGACAGAGAAGCAAGGAAAAGATTGACTTCCCTGCCCACAATATTTTTCTAAAATGGGCACAATATAAGAAACAATAATTTTTAGGACACTGGACATCAGATACCAGGGTGATACCAGAGAGACAGTGAGCAAAATACAACAAAGTAAGCCCTACAAAGAGCCCAGCATACTGTTTTGAGTTTCCAGATTTCAGTTCTGGGAAGAGTATAGTTCCTATTCCCATTAGCAAGACAAAAAAACAAAACAAACAAAAATTCTCACTTATGTGGGGCATCAGAGTACACAGAGATGTCTTACTTTATCAGTAGAAAATAATAAACCCTGATGTGAACATGGCTCTAGTTCTGCCTACAAGACTTATAGGGTCAAATGATTTCAAGATAATTTAACTGTATCATAGGACAAAGTTCAAGTATGGTTACAAGAATACGAAAATATATAATATCCACTAAGGTAAAATTCACAATGTCTTAGCATTGAGTAAAAATTACAATGCACGCAAAGAATCAGGAAAATATGACCTGTAATGAAGGGGAAAACTGATCAATTGAAACTGACCCAGAATTGACACAGATGTTAGAACTAGCAGGCATGAACATAAAAAGAGTTTCAGTGCTCCATACATTCAAAAAGCTGAATAGAGATATGGAAGATATTTTAAAAGGTCCATGTTGAAAACTACAATGCTTGAGATTAAAATTTTAAAAACTGTATGGAACTGAGGGTAGATGAGCTGTTGCAAGAGAAAATTATAAGTATACTTGAAGGCATAGTAGTAGAAACTATTCAAAATGAAATATATATATAGTCTCCACCCTAGAGACTGAGATGAAATAAGAATATTAATGTTCCAATGTAAAATCTTTGTGACCTAGAATTCTCTGCCCTGATGAACTCCAATTTAATAATGAGAGTAAAATACAGATATCTTCAGACATGCCAGAACTAAGAAATTTTACTGTTCTAAAAACTTGCTTCAAAAAAAAATTGAACCCAGGAGAGAAGAATTAGATGCAAGAAGATACAGTGAGTACAGAAATGGTAGAATATTGTGGTAAATATAATGTAATATTGAGTACAGTGATAAGAAAGAAAAAATAACTAAAATAAAATGGAGAGTAAACAAACTGAGATCCTCATCTGATTTGCGAACAAGCTAAAAGTGGGAATTAACTTTGATTTTGTTAGAATATATAAATGAGTATGTTAGAAAATATGAGGATAGCCACTAGAAGAATAAAAAATAGAATGCATAATTTTAGTACTCACAGAGGGAAATAAGAAGAATAAAGTAATCTTGATCAATCCAACAGAGGTAAAGGAGAAGCAAAGAGAACTTACTAATAGAAAATACAAACAAAAGATGACAGAAATAAGCCTAAGTATATTGGGAATCACAATAAATACAAGTATAGACAATACATTAATTAAAATACACTTTTCAATGAGATATTTTAATCATAACTGAGGTATATACTGTATAGGAGAGATGGAAGTTTAAAGCAATATTATAGAAAACAAAATTTCACCAAGCAAATATTAACCACAAGAGAGCTGATACCAAAATTCCAATGTTGGATAAAATATAGTCATTTTAAGATCTCATTCTATAAATTTTTATTATGTGTGGGTACATTTCTTATTCCAATAGAACTAATATAAAAATTGCTACCTAGAATTAGGGTATGCTATGCCAAAAAATTTTTAAAAACAAGAAAAGAACAATAAGGAAAAAATATGCAGTGTTGACATGAATGAGCTAAGGTTCTGAAATGAGAGTGATAGAGACCAAAATAAATGATCAAGAGGCTCCCAGGGTTGGAACTTATGGGACTGGACCATGGGGCAGGTCAGAACCACAGCAGGATGGGAAAGGTGTTGAGCTTACGCTTAGTGTGCTGGTGAGCGTGCGAGGACTGAGCCACCCGCCTGCAGGGTGGTTCCCAGGGCTGTATTCACACAGGTGGGTGAGGGATCACAGGCTACAGGATTGAAGTTCATCAAGGAAGAACACAGAGCAGCCAGGTTCTGGACAGAGGATTTTCTGGCAAGATAAAAATACACACAAGTAATGTTGGGTGCGATTGACTGCTGACTATGTGAACAGCCAAAGGAGAAGAATCCTCCAGAAGTTTTGCATTAGGGGAAACATGGAAATAAGTGTTTTCACCCAGTAAAGAAAAGCTAGCTAAAGGAGAAGACTGATGGAAGTCAGGGCTTCTGTTTTTTGGATTAAAGCTGAGTTCATTGGACTACGGGTGTGGTTCAGTGATAGGGTACATGCTTAGCACTTGCAAGACCCTGAGTTCAATATCCAGCACTCTAAAATAAATACAATTTTAGAAAGAAAGAAAGGAAAGAAGGGGCTGGGGATGTGGCTCAAGCGGTAGCGCGCTCGCCTGGCATGCGTGCGGCCCGGTTCCGTCCTCAGCACCACATACAAACAAAGATGTTGTGTCTGCCGAAAACTAAAAAATAAATATTAAAAAATTAAAAAAGAAAAAATTCAAAAAAAAAAAAAAAAGAAAGGAAAGAAGAAAGAAAGAACGAACAACTGAATTGATTGATATTTATCACTACTTAATAGGTTTAGAGTTTCCAGACCAGCCCTGTAGAGGCTAATTATCCCCTTATTGGCACTTTGCCTGCAATTTTTGTAACTCCTGTCAGGGGACTATAGGGACTTTTAACAAATGGAATAATGACAGCAAAAGTCTCTCCAGGAATTTAAATTAAAAATTTAAAAAATCAGTACATGATTATACAGTCAATTAGGTGGGTATGGGAATATTTCATATGAAGATTTTCTTAAACACTATACATATATAAACACTCTCATGAAGATTAAAATTATAAACATTAAAATATATAAAACAAAGCAAATAATTTTAATTTTTTAAGTTGTTGTTGAACACATACCTTTATTTTTATTTATTTTTTTTAATGTGGTGCTGAGGATGGAACCCAGCGCCTCACACATGCTAGGAGAGTGCTCTATTGCTGAGCTACAACCCCAGCCCCAAAACAAAACAAATTTGAAAAAAAAAAAAAAGTATCTTCACGAAATCTTAGTCGTTATTGGTCACTCTCCACTGTCTCATATTTACTTCTTAGGCTGAGTAATAGCTTATTTCCAATCTTTTCTTTTAGAGAATTTCTAGGATCTTCTTATACCAGGAGTACCTGAATTTTTTTTTTTTCAGAATGCTGCAGTGTGTCCTGATGTGAAAACTTACCCAGTCTGTTTCACTCTGTCCAGTCACCTGGGTTTAGGGTCAGCTGTGTCTCAGGCACTGCTCCTGCCAAGCTTTCAGTTCACTCCATGGCATTCCCCTCCCTTTTTCTTTTGTCAATGAGATGCGATTCTTTGATCCAAGCTGCCTTTGAATTAGCTTTTCTGTTCTGATTGGAATTTTTAAAAATATTTTTAGTTGTAGATGGGCACAATACCTTCTCTTCATTTATTCATTTCTATGCCCCACACATTCGAGGCAAGCGCATTACCACTGAGTCACAACCCCAGCCCCTGATTAGAATTTTTTAAAATGGAATTTAAAAAGCATTTCCTGCCCTCTCCTATATACATTCATAAGATCTTATCATCTTTATTAGTTAGGATTTAAAAGGCTTGGCTAATGTAAGAACTAAACCCCAAATGACACTAGCTTAAATGGAGAGAAATTTATTTTCCTCTCATCTAAAAGTTACCTGAAACTATGTAGTCTAGGACAGGTAAAGAGGATCCACAAAATCATCAGGTACCCAGGCTCTTTCTAGCTTATTCCTCTACCACTCCTAGGGTGTAGTAAAATTCTCATAGTTCAAGACAAGTGCTATTCCAGGGAACAGATTGGGCAAAAGGGAAGAAGTAGCATCATCCCCACATGAAGAAGAATAGTTGCACCACTACATCCCATTGGCCAAAGCTTGATAATATGGCTACAATTACTGCAAGGGAACCTGGGAAATGTAATCTTTTACTTGGCAGAAATATCCCCCCCCCAAAAAATGAGTCTTTATTACTAAGAAATAAAGGCAAGATGGACTTTGGGAGTAACCTGGAAGTCTTTGCCATACTATCTCTTGTTATCAGAAAAAGAACTAGTAATAATCCATTATATATTATATACTAATTACATACATATTTTATATTAATTTCTTTCTGTATGATTTATACTCATTTTTTACAAAAGAGCATTCATGTATATAGCAAAGGTATCCTTGAGACTCAGAACTAATTCATTCTATATATCATAAAGGAAAGTTGACTTTTCTCCTCTTAACATTTAAAGTACATTTTAAAACAGATCAATTTTTTTAAAGAACTATGAGACATTTTTCTCAAAATTAATGATGGCACAATGAAAAGTCCAAAGCTGTAAGCCAATAAAATAAATTAAAAATATGCAATACCTATTTCCAAAAGTAAATTGAGAGAGTTTAATTAAAACACAAAGATATAAAATCTAAAAATTACACAAAGGAGAGTCCAGATGAAGGAAGCAGGAGATGTAGACATTTCAAACAAATTATGAAGCAAAGTACAGAACTTTCCATGCACTTAAGCAAGTTCCAATCACCAATCATTGAAAATCTATAAGAGAAAAAAAATATTAAACCATATAGGCTCTGCTATTAAGATACTTCCAATTCAATGAAAGACACAGGAACATAAACAAATATCATCCAAGGCAAAAGAGTTCTGTAGTGGAGCTATAAATAGCATTTGGCTATCATGAAGCCAGAGGGAGAAGTTGCTTGGACCTGCTGGTGACTATGGTCTAGGCAGAGGCTGTTTCGGAGGGATCCATGCATGAGGATGCACTGGAGCTGAGAAAGTGGGAAAGGATTTCCAGAAAGTTCCAGAAGTGTGGTTTGGAAAGGGAAGGCAGAGCCTATTCCAGACCAAGAAAACATCATAAGAAAAGTCAAGGAGTTGGGGAGATGTTGGGTGTTATGGGAATCAGTAAGTGCAGATGTGATCTGGAATGCAGGATCAGTCTGGGTAGCAGACTGGTTGTTTGAAAGATTGGCTCCGCCAGGCCTTCAAGCATATGCTCTGGGATGTGGACCTGCTTCCAGGTGGAGTAGGGACAGGAGAAGGTGAGCATTTTAGGACTTCTGTTTCCTCAGAAAGGAGTGAGCAAGACTACTGTTGATGAGGTGTTGTTGGTTTGTAAAGAAGGCAAATGGTTTAGAAGAGGATCATGTGACAAGGAATCAAACAGGAAGCAAAGGAGTCATGAGAAAACTTAAAGTCCCTGTGAAAGTGTTGGAAGTGAATTTGTCTTCACATTCTGTGACAGCAAGAGCAAAAAGGCAAGTGTGTTGGGTTAGGGTTTTTGCTTTTGACCAAAACAAGTATAATAATATGGAAAATGCACGTGGGCTCTCTCCACTGCCTTCTTTCACCACAAGATGGTGGGGGGTGATTTTGAGTGATCTTGATATAGGAAGCAAGGACAGTGACATTGAATAACAGCACATACAAACAAAGATGTTGTGTCCGCCGAAAACTAAAAAATAAATATTAAAATTCTCTCTCTCTCTCTCTCTCTCTCTCTCTCCCCCCCCCCCACTATCTCTTAAAAAAAAAAAAAGAATAGCAGCAGTGTGTGTGAAAGAGAGAGTGGTGGGGAGGATGGGGGATTACAAGAGCAAGAGATGGGAGGAGAGGAGAGCTGTTATCACATAGTTGAGTGGTTAATAGGAGATGATCTCTGGGTAGTAGTTTGTGGTCTGAGGAATAGGATATGCATGTGTGTTATGGATAAGTTGGTAAACATTTGGGATAAGTTCTTCCCTGCCCTCCCCTGCCCAGCTTTTTTTAAACTAGGGATTTAACCCAGGGGTGCTCTACCACTGAGCTATATCCCCAGACCTTCTTCTATTTTATTTTGAGATAGACTCTCACCAAGTTGCTGAGGCTGGCCCTGAACTTGCAGTCCTGCCGCCTTAGCTTCCAAGTAGCCAGGATTACAGGCATGAACCACCATGCCCAGCTTATGTGGGATAAATTCTTAAAGTAATGCTGAATATTGCAGGGCACAGTAATGCTAAAAGTAAAGAAGATACTTTTCTGTAAAGTAACTTTTAGTAAGAGAAATTTGAGCAAGAATTAAGAGATGCTATCTAGTGGAACAGGAGAATTTCCCCCTCATTCCTTTCAAAAGGGCCTTATAAAATTAAAGATGAATATGGAGATTTGGGTAAGATACCTTTCTAGATGATATCCTCTGTAGCAGAGCAAACTGTGGGGTCCCCAAAGGCCACAGAGCTCAGAGTAGCTGGAGCAGCTCATCTCCCCACTGACACTCCAAGTCCTCAGCATCTCCACCATGAGATTCTTTCAGGAGCAGGCTGTGGATCAGAACACCAAATTAGAGGTGAAGGATGCTTTTAGGTGTCTTTTTCCTGATTTTATAGATGAGGAAATAGTCCAGAAAGACCCAGTGGCTTGCCCAAGTTCACCATCCACTTGGGGACACAACCAGATGGCTTCCAAGGCTCTTGACTCTCAGCCCAGTGCTGCCCCCACTTTTCCTACTCTGCTGCCATATAGGGACTGGTGGAGTCCCTTTAAAAGCACCACTAAGGTCTGTGTGGGTCCTGATGGCTGGGCACATCACTTCCAAAAAAGATGGGCCTGTGGGGGTGTGATCTCTAGCCTGCCGGATGAAAGGAGCCAGGGGAAGCAGTCAGATGGGGATTTTAGGAAATATTCTAAAATGGTTTTAGGAAAAAAATCTACTTACCACCCTGTTTCAGTGATATTAAAATGCAGCGCAAACCTCCCTCTTGCATCAGGCTCTCTATGCTTTCTGGGCACTGATAGATCTCTCCAAAATGCATTGATCCTCTGAAGTAAATAGACCACAAAGTTCCCAATCCTCCACCAACTAAGCAGTAGAAAAAGGCTGGAAGCTTTAAAACATCAAATGATGTTCCATTAGGAATGATGAACCTATAATAATTACATGAATAACTTTCCCGCCATCTGACCATCGCTCTCCCTGAGATCCACCAGGGCCAGAGGCCGCAGCAGGCAGCAGGGCTGAGGCCCAAAGCCAGGCTGGAGGGGAACACAGATACTTTCCCCAGCATGCAGCAAGGTACTGCATAAGGAAGAGGATGTGGCCAGGTTTGATTTTATACAAGACCTGCAAGAAAGAAGCTAGACAATCCAGGGCTTTCCAGATACTCTTCAAAGGAAGGAAGGGAGAAAATAGCAAGAGTAAAAGTTATGTACATTTTTATACATTTGATCTTATTTTAAGGGTATATAAGAAATGAAAGTACTTCCTTTGATTTTTTAGTCACCTAGTTAGGCTCTTTTAGAAGAGTAAATACGTGGGTTGCTGCGTGCTTAGGTCTCCACATACAGTATTTAAAGGAACAATTCTGCTTTTAAAGAAATCTCTCCTAGAGCCAAACCATGTATCCTGAATTTTGGTTCATTTGTGGTTTTTTAGACATTGTGATATAGTTACCTTGTGTCTAGAGTGCATGGCTAGTGGAAGAATTAGTTGTGCATGGGTATGTAAGACTGAATCACACCTATAGAAAATTTTAGAACACAAATGGACCTTGAAGGTCTTTTAGTCCAGCCCTATTGTGGCTCAGAAATTGCTTATCCAAGCTGAGAGCTGGGAATCCTATCCAGGGCCTTCACTTTAAGTCTGGAACTCTTGACCCAGTCTCTCTCTGCCCTGGTGCTATGAAGGTCAATTTTTTGCAGATCGGGGGCCACTCAGAGGACACCATTTAGCAAATTGCAGCCTTCCTTGAGGCTCTAGTTTATGTGTATCACAGATGACACTTTGGGGGTTCCAAGCTGGTCCCCTGTGTGCCAGTTAGACCCCTGCAGAGTTTAGGATTGATATGTGTTTTAATTGGCCTTTTGATTACCCTGGACTGTCACCCCTTTAGCACCATTTGGAGCAGTTTCTTAAAAACTGTAAAACAGTTGGTTAGTCCTTCATCACAGCCAATTCTGTGTGTATGGGGGCCGGGAGGGGGGAGAGTAGAGCAGCTTCCTGTCGGGTCTCAGCACTGTGAAACACAAGCAGCCTTTGGTGTCAGAAGTGGTTTTGTTGCTTCACTGTCAGAGTCCACAATTTCTTCTTGTGTCCACACTTTGCCTTAGAAAACCCTATGAGCCTTGGAATTTCATAACTGCCCAGTTTGGTTTTTTTGAAATTTTACATCAGCCATGCCAGCTTTAGTTAAATTCATTTAGTTGCCAGGGAAAGAGCTCTCCCAAGATAACTCGAGTTAGGGGTGAAGATTACCAAGAACTGATGAGCAAGATGGAATCTCATAGCAATTGAGTGCTTGTAGCCACAGTAGGTCTGGCCCCCAGTGAGCATGGGTCCTAGGATCCTCCTAGACCCAAAATGCCTAGAGGGCCCTTGCTTGGGGCTCCCACTCAAGCTCGCCTCTTCCTGCCCCCCACCGAGCCTCTGCACATTCTCTGTATACCTTTGCTTCTCATTGTCTCTACTTATTCTGAGTTTCTGTCACCTCCGAACCTTGGCTTGCCTAAGGCCCATGGGGGCCCCTCTGCCCTTTCTCCCTCACCCCACCCCTACAAAAACATTTACTCACCCTAAGTAAGTAGGTCATTTTCTGGCTATTTTCTAGTTCACATTCTTGACAGATGGGAATTAATTGGCCCAGCCCATCTTTTTACCCCAGGCCATGTCATTTGTCACTGATGGACTTTAAGATAGCTTTCCATAGGCCAGATGCCCAACCTAGTCCAATCTCCTGCAGGCACAGGGACTAGACCTATGCATAGCAGGTGTTGCTGCCCATGGCATGCCCCGTCAGCTGTATAAACAGGGCAGCTTCTCATAGGAGAGGGTTCAGACCTGTCAGACAGTGCCATTGGCCTGCTTAATAAAACATGTAGTCATTGTAAAATAAGCTGATTGATTATCAGGGAGGCAGGTGAAAGTAATGAAAAGTAGAATTTAGCAACAAGAGTTTGTGATTCAGTCCTCAGTTCCAGAAATTAGTAGCTGTGTGACTTTGAATGAGTTACCCAAATTCTCTAAGCCTCAGTTTCCTATATGGAAAATAGAAAATTGTGAAGACTAATGATACAAAGGATATAAATGAAAACATTTTGTCAACCATGAAGCATCCACAAAAGATTTTATCTCCTCTAAGCTCTTCTGAACATAAACCTTTCCACTCAGGGGCTTTTTCCGCATCTTCTTCTAAGTTGAATGTGACCTCCCCTTTGAAGCTTGCATTCTGCATATCAGTAATGACCCTTATTTACTGAATCTGCAGAAATAGTCCAGGAAAGCTGGGCACCCATGGTAATCCCAGCTAGTCAGGAGGCTGAGACAGGAAGATCACACATTTGAAGCCAGCCTAGACAACTTCGTGAGACCCTATCTCTAAAAAATAAAAAGAACCAGGGGTGCAGTTCAGTGACAGAATGCTTGCCTAACATGTGTGAGGCCTTGGGTTCAATCCTCAATACTGAGAAAGAAAAGAAAGAGCCAAGGAGGTCAAGTTGTATGTTTTACATACAACTGCCCTAAACTGCTCTACGCTACTGCTCATTATTTCTCAAAAGCATTTTGTTCAGAAAGCAGAGGGTTTTAGAACTGACGCTCCATACAGTCTTCTGACCCTGCCTCCTTCCAATTGCAGAGAAGGGCTAGAGAGGTTAATTGGCTTCCTCAATGTGAGCAATAAAACAGAACAGAAGTCACTCAGTTTATATTGCTGCCTAATAAGTTACCTCAAAATGTAAGGACTTAAAAACATACATTTTTTTTATCTAGTAGTTTCTGAGTATCAGGAACCAAGAGTGGCTCAGCCTGGCGGTTCTGGTGGGTTCTGGCACAGGATTCTCCAGAGGTTGCAGTCAAGATGTCCACTGGGACTACTGTCCCTGTGGGGATGAGGTCTTCTCAGACAGCTGGTCCACATGCTAAGGGCAGGAGACCTGGCCTCCTTGCCTTGTGGACCTCTCTCTAGGGCTGCTTAAGTGTCCTTATGACATGGCAGCTGTCTTCCCTCAAAGTGAGTGACCAAGAGGGCAAGGAGGAAGCCTAGACACCTTTATCTCCCAGGCTCAGGGGTGGCACATCAACACTGTCACCATATTCTCCTCACTAGAAGTGGCCACCAAGGGCAGCCTGTGCTCAAGCAGAGGGGAGGGGAACCAAACTCCACCAGCCATGGAAAGGGAAATAGCTAAGAACCTGTGGACATATTTTTAAAACATCTCACCTTTAATATTCTATTTTCTCTGCCAATGAGTTTTCATAAGACATCAACTTTTTTTTCAGTTGCTTGATGAAAGATAATTCAGAAGTAATTAGTAGAGAGGAATTAATTTATGAGAATACCATCTCAGGAGAATGTTAATAAAAATCTCTGTTGTAAACAAAGAGTAAAAACCAGGAGAGAAAGGTATAGGGGGAGGAAGCCAAAGAGGGAAAAGCAGACGCAGGGGTGAATTAAATTATGACTTCTGTGGGTGGAGTCTCCTGTCAACTCAAGAAGCACTGAGTAAACAAATGCTGTGCAAGATATGTCCACGGGGAGGCTGTGAAAGTGCAGACTCCAGGGACCCCAGATTGAGTTGCAGATCTATACATAGCCCCATTGGAAATCCTGAGGAAGTGTATGTTAAATACTGGAATAAAGTGCATTAGAAACACTGAGTCAAGAAACAGTCAATTCTGCAGTTGTGGGGTTTTGAAAAGTCTTGCAGAATATATGCAAACCACCCCCACACATGTGTGTGGTGCTGAATACCCAGCACCTCCAAGTCGGCCTGGCATGTGGTAAGCGCTCCATAGGTATCTGTTCAAGGAATAAATGAGATATTAGTCAGGTGATAGTTGAGCTCAATTTTTAAAGGAGCAGAACAGCTTGACAGGTGGGGACTGGAAGAATGCTCCAGGCAGAAGGGACCACTGGCCAAAGGCACTTGGTCACCCAGGGCCTAGCCATCTGTGTGACTGGGGCTGTAGATTGTAGGTTGCTTCAGTAGAAAATTAGATTAGAGATGTAGGTCGTAGAGGACATCATGGGATCCGATTGTCTCACACACAAAGCAGGTCCACTCAAGGGCTAAGGGCGGTAGTTAAGTCTGGGCATGATCTCTGTGGCACTGTTTTGTATATTATCTAACATATGATTGGTGCACATTGACCGATAATCTTATCTCTTTATGGAGCAGCTAGCTCTTTTTATTTTTTACCATCTTTTTCTTGGGTAGGAAGGGGAAGACTGTAAACACTGGGGTCTCATATGTCCTTCCTCCTTTGCTAGTGAGTCTGAGGTCAGAGAGGCCCTGGGAGATTCAATGGCGTTGATGGCAGAGGTAACACAGTGGTTTTATGCTGAGGGACTGAATCATGAATTTCTTGCTGTACCTTTCCGGTGCCCTGATGTGTGAGGTGACTTTTCTTTTCTCAAACTACATGTGCTGAGATTTTTTTTTTTTAAGTCCACCTCAGAGCTGGTAGCAGCAGCTGTGTGGAAGTGTGGGAACCTCACACAGACATGGATATGTTCTGGAAGCACAGTGGGTAAGGACCTCTGCTTCCCGCCCTTTGCCAGAAGAAAAGCAGTTCCCAGCAGAGGCCAGGGCAGGAGGTTGGATTTCACCTGTTGCAGGGACTATCCCATCTCGATCATAGATGTGTCATTTGTCTCTGCTCAGCTGTCACCATGAAAGCAGGTGTGGGATTCTGGCTGAGACTGTGTACCTCACATACCTTCCTTCCACCCTGGTAGAGCTACTTGGATGTCCTAGAGTCCAGAACGTTACAAACAATGGCAACTGTCTGAACTCCTCTCAGCTCAGGCCCCACATACAGCCCCGCCCACATCTGAGCTGAGAAAGGTGATACCTTGTGGTTGAAAAGGCACAGACCACACACACAGGAGAGTTTTTGTCCTAAATAGTCTCTTTGTTCCATTTTCCTTTATTTTATTTTATTTATTTGTTCTAATTTGTAAAGAGTTCCATGTAAATGGAAAAAGCAACCATAAAATCTGGAGTGTGCAGGTTAACCTGGGAAAGGGGAGGTAGCCAAGCAGAGAGCATGCGTCAGCTACTAATCCCATTTAAAATGAATGAAACTCATCCTGAGATATTGAAGATTTAATGCCATGTTCCAAACAAGATAACTACTATTATTGTGCTTTTCATTGACAACTCTTTGTTATCTTGTCAAAGTGCGTAGCCACTGAAAGGCAGTGGTGATTTAAACAATGGCTTCACTTATAGAAATAGACTGAGACAGGGTTCAATATAGAAAGAAGAGTGATGGTGTGGAAGTTGTGGATGGGAGGGCGTAAAATCAGAAGGCTCCTTCTCTGGAAATCTCCTACCTTGGCTGTAGGGGATGGTCCTAGAGTCAAAAGCTCCCAATCATAGATATAGCTGAAAGGAGGTAGGGGGCTGTCAAGGAAGGATCCCCTGTAGGTCTCAGAGCCCAAAGAAGCCTCTCCTACTGGCAGAAGGAAGAGGCTGGTAAGAGTGCAGTTGAGGAGGATCTTGACTATGAGAGGGAGCTGTGAAAATGTAGACATCCTTGCCCAAATACGCAGGACAAAGGTGTGGCTCGGGGCCGGCATCTGGGGATGGCATCTATCCTGATGGAATCCAGAGGCAGAGGGTTTCATACAGACCTGTGGAATGAAGGAATGCAGAACTCGAGGTCAGCCTTAAAGGAGAAAAATGACCTAAGTTATCTCTTCTTGCAGAAACCAAAGACCTTCCAGAAGGGTGGTAGGAGCACTGGGAAGGGCTGTCTCTGATTGGAGCACAGTGCGGGAAGGTGGGGAGGGATTCTGAAGTCTCAATGCAGCCCTGTGGTGATTCAATGGTACATGTGCTGTCCTACTTGTAGGCCATTTCAGCTCAGTTGGGGCTCCTATTTTTCCCTTTTCCTCTGATGTAATACTACACACATTATGAGGTGAGTGCCAGTGGCCATCTTCATAACTAAGAGCTCATGCTTCTAGAGTGATCCCAGGGGCAGTTCCCAGGTTTTCTATAATTTCCCCAAGGGCCACCCATTTCTGTCTTTTCCTAAGGATATAAATCTCCTTTCCACCTAAATGTTGCCACCAGGAACATGCAGCTGGAGCTGGGTGCTCCCCAGGGCCTGAGGCTTCCATCCCCAGGTCCTCATTCACTTCCTTGAAATTCTGTCCAGGACATGCTTCAAGTTAAACTGGCCTTTCTAGCTCCTCCACTCCTAAGTGGAGGAGCTAGAAAAATTATAACACAGGAAAAATTATAACATTTTAAAAAATGTTTCAAGCAGTTTTTCTCTACTTTCTCTGAAACTATCTCCTACACTCTATCCATATCTAGTATGATTGGTTTGCATTAAAGGAGAATAAAATTCCCCTCTGTCCCCAGTTCCTGGAGAATCTACATTGTCGATTTAGCATTTTGCTATGATTTTAAATCTTACAACTGGCCCACACATTCTAATTTGGACCTCTAGTTTAAATTTCTTTCATAATATCTAGCCCCATCTCCTGCAACTTTGGAAGAAAAATTTGAAGGAAGACAAAACTGTCCAATCCTTCTGAACTCTTACTGCTCAGCACTACTGAATTATTCAGCAGAACATAGGGTCAGGATGGTGTAGAAGGGAGTTCCCCAGCCAGGCATGGTGACACACACCTGTAATTCCAGCTACTTGGAAAGCTGAGGTGGGAGGATTACAAGTTCAAAGCCAGCCTCAGAAACTTAGCAAGACCTTGTCTCAAATTAAAATATTATAAGAGGGCTGGGGATGTGGCTCAGTGGTAGAGCACCCCTGGGTTCAATTCCCAGTATTTTTTTTTCTCTCTCTCACACACACACACACACATACACACACACATGAAAGAAAAGGGAAGGAAGAAGAGACTATTCCATGTAGCCTCAGTGACTCACTCACTCACCAAATAGTAACACCAGCAGCCATTCACATGTATCAAGCGTTCACGTGCATTATAACCTTTAATTGAAATAGCAACCCTATGAACTTGGTCCTTGTCCCAGTATTTTGGACAAGGAGTCAAAGCCTAGTGAGAGACTGCATACTCTGATGTTTCCAAAGTAACATCAACAGCCAGTGGTAGGAGTTGGATTCAAACTCAGGGTTGCTGAGTTCAAAACCCAGGCTCTCCAGCACCAGGCTATCTTCAATGAGCTCCCAGCTTGCCCAGTTCTCTCAGCCACCCCTGCCTCATAACCACCAACTGAAACATGGTTTGTGGAATAGAAATATTGACATACATTTGATAGGAGGAAAAAAACCCAAGAAATCAAGAATTGTGTAGAGATACTAAGACCCACTCATCTCTTAGGAAATGCTGTGGCATGGTACATGTGCTCACAGTCCTTTTGACTGACATAAGACTCAGAGCTCTAGAATGCCCCATTGCTGAAGGAAGCAGTGCCACAGAAGAGGACACACATGCACAAGTCATCTACTTTTTTTTTTTTCAGTAGTGGGGATTGAATCCAGGGTCTCACACAGGCTTGGCAAGTACTCTACATCCCCAGCTAAAATCTAAAATATGGGATTTGTCCTTCTCATACTTAATTGTTAAAATCTACAGGATGGACTGTAGATGTTTCAGGAAAGGGAAATCTCCTGTAGAGACCTCTGTCAAGGAATAGAGATGTGGGTACTTGACCTCAACAGGTGGAAAAACTATTTGAATTGTAATGTCATCTATCCACAAGTTCAGAGGCCGAAATGATAGGACACATTTGGGATGGCATCCAGAGACCAGGCAGAGGAAAAATATGGACAAGTGTAGGAAGTTGAGTGGGGAGTATCCTGAAGAGCCTGGAATACCAGGATGAGGCTGGTAGGGCTTGAAGGGGCAGACGTGGCAGAGTTAATAAAATTCTGAAATGAGAATGTTCTGATGAGGGTGGAGAGTGGCAGATAAGGAGACACCTGCAGAGAAACAGGTGGGAGATGAGGGCCTGGGTTAGCATGGGGGGCTGTCCAAAAGGCAAGGGAAAGATTTTAAATAATTTGGCAGTGCTGAGCAACAGATCCGATATAAGGGATAGAGAAATGAATCTCAAATGACGACATTTTGCCCTGGTTTCTGGTTTCTCATTTTCAAAATGAGGAAATCCTTTCAGGAAACATATTGAGCACCTATGATACACCACTTACTCTATGCAGTGGTGTGTCTTGTGTTCCCACGTAGCCTGCAGGTCTCTGACCTGGACAGCACCAATCTCTATGGAGCCAGCTTGCTGTTAAGCAACTCACAATTCCTTTGATAAATCCTAGCCACTGCTTCCCTCTAGTGGCCAAACTGTGCCTTTGCACTTCTTGTCCCTAGAGAGCAGGTTTGAATGGAAAAGATAAGAAATTAAGATGGAGCTGAATCATAAAACACACACGTAGTCAAGGAAGCAGTAGCAAATGGTGCCCAGAGGGCATGTCTTTACAGAGGTAACCAGGCAGGGCAGAGTCAGGAGAGAAGTAGTGATAAGAAAGCATGATGTCATGAGCCAGAGAAGGCATGGGGCAACAAGCGAAAGCAACCAACAGCAGCAGATAAAAGCAGAAAATCTCATCAGGACTTACCTAGTAAGTGGGTTAGGCGAACAAGTAGAAGCATGGGGCCATAGAGGATAAAGGGAAATCCTAACACTAATTCAGGGAGGGCAAAAACTTGACACCGTTTAAGGGAGACACTGGGAGGCCTTGCAGGTGTTGCTGTCTCTGCTAGTGGCTGCTGGGCACCTGTCTCCTTTCAACCACAGGACTGGAGATGGCCTGATGGGGATGGGGCTGAGCAGATCTGCTGGCACAGGAAAGAGGTGGGTGCTCCTGTTTCCCTCTGGCTCATAGCTAAGCAGGAGTGAAGATGTCGTCACCTATCGCAGGCAAGAGAGAGCCCAGAAGCCAGTAACACAAACAGTTCTGAGGAAACAGGACAGCTGGGTCCTCTGGCCCAGTGGGTGAGGCAAATCACTTTCTGAGAGATTCCATTCCTTCTCTCTGGGCCAGCACCTCCTGTTCTCACACTCAGCACACTTGCCAGATGCATGTTTCCCAAAAGACTGGAAGTGTGGGCAGGGTGGGACATCACCGTGTGGGCCTGCCTGCCCTGTGCCCATGCCAGGGACAGTGGCTGGCTGTGAAGGAGGGAGTAGGCCCATGGATGAGGGAACTGGATTCTCAAGACTTGAAGACCTGTCTCTGCAGTTTGCCTTTGTATGATCCCCAGCAAATCACTCACCTCTTGGGGCCTCAGTTTCCTCATCTATAAAATTAGATAATGACAACCTTCTGGAGGATCAAATAACATCTGTGAGAGTTCATAAACCATAAAGGGCTATACCAGTTAATGACTCTTACTTGGAAGTTGAGAAATCAACAGATGTCCACTACATTTTGTCCAGCCCAGGTGGCAGTAACTAGAGGTGTTTGCTTTCTGAAGCAAAGCCACTTAAAGTAGCTGCTCCTCCCGAGCATGACTTTGCAAAAGCCTTACTGAGACTGGTTCTTTCTCACGTCCTCAGTTGCACACCCCTGAATTGGCTTGTGCTTTCTTCCCAGCTCTGGTGCTGGCAGTGCTCGGATTACCTAACAGTTAGACTGACTGGGGTTTCCTGATCAGCCCTGAAGGCGCTTGGCCTCTTTCCAGGGATCTCTTTGCCAAGTTCCTATGAGGACTGTATACCTTGACCTCTACCCTGACTGCAGTGTGAATGTGTTATCCACCCTGATTTGGCAGTCAGTTCCAAGAATTCTCTTCCTAGTCTGAGTCCATTCTGTTGTTTCTGTAGGAAGCCTGATGGAATAAGAGAAGGAGGTCACATCCTTGATCCTACAAAAGGAAATTGTAGCATAAATCACACCAAAACCTTTTAACCTAAGGATTAGGAATGTGATTGCTTTTAATTTTTTTTTGTCCAGTCTGCCAATTCTTCTATATCACTGATAGCACTTTGGAAATGCATGTCTGTTCCTTGGACACAAGGTATTATGGCAGAAAAACATCTTCAGTCACGTGCCAAGTTAGGATGACTAGAGAAACATTAGTGATGCTTGAAGGGCACGTTACGTGTCTGGGTTTCCCTGTTAATTTGTGCAGTCCTCACAATGATTCTGTCTGGTAGGAATCAATACCATACCTATTTTACCGATAAGAAAATGAGCCAAAGAGAAGCTAATTAACTTGTTCAAGGTTACATAGATAGTAACAATGGAGACAGACTCAAACCTAAGCCATCTGGCTCCAGATCCAGTAACTCACAAAATAGAAAATGGGACCCACATCTGAATAATTGAGGTTTGATAACATTTTGCACTTTGGAAAAATAATTGTCTCTGCTTTTTGGCTTGTTCCCTCTGAAGCTAAACTATCCGGTGTTGTACAATCCACACAGTGGACAGTTCCAAGGAATGCCGGGAGGCCATTTAGAGGAGTCCGCAACTTCTCATCTTTCTCTCTTTAACCTGAGGTTTTCCCAGCCACCTCTCTTCCCTCTTCTGCAGGCCAGCTGAGGTTTTCAGAGATATTCCCATGGGCTCTTTGTCTTCTTTCCTAAGTCCTGGGGAGTACCTTCCTGCTCAGTCTTGGGAGAGCTCAAGGCAGGTGGGAGAGGCCTCCCTCTCAGCAGGACAGATACCTCTACCAGTGTTTCAGAGGCCCAAGTTCATTGCCCTGTCCTTGCTCCTGCCTCATTTTCTTTCTCTCTCTCTCTCTCTCTCTCTCTCTCTCTCTCTCTCTCTCCCCCCTGAATGAACACATGGAAGCATGCACTTTAGGTTTGCAGGTGACACACAGCTAGAAGGAATCACCATTGTGATAGATGAGACAACAAGAACCCTGTGCTTTAGCTAGAAAATTTAATTGAACAATGATCAATAAAAGATTCTATGAGTTAAAAGCCTCAGTAGCCCAAGGACAGAAAGGGGAGGAGCTGGCTTGAGGAGCCCCTGTAAATGAGAGTGTGGTGTTCAGTGGGGTTTTCAGTGCTCAGCAGAAGCTCACGGCGCTACTTGACTACATGTCTCCCAGGCCACTGTGAGAGAAGCATAGTGTTCAGACAGAGAAGTGAGTGCCCGCCGGGCCTGCTCTGGGCCATCCAGTTCCGTTCTGGGTGTCCCCATTAGGAGGATAATAACATGTTTATCCAGAAAAATAGAAAAACATGATGGTGATAATGGAAATTGCTCCTTTGAGAGCCAATTCAAGGAATATTTTGGAAAAGGGAGAACTTAAGGAATTCGTTTCTAGCATGCACATGGGTGAAGCTCTGGGGAAGAAGGAATGATCTCTCCTGCAGGACCCTGGAGGGCACACTAAGAACAGTGGATGGAAATTCCAAACACAGAAACATTCTTAATATTACAGCTCTCTAGCAGGAGGGGACAGCTTCATAAAGCAGAGACTTAGATATTTTGGAAAGAGCCCTGCGTGGAGTAGGAAGGTAGGTTAGAAACTCACAAAGACCCAGGACAGCTTCTGGGTTTCTGTTGTCTGTGATCTTTGCTGCTCTCCCAGCTTTGTGTCCTCTGCAGCTGTGTCCAGCAAGATCTGGAAAGCCCTCTGTCCACACAGTCACTGGTCCATACACGAGAGAGCACAGTGGTCTCCATGACAACATGGAACGTCACTCAGTCCATGCAGAAATACCATAGATGTTAGCATGGACATTCTCTTAGCCTGATAGTCATTAATCTGGAAAGCTTGCAGAAAGGTGTTCTGAGCCTAGATTTTAAAAACCTGAGTCTGGTCCTTGCTGCACTACCAACTAGCTTAGGGTCCTTAGTTTTTCCACTAACAAGTTAAGAGTGTTGGATAATCTTCAATTTACTAAATTACTAATTCACTAATTCATTCAATAAATATTTATTACATACTGCCTTCCAAACACAGTCTTCCTTAGATAAGCCTGCTCCTCTTTGGAGTTTCATTTTCTTCATCTGTAAAGCCAAGGGGATTGGATTATGTGAACTTCTAGTAGGCCATGAATGCGCCATGAATCCAATACCATCATCTCAATCCACATTTCATTGTTTTGGCTAAAAAGTTTTCATGCAGGGTTCAGCTGAATGCTTTGCTAAAGTCAAAAACTATTTTGGTGAGGCATTTCTTCAACCTATTAATTTCTATTTTTAAAATGAAAAGATCAATTTTAATTTGTATCTATCAAATATATATTGTATTAAGAGAAGAAGAGAAAGGAGAACAAAGAGGGAAAATTGAGAAGATAACACATATTAGTCCTAATAGTTAATGCTTATTGAATGCTTTTGAGGCTTTTGAGACTTTGAAGGTCTGAAAATGACTTTGATGTATTCTCACTCTCAACTGGTAATTTGTCTGAGTATAGAACTCCAGGTGGGAAATAATTCTCACCAAGAATTTAGAAAGAATTGCTTCACTTCCTTTATGTCCTAATGTTGGTATTGAAGCCTGCAGTCATTATGATTCTTGATTTATGGTTTTTTAAATGATCTTTTCTCTCTCTCTCTCTCTCTCAGCTTTTAGAATGTTCTTTTTCTCAAAGTATGTGCTAATACCGTGCTTTAGAATGGGTCTTTTAAAATTCATTATACCATCCACTTAGAGCATCATATCCATTTAGCAATTCTTGCCCTTCAATTCTGGGAATTTTTCCTGACAAGTTATTCCTTTCCATTCTGTCTGTCAGGAACTTGTTAGATCAATTCTCTAATTTTCTTCTATTTTCTCTCTTATTTCCTCTCTTGGTGTTCTTGTTCTAGCTTCTGACCATTTTCTTTGACATTATCTATGAAATGTTCCATGTCAAGCTTAATATCCTTAATTTCTAAGAGCTTTTTCTCATTCTGTCATTTTCCCTCTCTGTAGCAGCGTGTTGTTTTTTCACGGGTGTAGTATCTTCTCTCAACTCTCTAAGGAGGGGATAGTACAGTATTGTTGAACTTTTACTGTCCTGCTTGCATTTGGCTTCCTCTGAGTTCCCGGACCTTCTCGCTGACCTATTTTGAACTGTTAGAGAGGCTTCTCTGAAAAGTCTGGTGCTCTGCAGCTGAAGGTTCTCCAGCTGAGTGAGGCATGAAGGCTGCCTGGCTCTTCCTCCTACAGGAGGGGCTCATTGGCTGGAAGCCTCACCGCATGCCGTGTGACCAGGAGGGCACTGGAGGGTTGGGTGGGGAGCAACCTCCAAATGTCAGTATCTGAATATCTGCACATCTTTTCCAAGGAGTAATTGCCAAATGTGCCTAAGGTGTTTATATGTGGCTGCTGGTGTTCTGGGACCTGTGAGACAACGGGGTGGCAGCCATCTCCCCATTCCATGTGTAGGCCTTCATTGAATTTCAGTGTTTCAGGACACAGTGCACAGGATTGAGGAGGGGTCTTGGTGTCTTCTCAGACTCCCAATCCATCTTCTGATTTTATCCCCAAATAGAAACCCATCCTCAGTGTCACCTGTGCCTGTGGGAAGGCTGTGCAGAGCTCTCTGGCAGGAACCTGCATCTCGTCTTCTCCATTCTACCAGCTTAGATATGGTTCTTGCATCTACTTTCCATCATTTAAAACAAAAAGTTTTTATTTGTTTGTTTTACTTCTCTTATCCACTGTACCTCCCATTGGAGGTAATACCCCTTTTGTCATTTCTGTCAGGTTTCGGGGTTAGTGAAGGTACAGCCCAATACTAAAAAGGCGAGATATTTTTTTTTGTTTTGAAAAGAACAAACTAACTGGTAGGAATGGGTGGGCAGCCAGCTAGAGACACCGCTCCACCATTGTAGCCAGACTGCTCCATTACATGTGAGGTAATAATTCATGGAACAGGTTCACGCGTGAACTCAGCAGGAATTTATTGATCATCTGCTGCATGTCAGGCTTTGCTCTAGGCTCAGGAGATACCAGAGCAAGATAGGGACTGTTCCTGCTGTCTTGGATCTTACAGTCAGATGTGGGATATGAGCAACAAATGACAAATAAACCAGACAGCATGTTAATGATAAGTGCTCAAGAAAATTAAATAGGGCTGTGTGTTGGTGAATGAAGAAACCACTCCACTCTGGAGTACTAAAACTGTCCCTGAAGTCCTGTTGCTTCATCTTAGGAATGAGGAAATACAGGTATAGAAAAGGAAAGGATTGGCCCAGTGTCACATGTGGGGAACCTTGCACTTGACCAAGGCCTCCCAATTCCCATGCAATTCATGAGGCCTTATGAGACCACAGTGTGCTCCTTAAAGCACCATGGGAAGCAACTAAACCAAATAGCTCCTCAGGTGCAGTAAGCAGCAGCCACCCCACAGTGAAGAAGGATAAAACACATTAGTAAGCTTTAGATTCAGTCTTCCAGCATGCAAACTGAAGAGGTCCCAAAGCTCCACAATATTCCTAAATTTGCTTCAAAGTTTTAATCAACTGAAGATAAAACACAACACTGAACTCTTGCCAAGGGACCTAATTCCTGGAGAGCCCAGACATCTGACTTTCCCAATATTTCAGAGACATGGGTTTAGTAAGGGAGAGATTTTTGCATTCACCACATTGAGGTCTCATCAACAATGTAGACTTTCCCAAATCTTCCATACTTTCTTAGGGAAAAATTAGGAACTATCCATCCACTACTCCTTTAGACTCAGTCTTCCAACATGCAAACTGAAGTATTATGTCCTCTTGGAATAGTTGCATTTTTTTCCTACTATATTTGTCAATTTGTTTTTGAAGTTGTTATTGTTGATGTTATTGTTACTTTCATTATAAAATAACACTTAGTTTTAGAAACATTGGGCAGTACTAGAAATAAGAAAGCAAAGGGGGGCTGGGCACAGTGGCGCACTCCTGTAATCCCAGCCACTTGGGAGGCTGAGGCAGGAGGATCCCAAGTTCAAAGCCAGCCTCAGCAACTTAGTGAGACCTTGTCTAAAAATAAAAGGGGCTGGGGATATGGTCTGTGGTTAAGCACCCCTGGGTTCAATCCCTGGTACTGGAAAAAAAAAAAGAGGGAGAGAAAGAGAGGAAGGAAGGAAGGAAGGAAGGTGGGGAGGAAGGGAAGAGGGAAATTACCCAGAATCCACCACCCAACAAAAACAGGGTTAACATTTTGATGAATTTCCTTCCTGTTTATTTTGAATAGGGTTGTTAAGTGCTGATGTTCTTCACAGAGTTATATACGCAACAATACATCCTGTCATTTTTAACTTTCTATGTGATAGGCAGTTTTGAAGCTATTACAAAGCTGCATGAACATCTAGTGGCTACCTAATTCATCATTCAATTAGTGCATGTGTCATAATGACTAACCCTTCCCTTCTTGTTGGGTTTTTATATTTTAGTTTTAAGGGGCTTTCATGTTATTGTTGCAAAGTTTCCCTCCTTAAAAAATTGCTGTTATAAACCTCTTCACATTTACAGACGTGTAAGGACAGCCACATGTCACTCCGGTGCTGTGTCTCATTTTTGTGTACTTGGAAGGGAATCATGTAATATTCTGCTTTGAGGTATTTTGTGGAAGGGACGTTACCTAATTCAATGAAACCACCCTCTGAGGGTAGAAGCCAGACAGCAGCAGCAGGTGCAGGGAGTGGAGGGGAGGAGGACAGTCTTTCCACAGGAGCTGACAGGACTCTCAGTGCCCTTGAAGCCATGCCAGGTAGACGTGCTCCAACTTCACATTATGCTAGGGCCCCTCTGGCCTCCAGCGTGCCATAAATATATAGATGTTAATTCGTGTGAACTCTGCCTCGAGTCGGCTGTGATCTGTGGAGGAGTCAGGTGGAGGTAGTGAGCAGGCAGGCCGCCAGCCAGCAGAGGAGGCGGAGGCCTGATTTATCTGATGGGCAGCTTGAGCCTCCGCTCTGTCGTATCAGATCCAAGCTCTTGGCAGAGCAGTGTCAGGAACGGATGTGCGTGGTTGTCAGCAGGCTCGGGTGGCAGATATTGTGGGCAGTTACCAGGCTTCTGGGAAAGAGGGGTTTCTTCACTTGGAAGCTCCCTGGCAAGTAATGTGAATGAGGAGTCACGAGCAGATCCTCATTTTTCATAAAAGCATCTTGGGTCCCCACCATTTCCTTGTCAATTTTAGCAGGAAAAAAAAAAATGTCCTGGCTTGGGGGGGCGGGTGCTTTAAAAATGTCCAAGTCACCTCCCATAGACAGCCTTAAGGCAAGCCTCTAGTTGGCCTGGGTTAAAAAGAGATTATCAAAAAAGAAAGATGTGACTCATTTATATAATAGTGTGTATGTATATATACAGTTGTCCTAGTCTGCTCCCAGACAACATCAAAATCTTTTTTATTTCATCTCTACTCCTTTCTTTCAAAATTTAAATAATAATTAATACTTCCAGAACTTATTTAAATGAGCGTTTAGAGATCTAATGCTGTTAATGGCACTGTCCAGGGTGATTTATAATTATCATCTCATTTAATATTCATAACAACCTCTGAAGTCAGTACTGATATTGTCCTCATTCTACAGATGAGGAAACTGAGATAAAGAGGTAAAGCTACTTGCCCTGGGCACACGGATGGTGAAGGGAACCAGAGTCCATGTCCCTAACTAGGCTGGATGCTTAGCTCTCCATCCATTCAACACTACCCTCCTCCAGATTCTAAGACCAAACTTATTCCTATCCCCAGGGAAATGCTGGGATTTGAGCTGATAGCACGGAATGTCAGCATGAAGTCAAGTGTGTGTTTCTGGTTCTTCTCTGACCTCATACAGCACTTCTGAAATCTTCTCTCATTCCCTACACTCTCTGAGTCCCTGTTTGGATCCCCTTCCTGGGAGTGACACAGACATTTTTCTCTGCTCAGCTTTCTTTTTCCCCACTTCTTTCCAGTGCTGGGGATAAAACCCAGGTCCTCATGCATTCCAGGCAAGCTGTGATTCCAGCTACTCAGGAAGATCACAAGTTTGAGTTTGGCCTTAGACACTTAGTGAGATCTTCAGCAATTTAGTAAGACCCTGTCTCAAAAATAAAATAAAAAGGCTGGGGATGTAGCTCAGTGGTGGAGTGCTTGCTTAGTATGTGTGAGGTCCTAGGCTCAATCTCTAACACCTAGGAGAAGGAGAAGGAGAAAGAGGAGAAGAAAATGTAGCATCCATAACAGATGGTAAAAATATATACCACCTGAGGGCAGGGTGTGATAGGGCTTCCTGGGGACCAGGGAGTCATAGCTCCCTTCATGAAGGAGCAAAAATAAAAGGAAAAAGAAAAGAAAAAAGGCAACCCACTGGTGATCTTAAATTAGAAACTCACTAATTTAAGAGAAGAAAAGCAGAAATTTTACTTCTAGGTGGATAGAAAGAGTCTTCTCAGGAGCACTTCTTTTCTCTTGAGAATATGTGAAGGAAGATGAGAGGTTGAGTGCTGGCTTGTCATTTTTTTTAAGATGAGTATAACAGCTCAATGAAGAGTGGGGACAGTATGCAAGTTGCCTGTGTATAAAATCTACCTGGGAAGATAGATTTTACACACGGTGAAATCTACAAGTCACAGAGGGAGGTCGAACCCCATGCAATATTTATGGGCAGACAACCACAGACAGCCAGAGGAAGGGCATGTAGCTAAAGCATGCAAAGAGGGGGTCAGAGGCTCTTTGAAATGATGAACTTGATAAGGAAAGAATGGGTGGGGGAGGAAAGGAAAGACACATCAGGGAAGTGGGAGGGGAGACCTGTGAGGGAGGAGGCTGTGTGTACTCTAGACTATGTGGATGTCCAAGGAATTGACAATTTAAAATAACTGTTGGTGTGTAAGTCAGGATGTGGGGAGAGGTAGAGCAGGTTGGGATCAGGGGGCCTTGTGGGCTGGTCTGGGAAGGGTTCTACCCCAGAGGGATCAAGTGATCAAAAGACAAACCCAGCAGGGGAAGTCGAGAGAAGCAAGGGCTTCACAGCTCCTGTCTATGTGCCAGTGGTTAATACGTCAAGAGGGGAAAACCCGCCAGAGGTGAGCTGTGCATTGCATCAGGCCCTGTGGGTAACTTCGGAAGGAACGTTCTGCCAAGAAGAAAAGTCAGGAAACACAAAGGGGCCATCTCTCTGAATAGGAAATGTTGGAACATGAACCAAATGTGAGGAACTTTCTGCAGGGCCTAAAAGAGAGAATTAGAAAACAAATATGCCAAGAACTAGAGAATAAAAATCTAAGCACTTACCAAGGAAAAGCCTTAAAGTAATGGTTAAGAGGCTGTGGGGAAGAGAAGAATTAGGACCAGAGGTGCCATTGGCACTGTTTTCTACAACATCAACATAAAATTGATTCAAACTTCTGGGACCAGAGACAGCTGCTGGACACGAAGGGGAGCTTTCAGAATGTGCCGTCGCCATGGACTGGGGACTAAGGTGGCAAGGCAGAGACCCAGGGGAGTGGACAGGCATTCACTAGTCCTTTTGAAATGGATGAAAGAAGCAAAGAAAATAACGTCCGTAGGGTTGTGGAAAGGGTGACTTGCTGAAAGACACGGAAGACCAGGGCCATCAGAAAGAAAAAAATGAAAATGAACAATTCTAAGAAATGATGGCTGAGTGTGTGTGAGGAATTGGGTCTTATTGGTTAATGAGGGGTTTGCTCCGTGTAACTAACTTTCATTAGGTGTGAGTCCACAGTGAAGGAGAAGACCTAAAACACAAAACACAGATAAATCACATTTAAGGACTGCTAGTGAAAGTCTCATAAGTGTGCCAAGAGCATTTGACCTCCCTACTCTTGACCTCTACCCTGCTGGTCAGCCTCTTGAAACTTTCCATAGGATTCCAGTCCTGGATTCCTGAGCAGGGCTTCTCAAGTGTGAGCCCAGGATCCCCTGGGCACCCTAAAGCCTTCTTGTTACTCTGGGCAGAAGATGAGGAGGGTCTGTTTCAGGGCCAGCCCAGCCTGACACCATCTCACCATTTCTCATACCCCGACCCTTGGCTGCCCCTCTGGAATTCCCTTTGCACCATGGGGTCGAGACCTGCCTTAGTAAATCTTTTTGACCAAGCCAAAAGGTGAAGTGAGCTGCACCAGGACATTTATCCTGTACTTTAACCATAATTATTTTCTTGGATGGCTTTACAGCTTGCACATGGTTAACTATCAGGTGTGTGCTCCAAAGAAATTGCCCACGGATCCTCTATCCACTCCTTCCTGCATCTTAGTGGTCTGGGCGATTTATAAGAGGTAAACACCACCATCTAGTGGTGCTTCTCTGCAGGTACTGGGTCTTGAATTGTAGACACAAAGCCTCTCCTATTCCCTCCCCTACAAGTTACATCCCTCTCCTCTCAGCCTGCCCATGGGGCTGGTTGCAACTTACTCTAGGGTTCATAGGCCTATGAACTCTAGGATTCATATCCTATCTAGATAATGCACTGGGAAGTTTGAAACCAGAGCCTCAGGTACCCTCTGCTCTGCTCAGCAATATGCTGAAAGGGCTATACCCATTCCTGGCTGCAACCAGGTTGCCCTGAAAGGCATGTATATGCTGGTCAGGTATGCCCAGCCTCAGGAAAGAACGGGAACTACCTGGTATTGACACAGAGGAAAAGCTCTAAGAGGGTGTTGAAGCTCAGCAATAGAAACCCTTCAGGTAGCCCGGCACATGGCTCATGTCTGTAATCCCAGCAGCTTGGGAGGCTGAAGCAGGAGAATCAAGAGTTCAAAGCCAGCCTCAGCAACTTAACAAGGCCCTAAGCAAATTAGCAAGACCGTATCTCAAAATGAAAAATAAAAACGGCTGGGGATGTAGTTCAGTGGTTAAGCACCCCTAGGTTCAATCTCTGGTACCAAAAAAAAAAAAATAAAAATAAAAAAGAAACCCTTCAGGTTGGAAGGAACTTTCCTGGTCATCTAGGCCAGTATTCTATAAGTACATTAGTAGGAGATGGAATCTATTTAGTGGGGTGTCATCATCGACTGAGAAAAACAATGAAATAGACTATCAGGGTGAAACTTATGTTTCAGTGAAATGTATGTTCACATGTGGTGTATACCATCAAAATAATACGATGTGTTTCTTAGAGAGGTTGCAATCCAGAGAGTTGAAGAGACATGCTGTAGGGCCACACCAAGGACCAGGAGCTTAGGCCACTGCCTCCCACCCCCTCCATCAAACACACCCAAAAATAAGGACGGACCTTGCTTAATGTTGTGTGGTTTAAGGAGCATGGGATTCATGGTCAAGTCTGGCAGGGCAACTGTGGGAAAACCATCTAGCAAATGTTTCTCAATGTCCTGGAGAACGCCTTTCCAGAATCACAGCAAATGTTCTTATTAAAAATAGACCTCCCTGGGCCCTAACTCTGGCCTGTTGCATCATAATCTGAAGTTGGGGCTGACATAAGGGAGGAGCAGCTAGGAAATCTGCATTTTATAATTCCCAAGGCAATTTGTATATAACTCCCCTGATCTGGATATTTCTGAATTGATATCTACTGCCATGTGGGATGGCAATGATCACGTTACCTGGTTGGGGTAGGGACTTTACTAACTGTAAAGCTGTCTACATATATGAGCTATTACCATCCCATAATAATCTGCACTGAAAGATGTCTTGGGGAAGACGGGACTAGGAGAACCATGGTGCTGGAGAGTGGGGGCTGTGCATTTATGTAATAGGACCAGGGAAGTTAAATGGAGTGAAGGAGCCAACAGCATGTTTTCCTCTTCTTCTGTGTCTTCCGGCTTCCACCTTCTGTCATACAGATTCCCTTCCTGAACTATCCTGGTGGCAGTACCATGCCCGTCCATGAGATGTGTTCAGCACAGACGTCCTGCTCTGTGGCTGGTGGGGCTGCATACTGCCAGCCATCTCATGTGTATGCTGGTCAGGTATGCCCAGCCTCATTTTAACCTTTTCAGGCCCACTGTGACAGTCAAGTCCCTTTAGTGGAAATTTCTCACAATCCCTGAATGCTGAGCTTTTGCTCATTGTGGGGCCGCTGATGCCCTGCTCACTGTGATGTTCCCTGGGCCTACCACTTGGCAGATCTTCCTCTCCCAGAGTGCATGTGAACTGCTAACCCAACACGTCAGCACTCATTAGCATTGCTGCTGGTGCAGATGGTTTCACCCTGAAGGCTTTAATCAGAGGTGCACAGGCTAAAGTCCTTGGAGATGATCTGGTGTGGACTTTCCCTTTGCACCACTGTTTGGGGATAAACCTTAGAGAATAAGAGGCCAGAAAACTGGGTCTCAGCCTCCTCATTCCTTCCCTTCCTGTCACTCTACTCTAAGTGCAGCAGCTCTTAGTACTTAAGACTCTAAGTACTTAGTACTCTAAGCAGGCGCCCTGTGCTTGGTTCTATGAGCTACATTGATAACCAAATGGGTTCTCAGGAGATGGAGGCCAGAGGGAAGGGGTAGTCACACCACCAAGGGAAAAGTGAGCAGTCTCAGTGCCTAGCTAGTAGGGTTTGTTCCTGCCTTCAGGGTTGCTGCACCTGTTCTTGGCGCTGTCCCAGGATCAGTGCACATGCAGGCCTAGGGAAGGCTGAGCCCAGTACCAGGGAAGGCATAGGTTCCTAAATGAGATCCGCCCCTCCTCTTCCCTGCCCCACAGTGACCAAGTTGATGGCCCGTTCTCTTTTGGGCACCAGAAGCCCCTATTTTAGGCTAATGCCTCCAGTGAGGGATGGGAATGGGGGATGTCACAGGGGTTAGAAGGAAGGGAACTCGACTCTTCTGTTATTCCCATTAGAATAGCAAGTGAGTTAGAAACCCATGCAGCACAGTTGCAATCTGAGAGGTGGCAGTGGGGGCAGGAGAGGGGCATGGGGTGGACCCCTTAGAAGGAGGAAAGGGACATACAGGAAAGGGCTGGAAGCACAATTGGCTGGAAGTTTGGCAAAGGAGTCATGGAAAGAACGCTAAGGAAGCAAGAAAGACTTAGAATGAAGCCCTGGTTCCTGGCAGGCTCCAGACTGGCTACAGCTGGAACTTATGAATGACTGATGACACACTGCTAATTGCCTTTTCTCCCCCCTGTTTTCTCTCCTATTTCCAATTCTTTTTTTTTCTATCTTCTGCCTTTTCTCCACCCTGAATCCCATCTTTCCCCTTCTCATTCCTCCCATTCCTCCTTCCTCCGCTCTCGCCCACCTTCTCCCACATTTCCTCCTCCGTCCCCCACACCCTCACTTCTCACCTATCACCACCATCGCTGAAGCTCTCTGGCGGGTGTGAGCTGACCGTGGTCCTCCAGGACTTCAGCGCAGGCCACAGCAGCGAGCTGACCATCCAGGTGGGACAGACGGTGGAGCTGTTGGAGCGGCCCAGTGAGCGGCCCGGCTGGTGTCTGGTCCGCACCACAGAACGGAGTCCCCCTCAGGAGGGCCTGGTCCCCAGCAGCGCCCTATGCATCTCCCATTCCCGAAGCAGCGTGGAGATGGACTGCTTCTTCCCATTGGTGAAAGGTAGGGAGAACTGAGGGGGAGGGTAGCACGGACCATGAAGAGCACCAGGGAACTGACCTGTCTTGTGAACTTACTTTGTGTGGGACTTCTCTGGGAGCTGGTAGTGGAGGGAGTAGGTTGGGAGTTTGAAGAGAAAGAGCTACTGGTGGCTCTGTGACTTTGGGAAAGTTGTGTAACCTTCTGAATTCATCTTATCTTCAAGAGCAAGGTTGAAGTAGGTGGCCTCCACGATCTCTCCCAGCTTTCCCACTGTATCACAGGGCATTTGGGAATGCCCTCTTCTCCCTGTGGTCAAGCATGACCCAGACTCCTCCCTTCTCTGCTGATCCACTCTCCTACCATGGCAACTGCTGGCTCTCTGACCCCCCAAGTACTTGCCCTGACACAGAGAATCAAGCAAACCCAGAAACCAACCACAGCAGAGTGGGTCTTGACCCTCCCCTGGCTCTGCTAGGCTTTGAAGCCCAACACTCATTGGCTACCTTTGATGAATCCATTATTCAGGCCATAGCTCCTATTTTATGTGTGCTCTGTGTTTGTTCCCTCCATGTGCTCGTTTATTCACTTTTTCTCATACCAAGGAGATTAAACTACTTAGAACTGTGGTTCTCCAAGGCTGGCCCTGCCCTGGGAACTGGTTAGCAAAGCAAATGCCCAGGCCTAGCTCTATACCTGCTGAGGGTTTAACCAGCCCAACTCACACATGACTCTGATGCACAGTCAAGTCCAAGGACACCAGCTTCCAAGGTCAGAGTCATCAGGGCCTCCAGCTTGTGCATTTTACATTATGGAAACTGAGGTGCAGAGAACTATGCGGTTTGGCCTTAGTTTTGAGTCAATTTTTGAAACTGTCACCGTCATCAGCATCTGGGATATCTTCTATGAAGACCTGTGCTGTTTATGGGAAAAGACTAAATATCTTGAGACCCTGGAGACCCCCTGAAAGCTCTCTGATAGTTAGTATAAGCTGATTAAACGTCTGGAAACATTCCGGTCTCTCCAAAGCCTGACTTCCTCCCTCTCTCCGCTAGATGGCAGTGGCAGGCTGCCCGGTTATCCCTTCCAGCCTCCTTGGTGTTTTCCACCAGAAGAAAAATGCAAACTAAAATAAAACCTCCTCCCTAATTCCCAACACACTCCTGAGACCCTCCCCTAGTTCAGCCACCATCTGCTTTCTCCCTGTCCTCTGGAGCCAAAGGAAGGGATGTCAGGAAGTTGTCAGGAGTTTGTAATTACAGATGCTTATCCTCAGTCCTTTGAAGTAGGCTATTAGAGAACATCTCATACCTGGGAAGAGGAAAATCAGGAAACTCAGGAATTCAGTTCCATCTGGAGTCCAGCCAGGAGAAAGTGGGACTCACAGAGGGCAGATTGTTGTGGGGGAGAAATGAAGTATTCAATAAATAACATGACACTGCCTGGCACTTAATGCACATTAGCTGACATAAGTTGTTATATCATTTGTCATAGATTATTTACCAGAATAACTACAAACTCCCGCAAGTTGAGAGACCCCATCTACAGACTCAAAACCAAGGACAAAGAGGCTGGGAAAGGCTAAGTTCCCATAGATCCCCAGGTGTGAGTTGTTTTCATTGAGAGTACTTTGGAACTTCCTGACCTAGCCCACCCTCCCTATCCTGGGGCTAGGTATGATGTGCATCCCCTCCCGGCTGGCCCCACTACGTGTAGGGACAGTAGCTGTGACCCAGAGATGGGTAGTGGAGGCATTTAGGGTAAGAAATCTGCAGAGATGAAGTCCTCTCTACTACTGGATAGGTTAAGAGGATGATTAACTAAATATGGGAGCTGAGAATATGGGATGGAAATGAGAGGCAAGAGAGAAAGAAGAAAAGCAGGCTGTCATAGAATTTTCCAGCTAGCTCAACCAGTCAGCAGGTCTTCCTAAAGGCACTACCAGTGCCTGTCTCCATGCTGTTGGCTCTTATTCTTTGCAAGTTGGTTCCTCTCTCCCCAAGCACAGACTGATTAGACTGGGCCTTCAGGGGCAACCTGTGAGCTCTCACTATCAATTTACCCATGTAGGCTCAGAATGAGGAATGCCTTCCTCAGGGCCAAAATCTCTATTCTGCATGGAGCATCCTTTGTGCCCTTAATAAGACCTTGTTTGAAAGTAGCTGAGACTCCATCAGCTGTTCCTGCTTGTATTCCAGCTGGCTGCCTACGGACAAACTGGCCTTTTCTTCCCTGTGATGACTATCTCCATTGGACCCTCTACCTTTGAAGTGATGCAGAATGCAGGGTTCTTCTGGAGGTTGTAGGATCAGGGTTCTTCTGGGGTTGTGGAGGTCAGAATCAATTTTTTCTCAATCCCTAGGAGGAATTGGTCCCCTCAGCCTCACAATGAGTGCCGAGTCAACACTCCATGTCTGTCACACGGGCTGTGCAAAGCAGGGGACATCTGGGATATGCTGAGTGCTATGTGAGTGCTCAGTCCAGAAGTGGTGCACCAGGACCACAAAAATGTTAGCACCAGGGAGGGAACTTGGAGAAGCACTGGATGGCAGTCCTCACCCCTGACTGCATAATAGATTCACAGAGGAGCTTTCCAACTGTCACCCTAAGGCCACACCTAGAACAACTAGACTCAGAATCACCAGGGTGAGGATGGGGGTGGGGGAGGCAGGGTTTTTGGTTTTTTGGTTTTTTTTTTTAATGCTCTGTAGGTGAATCTAAGGTACACTATGGGTTTTGACCACTGCACTAGCTCAGTCTCTTCCAAGGAGACTTCGGGGCACAGGAAGGCAATAAGCCAAAGGAAGTATTGGTGCCAGAGCAGCAGCAGACCAGGACTTGACCTCCTCGCCCACACTCAATGCCCACTCCACTCGCTGGGCTTCCCGGTAGCTACAGTAGGGCTGCAGGGTTCATTCTCTCCTGCACCTTCTCTGGGGAAGTGGTGGATTGTTTCCTCCTGGTACATCTACAGCATGACTCATGATGGGGTTGGTGAGAAAGAGCAGTGCTAGGTGGCAAAGTTGGGATGGGACCTGCCCTTCCTATTGCTTTCCTGCCAGCCTGACATCTCAGGGCTTCTCTGTGGAGTTGGGCCCTGTGGGATCTAGCCACCCCTTTTCATGATCCCCTCTCACTTTCTCAGCAGCTAGTGGTGGTGGGCAGCACCTCCCAAGCAACAAAAGACTTTGCAGAGGTTTTCAATTCCAGATGCTTCTTAGATCCACCTGTAGGAGATTTTTAAAACACTTACATCCCACCCCAGAACAACTCAGAGTCTGGGTATCAGTGTTTTTTAAGGTTCTTATTGATTCTGATATTCTGTGAGGGTTGAGAACCACTACTTTATGGGTTCAGCACCCCTACCTGTCAGACTTAAGAGCTACTTAAAGATGTGCAGGAAGGGGTTAAGGCCTAATATTTAGATTATATAAAGAACTCCTGCAACTCAACAACAAAAATACAAACAACTGGATTCTAAAATGAGCCAAGGACTTGAATAGACTTTTCTCCAAAGAAGATGGATAAATGGCTGATAAGCACATGAAAAGATACTCAGCATCACTGGTCACCAGGGAAATGCAAATCAAAACCTCCCTGAGATATCACTTCACACCCATTAGGATGGCTATTATTTACTTCACACAACACACACACACACACACATGCGGGGGGAATAACAAGTGTTGGAAAGGATGTGGAGAAATTGAAACAGTTGTGCATTGATAGTGGGGCTATAAAATGGTACAACTGCCATGGAAAATAGTGTGAGGTCCTCAAAAAATCAAAAATAGAATTATGATATGGTCCAACAAACCCACTTCTGGGTATACATCCAAAAGATTTGAAAGTAGGCACACAAACTGATATCTATACACCCATTTTCATAGCAGCATTATTCATTATTCACAATAGCTGTAAGGCAGAAGCAACTGAAGTGTCCATGGACAAATGAATAGAGAAGCAAAGTATGGTGTATATTTACGACAGAATATTATTGAGCCTTAGAAAGGAAGGAATATTTGACACAGACTATATCACAGACAAACCTTGAGGATGTTGTGCTAAGTGAAATAAACCAGTCACAAAAAGACACAAAATACAAAGTATTGTTCCACTTATGTAAGATACCTTGAATAGTCAACTTTACAGAGGCAGGAAGTGGAATGGTGGTTGCCAAGGGCTGGGAGGAGAGAATAGAGAGTTATTGTTTCATGGGTACAGAGTTTCAGTTTTGCAAGATGAAAAATGATCTGGAGAGGGATGGTGTTAATGATTGCACAACAAAGTAAATGTACTTAACGCCACAGAACCGCACACTTAAAAATGGTAAAAATAGTAAAAAGGAAAAGAAAAAGTTGGTTCCAAATCCCTCTACCCCAGACTCCAAACACCAGTCTGGTTGAATAGGACATCTGTGGGTCTTTTTTTTTCCTGTGCACTTTATTCCTGGCTTGGGCTGGGCATCTGGGAATTGGAAAGAAATGCCTCTTTGCTTAGTGAAACCCAGGTCAGAGCTTTCACGGTGAGCCCTAGAAGCAGATGCTCCTTAACAGAGGGACAGTGGCATGGCGTCATGGGGGCATACTTAGGCTTGGGCTTTCCTGATGATTTCTGCTGTAATTGCCTCTCTAGCCAGAGGAAAGTTCACTCAGGCTGTGGAAGGCAGTTTAGAACAGTGGAGAAAGCTTGGGGGTGAAGAGCCAGTCTGTGATTATTCAACTTAGATTAAGTTTGTAGTCAATTTACCAAGAGATCTAGCATTTATTGAATCTTATTACGGACCGGATTCTGAGCTGATGCTTTAATACTAATAAATTAGTTGTCCTTATTGTACAAACAAGGACATAGTCTTAGAGAGATTAGGTGACTTGCTCAAATCACATTGCTTACATGTGGTGGGCCTAGATTTGAACGCAGGCTATGTATTCCCATTCTCACTTTTTGACATGTTCTATGTCCTCCCAAGTCTGAAGGCTTCCAGACAAGTCATTTAGTTTATCCTCCATCTCACAAGGTTCCCCTGCATTAACCAGTCTGGCTGGATGAGAATTTGAAGAACATTAACCCCATTACAAATACCACACACCACTGTCTCCCTCTCCCTCTCACCTCTGGACCCATGTGCTTCTGTCTTGGAGTAAGAGCAGCAATCAGAGACAGATCCTGTCCTGTGTGTGCTCAGCCCCATAATAAGATCCTGTTGTCTGTAGCTGAAGCAAAACGACTCTGCACAGCACTCTGGATAGCAGCTGAGCTTGGTCCAGCTCTGATAAGAACCAGCCAAGCCCTGGAGCTGGTCCAGCCTGTCCAGCAGTTTCTGCAGGATGGGAGCTTCCTGCACATTATTCTGCCAGGAGCCCAAATGCCTGAAAGTTCAGGCCCCTGGCCTTTCTTGTCCCTCTGTATCAAATCCAGGGAATAAAGCCTCCTCTGCCTCTCAGGAGAGCCCTCCAAAATCTGTTCTGTCACATACTTTTTAGTGTGATTCTGCGTAAGAAACAACAAATCTCAGGTTTTTAGTTGACTCCATGATGCCTGACACCATAAGAAGCTAAAAATCGAAGATTCCCCAAATAATTCCTTTCAGGTATGAATGAACTTGCTACAAACTATAGCTGGCTGGTCCAAAAATCCCTCTTTATTTGTGCAGGCTTGTGTCTGTAATTGAGCAGATGTAGCCACTTTGAACTCACTTCCTCACAGAAGCAAAATTATACATGGGAGTATGATGAATGAGGGTAAGAACAGGTTTCTACTCTAGCCTACACACTTCTATCTCATAATAACATTGCTGAATTCTTGTATGTTTGTGATAAAAAATAGTGGCGAGGCATTTTGAAGAAATGTGTTTAAAGATACATGAAGACATGTTGGCAGACAGTCTAAAAGGAGCTCCTAGTCATTTTTCAGAGTGACAGAAGGTTAGAATTGAAATTTTCTCTTTTTATAATGGAATATAAGTGGTTCTTGATTACATTTAATTTCAATTCAGATAATTGGATCCTTTGGGCTCTTAGACTCCTAGAATCAAAGAATAACTGAGGGCTGGAGTTTTGGCTCAGTGGTAGAGTGCTTGCCTAGCAAGTGTGGGGCACTGGGTACAATCCTCAGCACCACATAAAAATAAATAAATAAAATGAAGTTATATTTTTTTAAAAAGTACCTGAAAGATGTTTGGGTTCACACTTTCCCTTAGTACAGCTAATCCCTCCTATAGTGTCCCTGATAGAGAGTCAGCCAGCATGACTTGAGCACTCCCAGGGACCTGGAACAAATTACTACTAGAAGAAGCCCATTGAATTTTAGTGCATTTTTGATGCTAGAAAATTCCTCATAGTTTAGCACTGAACTCCGGACATGTCCCGCTCATCCCTCCTATATTCTCCCCTCCCAGACCCCCAATTCACTGTCTCATCCCCTCTCCCCTTATAATCTTTTTTTTTAATTATTTTTTATTTGCAGTTGGACACAATACCTTTATTTATTTATTTTTATGTGGTGCTGAGGATCGAACCCAGGGCCTTGCACATGCTAGGGGAGCTTTCTACCACTGAGCTACAGCCCCAGCCCCCCTTCTAATCTTTATCTGTAACAAAGTAATATATTTTGCTCTTAAAATGTTAGATACTTCTTTTCCTGAGGTATAAGCGCCTAGCAATTTCTCCATAAATCTTTTAATTAGTTTTTAGAACAGAACAAAGAACGTTAATTAAATTCAACACTCCCAACTTATTTAAAATGATTATTTGGCTGTGTGCATTCATAGTTCTTTTAAACTTCCTTGATTTAGAAATTTCCACAGTCTATCCTCACCCTTATGGGGATGGGACACCCCCAGTCTCTCACTCAGACTCCTAACCTGGTGTCCTCTCTGGGCACAAGGCTTAGAGGTGAATATCTTCTACTCAGAGACACTCTACGTACTGATTAGCTTTTTCTCGTTATTCTTGACAGTCACTCCTATTGTTATTTGTTCTAAAATAGCATTTTTATTCTTTCATCCATGTCTTCTTGAATTACCTCTTGGACCCCATCCCAATTCTAAAACTGTGTGGTTTGTTCTTTCCTCTATCACATCAGGTAAAATAACCTTTGTTAATGTAAATTAGCCTAAGTATCCTGTATTTAATGCATTTAAAGTATAGCATAAATATCTTAATTGTGAGGTCCAATGTATTAGGTTGGACCACATGAAATTTCCATTTTTATAATAAAAAATGGTTGACTATCAGCAATCTCAAATGTTTCAGTCTAATAGGTTCCAATCAGCCTGCCTTTTCCTTGGAAGGGTACTCATAAATCTTGGTAGAAACAAAGGAGGATCTGGTCCTCAAGTAGTCAGGCCAAGAAGAAGACAGGATGAGAAGTGAAAAACCACTTGTTTTGAATGAAAAGTCACTTCATCTTCTTGGTCTTAGTTTCCACACCTATGTGAAGGGAAGCTGGTAAAACGACCATCTCACAGAGTAACTTAGAGGTGCAAAGGTGGCAATGTTAAGTAAAGGTACTTTTTAAACTGTAAGGTTGGTCTTACTGGCATGTGTACAGCCTGGTATCTTTAGAATTAAAAAAATAAATAAAAGTGTCATGAGGCTTTACCATGGTACATAGCAGGCCACGGAGAGAAGACTCTTAGAGTAACTAAGAGTCTTGGCGTAGAGTACCTGAGTCTGGGTCCTGATTCCACCACCGACTACCTAGCTCATGACCTTGGGCAACATGCTTAGAAATCTATAAAATGGCTTAATAGTGCTGACCTCCCAGCCCACATGCCATGCTAGAGGCAGTCAGTTAATGCTCCTTTCCTTGCCTGCCCTTGGTCCCAGTTTACCTGTATCTGAGTCTAGGGTATCTCCAGCCTGAATCCTCTCCAGGGCTGAACAAGGGTCAAGGTTCTGTTTCTGGTTTCATGCATAAGGTTTTCAGAGACCCCAATGTTGTCTCCAGTCTGCACCTCCTCTTCCCTCAGTTTCTTCTATTCCTGGTCTGTCTGCCCTGGACTCTTTCCCCAGTCGACCCATAGCAGGTCCATCTGGCTCCATGGTTTCCTGAGAACTGGTGTCTGTTTCCCTCTTCTAGCCCTTTTGCTTTCTTTTAATATGTTTATTTTATTTATTTATTTTTGTGTGGTGCTGAGGATCGAACCCAGGGCCTCAGATGTGCTAGACGAATGCTCTACCACTGAGCCACAACCCCAGCCCCGCCCTTTTGCTTTCTATCCAGAGCTCTGAGATCATATCTGATAGATTTGAGTTAAAAAATCTAAGTTTCCCCCTGCTTGCACCTCTGGCACTCTGACCTTCTTTGGTGGTTAATTCTGGTGATTGAAGGTAACATCCAGGCCATGCCCTCTTGGTGACGGTCGACCTATGTGATGGAGGGCTTTGCTGAGACTGAGTGTCAGGGTGCATATGATGGTGTCACTCTTCAATTCAAAGAAAAGTAGAACAAAGGAAATTTTGTGAAAACTGCCTTTCTTATGTCCATTTTAACTGACTTGCCTCCACTTACTTGTCTGTTGGGATGGGCCAAAAATGGCTTTATAATTATCGACCAAGGGGATGGGAAGCCTCCCAGGATACGGTTTCAGGAAGAGGGAGACTCAAGTGCCTTCCAATTCACTTTTTTTTCTTTTCTCTTTTTCTTTCTTTCTTTCTTTTTCTTTTTCTTTTTTCTTTCTTTTTTTTCTAATAAGGCAGCAATGACATTTAGAAATTGTGCCCCAGGCCTACCTTGCTGTGTGTTCTGGGTGAGACATCCTGCCTGTGGCTACCATCCATCTAATATTACTTAGGACATTAAAAAGTTTGGAATCAAGGCCTCAGGGAGGAACATATGAGCCCAGGCCACATTCTTCTCTTCACACACCTCAACCAGGCTGCCTCCAAGCAGAAATGAGCACCAGGAGGTCTCAGCCTGTCAAGAGAAAGAGCTGATTTCTCTGACTCCTCCTGCAGAGATACTGTATTTTCCTCTTTGTAGTTGGCCTGCTGTGACTTAGTTTATGCTATATGTCAATTTCAGCAGCTGTATGTACCTGCCTGCTGGTACCCACTGTAAATTTGGGAAATCTCCATGATGATGGTGTTTTGAATAGGATGATGTTTTGAATAGGATCCTTGTGAGCTGGGCATGGTGGCCCACGCCTGTAATCCCAGAGTCTCTGGAAGCTGAGGTAGGAGGATCATGAGTTTCAAGCCAGCTGCAGCAATTTAGCGAAGCCCTGAGCAACTTAGTGAGACCCTGTCTCTAAATAAAATATAAAAAGGGCTGGGGATGTGGCTCAGAGGTTGAATGCCCCTGGGTTTGATCCCTGGTACAAAAAAAAAAAAAAAAAGGATCCTTGTTCCTTGAAGCCTCACCTGCCAATGGGTGGAGCTCAAAGCAGCAGTGACACAGTGGGATTTAGTCCCACAGCAGAAAACCCCTTATGATGGTGCTTTCCCAGGGAAAGCTAGAGGTGGTCAGTACAGAAAGTAGAGGACACCCCAGACAGCAGAGTGTTCCTATTTCCCCTTGCTTAGAGCTAACTAAGCTGAAACTATCTTCCTCCTAAAGGAACACAGGAACCCAAGAATGATGTGAACTGACCTGGCTTTGGGAGAGAAAGAAGATGTGGCTGTGGTCTGGGTGGCCACCTTCTCTGCTCAGGGAAGTTCAGGGATTGGAGGGCCTCAGACCTTGAGGAGCAGCCCTTGTACACCCTGGCTTGAGGAGCTCTCAGCAATGAGATTCTGAGGCTTCTGAGCAGGACAGAGCAGTCAGGACCCTGCTCAATGCCTTCCTGTGTCACCTGCACTTTGTAGGCTTAAAACTGCAACCTTAACCCAGACATGCAAACATGAGTGGGAAGTATTTCCATTTACAACTACTGACATGTATAGGACCAGCCCTCTGCCCCCTAAGCACTCACTGGGCAGCCTGCCCCTTTCTTGGGGCCTGCATTGCCTCATGTTCCCATCTTGGTCCCCAGCCACAGCAAGAAACTCTGATTCTGATATTTTATCCACTTACCTTCCTTGCCACATGGCCCCAAGGCCACAGGAAGTTGGTGCCTGCCTTTGTACACAGATGGGCAAAGAGGCCATTACATTGCTGGCCCCCAGCACAGGGAGAAGGCCCAGGCCAAAGATCCTCCTTAGCTCACATCCTTCCAGTGTGTCTGGTCTCTACCTCACACAGACAAAAGTCCTTCCTGTGGCTTCTGAGTGCTTCAAAGGCCTGTCCTAGAACCCATTCTAACTCTACCCCTATGTGTTAGATTCCTGAGGCTGCTGTAACAGACTTCTGTGAACCTAATCACTTCAAACAAAAGCATTATCCTGCAGTTCAGTGAGTTACAATCCCAGAACAAGTTTTAACAAGCTAAACTCAAGGTGATGTCCTCCGCCACAGGCTCTAGGGCAGAAACCATTTCCTGCCCTTTCTAGCTTCTAGAGGCTCCCAGCATTCCTTGGCTTGTGGTTCCTTCCCCCTTCTTCAAAGCCAACAGTGTTGCCTGTCCCTAGTAGTCGCATCTCCCTCAAACCTCATCAGGGAAGTTCTCTGCTTTTAAGGGCACCCATGATTGCACTGTGCCCACACAGATAATCCTGAATATCCTCCCATCTTAAGGTCCTTCACTAAGTCACACCTGCAAAGTCCTTTCATGTAGAAGGTGTTGTATTGACAGGTTCTGAATATTAGGATGTAGACATCTCTTGGGGGCTCTTCTTCTGCCTGCCTCATCCTAGCATCCTCCTGACCAGCCTGCCTGACCCCTGCAGAGTTCTTGTGTGAGGAACCAGGCTCAGTGTGTTCATTCCCTAAGACCTGTTGAGGAAACTGGCCTAAGCCTTAGCAGGAGGGTCTGAGGATGGGGACAGGGAGTAATGTCTTGATGCTAGAAGTTCTGACTGAGGACATCTTTAAAATCCCATTTCCTGTGAAGTCTTTGAAGACAGATGAGCTAAGCATCTCTCATTTGTTTGGAAGGTTGAAAATTCAGAAATAGGAGAACAGTATCTTCCACTGGAAATTTTCAATAAACTGAACTGCAAAATTCGCTCCATTTAATGCACCATAACCTCTTCAGTGGACCCAACGAAGCCACATGATGCTGTAATTGCTCCTTCTCCTGTGGGAGGGGAGGTGGCACTGACAGTTGGAATTAAAATGCCATCCCCTAAGGTGGACACTGGGCAACTGCAAGCCCACCTAAATTGAAACTCAGTCCAAGTGATAGACTGACACTTCTTACTGCTCTCCTTTGGGAACACTTTGACCTACTTACAAGTAAGTGTTTTTGGAAGTGGATAGAACCTGGAGGGGGTTGTTTTTAGCAACTCTAGCTGCAGCCATCTTTCACTTTGATAAATAGCTCTCTCCTCCTGAGCTCAGGCCAGCAGTGAGGCTCAGCATGGATCTCTAGAACATGTCCTTACTACTAGCAGCTCTATCTCCCTATCTCCCAGAAGAACATGAACATTGGCCATGCTAGGAAGACACTGGGTCCTTGGTGTAATCCCACAATCTTCCCCAGTATTGCCTGGATGATCCCCCTACCTTGGGCCTGGTCCAGACTAGAAGACAATCAGCAATCCTTCCTTCCTGAACAAAAGGGGCTGTTTGATGGGATGAGCTGGGGCTTAACTCTCTTGAAGATAAGTGAAACAGCTAGAAAGAGGCAGGCAGGGGTCAGGAGCGCAGGTGCAGAGGAACACATTTATAGGCCTGTGGTTAAAATCATGTCAGATGGCCTAAATGATGGTTAACCAGTGAGTCCAGGAGCTACCCACCAGATGGATGGTGGTACCCAAGAGGCCAGCAATGGTGTAGTGGTTACTAAGCAGAGATAATTAGAGATAACATTGCATAATGGTGACAATCAGGCTTTTTCTATGGACATTACTATTAAAAAATACATATCACCTGGGAATAGTTACCCGTCTAGAAGTCCCACAATTTTGAAGAAAACATATATTTGGAGTTCAAACTAAATGTAGTATCAACACACACATTGCACCTCCCCTGTCTAAACTCAGGCTTCTGGTCACCAGTGATTACTGTCTCAGTTCCTCTTTTCACATAAAGAAGATACCTTTACCTTATGTCAAGGACTGGTCTGTCTTCAGTTTCTTTTATCTGCTAAAGAAAACCAAGCCAACTGCTTTTCTTAGAATTCACCCTGTTGTTCTTTGCCTTTACCTGGGGAACATGTTATCCAATTTGTATTTCCCATATAAATGTCCCTGTACAGTTAAGTTCAGTGACTTGCAGGTAGTAGATGTTCAAACACCAATTACTTGTTGAGTAAATGATTAATACTTGGCTAGAATTGCATGATTGTAAGCCACACCCACAAATGGAAGCCAGGACTGGGTTATTTGAAAAAATACATACCATCCTGGTATCAACAATCCGACATATCAGAGGTCTGAAATCTACACAGGGAACATGCCCTTAGCTGCTGAACAGCATGACACGGGCAGAATGCAAGCACCATGGCGTGCACCTATAGTTGCAGCTACTTGAGAGGCTGAGGGAGAATCACTTGATGCCATGGGCTTGAGGGACCAATCATGAGAGTTGAATAAACAAAGGTGTGTGTTCAGGGGCTTCCTAAACTCTACACTTAGCTGAGACTCTTGCTGAAGAGTGGGAGACCTTGAGCCCTGAAGTTCTCAGATCTGACCTCACGTTGAAACTCCCTGAACAGTTTTTTTAAAAACTATAGATATGAATCTGAATCAAACTCTGGAGTGGGTGGTGGGGGAGAGAGTCTCTATGAGTGGAAGAAGCAGTTGAGTGAGGAATTGGAGTGCAGATGGGGCAGGCAGGGTCTGTGGTCCATATTCACCAGGAACTACCCTCACAGACTCTACTGAGCCTGTGGACATCTCGGGGGATATTCTGTAAAAGGTCTGTAGTGTACTTGGCACAGAAAGAAGGTTCTCACGTGAATCCTAGGCCTGAGTTTGGGCAAAGTTGCTATTCCTTATGTCTCTGGCCTGGAATCTCACTAAAAAATGTGGAAGTGCCGTGATCCAGAAAACTTCTGTCCTGTAGATCTGAAGATAATAAGCCTGAAGGAAAAAAAGTTGGGCATATGTCTGTTGCTGGAAGAGGCAGATGCCTGAGGTCATGATCCAGTGTCACTGAAGCTTGTAGCTAACCTGGGTAGGGGACAGGCAGTTACACTAGTGCCCAATGCCATGCCCAACATTGAGGTATCCTTGATCCAGCACATCTGCAGGCTGAGACCAGGGATTCCTGGTGTTCATTGTTGTGGGAAATGGGAATGAGACCAAAAATGGACTTGTAGGCAAGCAGAAAGCCCAATCCATGTAAATGGACAGGCTGCAGCCACCACTGGAGACAAACTCTGCCAAAAATAAGACTGTTTCCAAACAGCCACCTGTCTTGGAAATTAAGAACAATCTAAAGATATTGCCACAGCTCAGTGGCTTTTAGACTTTTAGGAGTTGGTGGCTGAGTATTTGAAACCCCAAAATTGGGAGATATTCCATTGGGTTACACAAAAAGGCATGTACTCCCCCCACACACACCACCCATGGAAAGTCCAGGGATAGATAAACATTTGGGGAAAGGTACATCTAGTTATTCAGGTTATATCACTAGAAATCTCTCTCATTTCTCTCTCTCATCAAGTACATTGGCTTCATTCCCAGGCAGCTTCTCCAGCATGGCTTGGGTATAGCAAGATTGCCTCCACCTGCTTTAGGCTAATATTTCACCAACTTCAAAATCTTGTGGGAAGATATTGCTGCTTTCCCAGTAGCTCTTGCTAAGGTTTCTGCTCTTTGCATGAACTTGGTCACGTGCTAAATCTCATCCAATCCCTGTGATTGACAGGCAAGACCAGGTCTTGGGCTCATCCTTGGAGTGTGGGGTGAGCAGGGGGAAGATGTCAGCCACACCCAAAAACATCGTCTGGGAATGAAGGAAGGATAGTTCTTCAAAGAAAATCAAGGTGCTATTACAAGAAAGAAGAAGGTCTAGATGGCAAATAGGGGAAAATGCACTCCATGGGGGGGTTCTCAAAGTGTAGTCCCTGTAGCCAACAATGCCAGCATCCTCCCTGGGAACTTATGGAAATGCAGATTCTCAGGCCCCACTCAGACCTACTAAATCAGAAACTCTGGGTATGAAGCCCAGTAATCTGGATTTTAACTCACTCTCCAAGTGATTCTGAGGCACACTCAAAAGCACAAACCTTTTATAGAACAACTCCTAGAGATGTCCATAGGCCATGCCACACCAGTGGTTCTCCAATTGTATTTCACATTAAAAACACCTGGGAAAACTTAAACTCACTGATCCCAGCTGAGAGTCGATTTGAATCTCAGGGTTTGTCGGGGAGGGAAGACTCAGGCACTAATGGTTTTCTAATTTCATTCCACCCTGGAATATCTTTGGGAGCCTGAACAAACACTAATGGTTAGAAATTTTTAAAGCTCTCTAACAATTCTCATTAGCACCAATATTTAAAAACCATTTTTCTGGTTAGCTTTTCATCACTTTGACCAAAATACCTGATACAAACAACTTGGAAAAGGAAAGGTTTATCAGAGATTTCAGTCTGTAGTTGCTCTGGGCCTGAGGTAAGGCAGAACACCATGGTGAAAGGTCATGACAGAGAAAAACTTCTCAGCTCCTGGCAGCCAGGGGAGGGAGGGAGGGGGATGGAGAGAGAGAGAGGGATGGAGAGGGAGGAGGAGGAAGAGGGAGGAGGAGGAGGAGGAAGGGAGGAAGGGGAGGGGAGGAGAGAAAGGTGGATTCAAGGACAAGATCTAGTCCCAAGGGCATACTCCTACTTACCTACTTCCTCCAATCATGCCCCACCTACTCACAGTTTCCACCATCTCCCAATAGTCCAGTCAGTTGTCTATCTAAATTCTCTTGAAGACATTAAAATGTCTAGACTCAGGCTGGAGGATCTGGGCAACTATTTTCTTGAATCCCTCAACTTAAAATTTGCATACATATCTGACGGTTAACACTTTTGTTTCATATTCTTGGTGAGTCTATCCTAGGGGCTAACTTCAAAGAGACTAAAATTGGTTTTGTTCACTAATGCAGACCCAGTACCTTGAATAGAACCCCTCACAGAGAAGGCACTCAATAAGTATTTGCTGAATTAAAGCAAAGGTCCACAGCCCATGTCCCCATGGTGCCCAGTGGTGCTCAGGAGTTCCTTCTGGGGCACAGACATTGGCTGGTCTCATTCTGGGATGCCTGTGAGGATGGCAGTGGGAGTCTTGGGTTATTGGTGTCTATGCTCAGCATGAATCTCCAGCGTAGCCAAAATGTGCTGACCATATCAACTGAAGAAGGGAGAAATTCCTAAAGCTCTTATGTCTTTATGTTGAGAGGAGGATAGATTCTTGGGTTATAAGGCCCAGTGTAAACATGCTGATGGGTCCATTTTGCATATATAGGCCCACCCTAGAGCGTCCTGGCACTCTGATTTCTTAATTAAAAGCAGGGTCTTCCTCAAATATCTCATTCAAACCAGTGTCTATAAGATGATACCATCAGCCTTTGTAAAAGGGCTGTGACAGAAAAGTGATCTAGTGTCATCTGAACATAAAAGTCTGAAGGAAGACTTTTAAAAAGAACGGATTATTCATTCAGCAATTTTATTTGTGTATTTATTTATTATAATAAATAATTGAACTTAGGACCTCCCATGAACTAAGCAGGCATTCTACTACTGATCTACACTCCCAACACCTAACCTAGCAATTTGTTTGGTTTGGTTTGGGACTGGGGATTGAACCCAGGGGCACTTAACCACTGAGCCATATCCCCACCCCTTTTTATTTTGTATTTTGAGACAGGGTCTCCCTAAGTTTAGGGCCTCACTAAATTGCTGAGGTTGGCTTTGAACTTATAATCCTCCAGCCTCAGCCTCCCAAGTTACTAGGATTACCAGTTTGTACCACCATGCCTGGCTCACCCAGCAATTTTGAAGCATGTTAAATTCCTATCAGAATATTCTATGTTGAAATATCACATGGTATACCATAAACATGAATAATTTTATATTTCAACCTAAGAAATTAATTAAAAAATAAAACTAAAGAATGCTCCAAAGTGTCCATTCAAAATGAGATATTGACTGGGACCACAGTACCCATGTCGTAGATTACAAGCAAATAAGTTAACTTTTAAAAGGGCTGAGGTAACAGGGTGCTTTTTTTCTGGACTTCCAAATCTGTGTATCTGTTGTCTTTGGTGACATGGAAAATAGAACCAAACAATTGTGCTTGTTGCCAGGGATCAGAACTGGAACCCAGGGCAACTCTGTGAGGATCAAGCATCCTTCAGCAATTCAATCTGGCAAGATGAGACTGACCAACAGCCAGGATGGTGTGGGAATCATGAATCTTGAATGCAGGCAGCCTGAGCAATTGGAATTGTCATTTTACTGTTTTTGCATGTGTTAGAAAGCACCCCAAAGGCATGTTTCCAGCTTGATAATGAGATGATTTTGTAACTCTCTCTGGGACAAGCCATCAAAAAGGTAATAGGAGGAAAAGTAGAGGTATGATTTTGACTCTAGATTCTGCTGGACTATGAGGTGAAGCTTTTTGGAGTTTCTCTTTAGAGTTAAACCATGAAACCCTCATCATAAGGTCATTCATTCACTTTCCTCAAATATGGAAGAGAACCCTACTTTATAAGGGTTTTGTTATCAGGATAAGTGAATGACTGTGTGGAGAATGTGGAACTGTGGAAACTGTTTGGCTTATGACACTTACCCTCAATGTTAGCTATTATCACTCACTGTCCTATCATTTACCAAGCATCTACTGTGTCCTAACCATGTGGTGGACACCTTAACACATAAATAGGTCCAAATCTAATCATGGTTCACACTGGGAAAGGAAGCCCCAAATGCTGGCAACTTCTAAAAGTTTTGACCCTTGCCAGTCTTTCATCCAGATGGGAATTAGGTGATCAAACTTTTAGTTTTTATTTCTCTCACAAGTTCCCATTTTTCTGATGAATAAGGCCTCTTTATGAGTGTTATATGCTTCCTGAAGACCCATTTCCTTAAAACTGGACACAAAGAAATGAGAGAGACTCTGAGTGAGATAATGACTCATGCAAAGGTCCAGATTGGCTTCAGAGGACTTACAGAAAGTAAGTTTGTGCCTCTGCTTGCACCACAAAAAAGACTTAAGAAGAAAAGCAGAGAGATGTAAGTAGAGGAACAAGAGCTTCCCAGGGCATGTTGTGGGGAGATGGTGAATGGAAGTCTTCTATGATAAGTAAGATGTTTGGAGATTCTCTATAGGTGTTCATTCACCTGGAGCTATTAAATGTCATCTGTGTAACAGTACTGCCATGGATATCTTTTAAAACGCTATTAGCAATCCTGTAACATAAGGATTTTTTCTATTTTTTTTTAAATGAAGAACATAAAGATCAAAAAGTAAAGTGACTGGACTAAGGTCAAACAGCTAGTTGGTGGCAAAACTGAATTTTAAACTTTGGTTTTATGATGCCAAACTCAGAATGCTTTTGCACACCATCATTCTGGCTTGGAAGCCAATGAAGAAATGAGGCATTATCATTTGATATAATAATAATTATCATTATTATATGATAATAATGATAATTATCATTATTAGTTGAAAGCTTTAAAAAAAGAAGAAGAAGAAAAAGAAAAGCGTTGGGTAAAGGTGTTTTTAATACATTGGAAGTGAGGAGCAGGAAAGAACTAATCTGTTAGGGAGAAAGGGCATTATTAAGCCAGCGCTGACTATGGTAGCCTTTGAGAGGAGGAGGCTGCACATGAGTACCTGTTTTGTGCCAGGAGCTCTGTGGGACCAGCTCCCAGCGCTTACTGGGCACTCACAGCCACAGGCAGCCTTGCATAAGGCTCCGGTAACCACTGTTGTCCTGGTCTCCAGCAAACAGCTGGACCTTGGAACTCCGCCCCCCTTAGGCCCTCCTCCCCGCCGGCTGTTGGGGCCCCGCCCCTCCTCCCCAAGGTGGCTCTGACTCCCAGTAAGTCTGAGCCTTGGCCGGCGTGCGGGAGAGGACCGCAGGGCGGGAACGCGGGAGCCAGCTCCCGAGCGCGGCGCTGAAGTTTCCCTCCGGCTGCGCTCTCACCCCTGGCTGGCGCCCGTGCCATGCGGGAACTGTGGGACCGCGCGACAGCATGAAGGGCGGCGACCGAGCTTATACCCGAGGTCCCTCTTTGGGGTGGCTCTTTTCTAAGTGCTGCTGTTGCTTCCCTTGCGGAGGTGAGTGGCTGTTGCCATAGGTGCCTCATTTTAGCCTGGCTAGTGGGACTGGGAGGGAGGGTGGGAGGGAGGAAATGGAACCTTAGGGGGAGGCTGCTGGGGTCGGAGTATGGGGGTGGAGGACGCGGGGCGGCAAAGAAAGAGGGTTTGCTGTGAACCACGTACATTTCAGTTTCCCAGGCAAAACGCCGCGCGCGCGCGCTCTTTTGGTGAGATTTTTGACTTGGGTACGGAGCTGCAGTTTGGGGACGCAATTATTTCCCAGGGACTTTGGATGTCTGGGTGCCAATATTCTGGCGCGGGGAGTGGGCAAATGGGGAGGGTACAGTAGAGGGATTCAGCTGCGAATGTCCCAGAAGTGGCAGAGGGACACTTCTCTGCTCATTTACATATGGGTCTCAGCTCCAAGACTAACATGACTCCTGGTTATGGGAATGTATTTGACACTTGTCTCTACACCAGGAACTATTTTTGCCAAGTGACAATTTTCTTATGGGACTGAAGCTTGGTTTTCTCTGCCTGGATGTTCACAGGCCAGCGTGAATTTGTAGCACTGGGCCAGAGGTTGGCTCATTAATTAACTGAGAACTCTCTTTGTACCCAATTAGGACTGTGTTTAATTATTCTGCTAATTTTAATGTTGTTGAGGAGACTTGCAGGAAGCAACCAATTTCCCCAAAGCAGCCTGCAAATCAAGAGGGTGAGAAGCATCTCAGAGGGGGGATTATAAATTGTATAGCTTCTCCTAAAAAAGAAAGCAGAACTTTCCTGGACAGAGGGAACAGTTATCTCTAACACCATTAGTGTCACTTTAACACTTCAGCTGGAAGAGTGGACAAGAAAGAATGTTTTTGTGCACTCTGAAGTGAGAACATAGCTTCTTACTTGACATTTGCCCCTTTCAAAAGTTTCACCTATGGGGCCTCTTCCCTCCATTCCCATTTACAGTGCCCCAGTTTCAAGCTTCCCATCTTCCTCTGTGTAACATCCGAATGGAACTTGTGGTCGAGTTACTAGTAAATAATCTTCATCTAAGTGACCCTTCACCCTTCTCTATGACACACACACACACACACACACACACACACACACAAACAATACGTAGCCTTGACAAATTCTCCAGCCTGAGCAGATTTATGGTTACAAAAACTAATTAAATCTCTAGGACCTTTCCCTGGGTCATTAAAGTTCATAATCCCAGCATTAGAGTCTCTCCATCTCTGCATTAATTAGAACAGCCTGGAACTGTGTGGTATCCAGTTCTAAATGTCTGAATTCAGATGGAGAAGCGATCTGAGGAGGCAGGGACTAGCAAAGCCTAACGTTGGAAACCTAGGCTGGGAATCCAAGCAAGGGGGTGTAAAAGGGGGAGGGAGCAGGAAATGGCCAAAGGGAATCTGAGTGGGTGGGTTTGCTCCGAAGGCTGCCTTAGGAGAGAAGGCTTTCCAGTAGAATTTCCTGGGAGTCCGTTTCCTGTCTGGGCGGAACCTGGGGACGGGGCAGCGCTTATCCAAAGCTCCTGCAGCTGTCCCTGGGTCCAGATGTGGTAGCTCTGGCTTCCTAGCAGGGTACTCCTCCCCGGGTCTGTCTGGCCAAGCTTTGTGAATTGCCTCAGCCCGCTGCCGGCTGACAGAAGAGGGGTGGGGGTGGGGCTGCCCCGCCTGGGGACCCAGCTGCAGTCTCTGGCTAGCAGAGGGGGCGTGCAAGCGGAGGTTAGTGGAGCCAGAGGTGCGGGAGGCCATTGACCCTCCGCTGAAGATCAGGGGAGGCAAAAGGTCCACCGCTTAAGAAGGCAGTTTAAACCAGCTCAAAGGGGAAAAGAAGGGTAACAAGGTGGGTCCATCCTCGCCAACTCTGGCTTTACTCTCTGTTCTTTCCTAGATCTAAAATGTGTCTGAAGATGGGTGTAGCTGCGGCACACACCGTTATCCCAGCTATTCGGGAAGCTGAGGCAGGAGGATCTCAAGTTTGAGGCCAACCTGAGCAACTTAGCAAGACCCTGCCTCATATGCTGGGGGCATGCAGAAACTGGGGATATAGCTCAGTGGTAAAGCATCCCTGTATTCAATCCCCAATACCAAAAAATCTGAAGCACGTTGTGGGGCCCCTGCGGAAAGGGAGTATCTGAGGCGCTGGCACTCCCTGTGGCTCCCTCAGAGTAGGTTCATGGGAGTCTCCATTCAGCTGGAGGGCATAGATTGAGAAGCTGACTGAGAAGATAAGGCCTGTATTGAGTGCCAACACATTGTCCAGAGCCCCAGCACTCTGGGAAAAGGCTGGCCCAACCCCAAGGTGGAAAAGGGCTCAGGGACAGTCTGAGGTTGGCTGGAGTGGAGGGTGTTCACAGCAGAGAACCATCTACCTCTTTTCAGCTAAACCAGTTTCTCTGGTCTTACAGACCTACTGCAATTGAAAGGCAGCCTCCCTACTCCCTGTTTCAAATACAGGCAGCTGGTTACTTGGCCTCTTACCCTGTTCCTAAGAGCAGGCTTTCTCCTACTGCTTCAGAAGCTTCACGCTGGAGCTAGTGGGTCAGAGCTCCCCTATTGTGGTTCCCCAGTCCAGGGCTCTTGCCTGGCTTCCAGTCATTCAGGATGTAGAGGTGACCTCCATGTAAAATCTGAGGAGGACACAAGTGAAAGGAACCAAGAGGAAGAGGAAGTGGAAGGTTCTGGTTCTTTTTGACTAAGAAGCTAAGTGAGCCATACTAGGATTCTCTGGAGAATCATAAGTGGTTGTAGTTGTTGTTACAGGGTTGAGTCAAGGATTTAGTAACAGTACCCGTGTGGCCTTTAAATATCACATTTGAAGAAAATATGGATGAATGTAGTGTTAGACTTCTCTCTCTCTCTCTCTCTCTCTCTCTCTCTCTCTCATACCAAAGATTGAACTCAGGGGCACTCAACCACTGAGCTACATCCCCAGCCCTATTTTGTATTTTATTTAGAGACAAGGTCTCCCTGAGTTGCTTAGCACCTCGCTTTTGCTGAAGCTGGCTTTGAACTCTCAATCTTCCTGCCTCAACCTCCTGAGCAGCTGGGATTACAGGCATGTGCCACCACTCTGGCTGGAGTTGTCTTTTGATTTGGAAAAGCAAACAGTGACTATCTTATGTTTTTCCTTTCCTTTTTTTTTTTTTTTTTTTTTGGTTCTGTTAAGAATGGGTATGGTAAAGGGGATTGAGGAAAGATGGTCTTTCTTCCCTACCTCAAAAATGGTCCTGAAGAAGAGAAAAACTGAAAAACAGGAATACAGAAGAAATAGAGATAGATAAGAAAAAGAAGGCAAATACATTTATAACTGACTCTTTGAAAAGTGAAAAGCAACAAAAGTGAGGTAATGGCATGCGTGTGTCTGAAAGGTGATAAATCATTGCTGTCACCCTCTGTGGGGAGTTGAGGATTGGTTTGGCTAGTGAGGCTGTCCTTTGAGTCTGAAGAAGTGGGTCACTTCTGAAGACTTCTTTAGTTATCTTAAAGTTAAAACACACACACACACACACAATCCTTGTTTCAGGGTGACAGAAAATTTCACTTAGAAGTTGCTAATTTAGGTGTCCTACTGGCATTTGTGACTTTTTAGATCATGGAGCCTAGAGGTTTTCCTGATCTTTATAGTTTGTAGCCAGTTTTAGAGCATTCAATTTTCTGGTCCACTTGTAATTAACTTTGACTGTGTGGACCAGAGCCAAAGCCTGGTCCTGCTTGAAAGCCTCTCATGATCATCCTCCTCCTCTGCCCCTCCACCACGGGCAAGGGATTTGTTTATACTTATTTACTGCTGTATTGATGTCCTTGGATCCCAAGCCATGTGCCATCATGTTTTTTTACATTTGCACTGAGATAGTTCATCAGTCTGACTATCTCCAAGGTGAGGGCCAGGGGTGGGGAGGTGCTGGGATCACATGCCTGTGGTTCTTTCACAGCAAAGTTAGTTAAGGTCCTGCTTGACTCTGACACCAGAGGGTATGGATGAGATCACAGGGGTTCACTGGGCATTTAAAGTCAACCTCATCTTTTTTTCCTCCCTTGTCCCACCAGAATCCCTAATCAGGAACCTTATGACTTGATGTGAATGTCTTGTCCTTGGCCTTAAATTAATATGATTCATTTTATAAACTGAATTTAATGTGTGAAATTGTGACACCAAGTTTCTTCAGAAAGGTGTTGGTAACCTTGATGAGCTACCCTTGTGACACTCTGTTGCTTTCCTTTAAAGGACAATAATCCTTGAGACCAGGATGCCTATCCTTTTATTTCTTCATCTTCTGAGAAGTACCTTTATTAATGGTGAGAATTCAGTTGGCCATTAGTATGTATTTGTTTTTCCATTACGTCTCAGTTTTTCTTTTTCTCCTAGGGATATACTGTAATCTGGGGAGAGTCTGGGGAGACATACCATATATACATACTGTCTCCAACCCCTATCTCAACTCTGTTAACTATTGAGTAGTAACAGGATATCAGTTACTACCGGAGTAATAGTACTAACTGCCAGGCCTCATGTAGCCTAGTGGAAATGGGAGGGTTTGATTTGAGTGGGGTGCAGTAGAGACTAGGAACTGAAGCCAAACAGCCCTCCTTTGGTACAGTTGAATATCCAAAAATCACTACTAATCCTGTGGGCATGTTGTCCCAGGGTGTGGGTCCCACTTCAGAACAAAAAAGATAAAAAATAGGACTCTGTTTTTCTTTTTATGAAAAAAGAATTTAAAAGTAAAAAAGCAAGTGAGCATCTGGGGGTTTATTTACACTTGAGCCCATCCATATGAATACTGTGGGCGTGACTGACTCCAGAGATATTGGAATTCCATTTTGTGATGTTCTTTTTGAGAATCTCAATAGTGTGCTTTTCTGCCCTGAAAATATGACCCATCTTTTACAAATACTGCTTCTCTTTCAGTGAGTGAGTGGCTGCAGGCTCTGCCCTCTCCTTCAGACCAAACCCCAGGCTGACCACTCCTATAGGGACATCCCAGAAAACACATGGGTCTGGAACCTGGGGGTAGGAGTGGATTCTCAAGCAGAAAATGCTGATGGGGAAGTTAGAACTGGAAGGACTCATTATCTGTCCCCTTTTCTAAAGGAGGAAACTGAGACCCAGCTATTAGTAGTAGATAGGAACCAGAACCCTTTTCCTGTGCTCCTTCCTTGACTCCATTATTCCCAGACACGTTGGCATCTCTAGACAGCCAGTCTGACCACACTGACGAGCAGATACGGTCCCCAAGCTGAAGCTTGGGTGTTGACTGTAGAATGATTTGTTGTTCTTGGGGTGACTACACTGCCTGACTGGCCACTGGAATTGGACCTGACTGGTCTGCTTTAAGGGACTCTTCTGTGCCAAGATCATAGAAGACAGAGTGGGTACCAATGCAGTTTGTGCTTGTGGTTCTTAGTAAATACCTGTTCATGTTTCTTCTTTGGATCACTTTAATTCAAAAGGTCCCTTTTTCTCCTTTCTTTCTTGTCCCTATATATATATATTTTTTTTTTGAGATAGCATCTGGCTATGCTGTCCAGGCTGACCTCCAACTCATAAGCTCAAGCTATCCTCCTGCCTCAGCCTCCCGCCTCAACCTCCCACCTCAGCCTGCCTCCCAAGTAGCTGGGACCACAGGCGTAGACCACATTACCTGGCTTGTCCCTGTTCTTGATGTGTGCCCTTTCAGGTGGAAATGAATAAATGAAATACATTCCTATCATTCCATCTTGGATTGTCCCTGGTTTTTATGTAACACACAATGTTTTAATGCACTTGACAGATGTTTATGTGCCAACTGCATACCAGCCCTGCACAAGGTCCCTGGGAGACGATGGGAATTGTTGGGCTGTTGTGAGGATTGGTTAAGGTGATGTCTTTAAAGGACTTAGCATAGCACCAGGCATGTCAAATACTTTCTGAAAATTCTGTTATTAATTATGACAGTAATTCTACACATAGACCCAATCCCAAAGAGACTCCCAACTAAGTATTTGTGGGTCCTCTACATGATGATACTATAAATATAAGCTCCTAAATGACTTAAGGGTCTTTTCTCAAACCACTGTCAACTCTGCCTCAGTATAGTAGCGTTGTCACTGTAGGGGAAGAAAGCTTGTCATCCCCCACCCCCTTTTTAAATTAAACCAATTTTTAAAGTACATAACACTGGGAGTATCATAGTCACTCCATTTCATTTAAAAAAAAAAAAAAAAACAGAAGCTGGCAAGAAGCCTAAGCATCCCCAAGTTGTCCTCTTGAGGGAGAATACAAGGTTTGAGAATTGGAGAATAGATACAGCATTTGTTTGTTTTCATGCTGAGGATCAATGGCATTCTTAATTCTCCCCTCCCTCCATTAGTAACTTCACTCTACCACCAAGCTGCACCTTATACCAGCTTATATCCTGAGAACCTACACTATATAAAAAGCCTGTCGCTTTCTTGCCTGCCCCTTGACTTTGGCTAGCAATCAACTTAGATTAGCCCACATTTGCTGCACATTCTTCATGTGTGAGGCCTTGCTGGTCCTTCTCAAACTGTTTTGCTGAAAAAAATTACAACCCATCCCCCACCACCACCAGTTGTTATTCCAACCCCTGAGGTTCTGGATATTTCACTAAGTTTGGCCAGTGTCTTCTGTATCACTCATAAAGGAGGGACATGGGTGTCTTGGCTCCCTGCCTGGTCTATGCCGTGTGTGACTAATGGGGCACATCTTTTCATTTCTTGAGGTTGGCACAACCTCCTGTACTCTGCTTCCTGGAAGGAGGGTAACCCTGGTTACACCCGTGAGGCACTTAGGAAGCTGCCAGGTGACTTTTTGCCAGGTAAAGGAGTAAAGATCAGAATTCTAAACAGGTTCTTCCACATTCTGCTTGCCCTCATGGTGACCACAGTGAGGAAACTGTCAAATTGAGAGGAAGGGAACCTCCTTCTGCACTGGGCTGAAATAGTGCCTGTGAAGCACTGCTGTTTCGGGTGATCTGCTCTTCCCTGGGACTGGGTGGTGTTGGCATGCGCTTCTCTCACACCACTTGGAGTGGAGTAGGCTCTCAGGATGTTCTCAGTTTCTCTCCTCCCTCCATTAGAACTTTTCGTAGTGCCCCCGTGGATAAAGGGATGCTATCTCCCTATCCAAAGGAGAACCAAACCTCCATGTTGAAAACTCTTGCCTCTGCCTCAGATTTTGCATCCCAGTCTCACAGCTAGTTGGTATACCATGAAAGTCTCCTGTCTCTCCACTGACAGAATGCTGTAGAGCAGAAGTTCTCAAAGTGTGGTCACCCAGGACCATGGTGCACACTGGGGTGGTACTTAGAGCAACCTGTGATTTGGCAAGCCTTCCAGGTGGCTGTGGCTCATGCTCAAATGTGAGAACCACAGATTTAGTGTTACCGTCTTGGAAAGAAAAGAGACTTCCTCTTAGTTTTTTTTCCCCCTTTAATAATGCTCAGGCCTTTCTCATTTTGATTTGCTCTTTTCTCTCTCTCTCTCTCTCTCTCTCTCCCTCCCTCCCTCCCTCCCTCCCTCTCCATTCTTTGCTTTTCTTCCTCTCCCTTCCCCCAACTCCAGCAAGAAAAAGCATTCTGTAACGGAAGGCCATTTGCTCCCTGGGGAATTCTTGTTTTGAGCAGTGTGGAGGCCTTAGCCATTCACTTTCACCAGCTGGGGGTGGGGTGGGAGTAGGAACCATCTATGTGAGGTTCCTTCCTTAGCTGCTGGTCAAGGGCCTAGCAAGGGGAAAATCTTTGCATCTTCTCACTAAAGATTACATTGCTTTTAGTTCCTTTCCTTACTCTTAAGGCAAACTGTGCTGACCACAGGAAAAATATCAAAAGTTAGGCAAACAGGGGCTGGGGTTGTGGCTCAGAGGTAGAGTGCTCACCTAGCATGTGTGAGGCACTGGGTTCAATTCTCAGCACCACGCAAAAATAAAATAAAGATACTGTGTCCACCTATAACTAAAAATAATAAAGTAAAGTTAGGCAAACAAAAGATCATAACAACATAATCCTAACCACCTACAAACAACCACTGCTTAACCACTTACTATATCCTTTCAATGTAATTAGGTTTATCTACTGCTTTGGAAATAGGTTTCACTTAATCTCCTGAATATCTTGTAGATGTATTTCCAGGTTATTTTTGATGGCTGTCAAGCATTTCATTGCAGACAATGAAATGTGACAACTGTTGGTATAAGTTTAATGTAGTGGTTAAAAGTTTGGTGGGAAGGTATGAGGAAGAGCCTTGGATTAGGAAACAGATCTTTCCAGGATCAGAGTATATAGACAGATGGACTCTTGTCCTGGGGTTTGAGTGTCTCCACTCACCTTCCTCACCTTTCCTCTCTGCAGGGGTGGGATTTACTGGGTGTAACCCTCTGCTTCCAGAGATCTGTCAGTGCTACAGGGTTTACCCCTCCCCTCTTCTTCTTGGTCATATGGTGCCTTCTAATTGTGTAGCTAATCTCACTGAGCAGATTCTGGGATTTTTCTTTTCTTTGAGACATACCTTGGGAAATAGGTCATTAAATTATTATAACTGGGAAAGAAAGCCTTGATTAATTTTTTTCTGTCTAAAAATCATGCATCAATGGGAAAAACTTTTAAATACAGAGAAATGAAGATAAAATGTCATCATCTTGAGATAACACATTAATATTTTGAACAGATCTTGCTGGTCTTTTTTTTCCGTGTGTGTGTGTGTGTGTGTGTGTGTGTTTTCAGAAATATTATATAATAGTGCTACAAAGTTTCTTCATTTAACATAGTGCACAACTTCCACATTGTTTTAATGGATGCATTCAGTGGTGCACTGGAGCAGCTCATCTTGGAGAGGGATTGCTAAATATTCAGTACTTTGAGAACAAATTATTCAACCACTGGTAGTTTAAGATTGGTCTTGATAGTAGTGTTCATACCATGAAACTCACCAAACAGCTCTGCTTCCTGACTATCATGTCCTGAGCTGCTTTCCTGCACCATATCCTTCTGCCATGATGTTCTCCCTCACCTCAGGCTCAGATCAATGGAGTTGGTCCTCATGGTCTGAGATCTCTGAAACTGCTAATTGGAAAGAAGTGTATTTAAATGTAGATATTACTCAGAATTCAACTGATTTATTATTTGGCTATAACAACTGATCAGTATCAATACTGATTTACAAAGAACCTTAATTACACATAAGGGTATGTAAGATGAAACAGAAGAAAAACCAATTAGAACAATCATCATCTGCATCATCATAATTATCATCTTCTTCATCATCATCATCACAATGACATCTTTTTAACTTTCATAGATTGCAAAATGCTTTCATTTCCAGCACCTCTCTACCCTTCATAATCACCTTGAGAATAGGTAGAATTTGTATCATTTAATCCCCCTACAGTTGGAAGTGCTGGAAAATAGTGAAAACAAATGTAACAAAATAAGAAGATATTTCTGTTGTCTCTATGTTGTGTGATACTTCAAGAGATAAATAAAAAAGAAGGGCCCATTATGGAAGGAAAAAAGTAAACAAGATGTGATACTTGTTGAACCATAAGCTATGTTCTAAGATGATTAACCATCAGTTTCTAATGTTTGGTTAAGAAATAGCTCAAATAACATTAACATACATGGAGGAAATTAAAAAAAAAAAAAAAAGACAGTCACCCAACAATACAAGTCAAGGCTCTCTGATCCAAAGAGCTGATTTATCAGCATACTTTTAGATGCACAGATTATCATGTGTAAATACAATTTGTTCTTATTTAGTCAATCTCTTTACTTGGGTTGTTTCCAATTTTTGCTATTATAAATAATATTGTAATAGTCACTTGTATAGTTGGCTTGGCACATACACAATTTCTTCCTTAGGTTAAATTCCTAGAAATGGGGGTACTGAATCAGAGAACATTTAGAATTTGAAGACTCATTTGTTGCCAGTCACCCCCAGTTTCACACCCTCTGAAAGAAAGGGTGCACTGTTTTTGTTTTAGGAGAATTTATGAGAAACATCCTCTGGGATAGGAATGTCATGTCTCTACAACAGTTTGCTTCTGTTTACATTTTCTGAATTAATTTAATTCTTTTTATATGAATAAATACCCTGGCTGAGAATATAAAAAACTGTGTAGTATAAAAATATCTATAGATTTGTTTTGTGGTTCTGGATTGTGAGGCAATATATCGCGATTATTCAAAGCTTAGATTCAGAAGCCAGAATGAATGTGAATTTTAGCTCTGCTACTTATCTGTATGACCTCATGTAAGTTACAAAAACTGTGCATCAGTTTCCTCATCTGGAAATTAGAGATGCTCATGCAGTCTATTCATGGGATTTTGCATATGAGTTGACATATGTAAATATGAGTTGACATATGTAAATCACTGAGACCTGGCACATGGTGCTGGGAAAGTATTGGATTATTGTTATTCATGAGTACCTAGAAGTCTCTGTGGACTGTGCCACTCTTACATTCAAATGCTTTCATTAGATTTGGTTTTTCTTTATTCTATTTTTTAGGTTCAATCTAAGGATTGAATAAAGAGCCTTTCACATGCTGAGCAAGTGCTCTACTGAGGAGCTACATCCCCACCACTTTTAATTTTTTAATTTAAAATAGAATTTGCATAGTTCCCAGACTGGCCTTGAACTTACCATCCTCCTGCTTCAGCTTCCCTGGTAGCTGGCATTACAGATGAGCACCACCATATGCAGCTTCCTTAGTTTCTTAATCATAAAAGAAATTAAGCTAAGCACTTTTTGTGTCATACCCAAATATTTGAGTATGGTATGGCAGGGAGAAAATTAAAGAAGCTTCCATGCACCCAAAGATCTTACAGTCCAAATTGTGAGCTGTGCCACAGTATGAAACAGTAGTAACAAACAAAAAATTAATTACTGAAGAGAGTGATCAATGCTATAGGTTTCTACCTGATTGCTGGCTAAACTACCAATGGAAGCATAATGACCTGGGGTCATCCAAGAGGAGTTCCCAGGGGACACGCAAGTTTGCCCTGTACACTAAAGAACAGGAAGGGGTTTTTAAAGGGCTGAGGATTTCATGTGAGTAAAGCAATAGGGACATTCAGGGAACCACAGAGGAAGCTGGTAAGAGCTGCCTTCTAGATCTCTGCTGGCTAGTCCAGTAGCCACTGGCCACACATGGCTATTAAGGACTGAAAAGGATTTCAAAGACTTGGTACCAAAAAAAAATCTTAAGTTTTATATTGTTTACATGTTGAAATGATTGTATTTTATAGGTACTGAGTTAAGTGCATATATAAAAACTAACTTCAGCCTCTTATTTCTACTTTTAATGGTTATTAAGGGAAATGATATCGTGATATCTGTAGTAAATTACTTGTGTCTTCATAGGGGAGATGTTATTTTGCCCTTTTGGTTGGGAGCATAGGGAGTGGATCAGGCTGATGGGAAGACCCAGATGTTTGGAAGGAATCTAGGAGAGTAGGGACCCAGTATCTTTCTCCAGTTCCTTGAACTATGCTTTAACCATCTTTCCACATTTGATCTTTTAGAAATTTATTCCACAGTGACCACTTGCATTTGGTGTTTACAGATGTCCAGAGGGATTCTGGGGACTTTTACCACTCTAGAGGCCCAAGTGCATCTGAGATTACAACTTGAATCCCAGAACCTAGAGCTGAGAGCTGGATCTAGCTGGTCCTGATGACATCAGGGTATGTCTCACAAGCCTAGAAATCCACCCAAGCCCAGAAGGCTTTCTTGATACCTCCCAAGGGGCTTCCTTGGACAGATGGAAGATCTTCCAGGACAAATGGAAGGTCAAGGCTGATCTGTAGCCAGGTCTGGACAGCCAGAGCCTTCCAGTCTAATCAGAGTCCCACGAAGCCGTCCCAGAGGCCCAGCAAGGTCTGTGGCTGCCAGAGTTCTCTTGGCTGAGGTCTCCTGACTCCTGATTATTGATGATTCCTCTAAGACTTGGGTTAGAATCAGAAATCAAAATGGAACAAGGTGCTACCCTTATAAGCTTACAGTGTAGAGAGAGCTATAGTTTGAGCTAGTACACATTCTCTCTCTCTCTCTCTCTCTCTCTCTCTCTCTCCCCCTCCCTCTCCCCCTCCCTCCCTCCCTCCCTCTCCCTCTCCCTCTCCCTCCTCTTCTCCTCTTTCTCATACACACTTTCTCAGTGTTCTCAAGGAGGGAAAAGAGGACACTCTGAGAATATCTGGTGGGGAGGGAGAAGAGATTAGATTTGGTTTGAGCAAGGATTCTGTCTGAGAAAGCGATATAAATATCAAGAGTCTTATTGCTACTGCTCTTCTGGCTCCAGGTAGGTATAGTTTGCATTTTGGACCAAGTTTAAAGAATCTTTCTGAAAAGTTTTGCTAAATATTGTGGGAGAACATGAGTGTATTATTCAGCTTTGCATCACTGACACCAAAATATGTGACAAGACTTAGAGGAAGAAAAGTTTATTTTGGCTCATATTTTCAGAGGTCTCAATCCATGGTCAGCCAACTCCATTGCTCTGGGCCTAAGGTAAGGCAGAACATCATGGCAGAAGGCATGGTGAAGGGAAATTGCTCAGCACATGGCAGCCACAAGGCAGAGAAAGAGAGAGGGAGGAACAGATACAGACCAAAGCCACACCTCCAGTAACCTACCTCGTCTAAGCACACCCCACCTGCCTACAATTACAATTTGTAGTCCATTCAGCTATCAATGGGTTAATCTTGCAAATGGATTAATTCACTGAAGAGAACAGAACTCTTATCATTGCCTAAAAGCCCCACTTCTGAACCTTGCTGCATTGAGGATCATGCTTTCAATGATGAGCTTTCTAGCAGATACTCTAGATCCAAACCATAAGCAATGAGGGAAGTCATGTAAAAGATGCATAAAGCCAGGTGGCTTTATGGAATTTACAGTTTTTAGCACCTTGCTTGCTGCTGGCTTGCTTCAGGAGCCCCTGTGGTATGTCTGTATTACCACCTACTCAGGAAGCTGAGGCAAAAGGATCGCTTGAGCCAGGAATTGGAGACCAGCCTGAGCAACATAATGAGGCCCCATCTCAAAACAAACAATAAAAACTCATGTAGCTTTCTTTGCCTACAAAAGTCTGAAGCTCCTGTACTCTGGCCACAAAGCATCATTGCTAGGACCCTTACTTCCTAAGTTAGAACCCAAGTCCCTGTAGAACAATTATCATGTGACCAGAGCCCCTTCTTAGATATCTTGACGCTGTGATCTGAATGAATAGGACCAGAGTTCCATTCACCATTACCCACCTGGCCCTTCCTACTTGGTCCTTATCCCTGTTTCGAGGTCTTGCCATCCACAGCTATGGCCTTATGAGGTGACACACTAATCATGACCCCATGACAGGTATTATCTGAGTCTGGGTGTCTGTCTCTGGGCAATGTTCTAGACCTGCTTCTGTGATATGGGGGGAAGCAGTCTCCTCTACAATCTTGTCCAGTTCTCCCTCTACAAAGAGTTATGAAAACCAAGAGAATCTTGTTGGTTCACTTGGGTTACACTTTGAAAGCAGAAGATCTCTGTAGCCTTGTAAAGTATGTATTAACCATTCTGGTGTTTAAGTTTCTATTTCTTTGAGCTTTGCTTTAGAAAGTCCACCTTCTTCCCAATTGAACTTTCAGTCTAACCATCAAATAGTGTCCCACTTGAGAGTGTCAGCACCCAGCTCTTCCAGAGAGAATCCAGATCTCCTCATAACAGCCTGTGCCCTAGCTCATGCCCAGTGAGGTACTCAGGTCTAAATTTAACTATGACCCTTCTGCCAGCTATGCAAGCAGGACTGCAAGACCAGATTCAGGGCTGGAGTTTTCAAGGTGTGTATATGTGTGAATGTTGAAAGAGAAGGTGGGCAAGGCTTCCCTGGGGGAAAAAAGAGGAGGCATTCAGAGTGGGGAGGAGGATAGTCATCCCAGAGGATGACTGTGGGAGTTTATCCTAGCTTGTCTGGATCCCTTGGAAAATGGCCACCAAGCTCTCCACCCTCTCAGATTCCTCCTACTGTAAAGTATCAATGACATAACTCTACTGGATTTGTAATGACCATGGCTTCTTGCCAAGACTTATGCCACAATTACGTGCTCACTTTTATGTCTTATTCCAAAGTCACTGATCCCAGGTTTATGAGATACAGTCTGCCCACTGTGTTATGTTGATTTCAGCCCCTGTGGGGCTGCTGGCTTGTATCTTTTTCTTTATCAATGGATACACAGCACAGAAACAGGACAGGGGCAGTGTCCAAAGTCCAGTTTGCGGAATGGCTTCACCAAGTCAGGTACTAAAAACGAAAAATAAGCATTGAAAAAGATTGCATTGGTAAAGTTTAGCTCATTATGATTTAATCACACTTCCAATTTCTATGTATAGTCCTCTTAGCACCCTATACCTTGAAATTCATGCAGTAGCATTTTTAGAGTGACATCAGATTATTACTCAGATGTAATAATCACTCTCTGTCTCTCTTTTTCCTGTTTGATCTCTAATAGACATTTTGGAAGTAGTCTAGAGGCAGGTTTGGAGAGGCTGCCTTGAATGTATGTGTCTATCCAAAATGTCCTTCTGGTAGTTGAAAGGAGAGGCCAACCCCAAAGCTTCTGGAGCCAGCCAGGGTTCTGGTTGGAAAATGTCCAAGTTAGTATGACAAATGGACTTGACAAAGAAGGGAATGTGGGCCAGTTGGCTCTATGATGCTTTTATGTCATTTTTTAAATGTAAATTAGAGCTGTTTGCAAGCCGTTCTCTCTTTAGTTTAGATTTCTAAGACAGAGCATGGATCAGGAAGGATCAGATGTTTTCCCACCCTGGCATTAGAGTGCACTAAGCATGTGTGTCAGTTACTTAAAATCTTTGTCAGTTTCTTCATCTGTGCACTTGGAAATATTCAGGTATACAACCCTGAGGGATTAAAATGAAAATGTGTATGTGTCATTCCGTATAGTTCCCGGCTCCCTGGCATATATGATGCACTCTATAAATTCTAGCTTAGGAGCAGTAACGTTCTTCCCATGGTCAGACATGCCTGTGTCTTATAGGCCAGAGTTTTAGATGAGCCATTAAGTATCATGGGGTGAATTAGTGACTATTTCTCAAAGCTTTTGAGGAAAACAGACTTAAAACCCAGGCCTCATACTGCTGGCTTTTGCCCAGTTTTTAAGCCTCTAGAATGTCCCTGTTCCAAACAAGTTGCTGATCTGGTAGATCCTAGGGCTGATTCAGGGTGATAGTTTTTATTAAGAAAGAGATGAAAGGCCTCCTCACTCCTCGAGGCCAACATGTTGGGTTCTTAAAGAGTTCTTCAGCAGGTCACTAGTGAGGACCTTCATATGATCTATGGGTTTCGTGGGTGCCGTTACCCTGTATTTGTGTTCAAAGTTGAATATCTTGGATATGTTCCTTTAATTACTACAATTATCTGCCATGTCTGGTAAGTATCTGACCTGCCAATTATGGCTTAGACATTTCTGTTCTGTCAGCAGCTGATCACAGCTTCTCGCATTCCCTATCTGCATTTATCACTTTTACCTCCACCACCCACCCACCCCCAAAAAGAAAATTGACATTTTGGTAAATGTACTATTGGTTAGACTTATAGTTTACATTAGACTTTTTGCAATAATAAGAATCATGTGCAGGCCTTCAGTGGGAGGGAGAAAGTCTGAAGACCCCAGATTGACTTTCCTTTTGGCTCTCTGCCCTGATTTGGGTCGTATCCCTGTGCTGTATTAATTCCCATGGTCCAGGGAGTGAAATATTCAGGTTACTGTAGGACTTGCCCTGGGCTCAGGGTCGAGATGAGACAGGGTTTCAACTCACAAAGCTGTAAAACCTGGGGTAATCTTAGGGAGCACGTGGCTGCTGGGGAGACAGCCAGAAGATGACCTCTAAGATAAATATCATCCTAAGACTGATGAGAAACTTCAGTTTAAGGACAACTGAAACCCCTCTGCCTCTTCTGTTGCAGTACTCAGAGGACAGCAGGAGCCCTTCTTCTAGATGGGGGAGAAAGATGTATTCAGGTCGTATGAAGAGGGGAGGTAGGCTGGGTCTTGAAGATCAGGAGGGATTTTCATCAACTAAGAAGTTAGGCAAATGTAACAGCATGAGGAAGGACATAGAACCTTGGGCGAGTGTGCAGTGTGCCCAGGAATGATGAATGCATAACAATTTCTGATGTGCCTCCATCGTGTCTGTGGGTCTTCAGCTTGGGAGATTCAGCCCACACTTTTCACAGGTGAGAAGACTGAGGCCCAGAGAGGTTAAAGAGCCTGCAGTTGATAAGCTCAGTGCTGGCTGCTTCTCCCTCCCTTCCCCTGTTGCCTGTTTCATTCTAATTCTTGGATCAAGTTCTTTTGTGTTTTTCATTATTGCTCTGGTACACTTTTCTATTTTGTGTCCTTTTCACCATGGACTAGGTTAGCAGTTCCAGAAGCAGCTTCTTCTATGGGGTATTAATTTTATTTGTACGTATAAACCCTGTGCCGCCAAAGCTCTTAACATAAGCATTGCCTGGCACACACACACACACTTTCCTACCCTAAATAGCAGAGGCCTTGAAATGTTTGTCTACTTTTGCCAACATCTGACTGTGATTATCTTTAACCACAGTCACACTTGTTTGTCTCTTAAAATAGTATTGACTCTCTTGAGGAGGCGGCTTCAAGCCGTCACAGCCTCCCCAGAACCCTGTGAGTTTTACCTGCCTTCTCCAGGTAGCCTTGGCAGCAGCAACCAACTCATACTCCCTCCTGTCCACACTCCTGAATCCTTCCTTGGGTGGGCAGACTTCCCCTAATGAGAGTGGTGAATTTTACTTCCTGGAGCCCCTCAGGCAGCTGAAGGTATCATCTCTCTCCCTGAGACATTTCAGCAGCCATCCTTCCTTCCAGCCCTGGCTCTGCCCATGGCCTTGGCCAACATGCCGGGGTCAAGTTCTCCCAGATGAGAGTGGCCTTTAGGCTGTGTCTGTTCTTTGGGATGCACCCACAGCATGGATACTCCAAGTATGCTCATCTGTGGGTCTGTTGGTTTCCTCTGCTTTAAAATAAACATTGCCTCCTTTTGACTTTGAACTCCCTGGGGGTAAAAGGAGGGAATGAAGAAGGTGATTTTCCCTGCAGTTTCTCTGCAATAACACAGCATCCGAGCCAGGAACAAAGGCATCAGGTGGAGCCTGCTGGTCTTACTTGAGAAGGTTTTCCTCAGAGCCTTCACTACCGTAAAGAACATAAAACTGTAGGTGCGTTCTATGCCTTTAACCTGGATTCTGTCACTAAGAGATCCCTTTTCTGAAACAATTGGGGGTGACATATAGGTGGAAGACTAAAATACCACAGAGTAAGAACCCTCATATTGGCCAGGATTGCCTCCTTTGTTTCAGGCTCATTCTGTGGTTAGAGCACTGTGTTTCCAGAGTGGGGAGTAGAGCTCCCTGACCCTTTGAGCCCCGGCAGGAGCCATTTTGGATACCACTGTTGGACTATATTTCTCTTCCCAAACCATAAAAGTCATTTCTGCATAACCTTGTGACATTAGATTTAAAAATTGAGGTGCTTTAATGGTAGAAAATAGATTTCAGAGGTGAAGGTTTCAGAAGAACTCCTGAAAGCCCTATAAATATTTTTATGAGCCTTAAAATAAATTATCCCATTAAATAAAGAGAATGAGTACTGGGCAATTTTCAGTATATTGGATTAGAAATATTTCAGACCTTTTCCTAACTCAAAATTTGAACCAGATATTTTAAAACATCATTTGTGTGTGTGTGTGTGTGTGTGTGTGTGTGTGTGTGTAGAGAAAGAGAGAGATAATAGGTACATTAAAAGGCTCATCCTCCTGTGGTTCTTGATCCAAATATGACTCAAAACTATATAAGAGTGTAGATTTTGGATACCTCCAGACCTGTTTGAATACCAGCTCTGTCATTTACTGGCCTTGTGATCCATAATGGGGAACTAAACCTCTAATGTCACAGTCTCAGTAAAATGGGAATAACCCTCGCACCCATGTACATGGGGTACTTAAATGTTAGACAAAAATGGCAGTAGAATGATTAGCCTGCCTGGCATGTTGTATGTTCTCAGGAAAGGTTAGCATATAAAGGTAGGTGTTCACAGCATTAATGGTTATTCAACATTGTAAATGTACTTAGTGGCACTGAATTGTACATTTAAAAGTGGGTAAGCCAGGCACAGTGGTACATACCTAATCCCAGCAGCTCAGGAGGCTGAAGTAGGAGGATCTTGAGTTCAAAGCCAGCCTCAGAAATTCAACAAGACTCTGTCTCTAAACAAAATATTTAAAAAGGGCTAGTATGTGACTCAGTGGTTAAACACCCCTGGGTTCAATCCCCAGTAAGTTCTCCCCCTTCCTAGCTTCCCCCCAAAAAAAGATAAAAAAAGAAATGAAAAGAAAATTTACCAAATATGCTAAATGGAAGGATTCTGAGTGACTTTTAAAATTGGATTATGTAAACTCTTTTGGTTTTCCAAAATTCTAGCAATGAGGATGACTTTTTTTTTTTTTTTTTTTTTGGCAGTGCTGGGGATCATACCCAGAGAATTTATGCTAGGCAAGTGCTCTTTATCTGCAGCCCAAAGATTATTTTTATAATTAGGAAAAACAAGTTACAATAAAAGCCAAAAAGGACAAGAACATAAGGAACATAAACTGATAACAGACCCCACACACTTCCCTGCCATCCCAGCGCTCCTCACCTCTCCACCTGCCCTGGTGTTGCTCGGGGGGGTGATGGCTGTGGGACGTGAGTACAGCCTCTCCCTGCCCGAGTACAGACCCCTCCATCAGTCAGCTCTCTACTACTTCCATGGCCACTGTACTGGAGGAATTGGGTGAGACCCTGCAGGTGATTCCTTGTGGCTCTACCCCTCAGAGCCACAGTGACTAAAAGTGCCACATTGGTACCATGTCAGTTTCTGACTCAATTTCTTAGGTTTTTAGGTGTCATCTATTTGGTAAAGGTGACTGAGCACCAGGGGTCTTTTAAAGCCCCTGTGCCTAATCCGTGGCAGTGTGATTTGTTAGAACACTTAAAGGCAAAGTGGCAGTGGGATCTGCCTCTAGTGCCACCCCTTCCTTTACCCAGGTGTGAGATTCCCTCTGTCCCAGACTCACACCACACAGTTGTCCTTGCCACAGCTTCTAGAACCTTTTCCAGGGCTTTACTAGAAAACTTCTGGTTAACCACCAACTTTACCCTCCTATATTGTCTCAGATCCTTCCAGCTCCTTCACATTATCCCCATCATGAATGGACTAAAGGTTTGACATAACATATTCATGCATTCATTCAGCAAATAGTTGTCAAACCTAAATATACTGAACCAACACTTGTAGAAAGCACAAGTGCCAGACAGGGTAGCACACACCTACAATCCCAGCTACTTGGGAGGCTGAGGCAAGAGGATTGCAAGTCCAAGGCTAACCACAGCAACTTATAGGAAGCCTGTCTCAATAATAAAAAATTTTAAAAGGCTGGGGATTAGAGATGTAGTTTAGTAGGTAGAGCATTGCCTACCTTGTGTGAGGCCCTGGGTTTAGTCTCCAGTGCAGCAAAAAAGAAGGACAAGAAGAAGATGAAGAAAAGAAAAACAAAGTTGAAATCACCGTGATAGGAGTTTACGCACATGAGGAATTGTGCTTTGGAGTAGTTAGCATATTGACCTTGTTTGAGGCATTCCTAGGTCCTTAAATTTTGGCCTTAAGTGAGAGTTAGACTAAAGTGTCTCCAGGCTTAGAAGGAGGTCCTTGTTGGTGATGCAGAGGAGCATAGGAACTAAAGAGCCAAAGATACACTCCTTACCTGTCTGACAAGCTCAGTGCCCGTGCAGGGCAGCACCTTCACCATGTTATGAAAATGCCCAGGCTGTGAGATATGCCACAGACTTCTTCATCCTTTCTCATAGTCTTGTCTCCTTAAAAATCCCATAAATGTCATTTATAAAATATGAAAAGTGCCAGGCACAGTGGTTCATGTCTGTGATCCCAGTGACTCAGGAGGCTGAGGCAGGTGGATCGCAAGTTCTAGGCCAGGCTCAGCAACTTAGCGAGATCCTATCTCAAAATTAAACAGGCTTGAGGGTGTAGCTCAGTGGTAGAGCACACTGAGTTCAATCCCCAGCACCCCCACCCTACCAGAAAGGGAAAGCTTAAAAGACATATATAAATATAAAACATATGAAACAGAGTTCTTTAAAGTTTCGACTTTATCATCTTTTCCTAACATTCAAGTAAGGTAAATTGTATCCCTAAATCATATTATACATAAAAATAACTTCCAGATGGCTTTCAGGCAAATGTAGACACTAATAAAGGAAGTTAAAACAAATGACAGACTAGTAAAAATACTGGCAACCTACATGATAGGTAAAAGATTAATATCCAGAATACATAAAGCATTTTTATAAATCAATAAGAAAAAAGCCTATAACCCAACAGAAAAATGGCCAAAAGTTATAAAGAAGCAAGACTTTTTTTTAAAAAAGGGAATCAACTTTTGAAAAGGTAATAATCAAAAAATCACTATTATTACATTTAACATTAGAATATTAATATTATACAACTATATTGATTACTATTTACAAATAAAAACAATAAGATTATTTTTCACACTTCTTAGTGATTGGCAAAAGTATTGTCAAGGCAGAGAGAAATAGACATTCATTTACTGATAGGATATAAACTGAAATAATCTTTCTGGAGGGCTATTTGATAGAATCTATCAAAACTGAAAATGTGAGAGCTGGGATGTAGCTCAGTGGTGGAGGACTTGTCTAGCATGTATTAGGCACTGGGTTTAGTCCCTAGCACCATGAGAAAACATTGAAAATGTGTGTCTTTGGACCCATCAATACCACTTCTTGGACTGTACCCTAAAGAATTTCTCCCTCAGGGTGTTCTACTGAATTTCTGTTATAGCAAGCAAGAAGATGGGCAGTTCTCATCATTTTCAGTAGGGGAATGATTGTGGAATCAGTTCTCTGTGCAGTAGTATGCACAGACCTGGGAAGATCTCCCACTCGTTAAGTGAGAATAAATCCATACAGAACCATTCAGCTTTATAGCATGAAATACTTGGTGCAAGACCAAACCGAGTATCTCTTGAATGCATGGAAAATGGCCGGAGAGGTATAGGCCAAATCATATGGTTACTTCTAAGTAGGAGAGTAGAATTGGAATGTGGGGAAATAACTGGAAAGAAGTTGGAAGAAAATAGACTTACTTCCAAGCTATTACATGAAATCTTATGAGCATGAATTTGTGTGTGAGATATTTTTAAAGCAATAGTATTTACTTATAGCAGGTAATTTAGAAAATATAGGGGAAAGTAAGGAAAGGATACTACTTATGGTCCTAGAGACTTTGACTTTACTTATTTTCCAGTCCAGTCTTTTTTCTATATGTGTTTAATTTAATTAACTGATTTTTTTTTTTTTTTTTTTTTGGTGCTGGTGATTGAATCCAGGGCCTCGAATGTCCCAAGCATATGCTCCACCCTCCCCACCATGTGCATTTTTGTTCAGTTTTTATACTCGATATTGTGTCTTGCTTTTTTCACTAAATGTTATCTAAGCATTTTCCTACAGTTTTACAAATGTATAGTCTTTCATGCAACCTTTAAATATTTATTATAAATTTATACACTATAGGTCTCTGGAATAGGTGGTGGGTTTTTAAGGATCATGAAGAACTACCTGGGGACTAAGCCCTTGCCCTGCCTATCTAGTGGGGGTGGTTATAATTAGAGGGCAGCTGAGCCCAGGCCCAAGAACCCAGGACGCGCTGCTGGAAGTCAACAGAAACCATCCAGCGTGCCTCCTCCCTTCTTGCCTTCTCTCCTGTTGGCCAGCAGACCCTGTGTTTTTGCCCCTCTCCTGCTCAGGTTCCAACTCTGGCTTCTGGAAGCTGCTTTCTCTGCAGCAGGTCTGCCTGAGATTTGGGGATCAAGGTTGGGATTTGAAATAGTGCTCCCCACTCAGAATAATAGTGTCTCAAAATCTGCCCAGAATTCATATTTGAATCTTCTTTATCTCCAAGGCTTAAAGCAGAAAGGGCTGGTAGAGAGGATGTTGACCTGTTCTTCTTTTGAACAGATGAGTACTTTGGAACCCATCAGACTGGGGCTTAGATCATACTGCATTCAGCAGTGAGGCTGGGAACCACACCTGTGTTCTGGCTGGGGCCCAGTGCTCCTCAGACTGTACCACACAGTCCTTTTAGTTTGGAGCTAGGGGTCCACCTGCCATGGAAGGCCCTCTGGGTCCCTGAGACTTATCTAGCAGGTCAGTGGCTAAAGAAGGGTCACCTGGGCTGAGTTTTACTTCATTAACTCCACAAATATTCTTTTTACACATACAAACACTTCATTTCTTTCACTTTTTCTTATAATGACTATATGTTATTTTTGATGTCTTTCTATTCACCAAAGTATTTTTGTTGAGATCATGAAGTACTTTTCTAACTCTGACATAAGAAACAGGTGGAAAGTGTTATGAATCAGATAAATCCCCTCTTCTGTGCGAGCCTGATGGTTCTGGGGTCTCCCACTTGAGTTCATGGCACTTCTGAGGGTGTCATTTAACCCACGTTCTCACACCTGTCAAACATGCCTGCAAGTGTGTGTGTGTTTGCACTAGCCAGGATCTGCTTCTGCATCTGTGACTGAGGAGCAGCACGTTACCACAGAGTAAGGGTCAGGGAGCTGCAGGGAGGAGCACCTTCTCCCTGAGCTGCTGTCCTTGGAGGGAAGGGAGGGAGGACCCATTCTGGCCTGCTCAGAGCAGGGCTGATGCAGAGGACAAGGGCTGGCTGTCCTGTAGGCCTGAGGCCCCCAGGGCACTGCTGCAGCAGGCATTGCTGTATTGTAACACAATACTGTTTATTGTCCTTCAACATATCATCGCTGTTTATTGTCACATAACAACCTTCCACTATTGCCTTAAGTAAGTATTGTTATTTCAGATGTGGGTAGAAACTCTCCCCATTTTCTAGATGAGGAAATTGAGGTTCAGCAAGGTTAAGGGGCAGGAGCTGGATCTCCAGTCCCACTTGGCTTCTGTATTCATCCATGTAACACATAAACAGACACCTTGGCTTTCTCTTTAGTCATTAAATATTTAGAATATAGCTACTGAACACTTTCTTTGAAATCTTTTCCCCCAACATATGTTTGAGTGTTTTAGTTCTGTGTCGGACTCCTCTGGGTGCTGGGAGCATAGCATTGAACAAAAGCAGACAAAGGTCTCTGCCTTCATGGAGCTTCTGTTTTAGTGTGGGGGGAGGAGAGAAATAAGAAGGAAATTTTATAGTGTTATTGTAAAATATAGTATATTAATAGAAAAATTTGAGGATTGGTAATGCCAACCAATCACAATTGCTAAGGTGCATGCCATGCTAAGCACCGAGGTTGGTGCAGGCAGAGAGCGGGAACTAGTGGACTAAATAAAGCCTTGAAGGAAGAAGGCAGGCTAAGCAGGTTTAGGACTGACTGGTTTGAATAATTTCAGAGTACACTGTGGTCATGGGAGCTATCTCTGGTTTTCTCATACCTGACCCTGGAGGGATTAGGGCAGGTGGATCATGGCCAGAAAAGTAAGAGACCCATAAAGGAGGTAGTTGGGGTTATGGGGTCTGGGTTAGTGGGTTTTTATATGGAAGGCACAAACTATCTTTAGGAATTAGGTATCTGTGGGAGGGTCTGTCTCTATAGATCAGCAAGGCTTGAGATATCAAGGTGAAGAATAGAGGACACTAGGAAATCAAAAGTCATGGTTAATAGGAAGTGATCCATGCTACAGGGAAAGGGAATAGTGAGGTCGGTGTGGACAGTAGGGTGCTGCAGTTTTAAATAGGGCAGTCAGGAAAGGCCGGACTGAAAAGGCAGCATTGCAATAGCTACTCAGAAGAAGAAAGGGGATGTGGGATCTGGGGAAGAAATTTCTAAGGAGGAATAGGATGGCCATATGTGTGTGAGCTGAGCAGAGAGAGTTTTGTCCAGAGACCACATTTGAGTATCCTGATTGCTTTGGTTCATCCATGTCTAGTGAGGGATATTTCTTCCCAAGTCCAGTACTCTTCACTTGAGGAAAGGGTGCTTCTTGATGGGAAGGTGATTCTAATTCAGGAGAAATTTGTCCAGCCATACAACATGGAACAGTCAGAATTAAAGATTATCAGGTAAACCCTGTCTCATCACCTGTGGCCAGCCCTGTCTCCTTTTAAACCATTCTGGTGGCTTCCCAGCGTATTGGCATGCAGTGCCACCTCTCTATGGCCTACAAGGCTCTGGGTCTGATCCCTGCATCCCTGTCCACCTTCATATCATGCCACTCCACCACCGTGCGGCTCCAGCTGCAGTTGACTTGAACATCCTACACTCATTTCTGCCTCGGGATCTCTGTGCAGTCTGTGCCCTCGGCAGAAAACCTCACCCCAGTCTTCATAGGGCTGGTTCCTTTCTATCCTTCAGGTCTAAGTTTAAATGCCGCTTCTCACAGAAACTATCACCAGCTGCTCATTCAGAAGAAGTCATCCAGGCCCCCTGCAACCCATTAGCCAGTTTAATTCTATAAATACTGTTGAACGCCACTGGAAAGTTCTCTAATTCACTTATTAGCTTATTATATGTCTCTTCCCTGACCCCCACCCCAACTAGACTGCCAGTATCCTAATGTCAGGATTTGGTCTCTCCCCTCTGCTGGAGGAACACATGGGCAGCACCTGGAACATAGAAGGCACTCAATAGACATTGGTTGGATAGCTAATAATAGCATAATATCTTCAAGCATAAAAGTTACATAAATTGAGCCTATGGGAACCAGCACTTAGGTAATTAAAGAACCATCAGGATAGGGCAGGGTCTAGGCGAGGCTTCTGGAAAGAAGACCTTCCCTTGGAAAGAGGCTGATTATGTCTTTCCTTTGCAGGGCGATCTGTGGTGCTGGGTGATGCTCCATCTAGTTATGCTGACCATGAAGCTGGGGGTTCTAGCTGTAGTCTAGCTATAGTAAGGCAGAGATGGACTTGCCACCCCTGGGCAGGCACAGTGAAGTAGCAAGCCTTTGGTCTAGATATGTGATATTCAGTAGAGAGTGTTTGGTCCTTTTAAAAAATGTGAACATGAATAGCACACTTAAACACTCTCTGTTTTGCCACAACCTATACTTCTTCTAACTGTCTAATATCCGGTTCTCATATTTAGCTTACATATTGATCCCTGTAGACATCTGAGCTTTGCCATTTGCATTAGGTAAGTAAGTGCCTGGTTCTATAGCAACCCAGTGGGTACCTCAGAGGTTTTTCCTGATTTAAGAGAAGTTAAAATTCCGCTAGTTAATCGTGGGACCTGGCTCTTGGCACCAGGGCAGGTGTTGGCTTGTCATGCCTGCCCCAAGGGGCAGTTAAAGGCAGTTTCTCTCCCAATCAAATGAGCCGCATGTTATAATTGGGAAATGACCTGTCTTGTGGCATCTTGCTAGTCTACCCTCTACTCAGCTTTCCTATTCCCAAGGCTTTATTATTTGCTAGAACAGTTAGGTAATCTACTTCAATATATTCTAAACTAAAAGCCAACACTTGAGCCTCTGAGGTTCCCACTGATCTACTCTCATCACCCTCTGGCCATTTATCCCACCTTTAACCCTGTTTTGACTTGTGAGACTGGAAATGCCTCACTATCTACCAGAAGCTTAGAATCCTATTCTCATCCTTCAGCCTTCCCAGAGATCAAGCTCTCATGCTAATTACTCAGGAGTGATTCCCATGCTAAGGATGGGAATCTTTCTGTATTTATTAGTAACTCACTGTAAGTAGTTAACAGAGCCAGCCAGTATATTGGACCTCCCCCAAAAGCTCCAACACCATTTTCAGTGACAATTTCAAGATCCATAGAAGAGGCTCATGGCTTGCCCATTTTCAATCAAAATGACTGCCTATATTCAGTATCTTTTGGTAAACTACATTTTTTTTTGGTGGGGGGGGAATAGGGAAAGTGTGAAGGTTCAGATTCTCTTTTAGACTTAACCTAATATGAGACTCTGCAGTCTTAACCTGGCCCTGCTTCTCCCAAGTACCTCTGATCATTCTGAACAGCTTTCAGAATTCCCATTTAGGAATGTGTTTTATGTGGAAAGTTCAATGTGGTACATTCTGTATGCCTAGGAGGCTTAAGTCAACCATAGGTTGCATGTCAAAGCACAACTTATAAAATTATATACAAAATCTAGTTCTAGATTTCAGCATAGTAACCATTTTTATTATACATTGTCCTGGTTGGTTTTCAAGGGAATGGAAAATTATTATTTTCTCACATGTAACCATGAAGTTATTTCATGAATGGAATTGAGTATTTTACATAGGAATTGTGTTCAAACATTATTCATGCTTTGTCACATGTATGCCCAAGGTTAGGCGAGGCAAAATCGTACAAGAATTTTGACACACCGGGACTAAACAAGTGTGTCTTGGGAGTTGGTGGGTTAGGACATCATGCCAGTGACAGATATCATCTTAATGAGAGGATTAAAGTCAAGTTCACTGGTGCAGAATCAAGTCACGTGTGTATGCCTCCTGAACTGAGTGAGCATCATTACGGGGGCTGTTTTGACCCAGAATGCACACCCTAAATTTAATGATAAGGAAATGTCAGGTAAACCCAAATTGAGGGACATTATACAAAAAGGTATCCTATCCTCATAAGATGTGCAAGTCATGAAAAACTTGATTTTTTCTTATAAAGAACATTATTGGATAATTTGCAACATTTAAATAGAGTACCTAATCTAAATTTCTGATTTTGCTCACAGTACTGCAGTTATATGAGAAAATGTTTTTGTTTTAAGAAAACACACTGAGCCAGGCATGGTGGCACGTGCCTAATAATTCAAAGGACTTGAGAGGCTGAGGCAGGAGGATTGCAGGTTCAAGGCCAGCCTCAGCAGTTTAGCAAGAGTAAGCAATTTAGGGAGACCCTGTCTCAAAATGAAAAATAAAAAGACCTGGGGAGGGCTGGGGATGTGGCTCAAGCGGTTGCACGCTCGCCTGGTGTGCGTACGACCCGGGTTCGATCCTCAGCACCACATACAAACAAAGATGTTGTGTCCGCCAAAAACTAAAAAATAAATATTAAAAATTCCTCTCTCTCTCTCTCTCTCTCTCTCTCTCTCTCTCTCCCTCTCTCCCTCCTCTCTCTTTAAAAAAGAAAAAAGACCTGGGGATAAATATAGCTCAGTGGTAAAGTCCCCCTGGGTTCAACCCCCACTACCAAAAAAATAAAAAAGAAAGAAAGGGAAGAAGGAAGGAAAGAAAAAGAAAAAAAGGAGGGAGGAAGGAGACAAAATACACTAAAGTGTTAAAGGATAAAAGTAAATCTTTTCTGTAACCTATTCTAAATTCAGTGAGAGAGGAGAAAAAGCAGGTGGCGAAATGTAAACATTTCGGGAATCTATATAGGGATTCTTTGTATTACTCTTGCAACTTTTGTCTAAATCTGAAATTATATTAAAGTAAAAAATTTTTAACAACTGATGCCAGGGGGATCAGGTGGGTTGGGCAGAGGGTTTCCTAGCCACACATCCACTTAGTGCTGAATCTGAATCTGCTCCTGGAAACTAGAACAGAGAGCAGCACAGGGCACTTTTGCATGAAGAGCACCGAGCTGAGAAACGTGGAGATATTGCCCTGGGCTGCAGGCGGAGACTAAACTCAATCTTGCTCATTACTCTTTTCCAAGCCAGGGAGGGAGGGCCTAGAGGAAGACCCACTTGGCACAGGTACTTGGGAGAAGCAGGGCCAGGTTAAGACTGCAGAGTCTCAGGTTAAGTCCAAGAGACCCTGAACCCTCACATTTTTCCCATTCCCCACAAAAAAACGTAGTTTACCAAAAAAGGACACTGAAAATAGGCAGCGATTGACCTTCAGTCAGCTATTTCTTCCCCCAGATGGGCAGTTTCCTCTTCTTTCTTCGTTTCTCAGGTTCCCTAGGAGAATTTCCATTGCAACATTTTCAGTTAAGCAGCACTTAATTACAGACTTGAGCTTTCCAGAATCACCCTACTTAACTCTCCCTCATCCTCCATGGTGAAGCCTTGCAAGTTACCTTTGGTTAAGGTTACTACTGAAGGATGCATTTTCAGTTGAATCCAGAGCAGGCTTTTCACTGGCTTCTGGGTGGACTTTGATGTGATAGCACATAAGCCTAAAATAACTGGACTGGACTGGAAGTTATCTCCTACTTTGGCCTTCATGACAGGTTTTGAGTTTGCCCAACAATGCTGCTGTCAGAACACTATCCCCAGAAGTCTGATTCACCTTTTTCACTTGGATGGAATCATAGCCAAGATCAATGCCAGCCACACTGATTTCTGTGCCATATTAATATCAATTAAACTGTTCCAAACTGTATGTTCTTCTGGCATCAGCATCTGCATTAGCATATTAAAGATTCTGAGAACTCTTGCAGTAAAGAAGCAGTTGACTTTGTGGACCTCATTTTTAATTTAAAGGACAGCATCTAGAACATCTTAAGGAGCACAGGAAATACATTCCTATATTAATAGTCACATTGCTAAGTTTAAAAGATGAGTACTCACCAACACTGACTTTTCTTAGAGGTCTTTGGGCCAAAAAATACCAAGACTCCAATGATTTATCTTTTTTTCTTTTTTGTTTGTCTTTAGCTATTCATCATTTAATGACTCAAAAATTTGTGCTAGAAAAAGATGGAGGTTACCTCTGTCCTCCAGGACTTTCCTTAGCAAGGAAAAATACATAAACAAGCATTTGTCAGTGCCCAGTGAATGGGCCAAAAGGTGCCATCAGAGGAAGAGTAGAACATGCTGGGCTTAGTGATTTAAGAAGCCCTAGGTAGACTTCAGACAAGCCGAGAGCTAGAGGGTTTCATGAGCAATGAGGGCCTCAGTGCGGTGGGTACAGTGAACTGAACAGTTGTACTCAATTGGTGGGTTCGGATAGAAGAGTGGTTTTCAAACTTTAGTGTGCATCAAAGTCACTTGGTGGGCTTGACAAAACACAGAGTGCTGGGCCACCCCCAAGCTTCTGATCCAGTCAGTCTGGAATTTGCATTTTGACCAAGTTCCCAGGTAATACTAAAATTGTTGGTCCAGAGACCACAGTTCAAAAATCCTGGGTTGCCAAAGAATGGAAGCTCCTAGGGCTGGAAAGAAGGGTGAGCTCAGGGGAGCTTAAAGGAGAGGCTGCCTAGTAGGTTTTGAACAGTGACTCAAAGTGTGCAGTCACTTGGGTAGCGGAGATGCGTCACATGGGTTAGAGAAGACTAGACACAAAGAGACCAGTCTTAGAGGCTGTTACATAGTGAAAGCAAGTGGACTGAGAGATCCGAACTAGAGCAGCGACAGATGGATTGGGAAGAACATATCAGTGCAGAAATTTCTGTGAATGAAGAACCTGCTGGTAGGAGGAGAAGCTGAAATGAGCTTTGGTCATCCTGTGGGAGAGTTTTTGCTTGTGTAGAGTCATTTGTACTGTTTGTGATGAACTTGTATGTGTGCACTATCTGAGAAGAAAGGAGGGCATGTCACCATGAGAGTCAGGAGGGTATGGTCCTTGAGGGACCCACTTCAGGGCTTGTTTCAAGGCCTAGCATACATCCTGGACTCTGGAGTGAACCTATTTGAGCAGGAAAATTTGGCTTACTTACCAGGCAACCTTGGGAGGTTGTGTGTGGAGAGCGAAAGCCAGAAGATGCTCACCTTGGCCTTGGAACTTGGTGGCAGCCATCTGCTGTAGTTAGATGACCTTCTTTATGTTCATGATGTCTTTACAGGTGAATGAAGATTTCAAGCAGCCCCAGGCCTTGCCCATCCCCTACTTCTTGTTACCTTGTACCTTGAAAGTAGTAACCATTGTTTGCTTTTGAATAAACTTTATTGTATGCATTTAAGGTACATGACATGACATACAAATGGTGGAAAGGTTACTGCAGTGAAGCAAATTAACATAATCTTTATCTCAGATCATTATCCCTTATTTTAGGGACAATAGTAGGTTAAATCTACTCATGTAGTAGAAATTCCAAATACAACATAATTATGTTAACTATGTTGTTAATTATGATCCTAATATTTTACATTAGATTCCTACATTTGTTCATCTTGCATATAGTACTTTCAAATCCTCTGACCTACATCTCCCATTTCTTAACCTCTCTAAAACCCTACCCCTGGTAACCACTGTTTTATTCTCTCTATATATATGTTCCTCCCATTTTTTTTTTTTTTTAGATTCCACATTTAAATGAGATCATACAGTAGTTTTCTTTCTGTGCCTGGCTCATTTCACTTAGCATAATGTCTTCTGATTTCCTTTATGTCTTGGCAAATGTTGGGGTCTTTTTAAGGCTAAATAATATTCCATTATATATTTCAATAATATTTATACGTATATACGTAATACATACAAATACCAGTTTCTTTATCCACTTGTCAACAAACACTTAGATTGTTTTCGTATCTTGATTATGGTGAATAATGTTGCAAGAAACAAGGATACAGATATCTTTATAAGGTTGTAATTTCATTTCCTTTGGGAATATTCCCAAAAGAAAGATTTCTGAATCATGTGAGACTAATCGGCTCCCGACTGAACCAAGAGGGCCACTTGCTGAGTTATTTGGTAGTTCTACCCTCTCTTTATTTCCTTCTTTCCTTCCCTCTTTCCTTCCTTCCCTCCTTCCCTCCTTCCTCCCTCCCTCCCTTCCTTGCTTCCTTCCTTCCTTCCTTCCTTCCTGTGTGTGCTGAGGATTGAACTCAGTGCCTCACACATACTAAGCTCTACCACTGAGCTACTCCCTAGCCCTGGCAGTTCCCTTTTTCTTTTGGAACCTCCATACTGTTATCCATAATGGCTGCCTGTCTACATCCCCACCACAGTGTATGAAGGCTCCCTTTTCTGCACACCCTCACTAACATGTGTTATCTGTTGACTTTTTGATAATAGCCCTTCTATCAAAAGTGAGGTGATGTCTCATAAAGAAACCATCTTTTTACTATAAAAACTCTGTATTTGGGTTTTATATTAATGGGTGCGCTCTTTATGTGGTCTTAATTTGTGAAGTTTCACTGCATTCTTTTGGGGCTTGTGTTTTGAACAGTTCAGAAGTCTTTTGGAAAAGTTTTCTACTCCACAGATTGAAAGAAATGTGTGTCCCCTCCCCAGAGGCAGTGGCCAAGTCAAGGAGAATGAGAGGGTGTGAAGAGTGAAGTGATATTTAGAATATTCACCCTTGAGAGAGCAAGAGTCAGAGCTGTTTCCACTGACTCTTGCCTGAGCTGATAGGTCAAACTTCTGAACTACCACTGGTCCAACACAGAGAACTTACTAGCCCTTCACTTCTAAAGGCACCTAGATGGGGCCGTGATTCCAGTGAATTGGTGGGGTGGCATATCACAGCGCCTGTGTTTTTCAGGTGTGCTCACTTGGGATGGGCAGGGTAGTGCCCTTGAGGGTGCTCCTCTGCCTGCCTCAGGCTCAGGGAGATGATTACACAGGGGAAACTGGGACCAACTAGACCCAGAGGACAAACAGTTGGGAACTTTATCATTTTACCCTCTGCTTCCAGTGACATCCTGCTGGGAGCTGAAGCCTGGGACCAGGAGTGGACAGTGGACAGCACTGAAGGACCAGCAGTAGGTAGCTGAGGGAGATCTGGACTGAATTAGATTTCAGAATTCATGAGACTTAATCTAAATGGAAGCCAGAGGTGCTGACTCTTCCCCTCTGTAGGGGTTGTTTTGTGAATCCACAAAAACCTTTCTAGTAAGGATTAATGTTCCAAAGGGTTCCAAACGTTCTTGTCCTGTGCCGATGCCACCAGATTTGGAATCATTCCTGGGGCTCAGATCTATGGTCATTTTGCCAGGACAGGAGCATTAGTATATAGGGAAAAGCAAGGGGCCAATAAACTGGGCCCAGTGTACGCATGTAATCCCCTCCTGCTGAGGCAGGAGGAAAGCAAGTCCAAGGCTAGCCTGGCAACTTAGCGAGACGCTGTCACAAAATAAAAAAATAAAAAGATCTAGGGATATAGCTCAGGGGTAAAGCACCCCTGGGTTAAATTCCCAGTACTGGAAGAAAAGAAAAGTGGGGTAGTACCAATAAGTAGAAATAAACTAAGATACAGTCCAATACCAGCTGCTTTTAAGGCTTGGAGTAGTCTTGTTTTTAGGAAAATTGAGACACCAGTGTTCTAAGAACATAGAGATTTGGACGTACAAAATTTGTAAAAACACAGAAAGCCTTAGTAAAGTGGTGGTTGGTAAAGAGATTCCTGAGCTAAATATAAGAGCTTTGGCATAATAAGCAGGAGGCGGGGCCTTGTACTGTGCATTGGCGATTGAGTATGACTAAGAAATGGGAGGAGGAATATCCTGAGCCATGATGTGTTTGCCAAGTTTAGTCTAAAATTGTAAGAATACATTGCAAGAGCAGCAAGTTTCCTAGTGTTCAGAAAACCACGTTTGTCCCTCATTTCCTCTTGCTGTCACCATAGCAGCTTTCTTCATTCTCCAGCACCAATTGCCCCTGCACCAAGATGGCCAGCCAGCTGGTTTGCTGGGAAGCCAGCCATGCCAGGAACTGGTGGTACATAGCCTTCGGACCTTGGCTGAATATACAAACAGGAGCTTGGCTTTCACAAGCAGACCCCTAGATGACCTGCCAGGCTCATTATCCTGCCATGCAGGACATATTAATTCTTATTGTGGGTTTTGTACTGGCCGTGCTTACAAACAAACAAGGATTTATGTATTTGTTATCCAGAGAATTTTTATTCTTGGCCCTCCCTTCCTATGTCCTTCTCTAGATGTACAATTTCCAGTATGAAAAATACTGGACAACTTATTTCTAGAAAGTCAAAGGAAAAATGAATTTTTAATATGGAATCTCTGCAGCAGATGTACTGATGTGCACTGTCCTTATACAGCTCAATCTATGGATAGCAATAAGGATGAGTTTACTCCTGTTTTGAGCTTATTCCTAAATTGTTGGAGTCAAAGCAACACAAAAGAGCAGGAGATTAAAGGATCCTTCTGTGAACATCTAGTGGATATTAGGAATCTTTGTTATTTCTTCTGAATTCAGACATTGAAGCCAAAGTTTCCAATACAATATTATGATGAAAACCAGAGGGACATTCATAGTCTTATTAACCATTTAGATAAAATAGGTATTATTGGGCTGGGGTTGTAGCTCAGTGGTAGAACGCTTGCCTCACATGCATGAGACCCTGGGTTTGATCCCCAGCACCACATAAAATAAATAAATAAAAATAAAGATATTGTGTCCATCTACAACTAAAAAAAAATCTTCTTAAAAAAATAGGTATTGTCAATACAGAACAACTGTACCATGTCTTTTTAATAATTATATGACACATTATTTGAAAGACACAAGGTATAATTGAATGTAATCATTGAACTCCAGAAGAATGGATTGAGAAGGAATTTTCCAGTTTTGAGTTATGCCATTCAAGCCAGTATAGAAAATGGTATGTCAAGCCAGGCGTGGTGGCGCCCACCCATAATCCCAGCTACTCGGGGCTGAGGTAGGTGTACTATAAATTCAAGGTCAGCCTGGGCATTATAGTGAGACCCTATCTCAGAATAAAAATAAAAATTGCTGAGGACATAGCTCAGTGATAGTGTACTTGCCTAGCACATTCAAGGCCCTGGGTTCCATCTTCAGCCCTGCACAAAAAAAGAAAATGGTAAACCAGCTTAATGAGTTATGCATCTCCGGATGCTCCCAATCTATTGAAGCCTTGGCTGCTATCTGCACAAATGCAAACTGCAATATTGGCATACACATTTGGCCTTTATCTTGTTTCCTGGCAGAGAACTCCTATAATCCTTGGAATCTCTGAAGTGATAGGTGACTTTTTGTATGCTAATGAATTGACTTTATGCCTGGGAGTCCCTCAATAGCTTCAGAATGGAGGTTAGTCACTTAAAGATCCAGGCAGGATTAGAGAGTTGGGACTTTCAGTCTCACCTCCACCTTTGGGGAAAAGAGAGGGAGATTAAAGGTTAAATTGTCCAATGATTTAATCAATTGTGCCTTTGTAATGAAGCTTCCATAAAAATCCCCAAAGATGACCAGGTTCAGAGAACTTCCTGATAGTCCATTGGTAACAGGTTCCTGGAGATCAATGCACCAAGAAGAGGCATAGAAATTCCACACTCCTTCCCAACTGCCCTGTGCACTTCTTCATCTGTATTCTTTGTAAAAACCTTTAATAAACTAATAATAGTGTTTCCCTGAGTTTTGTAAGCCACTCTAGATAATTAATCAAACCCAAGCAAATGAATCAGATCCAATTTATAGCCAATCTGTCAGAAGCACAGGTAAAATAACTTGGATCTTGTGATTAGGGCCTGAAGGAGGAGGACATTACTGGAGACTGAGTCCTCAACCTGTCATCTCTGACTCCATCTGCAGGCAGATAGCACCAGAGTTGAATTAGGGAACCCCCAGCTGGTGTCTGCTGGAGAACGGATTACTTGCTTGGTTTGTGGGGAACAACCCCACACATCTGTCAGAAGTGAGAAAGTCTAATGAGAGGAACTGAATTTGTTTGTTCTACTCAGATATTCTCTGGGTCTCAACCTAGCCCTTTCCAGAGTCCTAGTCCTGGTCTTTGGAGATTTAAAAAAAAAAAAAAAAAAAAAACCACAAAGCTGATAGAACTGTCTTCTCTTTCTGTCAAGGAGGTATAATCTTTCTTTAGCTTCAGCTCACTTTGAGGGGAATTGAAATGAGGCTACATTGGTATTTTATGATTAGAAAAAATGGTAGACAATTGACTGTGAATGCAGCCATATGACATTTGCCAGATTCTATGTTTACACTCCAGTGAATAGGCACAGTGTATTCTACTTTCAGAATAGTTTTGCAAACTGTACACTAGACCAATGAAAGCAGAATTTTTTTCAGGTATGACATGAAAATGGAGTCAGTATGAGTTGAAACTTTTAAACAGGAAATTCAATTTCTAAATGAGCTGTATTAGGTATAACAGATATCTAGTGTGTTCAGTTATGCAGGTGTTTTCTCTTTTAGTTACTAATGAAGGGCTACCCATTAAAAGGGCAATTTTGCCATAAACAGTGGGCCTGGTAGGATGTGTTCAGTGAGCAAGTTCTCTTGGGCTTCTGTCCAGTTTGCGTGTTCAGGTAAAGTGGACAGCATTTACTTACCTCCTGTGCTGCTTAGACACATGCTATTGTGATTAGACCTGAAATGAGGACACCCTGGCCCTAAGGTGCAGGCTAATCATATTGACAGGTTATTCCAACTTTGGGGTGATATCTGAGACTCTCCTCTCCAACAGTTGTTCAGCTGCCTTATCCTATGTCCATCAGAAGCTCCCAAGGAATGTGAGGGATACCCCACAGTGCAGGAGATGTGTCATCCCAGAGAATAACCTGCCCCACTTGAACTTCAAAATGGTGAGGGAGGGTGATTTGAGAGTTGTAAAATGATATCTACATTATGATAATTACACAAAACACAAACAATACTATATTTGCATGTAAAGAAAAAGTCTAAAAACATGGATATGAAAGATGCATGTCAACTTCAGAAGAGACTTGAAGGGCCACTGGAGAGTGGGATTATAGATGGGCACAATAAATAAGTAAAGCCTTCAACTTTGTCATCTTTTGCTTTTTAAAAAGCTGAAGCAAATATGGCAGAAATGTTTACATTCATCCTATCTAGGTGATAAGTACATTGTTGTCAATTTTTTTTCTGTATTTAAAAAATATTTTTTAGTAAACTTAGTCTTAGCAAATGATTTTAGGGACTGGGGTATAGCTCAATTGTAGAGCACTTGTATAGCATGCAAATACCACATATATTTTTTCTCTCTCTCTCTCTCTCTCTCTCTCACACACACACACACACACACACACACACACACTAAATAAAAAGGGAACTTTTTCTATTAGCAATGCTACAGGGCATGTTTTTTTTTTTTTTTTAAAGATAAAAACAAATGGTTTTATTTTTTAAATATAGAAAACAAGTCGTGACTACCAGAACATCAAAGGATCTTTATTACTTGCAATATCTAGGGATATATTTGTCACACTTAAAACCAGTTATCAGTCTTAAATTCAGTTTCTAAGCCTTTGGCTAAAGACAGGACATTGATCCAGAACTCTGGATCAGATGCCTGGATTTTGGGTCCTAGTTTTGTTACTAATTTGTAATAGTGACTTTCCCATATGTTAACCTTCATTTTCTCATCTGTACAATTAGATAAATTCAGGCTCTTTTCAACATTGAAATTTTATAATTTACATATAAATTCATATTTGAGACACTGGATAGACTAGCAATTGGGTGCTCCTTTTTATAATAATTGTAGAGGTTAAAGGAATATAAAGAATGAACATAGATATAGAAATAAGATTAAATGGATATGCAGTGGAATCAGTCTTGAGTTTCAATTTTGCCCCTGCTCCATGCTACAGTGGGCCTCAGTTCCTGAAACACTCTCCTTTCCAGTTTCCTAAGATGGGAATCATAATAATTAGTACCTACCTTGACTGGGGATGATTCAATGAGAGAACAGTGTTATTATAGTTGTTGCAAATTGGTCACCAAACTTTTCTATTGGGACGAACACTAAAACATTCTCAAAACAGCTAATGGCAGTCATCTTCCAAAAAATGACACAATCACAATATGCCAATCTTTTTCTGAAGAAACAATTAACTAGGTAGATATTTCTGGTCTAAATGATGTCAAGTTCTTTCATAACTATGCATTTAAAGTGACTTGGAAATAGTCCTGTCTCAAGACAGGACACCAACAAGACGATGATTCATAAATTGCTTCCAACTCTTAGATTCCCTTTCTTAGACATGGTTGGGTGGGCTCCGGTTGTTTACCTAGAATAAACTTGAAGTAAGAATATTGGGAATACTCTTGATTTTTAATTTTCTTCTGTTGTACTTTTGCCATTAGTTTATACAGAAAGTACAAAAGCAGAACCAGATGACAGCAGAGGAAAAGGAATAGTTATTCCAAATTTGCATTTGCAAATCTCAAAGACAGGCTGTGTGCCATGGAAGAGGAATCTTGGACTGTCTCCTGTCTTGCCTGGTTACACAAGGCACAGTTAACGTGGCTGGACCTCTAGTTCTGTTGTCCCTATACTTTCTGGTATATCCCAGGGGCCTGGTGAATGATGTGTGTCTGCTGCTTATCAGCAAAAGATAGCAGAGGCCCTGCTCCTACTACCAGTGCTCTTGGAGATGTTTATCACCCAGACCCTGAGGACAGGAGTTGACCCATACCAAACACTTCAAAAATAATGTCAACACACCCAAGACTACAGCCTGCAAGGAATTTTCTGAGATAAGATTACAACTTTGTCCTTAAATGGTTGCCAAACAAGTCAGTGGATCACCAAATGTTCCCTGAGTAGAGCAACCCTGTAGGTTATCCTTCATGCCAGGGAATTTTAGGAGCTCAGTTGTTGTGCTGCTAAATGCAAATGCTCAGCTATTGTTTTCCAAAGTATGCACAAAGCTCTGGTAAGACCTAAGAAAGTTCCAGCAGAGTGGAGGACTGGAAGCCTGAACTTGGAGACCATAATGTCAACTCATGGAATAAGCTGGAGACTGATCTCCATTGACAAAAGCATCTGTTCATCTTATGTCAGGATTTCATTTCTTCTCTTTTGGCTTTGTCTAAGCCAGAGGGCCTTCAAGGCCAGATTAGAGCTCTAGTGTGGGGCTAGGGCAAAGTCATTATAGGAAAAGATGACTCAATCTTAGAGTAGGTTTGAAAGGCCACTGTAATCATTTGTTTGAACATTTAGTCATGTGTTCAGTTTAAACACCAGTATGCAAACTGGCACTGTCAGGCACCCATGGGGTGAGGTAGAGCTTGTCAGGCATTGTCCTGAGACCAGGCTCTGGACAGGCATTCTCTGGAGACTACATTGGTGAAGCCCACATGGAGACAACTCACCTTTAATTTGTCATCCTAACATTAATGAAATCATTTGCTTTGGCATGTCCCACATTCTTTTCTTTGTATTCCATGTGCTTAGTCCTCATGTGAACTTCTGGATTCTAAACCCTTCTTTCTGGGGCCATGTTTTTTATATATATATATATATATATATATATATATATATATATATATATATATATAGTCCAGATTCATTTTAAAAATGAAAAAACACCTTTTTGTCATGTTGTCTCATAGTAGAGTCTCACAATAGGGTTCAGACTCCTCCATTTTATTATTGAATCCTCACAAGTCTTTCCATCCAGATTCTTCTTCTCCATTCATTTTTTTTTTCATGTAATTGCATCCATTACATCTTATTTTATCTACCATAGGCTGGTTGACTTGCTTTTCAGTTTTCCTAGTTCTGTGCTTTTGTTTTGGCTACTCTATTCCCTTTGAGAATACGCCCAACCCCTGCCACCCACCTTCTGTGTGGCTGCATCTCTTCCAGGAAACCTTTTCAGACTAATCCCCCACCCTTACTGATCTGACCTGCCTCTGAACTCTGTCCAGGCAGACCCTTGCGATTAATCACATACTGCTCACATACTGCCAAGTGAATTTATCTTTATTTTGCCTTCTCTATCTTGCTTTTTCATTCCCCCCACCCCAATTTGCCTCTCTGTATTATCATGTGTGGACGAATGTGTGAAGCTAAACAGGATGTCTCTGAAAATAAAATCTATGTCATATATTTTTAGAACACACAACCTGATCAGTGCTTCATAACATTGTTATTGGTTAGTAATTCTTGCTTAGCATCTGGATTTGCAAACTGATGCTCTCATGCTGCTCTGCAGCTTCTGAAAGCCTTGGGAACCCAGCTTTCTCACACTAATAGAACCAAGAACAGCATCTCTAAATAATAGGAATACATTGGAAGTGGGCTTAAAGAGCTTCCTTTGTAATAAAACTCAAAGCTATTCTATAAGCCAAGATAGGTGGAATCTAATGCTAATCACCTCAGAGTTTAAGGGGTTTTCAGATGTCAAGGATTTGGGGGGAAATTAAATGAGATTTGCCTGAGGTGCTCTTCCTGTATGCTCACATCTGCCCAGTACCTTTTCTAGCCCCTCTGTCCCACCACAATAGTGTGGCTTTTTCTGGACTTGCTCTACCTCCACCCTCATCCTTCCCCCACAACAGGGAGGTTGGAGAACTGGGTGAGGCACTGGCTTTAAGGGCCCAGGAAACACTAACAGGCATTCACAGCTCTCCCTGTTCCTACAAGCTGATGTTCCTAGGCAAATTGACTGGTTTCTCCAAGTCTGAAGTTTCCTCTTCTGTAAAATGAGGATAATAGAACTTCCTCATAGAGTTGCCTGAGAGGGAAATCAGATAGGCCATGTAAAAGGCTTAAACCATTGCAAGTACATTATCACACTGAAAATAGTCAGCCCATGGCATAACAGCTTATAAACAATATGCTGATTTCTCCCATTTAAAAAAGACAAAACAAAACAAAGTCTCTTCATCTCCAATCACTATCCCTTTAAAACAAAACAACTCCCCACTCTGACTCCTTCCTCTCCCATTCTCCGGCACTCTCTCTAATCAGGCTTGGCCCCCTCCACTCCATTACAGCTGGGGTTTTTTGCAAACTCACCAATGACTTCCGTGTTGTTAAGTTGAAGACGTAATGCTCAGGTCAGTGCTCTTGACCTGGCAAGTAGCATTTGACACAGCAGATTTCTCCCTCCTCCACAAAACACTCACTGGGTCCAGTCTCCAGGAACACCCACTCCTCTGCCATGACTGCCTCCTTGTCCTTCCATCTCCCTACTTCTGGCCTGGTCCTCCAGCTTCTTTTTTTTCCCTATGGATGACCCTTGATGATATCACCCAGCCTCATGGCTTCCAACGCCATTTCTACACCGGCATCCAGCTCGCCAGCACTTTCTCCCCTAATCTCCAGACTTGTATCAAGCTGCTGCTCAGCTTCTCCACTCACATCTGGTACGGGCTTTCAGAGATGTCTGAAACTGATCTCCTGTCTATCTACCCTCCCCAAAACCTGTTCCTTCCATAGTCTTCCCCATTTCAGGAACCTATCCTAATAGTTGTTCAGGGTAAAAACCAAAGTTAACCTGACTCCTCTTTTTTCATTTATCATGCAGTTTGTCAGAAAACTCTCTCTGCCATGTCAAAATATATCCAGAATCTAATCCCTTCTAAGAAGCACTGGTTCAGCCCTCCTAGCAGCCACCAACGTCCTCCAGCTGGAATAGTATGGCAGCCTCAGCCCCTCTCCCTGTTTCCACTGCCCTCAATCTATAGACACTAGACTGACCTTTTAAAATGTAAGGCAGACCACATCACTCTGGCTAGTATTCTGATGGTTTTCTCTCCAGGTAAAAGCCAAATGCATAATGCTGGCCACCCAGCCCCTTTGGCTCAGTACCTGCTGTTTCTAAGTCCTTCTTATGCTGTCCCCCTCATTCACTCTGCTGAAGCCACCGCCAGCACACTCTAGGTCCTGCCTCGGGACCTCTGTACTGGCTCTTCTGCCTGCCTACCTGGAAAGCCCTCTGCCAGATGGCCACATGTTCACCTTCACTACCCTTAGGTCTGCACTCTAAAGTCAAGTCCCAAGACTTTCCCTGACCAACTGTTTTATTTTTCAACATAGCTCTTCTCATGCTTTACATTTTACTTATTTTATTGTTGTCTTGGTCCATTGTTCTAACCAGAATATAAGCTCCATGGAGGAAGGAGTTTTTATCTGCACAACACCTGGATGGTGCTTCACATGTTAAAAATCAAATGTCAGCCATTATTGCTGGTCCTCGCCTGGAGTCCATGGCTGGCCTTGACCTCCTGTCTTGTGCCCTAGCTTCCTGAGGATGGAGCTGTCTTACTCCCAGATCAGCATCCTGCCTTAACTGCCTCTGATTTGGTTCTGTCTGTCTGTTCTTCCTCCTCAGATGCATACTCTCATTCCTCCAGCGAAAATGGAGGCAAATCTGAATCCGTGGCCAACTTGCAGGCTCAGCCTTCCCTGAACTCCATCCACAGTTCCCCTGGTCCCAAGCGCTCCACCAACACCCTAAAGAAGTGGCTCACCAGTCCTGTGCGTCGACTCAACAGCGGGAAAGCAGATGGAAACATTAAAAAACAGAAGAAAGTACGCGATGGTCGGAAAAGCTTCGACCTGGGCTCTCCCAAGCCTGGGGATGAGACCACCCCTCAGGGAGACAGCGCTGATGAGGTACTTAGGGGGCCCCGGAGCCCTCCATCTGGAAGGCACCACTGACATGCCTCCGGCATGGTTCTGTAATCTAGCCAGTCTCCAAGAGCTTGTCATCTTGAGCCTCAGTGATGAGTTCAATCTGTGACCCATTCATCAGAGAATAACCAATACCGGGCATATCCAGCAGCCAGAAACCGCTTTGCCATATTTAGAGTTAGGGGCCTGGCTTGAGGGTGGCAGTTGGTCACCTGCCTCTACTGAGGACTACACCAAAACTGTCCAGACCTATTCAGACTAATAGTGAAAGAATGGAGACCATTTCACTATGAAAATAGAAGACTGAGCTGTGCCCAGGTGTTTGGAGCAGTGCCACGTGTAAAGGGAGTAAACAATTCCAGGTTGCTGCAGAGGGGAGAGCTGTGACAGAGGTGCGGCCAGCCTGGTCGCCACTCAGCCAGGAGCTTTGATGGGGCACCCAGTGAGGGAGGATAAGTACCAGCTCTCATCACTGCCGAGGTTGAGAAGATCTTTCTGATGTGTAACCATACTTCTTCTTGTAATTTTATGCCCTCTGCCATTTCTTCCTCTGGAAGTGGCATAGGGCCTGGTGACATTTCAATTCGGCTCTCTAGCCCTTCCTAAATTTTTAAAAAGTTGAGCTCTCTTGGCTTTTCTTTCAGCGTTCTCTCTTTCTGACTAATCAGTGAGATAGATTGTGAAGCGTTTTGAGGGGTTTTTTTTGGGGGGGGGCGGTATTTACCCCCATTTGGTTCTCACTGTCCTTTGAGATAAGCAGGGGTATCTACGTTACAGAGAAAGAAACTGCAGCTGCAAAGAAAGGCCTGTGTGTCCAGAGGAACCCTCCTCGTGTCTTATGTTTTTGTATGTCAAGTCTGAACCCTTGGTATCTTAACTCTGTGAAACAATAGCTAACGCTGCTCTTTTGTTCTAGAAGAGCAAGAAAGGTTGGGGTGAAGATGAGCCAGATGAAGAGTCACACACACCCCTCCCTCCACCCATGAAGATCTTTGACAACGACCCCACACAGGACGAGATGGTAGGACCTCTGGCTTCTCTGTGGAAAAAGTAATGCTTTATGCCCTGGACTTCATTCCATGTGTGTGTGTGATGGGAGAATGATGTTCTCTCTCCCTTGTTATCTCTTACTCCACGCGAATCCACAGTGATAGCGATTCTAGGTGTCCTCTGCCCCGATCCTGGAGGTCTGGCTTCATTCTGGGCAGTGTAGTGGTGTATGTAGAGTTCTTAAAATGGATATCTGCCTGGAATCTCATTCTGTTGATATAAGTTAATGGCTCTGTCTTTGGAAACAGCAGCTCTTAAAAGGAACTGTTTGTCCCCAGAAGGAATCTGTGGTGGTTCTAGGTGGCAACCATGTTATTATGCTTGACCATATGATCTGTTTTAGTTGTCTTTTCTATACCCAACTCTGAAATAGAATCATGGTGACTTCCAGTCAAGTCCTGTGCTGTTAACATTCTGCAGTCTCAGCAGACAGGTAGAAATACTGCTAAGGGAGGAGAGGGGTGTCAAAGGTAGGCAGGCCTAATGTGCTCAGTTGCACAAGTTTTTTGTTTTGCAAAATTCCACAGCCTGTCCCCTGTGCCTCTGACCCCCTAGGGGTCACCTCAGTCATTCTGGAGCAGAGGCTCAGACTGGATGGTTGGAATTGACCCCATAGTACTAATCTGGGACGTTGGGCCACTTTCATTATGCTATCTGTCCCTCTCTCTTTTATAGCCATGCCATTAATCAGTGGGGTTTTCCTTGCCTTCTCTTGGTATGACCAGTACCTTGGACTCTGGAAGTGGTTTTGTGTTTGGTTGTCCTTTCCATTTGCTTTAGGAGCATCATTTGGTGGTGGTGGTGGTGGTGGTTATTTGCCTCGCTGTCCCTCAGGCTTCCCCTGTGCCTTCTAGTTCTCTGTGGGGCAGCCTCCTCCAAGGCGGTGGGACCACCATGTGTGTGCAGGAAACAAGCCTTCATGATCCCACCTAGGATGAGATTCAAAGGAGGTCTGCAGAGGCTTCTGTGTTTCTAACATCCCAGCTCTTATATTAATTCTGTCTGCCCTACATTTAATTATTAATTCACAACCATTATTTCAGGTCTTCCTCTGTGCTATGCTAGAAGGACAATCTAGGAATAGGACAAAGACTAAGAGGTGGTGACTGCCCCTGGGGCTTGCACATGAGAAGCACACACAGTTATGGCCCCTCCTGAGGTGATGTTGGTGGCTCTGCTCTCTGACTCTGGACTGTTGGGAAGAAAAGTAGTAGGAAGCATGGCATTCTGCCCATCCTGGATCCCCAGAGGCAGAGAGGCCTGCACTTCACCTTGAGATGGGAATGAGGACCAGCCTGCTGGTATTCCCAGAGTTCTGCCCTTGTAAAATGTTCTGTAAACAGTGACATGTCTATGGGGGTGGGGTTCTCATGTCCCAGTATCTGCCATCCCACACCGCCCTCCGCTCAGAGGTGCCAGCTTGCATAAGATAAGAGGTCACGCACCCTCGCCCTTGGATTCCCTCAAATGTGGCTTGTTTGGGAGAAGTGGATATTGTGCTGTTTCTGGGTAATTTTTAACCAAGAGTGTGATGTACCCCAGATATTTGGGTGGCCCTTTTCTTAGCCAGAAATAGGAACAATGGCAACAGTCCCTTTTATTACATTAACTCTCCTCAGTCCTGCTTGCTTGACTTCTGTACACAATATTTGGAATTGAGATGAGCATCAGAACTTCTAGCAAATAGAGTTAGACTTATTAAAAACAATTTTTGCAGCAGTATAAAAGAATCTTTAAAAGTTCAACCATTGCACTATTATGCAATCATCCTCCCTGTTTAACCATTGTTCACATGCATGCGTGTTTTACAATTACTATGTGCGTATGACGTGCTCCATGCTTTATCTGCTGCCATTTCCTAGAATCTTATTAATTTTACCTTCATGACTTTAACTTTAATACCTGGAGAATGTTTTACTTTTTTGATGTTCCATAATTTGCTTGACCAGTCCCTTCATGGGACATCTGAACAGGGTGTTTCCAATCCACTACTTGAAATAATACCTCTGCAGATCACGGTGTATATATAGTATTTGTTCTTCTAATGTCAGTCCTTGGACTAAATTCCCAGGAGTAACATTCCTAGATCAAAAATGATATCTTTGTTTTCCAAACCATGAGCATTTTCCTGCATCCCCAAGAGAGGAAAAAGAGATTGTTATAATTGTTCTTAATTGTACTTATTTGATTCTTCCACATTTCAGAAGCAAAGACTGAAAAGGAACTCTTACATTAGAAAGGGAGTTTTCTTGTTTGAAATTCTTCCCCTAACTTAAGGGAGAAACTTGAAGTCAGGACAAGGCCAGGACAGTCAACTTTCTATGTCCACAGTGGTTATTCCCATGCGTTGGCCTGGATACCACTGCCCTCCACTCTGAAATACATGCAGGCTTGGCCATCTCTCCCCCAGCTTCTCCTCAGGTAGAGGAGAAAGGGAAAACCAAGCAAGCAAACAAAAGCCATCATCCAGCGAGAGGTTATCCCCAGCCCACTGAGCAAATAGCCATACCAACAAGTCCTTACCCCTGGTGCAGGTGGAAGAGGGTCCCAGAGAGGCCCTTCAGTTGAGCCCCTCTTGGCTGTAGCAGATGTCCCCACCTGCCCAGCATGTAACACACAGCTCCTGCGAAAGCCTCTATTGCTTCTTGGTGTTCAGAGGCAGAAGCAGAGAAAGAGAGGGAGAAAATGTGGAAGGGGGTGTCTAGCTTCCAGGTCTCTAAAATGCCCTGCCCCTAGCATTTTTCTAGGCACTGTAAAGATCCATACCTAAGGCAGTAATACATTTGAGACTGGGTTGATGGATTGCTTGCAGCCCTGGAAAGCAATGGGCAGCCATATAGTGGCTTAAGCCCTATTTGCCCTTGGAGCATTTGTCCCTGCCTCCTGCCATTAGTAGGTGTTGCCCTTGCCTATTGGCCCCCCTAGGAACTCAGTGACCCTTCCTCTCAACTCCTTTGGAGGCCTGCCTAAGAAGAGGCAGTCCCATCTATGCTTTGCTGCTGCCAAGACTTCCTGACCAGGGGTTGGGCAGGCCTGCTCCACCCCACTACTCTTAACCCCATTTCCCTCTGTCGCCTCTTCCCTCTAAACACAGAGCTTTCCTTTCCTTGCCTGCCTTGAGCTTTGGACTTTCTGTTTGGCTTTCTAATCCTTGCTAATCTGCTTTTCCTTTGCTGCCCAATGTCTTGCAGTCCTCCTCTTTGCTAGCAGCCCGGCAGGCTTCCTCAGAAGTACCTACTGCTGCAGACCTTGTCAGTGCAATAGAAAAGTTGGTCAAAAGCAAGCTGGTAAGTGGGGGTCCTGGAGGAAGTTCTGTGTGCATGTCACCTCCATGCGGCTCCCAGGGCCTTGAATCTATCCCAGGTTCTCATTTTCACTTATCCTCATCCCTCCTGTGGAATTATTTCCAATAATGATGGTTTTTGAAAACCTGTGCTCCAAAATCCTTCTTGGCTTTGCTTTGGATTGGGCATGGGAATTTAATAGGCCTTTATGGGGTTGTGATGTTAGCAAAAAGCATAAAGTATCCCATACAAATTTGCCTCACGGTAAGCCTGACCTGCTGGCCCCCAGGCAAGTGGCCTTTAGTCAGTGACTGAGGTGTCTGGATGCTCTGAAGCTCATTCACTGGGCTGCTGAAACAGGTGGGTCTTTGAAAATACCAAATAATTTTATTTAGGGAGCTTCTAGCTTGCAAAGTCTTGCAAAATTAAGACTGCTGGTTCTAAAGGGGAATGGGCAAAAGTGTATAGATATCTTGCCACAAAAAAATCAAGGGAGTAGGGTGCGGTGGCACATGCCTATAATCCCAGCAGCTCGGGAGGCTGAGGCAGGAGGATCATGAGTTCAAAGCCAGCCTCAGAAAAAGCAAGATATTGGGCTGGGGATGTGGCTTAAGCGGTAGCACGCTCACCTGGCATGCGTGCGGCCCGGGTTCGATCCTCAGCACCACATACAAACAAAGATGTTGTGTCCGCTGAAAACTAAAAAATAAATATTAAAAAATTCTCTCTCTTTCTCTCTCTCTCACACTCTCTCTTAAAAAAAAAAAAAAAAAAAAAAGCAAGATGCCAAGCAACTCAATGAGACCCTGTCTCTAAATAAAATACAAAATAGGGCTGAGGATGTGGCCCAGTGGCCGAATGCCCCTAAGTTCAATCCACAGTACCCCTCCCCAACCCAGAAAAAAAATCAAGGGACCTGGTGCCTCTCTCCATCATGGAAGGAAAAACTGAACATAAGCACTGGCAGCTGGTCTAGCCTGTGACTATTCAGTGGACCCATCACGCCACCTGAAGGCAGGGTGGTCAGTCTGAGCTGGCTTGGGACTTTGGCAAAGTGCTGGTGAAAATTCATTTCTGGATGCTTCATTAGGACAGAGCTGCCCTCCACTCCCAGGCTTTGACGTCTAAGTATCACTGTAAGATGACAATTTGAAGCATTTTCCTTTCTTTCTCATCTGTGTCACCCATTTGGCTTTTCCTGCAATCTCATTAAGATAAATGCCTATGCTCCCACCAGGCTTCTGCTGGGAAGTCTTGTTAATCACCACTGTTTAGATCTTTCTCCACCAGGCCCAAGAATTAGAGGGAGATGGAGAGTCCTCTCTAGAGCAAGCTGCCAATAATTTTGATTCCAGTGACTTCCTTTTCAGATATGCCATCTTTATAGTGTATAAATGAGGTTTAACACATATGATCTCCTTCTTTTCCTACCAAATTTTCCTTTCAAATTAGAAAAAAAAAAAATGGCTGGTGGTTTGAGTTACAAGCGTCAGACTCTGCGCTTGCCCATTTTTCTGCTGTCTCTCCTTGTCCTCCCAGCGGGAGTCAAGGGCTCTCATGGTCACCACTGACTTTTCAAAGTCACACGTTTGGCTTTGTTCCCTTTGCATTTTTGTTCCTACCACTTCACTTCTCCAGAGTGTTCTGCCTCTTGTGTTTGCTTATCTAGTGCATAATGGACCTTCAAGGTCCCACTCAAACTCATCTCTCCACAAGGACTTCCCTGACCACTCCAGGCCAAACGCCCTCTGAAATCCAACTGCAGTTTCAAATGCCAGATGCTACTTGGGGCACCTCTTAGATGGCTGTTGTGCCATTTGTTAAAATACCATGATGTTTTCACTTGCAGTTTACCTCCCCAGCTAGATGATAAGTCGTTTAGGACATTCATATTTTTTCCTCCAGTTGTATACAGGAGTCTTTTATACTTAATGGGTTCTTCATGAATACTTGTTTCAAAAAAAATCCAGGGGCTGGGGCTGTAGCTCAGTGGCAGAATGCTTGCCATGAGACACTGGGTTCAATCCTTAGCACTGCATAAAAAAAAAATAAATTCAATAAAGGCATCTACAATTACAAAGAAAATGTTTTTAAATCCAGATTTTTTTATATTTTAGGTTACCTTTCCCCTTCTATTGCTGACTTGTGCTATTGAGAGTCTCCTCAGTCCTCTAGTTTGTGTGATCAGTGAATCTGTTATGCCTCTGAGCAGAGTTGTTGACAAGTCCCATAAGAACAGATTTCCCAAAGAAGGGGAAGAGTGGGATGGCATTGGAGTTGATCAACCCTGTAACCAGCTGTCAATCAATGTCTATTGAATGAATATTGTTACTGCAATGAGTTTACCATAACAAGGGCTTTAACTTCCACCAATAACTGCTCCTTAAGGACCTCCAGTGAGCCCAGAATTACAGAGATTTCTTTGGCTTAACATGAAACCAAGTGCATCTTAAGAAAGGAGTAAGAAAGTAGTGGCTTTGTTTCTTAGAATCATGTCACCAAAATTTGATTCTTTTATCTTCCCTCCACTTTCTCTTTCTTCCCATCCCACTGTGGGACAGCAGTGGAGCAACAGAAAATTGAGACTACTCCAGCCATGTGTGAGAACACTAAGTTGCCTCTTCACCTCTAAGACTCCTGTTCCTATTCCTCATCAGTTCCTTGGCTTGGGAGGGAAAAAAAAAAAAGTAGAGCTCATAAAAGTTTGGGAATATTTATTTGATCAAATAAAATAGTGTGAAAGCTGCCAAAATATCCAATGTTATCATAGACTTGGTTAATGAAAGTACAATGTATAGGTCAAGAGAAGTAATAGTTCCATTGTGCTATTCAGACCACACCTGTCCTGAGTGGTGTGTAATACATTGTATTCTAAATGCAGCATTCTAGAATGATCTTGAATAAACTGGAAGAGCCCAAGAGGAGGTAAACAGTACCATGTTGTCCATGTCAGGTTAAAGAGACAGAGACTCTGGGGAGAAGTTAGAAGCATGGCAGAGCCGTCTTCCAATTACTGAAGCACTGCAGTGGGACTGAAGGGTTGGTCTGCTTGGGCTGCTCCAGAGGGCAGGACCTAGGTGCGCAGGTGGGAGTTTTCTTAGAGTAGTGTAAAGAACTATCAAAGTCCTTCTTAATGTGCAGAGTCCATTTTACAGAAGCATCTGTTAGCTTAAACCTTTATCCATAGTTATTTTGTTTTTTTTAATTTCCTTATCGGTTGCTCAAGCAGTGACCCCAAATTCTGCACTTAGAATTCAGTTGCCCTATAGCTGTACCTGAGGGCCAGGAGGTACCTCGTGTCCCCATGCCCCAAAGCTGCTCCTGTTGCTTTATGGCCACGTAGTCATTGTTGCATCAAAGCTTCTGCCTCAGTGTGAGCGCTGATCTTCATTGCCCAGGAACCACCAATAGAGCTAGCATACTGACATACTTTCTGGTTTATGTGTTAAGGTATTGTCTTTAACTTTGAGCCAGGAGTAAGGTCTCCCTCTGCTATCCACATGTGATTTTTTTTTTTTTTTTTTTTGGAGGGGGTACTGGGATTGAACCCAGGAGTACTTAACCACTGAGCTACATCCACAGCCCTTTTTAAACATTTTAAAATTTGAGACAGGGTCTCACTAAGTTGCTTAGGGCTTTGCTAAGTTGCTGAGGTTGGCTTTGAACTTGCAGTCCTCCTGCCTCAACTTCCCAAGTTGCTGGAATTATAGGTGTGTGTCACCACGCCCGTCACCCCATGTGATTTTTAATAAAGTTTTTTCTAGATCTGTGGACAGCTATTGCTGGTATAAAGTATGTAAGGAACCTGAAGACCCAGGTTTCCATTCTACTTCTGCTACCAGTAATATAGCCCTGGAAAGTGTATTGGGCTCTTCTTTATCTCGCTTATCCATGATGAATCTGTTCACCTGAATCTAATCTCAAAAGAGTAATTCTGATGGTTGAGTAGGCAGGAAGTGTTTTGCAAACTGATAAGCAGGCACCTGCAAATGTTAGCTCCTGGCCACTTCTGCAGCCTTGTGAGGGCAAAGGGAACTGCATCATCCTCATCTCCCATTGCCCAGTGTGGTGCTGGAAAAGTGGAAACTTACATTCTGCTAATAGATTGGCCATTGGGTAGATGTTGCAGGGTAATTGTTTAGCAGTCCATAGGACTTGGTTTTATTCCTCAAGTGTAAGGAATGAGAGCTTGCTGGCCATGTGAGACTGTGTCTCTATACTGTGGTCCTGAAGCCCCAGGATTCTACCCTGCCTGGCACAGAAGATCACACTTCCAGAAAGGAAGGCCCTCTCTGAGCTCATCATCAGGTGGCATGCCAAAACAGGTCACTAGACTCCAGATGACCCTGCTGGATGCTTGCTAAGAGTCCTCTGCCTCTAGGCAGCACTGAGCCAGTCGTGAGCTCTTCTTGAGTCCATCTAGTGGCCTGGCATCCTGACAGTGTGCCCTGTCTGCGTCAGCAAGTCTTGCCACCCTTTGGTTCTCTTGCTGTGCTAGCATTCACTTCCCTGGCCAGCCTCATGGGCCACAGAGGAACCTGGCAAGGACCAGGCTGTACTTGTGCATGTTACACAAATTGGCTTGTTTTATAAGTTGCCTTGGGAAAGTGAATTGGTCTACTTGGACTCTCCTTTATCTCACTTATCAGTGATGATTCTGTTCACCTGAACCTAATCTCAAGCAAGTAATGATGATTGAGTAGGCAGGAACGTGCTTTATAAACTGATAAGCAGGCCCCTGAAAATGGGGTGGAGTTAGCAGAACTTCCTGGTCTAGATGGAAAAAAATAATGGCCCCATCATATCCACAGTGGAGGTATACGTTTTTAGGAACTAGATTCATTTGGAAATCCTCTGTGGAAGAAATTTCTGAGATGCTTGTCAGAATAGAAAAATTTAGAATTCCATCAAAAATTTTTTAAAAAATCAACCCCCAAATCACAAACCTGAAATGTCATTTGTCTGAAAAATCCACACCTCAGTTTTTCCACTATCAGTTGTTCCCATGCCCACCCCAAGTTTGCCTAGGAATGACTTAAATCTAATGTTTATTGGCCAGAGTATATTATCCAAGTTTTAAAAAATATTTTATGTACATATTTGAGGTTACCACAAAATATTATGACATATACATAGATGGTTAAATGGTTACTATAGAGAACAAATTAATACAACCATCATCCCACACATTATTTTTCTGTATGTGTAGAACAGCTTAAATCTACTTATTTGACAAAAACCCTTAATATAATACAACTTTACTAACAATGGTCCTCAGATAGTGCATTAAATCTCCGGATCTAGCTTGTTACATCATATCTGCTATTTTGTATCCTTTGATCTATATAGTTCCTATTTTTTCACTTGATCTCTCTCCTCCCACCCCAAATAAGTATTTTATTCTCTCTCTCTCTCTTTTTTTTTTTTTTTTTTTTTTTTTGGTACCAGGGATTGAACTCAGGGGCACTTAACCACTGGCCACATCTCCAGCCCTTTTTTGTATTTCATTTAGAGACAGAGTCTCACTGAGTGACTTAGGGCCTTGTTCAATGGCTGAGGCTGACTTTGAACTCACAAGACACCCAGTTCACTATTTTATTCATCTATATATATTAGACATTTTTTGAAAAGACTCCACATATAAGTGAGATCATGCAATATTTCTCTTTCTTTATATGTTTATTTCACTTAGCATGATCTTCACCCATGTTGTGGAAAATGGCAGAATTTCCTTTCTTTTTTTAATATTTATTTATTTATTTATTTTTAGTTATAGGTGGACACAATATCTTTATTTTATATTTATGTGGTGCTAAGGATTGAACCCAGTGCCTCACGCATACTAGGCGAGTGCTCTACCTCTGAGCCACACCCCAGCCCCAGAATTTCCTTTCTTAAGGCTGAAAAATATCACATACACACACACACACACACCCTACCACAGTGTCTTTATCCATTCATTCACCAACAGACACTTAAGATTTTTCCACATCTTAGCTACTGTGAATAGTACAGCACTGAACATAGAGGCGCAAATATGTTTACAAGGTGCTGTTTCATAACCTTTGGGCATGCATATACCCAGTCCTGTCAATTTTGTGTCTTGTGACAGTTTTATTTTTAATTTTCTTTAGGAACCTCCATACTGTTTTTCATAATAGCTGCACCACTCTTCATTTTCATTCCCACCATTCCTTCCCCTTTCTCTTTGCCAGCACTTGCTCTCTCTTTTTTCACTCCTTAGCTCTTTCTTTTCTAGAACCTCCTCATGCCAGCACCCATAACACAGTCACTTACTGGTCCCTCCCCTCTCCTCTACCTGCCCTGGGCTTGCAGCTTCTGGGCTGCCCCACGTGGTTCATTCACCCCATGACTTTTACTCTCTGGGCTGCTGCTGCCTGGAATGTCCTCCCATTTCATTTCTCAATGACTGTCCCTCTGTATCCACAGGTTCTACATCTGTGAATTCAACCAACTTCAGATTGAAAATATTTAAGAAAAATCTGTGTCTGTACTGAACATGTCATTTTTCTAGTCTTTATTCTCTAAACAATACAGTATAGCAACTACTTATTAGCACTTACATTGTATTAGATATTATAAGTAATCTAGAGATGATTTGAAGTATTCAGGAGGATGTGCATAGGTCATATTGCAAATCTTAAGTGGGGCAGAAGTTCTCATTGTAGCAGAAAACTGGCCTGTTTCCTCCAGGAGAAGCACTAATTGCAGGTCACCTTTACTTGCCCTTGATTGGAGCCTAGTATCCAACTCTAACACAGGCAACTAGGTCTTCAGAGGGAATCACTCTTGAATGACTGCCAGCATTATAGCTAACTCCATGATTCAAGGCAAATTACCCAGCATACCGATTACCAAGCCCTTTATTTCCCTCTTCCTGCTCTCACTGAATCTACCTTTTAACTCTGTGCCTGAGAGTCCTGCCCCAGAGACAACTTGGGCTTCTTTGCTCACAGAACAGTCAGGCAGAAGAACATGGAATGCATTTCACTGTGTGACACTTTGGACTCCTTAGATGTCCTTCATTCTCTAGATGGGCTGAGAGTGGCCCATGTCAAGCTGGATGTACCGTGGGGGCATCTTGTAAGCAGAGCTGTAGGCCTGCTTCCTGGGCCTGGCAGTCTCCTTCCTGCCATCCAGCAGGCTAAAGAACAAAGACCACAAAAGGACAATGGGAAGAGGAGGAGAAAGTAAGAGGCACTAATGGGATCCGTCACCAGCTGGGTCCATCTGTCTAGCAGCCTGTCTCTGGTGATGGCACCAGGGGACATGTCACTGGAAAGCTTGCCTGTCCACTGGCTTGTCAAGCCTCGGCACCAGACACTCTAATTTCCTTAATAACAGGTTACAGACTCTGTGTCTATAAATGTAGCTCAACCCTTCTCAACCTTTCTTTATTTTTAGCCAATACTGCTGCTCTGGATGTAACGGTTTCCGTAGCTGATTACTTTGTTCTGTAAATACCTTTATGTCAAGTAGAAAGAAATTCTCCCTGTTGGGCTGGAAGACCCTGTGCTCTTAATTCTAATTTCTAGCCTTAGTGACAAATTCATGTTTGGCATATTGTGTCTATTTGGGAGGCCAAGGAAAAGTGGATATCTCTTTCAGTGTTGAGATTTTCAGATTCAAGTTTCTATCCTTTGTCACATAGTGTCCCATCAGGATCCTCATTCCTTTTATGTTTCCTTTCCTCAGACTTTCCTGCCTCTGTTTGGTCTATGTTGAAATACAGCAGCTAAACTAGGCATGGTGGCACATGTCTATAATCCCAGCTACATGGGGGGGCGGGGGGTGCGGCTGAGGCAGGAGGATAGCAAGTTTGAGGACAGCCTGGGCAACTTAATGGGACCCTGTCTCAAAATTTTTAAAAAAGTGGTGGGGGTGCTGAGAATGTGGTGTCAGTGGTAGAGTGTTCCTGGGATCAATGCCTAGTGCCACACACACACACACATAAAACAGAAAAACAAACAAAACCCAGCAGTTACTGACAGATGATGTCAAGTGCAGATCATTTAAGATCAGGCTGAGTCTGTTGTTCCTACTACCTTTTTGCATGACACTTTTTTGATCTTTGTGACTTTAACTCAGGGCCATTTTCAGAGACTACTAAGTGAAACCTCTCCGTTTAGCCACTGTGGCTGGGGTAGACAGGTGCCTTGGGTGGTTTGGATTTGTCTCTCATGCTTGTTTTACATTTGCCCACCTTGACCTTGATCTCTCCATTACTGTTTATCCATGTGGCTTCTGTCAGTTCACATAATCAAATAGTAGGTGTCGCTTGGGTCTTCCCAGGACACTAGTGAAAATATTAGCTTGGACCCTCTTTTGAGTGTTCTTACTGTTACTAGTGACGTCTGTGAGGGAAAGCAGCTCACCACTGCAGAGCATTTGTAACTTTTCAGAGAGGTTGACAACTGTTGTCTCTGTCTATTTCTCAGAAATCTGTAGAGAGAAGGTTTGATTTGAAAATTGACAAAAACTGAAGCATGGAACCATTTTAGCTGTCCATATAATATTCTGAAATTAGAATTTTTGTTCCTTACCCTTAGTTCCTTCTAAAGTACTGTATTTTTTTTTAGTTTTTTTATTTGTTCTATTTAGTTAGACATGACAGTAGATTGCATTTTGATGCATCATACATAAATAAAGTCTAACTTCTCATTTGTCTGGTTTGAAGGACTGTATTAAGCCATTTAACTTCTTTTTTTCCTGATTCTATAGCACTTGATTTAAAAGAAATGAGAAGAATTAGTAAATGAAAGGAAGCCATTGGTAAATAACCTTAGCAGAGATGTTTTTTGAAAAGGTTAAATCTACAGGTTATTTCTTGTCCTCTTCAAAAGATTTATAACTGATTTAACAAAACCCTGCTTGTTTGTTTTGAGGTCTATCCCTCCCACTGCCTTATCAATTTGCATTTGATGGCCTTACAACAGATTTTCTTTTCTAACTCCTTATTTGGTACAGAATTGCAATGATTAGCTTTCCCTCTGGAGCCCTTACACAGAGATAAGTTGCTTTGACAATAGGCAGTTTCATTAGGCCTGGAAAGTTGGCCAAGGACATCCTGATTGCCTAAGAAGGCGACAGCTCAGAGCTCCCTGCTGCAGGAGGGTGGAAGTCTCTGGTGTCCTAATGCTTCACTATGAATCAGTGAGAACAGCCTTGGCTGTTACTTCTCAAGCTGGTTGTGGGCAGACTGGGGGACACAGGGCTTCCAAGTGACTTTTCAGTGTACAATTCTCTGAAGCTGTTTGTTCTTGTCTTTTTAGACTCTTGAAGGAGGCTCCTACCGGGGGAGCTTGAAAGACCCTACAGGCTGCCTAAATGAGGGGATGACCCCACCCACTCCTCCTAGAAACCTGGAAGAAGAACAGAAAGCCAAGGCCCTTCGAGGCAGGATGTAAGTAATTCCCCAGATCCCACTCTTGCAGGTGTGGCGGACCGTGGTGAAGGGCTGGGGGTACTTAGGGATTCCCCACGCTGTGCTTCGACTGATCTCAGACAGAAGTGAAGGTGACTCAGATCTATTCTGTGTAACAGTGACGAACAGTGAGCTACTTTGGCACTGTCTTGAAGAAGTTTAGGCTGAAGTGTCTTCTGTTAAGTAGCAGCTATTAATGACAAAGTATGGTTTTAACTAAGATCTGATAGAAATATTAAACATGCTGATAAAAAGGAAACTGTGGGACTATTAAGATGGGTCTGTAGTACCAGAGAATCCCTAATCATGGCAGAAAATCTGGTGGAGGTCACCTGAGGCGATATGCCCCAAGTATAGGCAAGTGAGAGATTAGAAGAGGAAGCTGTAGTACGCCAGGTAGGGCTCATCTCAACCCCTCCCCAAGGGCTTTAATTCTGCATCATTTAGTTCTACAAAAACTGCCTTTCCACTTTGAATGGCTAGTGGTAAAATACAGTTCACATTGCAGTCTGTTTCACAAAGATCCTTGTGCAATGCAAGGTCCGGGTTATATGCCTCCTGTTACGTGAGATGATAAGGAAGATATGGATGCCAGTAATACAGAACCATAACTCCTCCCTTACTTTAGTTTTCTTATTCAGAGTTTGGCTGAGCTGGAAGCCAGCTGCCAATAAGTCTTGAACATGGCTCAGTGTGAAATCGTGAGCAGCAGTGAGAGCAGGGTAGGCAGATGGGAAGGGTCCCTCTCTGCTGTTAGTCTGCCCTTCTCCCTCAAATTAATCACTCCTTTTGCCAAGTCACTGCAAATTGATAAGGGAGTGGGAGGGATAGACCTCAAAGTAAAAAAAGCACATTTTGTTAAATCAGTTATAAAAAAAAAATAAGTAGGGCTAAATCCTTCTGTTACTGGGAAATGTGTTGAGTGAACATTTAGGACTTTGTTTCCTAGGAAACAAAAATAGAAACATCATAGCAAGAGCCTTGTGTCAAAGCAGGGCTGTCCCCTCACAGTGGGGAAGAACAAGAGGCATGCAAACTCTATAATTTCATACTTACTCCCACAACTTTATGGGTGCTTAGGAAGAACCCCAAGAAGTTAGTAAATGGAATCAAGATTGAGAAATGTCATTTCCACAGGGAAATTTCCTAGGACTTTTACAAAACTGGTTCTCCTTAGCTTACATCAGTCAAGCCAAAACAAGGCTTATATCAGGGAAACAAAAGTTTTCATCAGGGAAGTGACCCACAAGGTGGCCAATGGTCCTTAGCAAAGACAAACACTAGTCTCACTCATGTTGACCAGGCCTATGAGAATTATGTCAGCCATTGTCCAAATATGATATTGTCTGATTTTGCTACCATGGATCACAAGAGTGTGTTGCCTTTTTACCCAGGGACCCATCTCTCCTCCCTCATCTCATTCTCACCAAAGCCCCTATTTCTCCACATCCTGAGCTATCCTGAAAATCTACCCGACAGTGTCTCATCCCTTTTACTATATATCATCCTTTTGGTATATATGGGAGAAGTAGGACAAACAAAATAAATTAGGTGGTATGTCAGAAGCTGGAAAAAGAAAAGAGCAGTGTGAGGGAGATCAGGAATGAGGCCAGGCTGTGGTTTTAAGTGGTTCTGCCATTTGCACAAAAACCAGAAGGAGGTAAGGAGTTAGCCATGAGGAAGAGTGTTCTGGGTAGAGGGAACAGCCAGTGCCAAGGGTCTACAGGATTTCCTGTGGAAGACCAGCCCTTCCCTACCACTGTGAAAGAGAGAGGGTTAGAAGTGGGCCCAACCTATAGCTGGAAAAATTTCACAGGGACCAAAGAACAACATTTATTTGTGGCTTTTACTGATAAGAATTGAACATGGACAGTAATTTATTATTCATTCATTTGGCAATTAATCCTGTACTGCCTTAAGATGAATATAATTTAAATCTCTGAGGTAACTTTTCAGAAGGTCTTTTAATGTGTCTCAATCTCCCCCAGATACTTCACCAGCCCCTTAAGGGAAAAAGGCAAGGCTCCCCAGCAGACCTGATGCAAGTTCCCTTCCCTAGAGGCTGACAAGCCTAGCCAGCCCCAATGTGTCAGCAAATGGCTGAAGATAAAAATATCACGTGGACACAAAGCAGTAGACTTCATCTCCACAGGCCCCTCCCAGCCCCCAATTCCCACTCTCATTTTCCTGTGGTTTTCTTTAACCACTGTCTTCCAAGCGGTACTTGGGTCATGCTAAAGATATATTTGAATGCTTTATATATTTGGCCTTGCCAGTTCCTTCCTGTGGCCTGAAACACTCGCTGGTCTGTGCTGGAGGGAACTGGTTGGAAGTGCTGAGCAGGCTGATAAAGAAGCATGTGTTCCTTTGCTTCCTTCCCTGGCCCCCAAGGCCCCTAGACCCCGGGGATTTGGTGGCTCCTCAGTGTCACACAGAACAAGAGTTTCAGCTGAATTGCTTCCTGGGTTCAAAATGGTTACAACCCCGGCACTGGGGTCCCTGGTTGACATCTCAGAACTTTACCCCTTTTGCCACTTGGGCCAAAAATATACTTGTGTGGCTTCAGACAAAACTTTTTCAAATCAGATAGTAAAGAATCAGACTCCAGTAGACTCAGAGCAGCCCCTCCCCTGTGCACAGCCAAAAGCATTTTATGGATAGGTCTTCCTCTTCACTGTTGGACAGAAAAAGAGGAGTGTTTGGGGCTGAGGCTTCTGGGACTCCAATGAGCCAGTCTCAGCCATTTGCCAGGCAGTGAGCTACATGAAGGAGCTCAGTCTTTGGACTCTTGAACAACTGGGTTCAAATCCCAACTCAGTCCCTCACTTTGTAATCTTGGGCAAGTTACCTAATCTTTCCATTTGAGTATTTTCATTAAATAAAGTACGCTTTACAATACCTACCTTTTTACAAGAATAAGAAAACCCAGATGAAGTAACTGGCCTTATAGTAAATGCTCTAAGAAGTAGAAATAATTAACAAGAAAGTAAATGTCCTTGCCATTGTTCAATCCTGCGTCTTGGGACTGAGCGCTGCCTTCAAAGTTGTGAGTGAGGAATGTCTGCAGTCAGCCTTTCTGGCCATGACTGGGGATTTTCCAAGCCAGTTACCATAGATACCCATGTGAATAATTGTAGCTTCTAGATTATAAAGTAAAAGTTTCTCTCCATATCTGCATTTCTGGGGCCTTAACAGCTTGTTATCAAACAAGTGTCTCTCTCCTCTCTTTAGGAAGAATGGAACTGAAACGAAGGAATAAGAGTCTCATATGGATCCTTTGGCCTCAAAGCTTTTGTAACTCAGTTTTGCCAAAGGAGTTGTCGTTCTTCCTGCCCTGTGTCTCTACAGTCATTCAGGGAGAAAGAGATATAGAAAGTAGAAAGAGGATTTCAAAGCAGTTGTTCATCATCCTTGTCTGACTTGTGTGCTGGCTAAGGGAAAGTCCTTGCTGGCCTCGTGCCCTCAGAGAGCAGCAGTGAGCAACTCTGGGGTGCTTTAAGGCGTTTAAGTAACTTTACTGTGACCTTAATGTGAAGACTTCTTGCTTAACAATAAAGAGGAACCCTCATTGTTCTTCATCTCCTGCTCAGGTTTGTCCTAAATGAGCTGGTACAGACAGAGAAAGACTATGTCAAGGACCTGGGGATTGTGGTGGAGGTGAGTATCTGGTGCAGAGTGAGTCTGTGCTCACCCAACTAGGAGCAGGTTGGACCCTACATGGGCAGGGGGTTAGCTTAATGGCTGCATGTATTTTACTCTCTCTGGGTATTTGCAGGAATGAGTATTAAAATGATAGCCAGGTGTGTAATCCTAGAGACTCAGGAGGCTGAGGCAGGAGGATCACAAGTTCAAGGCCAGCCTTGGCAATTTAGGGAGACCCTGTCTCAAAATAAAAAATACAAGGGGTGAGAATATAGCTCAGCAGTAAAGCACCTCTGGGTCCCCAGTACCACACACACACACACACACACACACACACACACACAAAGATGATTTAAAGGGTATAATTCAAATGTAATATGCAGGCACTTTTTTCTTTTCTCCTTGAAACATTTATGATATTTAGAGAGAGGTAAGGGCAGAAATATTATAGCATTTGGGGAGCTTCTTGATTAGAGTTGCATCCATTTCACCTTGTTTGGGGTGACCAAGTTATGATCTTAAGAGGCTATTAGATGTTTCCTCATGTGAACATATATTCTTCAGAATTCTGAGCACCCTGGGCACAAACCAGGTAACTTTGAGTGGAATCTTGGGGCTTACACATTTCCTTAGAGTTCAAAGAGAATGTCATAGCTACCAAGGAGACAGACAAAGAAAAAGCCACCAATAAGCAAGAGTGACAGGTCCCCAGTTAGGAATCAAATTGGTAATAAATACAACAGCTCCAGCTCCATAGGGATTAACTTTTGAGAACTTAGACACTTTTTTGGAGGACAAAGCCTAAGGAAGTAAATGGATAATTTAGATAGCCTAGATTCGTTTTGTTTAGCATCTTAAAAAAAAGATAGGAAGTCTAAAAATTGAATTCCTAATATTTAAATTGCCTGCTGGTTCCTAACAGTTGCCCTTTAAGTCCTCATCCTGTGAACTCTGCTGATAGATGGCTCTGTATTTGCCAATCCTGAGCTTTGGATAAAGAGACTAACCAGGCATAGAGAGGACCTGAATTCTAATTTATGGAAAGTCACTCTCCCCCTTGGGAATCTGTAGATTGAGAAACTGAAATCCAGGAAATTCAGACATCAGTGGTGTGATTAAAAGTAATATAACATGGGTGCCTTGGGTTTTTTTGTTTGTCTCTCTGATGGGGCCATGTGCTGCCTGTACAACCTCACAACCTGATTTTACAGCTGAAATGAGATGACATAGGACTGCTACAGAGCCTAAAGTGTTAACATTTTATGACTTATTTATAGGCCAGATGTATCTAGTTCTGAGTCTTTAAAAATATAATTAACTTGAGTTAGGAGACAGGGAAGGAGAGAGAATCGTTTTCTTCTTTGTTCGGCTTTCTTTTGTTTCTTTCTTTTTTTTTTTTTTGGCAGAGCTGGGGATGCAACCCAGGGCCTGGCGCATGCTAGGCATGTGCTGTACCACTAAGACATAGAAAGCACCCAGAAACTTCATAAAAGTTTTGACTCTCACTCTGCCCAAGGGCAGAGTCTTGGCTGAATAGGAAAAACTACAGCAGCATCACCCTCAGACTCACACAAAGCGTGGGCTTCTCTGGGTGCTCCAGGTGGCCTTGACCCTTGACCTGCAGGTGCTTTCTCAGGAGCATCCTCTTATAACTACTGCCTGTCCCCTGCAGGGCTTCATGAAGAGGATAGAAGAGAAGGGCGTTCCTGAGGATATGCGAGGGAAGGATAAAATCGTGTTTGGGAACATTCACCAGATTTATGACTGGCATAAGGAGTAAGTGTCCCAGCTGCCCTGAGGGTCAGGGCATCCTGGGAAATCCTGGACTCTGGAATCCTTTTCTTGCATCAGATGTAAAAGACAGAGTTTGAAGGGAATCTCCTGTCGTTTATCTCCCATTGAGAGGTAATGAAGTTCCAAGCAGTGTGACTTCCTCCTTTCATACTCTTTCCCCTTTTAGTTTTTTCCTGGCTGAACTGGAAAAATGTATCCAAGAGCAAGACAGACTGGCCCAGCTCTTTATTAAACATGTGAGTGACACACTGGTCTCCTCCCCATTCACTTTAAAATTCCTTCTTTCTTCCACTCTTCCTGGATTCACTTTTCTTCTTTCCCGTCTCTGAGGTTGTTTTGTGTTGTTTTTTTTTTTTCTTAAACCATCTTGGCCATGTGGAAGTGGGGTCCAGCCCACTACATTTCCTAACTGCCTCAGTGTTCCTCCAAGTGTGGGTCACCCCTGTTCCCACCTCCATGTGTAGAATAGCTCAGCACTCAGAGAGCGAGCACAAGGCACAAGATACCTGACTGGCGCATTCCCCGTCTTTCCCTGTGCTTTGTCAGGAGCGGAAGCTGCACATCTACGTGTGGTACTGCCAGAATAAGCCGCGCTCGGAGTACATCGTAGCTGAGTACGACGCCTACTTTGAGGTGAGCTGCTCCGGCTTTGCTGAACAGGAAGGGGAAACTCAGGCCAAGAGAGCCACATTCAGAAACACCAGCCATCGTCCACCCACAGGAGTCGCTGCCTCAACAGAGCCATTAACTGCTTACTTTAGTTCCCCTGAGCATCTTTGCTTCCAAGGAGCTGAGTTGGCCCCAGCTGTGGACTGCGGGAGGAACTTCCGTTAGCAGAATGATTCTGAAACAGACTGATTGGAAGCTCTGATCCTTCCCCAGTGACCCCAGAGCAAACTGTGCCCACATTCTTCTGCACGACCCCCTGGGCTGCTTGCTGGGGCCTCTCCTTGGTTGAGGGGTTTGCAGTCACTTCATAGCCTTGGTTTCTGTTCCCAGAGGTTTAAGCCTGGATGGATTGACTTTGTTGGTAGAGAGGCAGCACCTTCTCTCAGAGATCAGGGCTCAGCTGTGTGGGTCACTGTGTCCTTGGGGCAGCTCTTCTTGCCTGACTCTGCTATGGAGAGATGAGAGAACCTGTTTCAGCTTGTCTCCCAAGACTTACGAGAGGACCAGGTGTGACAGTGCTTGCCATGAAAGCACCGTAGCCAGGCAAGAAGGCTATGGTAGCCTGTGTGATGTTGTAGTGTTTTTAACAAACAAGCGGATGTATAGGCAATTCTACCTTTTTCCTCACTTGAAGATGCTTGAACTTTATTGGGAAACATGAGGACGGGTGATCCATGCCTCGGAACCCTGACCCAGAACACTCAGCTCTTGGATTCCTTTCTTTCTAACATAGCTCCCTTGTGTTTCAGGAGGTAAAGCAGGAGCTAAATCAACGGCTGACGCTTAGCGACTTCCTTATCAAGCCCATTCAGAGAATAACAAAATACCAGCTGCTCCTCAAGGTAAGATGCTGGGAGCCCAGGCCAGGGCTGGAAGAGCATCTCCTTAGGCTACAGCCAGTGGCTCTGTCTCCTTCACACTGTGAAGGGACAGTGAACTGCGTGGGCAGGCATGGGCTTTGGAGGTGCAGACTTTTCTTTCCTCTACTATATTACTCTGTAAGCTCTGCCCCCAGATAATTTGCATAGCTCTTGCTTCTACCCTTAAAACTGATGGTTACTTGATTTTTTTTTTCCAGTTCACTTTTTTTCACTGACTTAATACCTTTCAAAACTAACAAATAATGACATAAAATCAGAGTGGAATATGAGTGCAAAAAGAAAGGAAGGGCAAAGCCCTAAAGACCTTAGATGAGTAATACCTAAAACTTGATCATATTTTATTTTAAATAATAGTTTGACTTGATTTTTTTCTCTTATGGAATTTGAGACTAACTGGAAAAGTCTGGACTTCCCTTCCTCTCATCCTGTCCTGTCATTATCCCCTTTACTTTCCTCCCTTCTTTCTTCCCTTCCCATCTCCCCTAGCTTTGAAATGTTGAATGTCCTGGGGGGGGGGGGTCTTCTTTATGTCATTACATCTAGCATGACTCATAATTTCATTTCTCAGCTACTGCAGACCATTGTCACCTCTGCCTAGAAAGAAACTCCTTAGGATGTTATTGCATTTTTACAATAAGTTTTTTTATAGCTCTCTGACTATTTTACTAACGAATTGTACCCCTCCCTGCACTCCTCCCTGCTTCCCCTCCTTGCTAGGACTTCCTGAGATACAGTGAGAAGGCTGGCTTGGAGTGTTCAGATATCGAGGTGAGTTTTCTGCTTGTAATGCTTTCTGTTCTTAGGGACTGCATTAGGCCCTAAAGGGAAAAGATTGTCTCAGGAAAACCAAGGGTCCAGGCCAACTCCTCTCACTCTTAGCAGCATGAAAAATGGCTAGTTAATGTGCAAAGTGTTGTTTTCTAGAATTCAAGAATTCTGTCCTGGGCCAGCCTAGCACTTAGCCTACTGCTGCTCTCTTTGTGGCTGCAAGAGATCTGTATTAGGGAAGGGTGGTTTTTGACACCTTTAACATCCTCCAGAGAGTGGGCAAAATTGCAAATCCAATATGTAACTTTATCCACAAATCCAAGTAGTATTTGACTCCAATATTCCACTTTCAGTCCCCCACCTCCATTCCAAGGACTACTCTCTAGGTGAAGTCCTTTGTGTCACCATTGGGATTATTTTAAGCCAGAGAGGTTATAGCCTTTCTGGGCAGGCTATTTTAGGTCAAAACCTCAGTGTTTCCCAAGCCAGGCAAAGCTGTTACTTGGGCTATCAGGAAGCAACAGAAAGAAGAAAGAAAAGATGAGGAGGGGAAAGCAGGGAGATGGGATAAGAATGGACGAGGTAATGATGCCCCAACATGGGTGACTGACATGGAGCCCCATCTAAACAGAACCCCATGGTCCTCTGAGAGTGGGCAGCAAGGACCACATGCTTTCCTAAAATAAAGGCACTAACAAAAGGCAAGGTCTCTGTCTTCTAGCCCTGAATTGCATGAGCTTCCTGTCTAAAGGCTGTTCTCTCTCCTGAGTGACCGGTGTTCTTTCCCGCAGAAAGCTGTGGAGTTAATGTGCCTTGTTCCCAAACGCTGCAATGACATGATGAATCTGGGACGCCTGCAGGGCTTTGAGGTGAGCCCTTGGAATGCTTCCAGCCCTCTCTCCTCTGGGTGGGAGTCCTGCCGAGTACTGAGGCCTCTTCCCTTTGAAGCCCCGTGTCCTGCCGTCTCTGCCTAGACCCCTGGTTTCCAGGCCTGGAAGATGCATCTATTTAGGAAGTCCAGTGATAGGGCAGAAATAGAGCTCTTGGCCAAACTGGAATCAGAATTCCAATGAATTTAGAAAAACCCAAAGTTCTTTATAATTAAAGCTGGCAATGACCTCTTCCCTCTTCCTTCCTGACTGAGACTATGAGAGACAGCTGGATAGCAGGATATGTGATGGGCATAGATCCTAAGTGGGAAAATGAACAGTCTTTGTGTTTTTTTTTTTAAAGAGGGTGGTTTCTGTTGAACAGATCTATGTAATGAGTGAATTTTTAGATCAGTGAACATTTCTAATTCTAAAACCTCTCAGGACACATTTCTGGACTTTGAAGAGAAGAACCATGTCTTAAGGAACAAAGCCAGATGTCCCAAGGATAACTGAACACACAGGTTTGCTAGGGCTGCCAAAAGAAAGTACCACAAATTGGGTGACTCAAACAATAGAAATTTATATCCACAGTTCTAGAGGCTGGAACTTATTCACCCAAACCTGTATTTCAGGTTTGGGTGAATAAGTTGGGCTCATGACATTCTTGAGCCAAATTGTCTTGTCTTCCTTATCCTGTGTGTCCTTGTCTGGTTTCCATGTTTGTTTATGATAGGGGATCAGTAACTGGCTGGAAGTTTGAAATCAGGGTGTAGTCAGAGATGTTTCCTTCGGAGCATCATGAGGGAAGAATCTGTTTCAGGCCCCTCTCCTTGGCTTGTTGAGGCTGATGTCATGCTCAGTGACATTCTCCCTGTGTCTTCACATCCTGTCGATGTGTTTCTGTGTCCACATTTCTCTTTTTTATAAAAACATCTGTCATATTCTATTAAAACTCAGACTGATGACCTCACTTTAACTTTATTATCTCTATAAAGACTCCATTTCCAGCCAGGTATGGAGGGGCACACTTGTAATCCCAGCGGCTCAGGAGCCTAAACAGGAAGATCACAAGTTCAAAGCCAGCCTCAGCAAAAGCAAGGCACTAAGCAACTCAGTGAGACCCTGTCTCTAAATGAAATACAAAATAAGGCTGGGGTTGTGGCTCAGTGGTTGAGTGCCCCTGAGTTCAATCCCTGGTCCCCTCCCCCACAAAAAAGACCCCCATGTCCCTATAAGGTCATATTCAGAGGTCCTGGGGGTCAGAACTCCAAAATATTAATTGGGGGCAAAGGGAGACACAGTTCAGCCCTTAACAGTGAACATTTGAAGACAAATTGACTTTCCTAATTTATATTTCATAAATAACTATTAAAAGTTGATGTCCAAATCTCATAAATTAAACATGTTTTGAATATTAATATGATAAAATTATAACCAACAGTTATTAACTGGTACCTAGTAGTTACTGATACCCCTGGAAAAAGATGTGGGGTTTCTAATCCTGTTTCCCAGTAAATCCTGCCATCTATGATTTCATTATTCCTTTTTGAAGAAAATGGATTCTTTGAAGCTGAGATAATTAGTAAATGACCCCCCTCCCCATCCCCCACTCCCCAGCTAAATCAGAATAGATTAAATGGTACAGGTAAACCAGTGGTATAAGTTAATCAGGAGGTGCTATATTTCAGGTTTGGGTGAATAAGTTGGGCTCATGACATTCTTGAGCCAAATTGTCTTGTCTTCCTTATCCTGTGTGTCCTTGTCTGGTTTCCATGTTTGTTTGTGATAGGAACTAGGTGGAGGGTCTCCAAGGCAAACCTGACCTGTTAGCTTAAGCAGAGTTACTCAGCAGAAATACGCTCTTTGAGTGTGTGTGTGGCTCCTCTTTGGTCATACTGGAGGGACTTTTATACTTTCTCCCTTGGCATTATGCCAAGTGTGAGGCTATTCTGGATGAACCAAGTAATCCCTTTTGCTCTTGGATCTTGAAGCCCCTGTGTTTTCTGAACAAGAGTCTGACTGGCCTTTCTCTGGGTCTCTGGAAGAATGGCATCTGATTGTGCCATCCTACCCAAGTGAGCCTTCAGGGTGCATGTGTGTGTGTGTCCACGTAAGCCCACACAGAGGAGCATGCAGTTCTTTTCTCTTTGAAATCAAGCAGCACTGACCTGTTTTCATCAAGCTGCAGAGAATCTGCTTTGCTTTCCTTCAGCTAATTGAGAAAGACAATGAATGTATGTCTCTTCCCTGAATCCATGGGGAGAAGCCGGAGCCCCCCTCTTCTAATTCCCTCCCTCTCCAATCTCTGGCTTTCTCTTTAGCATTGGCTGCCTCTATCACAAGATCAGTTCTTGTGTAATATTAATAGAGCTTTTAGAGCTTTCCTGGCTAGCTGGTCACTGGCTTAATATTAACTTTGGACCAGGGTAGAGATAAGCCTGTTTGGCTGTCGACCTTGGCAGTGAGAAGCCAAGCAGAGGGCAGGCATTTCTCAGGCACACAAAAGAAAAAATGACCCCTGTGCCAGGTCATGTTTGGAATAAGGCACCAAGTGCAGAAAATGGCCCACGTTTGCACTAAAGGGTAAAAGTCGTCACCTGAGAAAGAGCACAGTGCAGAGGAGGGCTTCTGACCTCTGTCTCAGATGCCAGGGTCTTTTTGTGCAGGCTTTCTGATAGCCTCTGTGCAACTTGCTGGGTTGGGCATATTCCCTTTGACAATGTCTTTGAAAATCACATTAGAAGCTAACAAGCCGAATATACTGTACCTCTTCAGCTATGTAGCTTGTAGCCTCTTAGCTGGAGACATTTGACAAAGAATCACAGGACCCAGAGAAATATCTCCCATCTGATGTAGAGCCTATATATATGGTAACCCAACTTCACCTGTTGACCTTAGCAGGACACTTAAACTTCAGACTCTCCCCATCCTAAACAATCGAGGAAGGAGAGAGGGTCCTGGCTAGTCAGATTACTTGAGGCCTGCCTGCCTCACATTTCTTGGCCACAGGTTGGTTCCAAGTTCCTGGCTACAGAGTGCCCCAGGTGCTTGGCCCATGCCACAGGGGAAGCAGGCACTGTTGTCAGAGCTGCAAGGACAGAAAGGCCACTTCTAGTTCCAAGTGTTGCTTACCTTTTAGTCTCTTATTTTGGGGGGTGTGGGGAGAGTACCAGGGATTGAACTCAGGGGCACTCACCCACTGAGCCACATCCCCAGCCCTATTTTGTATTTTATTTAGAGATAGGGTCTGACTGAGTTGCTTAGTACCTCACTTTTGCTGAGGCTGGCTTTGAACTCATGATCTTCCTGCATCAGCCTCCCAAACTGCTGGATTATGGCATGCGCCACTGCTCCAGGCTTATTCTCCTTTTTAATAAAAAACATGAAGGGGCCAGGATAATTCCCATTCCTTTTTAGCTAATAATTCTACCTTTCTCTGGCATTTCCTGGGAGCTATTTTTTAATGGTTCTGTTACCCTTTTATCCTTTCCCTCATGGGCCCTGTATGAATAGGATAGTGGCCTCAATCTGTCCCAGTGGGTGGGTCCCAACTCAGTGTCTTACTAGACTCCCAAGGCTTTTAGTGCCCGTCTGTTTTCCATGTTCCCAGAAGGGAACATCATGTGGCCCAAAAGGGCTGTGTCCGCCTCGCTTCTCACTGGCTTCTGGCTTCTGTCTCCATCAGGGCACCCTGACCGCCCAGGGCAAGCTGCTGCAGCAGGACACATTCTATGTGATTGAGCTGGACGCCGGCATGCAGTCCCGGACCAAAGAGAGGCGTGTATTCCTCTTCGAGCAGATTGTCATCTTCAGCGAATTGCTCAGGAAGGGCTCCCTTACACCAGGCTACATGTTCAAAAAGAGCATCAAGGTGAGGGGCCAGCAGGCGTACAGAAAGGAAGAGCCAAGTTCTTGGAGCTATGTCCCTCAGATGAGGCCCTGGAGTGGTGAGGACCCAGAGCCTCAAGGACCTCTCAGCCTAATAGCCTTCCAGCAAGAAGGCTGAAGGAAAAACAGTGATCACCCATGGGAAACAGTGACAGGCCCCCAGCTGGTCTCCAGCAAGATCCTGCATGTTCCCCCCACCCTCAAAGGCAAAAAGCAGAGTATTTCCTATTAAATCCAAGGCAAATTTTGGAAACTTCTCCTGAGATAAAAGAACTTTGAGGTCCAGTGATAGGTACCTGTTTTGTACAACTTCAATATGAAAAGGATCAACTTGTTTTTTCCAGATGAATTATTTGGTCCTGGAGGAAAACGTGGACAATGACCCCTGCAAATTTGCCCTCATGAACAGGGAGACTTCAGAAAGGGTCATTCTGCAAGCTGCCAACTCGGACATCCAGCAGGCCTGGGTGCAGGACATCAATCAAGTCTTAGAAACACAGCGAGACTTCTTAAATGGTATGTGCCACGCCTGCTTCCTGCAGGGCCTTTTCAGGGAACCCCACACCTCTTACCTTCCTTGGGTCTAAGCTCTTGGAGAGTTATGAGCTCAGAACACATTTTATATGGACTCCAACTGTTTACTTTTCAGAAACACTTTAAAATTCTTTTGAACCTGAATTCACAAATGGAGCAGATTGGGTGTGAGAAAGAAGGTCCATCTTTCCAACAGAAGGGATCTTCTCTTCTAGGACATGCCATGCATGTTTTTTGGCCACCACTACCAGCTGGTAATAATTTTAGAAAAATTCTGAGATGGGGACATCCTGTCTCATGGGGGCTGGCTGTCAGTGATGTGTGTTTTCACACTTGGTGGCTAATGACTGGTACTCTCTCAGGCTATTTTTTTTTTCCTATTTTTAAATTTTTTGTGCTCTATCACTAAACTACATCCCCAACCCCTCACTAGGGTTTTGTAGAGATAACAGAATTTGGCAGATCAGTTCAAATCCCTTCTCTGTTCCCAGCACAGCAAGAGCCCAGATAAGCCACCCTCCTAACTGACCTTGCCCCTGTCAATTGAGAAGTGATCACTACCTCTAAATTTCCAAAATACCCCCAACAAATTGATTATGCAGAGAATATAGCTCTCTATGACCCTCCAGGAATCCTCTAACAAGTGGAATGAAGGAGAGTCCCTACCTTCTTCTGTTTCTTTATTTTTGCCCTGCTGGGATTTCTTCACATTGTGCTTGACATATGAAGGAAGCATACATTTTTACACTAGTGCTGATCTGCTGAATTGGTGAGCTCAGAAGTCTCTCCAACAGAAATGGAGCCTGAAGTTGAAGGCAAAATGGAACCAGTAGCAAAGTAAATCTGGAGAGTCAGCAAATATATCTGTCTGGATATGTACACACACACACACACACACACATATGCACACAGGACCTCCTCCAGATATATCACCCCTTCTTGCCTGCCCTGAGACTTGACTCCACGGCCATATGTACTCACACTTGTATGCACACATTCAAATACATACAAGACCAGCCCTAGGTGTCCCATCCTTTCTTCCCAGTACAGTGCTGACATCTATATCACAAGCTATGTGTTTATATCTACACACTCGCACACACATGCACACATATCCACAGGTCCACCTCTGCATATATCACTTGCCTATACTCAGGCTGGTACTAGATGGTAGGTGTACTCATACATGTACATACACATGTACACTCACACATGGGCCAACCCTTGGGCCTGTCACCTCTGCTTGTCAGTACTAGATCTAGACTTTCAAATGATACAACGTAGCATTTTCTGGGTGTCTAGCATGGAACTGAATGCTGTGGAGAAAGATAAGAGATGACATCCTAATTGAGGACTTGGGCAAGGCACGATGTATCTCTGGGCCTCAGTTGACTTGCTTTTTGAGAAGGAGAGTTTGGGGCTAGGGTGGTGGCTCAGTGGTAGAGTGCTTGCCTAGCATGTGTGAGGCCCTGGATTCGATTCTCAGCATCACATATAAATAAACAAAATAAAAGTCCAATGATAACCAAAAAACATATATGTAAATAAAGAATAAAAAAGAAAAAAAATAAAAGGACAGTTTGGGGCTAGATCTACTCTACCCATGCTGGGGTGAGCTGAGGTGGGCCATCAGTACTGGCTACAAGGAAGCGTGGCCCACTGCCCTAAAGTGTCAGTTTTCTCCATGGTAAAGGAGTAAACACAATGTTTTTATTTTTAAAAAAATAGAGATTATATAGCAGGATGACATACTTTTTAAGATAGAATATGAGTAGTCAAAGCAACTACATATTTACAAAGATTTGGGGCGGGGTGGGGGGGGGGGCATGCCCTCTGCCCTCCAGCTATACAAAAGGTTGGTAGAAAAAACTAGACTCTCTAGGGCTCTTTTCCATTCTAAAAAAAATCTAAAATTGCCCCCTGAGGGATAGTAGCAAAAGTTGTATTTAGCTTAAAATTTCTGTATATACAATTTTGGATTAATGTTTTTATTGATAGAACAATTTAATGTCAAGACATATAAATATACAAAATATATCCATTTAAATTGCATCCTACTGATTAGTAATCTCTGATTCTAAGCTGGAATGAGGATTTTAAGTTCATCAACTTAAGACCATAGAAAAATAAAGTAGGACAAAGATTTGAAGCCAGAAATTGTTTAAGTGACAATAATCACTCTCATATATTGAGTCCTTACTGTACATCAGGCACTATATTAAGCAATTTTACCTGTTGTTTTTTTTTTTTTTTTTCCACATTTTATCCTTACATCAACATGGAAAGATAAGTATTATCATCCTACTCTTTTTCAGGTGACAAAAGGTAGACTCAGAGAAGTTAAGAAACTTATCCAAAATCACAAAACACTAGATGATAGAAAACGTGAACCTAGAACTACAAGATTTCAAATTAGGCTCTTAACCACAAGACTGCAATGTAGTTGCTAGTGGAAGGACTTACATTTATCTGTGAGCTCCCTAGCAAGCAAAGCAAAGAAAGAAACAGACTATGGCATAAGACACTGAACCTGTGAACCTATCAGAGATACAGTTTTTCTGATCCTAAGACCTAAATGATGCAAATTGAGGCTGATAAAAGAAGGTAGGGCTTTGGGGCTGGGGTTATAGCTCAGTGGTAGAGCGCTTGCCTAGCATGTGTGAGGCACTGGGATCGATTCTCAGCACCACATATAATAAATAAAATAAATGTCCATCAACAACTAAAAAAATTTAAAAAAAAAAAAGAAGAAGAAGGTAAGGCTTCTATGTAGCTAACTTAAGAAGGCATACTTCTTTTCGAATGCTTTAGCACAATCATTGCAGATAACCAGGTAGTAACCCAATTTCACATGCTAGGTATTGAGTCATGGATTAGATTTGATTACTAACAGATTATTGTTACCTAAACATTTAATGCCCATAGAAGATTCCCCAGGCACAAGTCTGAGCTCTGCAATCCTGTTGCCTACTTGGCCACACTCGAGAGACAAGGCTGTGGTGATGGCCCAGGGCCAGGCTTTTATTTACAGAGACACACACAAGCATCTCAACCCATCTTTTCCTGCTAAGACCTCAAATAGAAAAGAGTTTGGCCCTATGTTGAATCCTATGCAGACCTGTCACTGTGGAAATACCTTTACAACTGAAAGTTCTCAGGGTTCCTGCTGTTAACCCATTTAAATAGCTGTCACACTGATTACTGACCAAAACAATGTCATCAGGCCAGTCCTTGAAGTCATCCAGCATTCTACCTGGATGGCATTTGCCTGGCTGTACCTCTTTAGTGATCAATCCTGGGAATTTGATTATCTTAAACTCAGTAAAACAAAGCTCATGTCTTTCTCTTCAAGTTAGCTTGTTCTCCTGTCTTCTGAGTTGCACTGACTACCATTTTCTCAGTCTCCAACCTGAGCCATCTTCCTTTCCTGCTTGCTGATCTCACCTAGCCCGTCAGTCTCATCTCTGCTTTATATTCACACAACCCTGCTCCCGCTAGACCCTCTGGCCTCTTGCTGGTTACTGTCTCCTAGCTTCTGAATTAGACAGGAAGCCTTTTGTCTCTTCCTCTTCAACTCCTCTGCCAACTGCTACAAAGTTGATGTTCATAAAATGTGTCTCCTGAGATAGAATCTGAATTTACAACTTTAAAGTTCACTTTTTAAAATATTTTTAAATTGTAGGTGGACACAATACCTTTATTTTATTTATTTATATGTGGTGCTGATGATCAAACCCAGGTCCTCACACATTCTAGGCAAGTGCTTTACCTGAGCCACAATCCAACCCCTTAAAGTTCGTTTAATCCAGTCACTTTTCGTGATCTGCAGAATTAAGTCCAGCCTAAGAGTCCTGGCTTTCTAGATCATCCACTTCATCACCCTCAACCTCCCTTGCTTGTCTGAATCTTCTTCTCCATGGAAACCCAAGGGCTTCAGCTCCTGGGACATCTGACTCCAGGTGTTCCTTGAAGCCTTGAAGCCTGTTCCTTGAAGACCTCTCATTTGCTTCCTTCCTGCAGAATCTAAATATCAGAGGGATAGCCAGCCCTCTCCCAAAGCTCTTTATTCCCAATCCCCTATCCCCAGACATACACACCTGCAAGCACGTCCCACAGAGCCTGCTCTCCTCCCCTCCCTTTGCACACTTGGCACCTAGAATGTGCTGCCATTTTGTTTTTTTATTTTCCTTATTTAGGAAGGTGCCCTGGTTCTCACAGTTCTGTAAAAACAAAGGTGGTAACTTCCTCACATATCCACACTCTGCCTAGCACAAAGCCCAGTACCTGGTAAGCCTCCAGATCCTCATGGGATTCCCAAAGCTTAGGATGACCAGCTGCCCTTACCTTGCAGCACTACAGTCACCCATTGAGTATCAGCGGAAAGAAAGGAGCACAGCTGTGATGCGGTCCCAGCCTGCTAGAGTTCCTCAAGCCAGCCCCAGGCCCTACTCCTCTGTCCCCGTGGGCTCAGAGAAGCCCCCAAAGGGCTCCACCTACAACCCGCCTCTGCCACCCCTGAAGATATCTACCTCCAATGGCAGTCCAGGGTTTGACTACCACCAGTCTGGGGACAAGTTCGAGGCCAGCAAAGTAAGTGCCAGCTCTTCACTCCTGCCTTCACCACCCTGCAAGCACAGCCTCAGAGGCCACTTTAGGAAACAGCATCTTTTTATGCTAATTATTTTAGCAGGAACACTCCACTTAATACAGTCTAGTCTCAATTATTTTCCTCTCTTCTCCTATAAATTGAGTTAGACCAGTTCCCTCTGACTCAGACACTCTGTGATAAAGGGCTATTATCAGCTACAAAAACTTCATACATACAAAGGATTATTGTGATGGTAAGCATGAAAATGGGTGAATTTTATCAAATAGAGTAGTTGTGGTTATGCGTAATCTAAAAGCCACGACTCCAGTGTGTGCCATCCGCAGACAGCCCTATATTTCCTCTTTCTTTTTTTTTATTTTTTTTAGATACACATGACAATAGAGTATATTTTGACATATTATACATACACAGAGCATAACTTATTCTAACTAGAATCCCATTCTTGTGGTTGTACATGATGAGGAGTTTCACTGTGGCATATTCATATGTCTGATTCATTCTGTCTTTCCTCTTCCCATCCTCTCTCCCTTTCTTTCATTCCCCTTTGTCTAATCCACTGAACTTCTGTTCTTCCCTTCCCCCACCCCCACCCATCATGTGTTAGCATGCACATATCAGAGAACATATTTGGCCTTTGGTTTTCTGGAATTGAGGAGCCAGCCCTTTCTAATGATGGCCTGTCTTGAGCACCTAGGGAAGCAAGTTCACAGTTCTTCACCACCCAGTGGCTGATGTGGCAAGCAGAAGTTGATCATGAATGTGTGAATGGAGAAGCCAGTCTCCACAATCCATGCTTCTGATATTACTTGAGGATAATTGTAGACCTAACCATAGAACTAGTCTACACAGCTGGTTTGACCCTTAAAAAAGTAGTAGGAACAAGAGAGAAATGGGGAAAGCACTAGGTTAGGAATCAAGTGATCTGGTTTATATTCCACATTCTGAAACACACTTGCTTTAAAACCTCAGCAAGTTTGTTTGTCAGGCCTCCGTTTTCCCTAGAGCTCAATGAGTCTGCGAATAGGGCAGCCTACATTGATTACCTACATAGTCTGAATGTGTCATTTTATTTTTCCCAAAATTGTTAATTGATATTCCTCTTGTTAAAATTAATTCTTTTTTTTTTTTTTTTTAATTATAAATTTTTTTTTTTTTTTTATTGTTGGCTGTTCAAAACATTACATAGTTCTTGATATATCATATTTCACAATTTGATTCAAGTGGGTTATGAGCTCCCATTTTTACCCCATATACAGATTGCAGAATCACATCAGTTACATATCCATTGATTTACATATTGCCATACTAGTGTCTGTTGTATTCTGCTGTCTTTCCTATCCTCTACTATCCCCCCTCCCCTCCCCTCCCCTCCCCTCCCCTCCCCTCTTCTCTCTCTGCCCCCTTTACTGACATTCGTTTGTCCCCCTTGTATTATTTTTCCCCTTCCCCTCACTTCCTCTTGTAAAACAAATGTCAAATGTCTTCTTTGATATAAGGAGAGTAGCTAAGAACAGAGTAGGGTCGAAGAGCATGAGAAGAAGATTAACATTAAACAGGGATGAGAGGTGGGAGGGAAAGGGAGAGAGAAGGGAAAATGCATGGAAATGGAAGGAGACCCTCAGAGGTATATAAAATTAATTCTTAATGTCCAAGTTCAATTTTGTTCATATTGACTGTACCAACCTATTTCATCATATCACCTGGAAATGACTTTGTCCCTTATAAAGATACAGCCCTTGTGAATCAATGGAAGTCAGCTTGGCATTTGGTCAACCATATTGAAGAGTTTCTGGTTCCCAGCATGCTGTAAGAGGCGCAGGGCCTCCTGGAGAGGTACAGATCTATCAAGAAGCAGCAGCCCTAGTGGAGACTCAAGTGAAAAGGTGGAATAGGCAGCACCTTCCCTGTTAATGAGGGCAGGAGGTGAGGCATTTTGTTCCCACAAGGAATTGGGCCAAGGTAGGTCATGGCATTGCCTTCAAATGAGGCAAAAGTGTATTCTTAACTCCTGTCTCAAGGAGGCTCAGAATGTAGAGCAAGGTCAGTTGATATTTTTTCAAAAGGAAAAAAAAAATGTAGTAGCAAAAGCATCTGTATTCTTTCCACAGAGGAGGATGGTGACCCCTGACCTGAGCTTTGTGCTATGCTCAGGTACTTATGTGTCCCTGGGCTAGTGCCAGGTTCTTCCTGCCATTAGCAAGAGAACATCATCAGGAAGGTTGCATACTAGGAAGGGGCTTTCAGGTTGAGGGTATTTTACACCTTTGCTTGGTCTAGGACTGGCAGTATTTATACCTGTTCACCCTTTGCTTTACTATCCTATGAAATGTGGAACATGTTTATGAGTATATTATTACTGAAGGAATGTTCTGCCTGCTGATGGCTTGGCCTTAGCCATGCAGTAGGGTGCAGAGCAAGCACATCTGAACCACTCCTTGTGTTTGTGTCCTTTTCATCCTTGGCTTTTAGCAGAATGACTTGGGTGGCTGCAACGGGACCTCATCTATGGCCGTGATCAAAGATTACTATGCACTGAAGGAGAATGAAATCTGTGTGAGCCAAGGTGAGGTGGTCCAGGTCCTCGCCGTCAACCAGCAGAACATGTGCCTGGTGTACCAGCCTGCCAGCGACCATTCCCCTGCAGCTGAGGGCTGGGTCCCCGGCAGCATCCTGGCGCCCCTCACCAAAGCCACAGCAGCAGCAGAAAATAGTGACGGGAGCATCAAGTAAGTGCCTCGTTGGCTTCCCCGGGAAAGGAGTATGTGGATTAAAAAAAAAAAAATTCAAAAACAAAAGAGCACAAAAATGCAAACACACAGTAGGGAATTACTGCTGCTTGTCCTCGACGGTGCCACTGGAACCAAGGGTTGAGTGCTGGCACCTTCCGCAGCGTGAGGCATCCAGGCCGGATTGTTCTGGTTTATCTGTTGGTGGTGGTTGTGGTTTTTCTTTGCTTTTTGTTTATAATTTTCTGGGTTTTTTTTCCCTCTCCCCCACCCACTCATTAAGACAAGAACCCTACTGAAACCCTAGGTGACAAAAGGCATGCCTTCCGTTGCTACATTTGACCCAACACGGGACTCACTGGACTGGACTTCTATTTATATTGTATGAAGTTACTGAGATATATATATATTTTTTTTGATTGACACCAAAAAATGACCTTAGCACAAATGCCAGACCTGAGTAGGTCAGAGCCTGCTGCTTCTCCCAGGAGAGAGGGAACTTTTTGGTTGTCTGTGGCAATTCCTCTGTACAGATTGTAACTTTTTAAAAAATTTCCCCCCCCTCCCCTGTCACTTTAATATATGTTCATGGTAATTTGTAAGATATTTCTTTCCTTATTTTCGTTGCGAAAACCCTTCCGAACACATTCCTGTATAAAATATTTTGCACTATTTAAAGAAACCCATATGGATGAAGTCAGGTTGTGCAATACGATGGAGAGTCACAATGTTCATCATTGTACCTGTAATGTAACTAATAATTTTAAATGTACTATTTTAAATATGTAAAATAAATTTTCACCATGAGCATGTTTTAATGAGGTTAAAGACTAGTTGACCCTTTTTCCCCCATCTCATTATTCTTGAACTCTTATATGTGCAAATGATTCTCCTTTTTTTTTCTTTCCTTTTCTATATTTTAGGAGTTGGTTGAATGCATTGGCAGTTTTTTTTCTACATAAAAAGTGTCATTATCACTAAAGCTATGACCGTAGCCTTCCCTTCAAAACAGCCCTTTTTGGTTTTCTCTGACTTCTAAGATGAGAAATGGTGCAGATTAGATGCTGTCCAATGGGTTCCTAACAACTGGGCAACCTTGAGGTGCTGACATAAATGAATGGCTAGAGGAGAAACAGTGTTTGGCTTGCTTTTCATGCTGCACAGTCAGCCACAGAAGGGGCCCAAGGCACACCAGTGAGATACCTGAGCAGTAGCACCAGCCAAACCATGCTGCTTTGGCCCTTCTGGATCAGGGGATAGAAGCTACCTTGGCTTTGTCAGGTAAATGCAGATCCAACTGGAAATCTGTAGTGGCCCCTAAAACAAACTGGGCCCAATCCATTTTATTCTAAAGACACATGATTTTGGTGCCTTTTAGGAAACCCTGGGAATAAAGACTCTCAAAGCACTGACGTCCCCATTAACCAACAGCCTGGCAGAGCTAACTCTTAGTGACCTATGCCCTAGTTACCCAGGCATTAAGCACTGCTTCCTCCTCCTCACTGGGTCTCTTGGTCACTCATTCACACTTTCCATTGGAGGGAAGGGAAGAGGAGGCTCAGGCTGAGGAAAGAGAACAAATTGAAATACACACTGGTCATTTTGGTCCTTACCAGCCTCTCTTGCGTGAGAATTGGTGGAGGTGGAGGAGAGAAACTGCCTAAAAATGGTGTTGGTATTTATCAGTGATGGCTACTCCCATGCTAGGACCACAGGGGTCAGAGCTGGTTGCAGTGCCTACTGGATAAATGTCACAGGAACCCTGTGTCCACATCAGTCCCCAGGCTTGTGGCCAAGAGATGGAAGCTCCCCAGAACATGATGACGAGTGCTTCTGGGAAGAAAAATTGAAATTGAGCCTGTCCTGCCACTTACACTACTCTGAGTGTTCTGAATGCTATTTTTAACATTTGTCATTTCTTACCAAGCATACTGAGGAGCCCAGAGGGTGATGATAAACAAGAACACTCTTCCAGGTGCACACACACATATACATACACACCATGCTGACAGCCCCAGGGGACCTTTTCAGCAAGGACCTCCCTGACTTGAGATATTCTTAGAAGGAGCCAGGGACATGGATTTGGGAGTAAAAGATTGAGCTAAAGGTTTGCTCCATGCCTGTTCTCTCTGAGAGAACAGTTGGAGCAAGGTACTAGAACACAGGCCATCTAGAGAGCCTGCCCAGCCAGGAGGTCCAGGCAAGCTCTGGCCTTCTAAAGGAACTCACTGTGCCAAAAGACCTAGGAACCTGACTGTGATTGCATTTTCCTCTTCAGGTTAATTGTTGAGCCTGTGTGTTAGGTGATGAATTATTTTTGGAGCACCTCCCTTGGGATATCCTGGCATATAAGGAGTGTCAAGGAGATGCTCTGTGTTTTGGAGTACCTTCCTTCCCCCTAAATCTCACCTATCCCTTCCCCTTAATGAAGATTCTCTTCCCCATGTTTGACAAGGAGACACTGAAGGGATACCAAGCCTCACTTAACTGCAGACAATGAATGGAACTTCACCCAAACCCTGTGCCCACACGCAAAATTGATGCTGCCTTCTCAGGGTCTCTAATGCTGTTTTTGCCTTGACTTTTGCTGTCTTTGCCTTTAAGTCTGATAGATGTGGAACTCTAGAGCTCTGCTCCAACCTTCCCTTTATAGAATCTCTGAAGAAGGAGCTCCCAAACTCCTGGTGGGAAAAAAAGAAGTTAGAAAGGCATGAAAAGGCACTGCCACTGTCACCTCCCTGGGAGCACATGTTGGGTCTTGTCTCAGCAGGGAAACTCGAGGACCTATATTCACAAACATTAAGTGATACAGAGAATAGTCCAAAACCCTTTGTCCTAAAGTACCCAGATACATGAGTCCTGCTCAACCACTAATTAAGTCAGCTGCCCCAGAAATCCTGTCGGTTCTACGGTATTTGGGAGTGGCCATACCCAAACATAAATAATAAGATGGAAACCTCAAAATCATCCTTTTGGTTCATTATATCTAGGCCTGGGGAACTGTCAGTGGCTCATGCACAATAGAATACACTTCCTTTGACTTCCCTATTCCACTCCGACTCATTGCTTCCCATCCACCCTGCCCTCATGAGAAGAACTCAGTCCTAGAAGCCTCCATCAGATGATCTGCAAACCTCCCAGGGAACTTTAATGATCCAGTCCTCATGTTTTCTCCACATACTGTAATCACTCTTGTACATCCCTCAGGAGGGGTCAAATTTCATCCTTGCTCACTTCCAGTGGGAGGTGAGATTAGCCACCAGCCACTACCTGGCGTGCAGGATTGGGGCCTTGGAAGCCAGGGCTGGACTGAAGCACCTCACCTGACTCAGTGGCGGTGAGCCCGCCCACCGCCTCACTCTGCCCCAACCTGCCGTTTTGACTGGTGCATTTTTTGGTACAACAGGAAGTCATGTTCATGGCATACTCTACGCATGAGAAAGCGGGCAGAAGTGGAGAACACGGGTAAAAATGAAGCCACAGGGCCTCGTAAACCCAAGGATATTCTGGGCAACAAAGTCTCTGTTAAAGTGAGTAAGGTATTCCAGAGCTGTGTCCCTCTCATCTACTCCCACCCCGCAGCATTCTCAAAAGGCAATTGGGGTGGATGGGGATTTTTATTTTATTTATTTATTTATTTATTTTTGGGGGGGCCAGTGTCGGGACCAGAGGGGAAGTAGTTTAGCAGGATTTTGCATGCAAGATCAATTTATTTTTCATTTTTTATTTCTCCTGGCAACTTCAATTCAAGTAAGTACTTCTTTTGTTTTCTTTTATACTTTTTTTTTATACTATGCAGATGTTTTAAAGCAAAATTATCTGCAGCATTATTCTCTTAGAAATGCAAGATGCTTCATTCATATTAAATTTCTCAAAGCTGCCCATTCAGTATCCTAGATTTGGGAATACATGCAGGTTAAAGAGATTAGGGATGCCCTCTAAACCCCTAACTCAGTGAAAGGCTGAAGTTGGGAGTTTAAGGGCCACTGTGTCCTTGGTATAGTTTTATTTCTTTTCCCCAGGGTTCAGACAACATCACCTTTAAGCATTTTACTTGCCTCCCCGAATGCACAGGTGTGGCAGAGAGGCACATTGGTAAAGCTTGAGTTATTGCTTTGTAATAATCCATCTATCACTTTGAAATCACAGGTCCTGAGTTTAGCTGACCCTTGTTTTCCCCAACAATATAATATCCATTGTGTAAATTGAGCCCTCTGAAAAGACCTTCCTCTGAACAATGGAAATTCCACACTCATTGATTTTGTGAAAATGTGTCATTGTCTGCCTGGCAATTGGTTTGCCCCCTTAAGCAGAGTAACAGCAACTAATACCCATTCTAACATCCTTCTTGGGGAAAAGAAATTGTGTGCTTTCCTTGGCCCCCATCTGAGAAGTCCAGCCTCACAGGAGACAACAGTTGAAATTCCACAACACTCATGCTTCATTCAGCCGCTTCCATTGCTCTTTCCTGTGAGATAAGCAGCTGTCCACAGTGCCAGCCTCCTCTCCCTTAAAAGAGCATGCTGCTGCCCTGGTGACTCATGCCCCCATCTTCAAAGCACTTGGTTGTTTCTCTGCCCAGTTTCCCATCACCCATGCTTCTCTGAAGTTCTCCTCTCTCCTAGCCAAAGCTACCTGCATTCTAACTGTGTTCTCTTTCTTCCCCCTTCCTCATGCTGCCAACCAAGGAGACGAACAGTTCCGAGGAGTCAGAGTGTGATGATCTTGACCCTAATACTAGCATGGAGGTAGAAGCAGCTATGTTGTCCTATTTCCTACCATGATTGCCTTTTTTTGATTTTTGTTCTGTAACAGTGACCTTGCTAAAGTGGCCAGCCATTCAAGGATAAATTTCGATGTTAGGGCACCTCCCGGTGTCCCCTCCCAACTAAAACAGCAACAACAGCAGCAACAAAAACTGAATTCAGTTCTATTTTGGTAGAAAACTCTATCTCATCTTTTTTTAAAATTACCTAAGTGTGTAGTTCTCTTGAATGCTTGCTTAATATTTTCTTCTTTGGCAGGTTTAACATTGTGTTGAAAATATTCAACCTCATTATTTGAATCAGAACTCTTTTTTTTTTTTCATGGAAAAATAGCACTGTAAATAGTGGCTTTGTTTCTCCTTTTTGTTCACTCCTACACCCCTTTTGGTCTTTTTCTTTTTCCCCTTTACCTTCTTCCTCTTGTTCTTCTTCTGCTGGGATTTATTCCTCCTTCAATGCTCCAGAAAAGTCATGGGTTAAGTGTTGTTTTGCAAGTGATTTGGCGCCTGGTCACTACATGTAGCAAGTTGGTCACAAATGAGGTGTGATAAGAGCAACTCGGGGACACACCTTTGCCCTATCCCTGGGGCCCATGGGCAGTGTCTATATCACCACATGAAGGAAAAGAAGCCCTGGGGATGGCCTTCCTCCCAGAGCATGGGCAGAGGTCTCTCTGGAGATTGTGAGAGTGGAACACCACATGTGGGACCTTTTCTGCTCTCCAGGTTTACAGGGCTGAGGGAGATGAGCCTGTGCTTCTGCCAACAGGAACATTCACTTCCAACTCCTTCTAGTCCATGGGATTATAGAAACAATGGCTCTTCCACAGTTTGCACTGAAATACAATCATCACAAATTCACAAACCATAGAGAATTAGATCGAGTGTCAAGCTGGCTGTCCTTGTCATGTTGTCTTTCAGAGTAGATTGCAATGCTTTTTTCCAAAGCTATGTCCTCATTCCCAATACAAGATAAAAGTTCCGAGGTTTCCCGTAAATGCAAAATAGGGAATGTTTTTCAAAAAGCTTTTCTTTTATGTAGCCCTAAGCTTTTCACTTAACTGTATGAGGTGTGATAGGAGCTTAAATTATTATTCTTAGTTTAATTTAACCTAATCTCAAAGAAGTCTGCCGTATTCTTGACAACCCCCACAAAACCTGAGAGAGCCCATAAGGCCTGCAATGGGAAAACCAGCTATGGAAGAAGTCAACTGCGTGGAAACAGACCAGAGGCAAATGGTGGAAAATGGGAGTTCTTCCAGAATAAAATAGTCCCCTTTGGATATGGGCATTGCCACTGAGCTAAATCCAGCAAGTGTGGTCAATACAGTGCTCCACTAGGGGAGGAAGTGGGTGTGGCCATTGTAGCCTAAATGTATCTTAGAGAATAAGGAAGCTGAGGGAAAATTCTGGCCCTACTTTCCTTGCATTTTATAGGATAGGCACCAGCATCTGTGAGTTAGGCAACTGTCAACTTGTAGATGCCAGTGGTACTTTATCTCCAGGCCAGGTGTTGCTGGCATGTGTCAAAGATACCAGCTGCAAGCAGGGTGGGCTAGTGAGACAGAGGGGGAAAGCCAAATATCCGTGTTCCAGAAGGCAGTTTGGGACCTTGTCCAGCTCTGGTGGTTTAGAGGGACAAACGTGACTTTCCCACTCTCTGAAGGAAGAGATGGGTGCAGAGGGCTGTGCGACCAGGTGAGTAGCACCCACTGAAAAAGTTAACCCATGTAATCAGATGCTGTATTCTACATCTAGATGAGAAAAAATGCACAGGTGCACACACACATATCTTAGTGCTACCTTGCCAATTGAACATGTTTTTAAGGTTTTTATTCATGGAGGCTGATGGCCCTTTCGAGAACTGAGTGAGGTGGCTCCCTTGGAGGTGTTACTAGGTGTATAAATAAACACATTATGATGTACGTATGGAAAAGAGAAAAGCCAAAAATTGTGTTGATGCATGTCCAAAAAACGTTCTTCAAATACAATGGTCAAGGCACAAAGTTTCTTTTAGGCAGAAATTTCCATTAACTCAAACCCTTAAGGGGCATGTGATCTGAAGCTGCAAACATCCTGGTTAATGTTTCTGTAGTAATGCCTGTGGCCCTCGCACATTCCATGTAGATCCTCCTAAGCTCCAGCGTGCTCTTCTGAATATGTTACCATCTTGAAATTAACTCTAGGCATATGAGCAGCCAGAGGAAAAGCCAGCATTGTGGCACTGCTAGTTTGGTATTTTCAGACACAAATAACAAATCAGATGTGGGAAATTAACCTATTTTGTTTGTCATGACTTGAAAATTTCTGAAGGGATATGAAAGTGGAACAAACATGGCAGATGAAAAAATGACCAAGGGGACATAGTAAAGACCAACTTGGAGTACAGGTGGACAGGCCACCTCTTGAAGTCTTCTTGCTGTTAAAGCGATCACTTAGGACCTCATTCCCAGAGCCAGGCTGTCCCCTGACCTCACCCTTGTCTTCTGAACATAACGCTGCATGTGTTGGCTCTGGGAGCAGGTCCTATGCTCTTGCTGGACTGAACTACAGCCTCCTCTGTTACTGGGACCCTGGCTGACAACCTGGCACTGTGTACCCATGCTGAGCGCCAGGTCTCCAGATGTTAAATCCTGCCCTGCTGACTGACTGCCCTTGACCTGGTTTCATCATTCCTTCCAGTCCCAGCTGTATACAGGCTCATCTCCTGCCTCCATGGGAATGATGACACCAAAGCATTCTTTACTTTCTCTCAAATGGTGAACTGAAGGGTCCCCTTAAGGCACAGTTTCCTGGGGATTTTGCTTACCCACTGGGTGCCTGCCACCCCAAGGCTGGCATATGTCTCTAACCACCATAGTGTTTGGAGGAGATAATAGGCACATCCTTGAAAGCTAATTAAGAGAGAAATAAAGCATGTTGAGTCTTAGGAATCTGATTGACAAAGGACACCCTGTTATGGAAAGGGAGCAATTAGCTCTGCTCTTTTCCTCCTCTTCCTTCCCCTGCAGAGACAACTTATGGATTCTCAAACCCAGCCCCACTCACAGTCCACAGGCCACACCACCAGCCATTGCAAGGTTGACTCTAGGCCCATGTGGTTCCCTGGTGGCCTGGCCCCTGTCCTTCTGTGACTATCCTTATCGAGAACAGATCTCAAAATGATGACCATCTGTCTCTAGGGCTTTTCCATGCACAGATAAAACTTTGAGAGTGAGAGTAAAGGGGGGCATTACATATGAGAGAAATGTTTCTACATGGAAGAAGAGTCTAATCAGAGTGGGAATCAAACACTAGGACACCTTGGGAACAAGTTAGTTCATTTTTTTCCTGGTACGGGTTGGACTGCTGATTGCCATTTCCTGGGTGAGGAACCACGTATCCTCCTGCCAGCTTCTCAGGACTGCCTCTGCCGTCATGTCTGTGCTGACACTCGAGGCTGGAGCCAGGGCTTGCCCAGGTCGGCATCTGCCCTTGTGTAGCCCTCGCCCGTCTCTAAGGAACCTGAATCCTTTCTGCACTGTACTGAGTTTCCCTTAGGACCCAGACAAGGCTGGTTGTTCCCACATCCATACACCGTGGAAACATTTTCTGAGGACTTTCAGTTCTTGCATTTTGACACCTAACTTCTCAACCCCAGCATTGCCACCTGGACACTGGGAAAGGCCAGGGTCAACCTCCAGGCTTGGACCTTTGTCTTCAAGAATGTGGAATCTCAGCCCAGCATTTACATCAAACCCAATTAAATACTTGCATGTTTATTGTTTAAAATCTCAATACTACTTTTAGAAGAGAAGCTCAGTCCATTAGAATAAGAAATTTTAAGGATTCCAAGAAGACTCCATGTCTGCCCCAGCCTTTCAGTAGTGCCAGCCTCATTCATGACACAGAACAAGTGCAGACATTTTTCCCCGGGAGCCCCATGCCAGCTGCCGGGTATTTAGCTCAGGAATTAAAAACAGATCTTGGAAAGGGCTCTGAAAGACAAGCAAAAGACAAACACTTGGAAGTTGAAGTTAATTTTGGAGGAAATTTCCAATCAGAGTAAGAAGCAGATTTTCAGAATCAACAGAACCTTTGACACTTTAACTCCATCCTCTTCATTTATTTTTACTGTTGTTAATTATATACAATGTAAAGTTGACCATTTCAACCACTGGTTAAGTGTATAGTCTAGTAGCATTAAGTGCCTTCAAAATGTATGTCCATCCATTTCCAGAACTTTTTTATCATCCCAAATGTACTGTGTGCCCACTAAACATTAGCTCCCTCCTATCATCTGTTGCCCCAGCCCCTTCCCTTTAAAAAAAGTGGTGGGGGGACTGCGGCACAGGAAATTATAACTTTCTGTTAGAAAACTAGAAGGTGGCCAGGTGTGTTGATGCACATCTGTAATCCCAGCATTTTAGGAGACCGAGGCAGGAGGATTGCAAGTTCAAGATCAGCCTCAGCAACCTAACCATATGCTTGTCTCATAATAAAAGGACTGGGGATATAGTTCAGTGGTTCGATCCCCTGTACTGCAAATTTTAAAAAGAAAAAGAGAAAGAAAAAATAAAACTAGAAGGCGCCCTGAGGCAGCTTCTGGTTTTCCCTGGTCGTTACTCTTCCCCTCTCTCCCTACCACACACCATCCTGTAGCAGCCTGGCACACCCCATCTCCAGGTGGCTTTTAATCTAAAACACAGATCCTGGCAGAGGAGAAGACCTCTCTTCTAGTGCCAATTTTTCTGTAAGAATATTTAATTGAGTTTTCCGGCTCGACAAAGAAAAATATCATTTCTGCCCATCCTGGCTTTCCAAGGCTGAAGTAGAACTTAAATGAAAGTCACATAAAAACAGGATCACATGGAAAGGGAGTCAGAAAATTTGGATTCTGGCATGGATACTGCCAGCGGTGTGAGCTGTGGCCAACAACCCTCCCTGAGTCTCAGGTTTCTCTGGGCAGCCACACAGGTCAAGCATACAGCATGTGCAGCTCTTTTGAACACTGAAGATATAAGGTGTGGCACCAAAGGACTTTGCTCTGGAGCACAAGGCCTCGGAAAGCAAGGAGACTGCGACAGAATAGGAGCTAGAAGATTCAGTGCCTTGTACTTTCAGGGACTGTGGCAAGAATGACCTGGGCAGATTTTCTACGAAGAACCAACTGGAGTTGGGTCTGGGGAGGGTATGAGTAGCCAGTGCTGACCCTTCTTTCCTTCACCAAATCCACAATTAGCAGTGCCCCGTCTGTAAAGAGCCAATCTTTTGCTCCCACCTCAGCTGCTCTGGCCTCCTTGTCCCAGATTCAGAGCTTCAAAATTACCTGGCCAGACAGATTGAAGGAAATTTTTACACCCCTCATCAGGTGACCCACCTCCTGGCATTGCCAGACTGTTTCCACCAATGCCTGTTTCTGTGTTTCATCTAAGGTATTTTTTTAACAGAAAGAACCCTTTGGAGGAAAAGCGAAGCATTGCATTCCTCTCATTTTGACAAAATATTTTCTTTGTAATGGATCTGATGGGTTTGGCTTGGAGACTCTCTTCCTGCCCAGCTTTGCTCTCTCTGTGCAGACTGATTTATATGCTGCCGTGAGGGAGGGAGCCTAGCTGCACTGGCCTGTCCCTCGCCTGGAGAATCAGAAGACCATCCACTGCATGTCCCCATCTGTTATGTTTTCTATTCCTTACATCTACCCTGTGAAATCAGTAGGGTGGCGTTTCCTACCTTCCTAGAGGAACGGGGTTCTCGGGGTCAAGATCACAAACCAGTTAAAGAACAGGTCTTGCTCTTTAGCACATTGAGAGCCCCAGCCTGGCTTGCCATAGGAGGAAGCTGCACTCCAAGGCTCAGGCCCTCCCTCTTACACGTCTACTTGTAGGAGGAGAATTTCTACCTCAACAACTTTTTGAATCCCTTGACTGTTGGGGTGATTACTGGGCCTCACACATGCCCTTTCCCAGTGACTCAGGAGCCCAGCCACAGTAGCCAAGAAAGGAAGTTCCGTTGCCTGGTGGCAATGTCTGAATTGGTTTCTCACGCCAGCACTCCCATTCAGCCTGCTTCAGGCATGCGTGTCCTGCGGACCTTCACCCTAGTCTCAAGGCCTGGCCCCAGTCATTGATGTTGACCACCACTTACAAGATGACAGGTACCATTGGCTCAGGAGAAGTTGGTGTTGGAATCTGCTATTGGAGAAGAGGTCACCACGCTCCATCCTCGCCCTCGTGCTTTGGTTTGGCCAGGTTGAAACCAGGAACAGATAAATCTCCAAATCAGAAGTCATACCTATGTGTTGAGAAATTTTTATTTTATATGTTTGCCCTGCTGGGTATTGAACCCAGGGCCTCCTCACGGTCCTAAGCGTGCACTCTACCACTGAGCTACATCCCCAGCCCAGAAAGTGGTTGGTTTTTGGTTTGTTTGTTTTCTCTTTTTTTCTTTTTGCCAAATCTTATCTAAAATCCCTTTCTTCTTACTCTGCACAGATTCCCATGAAACAAGCAAACAGGGAATAAAGAGGTAGTCAGAAATGTTGTTCTGCAGCTGAGTTGGTCCGCAGGACACATTTGGTCTGAGTTTCTTTGGACCATTTTTGTTTCTTCAGCATCGTCAATATGTAGTTTGAACTCAGTTTTGTGACTGGGTGATGAAGGATTTGGCAGAAATGGGGGTCAGGATAGTTCTCTCCTGGAATCAGTTGATAACTGATTTTCTAGATGGAATTTCTCCCTCACCCTTGGACATTGACTAGTCTTAAGTTTTCCTCAGTTTATGTTACTCAGTGCTGGTTTATTTTTACCTGCAACATTTCCTCTTACCTGGAAGCTATTCCGTTTTGAAGAAAAATCAAAATGATTGGATTTCTCTCCAGAAGAAAGAAACTGAGTTACTGATGGGCTACACTGTAGGTGGTTCTTATTTCCAGGCTCGGAGGAAGCCCTACCACCTATCGCCCTCTGCTGTTCAAATAAACCAGATTCCTGAGCAGTCCTCTCCCATGTGTGCCTGCTGCCTCCTCTTGGACTTAGCCCAGCATTTTCCGCTACATCTCCGGACAGACAGCATGCATTTTTTTTTTTTTTTTTACATGAACCACATCAGGTTCCCTCCACAGCCACTTCTCATTGTTCAGATTCCAGTTCACTACCCCTTCCTTGCTACCACTTTACATTGACTCTCCACCTGTTTCTAAGGAAGGAAAACATTCAATTTCAAGAAAAGTGTGAGGCTTATAATTAGCACTGCAGGTCCATATGCACACCAACAATGGTCACTAGACGAAGTAGCTAGAGGTGGCTAGGAGACCCGTTCATTAATTGACCTCAGTTAATTTGATTCAACAAATACTTGATCTGCTAAATGAAAGATATTGTGTTAAACACCATGACTGATGGTACATAACATGTGAAGGGGTTACTGTCTTCCAAGTCTGCACAAATCTGATAGGGCAAGTATAATACAGGTAAGATGTTAGAATACTTGCAACTCAGGAGCAGAACCCAGGAAGTATGAAGAGACAGAAAGATCACTATTGGCTGGATCTTAGAGAATGACCAATAGGATTCCTGGGCAAGTCACATTCTCAGTTCAAGAAGATGGGAAAATATTTCAAGTTCATGGCAAGACATTTTCTCAGCATCGCTCCCCCAAATTAGAATCTCACCACTTTAAATTTTCATTGATTTGACAAATATAGAATACTTATGTGCCAGGGTTTGTGCTAGGCTTGGAGGCAATAATAGTGAACAAAACCATGATGGTCCCTGTCCTCACGGGCCTTGTAGTGTGTAGAGAGCCATAGACAACATAGACAAGTTGGCCACTGTGGGAGAAGGGTGTCATGACCCTCTCTAGGTCATACTCTGATTTGCTTCAAGGTAGAAAGAGGAAAACAAGGAATCTTCTGTCACATAATCCAGAGTCAGAATTAGAAAACACATTACTGACTAGACAGGGTGGTGCACATGACTTGCGAGTCTGAGGCAGGAAGATCACAAGTTCAAGGCCAACCTCAGCAACTTAGCAAGACCCTGTTTCAAAATTTTTAAAAATATATATTTAGAAAAGGACTGGGGATGTAGCTCAGGGGTACCCCTGGATTCAATCTGCAGGACTGCCAAAGCGGGGAAAATTAGGATGGATCTTGCCCAAGTTCTTTGGCCTTGCTGGGGAAGTTTAACAAGGAGAAATGGAAAGAGGTGAAATAGAGAGGCAGGGAGCAAAACTAAGCAGGTAAGCCTCTGACATCAACACAAAGCTCCACAGGCTTTTCCCAGGCCTCTCCTGCTGCACTGAACTGCCATGAAAAGAGCCCTAGGCTCTTGGGTGCTCTCCAGTCTAGCCCTCTATCACCACTGAGGATCTTCGGCTTCACTTTCCTGTCTCATCTGAGAAACGGGGAGAAATATCACTGACTCTGCACTTCATTCAGGGTTTTGGAGGCACAAACAAAGGCACTTGTGAGTAGTTTATGCCAACTATATAAGGCCACACAAATCAGTAATGTCATTACTTTTATCAACAACACCCTGTACTGAGTTGGACTCTCCTCCCCTGGGCCAGCCAAGAAGCGGAGGAACAAAGACTGATGGCTTCCACAAGACCCTTCCTGATGGAGACCCTGCAGTTAAGCCTATCTCCCCAGCACCACCACTAATGTCTACACCCAAACTAGGAATATTTGCTTCTTAAACTGTGTGTGTATTCAATACTATACATAACACAGTTGGGATTATGTGATGAGAAAAAGGAATAGGACAAATTCTTTAAGCTACAGGTTTTTTGTTTTGTTTTGTTTGTTTGGTTGGTTGGTTGGTTGGTATTGTTTTGTTTTGGTACTGGAAATTGAACTGAGGGGTGCTCTACCACTGAGCTACATCCCTAGTCCTCTTTCGAGGGTCTCACTAAATTTTCCAAACTAGCTTTGAACTTGCAATCCTCCTGCCACAGTCTTCCAAGTCACTGGTGAGGTGTTTTTTTTGTTGTGTTTTTTGTTTGTTTGTTTTAAAGAAGTTAAAAACCTGCCAGTCCAGGTTTTTGGAGCCCTACTTAAATTTTTGTAAGGGTAGAGGTGTAGTTCAATGGTAGAGTGGCATGCAGGAAGGCCCTGGGTTCCATCCTCAGTATCACCAAAAAAAAAAAAGAGAGAGAGAGAGGTAAGATATATTGACCTGATACTTGTCCCTTTGTCACTTGTCTCCTCTGTGAGATTCCTGGCATAGACTCAATGGCTTGCTCCCTGTGGACCCCCATTCTGATGGGAAATACAAAGTTACTGGTTCTAAGTTGTTTCCACCCTAGAGTCCTATGATTGAGCAGGGGTGGAATGGGAGAGTTTAGAGCTCCATGTTTGTTGAAGGCTGATCATTAACAGCCGTTGGGTACTGCGTCAAATGCAGATGCCATTTAATTTCATCTTCCCCAGTAGACGGTTGGCTGTTGAGGATAAACATCTCCTTGCCTGCTACCACTACATAATTAAGGATCAGCTCAGTAATTTTCTTTTTAACCAGGGATTGATCCCAGGGGTGTGTAACCACTGAGCAACATCCCAAGCCCCACCCCCCTTTTTAATTTTTAATACCTTTATTTTGTTTATTTTTATATGGTGCTGAGGACAGAACCCAGTGCCTCACATGTGCGAGGCAAGTGCTCTACCGCTGAACCATAACCCCAGCCACCACCCCCAATCCCTTTTTGTATTTTATTTAGACAGGGTCTTGCTGCTTAAGGCTTCACTAAGTTGCTGAGGCTGGCTTTGAACTTGGATCCTCCTGCCTCAGCCTCTAAGCTGCTGGGATTATAGGCGTGTGCCACCGTGCCCAGCAGCTCAGTAACTTTTCATCAAACAAATTGAGTCCTTATGTCAAACAACCCTTCCATGTTGGCATTATTTGCCCCAATTTACAGATAAGACTGAGGCCCATGTTGCTTAAAATGTTGTCCAAGACAAGAAGTGTATGTGGCCTTGGGTCTGGACATTGTGCCCTGTCTGATCCCAGAGTCCACACTCTGCTGCACGGCAAGGGCTAAGAGCCTCCTCCCTGAGAGGTGATGGGTTGAATTTTTTTTTTTTAATCATTTTCCAAAAAGTTTGCATTCCATCTGTGTTTGAAAACAGGCTCTAGTCAAATCTAATTAGTCATTTACCCAGAGGTAATTATTTTCATTTTATATAACTTTTAGTCCTATTTTGAGATTTTATTTATGAAGCAGTGCTAAATGCTTGGGAGAACTGAAGTGAGCTCAAAAGTTAACTTTCCATCCACCAACATGTATTAAATGCCTAATGTATGGCAGATTCTGAGTCCTGTCCTTGAGGAGCTTATAGTCTAACAGGGAAAACTTCACCTTTTTTTCCTTTAAAATTTTTATGAAGTTGAAACATGTTGACTAGAGAATATTTGGAAAGTCCAGGTAAGAAAGGAAAGGGGAAAAGTCACCCAAAATTCAGATAATGTTTTATAAATCCTGGGAGCAGGGTCTGTGTCTTAGTATTTCTGTTTCCGCAAAACTGTTTACAGGTCTTAGAGCAGAACAGTCAATGTGAGTTCTGTGTGTGTGTGTATGTGTGTGTGTTTACACATAAACACTTATATACATACATGTATAAATATATGTATATATGTATAGTCATACATATGTATGTGTGTGTATATATGAATATTTGCAGTACTGGGGATTGAGCTCAGGGGCACTTTACCACTGAGCTACATCGTTGGTCCTTTTTTTATTTTGAAACAGTGTCTCACTAAGTTGCTAAAACTAGCCTCAAACTTGTGATCCTTCTGCATCAGCCTCCTGAGTAGCTGGAATTACAGGCATGTGCCACGTGCCTGGCCAGTCAATATTTTTTGAGTAGAAAGAAAGCTACCCTGAATCCACCAACTGGAGATAACCACTGCTAACATTTAGAAAGTATTCTTAGGCTCAGCTAAGTATGGTGGCACACACTTATAAATCTGCTGCTCTGCAGGCTGAGGCAGGAGAATCACAAGCTCGAGGCCAGCCTCAGCAATTTTGTGAGATCCTATCTCAAAATAAAAGAGGCTGGGGATGTAGCTCAGTGGTAGAGTACCCTGTGTTCAATCCCCAGCACTGGGAATGGGGTGGGGGGAACCATTCTTAGCCTCCTTTTCTTTCACAACAAATGACTCACCTGGATATGATTGCCTAATCCAGGTTGATAAATATATGGTCTCTTTAGTGCCCCCTATAGGTGCTGCAAGTGCTGCTTACCATGTTCATTGATTGTTGACCCATCTGGTCAATTGGAGCAACCTTTTACATCCTTCCCCATGCCATGGCCTAGAATCTTCACACAAAGAGGGGTCTCTTAGGTATGAAAAGAGCAGTAGCTTTTACCAAATGCCCCCAACATGCACCCCCTACCACAGCGCATGAAAGTTTAAGGAGCTGGAAGTTGATTTATCATAGATCAGTTGTTTGGATAGAAGGGAACTCAAACCAGGCTGTGTGTTGATTCATTTGAAAGTTCCTGAAGGATCGTTCAAAACTCCAGATGTCTAGGCCCCACTTGACACCAATTAAAACAGAATCTCTTGGCATGAGGCCCAGACATTGATGTTTTTGTGCTTTTAAAGCTGCCCTGGTCAGGAATTGGGAACCATGGATTTAAAGGAAGGTTGGGCAGTGACCTTTTGAGACTAGCAGAGTGCACGCGGTGGCCAGCAAGGGCACACTTCAACCCCAGAACTTGGCATCACTAGGGTTTTCTGCAGCCCACTTCATGAAAAACTTGAGTGATACAAGTGGGAAATTGGTTTGCAAAGGGAAACCCAAAGAAGTAAATAACATCTGTGTTCCAAAGGGCTTATGTAAGGGAAAGACACAGAGAAACCATGGATGTACACATAAGGCAGGGACAGATGGAGGGAGATAAGTGTGAAGCCTCACTTGGGCTCTTCTGGAAGGCACATGAGTTTTGGGGGCTTCATTATGAAGGAAAGAATTCTCCAAGGTAAACTGTAAGAGATAAGCTTCTTTATCTTAGCAAAAAGAAAATGCTAAGAATAAATTGATCTTGAGAGCCTACAGAATGGGAGAAAATCTTTGCCACCTGAACCTCAGATAGAGCATTAATCTCCAAGATATATTTAAAAACTCAAAAATATTAATACCAAAAAAAAAAAAAAACAAGCAAACAACAAATAACCCAATCAGTAAATGAGCAAAGGGACTGAACAGACATTTCACAGAAGAAGAAATATGGAATGGTCAACAAATATATGAAAAGATGTTCATCATCTCTCTCTAGCAATTAGAGAAATGTAAATTAAAACTACACTGAGATTTAATCTCCAGTCAGAATGGCAATTATCAAGAATAAAAATAACAATAAATGTTGGCAAGGATGTGGGGGAAAAGGAACACTCCTACATTACTGGTGGGACTGAAAATTGGTGCAACCACTATGGAGAGCAGTATGGAGATTCCTCAGAAAACTTGAAATGGAGTCACCATTTGACCCAGTTATCCCACTCCTCAGAATATACCCAAAGGACTTAAAATCAGCATACTACAGTGACGTGGCCACATCAATGTTTATAGTAGCTCAATTCACAATAGCTAAGCTATGGAACCAACTCAGGTGCCCATGAATGGATAAAGAAAAATGTGGTATATGATATACAATGGAACAATACTCAGCCATAAAGAAGAATGAAATTGTGGCATTTGCCAGTAAATGCATGGAACTGGAGACTATCATATTAAGTGAAATAAGCTAATCCCCACAAAACCAAAAACTAAATGTTCTCCCTAATATGTGGATGCTGACACACAATGGGAGTGAGGGAAAGAATAGAAAGTCACTTGCTTAGACTAAGGAGAAAGAAGGGAAGGGAGAGGGGATAGGAATAGGAAAGACAGTAGAATGAGTCGGACATAACTTTCCTATGTTCATATATGAATACACGACCAGTGTAACTCCACATCACGTACAACCCCAAGAATGGGAATTTATACTTCATATATGTATAATACATCAAAATACAATCTACTGAGATGTATAATTAAAAAGAACAAATAAAAATATTCTTAAAAAAATAATTGATCCTTATTTGAACAGGTAAAGTACTTGTTATTTGCCAAGCATTGTGCTGAGCACTTAATATACATGATTTCATTTAATCTTTGTGATAACATTGTACTAGGTACTATTTATCCTCACTTTAGAGTGGAGGAAGTGGAAGGTAGTCAGTGTTAAGTTATGATCGTATAACCACATGAAATGAAACAGGCAACCCCAGCCTCGTGGACTCTAAAGTCAATGCTTCACCATGCCAGGCATTATGACCTGGACCTGTACTTGCATGATTAGAGGTAATACAAAAGATGGGGTCCCCATCCTCTCAAGAAGGGGTAACTTTCCAGAATGGCTAGTCAGCTAGAACATTCTCCCTTCTGTGGAAGATCAGGTTGCCCGAGGCAGGCAGCTTGGTGTATACCAAGAGCTCTAGCAGTTTCTCCCCCAACGTGGGACTAGCAAGTTACTCAGTGAGCCATTTGCTCAGGCATCGCAAAGGGTCAGAAGGGTTAAGTCAGTTGTTTTCAGGTTGCCCTGTGGAGGCCTGTGCTGTTAAGAGGCTGTTCTGGGACAGGGTGGGCAGACTGGGCCTCTCTTTTCCCCTTCAACCAGAGAAGATCTGCATTTAGCTGCTTGGAGGGAAGTTCCCCCCTGCTTGGAGGTTGGGAGGGGTAGAGGGAGGACCTTTGCAAGGAAATCACTTGAGTGAGTTCATTTCAGTGATCCGTGCAGCTTGACAGGTCTTAGGTACTCTGTTTTTGAAACTTTGCTGGAAGAATCGGTACCTTGATTGCCTCAGCAAATACTGAAGGGAGGAAGGCCACTGAGGAGCGGGCAGCTAGCCAAATTCCAAATGACCATAAACCTGCCTGGCCAACCCAATTACCAGGGGAGTAGCATAAGTGCCCTCATTGTTGAGGAGGGGTCTGTTACTGTGACAGCAGTACATCATAGCAAGGGACAGGCTAGGCTCCAGGCTGCATCTCCCTGAATGGTAACTTTCTTTTTAACTTTCTAGAGTAAAAAGTCTCTTGTCCTCTCTCTGTAGTTTAGGATTCAAGCAATTTTCTATTTCTTTGTGTTTTTCAGATCTTAAATCCAAATTTCATCCAAGAAGGTGAGTTAAAAAGGGGTGGAGTTGAGAATGTGGGGATTAGCCAAATTAAGTATGGGACATCAAGCATAAGGTAAAGACACATGTGCATGATGGCACATGCCTGTGATCTCAGCAATTTGGGAAGCTGAGGCAAGAGGATTTCAAGTTTAAGGACAGCCTCAGTAACTTAGTGAGACCCTGTCTCAAGATAAAAAATAAAAAGGATTGGGGGGTGTAGCTTAGAGGCTAAACCCCAAATAAGGTAGAGACTTTAAGCAATAGTGACATGATTCTGTATTCATGGAAATTTTTATGATAAATTATTAAGTGAAAATAACTTGCAATAAAAAATATGAAATAAATTTTGGTAAAAATATTTTTATTGAAAGCCTGAAAGAATATATGACAGGGGGCTGGGGTTGTGGCTCAGCAGTAGAGCGCTTGCCTAGCACATGTAGGGCACTGGGTTCAATTTTCAGCACAACATAAAAATAAAATAAAGGTATTATGTCCAATTACAACTAAAAACAAAATTTTTTTAAAAAAAGAATATATAACAAAACATTCACAACTGTTATCTCTGGATTATGATATCATGAAGCTCCCCACTTTTTGTTTTTATATATTTCCTACCTTTGGGTACTTAAAATACTCTTTAAAGGGACACAGGTGACCTAAAAGTGTTAGACTGCACATTATTTGAATTGGTACACAACATGAGTGGAGTTGAGAGTACTACGTTTAAAAATGCCTGTTTTATTCTAAATTTGTTGTGAATGATGTGAATGTATGTTGATTTGATCACAGTGGCCCCAGAGTTCCTTGTGCCCTTAGTGGATGTGACCTGCTTGCTTGGGGACACAGTGATGCTCCAGTGCAAAGTGTGTGGGCGGCCAAAACCCACCATCACCTGGAAGGGTCCAGACCAGAACATCCTCGACAGTGACAACAGCTCAGCCACATACACCGTCTCCTCCTGGTAAGTGGATGGCCCCAAACTTGACACCTTAGTGAAGCACCCAGAGGCTGAATCAGGGTGCAGCCTCTATTCTGGTTACTAGTCTTTCCAAGATAAGAGCTGCTGTGGAGTCTATTCTAGATCAAACACTTGGCCTTGATTAGGAGGGATTGAGCCAAAACCTATGGGTTAGCTCAGCCCCACTTAATAGAGCACTCGGTGCTGCAAATGTTCAGCCCGGCCCTGCTGCCCACACTACCACCTGCCTCTCAGCCTGGGTCTCTGGGGCTGCGTTGCTCATATTGCTTGGCACCATGTAGACACACCTGGGGCCAACCAGAACCATTTGGAAAGACTGTTCTGGACCCACATTAAACAAATGCTGAAGCAAAGCCACATTGCAGGTCAAGCATGCACCATACATTTAGAAAGCTTCTACATTCCCTGCCTTAGAGTCACCCTATTAGATGATCTGCCCTAAGGATTCTCCGGGTCAGAAGTGGTGAACACTCCTGACCAAGGGACAAGCTAGGAATTAGGAATTATTAGAAATTAGTTATTAGTATTAGGAATGTGGTCCTCAAATCTGGACATCCTGATGAGTTTTGTGCCTTCAGGATGCTTTGAAACAGTGATATAGTTAATTTCTTGCCAAAGAAAAATTTTATAAGAAGGGGAAAAAAATCAACCCAACACACAATGCACAATAGAAAATAAGCCACCAGCCTACTTCTACACAAAAAGCCTGTTTTTGTCAGTCAAAACTTAGTCACTACCAGGCTCTGTGGCGCATACCTATAATCCCAGTGGCTCAAGAGGCTGAGGCAGGAGGATCTCGAGTTCAAAGCCAGCCTCAGCAATAGTGAGACCCTAAGCAAATCAGTAAGACCCTGTCTCTAAATAAAATACAAAACAGGGTTGGGGATGTGGCTCAGTGGTTGAGTGCCCCTGAGTTCAATCTGCAGTATCCCCACCCCGCTAAAAAAAAAAAAAAAACTTAGTTACTGCCTCCCAATCATTCTGCTAACATTTATTGCTGTTAGCTAGGAGCTTTGTGGTGTTCTCTTGATTACAGTGGACAAGAGAAAGCCCTAACGGCAAGCCCTAATAGCCTAACAATCACTAATGGAAGGAACACCTAGAATCAAGAAACTTTCATTCTTTGACTTCCTTTGTGCACATTTGAAATGGAAAAAGAACACTGTTCCTTAATGTTCCCAGCAGACTCCCAGCAGGTCATAAAACTCCATGAGCTCAAGGAGCTTAGTGCCAGTAGGTGCTTGATGAGGATCATGAAGAACCCAGAATGTCCCAACCCAGGGGGAGGGAGTGGAACTGATGGGGCTTCTGATTTAACCCTTTCAAGTTTCTTCCCTTGGGGTGTTCCTGACCCCAAGGGGAGAAGAGTTATCTTTTAGGTGGAAAAAATTTACCTTTTTAATTCACTTAGTTATTTTGAGGGTCCCACTGGTAGGATTTTAAATATTTGAACATTTTCATTATTTAGTCTTTCCATTTTCTCATGCCACTCATTATTCATCTGTGAGATTGAAGTTATTTTTAGGACAAAGTTGCCAGTGGATATACTAATTATATTGCAGACAGGTACTTGGAAGGGACTTTGTGTATTTCTTTCTTTTCTTTTTTTTTTTTCTGGTTCTCACTAAGTTCCTGAGCTAACTTTGAATTTGCCAGCCTCCTTCCCCAGCCTCCCAAGTTGCTGGGATTACAGGCATGCGCCACTGAGTCCAGCCAGACTTTATGTATATCAAGCCATGTTTTAATTTCTTCTTATTTCATTCCTTATTTTATCCCTCACAATAAATTTGGGAGATGGGCCTGGCCATATAAGGAAATGAGGATAGAGGCAAGGTGATCCTTCAAGGTGTGTAGAAAGGTCACAGAACAGGTCTAGACCTTGGGCCTACAGACTCTCGGGTCAGCACACCATGTGCCAACCTTATGGATTTTACCCATCAGTCAACTGTCTCATTACTGGAGTCTGAAGGACATCCCTTTGGTGTCCCTAGTGATTCTGGGGAAATCACCCTGAAGATCTGCAATCTGATGCCGCAGGACAGTGGGATTTATACCTGCATAGCAACAAATGACCACGGTACTGCATCCACATCTGCCACAGTTAAGGTGCAAGGTACAGTCTTTTTCTTTTATATGTATATATGCTATTTTTAAAAAATATATTTTTAGTTGTAGATGAACATAATACCATTTTTTTTAATGTGGTGCTGAGGATTGAACCCAATGCCTTATGCGTGCCAGGCAAGTGCTCTACCACTGAGCCACCACCCCAGCCCTAGATATGCTTTTTTTAACATGTGTTTTAATTGTAGTAATGCACAACATAACACTTGCTGTCCTAACCATGTTCAGACAGTTCAGTGGTACGAAGTACATTCACATCTTTGTGCGGCCCTCACCGCCATCTCCCCACAAAACTCTTGTCAGCTTCCCAACCTGGAATTCCCTCCTCCCCATTAAACAGGAGCTCCCTGTTCCTCCTTCCCCACAGCACTGGCCACCACCATTCTACTTTATGTCCCTATGAATTTGTGTTAGTCAAACATTTTAAATGAACATGACAAGGACTCCTAAGACCTGAGATCCTGTGTGAAAAAAATTCCAAAACAGAGTTCTAGCCAATGGGGAGAGAACAAGAGCATTTTTCTAAGAACTGTCTGTGCCCTACTATAGCCTCCTGCATAGTTCCAGAAAAAGCTTCACCCCCAGTGTGCAGTATTTTGCCTGAGAAAGAACATCAGAAAGCAGAGGGCGGCTCCCAGGTCTCCCTTGGGTCTAGAAACAGGTATGCTACTTGGTGGAGAAGGTCCCAGGAAACATTTGAGCCAGGTCACATTTCCTGGGTACACTCCATCTGGGTGTGAAATGCAAGCTCAGAAAGCAGCTCTGGATTCTGCTGTCTCCACAGGTGTTCCAGCAGCCCCCAACCGCCCCATTGCCCAGGAGAGGAGCTGCACCTCTGTGATTCTCCGCTGGCTGCCCCCAGCCAGCACAGGAAACTGCACCATTTCGGGTTACACTGTGGAGTACCGGGAGGAAGGTGTGCCACCCCGCTCTTCTTCTGCCTTGGCTCCCTCTCCCAAGGTCCTTCAGGGTTATGAACCTGAGCCACCTCTTCTTTCAGAAACTCTGCTTGTTATGGATTTATAATATTTTCTTCCAGTCTTATTAAGCACTGACCCCATGTTCTGTATAAAGTCAGTACTCTCTATGTCTTTTTGCTCTCACACATTTGAGAAGGAACAGAAATGACCATGAACATTTATTTAATAATTTAAGACACCGGACCCAAACCTGCCACCCATCTTAGTCCACAGGCTTTCAGAGCCTGGAGCAGTGTCCAGAACTATCCCTTGATTTGAATGTGTCCATTTTCCTTTCTTTGTTTGTTGAAAGTCTTTGAAACAATGTGACTTTGGCTTTGTCTCATTCTCTCTCCTTGGAAACTATGCACTAGGTTCCCAGGTCTGGCAACAGTCAGTAGCTTCAACCTTGGACACTTATCTTGTCATTGAAGACCTCAGTCCTGGGTGTCCCTATCAGTTCAGAGTCAGTGCCAGCAACCCCTGGGGAATCAGTCTTCCCAGTGAACCCTCGGAGTTCGTGCGACTTCCAGAGTATGGTGAGTCCCACCAGGCCTACGACCTCTACGTAGTGGAGGCCAGCACCCGGCCCACTCTCCTAGACACACTAGCTGCTCAGTGTCACATCAGCCCATCATGAGAGGGGTGACCCAGAGCTGCTTGGCAGCTTCAGTCAGGTAACCATTTAGAAGATTGATGAAATGTTTGCATGAGGCATGACTGTAGGGATCTTGGAGCAGAGGTTAGCTGCTACCCCTGCTAACCCTGGGCCTACCAGGCTCCCTGCAGGACCAGGTGTATTTCCAGGAACAGAAAGGGACAGGCTGGGGTCATGAGTCATAGGGGTGCTATCTGGTCTTCTTCTGAGAGAAGAATACCAAGCCTGCTATTCCCTGGATACTCTGCCAGGCTGAAACACTTTTCATAGTGCCAGGGACAATCCCACATGCCAACTTAAAGTAAGAAAAAAAAAGCAACCTGGTTGAAGATTTCACTACCAAATGAATGTTTGATACCTGGCCCACCACACTCTACTGGAATTTCTTTATTTAACATGAATATATTTTTATTTTAGATTTATTTAGAAATTATCAAAGATATATATATAAGTAGCCAAACATGAATTTTTTAAAATATTTATTTATTTATTTATTTTTAGTTGTAGATGGATACAATATCTTTATTTATTTTTATGTGGTGCTGAGGACTGAACCCAGTGCCTCACACATGCGAGGCAGGCACTCTACCACTGAGCTACAGCCCCAGCCCAAACATGAATATGTTATAATAATATTTATTTAGTTTACCCACCTTGGTCCCAGGGACATTTTAAAAGAAGAAACTTGCAACCTGAAGAACTCTCCAGAGTGAGATTTCAGGCAGTGCAGGGAGGTGATCTGTATGGTTGGGACAGGAGAGAGTTGAGTGTGTCACTGTACTTAAAGGCAACAACAGGCCTGTGGCTCTTTGGGTTAAGGAAAGTCCAGAGTCCCTCAAGCATCTTGGGCTACACCCTCCCCTGATGAATCTGGAAATCTGTCCGACAGCCCTACCTCAGCCTAGTCAGTTCTCTTCCAGCAACGTTGACTTGTTCCCAGGGACCTGGGACTTGCTGGGAAACCACGGCCTTGGATCTTGGTGTCCTCGGCATTCAATATGAATAAGCTACCTTCTGCCTTGGCCAGGTTGCCTGTGGGCAGCCTGAGGTAACTGCTTGGCTCATCTCCTCCCAAGCCACTAACTCAGCCTGGCTCACAGTGCCCAATGCCTTTCATGTTTTGCTAATTTGGAGTCTTGGATCCCGGCAGACAAATACAGATGGGCATGCATGCACACAAGTGTGCATGAATAATTAGCAGGAAATTAGCACATTATATGTGGTGAAGCTGCTCGAGTTGGCTCAGGCATGTTTGAGTTAAATCATTCAATATACTGGCTAAGCTCATGAAGGCCTGAGGACAGTGGGGTGAGCCAGAGAGGTTTATAGAAGGCCATGGACACACTCCTTTCCTTTTCTCCTTCCCTGACCTTGAAAGCTCCCCCACCCATTCTCTCTTCACATCTCCTTATAGTTCTGGCTCTCACTGACCTTTCCAGGCCTTCAAAGTGTTTTCATCTCTCTATATTTATATTTTCTACTAAATTCCTATTTTAAAACATTCATAAGCTACATTTCTGATTGTCTGAGTTTTCCCCGTTGATTAAGTAGATGACAGAGGGAGTCTGTCATGTCGGTTTCCCCTGGGATATTTTCAAAATAACATTCCAGAGAATTGTAGCATTTTCCCACTGAGGTAGCCTCCATATTTAGTCATGAGAATTGCCTTGGAGTTATGCTGGAGCTCTTCTGCTGACCTTTTCTTTATTCTCATGTGACACCTCAATGTCACAAATGGATTCTCTCCCAAAGATGCGGCCGCAGATGGTGCTACCATTTCTTGGAAGGAAAATTTTGATTCCGCTTATACTGAGCTGAATGAGATTGGAAGGTAAGGACACAGATTTCTGTGAATACCCAGCAACACTATAGCAGAAGGAAGACTTGTTTTGTTGTTGTTGTTTCTTTTATAAATGCATTCTCTCTATAGTAAGAAAACAACTAGAATATTAATGCATATTTTCTACTATTCTTTTTCTTACTTAAATTAGATGCTTCCTTTATCAACTCTCAGCCTTTCCTCTTTTCTTTTTTTAAAGATATTAGATTTATTTCTGCAAATCAAAATATAATACAAACATGCATAAAATAAGCTTTTTTTCTTTTTCTTTTTTTTTTTTTGGTACCAGGGATTGAACCCAGGGGCACTCAACCACTAAGCCACATTCCCAGCCCTTTTTATTATTTTTATTTTTTTCTCATATTTTTTATTCTAATTTGTTATATATGACAGCAGAATGCATTAGAGTTCATATTACACATATACAGCACAATTTTTCATATCTCTGGTTGTACACAGCCTTTCTTCTTTTCTAATGTAAGAACTTAAGCCTCCAATTTTTCTTTAAAGTACAATTCTAGAGATGTCACAGGAGAAGAGATGTCTCTGAAGAAGGGTCGGAGGAGTTCCCAGAAAAATGGGAAAGTTGACTCAGGGCCAGCTGGGTTCTTGCATACATGACAGAAAAGAATTTCAGCAGGCCCCAGTCAAAGGCATAGACAGAGGTTTATTCAGGAAGCAGATACATATTCAAGGGAGAATGTGGACAATCTTAAGACAGATGCCTTTGGGGTAAAACAGGAAATAACCATTCAAGGGAGAATGTGGGCTGCCTCCAGAGAGAGAAACAGCAACCTGTTGGTATGGGGTGTTAATATTTGGAGGGAGTGGGTGCTAGGGGCTGGGAAGAGGAGAGGGCAGGGTGGAGCCACACAATTTCACACCAGTGCATTTCCCTTATTTCACAAGGACTAGCCTAAGGGCTTGTCACCCAAGATTTACATCTGACTTTCTACTCAATGACTCGTGGGCATTTCCTTTACAACTCAGTACATCTGTCTTTATCCTAGATCCCCATCTCAGTTACATTGCCTGAGTTTTGACAAGTGGCATTTTTCATTATCATTCAGTTTATCTATTTTTCCAACTATGATTTTTTTTCTTGACACTCAATTATAATGGAAAAAATGTTTTAATATGTAGGAGATTTTTAAATTTCCAAGATTTTTTAAAATTATCCTTTTTTCCTGATTTCTGATTATTTCATTGTGGTAAGAGAACTTAGTGTATATGATATTGATTCCTTGATTTTTGTTCAGACGTGTGCTATGTGTAGTACATGGTCAATTTTTGTAAACTGTTTCATGTGTTCTTGAGAGGAATATATGACTAATTATTGAGTATAGATCTCTAAATATGTCCATGTGTCAAGCATATGAATTGTTCTCTGGGTGTTTCTAATCCAAATATACCTCCCCCTTTATACACTCTATATCCCTCTCTCTTTCCCTTTCTCATTTGTTCTCTTGGTTTTTTGGTTAAAGAACATTTAGTATATCCTCAAAAATAAAAAGGATAAAAATATAACTTTAAACAGAATAATGAAAATCTATCACCTGGTCTACAAAATAGCTGCTAGAAAGAAAAAAAAAAAAAAAAAGAAGTCTTCCTTGTGCATACATTGGTCTCAGATAGCCTGGCTGAGAGAATTGTGGGTACATCTTACAAATCTCTACCAACCTCAGCTATATAAATAAAAGAGCACCAAGGAACAATGGAGCATCGGTCTCACCTCTACCTCTGATGTCACTCCCTGAAGCATGGATGGTACTAACTGAGTGGTTGTGAGAGGCTGTGTTGTTTCTGATTCTTAGACCAAGTCACAGTGGAATTTGAATCCTTTCCTTATAGTATCTTTCATCAAAGACAAACTCTAGGTCTGCTTTCTTTTCTTCTTTGTGTAACCAAAAGAAGAAACAAGAGCCAAAGGAAATTTATATGCTGCTGCTGCTGCCTCTCTCCAAATACCTATAGTGTTCTGAATACAATGTAGATATTACCAAATCTAATGTGTAGAGCAGGTGAGGTAGTGTCTAAGTGGACTTCTAATAAAGGAAATTTGGGCTCAAGGAGGATCAGCAACTTCCTCAGGGTCCCATGACTAGGAAGCACATGGAGCCAGTCGGCCACTGGGCTCCCTGTCTATTGTCCTGTGCTTGTTTCACTAGCACATTTACAACACATGGTTCTCATCATAGCAATTATTGTTTGTTTTTTTAATCTCTAGTCATTGAAATCGAGCTTGCTCTTCTATGTTGAAAATAGATCTGACCCCAGTAATGAGCAAATCAACCCCCCCAGCTTGTTCTAACTGTAATTGGTTCCAGCACCTGGATGCCCTGGTTAATTCTTCCCTAAGACACATATTTGCTATTGATAGCCATAGGCTTAGGATTTTTTTAAAACCTAAAATGGATGTTTTGATATTTCTTAGAAGGAAGATCAATTTCCTGATCTGTTTAGTTTGTTTTAATCCCCAACAGCCTGAAACTTTTTCTCTCTTCTAAATATAGTCCTCATATTTTCAGAAGATCCTTTCAAAATGTACTAAACGGAATGGAAATAAAAACATGGAGATTCTTACATGAGACACATGAAAGATATCTGTGCCAGGGCCATAGAAGTGAGCTGATTTTCTCATCATATCTGACCCTAGAATTCTGGGCTAATGTGACTGTCCTGTTAAAAAGAGCTCCCCAGTAATTAAATAGTATAAAAATCATGGTGAAAAAAAAAATCACTTCTACAGCAAACCCATAGAAGGAAAGAGCACTTGAACATGGCATATTTAAGCAAAAATAAGCTACACAGGTGCCCTTGCAGTTTGAGGAAGCCTGGTGGGCATCATAGGAATGCTGACCAACTGCCTGCAGCAGTACTGGACCTCCAGGTAAGGGTGTCAGGGGAAACACAGACATTCACAAACACTGAGATTCAGGAAAACAACAATACAAGAATCTTTTTAAACATACACATTAGATAAAGAGTCAACAATAAAACATTAGAAGCAGAAAAACCAAAGAAAGAGTGACACGGGACCTATGAGACCTGAGAATGCTCAATCTGTGTCAGTTGCGGGGGTCAAATGAGAGCCAGTATGACTTTGCAGCAGAATTCCCCAAGGCTCAGGCCTCGGCAGCACTGAGCATTTCTGGAAGTAGGTATAAAGAGAATGCTAAATTGGAAGGGCTGCCTGGAAGTCCCTGTCACTCAGGAGAGAGTGACAACAGATGCCTGTGTTAGCCTGCCATGCCTACCTGCAGGCCTTCTGGGATCCTGTCCAGGCAGGTGTAGGTCCTGGCTACAGCCTCCCCAGCTGCAGACACCTGCACCACCCAGGAAAGACTGGAGTTTTATATTCTAGGAGGGTAAGACAGCAGGCCCAGAAAAGGCAGTGGAATCACACTAAAAATAGAGACACTGTGACAACATGCATGCTGGAGGCTGAGAACCCCATTCATATCTGCAGGGCCTCCAGCAGTAGCTCACCAGGCCTCCCCACTCTGGGCAGAAGAGGGGAAGCTCTTTCAGTGGAGAATCTGCTCAGTCACAGATTGAAGACACTGATTGAAGACACTGATCCTGGAGCCTTTTCCAATTTCATAGCAGACAGATCACCCTACAGTAAAGGTCACCAGACTCCACCTACATGCTCAGAGCTTCCAAATGACTTATTGGTCCAGGACTTTTAAAAGGAGCCAACTCCCAATGCCAGCCAAGATGGAGTAAGCCCACTGTAGCCTTTATCTCCCCATGGATGACAGCTGGAGTCACTGGACACATTACAAAAGCCGTTACCCAAGAATTCTGGTAAAAGTAAACAGCAGGGAAATTACAGAGGGAACTTAAAACTTAAAAACAGTGACAGTGGGAGTGAGTCTGTCTTGCTCTCTCCTTTTTTTTTTTTCTGAAGATGTTAGAAAATTTATTTATAATATTTTTGTTCTTTAAAAATAAACAATATTTTTTGTTTAAGAGTGATGGAAAGTAGCAGATTCGAACTCGCCACGAGGCTTGTCCAGGAACCCCCAGCCGGAACTATATCTCCCGGAAATCCCTCCTCCTGCACTTCCCCAACCAATGGGAACTCTCGGGGAATCCCCGGAAATCCCCACGAGAACTCCAAAATAGTGCGAGAACTCAAAAGTTGCGGCAGAGGCGGACAGGCAGAGGCGCCTGTCAATCAATACTCAGCCGTGGCTCTCAGCAAGTATTGACAGCTTCTAGATATATTTATTTATTTATTTAATTTTTTTTAACCCGGGGCACTTAACCACCAAGCCACATGCCCAGCCATTTTTTAGGTGGGTGGGTGGTACCAGGGCTTGAACTCAGGGACACTCGACCACAGAGTCACATCCCCAGCCCTATTTTGTATTTTTCTTAGAGACAGAGTCTCAATGAGTTGCTTAGCTCCTCATTTTTGCTAAGGCTGGCTTTGAAGTCGTGATCCTCCTGCCTCAGCCTCCCCAGCTGTTGGGATTACAGGCGTGCGTTGTGCATCACTGTGTCCGGCTCTCTTCTTTCTCCTTTCTCTCCCTACCTTTGACCATAAGGGCAGGCCAAATCAGAGAAGTGTGCAGCAGGCACAGAGAACAAAAGCACCAAGAAAAGCCCACATTCTGGCCAAAGCAAAGGGAAAAGGGATCCTTTGAGCTGAAGCGGGCAGAGGAATGCCTGGTCTTTTCCCCTTCACCCCAGGGCCGGCTGGCCCTGTGAAACTGTGTGATTATGCAGGAAGCTTAAACTCTGAGGGAATCCCATCGCTCTGGCCAGATAACCACAAAAACAGGCCCCTGTGAGCCAAAGGATGTAGGGGAAATACCACTGAGGAGAAAGAAGAGAGGAACCCCCTTATTCTGCATATGAAACAGCACAAATCCTGGGCTACAGCCAAGCCATGCCAGTACAGAGCACACCCAAAGAAGTACAGCAAGGTTTTGAGAACTAATAATAAAGACATAAACCACAGCTCATTACCCTGCAGTGATGAATTAGTCACAGGCTGATCTTTGAGTGGTGCCCATGAGAGACAGATCCAAATGGCATAGCAAATACTTTGAAAACTGAACTGACAATAGAACTGCATCCCACGGAAGGTGAGACGGAACCTGCAGTGTGGACCTACCCAAGTTCATTGCTGATTAAACATTACAAATAAACAAAAAGCATTCTCCAGAGGATTTTATAGGGTCCAGATTCTCACAGGATAATGCCATAAAAGTTCAAGATCTAATCTAAAATTATTCAACAGAACAAAAATCTGAAAAATTCTCAAGGGAAAATAATAATGAACAGATGCCAACTCTGAGAGGACCCAGCTGTTGGAATGATCAGAGTTTAAAGCCACTGTTTTACCCATCTTCAGTGAGATAAAGGTGAACACTCTTGAAATTGAATAATGCAAAGATAGGAGTCATTGGTAGAGAAGTGGAGATTATTTTTAATGGAAGTTATATAAGTAAAAAAGTGCAATATCTGAAATTTTAAAATTCACTAAATGAGTTCCACAGCAGGAATGAGATAGAGTCAATGAAACTGAAGAAAAATATAAATCATCCAACCTGAAGAACAGAGAGAAAAATATTTTTTTAATATTAAACACAATTGCAAGGATCTATGGGAAAAATGCCCAAAGATCTAAAGTTCACTTTATCAGAACCCCTGAGGGAGAGGAGAAGGTAATTTGTGCAGGTAAAAGATTTTGAAGAAATAATAGCTGAAAATATTTCAATGTGGTAAAAGACACAAATTTATAAAGAAGCTCAGTGAACCCTAAACAGGATAAACTCAACGAAAAGCATGGCCAGACACATTATAATCAAACTGCTGAAAATCAATATAAAGAAAAATATTGAAAGCAGAAGAGAAAAAATAACATAATAACATTTAGGGGAACAGTGACTTGAACAGATTCCTCATCAGAATCCATGGATGTTGGATGGTAGCAGAACCATATCTCCTAGTGCTGAAAGAAAAACCAGACAACCAAGAATTTTTAATCTAGCCAAAATATTCTTCAAAAGTGAAGATATAGTAAATGAGTCAACGGTTAAGAAATAGATAAAAGGGGGCTGGGGATGTGGCTCAAGCGGTAGCGCGCTCACCTGGCATGCGTGCGGCCCGGGTTCGATCCTCAGCACCACATACAAACAAAGATGTTGTGTCCGCCGAAAACTAAAAAATAAATATTAAAATTCTCTCTCTCTCTCTCTCTCTCTTAAAAAAAATAAAAATAAAATAAAAGGGCTGGGGGTGTAGCTCAGTGGTAGAGCACCCCTGGGTTCAATCCCCCCGAAAGAATGATGAATAAATATTTGTATATCTATAATGAGATACCTTGGGGATTGAACCCAAGTCTAAAGATGAGGATCTTTTCTATTTCATGCACACCTTATCCGTATAGCCTGAAGGTAATTTTATGAAGTTATTTTTAGTGTACCTGCATTTTGACTGTGACCCCAATACATGAAACCAGTTGTGGAATTTTCCAATTGATGTGTCAGCGCTCAAAAGCTTTCAGATGGAACACTTTAGATTTCAGATTTTTTGGATTAGGGATGTTCAACCTGTAAGGTGTTATTGTCTGAGCGCTTCACACACAACTTAACACGTAGATAAAATGACACCTAGTTGATTCATGAATCTTGGAAAACTCTTTCTTCTTCTGTTTTCCAGAGGCCGTTTCTCTATAGTGAAAAAATGCATTCACAAAGCCACCCGCAAAGATGTCGCTGTGAAATTCGTGAGCAAAAAAATGAAGAAGAAGGAGCAGGCTGCCCACGAGGCTGCCCTGCTTCAGCATCTGCAGCACCCCCAGTACGTCACTCTCCATGACACCTATGAGTCCCCCACATCCTACATCCTGATTTTGGAACTGTAAGTATAGATGTTGTCTCTCTGGGTGGTCCCCATCTACTTAGGTTATTTACTGCTCACAATGAATGGAAAAGACAGTCATATTTTACACAGTGTTTTATAGTATGTAACATGCGCTCATTCCATTTTATATAAATGCTATTCATATTCTGGAGATTAGAAAATCAAGGATAAGGGCTGGGGATGTGGCTCAAGTGGTAGCGTGCTCACCTAGCACCACATAAATGTAAAGTAAAGATATTGTGTCCACCTAAAAAAAAAAAGAAAGAAAGAAATATTTTAAAAAAAAAGAAAAAAAGGAAATCAAGGATAAGAAAACTAGCTCTTTAAAACTATGAAGTGGAGAAACTGGACTTCAACACATATATGTCTCACTCAGTTTTCTTTTTTTCTGTTTTTAGTTTTATTTTTTTCCAGATCTTTTTATTGGTACTTTATAATCATACATAATAGTGGGATTCATATTCATAGTCATACATGCACACAACATAACAATGTAACCTGGTCAATATCATTCCCCAGTATTTCCCATTTCCTTATCCTTCTCACTCCCCTGTTACTCTAATGATCTCCCTTCAATTCTCTTGAGACCCCCATACCCCACACCTGTCCTCTCTTGCTTCCATATGTGAGAGAAACATAGGACCCTGGACTTCCTGAGTTTGGCTGACTTGTTCTAAATATAATTCTCTCAAGTTCCATCCATTTTCCTGCAAATGACTTAATTTCATTCTTCTTTATGGCTGAATAAAACTCCATTGTGTATAGATACCATATTTTCTTTATCCATTCATCCACTGACAGATGCTTGGGCTGGTTCCATAATTTGGCTATTGTGACTTTTGCTGTTGTAAACGTGAGTGTGTGTGTATTGCTATAGTATGATCACTTTAATTCTTTAGGATTAACACCAAGGAGTGGTATAGCTGGATCATATGGTGGTTCCATTCCTAGTTTTTTTGAGGAAACTTCATACTGATTTCCATAGTAGTTGTACTAATTTCCAATCCCACAAAAATTGTAAAAATGTTCCTTTTCCATCCACATCCTCTCCAGCATTATTATTGTTTGCATTCTTGATGGCTGCCATTCTAACTAGAGTGAGATGAACCTTCAGTGTAATTTTGATTTGCATTTTCCTAATTGCTAATGATATTGAACATTTTTTTCATGTTTGTTGACCCTTTGTACTTCTTGTTTTGAGAAGTATCTCTTTAATTCATTTGCCCATTAATTATCATTTGTGGTGCTTAGTTTTTAAAGTTCTTTATGTATTCTGGATATTTATCCTCTTATTCTGTAGATTCTCTCTTCATATTGTTTTTTCCTTTGCTGTGCAGAAGTTTTAAATTTGATGCCATCCCATTTATTAACTCTTTTTTTTACAAAGTAAACTATGATTTTATTGTGAAATTCTCATAGATAGAAAATTAAACTGAATATTTATTCTCTCCATTTCATTTTTACAATAATATTACCACTTATTTTTGTACCATGCATTTCAACTGCCTGTTTAGTGAAAAATTTAAAAAAAAAACTAGAATTTTTGGCTTGTTTTTAACTTAAATTTTCTCATTAAAGACCCCACAATAAAATGTGTTCCTAATAGCCACATCCCAAGCCCCTTTGTGAAGAATGTTTTGGCTGCTTTACCCTAAAGAAACAATCCTTGACTTCTGTCATCTTAAAATGGTAGTGTCAGCCAAAGACTCATTTCCCACAATATATATTTTTTAAAAAGCCCTAGGACCTTGAAGGAACTATTTAACAAAATTTTCACACATGTAAAATTTCACTGAAAATAATTATATTTCTCTTATTTGTAATTCCCACACGGCATGTATGTTTTCAGTTAATTTTTAGGGATATAATTTCTAAAATTAGGGGACTCAAGTTTCCTGCTTTCTACTTTAATGTTTAAACTCTCTAACATGAGTTATACAATTGTGAAGGACAAAATAGTTGTCATCTGACTCAGAGGATGGAAGAAACTTCAACACACATTATCTGATCATTTGCCAGTTAGGAAGGGTGTGCCGCTCTTCACTGCTATCACAGATAAATTAAGGAACTCTTGATGAGTGGAGCCATTTCAAATGGTTTTAGAAACGAATCAGAGATGATGGGCTAGACAGCATGCATTCTAAACTTGTTTTCCATACAATTTGAGCTTCTTAAACCACTAAAATTTATTAAATCCATACGCAGCACAGAAGCTGCCCTAGGTCATTTATCAGGTCTGTTATCTAAAAGGCAAATAACTGGATGCTGCACTATAGGTAGGCCTAGATGCCCTGGTTGCACACAGAAATGGCTGTTTTCAGTAGAATGCAAGGCTCTATTTCCCTTTAATTATAAGAATTAAAACAATACTTATCATCATACAGTTTGACATTACTGCCAATAAGTATAATATTTATTAAACATATCTTCACTTATTTTGTTACATAGTGTGCAACAAATTGCAATAATCTGCATCCACAAATTATATGCAGAGTATGAAGAAACTATTCATCAGATAGTGTAATCTTTCCATTTATAACTTTACAAGGAAGAACTAGCAAATCAGAACTTAAATAGAACATCTCACTACATTTTATGCATAGAAAGTAACAGACACTGGTTGTGCTGTTTGATACGAAGTGGCTGAACTTCATCTTCAGAAGACTAAACCCGACATTTAAACATGCTCATATAAACATCAAAACAAAATATATTTTAACCAACCATGGGAAACAGTCTCATATCAGGAAAGCAACAAAGATTACACACATTATTTTATAAATCAGCACACAAAGGTTTAAAACAGTTCTGAATATGAAGTTAGCTGTCTGAGTCAAGGGAACAACAACAACAAAAAAAAAAAAGTCCATATTGACCATTTACAATCTGACCTTTGTAGAGATGGTAAGAGTCTGTTGTGTGCAGCTACATACAGTACAATTCAGGCAATTTTGTTTTGAACTTGGGTTCAGATTGCAAATTCATTGCTTTGAGAAAAGGATGGAGGTCAATTTTAGCAGCAACCTCCACCTGACTGCTTGACTGGGGTGCTCTGAATTTTTACATTGAACTTCTCTCTGCCACCAGCTGTTGCTCCAGGTCCCTGCTTTTAATCTCAGCTGCTATCATCATAAAAGACTGTGATACATTTGTTGTGTTCTTAGCACTGGTTTCTAAAAATGGAATTCCAAAGAAATTAGCAAATTCCTTTGCTTTTGTGTAGTCTACTAGTTTCTTTGTGGTCAGATCACATGGATTCCCTACCAACAACTTGTTGACATTTTCACTGGCATAACGATCTATTTCCTGCAGCCACTGTTTAACATTATTGAAGGACTCCTGATCTGTCACATCATACACAACCATGATGCCATGGGCTCCTCTGTAATAACTGGAGGTGATTGTTGGGAATCTTTCTTAGCCTGCTGTGTCCCATATTTGAAGCTTGATTGCTTTCCCATCTATAGTTCTTATTTTGAAATCCTCACCAATTGTGCTGATGTAGCTTTCTGTATATGTATCATCTGCAAACCTAAAAAGGAGACAAGACTTTCCAACCCCAGAGTCGCCAATCAGAAGTAACTTGAATTAATAATCATATTTGGGATTCATGCTGGACATGGTCACTGCAGCTGTCACTGCTACCACTGCCACCCTTACGTCATCCCTCACTCCACTCCTTTAGAGCACAATCAGCAGCTGCCACTACCCAGCTATTGCTTCCACCCAAAAATCCCATTTATTAATTCTTGGTATAATTTCCTGAGATTTAGGACTTCTGTTAAGGAAGTTGCTGCCTGCATCTGTATCTTGGAGTGTCAACCCTATGTTTTCTTCTAGAAGTTGCAAAGTTCTGGTCCAATTCCTAGATCTTTGATCCATTTGGAGTTGAATTTTGTGCAGGGTGAGAAATAGGGATTTTGTCTCATTCTTCTTCATATGGATAATCAGTTTTCTCAGCACCATTTGTTAAAAAGGCTGTCTTTTCTCCATGTGTGTTTTTAGTGCCATTGTCAAGAATCAGATGAATTTTATTTTATTTTTGATTGACACATGATAGTACCTATTTATGGGGTACAATATGATATGCAATGCATGTATACATTGCATAATGATCAAATCAGGGTAATTAGCATATCTGTCACCTTAAACATTTATCATTTCTTTGTGGTAAGAACACTCAAAATTCTTTCTGGCTTTTATCACCCTACTATGCAAAAAGAAACACCAGAACTTATTTTTCTAACTGAAATTTTGTATACATTTCTCATTCCAATTTTCATTTTCTTCTATTATGGGCTTTGGGGGTGAGCAGGAATTTAAGAAGAGCTTATTGACAATGGGCCAACTGACAGGAATGAAATTGAAATGAAAGAGAGGAATTTGTACATCATTCAACTGCATTGGCATCCCCAGTCTTCTACCCAAGGAATTCTTTTAGGGTGGAACTTGACTGCCAAAAGATTTCATTCATTCCAGGTTTTCTAGAGAATAAAGGAGAAAAGGTATATAGTTCTTGTCTTCAAGAAATTATAAGTCTAATGATTAAGACCAAGAGAGAAATGGATGATTTCAGTATAGCATGGTAAATACCAGGAACCATGCATTAGAGAAGGTTGCCATAGAAATAGAAAGGTATGTGGTTGGACTTGAGGTTCAGAATAGATTTGTGGGGAGGCAGTGGCTGAGCTAAATTAACTGAATCTTGGTTGTGCTGTGACTGTGAGTCTCCCCTTTGCTATTAGAATTGCTGATAGAGCAGGACGTGGTGGCGCACACCTGTAATCGCAGCAGCTAGGGAGGTTGAGGCAGAAGGATCATGAGTTCAAAGTCAGCCTCAGCAATGGTGAGGAGCTAAGCAACTCAGTGAGATTCTGTTTCTAAATAAAATATAAAATAGGGCTGGGGATGTGGCTCAGTGGTTGAGTACCCCCCAAGTTCACTCAACTATCAAGCCCCCGGTATGGAAAAAAAAAAATTTTCTGATAGAACTGCATGACCAGATTCTGAGATTCCGAGATTCCCTAGTTCAGGTGGGAGTATGGGCTGTTCATTATTCTACAGCTCTAAGGTTAAACTCGGTGTCTGAAACTTCTGGTTGTGCCATGACTGCTTGTGCTTGGAGCAGTTCTACTGTAAATTTCTCCGTAATAGCTCCCAGAAGTTTGGCGGGGTACATTTAACAAGCCCACTGCTGCACTCTATTCTTCCCATTCCTTTTTTTTTTTTTTTTTTGCATATTGAGAATTCATGTATTTAATAACACAACAGAGTAATGCTACTAATATATAATCGTTTGAAAATTATATAAATTTCATTTTGTACATACTGATTACTGAACAAATGTTTCTTATCAGTTCTAGCCCAAGTGGTGATATGGAAATTTAGAATCCTTCCCTCCACTGGTTCTTTTCTTCTCAATACATGACTTCCAAGTTTATGAAGTTTGTGTATTCAAGCCAGTGAAAAAGGAAGAAACAAGGGAGACGCTCACCCTTGACCTTTACCTTGAATAAGAGTTGATAAATTTCAAATCAAAAACTAATCCTAGGTTAATATTTAAACATAAGCAGGGGTGTGTACTTACTTTCTAGTCACAACTCTGTACTATGGATATTCTTCCCGTTCTTACCCCACCCCCAATAGGATCAAAGGAAGACAAATGAGCCCTTCATCAGTCCTATGCTCCCGTCAAGAAAATAGAGGGAACCAGAGGAAGGGAATGAACTAAAGGAGAGAACTGGAAACTTGGCCAGAGAATTTCAGTTGTGGTTGAAAGCAATTTGTGACCCTGGATCAAGCTCCTCTGGCTGGGCATTTCCTTGGGATGTGGCCCTAAAAGCCCAGGCACATTAAAAACTTTGGTCACAGGCTGGGATTGTGGCTCAGTGGTAGAGTGCTCGCCTAGCATGGGCCAGACCCGGGTTCGATCCTCAGCACCACATAAAAATAAAGGCATTGTATTGTGTCCATCTACACCAAAAAATAAATATTAAAAAAAATTTAAAAAAAAAACTGTGGTCACTTCTTATAATAAAAAGACACAGAGTACCTGAAAATAGAAAATAGATACAAGTGCTACCAATCATGCTTAAATGCCTCATTGTCTCACTTCATCCTTGCACAATCCTCATAATCAAATAGGCAGTATTATCTTCTGTGGTAACTATTACTCCTACTTTAAAAATGGCATTCTTCCAGGAAGCCAAAACCCAGAGAGTTTAAATGACACCAGGGGTCAGGGGGCAGATCCAGGATCCAGATCCAGGCATGGCATGCTGCACTGTTATGTCTTCAATGACAGTCTTTAAAGTTACACAGTTGCTGAAAGGCAAAGGATTCAAAAAGAGATAAAGAATGCCAAGAACAAGCTTAGCCTGTTTTCTATTTTCCCCAACTAAGAAATTGACAAATAGGGATAGGGATACAGTTCAGTTATAGGGATGTAACTCTCAGTTGGTAGAGTACTTGCCTTGCATGCACAAGGACCTGGGTTCTAATCCCCAGAACCATACACACACACACACACAAAAAAAAAAAAAAAAAAAAAACAAGAACTAAGAAATAGACATATAAAAATGGTTTGTAAAACATATATGGCACTAGTGTAGGACTCCAGTTAATCAGAATATTGCTGATGTCTTGGTTAAGGCTTTCTTTATTTTGCAATCTAACTTCTAAAAGGGATGTCCAATCTCTTTCCATGTGAACAATCTTAACACTCAATGAAACAGTATTTGTTTTTACTTTTTTTTTTTGCAAAAGTATTTTTTAAAAAAATAAATGACAGTGGAATGGTGGAATGCATTACAATTCTTATTACACATATACAAGCACAATTTTTATGACAGTGGTAGAGCACTTGCCTAGCATGTGTGAAGTACTGAGTTTGATTCTCAGCACCACATATAAATAAATAAATATCCATTCACAACTAAACAATATTTTTAAAAAATATGAAACAGTATTTCTTAAACAACTGTTGCATTGATTGCTTCTCCAAAGCTCATCACGTTTGTAACTACATTTAGTTCTGAACACTACATTTACTCTGGACTGTAATACATGCATGTGTTGCAATATTGATCTTCATTTACAAATAAAAGAGATCTTAGAGACTTTGAGTTTTCTACATGTTATTTTTCTGTTTCTTCACAAATATTTCCTTTATCTTTTGCTCCCCACTTTCAGGATGGATGATGGCCGGCTCTTAGACTATCTTATGAATCATGATGAGCTGATGGAGGAAAAAGTAGCTTTCTACATTCGAGACATCATGGAGGCTCTGCAGTACCTTCACAACTGCCGGGTTGCACATTTGGACATAAAGGTAATAAGAAATAACAACCCTAACAGTGAAACAGCCAAGTGCAACTTACAAGTCATTACCCTTGAGGAATGCAAATTTGAATTCATTTCATTTACTTAGATTAGGATCATTTGGCTATTAAACAGAAATGAAGTTTTCTCACAACTTAGTGCATTATTCATGAATGAATGAGAACACACCAGAGGCTCAATGACATCTGAGGTGAGACAGGGGAAGAAGCTTTGACTTCCCAGGATAGCTTTATAGAAGGAAGCCCACAGTGTACCCTTCTCTTTCATGCTGCCCCCCAAAAATCCTCTGGCTAGGCACGGTGGCATATGCCTGTAATTCCAGCAGCTCAGGAGGCTGAGGCAGGAAGATCACAAGTTCAAAGCCAGCCTCAGCAACTTAGCGAGGCCTTAAGCAACTTAGTGAGACCCTGTCTCAAAAGACTGGGGATTTGGCTCAGTGTTTAAGTGCCCCTGGGTTCAACCCCTGGTTAAATAAATAAATAAATAAGCCCTATTCTCCAAAATAATAATTTCTTCCTTTTTTGAATCAATGCTGAAGCAAAGGGTAGTTAAGAGAATATGATATTTGGGGTTGGGACTGTAGTTTAGCAGCTCAAGAGCCTGAGGCAGGAGGATCCCAAGTTCAAAGCCAGCCTTAGCAACTTAGTGAGGCCCTAAGCAACTTAGCAAGTCCCAGTCTCAAAATAAAAATAAAAATAAAAAATGGGCTGGGGATGTGGCTTGGTGCTTAAGCACCCCTGGATTCAATTTTCTGTACCCAAAACAAACAAACAAAAAACTCAGAGAACTCAACTTCCTTCTCCTCTCCCTGGATCCCTGCAGCCTGAAAACCTACTCATTGACCTACGGATTCCAGTGCCTCGGGTGAAGCTCATAGACTTGGAAGATGCTGTCCAGATCTCAGGCCACTTCCACATCCACCACCTGCTGGGGAACCCTGAGTTTGCTGCCCCAGAAGTGATCCAAGGCATCCCAGTCTCCCTGGGCACAGACATCTGGAGCATTGGGGTTTTGACATACGTCATGCTGAGTGGGGTCTCCCCCTTCTTAGATGAGAGCAAAGAGGAGACATGTATCAACGTATGCAGGGTAGACTTCAGCTTCCCCCACGAATACTTCTGTGGTGTGAGCAATGCTGCCAGAGATTTCATCAATGTGATCCTACAGGAGGACTTTCGGAGGCGACCCACAGCAGCCACTTGCCTGCAGCATCCCTGGCTGCAGCCCCACAATGGCAGCTACTCCAAGATCCCCCTGGACACCTCTCGCCTGGCATGCTTCATAGAACGCCGCAAGCACCAGAATGATGTGCGTCCTATTCCCAATGTCAAGAGCTACATCGTCAACCGGGTGAACCAAGGGACATAGCCATCTCCCAGCCCCAGAGGTTTCACATAGAAGTGCGGTGTGAACCAAAGCAAGACTGAACATGTCTGTACATAATTCTGTTTGTGATTTCACCCCATGCAGTTCTCTGAATTGAGAGATGTCCTCTTAAATCTCATCAGTGGTTATTCAGGGTTTGAGCAGCAGTAAAAGTCACCCTAAATCCAGGGACTTTCCAGAAGGTCATCCTGAAAAAAAATAAAGATGCAAAGAGTTGCAGAAAGTATTAAAAGAAAGGGCAAGAAGAACAAGAATATTAGCAGCTATAAATTTTTAATTGTACATTCCAAAAATGAGTGGCTAAGTGGGCAAACCTTAAGCTCAGAAGGGTGAGTGTTATAGGTTTCTGACTTTGCTGAAAATTTACACACAAAAAAAATCTATTTAACAGAAATGTCATATATGTCAACTATTCTGGTTTAAATGACTTAGATATAGTTTCTTAATAGGATACATATACACATACAATATAATAGATCCCATTCAGGTTTCAGAGTTTTATAATATAGAGTTATATATGAAATCAATCATAAGTAACTTTAAGTGCTCCAGTTAAGACAATAATTTATTTACCGAAGCATTACATTGTTTTGACTAAGCACAATTAGATGACAAGTTTTTTAGAGCATTTTATAAATCTTGTATAGAAATCTTTTACCAGAACCTGTGCATATAGAGAAAGCAATGTTACCCTTTTGCAATCTGTGAATGAGAAGATTTTTTTTCCTCTCAATCATGAGTTATTTGATTAAGATAGGTTCTGTATATGAAATGCTACCCCTGAGTTTACTGGAGGCTCAGAGTTCACCTGGCAAGAAAGCCTGCCAGGAAACAAGCCCAAATCCAGTAAGAGTTGTGGGGTTATTTTTATGTCTACACCTGGCTTGAAATAGGTAAACCAATACCACAGGTTCATACAGAAACCTTTCTACAGTCCAATGAACAAGGTACCAATACTTTCTGATTTCTTCTACAACTGTAGAAAACAGTCTTCAGAAAGTTGGCTTGTTTTATTTCTAACCCCTTTGGAAGCTAAGGGGTGCTTACCAAAAGGAGGCAGCCATACAAGCCTTTTAAAGGCCTGGTCCTAAGTCCTTTATGAAGCCATGAAGCAAAACCTGATACATCACCTGAACAGAGCGTTGAGTTTTAACTGAGATTGCAATACCTATCACCACCTAGCCACCAATATTTCTCTGGACTAAAAGGACTAATTGTATTTTGAGGCCAATGCTGCTTTCTGGTGTATATTCTCCATACAAGATTATTAACTGCCCTTTTCCCTTCTGATGGGAAAACAAACTTGGGCATTTCATGGTTTTTGCTTTTTTTTGGGTGGGGGAGGGGATTGGTTTTTGTGTTTGTACATGATCCACTTCTTGTTTTCTGGAATGTGTTTTGAAAATTGGTTTTATTCAGATAAAATTCTAAAAAAAAAAATGTAATTCAAGTGTTTGTTCAAATCAGGTTAAATGGCATTTCTTCTCTCCTACTAATGGGATTGAGAAAATTAAAATCATGCCGCACCAAAGTGTAAGCAAAGTATCCACAGAGGGTCAATACAACTACAAAGCTAATTAGATGAAAAGGAAATGATGGAAACTAAGCCTGAACTTTAATCTATGAAGACACTTATTCCCACAGTGGAAACGTAGAATGAAAAATACTCATCTTTCTTTTCCATTGGTTTCAAAGTCAACTTACTCATCCACTCTCCACCTCATACCATCCAAGATTATAGACTTAAAAATCAGTAGAAAGTACAAGCAATAAGGCTAGATAGCACTTAATATTTTGGGGATTAACCAAATATATGGAAACTGACTCCGACTGTCTTGTTTCCTAGTTTTCAAATGGCCCTGGGTCACCCAGCCTCACCCCTCCCAGTGCTCCAACCCTGCCCAGTCTCCAGTGAAGCTGTTCTGTATGTACACACATGATCCTATATGATACAATATTTTAAAGTTTAAAATATGTTTACTAAAAGCCACTTTAATAAATATCTCTTCATTATGGGATGTAGCGTAACAGAGGGAAGCCTGGTCCATAGGGATTATCATGGGATAGACTGCAGGATCTGAGCATTCCAAATATCCATAAAATGTGGCTTGGCCACTTCTTTCCACTGTGAATAACCTGAATAAACAGCTTCCTTCCGAGAGTCATTTAGAGTTGTTAGGAGAAGCTGAGTTTCTGCTGGAGAGGGGAGGGTCTAGGGGGTGCTCACACTGCTACAGGAGGGCAATATTGAAATCCTGTGGCAGAGCTGGGCAGGGTGGGCGGTCAACAGAATGTTAGAGCCAAAGCGTTCATATTCACTTTTACATCTGACATAAGATAATCCAGATGCGGGCTGTATGGAATCCGCCCCCAAGAACACATACTGGGAAAGACAGGAAAGGAGGGACATAGAAATGATAAGTAATGTGACTTTGTTAACTGGAGGAAAAGTACAATCATTAGAATATAATGAACTTGACAGAGGCCCTAAGAGAAAGGGAGTATATTTTATATAGTTTGATAACTGAAGAAAACTGATGGAGAGGCTCCCTAACTGCAAAGCTCCTGGTCCCTCCCAACAGAGATAAAATAATGGTCTTGTTTCAAGAATTCTCTATAGCAAAATAAGACAACCTGAAAATAAGACAACCCAGAAGATGAGGCTGGGAAATATAGTTTAGGTTGCTCTGTGGGCAACCATAGCAGGGGAGAAGGATCAGGACCTCTCTCTTGTACCTGTTTTGGCAGAGAGATTTATCACTTGGTAGCAGAGAAGAGGGGAGAAAAAAGAAAATAGTCCACTTTTATAAACATGGTAGTGCTTAGTAGGAGTGAATGTTCAGCTGAAAAATGAGAAAAACAAATGTTGGTTAAAGTCACAGGTGTCTTGCTTGGCTTACATTCCTGCATAGGGTTTACAGCTTTTTTTTTTTGTTTTATGTTGTAGGGGGTGGGATGCAGAATGAAGGAAAAGATCAGGGACAACCCATGGTCACTTGTAAGAAGTGTAATAATTTCCTACGTCTTTTACATTTGTTTCAAATTAAATAGATTTTTATCCACTTACAGCTGAATGTGGTAAAATTTTTAAGAAAAAAAAATTGTAATGTTGTCCTTCAGGTCTCTCCCAGCCATAAACAATCTAAGGGGGAGTGAAGGAGGCAGAGGAGAAAGCTGGCTTCGCTGCTTTGTGGTCCACAAAGCTTTTATAAATAGTAGTGCCTTTCAGAGGGGAGGATGGGAGATGAAGAAGTTCATTGCATTTAGATTTACTAATATTGCAGTATTTTTTCTTTATTTTAAAGTATGAAAACATCTGAATATAGGATGGGACCAGGAATTCTTGAGTTTCAACCTCAGCTATTCCAGATTCATCCTTTCTTACAGAAAGTCTTTGTTTTTGTTTTTTTCTGCCCCAAATATACCCATTGGTAAAATGGGAGTTAGAGGGGAATGAGGGAGAACATTAATCTCTTACAAATATTGAGAAATAACTATAGTTGGGACGTCTATAAAATACTTTGATTTTTTTAAAGTGCTACACACTGCCAGTGCTAAGAGTTTTATTGATAGTAACTTTGAACATTCCAGGTTTTCAATATTCATGTCTTTAGATACCATTTACAAACTCGTGAGGTTAAATCTTATAAATTGCTTTTAATTGGAAGTACTAGGTGCTCTTTGTCTAAATGTGATTTGGTCTTACCATATAGTTTTGATCATTTAAGAGCTTATCGACAGAAAAGGGTTAGGAGAGCTGATGAAGTCTTATGTCCACACAGTTTTATCCAATATTTCTTATGGCAGACATGAAGAATAAGATGCCCTTTAAAGCTACTGTTATCTTCTCTTCTCAAAGTTTATGCTCTGGAAAAATGGACAGAAAAGAACCCAAATAGTCACTTTCCTCACTGGGAGGGCAGAAGTGGAATAGAATATCTCCCTATAACAATTCATTTCTTCAAAGTCTCAAAAGAATACATCAGAAGCAGCAAATTAAATGTGCAGGTATAGAAATGAATTGGACTGTGGGTTCTTGGAGGAAATGCTTTGTATCTATTTTTTAAATGGTCAGGTTTTTTTTCAGGAGTAGCATATTTGTTGTTCCAAAGCCTCCATAATTTAGTTCCTGTGAGTTAGTCATTACTTTTTCTTGTCTATGTAGAAGAGCATGGAAATTCAGTTTTGTGAGAATACAAGGGAGCAAATATGATGTAAATGAAATGGTGGTTATTTCTGTGCATTAACTAAAAATTTGTCCCATGCATTTGATAGAGGAGGAAATATTTTGAACTGAAAGGGTCTCTTAGTAGGGCAAAAGTGCAAACTCACCACATCCTTAATCTGGGTAGCCCATGAATTGTACTGGATGAGTTTTTTGGGAATGTAGACCTTATTCCTTTCTCTTCTGGGTAGCATCCCTTTGGAGTCTGGGTTTGGCAATCACATCGTATGAACTTTCAATGAATTTATTTGTAAAATTGCATCATGATATTTCTTTGCTATTTAAAATGTAGGGCTCTTTGGGAAAGAATGATTAGACCCAGGGTAGGCTGAGGGAAGACAGAACTCACACGTGCTCCATCAAGAAAAAGGAAGCTGCTTGGTTAATATTTATTTTCTAAAAACAATAAGGCTCACAAATATTTCATTAATTCTAGAGGGGTAAAAAGGGCTGAAATTTGTCAATAGCACTAGATATTTTTCATTTGAAATATTACTTACATGGAAAACCTATACAGATATAGTAGAATATAGAAAATCATAAGGCCATGTTTTTAATGAAAGGCATTTCTTCCTCATTTTCATTATATATAGAAGTTAGAGGAGAGAAATAAAACGCTCTAAGACTATGTTTCATCTTTAAGATATACTTATAGAAAATCTGAAGTTAATTCTCACAGGGTATTATGTTTTCCCATCAACCTGTTTGAGAAATTCTAAAATGTTGTTGGATTTAGTTTTTATTAAAATGATGAAAACAACAATTTAGTCAGTTAACTTGTTTCAGATAGTAAGGTTAGCTGAGAACAGGAGGTGTGTTGGAAAAGTGCAAATAGCAATTCTTGAAATGTCAACTGTTTTAATTTAACCAAGTGAATTTGCTAGCCAGGGGATAACAAGCATAGGAGTTCCATCAGTACTTTTCATCAAGAACTGAAACCACATTTTGGAGTATTATGGAGACTGTTACCGTGACCTCAAAAACTATGGCTATGAATTTGAAATGAACAAAGTATACATCTTCTCTTACTAACTTAAGCCATATCTATCATCTCTATTTTTGTTTTTTTAACCCTGGTGCTTTTACTTCTGTTTCTGCCAAACTTCAGCCTATTCTATGGGGAAGGTGAGTAAAACTCGTAGTAGGACAAATATGAAGACTCTTAATCATACTCTTGAGAATGAGATCCTATTCAGAGAACAGTGATTAAAATGCAAACTGTTGGAAAATATAGATATATGTACATCTGTACATGTATATAGTGTATTATATGTATGTATATGTTATTGCTCATATGCAGAAATCTATCCATTTGCAGACAGCCCAGGTGGGTCAGTTCTTCTATTGGAACACCATTTAGGGCCATTCAAAACCACGAGGGCTAATTCGTGGAGACAAATTCTACTCATGTAGGAATTCATTTGCTGTCTTTTGAAGTCCACAAAGCCAAAGTAACAAAGTGTGAAACAGTGGGACCATCATTCAGTCTATTCTGTTTCCCTGGAGTCAGATGTATCTTTATAGTTGAATTATTATTAGTGGGTTTGCAAACTGCATTGGCACCTTTTGGTTTTGAGTGATCCCTTCCCCCCAAAATCTTTTGAGAATTTGCAGTGGGCTTCTCTGGCCATTCAGATAAAGGGCCTTATCCATAAGTGGACAGGTTTCCCCATAGGGATCATTACGCATATACATATAAGTACATACTTCCATCAGGCTTGTAACAATTGAGTTTAAATCACTCCACAGTATTGATAAATAGCTCTATATTTTCAAGGTGCAGAAGAATTCCACAGCCTTAATTATTTCAGTGTCTTGCTGGTCTGCCTTAAGTGTATCTTCTGGGTTTTTGGTTGTTTAATTATTTTTAAAATTTTCTGCAGTTGTTCATTTTGTATGCACACAACGTCGTTTTGTAAAGGTAGGTTGTAAATATTTTATTTGTAAGTCAAAATCACTCATGTGTAATGTTGTAAAGTGATGACCTGCTGTCTTGTTATTATTACTACAGTAAATGTTATAAGTTATGGATGAAACTTCAGATGTACATCTCACATGTTATGCATTCCTATAAATATACTATACTAAAGATACTATTTCTGGTGGTCTTTTTTACCTCCTAATTAAAACCTCTGTTCAAAGAAAAGTAATTTTTCTTTCCCCAAACATTTGAAAGCCCTTGACAAGCTGAAAAATCACAGTATTATTGTTATTTTTTAAATACTTTTTTTAGTTGTAGTTGGACCCAATACCTTTATTTATCTTTATGTGGTGCTGAGTATTGAATCCAGCATCTCACCTGTGCTATGTGAGCGCTCTATCACTGAACCACAACCCCAGCCCTCACAGTATTATTATAGCACTTTTTGCCCAGCTTTTAGAAAGACGCTTTTATGTCCTAGAGAAGTATTCTAAGGCATTTGCTATCCAAAAATGCCAAAGAAGCCTCAGGTGTGCTGTCAAAGTCATTCTGATGTTTCCTGTTTTGCAAATTGGCAGGCCATTTAGGCTGTTATATCTCACACGTTTATGGATCCTGGAGTGGACTTCAGGAATCTGGGTGTAGACTTGCAGACATGATTGGTTTTGAAAGCCTGCAGGTGCCACCCAGGTGCAAATGAAGCCACGGTAATACTACACTGTTATCCTGCTAGAGTTTAAGAGATTGAAGTGTTTTGATTAGTCTTACTTTGTCAATAACAACAAAAATATTTTAACATTTGGAGACAAATTCTACTCATGTAGGAATTCATTTGCTGTCTTCTGTTTCATCAAACTTTTATTGCATTTATCTGTAATGAGAAATAACTATCCAAAGCATGGGCTTTTTATTTATTTTATTTTTTTGATACTGGGGATTGAACCTAGGGGTGCTTTGCCACCAAGCCACATCTCCAGCCCTTTTTATTTTTAAATTTTGAGACAGGGTCTCACTAAATTGCTTAGAGCATCCCTAAATTGCTGAGGCTATCCTCCAACGTTCAATCCTCCTGCTTCAGCCTCCGGAATCCCTGGGATTACAAGCTTGCACCAGCAGACCAGCAGCATGGGCTTTTCACAATCTCTTCAGAGCAAACAGACATAGAGAATATAGAAAGGAAACCAGAGTCCAATTAGTGAATCAGGATCACAGGTCCTATGGTTTCAAGGACGATTTTCCTTAATCTAGGATAAAGTGTTGCCTTCTACACCTAATGGAAGACTTCTCTACTTTAAAGGATTTTCTTGTAAACCAAATAATTGCTTGGGTTTTCAGATCGGCTAGCAACATTATCCTCTGATAACCCTAATACTGATCAACTCAATCTTCTTTTAACTCTCCTTCCTCCCTTCCTCATCTCGTGTGCTAACACTTTAGATAACTCTAACAAAAATAAACAGCGCCTCTTCCTCCAGTTCTCAGAGTGCTGCAGAGAAGGTAATGAACAATTATCTACCTGCTAAGGACTTTATATTCTTATATGCAAACTGCTATGGAACTCTCGAGTGCCATATGCTGTGACGTTAATAGGAGAAAATGATCCTAGTCTTCCAGAACTTCTACTGGAAGAAACACCGGGGGACGGGGAGAGTAGAGGCATGCTAGGCTAAACATTGAGATAATCAAAATAACTAGTCAAGAGGAAGCTGAGCTATAAAAAAACGGACAGGATTCACAGAAACTTGTCTTGAGAGAGGCTGGGCTTCATGATCCTAGAGTCAATCTAGATGTTCGGGGCTTTAAGCCCTAGCCACCCACTGACCCCCTGCCCACGCACACCCTAGAGTGAAACTCGCTGATTCCGTTCCAACCTTGCGCAGTGGGCCGGAAAGGGCGGCGGAAGAGGCGGGGTTTCTCGGTGACGTCACCGGGACGCCAGGGACTAAAAGCGCGCCTCAGCGTTTTGGAGCAAAGTGAAAGCGCTACAACATGGCGGCTCCTGGCACTGCTTTGGGGCCGTTGGTGACCAGTCTGTACGACGTGCAGGCTTTCAAGTTTGGGAACTTCGTGTTGAAGAGCGGACTTTCTTCCCCCGTCTACATAGATCTGCGGGGCATCGTATCTCGACCTCGTCTTCTAAGTCAGGTGCCAGCCCGAAGGGGAAGGACTGCTCAGGGTGGCGGGAAAGGGGACCAGGAAGTGAAGAGAGGGTGACACGAGTTGGGCTGTGGGTGAGAACAGAAGAGCAGGCAAGCCCACCCTCTGTCGCCTGGGGGAGTAGACTTGAGAGGCACAGAGGTTGTTGGGCTCTTTAGGACCTTAGTAGCCTGTTCTTAGCCGACCACCTTCGACCCGTGCTTTGCGGGAGTGGGAAAACGCACTTTGGGCTCAAGTCCGCTAATGAGTTCTGTGTATTTAGCCCCCAGAAAGTTAGATTTAAAGAAACAAAAAGACGAGTGGGCCGAAAATTGAGTAGCTGGTTACGTATTTGGAAGGGCTCTTGCTTGGAAGGGCAAATTCAATTTTGTATTGTGTGGCAGAAATTAAGGACAGAGGTAGGCATCAGAAGGCTGGGTCTTTTAGTCAGTATCAGGGTAAACTTTGTACACGTTAGCTGTTTTTAGCACGGTGCTTCTCAGACTTTATATATATATATATATATATATATATATATATATATATATATATATATATATATATATATATATATATATAAATGGCAGATAGCGAATCACCTGGGAATTTTGTTAAAACTCAGGATTGGGCTCGGTAGCTCTGCGGTAGTACCTTGAGGTTTTGTATTTGTAGCCGCTAGCAGCTGAATCTACAGACCATAATTTGAGGAGAAGGGTCTAAATATACTATCCAAAAGAGTTGCTACTAACCACATAGGGACATTGAGCTTTCTGAATTTTAAGACTGAAATCGTCACATGTGACCAGTGGCTACCATATAAGTTCCATAAATTCTTTCCACGCACTTAAGGTTTATGTTCCTTGGGCATCCACTTTTGTAGTTATTGTAAAAAGAACTGAAGCACCAGTGGAGGTGGATGGACTGCTAATCATCCAGAATCATGATAAGATGCAGAATTTTGCTATAGTGTATCTCATCAGTAGAGAAAGTGAATTAGTAAGAATTTTCTAATGAAAATTTGGTTTATTTTAAAAAGTCATTGGTTGATGACAAGATTATTTTTTGATGCTACATGGTGGTGTGTATGTGTGTGTGAGGGGGAGAGACTTGGTAGTTGATTGAGGAGGAGTTCAAAACTTTGAGACCTGGCTGTATAACAAAAAAATTTTCTTTTCACAACTGCTTATTTATGTAAATATGGCTTTTCCGTAATTACACTTCCTAAAAGCAAAATTTATGCTGACCTTGAAATTCCTAGTAATAAATAATGTTTAACTACACAAAATGGTAAACACCATTTTGTGTGGACCTTAGTGACCTTAAACTAATTGGAGGGGAAGGGTATCATTTATATAAGAAATGTGTTTCTAAAATGATGGTTTTATAATTCTATCAGCATTTGCCAGGTGCTTTAATTAACTGCCCGCATAGTTAATGTAACTATTCTGTTAACTGTTAATGTCTCTAACACTTAGAGACTTGTGATCATGGGAAGTTTTTTAAATTTACAATTTTAAATTCCAATGTACATACTTTTCAGTTTACATACATTTAGAGAAATATGGTAGAAGAATCAGTAAAAGCTATTCAAGCAGAAATATATTGGAATAAAATTCTGTGGACACAATGGAGTGAGAATGTGAGTTTGAAAAATACATATATATTTTCCAACTTTCATAGTCTAGAGTTTTTGCTTTTTATTATTCTTTTTGTTTGTTTGGTTTTGAGGTGGTGAGGATCAAAACCAGGTTGTTGACCAGGCCTGTTGTAATGGAAATAGCAGATAGCAAATCACCGACAGCATTTGGATTCCAAGTATATTCATTAAAACAGTAATATAATAGTTTTAGGCTATATTAATATTTTTAATACCAGAAATTACCATCCTTTGCACCTTAAAAGTATTCATAGATATGAAAACATTTAGAAGTATAGGTGTAAAATATTTTAAAGACCTCTAGTCTGTGGAGGAACTCTGATTGCTTTTCTTTTCTAATGGATAGCATGGGGTTGGGAGTATGCATTCTAATATTAAAATGTGATTATGTGAGAAAAGATCATAAAATATATTTTACACAGTAGGCTCTGTATTTGTGAAACTTTGTATTTGAAGGCTTCCTTCAGAAAATACAACTGGCAAGTGGTAGGTTTCAATACTCAAATCATAATAGATTACTAAAAGAAATTTGGAACTCTGGGGACCATCCTTATATTTGGTGTTCAACACCATGACCTTCCCCAATATACTCATGTTGCCCTCAAAGTGGAGCCCGAGTCCAGTAGGTTCATTCTGGTGTTCATGCTTGTATCCCAGGATTTAAGATTTTAGTAATGCGTCTAAATGAATGTTTTCCCTTCTGAGTTTATAACTTTAGAAAGCCTATTGTTTGTCTGGTTTTGAATGATCCATATGGACTTAGATATATGTATCCTAGGATTTAATAAAAAGGCATTTATTCCGTCTCTCTGCCTCCATTGGGTTTGACACTCACCTCCACTGGGTTATTTCTGTCTTTATGTTGTTACATGATGCACACACCATTTTAAATAGTAATGATAACAAGTAGTTTATGTGTTCATTTTCTTGCAGGTTGCAGATATTTTATTTCAAACTGCTCAAAATGCAGGGATCAGTTTTGACACTGTGTGTGGAGTACCTTACACAGCCTTGCCTCTGGCTACAGTTATCTGTTCAACCAATCAAATTCCGATGCTTATTAGAAGGAAAGAAGCAAAGGACTATGGTAAAATTAAAGTACCATAAGTGTTAATATGTAACCTGTTTGAATTTTTTCTTGTGTACTGATGAAGAGTTGTGTTAAATATTCTTCAGAGGTTCTTTAAATTGTTATCACTTGTGTAATTTAGAGTCAAGGGCTAAAGTGATTTGGAAAAACAATTGTTTTTTCATTGGAGTTTTTTGTGTGTGCGCGCTTTGTGTTATTAGGCAATGAAAAAACTGCTTTTTTGGGTATTCTATCCATGAAATCCCAACATTTATATTGACCCTTTCCTCTCAGAATATTCTGAAAGCATGTGCTTTTCCAGTATATTTGAGATATTTAAACTGCATGAGTAAGATTACTCTCACAAAGCTACATTAATACCCCATGGGGAGATTTTTTTGTGGGTCCTTTGCAGTAGGTTATCAGGTTTTTTTTTAAATCTGAAAACTCAATCTAAGAATGTTGAAACTATTTAATGATATTAAGGAACTAATGGTTTGTTTTGTTGCAGTGTTGGGGCTTGAACCCAGAAGTGCTCTCCTAATGAGAGACCGTTTTGAGATGGGGATTTACTAAATTGCCCAAGCAGGTGTCAAACTTGATTCTCCTGCCTCAGCCTCCCAAGTAGCTGGGATTACAAATGTGTGCCACCAGGCCCAATGGGCTTTGTTATTGTTTTATGTTGATGTAATAATGTTTTTTAAAGAGATGTTTTCTAGATCTATTCTGAAAAAAAATTTTATGATAAATCATGTGTCGGGAATTTGCTTCTAAAAGTTGAGGGGGAAGGAGTGAGGATATTGATGAAATAAGATTCATCTTTTTTTTTTTTTAGTTGTAGTGGGACATAATACTTTTATTTTTATGTGGTGCTGAGGATCGAACTTAGCACCTCACATGCTGAGCCGCAACTCCAGCCCCTAGATTCACCATGTTTTAAGGAGTGAATTTCTGTATTTGTGGGTGTTTTATTACTTTGTATACTTTTGCTTGAAATTGTCATTATAAAAAATATTTAGTTGAATTTTGCTACTTAAAGGCACAGTGGTAGTTCTGTTGATCAGTGCTAAGGCTTGAACCCAGGGCCTCATGCATGTTAGACAAGTGCTTTACCACTGAACTACATCCCCAGTCCTTAAATATCTTAGATGTTTCTAGAATGAACTCATTCATTTATTAACATACCTATAGTACTGTCTTGTATATTAGTCTAAGCTGATTCAGTTAAATCTGCCAGTTCTGCAAGAGGAGGAAAGGAATTAAGAGAAAAGGGGAAAGGTTAAAGATAGTATTTGTTGCAAAGCTTAAACTGGGCAAAATGCCTACCTGTTCTGTTTGTTTCAAAAGATAAAAATTGAGCCTATAATGTCCACAAGTTTGAGTTAAACATTATCTGAAAATAGTTTTGTCAGGGCTTTGAGGGAGAAAATAATGCAATGTGACTAAATCTACTTTGGTAATGGGTCTAAAGGGTTACAGAATATTTTCCTTCTGAATTTATGTTTTCAAAAAGCCTACTGGGTGTGTTGTCATGCCTATAATCCCAATGACTCAGGAGGCTGAGGCAGGAGGATCCCAAGATTGAGACCATCCTGGACAACTTAGTGAGACCCTGTCTTGAAATAAAAAAGGGTTGGGGATATATCTCAGCAGTAAACTATCACTGGGTTCAATCCTCAGTACTGCAAGAGGGGGTGGGGGGAAGCAATTATTTGACTAGTTTTGAGTCATGAACTTGTAAAAGTTTCAGTGGATAAAGAATGATTTCATTGCTGATACTGGATTGTTGTTTCAGAACTGCTTAATTGAGGTGACCTTGCTTTAAGAAATCATATTTGAGGGCTGGGGATGTGGCTCAAGCGGTAGCGCACTCGCCTGGCATGCGTGCGGCCCGGGTTCGATCCTCAGCACCACATACAAACAAAGATGTTGTGTCCGCCGAAAACTAAAAAATAAATATTAAAATTTAAAAAAAAAAAGAAATCATTTGAAAATTTGATCATAAAACAATAAGTTTTACGTTGCAAAATAATTTGCTGGTTTTATGTAAACATTCTGTAGCTGACAATTTTGGGATACAGAGATACATTGAAGAGTCACCAGAAATAAGGTAACTGATGAGAAAATAAGATTTAGATCATCCACCCCTTCATAAATACATACCAGATTTATACCATAAGACATCTTGAAATGACTGAAATATATCATTCTAAAATTGAGTCAACAGAATTTTTTGTTTTCTAGGTACTAAGCGTCTTGTAGAGGGAGCTATTAATCCAGGAGAAACTTGTCTAATCATCGAAGATGTTGTCACCAGTGGAGCTAGTGTTTTGGAAACAGTTGAGGTTCTTCAGAAGGAAGGTTTGAAGGTCACAGATGCTATAGTGCTGTTGGACCGTGAGCAGGGAGGCAGAGATAAGTTGCGGGAACACGGGATCCGTCTGCACTCAGTGTGTACATTGTCCGAAACGCTGGAGATTCTTGAGCAGCAGAAAAAAATTGATGCTGAGATGGTTGAGAGAGTGAAGAAATTCATTCAAGAGAATGTTTGTGTGTCAGCTTCTCAGAATGGTTCCCTCTCTCCTGTAAAAAATGCACCCAAAGAACTCAGCTTCGGTGTGCGTGCAGAGCTGCCCACAGTCCACCCCGTTGCATCAAAGCTTTTCAGGCTTATGCAAAAGAAGGAGACCAATCTGTGTCTGTCTGCTGATGTTTCAGAGGCTGGAGAACTGTTGGAGCTAGCAGATGCTTTAGGTCCCAGCATCTGCATGCTCAAGACTCATGTAGATATTTTGAGTGATTTCACTCTGGATGTGATGAAAGAGTTGACCACTCTGGCAGAACAACATGAGTTTTTAATATTTGAAGACCGGAAATTTGCAGATATAGGAAACACAGTAAAAAAGCAGTATGAAGGTAAGTGTATTATTCAGGAATCTGCAAGAGACAGAAATTCAGCTTAAACTGGCTACAGGAAAAAAGGAAAGGTATTGACTCAAAGTCTTGCACTGAAGACCCTGCAGGGGTAATTCTAATGAAAATGAGATTGCTGATATCAAAAGAACGATGCAAGAGTTATAGACTGCAATTTTCTGCTGTCATTTTTGCCAAATATAAAAAACAAAGAGCAGTATGTCTATTGGTATACATTTTTTTATTTTTTAATGTCAAATAGGACTCAGTAGTGCATGTTTTGGTTGGGAAAAATGCTTACGTTCTGTTACCTGTTCTGTGCACATAATCTGTTTTTACAAAGATGTGATCTGTATGTATCTAATGCTTTTTTCACTTAGCCTTATAACAGATACTTTGGTCACATTATTTAATACTCATAGGCATCTTGAAAGTGAGTTCTTTTTTTCTTAAACTAATGCATATATATATATCTCCTAAACTATTCCTTTAGAATAGAACTGTGAAGGTCTTCACTTGGAGATGAGGTCCTACCTTTGTCACATTACTTAGTGTATTAGTTTATCTGACTGAAGAGTGTCACACCCTTCAATTTTGCATGTAGTTTTTGAAAATCAGTTTTTAACTGTTAGCTTTTGAAAGTTATGTGGTTGCCTATTGAAATTTGAATAGCTAAGGAGAACTAAGGGACAATGTTACAAGCATTAAAAGATAGTAAAGTTGCTGAGATTGCTCCAGGGTGAAAATTTGTCATCTTAAAGAGAAATTTCAATATGTCACTATCCTTGACCTCAGTAAATGCCTATTTTTACTGGAGTCCCTTTCTGAGTGCATGAGCTTTATTGGGATCCCAAGCTTCAGCCTGCAAAAGCCAAAATAAAAAATTGGCCTGCCAGTGTTCTTTATAAACCAAGTACAGAATTTTCAAGAATTTTTTCTCTGATCTGTTCCTACTGGGTGGACAAATACATTTTTCACAAATGGAACCACAAGTCTACTGATATTCATTAAAATTCTTGACATTGGGACTCTTCATTAACATGTTAGTAGGAGTTTATTTCACATTGGCTGGTCAGTTGGGCAAAAGGTTAGAGGTTCTTGTTTGGCATATGTTTTTCCCTCTTCTTAGGTGGTGTTTTTAAAATAGCTTCCTGGGCAGATCTAGTAAATGCCCACGTGGTACCAGGCTCAGGAGTTGTAAAAGGCTTACAAGAAGTGGGCATGCCTTTACATCGGGGATGCCTGCTCGTTGCAGAAATGAGCTCTGCGGGCTCCCTGGCCACTGGGAACTACACTAAAGCTGCGGTAAGTGTTTGGGTCCTGGGGTGAGAGATGGCCAGAGCTATTAAAACTGCATTCTGTGGAGCAAGAAAAAAATATCTTCATCTAGGATCTGTGGAACCCCTGCCTACCCTCAAATTCCACTATTGTTAGTGTCATAGTATTTTAACATCAGTTGGATAGAATTCCTTGAGAGTATATTATAGCATTTTATATATTGTGGTAGACACTTAAGGGTACTTCAGATTGTACTCCAAGGGAAATATTAAAACACCTTAGTCAAAGTTTCTCTTCACATTTATATTTAGGTAAAATTTATAGATGGATAGACACTAGAATTGTGGGCAAATCATTTTACAATATATTAAGGAATATTGCTTAAAATGTGCCATGGAAATTTATATTTTTCCATATTTCAAAGACTACATGGAGCTGTTAAGAATATATATGGACCTAGAGTTATATTTTAAGCCCAACCATGAATGAACTAAAATCGATTTCCCAAATAACAGAGGGTTCAAGAGTTAGTGCTAATACTGGTATTATGGGAGAGTGCATTTCTCTCAAGGACAAAACATCACTTGTTTGTTGTTGAACGTAGCTAGTGGCAAGAGTGGAACATTGTGAGTCTCAGAGAAGAGTGATCAGAAAGCCACATTCTGTATATGTGAGGAAATAGCACGGAAAAGGGGAAGCCATTTAATAGCAGATGCTAGGAGGAGGAGGAAAGCAGTGGAAGTAAGATTTCTTTAGCTCTTAAATGTAGCTGTTTTTAAATGATGGGAAGTATCTCAAATCTTTTTTGGAAGTAGGTGGTTCATTAAGCATTATTATAAATAAGTAAGGGTTTGGGAGTTATGGCTCCTTGGTAAAATGTTATGCATGGTCCTGTGCTCAATCCCCAGCACCAAAAAACCCAAACAACTGAGTAATTATGTAGCATCTTCATTTGAGATGCACATGGTATAGGATTTTTGATGTTTACAAGTATGGTTAATTGGGGAAAGGGTTTGGAAAGGGTCACCTCAGGGACTTAATGAAGCAAATATATATCGTAATCGTGGTTCACATATAAGATGACCTGTTTCAGATAGAATGAGTTTATGTGTGTATAACATGAAATGAGAAAAGGCATCTATTCTATGGCAAGTTTCAAACTAGTTAATATGGATTTGTCTACTTTCGTTAAGTTTTATGTGATTAACTATTTTCTTGTAATATGGCTCTTACGATCCACTTAGGTTAGAATGGCTGAGGAGCATTGTGAATTTGTGATTGGTTTCATTTCTGGCTCCCGCGTAAGCATGAAACCAGAATTTCTTCATTTGACTCCAGGAGTTCAATTAGAAGCAGGAGGTAAGATTGTTCACTGGTCATGGCCCTTCCAAAAAAGCTGTTTTACCCATATTATGTAAAATAAAACTGTTAAAAAGTTGCTAGAGAACTCTTCTTAGTCTAGAACAATAATTAATAGAGCAGTCTAATTTTAGGATAAAAATTTAAAAAGCTACTTGAAATACACCCAAAAAACTGATACATTAGGTTAGTAATGTGTCAGTTGATGTTCAACTAATGTATCAATGGATGTTCTGAATAAGCTGCCAAAAGAGAGATTTTGTACTCAAGGAAGTTTGGAAAGCCCAAGGCTAAACAAAATTAAATATCTGTTTCTTTGTTAGAGGACTTGCACAGCCTTTGATGTTCCAGTGTCTGTTGTTTCCAATGGGGATTGACACGTTTCCCAGACTTACTTGAACTTGACACTTTTCAGCAGTCTGAAAAACACTCCTGGGTGATGTGGTACATACCTGTAATACCAGTGATTCCAGAGCTTGAAACAGGAGGTTCACAAGTTCAGGGTCAGCCTGTACAACTTGGTGAGACCCTGTCTCAAAACAAAGTAAAAAGTGCTAGGGATATAGCTTTGGTAGAATGCCCCTGCTTTCAACCCCCAGTACAACAAAATTAAAAGGTAAAATAGAAACAATATGCTTATCACCCCACAGTGGATCTGTCACCCTAACAGCTCTGACTTTGCATTGGTAAAAACAAAGTTCAAAAAGACACCTGTACAAAGTGGATTTTATTGCTAGCCATTCTTACTTGTCCATCCTTCCCCCTGTCCAGCTTCCCTCTCCAGAGGGAGCCACATAATTGGCATAATTTGGCTGGACTCATGCTTGCATGAGAATTTGGAGGGTATAGTATATATGTATGGCTACTTACATCTGCATACCTGGAGTACTACATTCCTTTTACAGCTTCGTAGTGTTTCTTGGTTACAGTTAGAATCTAACATGTTTGGAATACTCATAGGTCAGAAGCTCCGGAGAATGAGAGCTTGTTCTGAAGATTACATTTCCCCAAGCACTGTGCAGATATTGAAGGAATGGACAACATGCTGTGTAGACATATGAAAAAATTAGTGTTTTAAGATTTGTAAACCTTAGTTTTATTTTTAAACCCTGAATTATTAGGACCAGTAGATACCCATGGAGCTGTTTTAGATAGTTAATATAGCCATCTTATGAAAAAGGAGCTGCCTTTTTATTTAAAGAAAATATTATAGGTTAGGGAGAAAAGACTCAAGAGAATTTAAATTAATAGATTAAAAGATCATCAGAGGTTTCCTATATGATCTTCATTTGTCATGGCATGGGCCTAGCACAATACAATGGCTTGCTTACCTAAGGCTTCAAAATAGTTGCTTTAGTATTTAACAATTCTTGATATTTCTTAAACTCTATATTTGTGCTGAACACTTGGGATCCTGGCCCTTCTGTTAACACACATTGGACAAGCTACTTCATTTTTTGGTCTTGTTTGGTAAAATGTGAATAACGGTACTAATATCATAAGGTTGTGGAGAATCATCATAGAGATGACATATAAAATGTTTGACATTGTGTCTTGGCATAGAGTAGGTACTGTTAGCTGCTAGATTGTTTGTGAGCTGCAGCAAGTCTTTGACTAGCTAGTACAGTCAGGACCTAAGCTTTTAGGGATATTTAAAGTTCCATATGTCATTTAACAGAATGCTTCTATAACCAGCAGAATGTAATAAAGAACAAATCGATCGTTGAGGATGAGGGTCTGTGTAGTCTGTGAGCACTTGCTAGGATGGTAGGAGAAAGAGTCATGTACTTTGTGGTGGTCAGGTTAGGTGCCCTGGGGGACTTTGCCAGTAGTATAGCACAGTGATTCTGAGAGGACTAGTAAGGTCATCTTCTCCTGGGAGGCCAAGTTTTATTATAAGTTTTCTGTTGTTGAACTTTTCTTGTCAACATAGGAGATTTGCTTTTTTTTCCTTAATGATTATATGCTTTGGACTTACATTGAAAAGGAGTTGGTGGGCATCTGTCTCCACTGTAGAGGTCTTTAGCCAATTCATTGAGTGTGTTCTCCTCCTGTATTACCCATTTGCTCGGCACAAGGGAAATGGAAAAACATTTTTATTTCAAGTTGGTTAGATAACTGTTTCAAAGGAGTCATGGCAGGTTTCCTGGGTTTTGTATTATGTTAAATAGTAATTTTTGTTTTTCTACAGGAGATCATCTTGGCCAACAATACAACAGTCCACAAGAAGTTGTTGGCAAACGGGGTTCTGATGTCATCATTGTAGGCCGAGGCATACTTTCAGCAGCTAATCGCCTAGAAGCAGCTGAGATGTACAGAAAAGCTGCCTGGGAAGCTTACTTGAATAGGCTTGCTGTTTAAATGCCTCAGATACATTTATGTGAAAGTGCTGAAGATATGCGAGTTGCTGAAATTCACTGGCTTGAAATGATCAGCAGCCTTTCCTACTGCTTGAATTTTCCATGGACCTATGGTGGGAGTGCTTGCTTTGCAGGGGCTTTAGGAAATACTGAATGACTTGTAATCGCTGCAGTGATATTATAATAAAGGCAAGCTTGAGAATGAGCTTATTAAGACTAGTGTTTGTTGGGCAACCACAAATGGGGAAGCCCCCTTCTCTAGCCAGGGCTGGATTGCTTTATTTCTCCTCAGTACCAGGGATTGAACCCAGGAGTGCTCTACCACAGAACTACATCTCCAGCTTTTATATATATATAAAGGGAATATCATGCTCCAAACATTTTTATGTGGTGCTGAGGATCAAACCCAGTGCCTCACACTTGCTAGGCAAGCACTACCACTGAGCTACAACCCCAGCCCAGCCCTGTTTATCTTGAGATAGGACTAAATTTCTGATGCTGGTCTCAAACTTGCAATTCTCCTGTCTTGAGCACCTGAGTAGATGGAATTATAGGAATGTGCTACTGTGCCCAGCTGCTTTATTATTTTAATCACAGAGACAAAATTCTAGGACATATGATGCTGTGTATCCATTCTAATGTGATGCCCAACTAGCATTTAAATATTAACTGTTCACTTAAAAGTGACAGTCCAGGTATCCAGATGATGCGGCTTCCTAAAACTGTTCTAAAGAGCTAGGCAGGGGAGATGTCTGGCTGAGCCTTTAATATCTGGCTGTTGTTTCAATAAATGGAGAGGGCTCATTTCTTCTAGCAACAATTGTGGACCAGAGAATGGAAGTTGGTAACAGCTTCCTCCTACCTTATTTGGATCACAAATGGG